>NC_071355.1:189846938-191276938 GCF_943734655.1 Sabethes cyaneus
CAACTTGTTTTAAAAGAACCGAATTAGGTTGAGGCATCAATAAACTAAACAATATATTAGTGAAATTTGGTACCGCTTTTGACGGAGATATTCAGAATTGCAGTGGGGTTATTTTTTCATAGGTAGTAGATAGATTAAAAAAAATACAACAAATTAGACAATCCGGAGTATCAGCTTTCAGTGCTTTTGGGGCTCCAATTGGTCGTTTTATTCCGTAATGTCCAAGAAACTTACCCTAATTTTGGATGTTAGGGACGTAAAACTTACAATTTTATATTACAAATACAATATTTTACCACGCATTCGATGCATGCAGAAAGGATGTCAGTGAGTTGTTCGAAAATTTTCTGACTATTGTCATGTTGTGATTATCATTGGGATAAATGGTGGCCCCGACCATAACATCAAATCAAGCCATGCTGTTATATTGATTTTTTACTGAGCTTTATCTTCTTCTGCTTAAAAAATGGAGTTTTAGTAAGGAAATGTGCGAAACTGGAATTAAATTGGAATAAAATATTTATTGCTAGGCAGTCGAAACGGTTTATCTCTCAAAACATTTCAATGATTCGCAAAATCCTGGCGCTTACGAAGAAATATGCAATCATTTATACTGGTCTTATAACAAGACATTGTCCGAACCACCGATATTCATATCACTAAGAGGTTAATCAAGAAACGAGCGGTTTCAAACGTAGATAGTATCCGAGATTTTGTTCTTAACAAATGCCGGTAGCACAGCACAGTAGCCATTATTATCAAGCTGATTTATCTCCACCACAATGCTTACTTTATGTGCTTGAATCAAAAAATTTTGAAGGTTGGTTCGGTTTGAACTAAAAGTTAAGTACTGTACAATATTTTTGTATTAAATTTGTATTAATATGGAAAAATAAACAGTGGTTTTTTCTCCTTCGTTTAGTTATTGAAGGTTAAATGTTATTATTTTTTTCTTGCCCCCCCCTTGAACAATATTTCGGGACCAGGACATAAACTTTTTTCCAAATTTGTATAAGCCTAATGGGTAAAACTTTGCTGTCTTCTTTTTGAAATCTCCAGCAATAATCGGTACTTTCGACCAGAGGCAATAAACTTTGATTTTCTTTTATTTTATCCTTTTACATGGCAGCACATTACTCGATTTGCTGTAATCATGTAATATAGAAAGAAAAAAGTTCTACGTTACAGCGGTCAACTTTCCCCAATTCTATCTTCGTTGTTTGTTCATTTTCTGTTCTTTATCGCTTTCATTTCGAAAATTTCGTATTACCTAATTAATTCGTCCGAACCCGGCGGAGGGGCGAGCCTGCAAAGACAGATGCCGGCTTGCCGCACTTGTGCTCAAGTATCATGCTTCTTGCACCCGTTACAGAAAAAAAATCACTAATGTAATGCCGTTTACTTGAGCGCGGTTTACTGCCTGCTGGTCTTTGGAAAGAAAATCTCAGAGGAATAAATTAACTTTTCTAATTCTTCGTAATCAATCACACGAATCGTATTTTTTTGCCCACAAACGCAGCTCAGATTTTTGCTCCAAACTTTTATTGCTAATCGAGATTTTATATATAGCAGCTGTGCCATCTTCTTCTAGCGACCAGAATCAGTCAAGCTGCTTTGGTCGAGCAAAATTCCAGTTAACCGGCGGCACCGGTTTCCGGCACGCATCCGATCCGATATAATGTTGATTGAACTGTGTCAGGCGAAGAGTGTGATTCTATTTTCGAACCAATTTATAAACCACCCAACTGATATGGGTGAACACACTTATAAATACTTATAATGCTGCATTCGTCTTATGCTTCTGAAATCGATCAATTAAGCATCTTTAACCCTGTAAGCACTTTATTCCAACATTTAACACAAATCCAATGAAACTTTGTGGTTAGGTTGGAAGTGCTAATTATTTGATGTATGTAGTTAAGTCTTTTGTATTCTTCTATTTCAGGTTTGCCTTGAACTTTGATTGTCATTTAACAAAAGTAGGGTTTATTTCTAATTCCCGCCGTAGTAAGAAAAGCCACTCTAATTTTCATCATTTCTTAGTTGGATTTAAAGAATACTCCAAAAGTTCTACTGCTGATTTGACTCAAACACACTTACCTTCCAATCCGTGCCCTTTGAATTCACTAAAAAGCGATTATTAAAGCATTTTATTGAAATTACGCAACTGACTTTATATCTTAAATTCGTCGTACCGTTTTGAAATCCGTCCATCAAAATTTTTCATCGTCCGAACTAAAAATCACTGTGATTTTATGATTTTTAGTTCGGACGATGAAAAATTTTGATGGACGGATTTCAAAACGGTACGTCGAATTTAAGATATAAAGTCAGTTGCGTAATTTCAATAAAATGCTTTAATAATCGCTTTTTAGTGAATTCAAAGGGCACGGATCGGAAGGTAAGTGTGTTTGAGTCAAATCAGCAGCAGAACTTTCATGTTTACGAAGCTAGCGCGCATGTATTTGTGTAGGACGGCATGGCAAATGTTATTCTGCAAAATTTCTGCAGGTAATGCAAGTTTTCCCGGCTGCAGAATAACGACAATGCGTTGCGTGGGTTATTTTCATTTTATGAATGACGGAAATTGAAACGATTAGTCGAAATTTTCTTCTTTGTCGTACGAAAAAACGTAGGAAATTTGGCTGCTAGGAATTCTTTAATGAAAAAAAGCGATCAAATAGATCTCAACTCACTTTGATTGATCGCGTATGATTGTCAACAAACTAAAATATTAGGGAATAACTAATTTTGCAATATGCGTCATAAAAATCGCTGATATTTTTATTGTGTTGGATAGGACGGGAATAGGCAATTACGACGAAGCAGCAACATACCCTAGTACAATTTTTTTTAACGATAGGCTTTCAAATTTCCCAGTTGACTTTTCTTTTACTAAATTAGGAGATCTGCTGGTTTTCTATTACCATTTTCTTTCGCTATGAAATATTATTCAAATGTCTGATTTGATTAATAAGTCATCACAAAACATGAGGTTGACCAGAAAGCCGAACTTTTTTATTTTGGTAATGTTGATTTCACCTAAATATTGTGCGTGTGAATAGATGTGTGAATTGAAATTGTGTGTGAACTAGAAAATTGCTCGTGTTTTCAACATAAAAATAGCAACGTAGAAAGCAAAAATACAAATAGTATTAAAACCGTATTAATATTGTTATTTTCTAAAATAACTTTTTTCTTTTCATCATGTTTGTCATAAGATCATAAGTTTTTGTGTCAAAAATCGTTTTCGTGGGTCAATATCAGAGCATGCCAACATAGAAATCTACCACTGTGTATGGGCATTTTATTGGCAAAATTGAGCTCTACCAAAAAACAATAGGGGGTTAGGCACCTGCAAAATTCTTCAAATCAAACCAAGCTTCTAGTTTCGATGCTGTCCAATCCTGTTCTATTCTGTCCGAACGTATTCTGTCTTGTCTACTTTCTTAGTTCTGAGCTGCAGCCGCTAAGGCAAGAAAGAAATTATTCATAGTATCTAGTCCGGGTATTGTCATCTATGTTTTAGAAAAGAAGTTGAGCAATCATGGGTAAACTAACTCCAATGGAACTTCACAAAGTTATTTAAAAAGCTTTTCAAGTAAAACTTAAAACACGTAAAACAGTTTCCTTTAGAGTCCATGATTCATCTCCGTATAGACCACCGGGAGGTTCAGTGTTCTGTAGATCACCAGTTTTGTGCGAATTTGCAACTACAAGACTTCAGGCTCACGAGGGTACCAGGTCAGTGCATAGAAACCTCATATTCAATTTATGCAATACGCCTGAATTGATGCAATATACTTCTCATTCTTTGTTGTTTCTAGTAGATACAGATGAAATGAATTCAATAATGCCACCTGAATTCAACGATTCTTGCGAATCACTTGCGTTCATGTTCGTGTTGTTCTTTACATTCATTCATTCATTCTCGACAATAGTGAATGAAATCAACTGTCAATCATTCATTCATTTTAGACTGCCGACAACGGCAAACGAAAGTATAATTTCGTAAACATTGCTCCGAAGTTTAAATTAATTTCCTTCAGCCAGGTTTTGGATGATTTAAAAAATAGGCAGTTTAATAATCCAAACTTTGAGATCCTCTAAATATCAGTCAAGAGCAAGAAAATTGACTGACAGGTTAGGTGAGCAACTATTCAGCATTGCAATTCATGAATGAATTGTTTTGAAGTGTAGAAAATTGAGAAAGACAAACACTGTCTGCAGTTCAGTAATCTGATCATGTCTATGGGCTGACAGATAAAAGAATACTACCAGAAGTAAAGCTGTCAATTTTTTCGAGCTTTGATCAAGGTATATGAACTTCTCCACTGCATAAATAACGTTCTCCGTCCAGCTCCATCTCGGCACCAACACAATTTGGACTTCCAGCAACCATATACTTCCGTTTGGTGATACCAATCTCGTTGTTTTCCACTTAAAAGGTTTAAAGGCCTCTTCAACTGCTCTACAGTTGATTTCGATGACATCGACGTAATGCGCAAAACCAAAAAGTATGTGAGATTTCGTGATGATGGTGCCGTTCCTGAAGGTCACCCGCTATTATGACGTGTAATATTGATTCATCCAGCGTCGTACGAATCAACGTAACTAATTTCGTCGGCAAACTATGTGCTGGCATTTCTGCCACAGCTCATTTCGTTTTACTGAATCGTATGCTGCCTTAAAGTCCACACACAGATGAAGAAACAGCTTGCGGAGTGACAAAACTTGTCTAGTAACTTATGCAAGGTAAACATCTGATTTGAAAATAGCTTGGTACTCGCCGACAATGGACTGTGCTTAATGGGTCTACATAAAAGGATGTCCTCCCCCCTCTCAACGCATCCTATTGCTCCTATTGATACTGTACTTCGTATCGACAAACCGGTGCTATTTACCGGAAAAATTCCCAGGATTGGTGAAAATATTAGAAAGTTAAAAATGTATTTTAGTGAATTACTAAAAATGATGTTGACCTTACAGGAGCTAAGCAATAGAATGGAATTTCTTCAGGTTTATTTATTCACGTTGTTTTATTATATTTGTTTTAAATATTACTTACTACAATGAGGAACAGCATGCTGCCCCAGTATGCTTTTTCCAGCCATCATTTTGCAATTTTGATCAGTCCTGGTCAATAAAGGAGTAGCAGCACACGGGCGGTATCCCATGCTTATGCTTATTTGTTTTAAATATTACTTACTTTGTTTGTTCAAATTTTCTTCGAGGAAGTTTCGAAGTGCATGTTTTGTTTTACATAGTCATTGATATAATTACATGGACTTTTCCCACGTGACCTCCAAGGTCCACAGAACCACAGAATGTGTAATTTTGAAATTCTACTCATGACAAGCTAAAGTTTTAAAATTTCAAAACAAATCAAATTTCAACGGCGACGGGTTCTGTATGTACATATTCCCCATTTCAATCCACCCACAAGTGTGATAAATCTTTCCTCGCATTATAGAAATTGTGAGGACTTTGTGAGGGAGCCATTTATTACGGTGTAGTTTGTTTGTTTGTTTTCTATTGTATCCTATTTTCAGCATCAAGGGTCTGTTAGCGGCAGTGACAGCTGAATAAAAGTCAAACAAATACTTACTTTACCGGAGAAAAAAACCGCTGCCAACGAACGCAAAACTTTTGATAATAAATTATCAGTTTTGTTTGTGATCCATAATTCGCGGTCGAAAATTTTAAACAGTACTAATTGTCAAGCGGTTCCAAAAATAACCTTGCCAAAGGATCAGGTGATACAAACGTCGAAAACAGTATTTAAAAGATTCATTTCTGCGAAGGTGATAGAGAACCAAAAATAGATGCACAATTTAGTGGATTCAGATGGTTCTCTAGTGCGTCGTTTTGAAGCACGCATATCTACGTCAGTCAACCCCGGATGACGTAGAAAAAATAAATGCAACCATCTGCAATCACGCGGATGAATAGCCGCGAGTTGGGCTGTCCCTGAAGGCTGGCTACTATTCAGGAAATATCGTGATATTTTCCTTCGAATGCTTCTGCTGTGCGGGACTTCGTGTTTAGACAACAACATCCGCCGAACGTAATAAAAATATAATTTACATAATTTTTTTTCCTCTCGAAGCAAAAATAAAAAGTCCATTCTGCGTATCCAGAGTGTCGAGTAGCTGTGCTTCTTCTGCTGCTGACCATGGGTGCTGTGCGAGCTCCTCTTCCGCTTTGTAGCGAAATGTTTTTCTTGTTTTTTTGCCGGGTTGTTTTCTTAGTGCTGTGTGTCAGCGTGAAGCGTGCATTTTTGTTTACGTTTTTTTTCCTCCTGTCGTTCGTGACATAACGTTTCGTTATTGACGAATTGACGAACGATATTTGTTCTCCTTGCGCGTGAATTCAAGGTCTAGGAATTTGCGAGAGTTTTTGCTATTTTGGCCAATGAACGTTTGACGACGTTTGGATTTCCTTAGTTTGAACTGATTTTTGCAAGACGTGGGATTGTTTGATGCTGATTGAACGACGATATGGCCGGAACAATATTTGCCCGCTCACATCTGGCATTCGGCGATTTGTCTTAGGGGTTTATTTATTTGTCGACACTGAGGACAGCTATTTGCGTTTCAAGCAAACAATGTGTTTGGTTTCGGTTGGTTCCGATGAGCCGCGTGGTAATTTATTTCTCTTTCGATGGAGACGCTTGGTTAAAAGAAGATTGATATTAAAGTACCTATCGGTAAGAAATTTGCCACTGATTTCGACCTGCTGCAGACAGTCAGACAGTTCTTATTTCCTCGTTCCACTCGCTTGGCTGACATTCAAACTAAATCCCGTTGCAACTGCTGCGTCTAGATAGCAGACAGGGAGTCAAAAAAAGTCCCGTAGATTATCTCACTGTCGAAAGTAAAGTAAACGTCCTTTGCATTCCAATCGCACCAAACACACCTCTGGTCGGACTGTCGGCGCCTCCTTCCGGCTTACGATTCATCAGCCGAAAATACACGTACTTAAAATAAGCGTCTTCACTACTCTAACGTCAGCTCCCCGTAACAGCTCTCTACCCAGCATTCCTGGCAGTTTGTTACATTGTCCTTTCTCAGCCAGTGACTCGCTAATGATTCTATTCGCTAAATGCGGCTATCTACCTTTCACAAAAAATCACTTTCTTTTAGACACACGTCGACTTTTGCAACAGTACGCTGTTGTTTACAGGCGGCCGTGCGTTGATTAGTGGACAGACCGATTTTCCTACGGACAGACGAAAATAAATTACGAATCAATCAGCGAAAAATGCGAACGGAAAGACGTATAGCACTGCGGTCTGCGCTATATATGTAGTGTCATCCGAGGCGGATTGCATTTGCCGAAATCGGTTGGAGGTTTTGCGTTTATCGTCGCATTAGCCTGATCTCCGGAGAGTCGGGTGCGCTAAATATAGCCCGCTACCGCCCAAGAACTATTGGTGCTGTTGGTTTGCTTTTGGCAGCAAGAAAGGAAAAATGATTTGCGGTCACATTTTTTTTTGTGGGGAAAATTTTTAGGTCTTTCTGCTTAGTAGATGGTGTGTGGATGATCGCGGCATTTTATCGCAACATCATCTTTCGATTGATTTCTGGCTTCCTTCCAAGCAAACAGAATCTGCCGCCGCCGGTCGACGAGCTATTCGATGCAATATTTACGATTTTTATCGGGCAAAAGTTGTCGGTTAAAACTAAAACGGAAACTCTTTGCGGGTGCATTTTCTCGATGTGAGATAATTGTTTTTGAGCAATTACACGTTTATTTAGAAAGGTTTCTGTTCTAATGCAGGATTATCTTTCAATTTATTATACTCTTTACTACTTCTTAAAAACGAATACTATGTCGCGTATTCAACAGGTTTATCTTAATAGTTAATTATTGAATATAGTTCTGATTACAAATTTAGTACGAAATGTGTTGTATATGTGTCAAGTGTAAGGTGCAGGTAGAGATTTAAATTATTTTAAATTAAGATTAAGATTAAGATTAAGATTAATTTTAAAATTACAATTTACATTCAAAGAAGAAAATTATGTTGATGAATATAAAAGAATTTTGACGAAAATGATTTTTTTGGGGTGACATCATTAGTTTCGAATGTGGTTGGCATACAATAAAATAACAATTGTCTGCTATTGGACATTAGCCATAAACTTATTTTCATGACTATAGTTGTTAGTCATTATATTAGTTTCTGTCACCATGTTTTTAGTAGCTAGGTTCAAAATCTATTGAAAAAAGTGTCGCAAACTATCATCTTTCACACTACGATGTCAATTATTTTTTTTGAGACGATGTCAGACGGAGTGTCTCATCCCTTAGCTAATCGGATTGAAACGGAAAAACAACTGTAAAATTCTTTTTATTTGCGTACGATTGCTGACACGGGATTACGGGAGTAATTTGGTGACATTTAGGATAATTTTTTTGTTGCAATTTTTCGGAAAATAATTTTATTGTAAAACAACTACTTTTCCTAGAACGTGTTAAACTATTCCAACTATTCTATTCCAAATAGAAAGTATAACTTTTAAGCTTTTAAGGTCACACAAATAACTCTAGCTAGTCTTTTCGTCAAAAGATTTCACCTACACAACTGTGTGCGCTAGTACTTAAAGGGCTGCACAGAAAGCCGAGATTTCAATAGCCTAATGTCAGCCTTTAGAAGAACGAGGGCCTATAACTAGAGACTAGAGGCTGTAAGCTTGAGGAAATCTGCCCTTTTGCGTAAGTTTTCGCACATTCATTTAAATATAGTACAATTTTATTGGAAAAAGCTGGGGGGTTACGGAATCATCCCTATTTTTTATTGCTCCTATTTTCCAAGCCTATCTTCTTAATGGCAGTATGTCTACTGTATACGTGTTTCTGATCAGGTTCACAACTTCGTGCTAAACAATCCAATTTAAAAGCCTAAAATCCTCTTTCACTGCTCTACGATTGATTCCGATGATACCGAAGTCATCCGCAAAACATTGAAGCATGTGATGATTCTGATTCATGATTCTGTCTCACCCGTTACTCTCACCCTCACAGAGTACTCTGACACATGATTTTGACCCATCTAGCGTCGCACAAATCAGCGTAGCTAGTTTCGTCGGAAAACAACAACGTTCTTTATCAGTCACAGTTCATTTCGTTTGACTGAATTATACGCCGCCTTAAAGACCACAAACAGACGATGAGTCTGAAAGTTATACACCCGGAGCTTGTCTAGTAACTGACCCAGGATAAACATCTGATCCGTCGTGGAGCGACCATCATGAAAACTTGCTTGGTACTCGTCGACAGAATACGGGAGAGCACCTTATAGGCAGACTTGAGCACACTAGAGTCTATATCCTTTCTTAAAAATAGCGCAAATGAGACCATGCAACCACTTCTCTAGCATTTTTTCGCCCAGATTCTGACATTGTTCAGGTGGATTACTTTGTACAGCTGCTCACTCTCCGATTCTAGACGTTCAACCGGTATACCGTCCTTCTCAGCCGCATTACCGGTTTTCAGCTCACTGATTAGATTACCTTCTCAACCTCCTCCTTCCTGTGTTGATGGCTTCATAGTTTGGTCCTCGCTCATAATTCTTATATCCTGTTCTTGCTGAAAAATTGTAACAAAATCTGCTCTAGGCATATCACAAATATATAACATCATGATATAATTTGATCTAGTTTATATCAAGATGAGTTACAAAAATGACCATTCTGTCTTGCTTTGTAACCAAATTGTAACAAACCGTGTTAAAAGTAACAGAACGAGATAGAACCTTTGTAGAACATTTTGTGTGTCGCAACTTTTTCTATCACATTTATAATAAAGTTTGATAGAAATATCAACTTGAGCTACAATTCTGTAATATTTTTATCAGAATCATGTGATTGGGTCTCCCCTGCGCCGGTGAGCACATGCTCCTTGTACTCGCGCTTTTTAGAGTCCCCATTTGGATGCCTCCAGGTGTGTTTCCGAATATTCAGATGAGCCTAAGACCGTTATCATTGGTCGACAGATTAAGGCTATGTCTTGGTCTTGGTCGCCAATTCGTCGAGTATCTCGACATACGCAAGTCGGCTGCAACTTGGTCGAGCTATCTAGCCCGTTGTGCTCGTCTGTTTCTGGTGCAGATTTTGCAGCCCAGACGAACAAAAAAGATTCACATAGAGTATCTGGGGGTTCCTTGCATAGGAATCGTGTGGTAGTATTCTGCAAAAGATTCGTACAGAATGTCTTGTTTATAGAACCAGGATTCTTCTATGAGAATCCAACAGTTAGAATACCCGGGATACATATATCTTCGTATAGCAATCATCTTTACTATAAAATAGGAGTTGATAATAAAGAATTCTGGATTTGTAGTGCCTTCGGGGGTTCAGATGGCGCGTTCCGTACCTCGTAACTACAGTAAACTAACTATTACAGCCACAGTCGGTGTTTTTTAAGCAACATGAATCAAACAAATTTTAAAAATCTGACAAATTTAGCTCAAAAAGCTATGTTACGGAACCCCAAAGACCATCGCCATCGAAATAACTCCGAAGTCAAGTGACATATAACTTAGATCTTAGACTATTAAAGAACTAAATACGCAACTCTTCGCAGATTTAATCGTCAGTAAAGTGGCACCTGATGGTAAGAGGGTGTACTAGCCTGTCATAGTCTTCGTAAAACGTTCTCACAGCAACACGTTTGACTACACTCTTAAATGAGTTTACCCGTATATTGGTTGAATTTAGCTAAAACTTAGTTAAAACTACTCAAAATGCCCTTAAAGTGTACAAACTCAGATTTTGAGTAGTTTTTCAACCAAAAAATTGGTAGTAGGAACTTGAAAGTGCGGTATTTGTCACAGAGAATAATTCAATTATCGGTAGCAAGTAGCCAACATTGGTTGAATTTTTTACCCAAAATTTGAGTTTGTACACGTTAAGGGTATTTTGAGTAGTTTCAACCTAGCTTTAGCTAAATCCGACCTATTTACGGGTAGAATCATTTAACAGTGTATATCATATGTCAGTAACACTTGTGTCAAATGAGTAGGCGATACAAAAACTATGATAATCTAGTAAACCCTGTCGCCAGTAAATAGTGCTGATGACATACTTTTTACTCCTATATCAGGAAATCAGAGACTGGCATATCTAGTTTCTTTAATAATCTATGCATATAATCATGATCTTTTAGGAATTATGAAACTAGAGGAGTTTTTCGCGAAAGTTCCTAAATCCGGTGAAAAAATATTGACAGGGAAAAAAGTTACAATTTTAGAGATTCGTGCGGTGCGCAAAAATGACGTAATCCGTAGAAAGATTGATGTGTGTGGTACGGGATGTCCGCGCTTTCTTCTTTCCCTTCCATTTCGAGGAGTTAAATGGAGTTAGGAATTGTGTTTGGTTGCAGTTGATTCCTTGGGTATCTTGAGAATTGGTTGGATTAGTATGAGATTATTTTAGACTAGACTGGATTGGAAGGAATTGGTTTGTTTTACATTGGTTGAAATTCAATCCAAATTGAATTGAGGGGGTTAGAAGGAAAAAATCGAGATAATGATAGGAAACGATACTTTGAGCATGGTTTTATGCATGCTAGAAAATTCATGTCAAAATTTTACCGTTTAATGACTTTTTTAGAAACATGAAAAAAAAGACCAAAATAAAAGTTGGGTTTCGCTTGGAAGGAAAGGGGTGTGTAAGTGCAAATAACATTTTCAAAAATGTCTTATATCTCCCAAAAATTATAAAATGCTTTTCCAAGATTTCAATAGAAATTAATAAAGTGAAGTTAACAGAACCATAGTGCGCCATTAGTTTTGTATTTTAACCTGACGAATTTTCTAGCTGACTTCTAGCTTAACTTTGGATCCGATTTTCTCGAAATATACTTTTTGTCACTTACACCCCTTCCTTCTGAGCGACTCAATTGAAATGAAATGGTTTCGATTGGATAGAATTGGATTGGTTTGGATAAGATTAGATTTGCTTCATACATTTGCATGTATTCCTCTGGCGTACACTGAGGCATATGCGTGCATTTAAATTAAACTAAAAAAATACTGTGTTCATTAAGAACAGAAAAAAGACTTTTTCGGATCTTTAAAAATATGTAATTTTGGCAAACATACGTTGTCTGTTCTATTAGTTGAATAGTTTACCAGTTAAAGACCTACCAATGAGGTCACAGTCTATTTAATTAATCACATGATATAGAAGAGTATGTAGACGTGCTTTTCGCAGTTCAACCATTCCTGCGGCAAAGCAATAATAACAATATTGCATAACGGTCCAATAGTCGACAGTTTTCTCTTTCATACTACATTTCAGCGTGTTCTTAGCTATGTCTGCTTTTCGTCGACGGGAATCAGCCCATGATGATGCATTCATTAGGCAGGCAAATTTGCCCAAATGTTTATCAGCAACAGTCAGAAACTCGTCGCCCCCCGATAAAAATTTAAACACTCATTTTGAATCATGGATTGTTACACAAAGTATGAATATATTTGCTAATCAATGGTAAATCTTCATACTTGCGTTTTCTTTTTGGTTTTCAAACGTAGATTTGATCGAATAAGCATCATTAGTCATTTGTAAATATGCAAAAAAAAACATCGTACATTTTGAAGTCATAAAATTTTTAAAGTTTTCATGAACATAACATTCATACTGATGTTAAGTTTGACCTTTTTTGTCGACTGAATTCAATAATATCTACTTATAATTATCGCAACAGTCTATGGATACAATTCCACGACGCAAGCAAAACGACAACAACAATGTCGCCTAGATGAGTTCAGCGGTGCCACTGTGATATGAGTGTTTTTTTTCTGCCGACAATCTGTCGCTTCACTTGGCACGTTTTTTGGTATCGGTCGTTCGTTCTGATTTTTTACACACACCCATAAAGGCAGGTAATCCGGTAACATTGCGATTTTGATTCGCAAATTGTTGTGCTACTGATCGAGCCTCCGGCTATATAGCGTTTTGTAGCATCTGCGCGGCCGCGGTTTTTGAAGCCGCTTTCGTTTAGATCTGGTTTTTAATGATGCGTGCGACGGAATGAGAAGGTGCGTAGAAGTTTGCTGAATGTTGAATGCCACATGCTACACGGGCCAGATAGATGACACAATGTTTTTGTTTTCGCTTGTAATCTGAAGTCCATTGCCACCGTCTCTTCCACGCATAGCAGTGAATGCAGAAATAGTTCACGCTTCGTTGGATGTGGCTAACCTACTCTGGTGTGTTCAAATTCCTTTGACTTATAGAGATTACATTCCACTTCCTGATAGGAGTCGATATCAAAATTGTCAGAGTGTACCGTGCCATGACGTTCGATTGCATTTTTTATCATTCTTCTACCGCGGAATTGAAAGCTTCTAACCCGTTTGATGTTCGCGCGCTGCCTGTGTGCGTGTGTAAATTGTGGAGACAGTAAGACGAACGCCTTTTTTGCACATGTTATGCGAAAATGGTTCGCAAAATGTGTCGCAGCAGCAGTTTAGATTTATTTTCAGTTTATCTTCACCTGGCATGCTAGCCTGCACAGCTTCGACCTTGAAGATAACAGCAGATAAACTTCGCATTTTGCATTGCGAACGTCGAAATAAAAAAAAACATTTATGCCCTCGATATTCGCGATAGGTATGTTTGCTTGCAGTTATTGTGAAAAGTTGCTTTACGTGCGTTGAATCAAGCAATGAGTCATTGGATTAAATGCTTATAGTTAAGTCTAGAATAGTGAACCATTTTGGCCAGCTACTAATTGCCAACTGGTTACGAGATTCTGGCAGATGCGTCCGGTTAGTTGCTGCTCTTGTTGCGTGAGCAAAACAAGAAAATGAAAAAAAGATCTCAACTAACTAGAAATTTTGAATGTCGCCCGGTTACCTTGACTTCTTTCATCATACTTTTCTTAAAACAACAAAATGACGCGCATCACCGGCCGGCGTCGTGGAAAGTGCTGAATGTGTTTTTTTGAAATTTGCGAAAATAATCACCACTTACGCAATCGGACCGGTCAGCTGCCTGCCTGCCTGGCGCTTCACATGATAATAATATATATTAGAAATGATCCACCCGTTACGTGCTTTTTTTTTATCTCCAAGTAAGGCCGGCCTTCTAGAAGCTTCGGTCGGTTCGGAATTCCATTCCGATGGCCGTGTTGGGATCAATAGTAATTCAAACAGTTAATCCACCAAAGGCTTGTGAAAGTAAACTTTCTAATTGCGTTGAATATTTTTTTCATTGCGCAAGCCAATGTGGAAAGCGAAATGTTTATTTTATCATTTGTTACAGTTTCATAAAAAAATATAATTTAAGAATGTTTTTATATCATCATAATTTTAACCAAGAATTCTTTTATTTTAAAGGGGCATAAACGACTAAAAAATTTGGAAAAATCATAATTTTTTATTTCAGATTTCGTTTCTACAAACTTTTCCGTTTATTTTTATGATAATCCGACCACGTTTGAAAGTTCGTGTTTTTTCAGGAGCTGCGTTTTGTTACGACTTGTTTGTTCCACTTGGCACTGAAATATTTATGCCTATGATCGTTTTTTATCACCTTGCCGTGGTCAAATCATTACATAATTAGTATCAAAATAAGTGGAAAGTTTGTATAATCGAAATCTAAATTAAAAAAGCGATTTTTGAAAAAATTTATATCGTTCATGTCCCCTTAAGGGAATTTGTGTTTAAGGATACCGGCCAAAATACTGCAAAAAACTTCAGACTTCCCTGTTACACCGTTAGAACAGGTTAAAAATTTTACATGACTAGAATTGGTCTTGAAATTGCACCTGAATATGCTTGAAATTGGACTTGGTATAAACCATGAAACATGGGCATCGGTTTATTCTCAGGCCCCTCATTTACCCTTCCTTCATGCTGAAGGCCTCTTGACAGTGCAAATGTCCCTCCTATAGTTAAGTGTACTGGTCAGAGGTACGAATGAGTCCTCGCCAGCGACGGCTATAACATAGGGAAGTACTGGCAGCGAGGAATAAGTGGGTAAAGTAGATCAAGCTTTGAAGGAAGGGTAAACTCCAATACACGCAAGCACGCATAAAATTTAATAAGCATATCGCTCACTCAATAGCGATTATAGCAAAAAGAAACGCAGTGCAAGTCACCCGCGCGATATCACAATAGATCAACTACACTGGTCGCAGTGATGAGTCCACACATGGAAAAAAAGCTATGAAACTTTAAAAAAGTTTTTGACCCTCCGGTGTTGGGCCACCGAAGGGGGAGGGGGAGCGAAAAAAAAACAAAGAGAATTTTTTAATCGAGCAAAAAAATATGGATTTTAGGTGTTTTTACTTAAAGTTTAAACGTGAAAACTAAATCTACTCTTGCTTTTAATAAATACGTTGTTATTTTTCTTGCAAAAATCTACGAACAAAAAGACAAAAACGAAAGAAAATTTTTTTGGCCGAGTATCGGAAATTCCACTGTTTGAACTTCCATTTTTATTTCGTGCTAGAAGCGTTAACTCAACTCGTTTTTCGAGTTTTTCAGGCTATAGAGCCCACAGATAATTGATTTTATAAAAAAATGTAACTCATATCGTACAAATTATTTTTTTGCAGCTCGATTTTTCAAGCCAATTTCCAAGGGGGGGGGGGGGGGTGATAAAAACTTTGAAAGTGATTTGCCATGGCCTAATTGAACTTTAAATTGTGTTAGAAACCAGTCATGAAATTTGATCTCGAATTGATCTTGAAATTGTATTAAATATTAGACTTAAAACTGTGGACTTAAAATGAAAGTTCAAGTTGGAAAAAAATTAGACTGAATTTAAAACTTTACTTGAAACTGGGCTTGAAATTGAACTTAGATTAAGCTTGGAATTGGACCTGAAATGAGACATGAAGTTGAACTTGAAATAGGATCCCTGAAATTGGACCTGCAATGGGTCATCAAATTAGACTTAAATTATTCTTGAAATTGGATTTGAAAGTGGACATTAAGGCTTGTTCGCGACAAAATCTGGATGCCTCAATTTGGCAATAAAACAAATTTGCTAGCAGCCCATAACAATCTCCAGTGCTAGCATCCATGAAACAATTTTATATCATTTATGTGTGTATCGTTAATAATTATCAAACAAATTAACATTACTTGTTTGGTCTACATGAAAAATTGGCGAACTTTGCAGTTTACCTTTGCCATGAGGGTCAGTGCAGACTTGTTGGCAACCAATTTAGGTGCGTTTGTCCAAGATTTTCGAAATTTATCTATAGATGTTGCTTGTTGTTTGTGCTGGGACAGCTCTCTTTACCAAAGCCCAATACCGCTCGATGGGGTGTAACTCTGGACAGTTAGAAGGATTCGCCTCCTTCGGTACAATATGGACTCCATTAGCATCATACCATTCCAAAACGTCTTTGGCGTAGTGATACCAAATCAGGCCAAAACAGCGAGGGTACATCGTGACTGTGTAGGAACGGTAACAATCGTTTCTGCAGGCATTCTTCACGGTAGTGCCACGTTCCCGTAGTGATGTAACTTTTACTTGCTCGACCACAGCTGCATATGGCCTGCCATACTAAATATTTTTTGGGGAATTTGGCTTTCTTCTTCGTCCTAAAATGCTTTGCAACGCCATTCCGTTTCATGGCAGTGTAAAAAGACATACCAGAAAGCTGTCTAAAATCTTCTAGGACATATGTTTCATCGTCCATTATAACGCATGGAAACTTCGTTAAATATTCGCGATAAAGCTTACGAGCGCGTGTTTGGACCGTCGTATTTTGCTTATCATTACGGTTTGGCACAGTCCTCACTTTGAAAGACTTCATGCCTTGTCGTTGCTTAGAAGTGTGCACGAATGTTGGCGACATTTTTATTTTACGAGCAATGGTACGTACAGAAAGATCTGGTCTCCTCCGTAATATTTTTTTTTACCTTCGCATCCTTGTGGTGGTTCCTCAGATCCGTTTTTGTTTCACTTCCCTTCTTCCTAGCTGTTGTCAAGCGAGTATCGAACGATTTTACACTGTGAACAGTGCTTGGAGGAAATCCAAGCTTTTTGGCAAGTTGTCTTAACGAGAGATCCGGATTTTCATTGCGATCGCACACAATTACTGTTCGCACCTGCTCTTCTTTCGACGCCATTTTACGCTGAGCGCTTGTAATATAAACAAGTGTTATATTTTCAGAAAGAACAGACATACCTGCAGTCTACCACTGCAAAATATTTCACTCATTGTTAATGTATTTCCGAAGCTGTGTGTCTTTAGGGGTGTCCAAATTTTGTCGCGAACAAGCCTTAGGTAAGAAATAGGATCTGAAATTGAACGTGAAAAGGGGCCCCTGACATGGGACATGGAATTGGATCTAAAATGGGACATGGATTTGGATTAAAATTGATCTTCAAATTGTACCTGACATTATGCTTGAAATTAGACATGAAATGAGACATAAAGCTTAAAATTGAGCTTAAATTTTTACTTGAATCTGTACTTGGAAGACATGAAATTATAAATGGGACGTGAAATTCGACTTGAAGGTGAACTCAAACTAATCTTGAAATACTATGGATATACTATAGATTAGACTATAGATTAGACTTGAAATTGAATTGGAAAATGAACCTAAAATCAGACTAAAATGGACATCACATTAGATTGAAATTTGGAGGCGGACGTGAATTTGTACTAGAAGTATTATTTAAAACTGATCCTAAAATTGAAATTTAATTTGGACTCTAAATTAGACAAGAAATAGGACTTGTAATGAGACGTGAAAGTGGACTTGTATTGGGACAGTTTTTAAACCCTGACTTATTCTGGTCAATTTTTACTTGTTCATAGTGTTTTAAAAAGTTGTTTATCTTGCTAAAATAAACGCTTCTGTAGAACATTATTATATGTTATTTTCTAAAGTTTCGCATATTTTGAGTTTTTTTTTGGTGTAAAATAGTACTTCTTTGAGCTTAAATATTTCCCAAGGTGGCAAATGGTGGCAGATCAAACAACTCCTACTTAAAAGTACAACAAAAAACCTGTAAAAACAAGTGTCAATTGACTGTATCTGTTGGTATCCTCAAAAGCTATACAGGCCGGACTCGATTATCCGGGGATTCGATTAACCGGGGATTCGATTATCCGGGGATTCGATTATCCGGGTTTTTAGACTCGATTATCCGGGTGAAAAAAAAATTTTTTTTTTCATTGATTTATTTTAAACCCTAATGTTATAGTTTTCATGCTACATGATGATTCCAACTCGACAAGTATTGATTCACCTCCCTAAAGCTACAAAATTCCTTTCTTATACCCCTTTTACCGGCGAACAAAACAAAAATAAATCCTACAATGATGGAATCAATTTTTTTACTTAAAAATCATGATCATTATCATCATCATCATCATTATCATCAGCATCATCATCGTAATCATCAGAAAAAAATTCCAAAAAAGGAATTTTTTGACTTTAAGGGAGATTGATAAAAAAACATTTATAATACCTAAATATTGAAAACCATAACATACAAAAAATAATATTGTACAAAAAAAATCATCATTGGAAAAAATCGTAAGAAAGGAATTTTCTGACTTTTGGGAAGATAGATCAATAATAAATATAACATTTCTGATACCTAAAAGTTAGAAAACTTGACATACCAAATAAAATTTGTAAAAAATGATGATTCGATTATCCGGGTGATTCGATTATCCGGGCTGAAAATAAAAATGATCACCCGGATAATCGAGTCCGGGCTGTAGTTGTTTTAAAAATCCATCGCAGTCATGTTTACAGAACAATTAAACTGTACTTCGGATGCAATAAACGCCATTTTGTTTACGTTGACAATCTCTTTCTAACAAGTTAAGTTACCAGCAATTTTTTGCCTATTTTCGAGTCGAAAATGAATGTAGACTTGAAATTATTTGATAATTGTGTCAAATAATTTTATAATAAGAGAATAATGAGAATAATAATAAGAGAAAAGCTTCCAAATAACTAACTTATTAACTAACTAATAACTAACAGTCACAAAAGACCGAATTTTCTCGGATTGAGTTTTTGTCCTTTGGATGCTGGGCGTCAACACTCCGTAAACTCTTTTTTCGAGTTCTTAAGGCTGTAAAACCTACTAATAATAGAGATTTTATACAAAAAAAAAATCACTCAAGTTTAACAAAAAAAAATTTGCCCCCCGATTTTTAGAGCGAATTTTGAAGGGCGGGTGGACAAAAAACTTTCGGCGGGGGACTTTAAAAATAATTTGCAATGGCCTAAGTAAGCAGTGCGTCATATATATTTAATTATGTTAAATAAAGGTGTAGGTGAGATGATCAAACGTTGTTTTGGAAAAATGCGGAAGGAGAGAGCAATGCAAAATCGAACAAAATAAACTTAAGTTAGTTTATTTGGAAGCTTTTCTCTTATTAATTGCGTCAAAAAATTTTAAGTCTGCATCCATTTTCGAATCGGAAATAGGCGAAAAAATTGTTGGGAACTTAACTTGTTAGAAAGCAATTGTCAACATAAACAAAATGGCGTTTATTGCATCCGAACTACGAACTACAACTATAACTTTTGAGGATACAAACAGATATAGTCAATTGACACTTGCTTTTACAGGTTTTTTGTTGTACTTTTAAGTACGAGTTGTTTGATCTGCCACCATTTGCCACCTTGGGAAATATTTAAGCTCAAGTACTATTTTTCACCAAAAAAGCTCAAAAACTCCGAAACTTTGAAAAATAACATACAATAATGTTCTACAGAAACGTTGATTTTAGCAAGATAAACAACTTTCTAGAACACTATGAACACGTAATAATTGACCAGAATAAGTCAGGGTTTAAAAACTGTTTTAAAGGGTTTGTCTACGAATAACGCTTCATAGATAATTTCTATGAAGAGATACAAGTATGATGTCTTTGACAAAGTTGTTTGTATTAATATTTACTACAACTTTGGCGAAAGTACCAAACCTGTATCTCGAATATACGAGAAAATAAATTTCGTATCTCACTTTTAAGGGAATTATTTACCCAAAGATTTCTCTCACAAGAACGGACTTGTTATACCAAGAAATATTCCTAAAGACACTACATGCGAAAAACTTCACGTTTCGGTGCAATATCACACGATCACGTATTTCGCTGTTTGGACCACTGTCCAGTGGGATCGTTACAGCAGCCCCGTAATTGTCCTGTACTCCAATAACCGGCTGCAAAGTCTGTCGATAACGAAGGGTTGCTTCTGGATTCGAAATTCCACCTGAAATTATACTTGAAGTTGATGAGATTGGAAATGGAATAGAACCTAAAATGGTACAAGAATACTTGCTACTTGTGATACTTGAAACCAGACTTGAAAGACATGAAATAAGACCTGAAATTCGAATTTGAAATTTAACTCAAACTGGTCTTGAAATTTCGCCGGTGAGAATTGTTGCGCCGGATGCGCCGTAAAGAATTTGCGATCTGTTAGGACAAGGAACTTTTGTCATTTTTATTCTGGCACACTTCCCTAACACATTGATGTCTGTGTAGGCCGAGGTTTAATCGTGGTGTTAAGAAATCTTGTTGGGATGAGGACATTTTGTTACTTTTTCTGGCGTACTTTCCAAGCATTCCAGACATCAAATTGGTCTAGGCTTAACGGTCGTGAAAAATCTCCGACCAACTGGGACGGGGAGATTTTGTCATTTTTTTTCTAAAAGAAAAGTAATCAAAATTACAATAAACAGATGGCATATTTAGCTGTCTTCCCTGCCTGTGAAGCAAGGCGATTATGGAAAAAATGTATAGGGATCCTATACCTTGAATTTTTTCTTTTATTTTCACTAATTAGTCGTTGAAAAACAATTTTAATAGAAATCACATAATTGCTACATCTATTATGAGTCGATCTGTATCTAAGCTATGAAAATTCATTCATAATTAGCAGAGCTATTAACGTTTAAAATCTTTCATATTTTCGTGACGGTGATTATATATAAATTATGGAATGTGATACCCTGCGGTAAGACCTACGTTAAAAAGTAAACTTTCGATGGACTATTAGCAGTTATTTGGTTGGTTTCCATATTTTCTCTGGAATAGGACAAAGAGTTTCTCGGCTACTGTAGCACATCCCATTCATTCTTAGCATTTTTTTTATCAATGGTTCTAAATCAACATAACTGTTACTCATAAACAAGATCTCGTTTAAATCCTGCAATCTATGTGAACTAAATTTATGTATGTGAAGTGAGAGTAAACTGTTGCAGTCTATGACATCGTAGGATCATAGTGTCAACCTCGCTATTGTCTTGTACTCCGCAAGTTGTGTTGGCTGAAGTTTATTGGATGGAAAGTTAAGTCTTTTGAGAGTCACATATTTATGAAAACTATTCTAGAAGCAACGGAACAGAGAAAAAACGCGGTGCATCGATTGTGGAAAAAGAAAACCCCACGAGCAGCGATCGATATTGAAGTTCCCGGATATCCAAACTAGTTCAACAAATCTTGAACTCTGAATGGTTAAGCTCTAAATTGATGCATTTATTTGCAAATGGTTGCAAATCAAATTGAATTAGTCACCCACGCGGTACCGACTTGCCGTTTTGTGCAATGTATCATACAGTTCCAATCGTCTCTTTCTCTGCTGCTCGGTTGCGCTCTCGGTTGAACCAGCAGCCCTCGGGACAGACGGCGGGACTACGCGGTCTCGCTCGTTGTGGCTTGTCGAAAGAAAACAAATCAATTCCCACATGCGCATTCGAGGAATGTTGCCTCAGAAGTTGCAGTTGCACGATGTACCCACCTCGCATCGGCGGCTGTTGCAGCCGACGACGGGCAAATAGTGCAATTGCCCTAGCTTTCTTTCCGCTCAGGGCTCAGACGACATCGGGACTACTTCCTACCCGTTTGCTTGCTTGCGGTGTACATAAACTATCGAGGGCCGTTATGTATGCGTGTGTGGGAAGCACCATCAACTCCGGTTGGTCCGACGATCGTCTGGCCGGATGGATAAGCTTGGGCACACGGTATTCTTCGTAATTGCTCTCACAAGTCATAATGCCGGCTAGAAGTCCAATGCTCCAACGCGGCGCGCGGCGTCTACCGTACCGAGACTATTTTTCAAAGTCAATCCTGTCGATGCGACCTTTCTCCCGGAGTTAGTTTCACCTAAAGTTAAAGTAGCCAACCGGTAGAGGCGCATAACGACCAACATATAATGGCTTGGCTAAGGGCCACACAATATACTGCCGGTAGTTAGTGGCCGCGTGGGCGTGAACTCTCTATGCTGTTGAGTTGACTCCATGGCTGGCTGCAAATTTCAATGGGATCTCGTTTTTCAGCATGGGGTACGATAGGGTTATTGCAAATATTATCCTGCGTTTAATTGCTTAGGCGGAGAGAGTGTACTTTCTTTACTAATCGTACATTTACCTAAGTAGTTTAATTACTTGTTTGAAGGTATCCTTTTTTGTATTTTTAGATTCAAATTTATTGAGTCGTTTCAAACAAAAAACAAAATTGCGACAAACTTTCAACAGCGTTGAGGCAAATTATTGAAAAATAAAAATAAAACGGACTCATACAGAAATTGAACAGGACTACTACACCATCAAAAATAATTAGAATTGAGGCTGAATGATAATGGCTGAAAGAGTCCGAATTTGTAAATGTGCTTTGCCTGTTTGTACTACTTTAATTGTAAAGTATATAGTGGAGAGATGCAGATCTCGTCAGCTCCGTCTAACCGCGATTGTCCTCCCCTGTGCAATACAAACAACCCCAAATGAACCAAGCAGAAAACCAATCTCAGAGCATCGGTGGTTATCAACTTAGCAAGGCTCGACCCATGGAACAAAGTTCATCTTCCATCCCCCTAGCTTATAGGCACTGTCCAAAGATACATGTGCAGAGTAAATCGATCGCAGCGCAACGTGGGCATTCGCGGCAGTCGACAGAAGCTATAAACCATAGAATCGCATTCACCACCACCCAACCCCTGAGACCAAACAGCTAGCTTGTTTGAGCAGCAGCTGGCTTGAGAACAGCTTGTTCTCCAGATTCTGTTTTGGTTCAGGTCGTCTTAGATAGTCGATAATTACACAGTCAATTTTTCAGCCAAAACAAACTGGAAGAAGAAAAAACCCTCGGGCAGCTGCCAAAAATTCTTCGTTGGACTGGTGAATAAAGCTGGCCATACCGTTCTAGCACGATAAGCACGACAGACACGAAAACAGCACGAGCCACGGTGGACAGCTGGAGTGTCCAGATTCACGAGTTGGCAGCGATTTGCGCAGGAGGGCAGCCGGAACAGGTCTCTCCATGGAAGGTGTCGAAAGGCAAAGCGTACAAATCTTTGCTGTACAGTTTTGGTTCTGTCAACTCTATTGGGATAGTTAGGATTTCAAATTTGATAGCAATATTCGAGGATTGAGCCGGAACAGGTCTCTCCATGGAAGGTGTCGAAAGGCAAAGCGTACAAATCTCCGCTGTACAGTTTTGGTTCTGTCAACTCTATTGTGATAGTTAGGATTTCAAATTTGACAGCAATATTCGAGGACTGAACACCAATGAGCAGTGTGAGATTTTTAGATAGTAGATATTGCTGAAATCCTTGATGATTCGGAACATGAAGCCGAGATTTCTAGAGACCTTACCAACTACGTAAGATATATGCTGGTAAAATGATAATTTACTATCCAATAACACGCCAAAATCTTTGATACAGTTTATTCTTCCAATAACGGTTCCCAAAAGCCATTCTAATACAAGAATGTGATACGTTCTTTCTTTCGTGAAAAAGTAAAGATGGCACACTTACTTGGAAAAACCTTGTGCTATCAGCATCAATCTGCAAAACTGTACAATTGCTCTTGAAGCATACGGGCATCAGCGATAGAACTAATCTTACTGGAGTTTATCATATCATCTGCAAAAGACAAAGGGGAAGCTGTCAGTTTGAAATTCACATCGTTGGAAAATAAATGGTTCGAGGTGGCTACCTTGAGGGATCTCAGACGGAGCAGCCAATTCCTCAGAACCATTATTAGCGATTTTCACTTACACTTAGCTTACGACCAACGAGGTATGAACGTAACCAACTGATAACTTTCCCAATTTGGCTAAGGCGATTTGGTGATTAATGCCATCGAAGGCTGCTGTCAGATCGAAAGAAATTGCAGAACATACAAAACATAGAAAAGTAACATGACATTAATGAGAAGGTGGCAAAAAAATGAATCATTATTATTAAGACAGAAGAAATATTTTTTTAGATAAAACTGATGATAACATTTTACAACAAATAAGACAAACATGCAGCAAAATAAAACAACTGAATAAAATATGAAATTAAATCGAGATGAAGTTCAAGTAGTATAAAAGTTGATATTCAAAAAAATTGATGAAAAATGAAAGGAAAACTAGAGCCAAAATGAAGATAACATTAAAACCATTTTAAGTGTTGACACAAAAATGAAATATTTTCAATTTTGAAGTTAAATTCGAATTAAATGTGCACACGATTACTGCCACCGATCATAACTTGTACCGAGTAGGTTAGGAATTGGCCAACATGATTTTGGTTGGTGAAAGCAAATGACGATGAGGCAAAATGCTAATCATAATAGAATGTTTTAGATAATCTATTTTTAGGTTGTTTTTTTTGCGTTCAACTCTTGTTTTTATCATTCAGAGGCAAAAGAGGCCGATTAACGTTTCCAACTTCCCGGTCATATGATCTCGCCAATCGGCGGCCGTTGATCACATGATTATCGCACAAAAGTATGCACTGACGTGCTGACTGCTAGTGGTGCGCCTTGGAGAGAGCAAATTTTTGGATTCATTTGTCAATTTGACAAGTGTGGACTATCTCAAGGCTTAGCATTGTTTTCTTCGTTAAGTAGGATATTAATAGGATTACCGAATAGAAGTAGTGACAACAGTGACCGGCAATTCCTCGTGAGTGCCATGTTTTCTATCAACCGTCCCCTGACGTAAGCAAGTTTGGTTTTCTTGTTTTCCTGTTGATGTTGACTCCAAATGGTGCACTTTTCCTCAGTTTGTTTCTGCGTTCGTCGTCGCCTATGGCGACGATCATGTGCTTTCGAATGTGATTTTTAATTACTCAGTCAGGACCTACCCACAAGCGGCTGCGTCTCTCCGGCGACGTCACGTTCCTACAAACTTGCCTCTGTATGTTGCATCGCGGAAAGCTAATCGTGAGAGTATCCTCCTTAGTCATTATTTCCGCAAATTAGCGTGGAGCGTTGCGAATGACTTTTGATCTATTTCTTCATGAAAATCTATCGCCGCACCCCTGTGAAGAGAGAGAACGATTTCGCTACATCTCTTTATATTCTTCTTTCTATGCGAGAATCATAATACAGACTCAGCGCTTTTCCCTTGGTTTCGTCTTTAAACTTCGGGCTAGAGGTGGTGGCCAAGTGGGTGTTTTGGAGATCGGGATGCGTGCAACATTTGCGTTGGACACATTTGCGCATACATGCTTAAGCAACAACAGCTCGTGCGACATGACAACCGACTGCTTGCTGCGGCCACGATGCTACATATAAATTAATTTGTACTCTGTTGCACCAGTTCAGTGTCTGCTAAATCTTTACCGAGTTCAGAACTAGGAGACGGAAGTCCAATCCAAGTGCGCTGATCGGAGAAGTCCTGCTCTGCTTTTGATCTGCATTTTGTACCGGTTGTTGTTCTGTGATAAATCGCTGTGATCTGCTTGAAGTTGAAATTGAATCCTGAGACGCAGTTTGTTGCTGGAAGTTCAGAAAATATAAAATAAAGCTGCGCATTTGAGATATTCCTTTAAACGTTAAGGAAGTCGAAAATTGGTCAAGATTTTCGTGGTAATAGTGGTTGCATTGATTGTGATTTGCTGTTCAACTGCATACTACGTTATGGGTGCTGTTAAGGTGATTAAAAATTTTTTCGTTTGGCCCTAAACACGTGAAAAGTGAAGATGACTGGATACGACTGCTATCACTAGTGCGCAATTTGCTATCAGCTATAAAAATTTTTACGGATTTTTGCGAAAGCCTGTGATTTTTTTCGTTAATTATCATTTGCAAATATCAGTGAAGCGAAATCGTTGCGAAAATGTTGCGAATTGACAAAGCGTGTTGACGGTTGGACGTGTGAAATTTTGCTGGCAGATTAAATGTGAACTTTATGAAGGAGGCGCATGGTTGGCGAAACCAGTGGACATTTACGTGATCAATTGGGTTTTATAAATGCGGATAGTGTTCGAGTGGAAGAAATTAAATAAAATGTGTCCTTTACGCATTAGCTTTATATGCGAACTACGCCTTAACTAATTCTTCATCGGATCATGTAGCTCATGTACTATCGTCAATCGACTCTCGTTTTGCTTTTGGAATATTTTAGTTCTTATGCAGCAGCAGATTTGAAATTCTGCATTGCTATTACTTTTACCATTCGCATTCTTCATCTCTTTATCTTGGTTTTATTTGCTCAAACAAGATCATTGATTACACCTGGGGAATACTTTTTGAATTATGTGTTCTGGTTGACGGCCCCCGCAGGCAGGTTTTGCGGTTTCATTAAGACCGGCTTATGCTGAATAAACACAGTTTGTGTGCCTTCTTCGGATTTTATTAAGACCGTTCTGCCGTGGTACGATCGTGTGTGGGTGTCACATTTTCCTATTCCTTGCTCTAAATAAGCTAATAAACGGTCTTTCGTTGACCTGTCTCTCCCACTTGAGAGCGCCGGTTCTTGCTTCTCGTGGGTGATCGAACACAACCGGTTGCTTTGGACTTGGACAACCACTTGGGTGAAACATGTGTACATAATATTTTAATGGAGTTTCCATTTTCTGCTATTTACAGCCAACCGAGGATGCCGCTGCCGCTGCTGTGACCTCCGCCCCAGCGGCGACTGAGGAAACAAAGACCGAAGCGGAAGTTGCCGCTGCCCCCGTGAAAGCCGTCGAAGAATCAGTCGTAGAAGCCGCCGCCGCTGCATCGCCCGCTCAAGAGACTGCTCCTGCCACCGCTGAAACCACGCCAGCTACCGAAACCGCTCCGACTCAAAATGGCAAACCAGAAGAGAAGGAAGTAACCCCCGCCGTTGTGGAAGCTCCCGTCGTTGCCGCCGCCCCCGTTGCAGAAGCCGAGAAAGTCCCCGAGCCCGTGAAGGAAGCGGAACCGGCGCCGGTTGTCGCTGCAGAGAAGGTGGCCGAACCGGTTGCCGTTGTTGAGGTAAACAAAGCAAATGAAGAACAAACTCAGGCGGCCGTCGTGCCGCCGGTGGAAACACCCGCCACTATTCAAACTGAAACCAAATCCGATAATATTGTTGTTGAACAAGAGAAACCAGTAACCGTAGAAAGTGACAAACCGACAGTGGAGGCGGCGGGTGCTCCGGCAGTGGCCGAAGTCGTTGCCGTAGAGACCCCTGCTGCTGCGCCGGTTGTTGTCGATAGTGGTGATAGCACGCCTCCACCTCCTCTGCCCTCCAATCCTCCTCCCTCCCAGGTGATGGCATTCGTAGAAGCTTCCATGTCCCAGGCCACTAGCGAGCCCGAACCCGATTCCCTCAACTCGATCCCGGAAACATCCTCGGTTGTCCTGCCGGAACAGGAAGGGGAACAGAAAAAAGCAGAAGAACAGGTTGTGGTAGAAGAACAAAAAAAGTCAGAAGAGCAGGTTGTTAGTACAGTTGAGGCAGTCGTAGTTGCCGAACAAAAACCAGCAGAAGAAGTTTGTGTAGCTCCGGTTGAGGAACCAGTTGTGGAGAAGGTCGAGGCCAAGCCCGCTGAAGCCGCTCCTGTTCCAGCAGCTGCTGTTGAAGAAAGCAAAACAGATGATGCGGCTGCTGTCGTAGTAGAGGAAAAAATTGTCGAAAAAGTGGCAGAAACCGTAGAAGCTGCTCCGACTGCGACCGAAGTAAAGGAAGCAGTCACCGAGGCTGTGGAACAAATTTTGACTACAGCTGTGGATAAGGTCGAAGAAGAGGTCGCAGCTAAGATCGAAGAGCCACAGAAAGATCAGCAAGCTGTAGAAGCCACAGAGGAACAAAAGCCTGTTGAAGCATCGCCAGTGTCGACTGAAGCACCTAAAGAAGAAGTAGTACCAGAGCCGAAGGTGGAACAGCCCGTTGTAGAAGCAGAGCCAGCGAAGCCAGTGGAGGAAAAGCAAGCGGTAGTAGAAACGGCTGCTCCTGAAGTGGTTGCAGCGCAACCTGTTGCACAGGAACAAGCAACAGAACCAGCTGCTGCTGAGCCGGCCGCTCCAGAACCAGTCGCTGCCGAGCCAGCTGCACCGGAACCAGTTGCAGCCGAGCCAGTTGCAGCGGAGCCAGCAGCTCCTGCACCAGTGGCAGCAGAGCCGGCCGCTCCTGAACCAGTTGCAGCGGAACCAGCTGCTCCTGAACCAGCTGCAGCGGAACCAGCCGCTCCAGAATCAGTTGCAGCGGAGCCAGCGGCTACCGAGCCAGTCGCCGCAGAGCCCGTTTCGACGGAAACGGTTGCTGCCACTGAGTCTGCTACTCCAGCACCAGTTGCCGCCGCGGAACCAGCAGTTACTGAACCCGTTGTTGTCGCAACAGAAGCTAAAGTAGAAGAAAGCCAGCCAGCTCCGGTCGCTTCAGAAGAGAAACCCGTCGAACCTGCTCCGGTGTCGGAACCGATTCCGGAAGCTGACGAAGTCAGCAACACCACCGACGATCTGCCTCCGCCACCACCGCCACCAGCTGCCGATGACGAACCTGTGCCAGATTCGCTTCCCTCTCCGCTGCCAACGATCGCTGCCGCCGCACCGGGTGACGCGACTGCCGATGAACAGAATCTCTCCGTCGATATTTCCTCTCCACTTCCACAGAACTCGCTTGAATCGCTTCCATCACCGCCTACTCTGTCCCAAAGTGACGCCATGAGCTTACCTCCCCCGCCAGAATCCCCTGCGGCCACCACACCGACTTCGCTGGAATCCGCCGAGCAATCTCTTCCTGCAGCTCCTGTCTCCGAGCCAACCGCACTTCCAACCACTCCAGCTGTCGAAGAATCGGCCCCAGCGGTAGCGGAAGAAAAACCAGTCGAAGCACCCAAATCAGAGACTGTACCGGCGGCAGAAGTTACCGAAGTAGTGATCCCTGCAGAGCAGAAGGAACCGGCGACGGCGACAGAAGCGGTAGTAGAACAGGCAGCAAGCAATAAGGAAGAACAAGTTACTGAGCAAAAAGAACAGGAAGAGACTGCAGCGCCGGTACCGGCACCAGCACAGCCTGTGCAGAAGCAGAAACCAGTGGAAGCAACCGAGCAACTGGTAGTCAAAAAGGTGAATAATATTTCTTAGCACATCAACCAAAAACCAAATTTAATTCAGTCACAAGCTAGTTGCTCGTCTCTGTTTCACACATCTTTTTCGGAGTTGTGCTGTTGTTGCGTTTTTTATACTACTTTACTTATTACTAGTGCGATAACCGTAAAAAACCCGCATTATTTAAATAGTTCCATTTGTTTCTTGTTTTGTATATTTGCGTGCGCCCTTTTTCTTTTCCCATCTTCCCGAAATGCAATGCAACACACGTTCAACAGGCTCAGGAACACATCGTTCTGATATTCGTTTCCTTTCATTTGGTTTGCTTCGTTTCCTACCTTTGGCTGTACATTACATTCAACGGATTTTGAACACGGTTTTGGGGGGTGGGCTGCTGGCTACTACTAGACTAGCCAGCGCGCATTTTGCTGGTTCATAGGAGAGGGATTGTTGTGAGCGTTTGAATTTGATTGATTTGTGGTGTAAGTTTAGATAGAGAGAGGGTAGCTGCTTGAACATGAAAGACTGAACACGAAAACACGAAAACCCGAACATTGACATGAATCGCACACTGCAAGCACGAGAGAAGATCAGTTATGGTGATGGTGTGGGCAGAACTTGGATGAAGTGAATTAAATAATTCGCAGTGCAACTATTTGACGTCTAAAAAAAAGAAACATAGTTTAGGGTAAAGAAAAATAAGTAGGACAATGGACAAAGCTACTATTGTTTGGAAACGGTAGGACAATACTACTAAACAGAAAATTAAATTTTAAACCAGTTGGAAACAAAAGCTATAAAGGAAATGCGTATACGAAGTTGATAGTTAAATAGATAATTTAAATCAGACTTTTTTTTAATAAACAATCAATTTCAATCAAAGCCTTAATCGCAACATAGTGCTTTGCACCGTTTTTGTAGTTCACAATTTTCTTCTATATTCATTTCCATGCACGAAGCACGTTACAGCCAACGGTCGGCAAAGCGACAGAATGCCTCAAAATGCATCAAAATATATACAAAAAACAAACAAAAGACAAAGTCTGACATATTTTGATGCATAAACATTGTATCATAATTTGAGTGCGGTTTTTTGGTGTTCGGTTAAAAAATTATATATTACATAGTTTATTGCATAACGAATGATCACATCTCAAGAAACCTTTACCTGTATTTTGGATTTTTTCAGCAATGAGTAGTATTTAAGCATCATTAGCTTCATCCTTTCCAACGCTGATCTTGTTCATTCGTACATTTGTTTATTCAGTCGCAGAAATTAGTGACCCTTGTTTTGCAATAGACATGAATAATTTAATTGATAGGTCAAGTGAGTTCCTGTGTTTTGAAGACGGTTCTTCCTCTGCTATCGCGGAAAAGCTGTGGACGTAGAATATAGAATTCCGCAATTGTACGCGTAACAACTGCTCGTTTTCCTTGCTGTGTGTGTCTAGCCGTGACCCGTCATTGTTCGTTCGTTTCAACAGTAGTGCAAAAACAGAGTGTCGTGAAAATTCTAACATAGCTAAATGATAATTCCGGCATTTCCTTATTAACTTTTTAGCGAAAAGTAAGCCATCCCTGTGTTTGTCGAATTCCCACTGCCAAAACAACTCTATCCTAACAATTCCCCAATTACTCTATCCCGAAATTCACCCAAAGCAGTACACCCGAAAACTTTAAATCATATCGAAAGCCAAAAACATGAATGTTATCCTTTACTAAAACATTGCTTTTAGAAGATTAAACCAATCAACTATGCATAGGTCGCTAAACATCTGTACTGACTGTTCTACATTTACTAAACAATACTTGCTAGTGTGTAGTATTTGAGTGGTTGGTTGCGGTGTATTTTTTCAAAACTAAATAACAAAAATCTGTTTAAAAAGACCATCCAGTACTGGTTGTCGTAGATTTCATATAGTGCTGCATCCACGTTCTGGTCTTTACTATAAACAAACATGCTTTCGTAATCACTCTAGCGGAATGTTCCAAAAAAAAAAAAAAAATAGTCGCCACTATTTATCGCTGCAATGCGAACTTTCGCCAAAGTGTTGTATATAAAATGCACTTGTGTTATTTTTTTCTTGATTGCACCTACCGGGCTTCTCTCATTACTCGTTTTTTCTCGTTCTCTATCTCTTTCCTCTTCATCTGTGCTCTTACACACCCCCTTCAATGATCGAAAATCTGAAACTCTGCTTGCGCCGCACCATTCGTTCTATCAACCAGCAGCAGAACGGAACCGCAACGGAAAACGGCACCGTCGAGAATGGAAATGGTGTGCACGAGACGTCCGCTACCGAGAGCCTGAACGGCGATGGTGACCACAAAAAGGAGGTGAGTCTATAGTTTCATTTTCACACCAGATAAGTTGCCGATGTCGATACCATTGAGCAGTGGGGCATTTCCAAGGGAAATCTGCCGGGAAAATGGGAATTGCTTGCACGATCCTCTCCGATATGAGTGAAATTTTCAGCGCTGTTTTCATGAGTGAAGGAAGTGATGTATTGACCATTACGACTAACCCGTGAAAAGGGTGTATGAGTTTTTTCGTATTGTAATTTTGAAAAAAATAACATGTTGAAAATTTAATTGGAATCGGAGAGAATCATGTTGAACCGCTTATTCATTTCACCTTAAATTGTGCAGTGTTAAAGTTATTTTTTAATTTTTTTTCGTGAAATTCCAAAACACTAGTAACATTAATATTCTTCCTTTTCTAAATATTTTTTAGGATAAAATTCCAGAAAAGGCAGCTCAGCTTCAGCAATCTGCGCCAGCAGAAATCACGGCTGAATAAATCTATTGATTATTATTAATGATTAATTAAATATAATCGTAAAAATAAACACTGTGAAGTAATAAAAAAAAAGCAAATAACTTCAGACATCAGTAGCATCAGAGCGAGCAAATAAACTACTAACTACAACACAGTTCATTGTTTTTGGGTTAGCCAAAAAGAAGCGAAAATCCAGGCGAAACTGACATACAACAGTGACGATGATGATGAATCCACACAAACACACATTGACACGACAGTGCAGAAACAGTAACGAACACACCACATGAAAGCATCAAAAAAAAACTTTGCAGCGCAGAAGTATGAGGGAAATTTTTTACATATTTTTAAAAACTTTCAAGTTATATTATAAATTAATTTTATAAAAATATTTAAAAACTTCATAAACACAACAACAAACAATCACTTAGAAAACAAGAATGCTACCTACAAGGATTCAGTCGCTTGACGGTCGCCTGAACGACGAGATGAACACATGAATTTACTACACACACACATACCATCATATGTTCATCTCCGGCCACTGGGCGAAACTTTTGTATGATGAAATGTGAAGTTAAGAGAAAGAAAACCAGCAAGCAGACACATCGCGCGCAAAGATTCAGATTTTGCGAACAAAAAATAAGAAATCACAAAAAAAAACGATAAACTGGCTGCAAGCACACGAAATTCTTTGATATAATTATTACTGAATGTCCATAAATGCATTGTCCACTTTTTTCAGCATGAAAAAAGAAAATCGTGAGCAAATAAAAAAAAATTTAAACAAAAAAAACTAAAAATTTCATTTTCCGCTAGGGAGAAAAAAAACTTGGGATATTATTAGCGTGAGCAGTAGCGGCAAAAGGGCCAAAGCGGAGCAAATACCCGAAGCTGAGGAATAGGGATTTTACATAAAAAAACAAACTTCCTGGTACGCTTGGTCTTTGCTGCGCTTTCGTGCCGCTTTAGTAAAGCGCAACCTTATAAATGTAAAAGGATCACTATTTATAGTTTAATTGATAATTGATAAATTATACTATGAAGATAAACTTTTTTCGAAGAAAAAATGTAAACATAAATGTAAGTTCTTTTCTTTTATCTTTGTTGTAAATTCTATTTCAAAGAAAGGAAGATTGAATAAAAAGATGACATAAAATTTTTGCTGGTAGAGAATGAAAACAGTTTCGTAAATCTAGCCGTATCGAATTGAAAAGTACACACACCCATATTTAACCCAAATTTTCATAGTACATGTCACATAGAAGCAAACACAAGCAAAATTTACAAAGAATAATTGTAGCTTTTAAATGAAAATCTTACCACTAGTAGAAGAAACCGATTAAAAAACTGGAACCTCTCAGTCCCGACGCGGAGAGAACACACATAATAGAACAGAGACCGTTGTTTTAGAGACCATTTTTGAGCTCAGCCATTTTTTCAAGTGATCGTGAACCAATTTTACACCTCCTCACGTAGCGTCGTGTTTACACTAGCGAAACACAGTTTCTGCGGCGCGTTATTGTTAAGAAGCAGACCATCCCACGTAATTTTGAAAACTAACACGCGAAGACTGTCCGAGTGAAGAATATTGTCGTATGCTGATACATAAATAGGCGCCTAAATTATTTGCAAAATAATTAAACGAAAAAAAATTAAAAATTAAATACCTCCGTTTCGGGATCAAACCAACATGACAAAACGAATGGCATTAACGGGGAAATGTGATTTATGATATGTCAATTTTAAAGAAGTAAAACTAAACTTTAAAATTTTTTAACGAACATTCGGTTGTATAGTTCATGTATACACTAGAAATACTGATTAAAAAACGTGTTCGAATAAAGTGAAATCAACGCAGGGACGGAGTGAAGGTGTCATTCAATACGACAAAACAACATTAAAACAAAATCTTCTAACTGCAGCGCCCTAATGCGCAGAGCTTTTATTAGGCTTTTGTGCAGGGCGGTGTATTACGATCGATAGAGAAAAGCCACAGTTTACACAGACCGTTATTGTCATACCATGAGAAGCATGTACGCATACATCCATCGTTCAAGGACGCAAAAATCAAAAACAAGAAAAAAAACTATACGGAAATAAAGTGGAGAACATTAGAAAAATGAACCTGACACCGAACTGATTCTCGTTGAACAAAAAAAGAAAGTCTGCCATACATTAGGACTTTTTAGTGAGGTCAAACATCTGTTCACAATTTACACTCACAAATGGAATTTGCAACAACCCTGAAAGCATTGGCGGTCAGACGTCGACCGACACAGGTTAAAATTTAGCTTGCGCCTGGCCCTCTCCGCTGTACTCGGTCCTGGGCTACTAATCTCAAACTCGTTGAGCGTCTCGACACATGCAAGTCGGCTTCAACCTGGTCGTGTCTTCTAGCACGTTGGACCCCGCTATTCCTGGTACCTGTGGGGTTCTTGACGGGTTGTCTCTGCACAGTCGTCCGGCATCCTTGCGCCAGGTGTACGATGGGAATCTCTCCAAATCGTGCCTGCAACTCATGATTCATACGCCTACGGCAATAGATCTATACCTATAAAGAAGGATTTCTGTCTGTCTGTCTGTCTGTCTGTCTGTCTGTCTGTCTGTCTGTCTGTCTGTCTGTCTGTCTGTCCTGTGTTCCTTATAGAATCAAAAACTACTGAACCAATCGGCGTGAAAATTTGCATGTAGAGGTTTTTGGGGCCAGGAAAGGTTTTAGTGATGGTTAGAGACCCCTCTCCCCACTAAGAGGGGGGGCTCCCATACAAATGAAACACAAATTTCTGCATAACTCGAGAACTAATCAAGCAAATAGAACCAAATTTGGCATGTGGGTGTTTTCGGTGACAAGAATTTATTCTAGGGTAATTTGAGACCCCTCCCCTCTTTATAAGGGGAATTATAACTCCTCTCCCCTTTAAGAGGGGGGGTTTCCATACAAATTTCCTCATAACTCGAGAACTAATCAAGCAAATGGAACCAAATTTGGCATGTGAAGGTTTTCGAGGGCAAGAAAATTTTCTATGTTGAATTAGGACCCCTCCTCACTTTAAGAGGGGGGGGCTCCTGTACAAATGAAATACCAATTTCCTCATAACTCGAGAACTAATCAAGCAAATGGAACCAAATTTGGCATGTGTGTGTTTTTGAAGACAAATTTTTTTTCTATGATGAATTGGGACCCCTCCCCACTTTAAGAGGGGGGGGGGCTCCTATACAAACGAAATACAAATTTCCTTATAACTCGAGAGCTAATCCAGCAAATGGAACCAAATTTGGCATGTAGGTGTTTTTGGAGGCAAGAATGTTTTCTATGATGAATAAGAACCTCTCACCACTTTAGGAGGGGGGGCTCCTATACAAATGAAATACAAATTTCCTCATAACTCGAGAACTAATCAAGCAAATAGAACCAAATTTGGCATGTGGGTGTTTTCGGTGACAAGAATTTATTCTATGGTAAATTGAGACCCCTCCCTCTTTATAAGGGGAATTGTAACTCCTCTCCCCTTTAAGAGGGGGGGCTTCCATACAAATTTCCTCATAACTCGAGAACTAATCAAGCAAATGGAACCAACTTTGGCATGTGAAGGTTTTCGAGGGCAAGAAAATTTTCTATGGTGAATTAGGACCCCTCCCCACTTTAAGAGGAGGGGCTCCTGTACAAATGAAATACAAATTTCCTCATAACTCGAGAACTAATCAAGCGAATTGAACCAAATTTGGCATGTGTGTGTTTTTGGAGACAATTTTTTTTCAATGATGAATTGGGACCCCTCCCCACTTTAGGAGGGGGGGTCCTATACAAACGAAATACAAATTTCCTCATAACTCGAGAACTAATCCAGCAAATGGAACCAAATTTGGCGTGTAGGTGTTTTTGGAGGCAAGAATTTTTTCTGTGATGAATTAGGACCTCTTCCCACATTAGGAGGGGGGGCTCCAATACAAATGAAATACAAATTTCCACATAACTCGAGAACTAATCAAGCAAATAGAACCAAATTCGGCATGTGGAGGTTTTTGGAGGCAAAAATATTTTCTACGGTGAATTAGGATCCTTCCACACTTCAAGAGGGGGGGCTTCTACACAAATGAAATACAAATTTCCTCATAATTCGAGAACTAATCAAGCAAATGGAACCATATTTGGCATGTGGGTGTTTTTAGAGGCAACCATTTTTCCCATGATGAATTAGGACTTCTTACCTTTTTAGGAGGGGGGGGGGGGGGCTCCCATTCAAACGAAATACAAATTTGCTCATAACTTTAGAACTAATCAAGCAAATGGAACCAAATTTGGCATGTGAGAGTTTTAGATGGCAGAATTTTTTTTCTGTGGTGTATTACGACCCCTTTCCCTTTTAAGAGGGTGGGCTCCCATACAAATGAAATACAAATTTCCTTATAATTTGAGTACTAATCAAGCAAATGGAACCAAATTTAGCATGTAGGAGATTTTTGAGTCTTGAATTTATTTTATGATAGTTAGAGACCTCTCACCCCTGTGGTAGGGGGATATGGACTCTCATACAAATAAAACAGAAATTTTTGCGAAACTCAAAAACTAATCCAACTCGAGAAATTCGAGACTCTTCCATAAAACATTAATCAATAACAAGACCACAAAAAATATCTATAGTAACACTAGATCATTCAGGACGAGCCGGTCGCGAGTGTTGCCGGTGACCCGCCGTCGGAAGCGCCGCCCACTGGGGGGCTTGCAAAACTCGACAAGTGACAAAGATCATCCGAGATTCATGATTTATGTACAACACAGGTTAATTTGTGGCAATACGAAGTTTGTCGGGTCAGCTAGTATTCAATAAAATATTGGTAATAAAATTGCCACCAAAAAAGGAAATAGAGTGCGGTAAAAATCAATAAAGCTTTCACTACCCTTGGTTCTAGCTTCGGCTGGACATATACTAAAATTGGAATCATACAGAGAAGATTAGTGTGACCCTATGCAAGAATGCATTTACGGTGCTTTTGCTTAATTTTAAGGGGGCATAGTACTTTTTTAATTTAAAATAATCGAATTTTTTTTTTATTGATTTACTAGCTGACCCGACAAACTTCGTACTGTCACAAATTAAACTGTGTTGTACATAAATCGTGAATCTCGGATGACCTTTGTCACAATCTCGAGTTTTGCAAGTTTCCGGGGAGTTCATGGGTGTTTTAATGTGCAAATTTTCCTCACAGTAAAGTAGAAAACAACTCCCCCCATTGCTTAGCCTGATAAAATAAAGCGGATAGCGTTTAAATATTCGCCATCATTACAAACTATTTGGCCAATTACCATTTTGTGGAACACCACTTCTCGGTTGACCATAACGCGGAATATAGAGTTTCGCAGAATACCATTTGGCGAAAAACATTTCACGGAAAATCTTTTCGTAGAAAGTACCATTTCGCAGAGGTGACCCAACTGAAGGAAAGTAATAAAGGTCAGTAGATCTAGGAAAATAAATAAACCTAGATAGAGGTGATCTCTACGGGGTCTGCCCCCCCCCCCCTCCGCGCAGTGGCCGGTGCTTCCAACAGCAGGTCGCCGGCAACACTCGAGGCCTATGTCCGTCTCGCTCTGAATCATCTAATGTTACTATTGATAGTTTTTGGTGGTCTTGTTATTGACTAATGTTTTATGAAAGAGTCTAAAATTTCTCGAGTTCGATTAGTTTTTGAGTTACGCAAAAACTTCTGTTTTCTTTGTATGAAAGTCCTTATCCCCCTACCACAGGGGTGAGGGGCCTCAAACTATCATACAAAAAAATCCTGCTGTCAAAACCCCCCACATGCCAAATTTGGTTCCATTTGCTTGATTAGTTATCTAATTATGAGGATATTTGTATTTCACTTGTATAGGAGCTCTCCACTATTGAAGGGGGAAGGGATATAATTCCCCTGCTAAAGAGGGGAGGGGTCTCAATTCACCATAGAAAAAAATTGCTCCATTTGCTTGATTAGTTCCGGAGTAATAAGGAAATTTGTATTTCATTTGTATGGGAGCCCCCTCTCAAAAGGGTAAGGGGTCCTAATTCATCATAGAAAAAAATCATGCCTCCAAAAACCTTCATATGTAAAATTTGGTTCTATTTGCTTGATTAGTTCTCGAGTTATGAGGAAATTTGTATTTCATTTGTATGGAAGCCCCCCCATCTTAAAGGGGAGAGGGGTCATAATTCCCCTTCTAAAGAGAGGAGAGGTCTAAATTCACCATAGAAAAAGATCTTGTCTCCAAAAACACCCACATGCCAAATTTTGTTCCATTTGCTTGATTAGTTTTTGAGTTATGCAGAAATTTGTGTTTCATGTGTATGGGAGCTCCCCTCGTAGTGGGGAGAGGGGTCTCTAACTATCATAAGAACCTTCCCTGGCCCCAAAAATCCCTACATGCAAATTTTCACGCCGATCGGTTCAGTAGTTTTTGATTCTATAAGGAACATACGGACAGACAGACAGGACAGACAGAAATCCATTTTTATATGTATAGATATCGAAAGATTAACATTTTGAGCATATGTGTTTCAAACCGTTTGGATGAATACCAAAAAATGGCGAAGTTACAACTATTTATACCGCGCATGTCTGGAGCGATTACACAGCGAATAAAAACTTCAACGCCGTTTTTCTCGAAACCAGGTCTTCAAAGTCGGTACCATAAATATCTGAAGAACATAGCTCAAGCAATTCACTTGCTTCTTTTTTTGTTTAAAAGCTTATAAAATTATCTTGTCTTTGACCCATCCTTTTTACGATATTGCATTTTATGTATTTTTTAGAAACGTTTAACTGACTTTTATGTTTGAATATCCGCCATTTTGTTGTGCGTTCGAATTTTCAGAAAAGAATAGATCAAAGAGGATATAATTTAAGGCGAAATTACCCAGGTAACCAATAAGCATTAGTATAAGCAGTAAATCAATCGTTTATTAGCATTCCTGGCATTTTATACTGCAGGTTGTTGTTTATCACCCTTTTGACTGCATAACTGTTGTAATTTGGCATCCACAATTCTATTTAAATTCTTCTTGTCGGTAACTAGCTGCAAATAAGCATTGTCAGCACTATAAGAGGGCTAGCAGTAAAGTAGCCGCATATTTTGCCAAATTAGCATTTAGGTAGCATTTAAGGCAACTTAAATGCTTATTGGCTTGCATTTAAATTGCATTGAAAATGCTTATTGGTTACCTGGGTAGTCGTCATCGATTCTGCCAATTCCAAAAGCAGTTTTTTGTTTGAAACAAAAATTCTTTCGATGAAAATATATTCGCTGTGTTCATATTGGCAAGAAGAACAGAATGAACATGAACAGAATGAACAGAATCCTGCTTTTGGGCCCGAAAACTGCTTCCGAAAAATATTGTGAAATTGTAAATATTAGTATAAAAAAATGCAGCTTAAAATGCAAAAAGCCTGAATCGATTCACTTATCGCGAGAAAAAATATTTGAAAGCAGGCAAAAATATGGTGTAAAAAGTACTATGCCTCCTTAAATAACTAAAAATTTCAAATTTTTGCGAAAATGGTTCTCGCCCATAGTGACTTCAACGTGCAAATTTTTTTCCGTGTACTTCACAACTGAAAAATTTTATGTGGCATGCCAAGCATCCAGGCATGGCAAGCAGCCAAGCATCTTTAATGCTGTCAGAAAGGCTGTCAGTTTCTGTTTGTTATTGTTTTATGTTTGGAAAGTTTGGAATCGAATCTCTAAAGAAGGAATGTGTAATGTGAATTGACCGTAAAAATTACCGCAATATTTTAAGTTTTCGGAAAAAATGCATAATTTACTCATCAATATTTCCAGTGAGCAGGATTTTAAACAGGTAAAAATTTGTTTTGTTATGTATTAATGTATTTAAAATTTGATTAGACTTCAGGCGTAGTTTTGGAATGTTACAATTGAAACAATATTATGAACGGTCGCTGTTAAAGTTGAAATTACAAGAATTAATTTATACCAAAATATTAATATCTATTTGCTCTTGGTGTGTTAGGTTAGTTTCTATTCTATAACTAGCTGACCCGGCAAACTTCGTACTGCCACCAATTGAATTAAATGCCGTAAATAGTAAATTTTGGATGTACTCAAAGTGTAGGTTAAGTTTTGTGCGTTTTTGAAAAGTTTAGCTTTTGAGGGAATGGTTAATTGACTACCGGATTTTCATAGAACATCTGTTTCTTACAACTGTGCTAAACCATTAGTTAGAAATGGCAATCAAAATCGTAAAATTTATTGCCAAATATACGCTAAAACATGTGGAAAATGTTGATTTTTCAATTCTCAGTACCCAACAGTTGTGCTGAGTGTCAATTTATTTTTTGTAAAAGTAGACTCGATGTTATTATATAACGCCTAATTCCGTCTACTGCAGTTAACTGTCTAATGATATGCAATATACATTCAAAACTTTTTTAAAACAGTATCATTGCACCACCAATTATATTTTCGTTGCCGCCGAAATCTATGATTGTTCTGTTCAACGCCCTCAAATGTTTTCTTTCGCCTTTGTGCATTCTCCCATTATTGATTTGAAATTTTGCATGTTCTTTTTTACGCAAATTGTTGGTTTATTAAACATATAATTTGTTGACACTTTCGATTTCCTCTATCGAAATCAAAGCTTTGTTGTGATTTGATATTGATATGTATGAAATGAGAATGTCAATTAGATTCATTAGATTTTTAATTTTACTTATCAATCGATTGGTAAGAAATTACCGAATGAATTATACTCTACTGAAAGTCCTCAAGCAATTACTTTTGTTAGTATATTATACCAATCCGATAGGTTTCATTATTCCTCAAAATATAATCAATGTTATTTGCTAATTTCATTTCTTGCTGGGCTCCTCAAACATACGAAAATGCAAATAAATGTACGCCTTGTCTTAAACCCTTTTTTGTCTTCTCTATTACTTTGGTATTTCAAAACAATTTGAAATAGAATTATAATTTTATGAGCCTTTTTGCACTTTTAGAAGTCTAATTAGAAGAGAAAAGGACAAAAAATAATTAACGTTGTTTTCAATACGATTTATTCTAATGGGTTACATGTACTTTTAGTGTTAATTTATTTCATCTAATATTCTTTTCAAGTACACTTTTCAATTAAATTTAATACATAAAGTATATTCTTCACTTGACGGTCATATAGCTTCATACCTAATTTTTAGTCATTGAAACATTTGTAAACATGCATTAGAAACGCATACAACGTAGAAAGTTTCCAGTTCTGGTTAATTTCATTAATTTGATAAATGATGTGAAAGAATTAGTTTTAGACTATTAGGCTCTTTTATAAACTGAACCCCCAACGCATTATACAACATTTATTATTTTTTAAATTTGCTAGCCCATAAAACAGTTTATTAGCAAGAATAAAGATTCTGTTTCAATATATGTACATATATTGCATACCATATTAACGGACAACTACAGCAGACGGAATTAAGCATTATCTATACCTATCGAATTTACTTTTACAAAAAATAAATTAACAGCCAGCTTAACTGTTGAGTGCTATAAATTGAAAAATCAACATTTTCCACATGTTTTCAATGAATATTTGGCAATAAGTTTTAGGATTCTGGAAAGATTACCATTTCTAACTAATGTTGATTTCAGATAATCGCCGCCACCGCAATGTTTGTTCGATTTAATCGACGTTTTTTGGCGAAATGGACGGGTCTTAGGACGGCAAGCCACCTAAGTAAGTAAGTAAGTAAGTAAGTTTTTGGCGAAATAAGTATGAAGATTTTTAAATACCAGTTAGTCCGGACGTTTCGAGCTACTACTGGTCTTCGCTCATCATCTGCGGACAACTTTTTCGTCCATCAGGTTCTACTTGGACTTGGAGAAAGATAAACCAAGTAGAACCTGATGGACGAAAAAGTTGTCCGCAGATGATGAGCGAAGACCAGTAGTAGCTCGAAACGTCCGAACTAACTGGTATTTAAAAATCTTCATACTTATTTCGCCGAAAAACGTCGACTAAATCGAACAAACAAAGTTTCTAAGTATTTCAGTATTCAGTATTTCTAACACAGTTGTAACGAACAGATGTTCTGTGAAAATCAGGCACTATTGACCATTCAATCAAAGTTACCCTCATCAACATGTTTGTTAGCCCAGCAACGACGATTCATATTGAATGCGACGCCGGTTGATTTGCACCGATAATAATCATAGTAGTCTAAAACATTGTCTATGTGACGAATGGCGGGAAAAGTAAAATATCGGTTTTTTACTATTTTTCAGTTTTTCGCGTAGATTTTTTATATTTTTTTGCGTATAAACCTGACGCAAACCAAAACACATCAACTGAAAAAAGAATCATGCAATTCCGTCCTGCCGTTCTTGAGTTTATCCCTTACAAACAAACGAACCAACTTGGTTTTATTATATAGAAGATTGTAGTGATTTTATATTATTGAACCTATGTTTTAGGCAACACAGTATGTTGTTGCTTTATTATCCTTATTTTAATAGGCAATAGGTTAATACTGACGAGTGGCAATGCAATATTTTACAGAAATCTTGGATGAGGGTGCCTCTACTCGAGAGAGACTTATTTCATATCTTATAACTTTGGTTCTGGCTATCATTTGTTGAATGATTTTCTTTGAACTTTTAATAGACACATCCCATGCATCCCACCTTGATACTCTCCATTTCTATATATTGTCGTAACGAAACACTTTTTCAAGGATTTCATGTAATCGTGGGAAATGATATTTGCTTATCTATTTTCAAATAGTCAAGCTGAATATTGTGATTTGTACACCAACAGTTGAGCTCGAATGTTGACTAAACTTGATGGGATTTGAAAATAGTTGAATTAATTATCGGTAGTTTTATGCTTATCTTCTGCATGTTTAAAATTTTTGTATAATAAGTAAAATGTATAATACCTCTATCTAAAGTCAAAAGGAAGCAAATTGCGGTAACAATAATTAGTTAATAACGCAAATGGCTGTTTGTATTGTTTGTAAGAAAAACTATCGCATATTAATTACGCAAGCATATAATGAACATGATGTGGGCCTAAACATTTGTCTAAGTCAAGAAGAATCACAAATAAATCTGTGAAGATCTAGGTATAGTGGACTCTCGGAAAAGTTAATTGATTGGAAAATGGGATAATTAACTTTTCCAAATTATCACCTTTTCTGAGCAGTCCTAAAAATGATAAAGACAAAAGCGAAAACATATCCACGGATGTGGGATACCCATTTTAATGTAAGTTGCAATGGAAGGGAATATGTAACGAGGTCTTTATATAGTAATACAAGTTCCTTTCAGCAAGTTTAAATTAATCTGATATACCTACTAGTATGCTTTATTCTTTTATAGTCTACATTTTGATGATTTACCTACGCACATATTTTCTGTGCTTTCTTTTGCATTGAAATTCAGTCTGAGTTTGCCCCCTTTTAGCATTTTATCAAAAATCCTGAAGTAATTATGTGCTCGTATCGAATTATAGTTGCAACTGTCCGGTACAAGAGTTTAATTTAATTCCTGCTTTGATGCAACTGTGTATAAAACTAGTTCGGGACTAGTTCGGGATGGCCTACAGATTCGGGATGCCATTCGAGTTGTTCCCTTAGTAAAAAAGGGTACTGACCTCCAGTCGCTAAATTTCGTGTCCTTCAAGGTTGGCATTCCCTTGAAATACAAAGCTGCGGCCTTGACCCCCGACTGCTGGCCACAAGGAATCGCTTTTAGGGAATTCGACGACGCTCGTTCGAATTCAGCGGTATGGCTTCCCCCTATTCCCACCGCTCCGCCTGCAACTCCAGCCGTTAAACCACCCGGTAACTCTGCTGTCGACACCTTATCCGTGACTCCGATGGCGCTGGACTCTCCAGCCCCTTTAGAGCCGTCGACTTCAGACGCCTAGTTGCTGAAATTCAGGCGATACTGGAATGCATCGAGTACAGCATCATGGAAGCCCCCAACCCCCCCGCCGCAGTCGAGACATTCCCGCCAGCGTACATCAGTCGTTCCGGTCCTGTGTGCGGGTGCGGGAGCCAGGGCTTCCAGACACCCACCCTCGGCAAGTATATCACGCTGAACCGCTATTTCTCTGCTGATGCAGTTTACGTTTCCAGTTCTTCAACTACCGGCTTACCGATTCTCGAAGTTCAGCCAGCTGATTTCCGCTGGCTCGACGCTCCTGCCAGTTTCAGTCAACCAACTTACACCGGAACACCGGGATGCACTGTTGTTGGCACCATGGACGCCCCCGACCTCCCTGCCGCAGTCGAGTCATTCCAGCCAGCGACCAGCAGCCGTCCCGGTCCTGCGTGCGGGAGCAGCGGACGGGGCGTCCAAAACCCCCTGCCAGGCAAGTTCGTAATTATTGATTCCCGCCCCACTGGTGATCCGACCTCTGCTTCCAGTCCTTCGCTTCGCAACCAGGAACCGTACAACCGCACAGAACCCCAACATATTCACTGCTACTACCAAAATGTGGGTGGCATGAACACGAGTGCTGTTGACTATCTGCTCGCCTGCTCCGACAGTCCGTACGAGATAATCGTATTGACCGAAACCTGGCTTGACAATCGTACGTGCTCTCGGCAGATATTTGGGCCTAATTATGAGGTGTTCCGTTGCGACCGCAGCATACACAATAGTCGCAAAAGCACAGGAGGTGGCGTCTCGATAGCAGTCCATCACCAGTTCAAAGCGTCTATCGTCGAAAATGACAACTGGCTGCCCGTCGAGCAAGTGTGGGTGACGGTAAAGCTTGCAGACCGGAGGTTATTCTTGTGTGCACTGTATCTGCCTCCTGATCGCATCCGCGATCCCGTTGTTTTGAATGCTCATATGAATTCAGTTACTGCAATAGCTTCAATGGCGTCTCCAGTAGACGAGATAATAGTTATGGGCGATTTCAACCTGCCTGGGTTAAAGTGGCGCGGACGAGGCAATGGTTTCATGTACGTTGACTCTAGCTCGTCGTCTCTATCCCCACTCGCTAACGAGTTACTCGACTGCTACAGCACTGCCACCATGCAACAAGTTAACAACATTGCTAACGAAAACGGTCGCTTTCTCGATTTATGCTTTGCTAGTGTGCAAGTTCAGGCTCCCGAAATAGCGATGGCTCCTTCCCCTCTAGCTAAGGACGTTCCACATCATCCACCCTTGCTGGTTACTATCCGTCAACAAATACGTCTTGACGTGACTAGTGCACCACCGATCGTCTACTATGATTTCGCCCGTGCGGACTTCAGGGAAATCCAAAGAACCCTGACTAGCATCAGTTGGGATGCAGTTTTGGACAAGGATGATGTTAATTCTGCCGCAATGACTTTCTCTAACATCCTGAACTACGCTATCGATCGACATGTCCCAAAAAGAACCATGCCCGCTCTGAAGCAGATACCCTGGGTAAACGCTATGTTACGACGTCTGAAATCCGAGAGAAAAACCGCTCTCAAGAAATTTTCAAAATATCGAACGTTGCCACTCCGTAACCACTACTTGTCGATCAACACGCGTTACAAACGATTGAGTCGTTCCTGTTTCCGGAATTACCTGAGCAACATCGAACGTAGACTGAAAAGGAATCCCAAATCCTTTTGGAAGCACGTCAACGAACAGCGGAAGGACAACGGGCTTCCTTCGGTAATGTTCCTGGGTAGTGAAACTGCCAGTAACACAGAACAGATTTCCCAACTATTCGCGCGGAAATTCTCCAGCGTATTTACTGACGAAAGATTGACAAGAGAAGAAATTTCCGCAGCCATCCAGTGCGTCCCCGTACTTAGCAATTGCTTAACTCACCTTTCCATCGACGACGCGATGGTCATATCAGCCGCCGCGAAGCTAAAATCCTCTCGTTCTTCTGGACCGGATGGTATTCCGTCTGTTCTGCTGAAACAGTGTATCAACGCCTTGGCTGCTCCGATGAGCCACCTGTTCAGTTTATCAATCAGTACAGGTGTCTTCCCAACAATATGGAAATCGGCATACATGTTTCCTGTTCATAAAAAGGGGAATAGGAGAAATGTGAATAACTATCGCGGCATCTCTGCACTAAACTCAATATCAAAACTGTTCGAGCTTGTTGTGTATGCACCTGTATTTGCATTCTTTAAGCAATATGTCGTAGACGATCAACACGGCTTTATGCCCCTGCGGTCCACGACAACCAATCTTCTAACTCTTACGTCCGACGTGATAAAAAGTTTCGACGACCGGTCGCAGACGGACGTTATTTACACGGACCTTTCCGCTGCTTTCGACAAATTGAACCATCGAATCGCCATCGCCAAACTGGACAAACTCGGAATCGGAGGCTCGTTGCTACGATGGTTTAATTCCTACCTCTCCGATCGCCACCTAGAAGTTAGTATCGACGGGTTCACCTCCAGACCTTTCACTGCTAGTTCTGGAATTCCACAAGGTAGCCATCTCGGACCTTTGGTTTTCCTCATCTACTTCAACGATGTCAACTTCCTGCTTAAATGCCCGCGACTCTCTTTTGCCGACGATCTGAAGCTGTATGCTAAAGTCGATAGTCCGTCCGACGCCGCGTTCCTGCAAGAGCAGCTGCTGATTTTTGCAAAATGGTGCACAGACAACCGCATGCTGCTAAATTCCGACAAATGTGAAATAATTACATTCTCAAGGAAATTGAACCCTCTCGTTTTCGACTACATTCTATCAGATGTGCATCTACGCCGCGAAAATTGTGTTAAGGACTTGGGAATACTGCTTGACTCTAAGCTCGACTTCAAACAGCACATCGCATATATTGTCGATAAGGCCTGCAGGAATCTGGGATTTATCATGCGGATCGCCAAGAACTTCAACGACATCTACTGCCTCAAAGCTCTCTACTGTGCTCTTGTCCGGTCCAACCTTGAGTACTGTGCTCCTGTGTGGAGTCCGTACTACCAAAATGGAGTTGACCGAATCGAGTCAGTGCAGCGCCGATTCATACGTTTTGCACTTCGAAGATTGCCCTGGAACGACCCCTTTCAGCTGCCCTGCTATGAACAACGCTGCAGACTCATCGATCTTGACCCGTTGAACACTCGTCGCGACGTGATCAGAGCAATGGCAGTCGCCGACATGCTGACCTCGAGAGTGGATTGCCCATGTCTACTCGCGAACCTCAACATATACGCCCAAAGTCGTGTTCTACGCAACGGTCCATTTCTGCGTGTACCGCATCGGCGAACCAACTATAGCACATTTAGCACAATCATCGGTCTGCAACGCCATTTCAATCGATTCACACATAGCTTCGACTTAAACATCAGCCGCAAGGTACTGAAAACTCGTTTCCTGGCACTAGCACGTAGATTCTAGGTTAAGTGTATCAGTAGGGCCAGTAGGCCTGTTGATATTTTTTATACAAATAAACAAATAAACAAAAAACAGTGGAAAGGTGACAATAAACCGAAAAATGAACAATAAATAAAAAAGGAAACCATACGTGTGTGAACGAACGCTTGGGCAACCAATAAATTTAAACTCTCCGAAAAGTTAAGGAAAAAATTAACTTTTTAGAGTGTTGCATGAGAGCTAATATTCGCTTAACTTTTTGGAACAATTAAATTTACAGAGAGTCCACTGTATATATGACAAAATGATAAAACGGCTTCTCTATTAACGGGAAATTAGTTACCTTTGCTCCCAATTTCGGAAGCAGTTCGGTTTATAAAAATGTAAATTTGCATTCTTCTGTTTAGATTGGAATAAACACACCGAATATATTTTCATGAACCGAATTTTGGTTTCAAACAAAGAAAAAACAACTTTTGAAATTGGCAGAATCGATGACGACTAATTTCACCTTAAACTTTTTCATTTTATATTTGTTTTGCATGTGTAATGGTTAGAATAGTCAATTTATAAAAAAATATTTTGAGTTAGTAAAAACTAGTTTAAATTCGAGATAATAGTAAAATTTGCCGTGAGTATTTAAGAAAGAATAAATTTAACATTAGATATTTGTTAAAATACTATCGCTTTTTGCAGATAGCTCACTTGCTTATCGATTATCTGCTGGAGGTTCCAAGGACAGACGTTACCAGACGGAAAGTTTGCTCACTGCTCAATCTTCCCGCCGGTGGAGATGATTTTTCCTTCACGATAAAATTGATCGAGTCTGTTTTCCGTCAGTACTGTCTGAATGAGATCAACGAGGCAGAACTAAAGTCGCATTTTCAAGCCCTGAATCAGGATATGCAGCAAACTTTGCTGAGAACGGTCGAACAGCGTAAGTCGGAAATTGCTCAGTTTCTGATCAATGAAATTAACGCAAAGGACAATCTGCTGATGGAGTCGTTCGACTGGGATGTCAAGTGGATCATGGGCAACAGCAGTCTGGCATCGGTGCGCGAGCAGATCGCAACGGTAGCATTGAATTGCCGAGGAAAGGATCATCGTCTAAAGACCGTTCGGTTCGAAATGAACCGCGATAAGCTAAATCATTTCATAGAACAGTTGGAGAAATGTGATTTGGAGAGTTTAGATATGATAAAGGATAAAATGTGATAAAAGTAAATTAAAATAGACGCGTTTTATTGCCGACAAAGTTTGAGAATTTTATTAATTGAGATATTTTAATGGAACAGAAACTGGAACTTGTACGGAAAGCGTTCCAATAACTAAGATGTAGGCTCGTAGACGCTTCCGTAGAAAAGAGGTAGTTTAGTCAACTCGTCACGTATCAGCATCACAAATGGACCGTTTGCACGGAAATTAACTTGAGGAGTGATACGATCCAGCAGAGTTGCCGTAACTGCCCCACCCTCAGTTCCTTTCTCATTAACGACGACGTCGACTTTATGGATCACTTCGTTGACGAAAAGACGTTGTTCGATGGCATTACGACGCTTCCGGAAACCGAACGTTTTAGGGCAACACAAACAGGTTTCACCACCGAAGCGACACCTTGGGTTTTTCTCACACTTTTGCTTATTTTCAACGTCTACCTCGGTAATAGTGCCACAATCGGGAAACGCTTCCTGAAGCTTTTTCTCAGCATTATCCTTGGTGTCGCCCCACCAATCCAGTATATCATCGACGTTTGACGAATCGACTCTGGAAATCGCGCCGGGTCCAGCAAGAATACGAGTTAAATCGCTGCCTACTCTATCGAATATACTCGATGCACCCAACTGCTCGAGAACCTGCTTTAAACTGAATGAGTTGAGCATGTGCATTTTGGGAAACTGTATTGATGCAGTTTTAACTTGCATTTTTGCTACGATATCATTCACGTTATCGGCATTTAGCTTTTCTCGCAGTGCCTCAAGTTTACTTCTGTCAGAATTTACGGGCATAAAGATATACATGGTGTAGTTCCTTTTGTATGGAATGCCTATAACTCGTACGTCCGCTTCTTTCCAGTGGTAGTACGGAAAGCATCCTCCATGCACCATCATCAGTACGTCAGTCGCAGGCTTCTGTGGTCCATTGGGGAAGAACTTCCTTTGTTTCGTGCCGTCTTTTAGGAATGGCTCGTCCCATTCAGCCTTGAAGTACAGGGTATTGGCAATCACCAGCATCGTGTCTGTGTCCAGCTGGTTAACTATTTGCGGAATTTTGCCGCGGGTACGCTCTCGTACCCAATCGTTAATGATTGCCACGGCTTTCTGGGGATTGGTCGAATAATTGAGGAACATCATATTGCTCTGATAAAGCTGCTCGGCCAGCAGTTTGTACTTCTCGTCGAAGGTCTGACCGTACTGAGCGAACAGTCCGTTGCCGATGTTGACCTCTACCGATTGGCTAAAAATGTTGCATAACGAAAAGAAAAAGAAAGAAAGAAAGAAAGATTAGGTCGATTAGGGCGGTAGATATCGTATGATGACCATGGCCCTCAAAATGTGTCCGTTATGAAGGATAAAGGATGACTTTTCTTATTTTTCATTGATGCGAACCAGGAATTCTGGAAAACGTTCAAATGGTAGATAGTGAAAACGACAAAATTCTTGATTTTTCGTTTTATTGTTACTGACTTTTTCGCGGTCAAACGTGATTAAAGTAGAGGAGCGTTTGGTTCGATCTGCGGCTAAAAATATTGCGTAGTTTGTGGCAGTGGGACTTCAACCCACAATTTCTCGATTAGTACTCGAGTGCTTTACGTATTTAAACTATATCACACCCATGTATTAATTAGTCTCAGATCTGATCTGAAGTTTCATGATTAAGGGGCCACAAACGACGTCAAAACCATAGGAGAGATTTAGCCCCCCCTAGGAAAATTTTCCTGGATTTGTAAATTTAGCAAAAAAACTGTAGTTAGACAACTCTAGATAATAAGCACTTGAGAGTAATTTTTAATTTAGGGGTCAGTCCCGGCGTAGTGGTTAGCATTTACGCCTCTCACGTCGAGGACCCGGGTTCAAATCCCAACCCCGCAGAAGTCACGAATGACCCAAGCTGGTTAAAGTGACTAATCTAACAAAAAAAAAAATTAATGGCATCACTATTACAAGATTCTATGCATGCATTTAATTTTAATATGCCGACGAAATAAAATGGCCGAAAAAATGCCGGGGGCTATAGCCCTCCTAGAAATGAGCGTTAGTTCCGCCAATGTCCGCAGCACTTTTTGCTTGAACACGGTAAGGGTTCGTGTGTCCTCCGTGAGCAACGTCACAACTTTAAATCCATATAGAACTATCGAGCATCTAATGAGCGTTCGGCATCGTACGGCGGCGTAAGCCTCTTGATTTGCTTTTTTTGTGAAGGGCAAAGAGAGACCCGATTTTCTGCTTGAATGCGTTGCTGGATTTCCTATACTAGTGTTGTTGTCCGGATACGGCCGCAGTAACTAGTGATCCCAAATACACGTACTCACCTGCCACTTTCAGGTGTTCGACACATTTACTTTTAACCCAATCCTCCTGGACTCTGCTTTCTGTCTGGCTTTACCGTCGCAAAGTTCTTATACTAAAATATCAAGTCGTCTGAAAACGCGTTCTTAAGAAGGCAGGGAATTGCTTCAATAGCCATAAAGCCCGGCTAAAAGTAAATTTGGACGCATAGAACAATCTATAACTCGGAACTGGAGAGTCGCAGAAAAACCCATTAATAACCTGATTGCAGTATTTTTATTCAGCTTTAAGTTTCATAATGTTACATCTACATCATTGCATTTCTCTGGTTCTGATAAAATCTCGAACTTTTTTCTTAATAGAACTCATCAAACCCTGCACAGTTGAAAATGCGACTGAATCAGCATGTTTCTTCCACTTTCAACATATTTCTCTAGCACTGTTGACTGTTCCCTCACTTCACCGAAGTCGTTGTTTGACAATTGCTCAAATTTTTTCAGTGGGTCGAAACTCCGGATAGTTTGGAGGGTTCATAGCTTTTGGTACGAAATCGACATCATTAGCTTTACACCACTCTAGCACCACTTTAGATTAGTGACAGTTGGCTAAATCAGGCCAGAATATAACGTTACCCTTATGCTTACGAATGAATGGCCAAATCCAAAATTAAATTGGGTAAGTGTTCTTTTTATTTAACTCCAGGCCAAATCCGTTTTTTCAAGCATTCTTTCAAGTATAAAGTTGATGTCATTGTTAAGGAAGTGATGAAAGGTCCAGTCTTCAGTCCACAGCTACATATTCCTTCGCCAGATCATGGCCTTCGTTGCGAATTTATCAGCAAACACGAATTTCCCTGCCTGGCACATCGCCACGCTTGAAATCCATTCTTACGTAGGTTTTCTTCGTCTGTTATAATACATTTAAATTTGGTCAATAATTACTCATGCAGACGCCTAGCATGCTTTTTGGCTACCAAATTCTGCTTCAAGTACCGATTCAGATGTTTACTGGCCGTGTAATACCTTTAGCCTTCTCGAACGAGAGTATTCTGTTTCGTTTGATAGTTGTTATCGTACCTTCTAGCCATATCCCGGATGGAAATGCCAGGATTTGACTTAACGCACCACGATATCTTCCCTCTTCGGTCCATAGTTCCGGTTTTCTTAAAAGTACTTTGATGCCTTTCCACATCGATTTACACTCTGTTAACATTTTAGCACTTTCGTCAACTTTGATTCAGGTCACTCTGAATTTTCCAGGTGTTTGTCCAAGATTTTTAACGACCTATGCACCTTCCAGCATTGGACAAAAGGTAGGAGTCATAACGACTAGAGTGACTATATACAGAGTGTCGACAATGTCAAAATTGGAATGATAATTATCTGTCAGTGTCATTCCAATCGAGCAGACGACCTATCCAACGCGTATGCAGGAAAGAGAAAGAAAAACCTTGGAAAAACCGCATTGCATACATTTGGGATGACTTGTCGCCACTCTGTATATAGTCACTCTAATAACGACTACTTGTTAAGCGTAGCAACCAATCCCCCCTCACATTCCCACTCTTAAAAAAATTTCATTACTTTCCCCTTCCGTCCCTCTATCAATTGTAGAACCACCGTTTCTAAAAAATATTAATATTAATGCCTGACCGCGTTTCAAGGTCAAAGACTAACAACACGAGTTTGGTTTAAGATTTTTAACGTCGTTCGAGTTCCATTCTGTACTGCTCCGCAACGTGGTGGAATATTTTGGTAAAATTTGTTCCAGTTCTTCATAAATGGTTCCAGTTCCTAACACAAGGGGAGCCGGTGACGCACGAGTAGCGTCTAAATTTACTTTTAGCCAGGCTTTAAGCGTCTATAAAACTATTTATGGAATCAGGAGCGGGCCGTGTCAACTCCTGTTATGTGAAACGATAGGAAGCGGGACGTGATTGACAAAAAATCTATGTATTGAAAACAACATTTAGCTGTACTGTTGGATAATGAACAAAAAACAGGATAATGATTGAGGTTGAAGATGATTAGAGAATAATTTCAGGTTGTCGCTGGCAGCACTGATTTCTGTTCATAAGCCTCCTCGAAAACAGTGAAGGATTGAAGGCACCATCTATTGTAACAAATGTGGGATTATGAGGTTTGTTCCTCGGCGGCTTTGAAGGATGCGAAGTAGGGAGCTGCAGCGACCGGCGGCACGAGGATTGTGAAATACTTTTTCCAATAAAAAAATATTTGTTACAAGATTTTCAAAACCTGCCACATAATCGCACAAGCCCACTAATATTTACAAAGATAAGTTGGCTGTCACGCTATTACAAATTTCGTCGAAAGTGATGGTTCGGGGTAGAATTTTACGGAATACTTGTGCTTCTTTTCATCGAAGTGGGGGAAACGGCGAGCAACACAAGAGTGGTGTCGTCAGAATTTACTCAATTTCATATCATCATCATTGGATTACTTTGCATAGGAATACATACTATTTGTAGTAAAATTGGAATCACAAAAGGTTACTCTTTGGAATCATACAAGCCACTTTTGGTTACTATTTTGGTTGAATTCAGTTTGTAACTTTTGCGAAAAATAAATGTTTGTTGATTCCAGAGCTCTCTTTTTATTTTACTGACAAACAAGCTTAATCACCCTGTTAATCTTCATCAACATCAACTGGGATGTAGATTGTTAGGTCATTCTAAAAATGAAGTTTCGGATGACAAAAGTTTATATACGAATATTTATTTAATAATTAACTCTACACATAAAGTACATAACTATTTAGTTGTCATAAATTGCCACTTTAGAAGAGCTGCGCTTGGGGAAAGCTATATGCTGCTAGCGCCATTTAGTATCTATAGCTATGAAATCTGGTTTAGAACCTCAAAATGGTCACAATAGGCAACCGTGGTCATGGATTGCAGTTATTCTCTGGGATCATATACGGCTCCAAAGAACAGGGGCAGTTTGGTTTGATCATTTCTAATCAGTAGCAAAAATGGTTCGTCCGCACGAAACACCACATTGGTTCCGGAGCGGTTCAACGTTATGGCCGTAGCTGCACCTCCCTCGGTTCCGCGTTCGTTGATTTCCAGCTCTACCTTGTGAATAGCGTCACTGACGAACAACTGTTGCAGTGCTTCCCGACGCGATCGACGTGCCTTTTTTCCGCCCGTCGGTTTTACGATTCTTTTATTCAAAAAGAAATCTTTGCTGCTTAGGGGATCTGCTTTACCTTTCGTTTCCGGTGGAGTTTTGTAGGATACATCACGTGCTGATCGCAGTGATTTTTTAGTTGCCTGTACCACTTCCATGGTTTCCATGGTCGTGGGAGCATCCGTTTCTTCCTCGTTCAGGGTTGAATCTAGGGTCGTTGGCAGTGATGTTGTCACTTCATTGTCCGTATTGCTGTCCACTCGCGAGAAAACTAGTTGATTTGGGTTGGATGGTTGTTTTTGTTTATTTTTGTAGGAGGAATAGAAAGGTAAGTTTACTGCTGGTCGCGCTTGGATTGACTGTTCCGGCGAAGATCCAGATCCAGAAATCGCAGATAGATCACTGCGCCCCGGATGGAATGGCGATCTTACGCCTAGGAGTTTTAAGGTGCTTTTCAAATTGAGCGTGCTAGTAACATGCATCTTTGGAAACAGAATAACTGCAGTCTTCATCTTCATGTGATCAATCATGTTGTTTATTGTTTCGCCGTCTAATCTAGCTATCAGCTCATGAAGAACTTGTCGACTGGAAGAGTCAGGTTTAATTACATACATTGTGGTTAGCTTGTTTTTGTAGGGAATTCCTAGAATGCTCGCGTCTAGCTCATTTGAATGGTAGAATGGAAAGCATCCACCGTGAGCCATCATGTTCACCTTGATGGGATCTTGATTTCTCCCGTCGGGATAGAAATCTCGAAGCTTTGTGCCACCCTCAATGAACATTTCCTGCCACAGTGCTTTAAAGTACAGAGCACTGACGATTACCATCATCGTATTGCTACTGACAGCACCTGGAAAAATTTCCGGAATTTTACCGTGGGTGCTTTGGTTGACCCAATTGTTTATATGTTTTGTTGCGTCATGTGGAGAGTTGACGAAATCGAGCTTCTCTACTTCACTCTGGTACAATTCCTTGGCTGTTTGATCGTACGTAGGGTTCAGATTGAAGGCGTTATCCAGAAAGATTCCGTTTGCGATGTGAATTTCATGCAAAAAGCGGTCAAATCTACAAATGAAAAGAATTAAAATAAACTTTTTACATCAGTGTAATCAGGTAGTTCGGAACATCCCAAATTGTTTTTTTTTTGTCAGTTTTCAATTCTCACGACATATGTATTTCCAAACATGCATTGTACCTACTATTATTGACGGAATGTAGAAAGATATATACATAATGTAAATGTGTAGGTTTATAGGTTCTTTTTGAATTGATTGCTACCAAGTTCATGAAACTAGAGGACGAACGAACAAACAAATAAATCCCAGCTGGAGGAAAGTTTTACCAATCGTATTTGGTTAAGCAGCATGCAAGATAACGTGCAATGATTGGCCTAAGTGTTAGTTTTTAATTGTAATTCGTAATATTAACATCTTTTTTAGCGATTACAGAATATCATGCCATTGCTGGAATAGAATTTTCAAAAAATATGAATATGTACATACAAACCTGAAATCTGTCATGTTTTATGTTATGTCTGCCTATTTTGACCGAAATTCGAACACCTACGGTTATACCAACCTAAATCATCCACTCCAGTATTGGTGGTGCACGGAACTTAAAATAATAGTACCAGGTGGTCATTCTGTGAACCATAAAAACTAAATAACAAGTTAATCGCAAAGGAATTTGGACTGCACCAATCGGTATAGCTCCTGTCCTCGACAATTCTCAAAAACCTGGAAACAATTGCTTATATTTCCCGTATTAAGAAGAGATGAATTACCGATATCGATAGAACACTACATGTGAAATTGGGAGCGTGATTTCCCCACAAGATTGAAGCACCCCAGGGAAGCAGTTTGGGATTTCTGCTGTTCACGATTATCTTCAAAGATGTCAAAGATCTTTGCTGAATGGTGGCTGTAAACTCGTTTACGCTAACGATCTAAAATTGGACCCTATTCTTACAGTCACCTCACTCCGCATGTCTCTCACCCATTCACCCATGCCCCATTCTTAGTCCCCCTCATCTCACCTTACAGGCCCCATTTGATTTGTATAGTCACCCAGGTGAGCGGAGTCACCCAGGTGACTCACAGAATCGCAAATTGTGCTCTCATCCAAAAAACTTGTGGTACCACCCGGGATACGAGTAACCTTAGTGGAGATCGGGTGTTGCCAACCCCGGTGGAAACTAAGTTCGTATGCCGACAGGTGTCTATCCCCATGTCTGGACGGCTCTTGACAACTTAACGATTCCTCTACCCAGGTAGCGGTTGTACCTCAGATTAGGAGCGGCTCACGACTGCGTTTGATCCAGAGCGGGCGGGTGAATTAAGAAATCTGTTGTCTCGGCATTACACCTAAAATGGCAGTCCCATCTCGAGACTCGGTAGCGTGGCCCTGATAGGGCAAATCACCTAATCCAAATTATTATAGAAAATCAAGAAAATTTGAATTAGGAACATTGAACATGAATAAAATCGACGAAATAAGGTCGTGGAATAAATGCTTGGTACCTGGAAAGGTTGATCGCTGAATTTCGTGGATTGAGTGCTGCTTGATCAGTTAGAAGCCCGAAAGTTTGGCATCGTGATACTGTAGTAGATCTGTAGACTGTAGCAAAGACGAGAAGGTATGAAGGTAAGGCTCAATTTGACCAGAGTTGATGGATTTGAAAGCGATCAATGAAAGGATGTGCATTTTGAGGATAAAAGACCGTCAACTACAACTACACCATCATAAACGTGCACTGTCCGCACGACTCGACGATGAGAAGGAAGCGTTCTATGAGCAGCTGAAGGCAACGTAGGACAAAGTTAAACAGAAGGAACGGGCGCCAGAAGGAGGACAAACACTTGCATACCCAGACAAAAATAAATGGTGGAGCACCGATCGTTCAAAAACATATTTTGGTCTGGAAAAATCAAGTAATCAAGTAGGATGGCCAACCAATCTTCTTAACTTCCGATTCCGATTTTTTTTACCTTATGCGACTGACGTGTCCTAATCTTAACGAATATGCTGACATGGTAGTCTACCTAACCTTAACTTAATAATTGTCATATTATGTAAATTTAGATTTTGATTTTTTTGTAATCAAGAATATATCTTTATCAACTTTATGTAGCTTGAATTAGAATTAAAATTTGAATCTGAATTTTAAGTTTTATTTTAAACTAGCTGATTGTCCGATCTTACTCGGGGCCCCTTTGTCTCAGCCACTAATACATCTGTTATTGTAACGAAAATTTACATGCAAATTTTATGCAAGAAATAAAATCCGTATTCTTCATTTGAATGTGTCTACTCCTTGTCAGCTTCCCACTTCTGTTGTCGCCCAGCCACTTGTAAATCTGCCTTCTTTTTGCCAATCTCTATAAAGCGAGACAAAGCTTTTTCTATGTTTTTTAATCTCCCCTTTGTCTCCCCTTTCAGACACCTCTTATCGTTCAGCCACTTGTACAACTGCTATCGTTTCAAATGCAAGAGAACCGCACTTCTTTTCCCATTTGAACTTTCCTTCCCACTTGTAAGAGATCGCCTCTCCTGTTTGTCAACTCCTCTGCACTGATTCTTTTATGTCAAAAAATATATTTGCCAAGTTCCATGCGTTCCGGAATTATAGCGGAACATACATTCATACTCACGCTCCTTGTCCCTCACCCATGTTGACTTCTTTCCGGTCAGCTGCCCCTGCTGTCACGTAACTAATTATGCATCTGTTTGCTTTCTGAAAATCCTTATGAGGGAAGTGAAACAAAGGCTTTGTTTCCATATATGCCTCCTTGGCGAAACCTCCCCTTCATGTCGCTCAGTATTTTGCACAACGAGAAACGCAACCCCCTTTGCTTCTTTGGACGCTCCCCCTTTTGTCAACCCCCCCCCCCCCCCTACGTTGTTTTTTGATGTCCAGGAACATGTGTGCCAAGTTTGATGAAGAATCGTACAGCAGTTTCGGAGTTATGGCGGAACATACATTCATAATCACGTCCCCCCACTCTGTTAACCCCCTCCCGGTCAGCACCCTCTTCTGTCTATAACAGACGAGAAACAAAGCATTTTTTTCATATACCCTCGTCGCCACCCCGCCCCCCCCCCCCCCCCTGGTAACCCCACCTCCCATTTGTTCTCCGACAATCCTTATAACGGCAGGGAAACAAAGTTTTTTTTCTATATATCCTTCGTTGGTAGAACTCCCCTTTCATAACCCCCGCGCCCTTTTGTCTCCTAGCCACTTGCGTAAATGCAATTGGTGTAAAGGCAAGAGAAACAGAACCCCTTGTATTTATTTTGTCTTCCATCTCTTATTAGGCACAAATCCCCCATCCCTGCCCTTTTGTTAACCCCACAGTGCTGATTCACTTATGTCAAGGAATATGTGTACCAAGTTTGGTGGAATACGGTCAAGGTGTTCTGGAGTTATGCGGCACCCCCCTTGTTAGGAACTTCTTTCCTTTTTGCCAACTCCCTAGTGCTGATTACTGTATGTCAAGAAACATGAAGCCGTATATGTGAGGGACGAGGAGGGAATCTTGATCACCAACGAATGCGAGGTGTTTGACAGGTGGAAGTAGTTCTTCAGTGATCATCATAATAGCGATATAACAGAGGGAGGCGGACCGGATGTTAATCTGGGAGTGCCCACCAACGGTAAAAGGCTCTCGGTTCACGATGTCGAAGTGATTTGACGAAAAAATCGGACAGCTGAGGACTAATTCAGCCGCCGGAAAGGGCCGACCTCTACAAAAACGGTAAGAAGTCACTGGCAACGGCACTTCAACTTGGGACGGCGGAAGCAATCTACGCTAGACTGAAAGCGGAGACTAGGAGGATTGGGTTGTAACCCAATGCGTCGAAAACCAAATAGGGTATCGTATATGTTTTGGCCAGAGCGTTACGCGGTATATGTTATTGGCCACCTACGGCAAAGTCAAATGGTAGTGGCCAATAATATATTCGCCTAACGCTCTGGCCAAAACATATACGTTACCCTATATGGTGGAAAGAGGCTCCAGTGAACTACCTACTTTTCTCTTCGCAAGACGCTTAGATCAAGGAGCACACGCCACTGCACAAAACTGACGATACCTAAAACGCTTATCAGACCGATAGTCCTCTACGCACTTGAAACAATAGCTTTGCTTACGGAAGACATATATACATTTGCCGTATTTGAACGAAAGATGTGCCGGACTATTTTTGGCGAAGTACAAAGCGATAGCGGAGAGTGGCGAAGGCGTCTGAACCACGAGTTGCAGGCATTACTTGAAGTGATTCCAATCGTACACCTGGCGAAAGTTGGGAGACTACAATGGGCTGACCATGTTGCAAGGATGCTGGACGATTGTGCAGTGAAATTCGTTCTCTTCAAGAACACCGCCACACCAGGAATAGAGGGGCCCAACGTGCTAGATGGCTCGTCAAGGTTGAAGCCGACTTGCGTGTGTCGAGACGCTTAACGAATAGGCGATGAACAGCCCAGGATCGAGCACAATGGAGAGGAATTCTTGATACAGCAAGAGCCACCCCGGTTCTCTGCTGGTAGAATTAAGGAGTAATGGCACTTCATTGGATAATTTTCCGTGATTGGGAGCCGAATTATTGTTCGATCTACAAACAGTTCTATCGGTTCGATTGCTGAAATTACCGCTGCATTACATTACCCAGGTCCCCAATAAGCATTTCTAATGCAATTTAAATGCAATCCAATAAGCATTTAAGTTGCCCTAAATGCTACTTAAATGCTATTTTGGCAAAATAAGCGGCTACTTTACTGCTAGTCCTTTTATAGTGCTGACAATGCTTATTTGCAGCTTGTTACTGACAAGAAGAATTTAAATTTACAACAGTTATGCAGTCAGAAGGCTGATAAACAGCAACCTGCAGTATAAAACGCCAGGGATGCTAATAAACGATTGATTTACTGCTTATACTAATGCTTATTGGTTACCTGGGTACTGATCAACGTCGTCTACAAGGTGCTCTTCCAGATATTGTTACGTCGTCTATCCTCAATGGTAAGAGAGTACAACGTGCTCACGCATCGTATTTTCCTGGATTTCAAGGCAGCTTACGATACAGTCGAGTGTGAGGAGTTATGGCAGACAATGCACGAGAACGTTTTTCCAAACAAACTGACGCGGCTGATCGAAGTTGCCTTGAAACAAGTGATGAGCAACGTACGTGCTTCGGAGGCACTCTCGAGTCCTTCAAATTGCGCAGGAGGTTGTGGCTATTAAGAGGAGCGATGTTTAGCAAAAGTAGTCAATTCCTAGCCTTCGCACACGATCTTGATATTATTACCAGACACCTTGGGACGGCGGAAGCAATCCACGCCAGATTAAAAACGGATGCTAGCAGGGTTGGTCTGAAAGTCAATGCTTCGTAAACCAAATATATGCTCCAGAGAACATAATGTTCGCCGCCCATCAGTGACTATGACTATTGACGGCGATGAATTTGAACGGTGAACCCTCTAGTCACCGCCGACAACAATACGGGTGTGTGAGTTCAACCACTTTATTTCAGTTTGTATAGTTAATTAGTATTTTGAGCAGTTGTAGCCAAGTTTTAGCCAAATCCAATCTTCTGCTATAGCTCATTTAATAGTCTAGTAGATACCTAGTCTCGCAGTAAATCTTACTTGGTTTCCAACGAAACAGTTAAATGCTGAAATTAGAGGTCTGAGGTACCTTACATAAGTGAAATTAAAAATTGTTCAAGTGCATTGTTTTTAAAATTAACGATATTGAGTACACCACAAAAAAGAAAAAACTTATAATCCTCACTGTTCTTTTATTAAAAAAAATCGTTATCGTTACGTACTTCATACTCGATACTAGGATCTTGGATCGTACACCGGTCCGTAGAAAAGGGGCAACTTGGTGACATCATTTCGTAGGTATATCAAAAACGGTCCATCCAGGCGCATCGTGAACGACGACGATATGCGATCGATTACCACCGTGGAGACCGCACCGCCCTCGGTACCTTCCTCGTTGATGTCCAGGCTGATTTTGTGTATGATTTGTCCTACGTACATGTTGGGCGTTCCAGCATTTCCACTCTGGCGTTTGAATCGAGTCTCCTGCCTTTGGTTGTGGGTGAACTGATCGTTAACGAACGGGCAGAGGGTTACGATGTGGCAAATTTGCGGAGTTTCGCAATGACGGATTGTCTGACATTGAGCCGAATCAATCCTGGGAGGATTGCTCGGGTTGGCGTTAGGGTTAAATCGATTTGCAACATCGAAGGGTTTGAAAGTGGTTTGCGGTGGTTGTTGCTGGTTGTTTTCTTGAGCTGGAAGCTGCTGCACTTTTTGCGGTTTCGGTATATCGGTTGGAACTGGCGGTGGGTTATGTATGCAGCAGTAGCATGTGTTTGAAATGAAGTAACATCCTTTCTGGTAACACCTATCAAATTTCGGTTCAGATGATGCATCGTAAGTTTCAGCCACGCACATGCTGGCACCTGTAATGGACTTTAGGCTAAACGAAGGACATTTACTGGCCACGTAAAATGGTTTTCCGTGACAGCCCCGTGTGTCTATGAAACCGGGGGAGCTTAAATCACAATTACAGGTCTTATTGAAGTTGCAGTTATTAATAGAATTACACTCATCCGGTCCAACCGGGAACCGAACGATTTGCTCTGGAATTTGAGAATCAACCGGCTGACCAGATCGGATAGGAAAAGTGATTGGACTAGGCATAGTGGGTTTCGTAGTATTCACTTCCGGCTGTTTGGGGCTACCTGGTCTACGCCTGTTCGCACCTCCAAGACCGTAGTTATTTCTAGTCATTCCGGAAAGATTGCTGCTAGATGGATCGAAAATTGTTCGTAACCCTAGGGCAACTAAAACTTCCTTTAAACTGACGGTGTTTTCTAGTTTCATCTTTGGCATCAATATCGTTCCTGTCTTCACTTTCATTTGATCTATCATCTGATTAAACTGCTGTAAGCTAAACGGTCCTTGAATGATCGACTGTAGCTTCCTTCTATTTGAATTGTTTGGCAGCAGAATGTACATGGTGGACTTACCCTCTTCATAAGGCAAGCCAACAATTTTTGCATCCAATTCCTTCGCATCGTAGTACGCAAAGCATCCAGATGTGGCCATACTTTCTGCATCAACCGGGGGCTCGTCTCTTCCATTAATATAGAACGGTCTTGGCTTGGTATCCAATTCGATGAACTTGGTCTCCCACTTGGCTTTGAAGTAAAGAGCACTTGCCAGCACTATGGGAACATCATTAACTTGGTTTGGTGACACAATTTCCTGAATTTTATTCCTGGTTTTCTCCCGTACCCATCGATTGATGCTGGTCGCTGTTTTCACAGGATCTCGGCTAAACTCCAGCTGTTGGATCTCTCCGTCGTACAAATTCCTTGCCAATTCAGCGTAGTTTCTGCTCAATTGAAGATCCTGACTGACAAACACGCCATTCGCAACAGAAATTAGGTGTGAGCTGTTGGAGAAAAGGTTGTTTTTATTCGTTTGCTTGCTTGGTAGATTGGTAGGTTGGAGCTCTGAGATTTTGGGTATAAGCAGTCTGTTTTAGAGATGTACCATTTCCAATGAACAAGCATCTAAGGCCAATTGCTTTCGAACAACGATTAGGACAAAAAGCTAGAGCTGCTAGAGTGCGATACATTCTACGTGTTGTAAGTGTTACTCACAAGAATTTCATTATTTACTCCAAACCATTAAACGGTAAAATTGTTTACTTGAAGTTCACTTTTTTACTTCATCGTTACTTTCCTTTTTTGCCCATAGATTTTTTGTCTGATTTATAGTTTAAGAGAGTTTAACACAATAAGTTTTTTGGGGTTCAGCAGGACACTAATGACCCGCTTAGGTGAACGCTGTCAACAAGAGATATTCATCCTTTATCGATCAGCATTCGATAATTATAGGGGATTTCAAAATGTATAAACTTAAGATGAAAATAGTTTGTACCTCATATTTTGGATTATACTAGTTAGTACAATCACAGACAAACAGACGAGACACTCGCGATAATTCCATCGTCCAATCAAAAACCACTCATTTTTCAAAAAAGCATGTTTCGCAACATGGCCACACCGCAGCGCGCGAGTGTTGCTTTGAGTTTTCGATATAAAACCATTCAAATGTACAAAACCCTACAGCATAAAACACTGCAAATGCAAGCTACTCCGCGACATGCATAACAGAGGGTGCAGGACGATGGTTTTTAAAAGATTTTCTTCTAAGTGTCACGTCAGTTCGTCAGTGGTACAATTAAACCCATGAACATTTTTATAGTAATTTTGAAGTGAGAAATATTTCAAAAGTTTACTATTTACAGGCTTTCAAACTTAACCGTACTAACTAATACAACAAAAACTAAATGATGAAAAATTGGTGAACGATGAAAAAATATTTTGAAAAATTTCCAGAGAGAACATTAATATTTTGAATAATTCTCTTTCATTATAGTGATTTCCTGCCGCTGTACAAGTGGCTGTGTAACAAAACGAGAACTACAAGGGGAGAGAAACGTCTGAATGAGTAAAAATTTAGGTTTTTTTGCATTATGGAAATTTCTGGACCATAAACAGATGGTACTAATCGCTGGGAGACAAAAGATGAGGGAGCGGGGAGGGGGGGTTTGGTCTCGAGTAAGATCGGGTACTCAGCTAGTGAATAAATGTTTTCAAAACTTCACTGATTTACATTAAGAGTGTATAGAAACAAGTAGGTGTTTGTTTTCAGCATCAGAATAAGTTTATTTACATCATGGCGTCCATGGAGCCTGCACATTCGCAATGAAATCCCAGATAATCTGCTCGTGAGTCGGCTGGCTGACCTGTTGAATTGTTCCAAATCTATGGTACGTCATGTACTGATTTGGAGGACGTCTGCCAACGGAGAGAAAACCCGTAAGTGACAGCCAAAAGCAAAGCTAGATTATCTTAAAGCGCATTCGAACATGTGCGCTTGTTTTCAAACCGAACTTCGTTCGCTAATTGAACGAATGAGGCGATGCGATTAGTGAATTTCGTTTTTGGTTGCCAATATTTATTGTAAAACGTGATGCGTTATCACTGTAAAGAACTTTTCACATGCATTCACACGTACGCTAAATTTTGGGAAAAACATTTCAATTTTTACAAACGAACTAAAAGCTTAATGTAAATGTGTTCAATTAGTCAAAGTTTAGCCAAATTTGCATGAATTTATTTGTAATGTATCTACGTAATGCAGAGATAGAGAGTTAGCATTCGGCAACGCTGCATTTTTGTTTATAGCAACCACCTGGGAAACCACGTGTAGTTTGACAGATAACTGCTTTTTAGTTGCACGATCATATTGTGAAAAGTACGAAGTGCCGAATTCAACAAGTGGATGGCATCACAATAGATCACAACATTGGTCGAAGTGATGATGCCCACATAGAAAAAAGCAACTTTCATGACATTGACAGCTAAAACCATGAACTAGGAAATTTATTAAAGGGAGTGCCTTCAGAAGAGGTTGCTGCATGGCACAATGACAATGGCGATACTGTGGCTCCAAAGAAGTAGGTTCAAGCCTTATCTCTTACAAATGGATAGGATACTTTTAGACAGACCGTTTTCGGGAAATCCGTCAACGGCGTGATGCTGGCATCCCCGCCGAACTTTTGAAAATCTTGAACGAACGGCTGTATTGTGCAATTCATCAGGTTATACGAAAGGTATGGACTGATGAAGAATTACCTACGAACTGATTGGAAGGTCCTTTATGCCCTATTTACAAAAAGGGCCACCGACTCGAAAGCAGCAATTATCGGGGCATCACTCTTCTCAATTCTGCATACGAAATTCTGCCGTATCCTGTGTCATAGACTGAGGCCGTTGCAGGAAACCTTTACTGGCGAATACCAGTGCGGTTTTCGAAAAGGACGCTCTACGTTGGACCAAATGTTCAACTTGCGACAGATCTTCGATAAATTCCGAGAATTCAATTTGCAGACTCACCATTTGTTCATAGACTTCAAGGCGGCGTGAGATTCAGTTAAACGAAATGAGCTGTGGCGAAGTAAGCTTGAACATGGTTTTCCAACAAAACTAACTAGGCTGATACGTGCAGAGAAGCGGCACCATCATCACGAAATCTCACATCCTCGTAAGGCTCGCGGATGACATCGATATCATCGGTGTTAACCTGTGGAACAGGCGTACACGCATGTGAAGGCGGAAGCTGCGAGGATAGTGCTTATCATAAACTCTGCCAAAACGAAGTGTATGGCGGCTGGTAGAGAGCGTGGTAACCCTGCGGGTGTTGGAATTGTGGTGGTGCTTTTGAAGCGGTCGACGAATTTATTTACCTTGGAACGTTTGCTTTTACTTTTGAAGCGGTCAACGAATTTATTTACCTTGGAACGTTAGTGGCATGTGACAACGATGTGAACCGTGAAGTAAAAAGGCGGATAGCGGCTGCCAATAGGACATTCTAAGGGTTGCGTATTTTTTAACGTAAGATCCTGCGATCGATGCTTGACAACATATTAGAAGATGGAGTGGGGCGCAGGCGCATGGAGCACGAAATTTACCAAGCATACAAAGTTGCGGATATTGTGGAGCGAATAAAACACGACAGGCTGGCCACGTAGCAAAGATGCCGGATGAGAGGCCAGCGAAAACAATATTCAACGGGAAGCCCGATAGATGCCGTCGAGTTCGAAGCAGACCCCGTACCCGTTGGATGCGAGCAGTTGACGACGATGCTAGAATAGCGGGTGTTAGGGGCGACTGGAGAGTGGCAGCCCAAGACCAAGAATCGTGGAGACGACTCTTAAATTTGGTCCAGATTCGATCAATTTGCTTGACGCCGAAAAAGTAAAGTAAGTAAGCAACGTTGATGGGAAATATATTTCCCGAAACCGGTCGGTTTAAAAGGTAAACTTTCCGTTTTGTAAGAAGTGTTTTGTCCTGTTACACTAAATGTAAATTTGTCGGTTCTTACATTAGCACGTAACAAAATTTGTAGTGAAGTTATGCTTATTGGTTACTTTGGAAGTAATCAAAAAGGAATGGAAGCAAACTGCCTGACATAAACTTTATGTTTTTTTAATTATTATTTTTAATCGATTTCATATATATTCCTGTGAAAACGAATAGAAATTCAAAAAATAATTTAGGGAATTATATTTGTAAACCATTTACCATTAAAACCCAGATTTCAAAATTCAGGATATGAAAACTCCCTGTATTTCTTATAACATCATAGAAAGTTAGGGAAAATCATGAAATCCTACTTCGGAGACTCAAACAGCAGCCTGTCTTGTTAATTTTCCCATTTAACGTACGGTCATGTGAAAAGTAATAAAGTTCAAATATATCATAATCTTCTTCATCTGCTTTCGACCTATGTCTTCGGACAGTCTGAGGAAGGCGCAGACTGTTTCTCATAAAAACAACGTCTTGGAGAAACGTTTCAGTATGGTTTCATATTTTTTGCAGTTATCCAAAATATTCAAACTGGCAAACAATTCAATTATCATACGTTGTTTTGCATTAGTTCGCCACGGTGGTGGTATGATATTCAACCCAAACGATGCATACTAATTTTAAGAACCGGTTTATTTGTTAAAGAAATTATTAACAGAAAAGTTAAACTGGTGAAGGATTTGGTCAAACATGGAACTTTTAGTAATTTGGAACAACTATCAAAATATATGTAGAATAGGATAAGCCCCAATGGTTTTAATTTAGGTTACCAGAACTTTTAAACTAAATGTATGCGTAATATTAGTAATATTAGGCTTTTGGATGTTCCACCCTGCGTGTGCATGCATTTTACCAATTAGTACCTAAGTTTCATCTAAAGTGAATGTCACTGTATTCCTACCACATTCATATTTACAACAGAACGTATTAGGTAATAACAAATAAAACACACAGAAAGATATTTACCTTGAGATCTTTGCGAAACCTCGCTCGTTCCGTTCAAGGCAACTTTAACTTTCACTGATTTTTACTTTCGTCACTTGTTTTTTTTTTGGTTCAGATATTACTTCCAATTTCCGAGTACATTGATCTTCGGTTCGCACGCATTTTTGACTAACGCGACAATGACAATTCACTTCATAGAAAAAGACGAAAATTACGTGACGGATAATTGCTTTGGTAGAGTATTAAATAGGAACAACTCGCGTAATACACACCACTATGATAACGTCTGTTTAGTTTCAATTTTGAAATTTGCTCGTGAGTGCATGATAAGGTCTACGTCACACTATGAATAAAATATTGAACGGCAACTTACTCTGCATCACGCCGATTCCGTCGACCTTTGGTTCCCACCGGCAACCCGCTCCGCGACGAAGTAAAATCATCGTAGTCCACGTTGTTGCACGTGTCATTTTCCCGCCAAGGCACACTGGCTTTCAGGCTCGGATCGTTGGATACCAGATCGCGGAACAGTTTTCCGAAGCCTTTGTGAATTTCGGTGAAATTGATCGTATTGTTCGAGAAACCCATCAGGTCCATCAGTTCTGTTCGGGTCGTACCGCCGGATCCGAGCAACAGCAGCGACAGGGCACCCGCGATACTGACTGGCGAAAAAATTTCCGTCTTGCTACGCTGGCTCACTATAGCTCGGCTGATTTTCTGTGCCAAATTGGTGACACTGTTGGCAACTATATCGGCACTGCTGGCATCCGTAGAACCTTCCGAGTTGGTTCTGCAAGCAGTTTTGGTATAATCAATCACCTATTATTATCGTGTTTTTTCGTTTGCTTACCTTTGGCAGTTGGTTTGATGTAAGGTTACTAGCAGGATTATTCCTAACGTGTATTTGAGTCTCATTTTGAAATTCCTGAAAGAACATAGAAAGAAACCTTTAATATAAAATGTAATTTACACGTAAATGTTAAACAATAAATTGAAGCTAAAATGATTTATAATGCAATTTCAAAACGGGATAAAATGTTTTCTACTATACTTGTCCTGCACTTTTCACCGATTGCAGTATACAAGAATTGATGACCTTTCTTCTGTGAACTACTACCGCGAGTCAACTTCTAAACAAGATTCCGCGAATCGAAAAACCCACATCTGATCTCCAGTCCGAGTAAGGAAAAACAAATCCAGCTTATAAACACCTGCGCCGAAACGAAACGAAAGGCATCTGTATATCGCACCGTCCCGCGGCGTGGATGTTGTGAACGTGTGCGTCGGTTGATTAACATTCCGCGTGTCGGCTTTGGATTTCATCTATAATCGCTAGAAGAAGTGACAGGTTTCGATTCGAAGCATATTTTCGCACACGGTAACCGGTTTGATACTTTCGGGAAACCCGCGCCATTCCAGCAATATGCTGAGATCATCCCGAATGCAGTTTAGCGGGTGTGTCGATTCCAAAGTTCGTGACAACTGAGTTCAAGTGGGCTGATGGGATTGCACCCCTTTGCTTCGACGTCAATACTTAGGAGACGGTACTTTTTTGGCTTGGACATTACTTCTAAGAAATAGTAGTTCGGTCGTGACGCCTTCTAGCCATGCCTATGGAAGACCGGTAGGAGCAAAACAGCTGATTGATTATTCTCGCAACAGGCTGGCTGGTGGTATTCAATATAATTAGTAATGCCAACAGCTTTTTATGAGTATCGTCACTCAAAGACAACAAACAAACAAGCCGAGGTCTATTACGGTTTTAACCGTCTAACTGAGGGAATTTCGATAGCGTTTTTTGGCACATTTTACGTCATGGGGTTAGCAAAAATGTTCGACCGGAAGTCTCTATTTCTGCGAACGTAAGTTTAGGTCAATATTGTGACTGATCGTTTTTCGTTCATAAGTCAGAATCTAACAATAGCGCTATCGTGAAATTTTTACCATTAACAGATTACCAATTTGTTTATTCGTTTATTTATTTTAATTCATTTGACAATGTTGTCTTATCGATGTCGCAAGCGAACAGTTTAACAACGAAAGTGGCTTGCTGCATCTTTTGTTTCCGGGCAAGCGTTTCGAGATTAAACAGTTGACACCTATCTGGATACGCTGGAAGATTCCATGGAGCACACCACGGGAGATTTTTGAGAGCTAACCGTATAAATCTTTTTTGGACATGTTCAAACCTTAAGTTCCATGTAACGTCGTTCGGTGTCCATATTACGGAAGCGTTTTCAAGGATCGGTCTAACGAGGGAATAATATAACGTCTTCAGGCAATGCGGATGCTTGGTTATTTTGGCGATGAAGCCAAGTTGTCTGTTGGCGTTGAAAATAATCGACATGTAGCCGGTCAAAGGAGATATAAGATATGGCTCGTAGAATTCGCTCGCTGAGGATAATTTCGACCAGGCTCGAAGCAGCGGAAAGGTTGGTAAGCCCACGGTCCAGACGTCACGACGATCACCACTTTTATACACGGGAAACATGTATTAGCCTCCAGCTTGCAGAAAATTCTCCTCGCTCGAATGATGATGATTTAGCATGCGAAATCCGGATGGGCTCTTGCCCTATCAAGAATTCCCCTCCATTGTACTCGGTCCTGGGCTACTCGTCGTCAAGTCGTTGCGCGTCTTGACACACGCATGTCGGCTTTAATCTGGTCGCGCCATCTGGCACGTTGGGCCCCTCTATTCCTGGTGCCGGTGGGGTTCTTGAAGAGAACGGATTTCACTGCACAGTCGTCCGGCATCCATGCGACGTGGCCGGCCCACCATAGTCTCCCAACTTTCGCCAGGTGTACGATTGGAATCTCTCCAAGCAGTGCCTGTAGCTCGTGATTCATACGCCTCCGCCACTCTCCGCCTTCCGTTTGTACTCCGCTAAAAATAGTCCGCAACACATTTCGTTCAAATACGGCAAGTGCACGTGTGTCTTCCGTAAGCAAAGTTACTGTCTCAAGTCCGTAGAGGAATATCGGTCTGATTAGCGTTTTGTACATCATCAGCTTTGTGCGGCGGCGTATGCGCCTGGATCGAAGCGTCATGCGGAGGGAAACGTAGGCTTTATTTCCAGGTTGAATGCGTCGTTGGATCTCCTTACTTGTATTATTGCCGGCGGTGATCAGAGATCACAAATCTACGAACTCAGCAACCACTTCCAGTTTATCGCCGTCAATAGTCACAGTCCGTGGGAGGCAAACGTTGCTTTCTCTGGAGCCTCTTCCTACCATATATTTGGTTTTCGACGCATTCATTTTTAACCCTATCCTCCTAGCCTTCTTTTTTAGTCTGGTGTAGATTGCCTCCGCCGTCCCAAGGTTTCTAGTAATGATGTCGAGGACGTCTGCGAAGGCTAGGAGTTGGTTACTCTTACTGAAGATGGTTCCTCTCGTTTCGAAGCCCTCGCCGGATCACACTTTCAATAACGATTTTAAATAACATACAGGACAGTCCATCCCTTCAACGAGACGATCTGCGACCTAGTTTCGAGAAAGCTAAGAGCAGCACGATCCACCTTCAACAAGCCATGGCATGGTGGACTTCAGAGCTTCCTCAATACTCTGACGAAAAATCGTAAATGCTTTTTCCTCACAAAATCTAATGACGATCGCGTATCGCTCCGAAGAGCTGAAGCAACTTACCGCAAAAGGGTAAAATCAACCTACGACAGCTATATCCCGAGGATCCAGTCTGACGTTAAACAGAATCCAGCATACCTTTCGATTTGACTTCGTTAGAAAACTCAAATCGAATAATCGCATTCCGAACAATATGAATCTCTATGGAACTGAAGTTCACACCAACAGCAAAGCAGCTAATCTCTTCGCGGATTCCTTTGAAATTGTGTATAACAGAGTCTCACTGGTGCAAAATAGCAACTGCTTCGATCACATACCATCCCACGATATCAATCTCCCCGTTATACAATTCTTCACGCAAGAGGTTCGTACAGCCCTCGAGGCCGTCGACGTGAGCAGAGGATCAGGCACTGATAACATCGCTCCGATACTTTTAAAAAACTGTGCTGTTAGTCTTGCGTTTCCGATTTCACTAATTTTCAATCGCTCACTGCCAGAGAGATTATTTTCGTTTGCCTGGAAGTTAGCTTGCATCATTCCGGTCCATAAATGTGGCAATCGAAAGTGGGTCACCAACTACCGGGGAGTTTCTTAGCGGCCTTAGTAAAGTGTTAAAGAAGATAATATACCGCGCGATATTTACTGCAGTTTTATCAATCATTTCCGAGACCCAGCATGGATTCATTAAATGTCGTTAAATTACTAACTACACTTTTCCGCACTATATACAGTCAACTTTCGCTAATTGCACTAAGCTCTTAGCCCGTTTAGTGAAAGACTTTCGTTAATTGGGCTGAGATGTCAAAACCGAGGGATATATCGATTGTTTTTGTCGAAATCGTCGCAGAAAGGTTTATAAAAATATACACTTATATTAAATACAGAATCAAAGTGGAACCTAATCTTTTCATTGTTGAAATTTAGTTCTAGATTGTTTAATAAGTATATAGCTGAATTTCATGCTACAATGTTAATATATATTGGCATTTTTAACTGTTTCACCGTGATGCTAAAAAAAGGAGGGTCAAGTTCATAAGTGATCGGAAAACGATATGATGCAATTGTGTTCCATTCAATTAATTTTAATATTTTCTGTATAAATTATTTTCCAAACTTAAATGAACTATATTCAAGAGCCCCTCGGAAGAAAAAATACGCTGTCAGAAATGACGTTTGACTTCGTTTTAGATGGGCTATAGCCTAATTAACGGGAGCCCGATTAAAACGTAGCCCAGTTAAAGATAGCCCAACGAACGAAAGTTGACTGTATAGCAAAGTTAGCGCATATTGGCTTCCCGGTGTGGCTCGTGGAATGGATGTCCTCTTACTTGACGATCAGCATGTATTGGTAAATTCTACACAATCAAATACCTTCCACAGTCCTTCTGGTGTACCGCATGGCAGTGTGCTTGGTCTACTGATCTACAATTTGCAAGATTATGCAGATAGATTTGGAAGCTGTGCTAATCTGGTGAGGTAACAACGGAATGCGCGTCAATGACAAAAAAGTAAAACAATATCTTTTACTCGCGGCAACAATCCAGTGCACCATCGATATTTGCTGGGAGCTGACATCCTCGATAGGGTGGAGTCGAGCTGCGATCTGGGTTTTACTATCAGCTCTATCAGCTGAGAATATTTGTCCTCGACATAATTAAAGGAACCACCGATTGTTCAGCATTACTGGAGCAGATTTTTTTACCACTAGATATACCAAACCAGTCATTTTAACTGGTCGTGCAATTTTAACTCAAAATTCATGCAACATGTAACATTTGCATTCAGATATCATGTAATGACTTTGGTAGCGTAGCTATAAGTAGAGAGTACATTTTATATATCTAATGCTACTTTATATAGATTAAAAACAAATATATTTTTATGTTATTGACATGTATAGCGGTACTAGTCAGAATGACTAAATAGCTGATATATCTAGTGTTAAGGCATTCCAGCGATGTCTCCGGGATATGTAAATGCTGGTCATTCCTCATACAACTTACTATGGCCACTACCCAGATAACACAAAATCGTAATAGAAAGTTCACATTAAATCGTTTTCATGTCAATTTCATATTGGAGTTGTATAATAATTAGAGTATGTCAAATCGAAGCGAACAATAAGTTGTTTTGCAGTTGTGCGTGTCTTCATATACAATTCATGACTGTGAATTATAAAGCAGGATAGACAATTGCAATATTTGATTATATCTATATCATATATTCAGTAGTATTTAGTTGCGTGTTATAAAAACTGCGCAAAATAGAATTACAAATAGTTGTCAAAATTTTCGCACGTATATCGCCTCCACTTTGGTACATATATGTTCTTATATGGCGTGAAATATAACTTTTTCGTTCAGATATAATTTCGTATACCTCAGTTGCAATCGAGATATACAAACCAAATGGTTTACTGGGTATAACCCATTCGATTTTTGCGTCCCCGTAATCAACGAAGTTGGAGATTACTTCGAGAAGTACAGTCTTCTCGAATATAATAAGATTAAAATAAACTAATTTAAGATACTCAGTCTGTACGATGTTAATCGAAGGCGCTGCAACAATAAATAATTTTGGCTAGATGTTCCTTTTGAACAAAACATCTGCAACAACAATCTGCGAAAAACACAAAACATTTGAACAAAGTACCATCTAACCATTTAATAGAGACTGCAGTACGATATTTAAAAAAAAAATAAAAATAAATAATCAATAACAAAATCAAATTTTAACGTTGGGTAGGTAAGGCCTGTCCAGTTAGCTTCGGGGTACGATGCAACGTCTATCGTTAGAATTTCGGCAGGCCCCGTCAGCACGGCTAGATACAGTAGGATCGTTGCGCTAGCCCCGTAATTGTCCTGTACTCTAATAACCGACTACAAAGTATGTCGATAAAGAAGGGTAATATCTCAAGAACCGTTATACCCAAAGCTTTGGTCGACTGTTCTACTTTTGGTATTATGTAAGTCACACGCGACGCGATTTTGTCGAGTAATTCGACTGAGTCGACCGCTACAAAGCTAGTGACTCAACTGTCAGCAAATGACGCCTGAGTTTGCTTTGTTTTGGTCGTGTATTGAGCGCACTAGACACTCGACAGTAGGAAAGTGAGTCGAATCGTGCTGCTTGACGTGACTTACATAATAGGACCCGAAATTGGTCTGTTACGAAAAACCCATTGCCATAGCGACAACTGATTCCCCGCCAGGAACAACTGAAATTAAATTTTTAGCAAATATTCAATCGAATTAAAGCAGACCAATTTGAATCGAATTGCGATTGCACGTTAAATTTCTCAAACACTATCAACAAATTGCACAAAAATGGATAATTCGCAGTAACTATTTATCTGATTTGCACGGATGTGGTACATTACATGACGATATAATTTATTGATTAGTTCTTAAACAAACTGCAGCGACTAAATTGAATTGCTATGCCTAGTAACAATTTTCAGCGTCGTATCAATGAACAGAAAAGTTTCAAAAGAACAAAAGCGTGAGATTTAATTTTTTAATTCTACTACTATGGAATTCGCAGAATATTCACTTCAAAAATACTTTCCACACAAATATTCACTATAAAACATTGCATAACACAAAATATTAATTACAAAATATTTCGCTGATACGCGCATTTCGATTGTTACTTACAACGTTCTTCAATACTTTGGTAATTTTTCATTTTGAACATTTTTCACGAAACATTAATAGTGCGAATATGAACCATCCTATGGCATCCACTGGTTACTCGGACGCAATTCTTTTAGTAATGAAGTAGTTATAGCGGTAAACGATATCTGGAAATTTTGTAAATTCCACTAACTAAACTGCTAAAATTTTTTAATAGGTATTCCAGATCCCAAAAATCATACTTCAATAACCGAAACGCTGTTTTCTCCTCAATCATGCCACTTTGGTATAGGAATGCTGTTACGGCTCAATGATTTCGAATTAATCACCGTCGGTATGTTTACATCAATCGACACATCTTTCCCTACTCATCGCCTAACCAACGTAAGTGATCATCTTCTTTCCACCTAAAAAACCCTTCCAAATTTTGTTATTGTCCACGGTGGTACTCAAACCCTTTTGGGAAACAAGGTCGCGATTTGGATCTTCCTTGTCTGTCGGGATTTCTGAGCGGAAACCGACAAACTTTAGCGCGGTTGTCCTTCGTGTGTCTACAGGTTCACACCGCCGATGACCCTTAGATGATAAGCCATATTTTGTGACTCGTTTTCTTTGCGCCTGAACACTGCTCGGCAATGCTAGAACCGAAAATATTTGCTACTTGCTGGGATTTTCAAGGCGGCCGAAAGTTTCTCAATGTAAATTCACGCGATAATTTGGAAGTTCCACAGAGACGTTGATCGTCATTTTCAGCCATTATCACTTAATTTCGCTACTCTCGTGTTCTAATGTAACATTCACTGATTCTACTTCACCGTTATTGTCTACATCAATTGAATTACCTTGTCGCTTACAGCTCAACTGCAACAAATCGCGAAGAACTCTTGACACTGCGTTGAAATCAGGTTTTTCCTTTATTGCTATCGCTATCACGTAAACCTTTATCCGATCGACGAGGTTCTTCAACTTGCACCACTAAAGATCCCGATGACGATCTTCGATCGCTTCCTTCTGCTAATGAACACTAACTATAACTACCTGTTGAGCGTTGCGCTAGATCATTCGTTCGTCACTGCAAATTCGTGATCGCGCCCGAACGTAGCTTCCGAAGAACTGAAAACTCGTTCTGCTCGGCGGCCGGTTTAAAAGTTACTTATACTGATGTAGTGGTTCCGGATTAGTAGGAACACGATCGGGAACTTCGTATTTCCAACTCGCGTTGTGTTCGGCGCCGGTCGGAAAATGTCCGTGGTTGCCAGGAAAGCGGTTATTTTGCAACAGAATAAAATGAATTAAAAATGATTATACGACGTCAAAATAAGCAAAATAAAAGAGACAAATAAAAAAATCTCATTTTTTTCAATTTCTTTTATAAGTATTGATAATACCCCAAGGTTTGTTTTTTCAACGAATATACTAAGAAATAACAATTAAAAATTAAAAATATAAACAAATATTTGAAATTTCCATATAAATTGGAATCATACCCGGCCGGCGGCCGATTACTGTTGGCGACACGATCGTTCGTTGCCCTAGTGTAAGTGAGAGTACGCCCGGTCAGCTCGTGCTAAAACGGTTAAAACTTATCCTACTAATGAACTGAACGATCTGGAATCGCATTTTTGTTGACATTCAGTCGCTTCGCTATCGATGCATGCATGCATACATTAATGGCGATGATGGGTTGGGTGAATTGTTATCGGTGGTCCAGCCAGCCAGTCAGTGTGGTTTGGCGGCCTGTTGGGCGCCGTGGGATTTCCGGTTCTTTTTCATCGCCCACCGTCCAGCAGACCAGGGCCGTCGGTAATTTGCTAGGTTATTCATTCACTTCGTCTGTAGTACAGTTTTTGCGTACGAATTCATCGTCGCCTCTGTCGGCATGAATCATTCAGCCGTAAGGTGAATGTTATTCAAATTTGTACGTATTGCGCTGTGGAATATATAATTTTTGGACATTTTTCATTTTCGCACGTGACGGTAATTCTGAGGCAATGAAAGCGGGTAATTGATGGAAGTGCTGAGTCGTTTGGAATTTTTAAACCACATAATATGACCAACAGGCGAGGTTACTGGAGTTGTTTATTGTTGATTCGAAGTGATGACTTACGCTGTACTGTGACGTATCTTTATGTAGCTTAGCGCTTCGCTAAACGAACATTTATATCTACCTTCACGTATTGAATATTTAATTCTTTTTCTCAGTTCATTTACTAGATTTTCATTGCTTTTTAAATAAATAGCGACTTTGTTTATTAGTTAACTATGCAAAAAAAAATACTTGTTGGACTGACAATGTGCTGCACATCATTCAAATGTCAGTCAAAGTAATCATCAAGCTCATTTGAAGATAGCAATCAAATCAATACATTAAATGACTCGCAGAAGCATTGAATTTTTGCCATAATAAAAACCTGTTGACATTCTACTCCTTTAGTTACAGACTAGCAATACAGCATACAGAAGCAACAGAGACTCGTTTATGCGACCGACTCTTAAAGGAAAATGTTTGATGTGAAGGTGCACTACACTACCTGATAGTATTGTTCAAACCCAATTTAGATCTGCAGTTTTGTTACCAGGTACTGAACATCAAGCATATACTAAATCATCATAGTTACGTTTAAAAATAATTAGAAACGAATTAACTATAAAGTGATAAAGTACTACCTTTGCTTAGTCACAATAATGATATAAATGATAATGCAGTTTGTTGGCATTATTTGCCTACCAACACAATGTGTCATTGTTGGCACCTGGCAGAAGATGCTGGCAGAGCACTATGGGCCAGAAATTAAAATTTCAGGACAAAAATATTTGCGGTTAAACAGCATGTCTCAGCTCAAAGTGGTCTTCGGCAACTTTTTGAATAAAAAATTGATGCATATTTTGAAAGGGTCGTCCAATATTTAAGCGTTACTTGAACAACAATTTAAGAAATAGCTTTTTGAGTAAACTTTTTTTTACCTTTTTGGTTTCAAAATATTAAAGATAAACCAATTTCAAGTAATTTTTGTGAAGATGTCAAACTTCTACCTTTTACCCATTTTCAGCAATAGACCTTTGTTTATAAACGACCCCTCAAATCACATTTCTTCTTGTAACATGTTTATTTCAACAGACAGCTCAATGTGATGTTCTAGAAAATATTTTGCGCATAAAAGAGCAATATTTTTGCCGAAGTTTTGCTTTATATGCATTAATTAATAAGATATAACTGATTTTAGGTTAAAACAGTCTGATGAAAAATCCGAATATCTTAGCCATCTGCAAGTATCTGCAATTAGTTTGCATACCAATTTGTAGGGAATTATTAAAGCTATCTGCCCAAATGTGTATTTCAGAGAATACCTGGGAATACCATGGCTGGGAATACCTGGGAATAGTACGGATTTTTTTTTTCATACATTTTATAGCTTAATAAATATGCGTCCTAGCGTCAAACAATCTTCACAGAAAATATGTATTTCAACATACTAAATAACTTTGTAGAACATCCGTAAGCAATAAAATAATCGTGTGCAAAGTTATTGAGTGTAATTGATTTTCAAATGCTCTTTTTTAACACATCATTATATTTCGTAACCAGTAAGAGATAGATAGTTACTTTATTCAGCAAAGTTGCTTATTTTAGTATTTTCTGCAACTTTTGGAGAAAAAAACTTTTTTTAAAAATTATTTAAGAAAACAAAAGTTTGTATCACCCTAATAGGTGAATTCATGGTCACCCTAATAGTGCAGGAAGATGCGCTTTATTTTATTATTTTACTTCTCCGAAGACACTACCCTTGAAAAAATACATATTTTTCATCAAACGGTTTTTAGCGTAAAAATAGTTATATCTTATTAATTAATGCAGAAAAAACGAAACAGTCTCCAGCAAAAATATTCCTCTTTAATGTGCAAAATGTTGTCTAGAACATCACATTGAGCTGTATGTTGAAATAAACATGTTACAAGAAGAAATGCGATTGGAGGGGTCGTTTATAAACAAAGGTCTATTGCTGAAAATGGGTAAAAGGTAGAAGTTTGATATCTTCAGAAAAAATACTTGAAATTGGTTTATCTTTAATATTCTGAAACCAAAAAGGTGAAAAAAATTTACTCAAAAAGTTATTACTTAAATTGTTGTTCAAGTAACACGTAAATATTGGACGATCCCTTCAAAAGATGCATCATTTTTTCATTCAAAAAGTTGCCAAAGACTACATTGAGCTGAGACACGCCGTTTAACCGCAAATATTTTTGTCCCGAAATTTCAATTTCTGGCCCATAGTGCAGAGTCCAGCTCACCGGCACGGTTGACAACAGCGTTGCCAACCGGTTTTTACGAAAATCTGGAAAACGAGAATAAAAGTGTCTGGAAAAGTCTGGCTGCCATTTACTCCAATGAAAGACAATGTTTGGAAAACGTCTTTTTTTGTCTGATTAGGCATCAAAAAGTCTGGAAAATCCAGACAAATCTGGAAGGTTGGCAACGCTGGTTGACAATGACATTGCCAACCACGTTATGCCTACACCTTACAATGTAGTTAATAATTACTAATATCTATTCGAGAGATTTTCGACGTACGACTACATCTTTTCAAAATGTATTTTCCTAATAAATTTGCAATACTCTTCTTATTTAGCAACTTTTCTGCGAATTTATTGAGACAGAGACAGTAATAGGTTCTTGGAAATTCGCTCAAATTTAATTAGAAATTTCAGGCGAAAACTCCGAAGTTTTCCAATCAGCAGGATAAACTTAATTATCAAGTACTTTCAATGCTAGAGCGACAAACATGTATCACCTTTCACCTGCTTGAACTCACTTTTTTGTGTATGGACTCATCACCACGACCAGAACTTAAATCTATACTGACATCGACCGTGCATGTGCTGTATTCTGCACTGCATTTCTTTTTGCTGTGATCACTATCGAGTTTTCCATGAGCTGAATAAGAAATGATGACCGATTTTGACCTGCATGAAATGTCAAACTCGAATAAATTCCGCCTGCATATAGTGTCAAAAAAAAAATACCATTCCCATTCGAGGAAAGCTCGATTGAGCGATGTTTGAGTGTGTTTATTTGGGTTCCTTCAAAGTTCGTTCTACTATAACCACTCGTTGCTCTAACTAGTTCTACTCTAGCGGATTTTCCCTCTGATCTGTCACTAATCACTAAATATAAAAGTTACTTTTTTACGTGGTAAGGTAGACTTCAGCATGAAGGAAGGGCAATTAGGGACCTGAGAATTAACCCCTGCTGAAGTCAATTGACTCCGAATGGCCGTGATTCTCCTGAAATTCGAACTCACAACCAATTGCTCGTCAATGTAGACCCTGAACCTTGTGGCTACGGAGCCTCCCTAAGCCGCCTTGATCGAGACCTGCCGAGACAACAATCGTATACACCACCAGTTTACTGTGACTTCGTTTATTCCATTTACGTCAAAGAAATGACAAATTTCCCTTGTTTCAACAGGATACAGGCTTCTTTTGCCTATTTGCAAAGCGTGCGACGTAACATTTTTGCATGACTTATACCGTTCTGATTCAAATTTAGAACAGTCTCAAACTTCGAACACTTCAGATTAAATGGTCGTTAGTATCGCTAATATGATAAAATATTATGCTTATTGTATACCAACGAATAGAGGACATTCTAACGAACACGGTGGTATATAATAAGCATAACATTTTATCATATTAGCGATACTAACGAACATTTTGTTTTGAGTGTCGAAGTTTGAAACTGTTTTAAATTTGAATCAAAACGGTAAATGTGCTAGTGAATATTAATCATAACTCAAGTTTTGTATTCATGATTGATACTACGATTTGAAATTATATTTCTATTACTAAGCCTGAGTTCATATCCGACACTTTATTTTTATCCTAAAAACCAATGTATTGAAATGAAATAAGAAGTATGAAATTATTTTCACTGACCTAAAACGCGATAGCTCGTATAAGAATAAACGAGAAAGTAAGGAGAAAATTCCGTTTAATTATACTACATTAAAGCGATCTTCATCCTCGAATAAACCGATGGGAGGTGCTGTATGCCCGGCTGGTTAATGGCTGGGTAATATGCGTAACATCGATACCTCGCGTACCTGCAGTTATAAAATAGACCCCACAGTGGACGCAAGCCTCTTATCCAGCAACTACTGTCCTTAGCTCCTCGTGGTACCAGCCGGATTACGAGCAACCTTAATGGAGATCGGGTAACCAACCTCAGTGGAAACTAAGGTCGTATACCGACAGGGGAGGAGGCAGTCATGCATCTGCTGAGTTTTGGCAAATGGAACAGCCTTGCAAGCCGTGAACGTCTGATTCCAGGTTAGGGGTGGCTCACGATGGTGATCCCACTGCACGGTGAATCGCCGTTTCCGTACCAGGTATGCGGCTGTATCTCGGCTTAGGGGCGGCATACAACAGCTACTGATCCGGAGTGGGCGGCTGACTTATAAAACGCTGTGTCTCACCAGCTATACCGAAGACGGCAGCCCTGTCCGCGAGACTAGGTATCGCAGCTCCAGTAAAGCGGTATGCTTAAAAAACTTATACTATGAAAAATTCAGGAAAGGAACTACAACGGAATAATCGGTACCGATCCAGGCAAAAGAAAAAGGACAACGATTATTGGAAACTTGGTACTTGGAATTTCAGGACTCTACTTGAACCGGCAAGCGCGGGTATCTTGGCAAGAGATGAAGGTCGAGGTTGCAGCAATCCAGGAAGTGTGATGGCCGAAGACGGGAGAACGTGAATTCTGCGTAGTAGACCCTGTTTCGACCACGACCTTCAAGTATCACATCAACTACAGTGCAGTGGCGGCAATAAAGCAGAGCATAGAGTCGGATTCGTATTATCACGGAAAACAAATGAAGTGTGTCAATAGGATTTCTAATTGTTTGCGATAATTGATTTATTTATTTATTTATTTCGTCAACCGATGTAGACTAGTATAATATATACAATTTTCTCATATAAAAGTCTTATAATTAAATGAAGATTAAAAAGTGTACTTATTCTTTTGTATCGTTCGCTACGCGTTACGATTATGTGTTGACTGAAAGTGATGTTTAAGTCTATGCCGAGACATTGTAAAGTCAATGGTTTCGCAGTATTGATTGTACGAGGCCATCATACGATACCCTCTAATGGGCAACACCGTAAAAACGATGCGATCAAGCTAATGACTATTTTATCATGAAAGTACACACAAAAAAACCTTACGTTCTGATTTTCATGCAAAAATAATTATCTGGAGGAGCGCCAGGTAAGAAAAAGTCCAATTTCTCCTTTTCCTTTTTCATGTCTAACACTCTGCCCAGATATTTTATCAATTCAGATATATTACAAAATTAAAATAATGCATGAGATTTACTCATAGAAAAATTGTTTAGGTCAATCATTTTGTTCTAGATGTCCTTTTCCTTCAAAAGTAAAAAAGGGAATATTCGCGCATTAATTATTTTCTGAATTTTTCTGAATTTTTGTTTTTGAAAAATGATAACTTTTGAATGCATGGTCAGAATGTTATGATATTAGTAACAAAATGTCAAGAAATCTGTTCTGAACACATTTTGCACATTGCCAATTAAAAACAAATTTCGTTTGTGGCTCTGGAGCTCCAAAAGCTAAGGCCGTCTCTAGACGGTCTTACCCGTTAGAGGGTTATTAATGGACCGAGTTTTGCATAATTTGTGCGATAATGGCTTATGGCAAATAAATTTCGATTACGAAGTTGCCGAGTAGGTGTATAAAAGTTCAGTTTTGATAAAAGTGTTGCTGATTTAATATGCTGCGAAACGATATCGTTTACAAATAAGACCATTGCATATTTACGACGCTCTTTTAATGATTGTATATTTATAAGCATGCAGCGTGCTTCGTATGATGGAAGAGGAAATGTCCAACCTAATTTACGAAGGGCATATAAGAGAAATTGTTTTTGTACTGATTCTATTCTCTCTTCGTGCGTGATGGAAAACGGTGACCATACAATGCTGCAGTATTCCAGTATTGACCTCACATAGGCAATGTATAATGTTTTGATTGTGTATGGATCCAAAAAATTGTAGCTAAAACGTTTAATGAAACCTAGCATGTTATTTGCCTTGTGTATTATTGCGTTATAATGGTCGATAAAATTTAGCTTGGAGTCTAAGATAATTCCTAAATCCCAAACTTTTTCACATTTTTCTACTGTTTGATTTCCTAATCTGATTGAGACTTCTGGTGTAGTTCTTTTTCTGGTAACGTTATTAGATTGCATTTTTTTACATTAAGTTCTAATAGACTTTTTTTACACCATGTGTAGAATATGTGTATTTCATTCTGGAATACATTGATGTCTTCTTCATTTTTTACTTCCAAAAAGAGCTTCATGTCATCGGCATATATTAGCACTTTAAGTTTCTTGAGGATGAAGGAAATGTCGTTTACATACAAAATGAAAAGAAGAGGTCCCAAATGAGAGCCTTGAGGGACCCCAGAAGTGACTTGAATTGGATTCGAGTTCTTTCCGTTAAATTTAATTATCTGTTAGCGATTAGATAAATACGATTCAAGCCATTTCAGGAGCCCTGGTTGAATTCCGATTTTTTGCAATTTGAAAAGCAGCATTGGTATGTCAATGCGATCAAATGCTTTGCTAAAGTCCGTATAAAGTGCTTCTACATGGTTTCCATTATCCATTGCATTTAATGAATAGTCAATAAATTCCAGTAACTTTGTCGTAGTCGAGCGTCCTTTGAAGAAACCGTGTTGCATTTCTGTAATTCTGTTTTTAATTTGCAGGAATAATTTTTCATTATCAATTGCTTCAAAAATGATTTGGAATGCAAGAGATTATGGCAATACCACGATAATTACGTACGTCAGATTTCCTACCTGATTTAAAGACAGGTACTAGAAAAGAGCTTTTCCATATTTTTGGAAAGATTCCGGATTCCAGTGATAAGTTAAAAAGCCAAAACAAAGGAGCTGTAAACTCCATTGCAAGATTTTTTATGAAAACTGGAGGAATTCCGTCGGGTCCAGGGCCTTTTGAGGCATCTAAATTTTTTAAGGCCTGCAAAATGTCCTGGGCATGAAGTTGGTTGACACCTATGTCCACTGAAAATTCCGGATAAAATGCAAAATAGTCGCGATCGCGATCTTCTTCAGAAAATGTTGTATAGATTTCTTAAAAAAATTTTGCAAAGAGATTACAAATCTTTTCCGTGTTATCCCCAACACTTTCATCAAAATGCATTATGGATGGAAAGTTGTCAGATTTTAGCTTGGTTTTCACGTAATTAAAGAAGTTTTTAGGACTGGACTGTATTTCAAGTTCAATTTTTGAGTTGTACTCTTCAAATGCATTGCTGATTGCTAAATTAAGCTGGTTGCATATGTCCAAGTAAATTGCTAAATTTTCACTATTGGCGTGTTTTTTATAAATTTTATGGGCTTTTTGTTTGCGATTTTTTAGATTCTTAATTTGGCTGTTATACCAGACTGGGCTTTTTGAATTTTTGTGACGTCTTCTTGTCTTTAACGGTATGTTCTGTATCATTATTTCTAACAAAATTTTATAAAATATATCTACAGCAGTGTCGACATTTTCTTCATTCTTGAGAATATGTTGCCAATTAACACAGTTTAATCTACCTCTAGTGGCTCTCTCAAGCTCCCACCTGGCGCCTCCACGCAGATCTAAGTCAAATGATGACGGTCGATGGCCTTACCCGGAAATGCTTCATGTACTTACTGAAGCAGCTAAGCTAGGAGGTGCGAACTAGAGCGCCTGTTCTCCAGGTGAGGGGCGGCTCACACAGCGTCTGTCTCGTAACGGGCGGCTGAATATGAAATGCTGTATCCCGCAAGCTATACCTAAGATGGCAGACCCATCAGCGGGATGTAGGTATCGCGACCCCGGTGAGGTAGTATACCGAAACTTCAATTAACACGAACAACGAACAAAGAAATTCAGGACGGAACAATCGGTATAGGACACGGCAAGGAACAAGGAAACGATTAAGGGATAACGATTGGAAACTTGGTACCTGGAATGTTCGAACTCTCAATGAACCGGCACGGGCTGGCTTGCTTGCTCGAGAGCTGCATCAACTCGGAGTGGAGATCGCTACTATTCAGGAAGTTCGGTGGCCAAATTCCGGAGAAGGGGGGTTCCGTGCAGTAGACCCTATTGCAGGCACTTCTTTCAAGTACCACATCTACTACAGTGGCGGTAAGAAAGCTGAACATGGAGTCGGTTTCGTAGTGTTGGGAAAACAAAAGCAACGAGTTATCCGGTGGAGGCTCGTAGATGACCGTATATGCGTGTTGAGGATTAAGGGCAAGTTCTTCAACTGTAGCCTAATCAACTTATACGCACCGACAAATGATAAATCCGATGATGCTAAAGACGAGTTTTACGACAAGCTTGAGAGGACCTATAGAGAGTGCCCAAAACACGACGTGAAAATCATCATCGGAGATGCAAACGCGCAGATCGGGAGGGAGGAATTCTTCCGTCCAGTTATTGGAAGACATAGCCTGCATCTGTCGACCAATGATAACGGTCTGAGGCTCATAAATTTTGCCGCGGCCAGAGGGATGGCCATCTGTAGCACCTACTTTCCACGTTTGAATATTCGGAAACACACCTGGAGGCATCCAAATGGAGACTCTAGCTCTCAGATCGATCATGTCTTGATTGACGGTCGACACTTTTCGGATGTTATCGATGTACGGTCTTTTCGTGGACCAAATATCGACTCTGACCACTATCTCGTAGTGAGTAAGATTCGCGCAAGGCTGTCGAACACGGCGAAAACTCGCACTGAAAGGACTGAAAGGAAATAGAAATTGTAAGCGATGGTCAAGCTGTGGATCCACCAACACAGGAGGAGGTTAAGAAGGTAATCAGTGAGCTGAAAAACGGTAATGCTGCTGGGAAGGACGGTATCCCGGCTGAACTTCTAAAAGCGGGGAGCGAGCAGCTGTACGAAGCAATCCACCGGATCATTGTCAGGATCTGGGAGGAAGAACAAATGCTGGAGGAGTAGTTAGATGGCGTCAATTGCCTAATTATCAAAAAGGGACATCGAATGGAATGTAAAAACTATTGAAGAATTACATTGCTCAATTCTGCCTACAAGGTGCTTTCCCGTATCCTGTTCTGCAGACTGAGACCGTTAGCGGAGTCCTTCGTCGGCGAGTACCAAGCGGGTTTTCGTGAGGGTCTTGACGTGCTTCACGACGGATCAGATGTTTACCCTGCGTCAGTTGCTAGACAAGTTCCGGGAGTACAACTTGCAGACACACCATCTGTTTGTGGACTTTAAAGCGACGATTCGTACGATTCAGTTAAACGAAATGAGCTGTGGCAGATAATGCTAGAACATGGTTTTCCGACGAAACTAGTTACGCTGATTCGTGCGACGCTGGACGGATCCAAATCATGCGCTAGAATAGCGGGTGAGACCTCAGCTGCTTTCGTGACGTTGGATGGACTGAAGCAAGGGGATGCACTCTCTAACCTGCTATTCAACATTGCCTTGGAAGGTGCATTACGAAGGGCAAACGTAGGAAGGAATGGAACTATCATCACGAAATCTCACATGCTTCTTGGTTTTGCGGATGGCATCGATATCATTGGAATCAACCGTAGAGCAGTGGAAGAGGCCTTCAGGCCCTTTAAAAGGGAAGCTGCGAGATTGGGGCTTACCAATAATACCGCCAAAACGAAGTACATGGTTGCTGGTAGGGAACGTGGGATCCCAAGTGGTGTTGGTGCCGAGGTGGAGTTAGATGGGGAACGATATGAAGTAGTGGAGGAATTTATATACCTTGGTACACTCGTGACATGTGACAACGATGTAAGCCGTGAAGTGAAACGACGAGTTGCAGCCGCGAATCGGGCTTTCTACGGATTACGTAGCCAGCTGAAGTCCCGTAGTTTGCAAATTCGCACAAAACTGGCGCTCTACAGAACACTAATCCTCCCGGTGGCCCTTTACGGACACAAATCATGGACGCTAAAGAAAGCTGATCCGCGAGTGCTTGGAGTTTTGAGCATAAAATTCTGCGATCTATACTTGGTGGCAAAATGGAAAATGGAGTTTGGCGCAGACGCATGAATCACGAGCTGTACCAAGTATACAAATATGCTGATATAGCGAAGGTAGTGCAATGTGGCAGGCTGCGGTGGGCTGGATACGTGGCCAGAATGCCCGATGAAAGAGTAGCCAAAACTATTTTCAGCAGAGAACCAGGAAGAGGCCGTAGACTCCGTGGCAGACCCCGCACCCGGTGGGTGTGTGCTGTCGAAGACGATGCACGTTCAGCTGGTGTTCGTGGGGATTGGAGAACGGAAGCCCAGGATCGACGGTACTGGAGGACCATAATTCGTTCGGGGCAGGATCGGTAACGGACCGTTGCCACTAAAGTAAGTAAGTAAGCTATTGCCGAGAAAGTGAGTTTTAAAGTAAATAAACTGGCGTATTTGAATTTTTGAATATAACAAACGAGAAATGAATCACGAAATCCCATCGGTCCTCTTTTGACTAACAATCTTTACTAAATTGAGAGATTATTTGATTGAAAAAGAATACCGTTGAGATGATATGGCCTTGAACATTTTTTCCGATAATAATGCGTTTTCTCAACAATGATGGTGTTGGTTGGTACGTCAACTATGCATCCATGGGCAGTATAGCATAAAATTAAAAGTACAGGTTGTTGAATAAAACGAAAGCTAGCTATCAAATAAAATTGTTTTAATTCGAAGGATTCAAATCAATTTCATTTTAAATGAGACTTGAAATAAAGAAACTGGTTGTTAAGAATCCACGTTTTTCTGATATTCACAGACTCTTCAAAGGAACTTTTAGAAGACTGTTCTACGCATTCGATGTTATGAATATTTGTGTTATTCAAAGAGGTAAGTATTCATTAGTATATAAGTTCTTTTAAAAGTAAAATTCACGATTTTCATTTTAACCGTATCATGTTTCAAACTAAATGTACGATTTTTTTGATCCGATGAAATCGTCAGCCACAGAAGAAGCATTGCTGGACGTCGGTGCAGTTTTTGGGAAAACCCCCAACGATCCCCCTGGTGATAGTTATTTTTATTACCAAATTTGAATACAACGCTCTGTATCTCCTGTCGCATGCTCAGAACAAAAATTTGTTTTCACTTTATTCCACATAAATTTGTTATGCTTCGTTCCAGTCAGTGCCTGTTTTCCAAAACATTCTGATCCGTATGGGTGAGCCCGTTCTATGTGATTTCTTTATTATTATTTTATTTCCTATCAGTTTCTTTCTAACAAACTTCGAGCTTCACGGTTAGAGTCCAGCCGAGGTGTTAGTGAAACCGGAATGAACTTCCCATTATCGCTGGCTGGTTTTGTTGTCAGTCGTCCAATGCGGTCAGTGGTTGGTGGATGCTCTTTTTGTTTCATCTATTGTCGGACTTTTGTCACCGTTGAAGAGACAGTTTACTGGTGAAGCAGTTTTGTTGGTAAGTAGTCTTTCCTGATATTACCTCCCAATGTTTATATTTATAAAACCTAATCAGGAAGGAATAATAGTATACAAAGCTAGGAGCATTAACTAAACAGTAATTAAAAATGAAGCGTGATGAACGACCAATATGAAACTGATTTGATTCATCTTTTATTGTATCAATCGTCTGGATTGTGGCATGTAGTGTCTTCGTAATGAAACAAAGTGCTATAAATAAGTATCGTATCATCAAGCTATAAGAATCCTCAAGTATAAGAGGAATGAATAATAAAATGTTGATGCAGTTTGACTTTCGGTAGAATATATTATTCTGGATTTTAACTTTCTAAACAGATATAGCTAAGGTTGTTCAGGTAAATGTTGTGTAACGGATCTAATTAGTCTGTCAGGTGTTCTTAAGATAATATTCATTACAATTTTACTGGGAAATATTCTCAAGAATTATAAGTTATTCATCTTTTCAACCTCAGCTATCATGGTTTCCTGGATCAGCGCTCTTCTTTTGGCAGTCACATTCTGTATGGTTTACATTCTTACGGAAGCAGCTGATATCAAATCCGATCCAGTTCACAGTGTTATTCAGGATATCAGTCATGCCATCACTAATCTGGCTCGTGATTTATCCATACAGCTTGCTAATGGCGGTAGCAAATGTGATATCATTTCACCTGTCAGCATCGGATCTTCACTGTTGCTACTGATGCGTATTGCTACAGGTGGTACTCGAGCAGAGTTACTGAAGCTTCTACATCTTGACCGCTATAGCAGAAATGATCAAAAAATACCCCAGAATTTTAGACATCTGATAACGGAGCTCTTAGAGCAGACTGCTGAACGTGATATCAATTCTGATGATATTCCAACCTGGTTAGAGGACAAGCAATGTGGTCCCACCGACTACGAAGATTATGAATATGAAGGGTCGCCTGAGTAAGTATTGGCTTTAAAACATTTATGTAGGTAATTAGGTTTTAAATTTGTTCCTCTACTTTTAGTGCTAATGGAGAAGAGCTTACCAACATGGTTCGACTTGCGAATGCTATTTTTGTTCAAAACGGATTTTTGAATAACACCGTTCTAGAGGAGAAGGTTAGAACATTATTTCTGAGTATCATTGAAAATGTGGATTTCTATGATGCCCCTGAAAATGTTACAGAGCACATAAACAAATGGGCAAACAGCAGTACGAATGGGCGCATTTCACAAATTATATCAGATCCGCTGAGCCGTGACACGACAATGGTAATAGCCAATGCTTTATATTTTAAAGCATACTGGGAGGAGGTTTTCATTGAGGGGGGAACGAGGCCCAGAAAGTTTTTTCCCAATGGCGAAAATGACGAATCTGTTGAAGCTGATATAATGGCTCATAGTGGATGCTTTCCGTACTATTCCTCGGCATCGCTTGATGCTCGAATAATGGGATTCCCGTATAAAAATCGTACCACAACTATGTACGTTATCTTGCCAAACAATTCTAATCGGAAAAAGCTTCAACAGCTTGTTAGCAAAGTAGATGCTCATACATTGGACCAGCTTATTCGCAATATGACCATGCGAACTGCTTCAGTTTTCTTCCCGAAAATGCATATCACGAATTCGTTTGATCTGAAAGCGGTGCTCGAACAGATGGGAGTGTCGGCAATGTTTAGACGTGGTACAAATGACTTTTCCAGTATGAACAAAGCCTCCAAGGAAGCAACTCGAAGTTTAAGAGTAAGCGGAGTTATGCACAAAGTAGATTTGGAAGTCAATGAAGCAGGCACCGAAGGAGGAGCCGTAACGGTTACTTTGCAGGACAGGATGGCCCCTGCAGTGAATTTCCGGGTACTTACACCCTTCCTTGTAGCAATCAGGCATGACATAACGAAACTGCTTCTTTTCTATGGACCCGTGTACGATCCTTCGTAATAAAATTTAAGATTTTTACTATGATATGTGAAATAAAATATGAATAATGAATAATTAATTACGCATGTAGATTTAATTAAAATTAATACAAAATAGTGACGCCAAAGGACATAGCGTCACCAAGAATTGCTTATGTGACAAAAATATAAACTATGAAAATCTTAAGGTTTATTTGTGAATTTAAAACAAATACCTAAGGTATATACTGTACAGTAAGCGTTGTTAACAAAATAAAAGGAAACTGTTTTTATTTCACTGTCATGCTTATGGTTTTATTTTTCCAAGTGTTCACGGATAAATTTTGATTAAAGAGTTTATATTATTTATTTGTATTTGTTTCTTATGTTTATCAGTTTCGCAACTTCTAGTATCGTCGGAGGCGTATAAATTGTATACGCCTCCATAAAGTAGCTGCATTATGAATTAAAAAAAAAGCATAAAATCGAAGGCTATAATATTGAGAACTCGAAACTGAGTATAGCAGTAGATTCCCATATATACAGCAAATGACGATATTACTTGTCGACTAACCCTGTCCTTAGACATTTGGCAGAATTCCCAGTCTTGAGTTCTAAAGTCTTCGATAACACGCTTAACTTAACTTTAGATTATATAACTTTAGCAATAGTTTTAGTTCTCAATTGCCTAAGCACTTGGAAGGATCAATTTTACCGTGCAAGCACCATATTCAAAATAGTGCCTAATTCTGAACAGTTGCAAATTTTTCTTAAATATTGACAAAACTCTAGCTATTTAAACCATTTTAATTTTATGAAATCATCGGATGTAGTGATTAAATTGTTAAAATAGCTAGAATTTTGTCAATATTTATGAAAAATTTGAAACTGTTCGGAATTAGGCACTGTTTTGAATATGGTGCTTGCACGGTATATTAATTGAAGTGATTGATGCTGAAACAGCTTCTTGCGAGAAGAAATAAAGACGATTATCACCGTTCGCAAAACTTGCTCTATTGGTGTGCTGAATGACGCATGCGTTAGTGGTTCATTTTTGGTATTGCAAAATGCGCATTCGTTAATTTACACTACATTAAACACCCGACTAACTTTGTTGATGGTACTGAGCTGCGTATCAATGGTCGAATCCCGAATTCAAATTTATTATTCATGCTTATTTTCCGAGCACCGCAACGAATGCTCGCCGGGCTTGATGCAAACACTGTTCCATCGGACTGAATGGCCCTGGTCCGGTCACCGTTTATGACACCAAGTTCGTTTTCGTTGCATAAATCGCGTCAACCCTGAGACACCATCACTAGATGAAAATAAAAAGTATGAAATCCAACATAGCGCCAGGGATTGGCTGTATTATACATGGGAAACCGCAACTTTTCCGGACTCGTAAGGCATATTGGTCAAAGTCCCTAAAAAGGAGACCTAACTGAATGCGGTAACTGGCGTGGCATCGCGTTGCTCTGTATTACTTTCACAGTACTTTGAACCCGAGGAATGTTGTATAATAGCTTATAAAACACTTGTTCCACGGTTATTCGCTGTACAATAGTTGAAGAAACTATTCTTAAACAAAAATGTTTGTCGGGAAAGGTAATCTTTGGCCGAACCCAGATCAAGATCGACGTTACTCTCCGTCGGTAGTAAACTGGATTCTGTGCTGGCCGATATCATGTGAAGACCACATTACAGCGCTCTGCATCATATTGGAACAGATCAACGAATTCCAGGACTCTCTTCTACTGGTGTTCGTTGACTTTGAAATAGTTTTTGACTGATTCAACCACGAAAACATCTGGGACGCACTAGGCGTAGGAACGTGCCCCACCTTCTATAACAAATTAATTACTCATTCATTGTACAACTCGCAAGTCCGGAGTTGTCAATTCAATAGCCTGGTTCCGGTATTGAATAATAAGCGATACGAAAATTAATTGCGTTCTGCTTCAAATCCAATTATAACTTTAATTTCGAGTCCAATTTAGGTCAAGTTTAAAGTATGGTTTGGAGTTTAAACTCAAGTCGATTTTCATATACAATCACAAGTTTAATTGCAAGTCCAATTCCCAGTCTAATTTCAAATCAGACATTATCGACGTCAGATCCTATCAAAGCGCTAACATTGACTCGGACCATTACCTAGTGATGGTTAAGATGCTCCCAAAACTCTCCGTTGTGAACAACATTCGGTGCCGACGTCAGCCTCGGTTAGATCTCGTGCGGCTAAAGCAGCCAGATGTCTCCGCAAACTATGCGCATTCACTCGAAGCTGCGCTACCGGAAGAGAACGAGTTGGACGAAGCTCCGCTGTACAGTGTAGCGCAGAGCTCCATCGGGAATGGTGGCACGGAATCAGCGGCACGATTGGTTTGACGATGAATGTAGGATGGTCATGGATGAGGACGCGGGCTGCGCGGGCGGCCAAGATGCGCAGTTCCACACGTTAGAACGTAGAAAGAGACAAACAGGAGAAGATCCCGCGAACACTTCAAATCTTCCGGGAGAAAAAGCGCTACCTGAAAAAACAGGTATATGCAGAATCGGACCATCGGAGCGGAAATGTGTCGGAATAAGAATTGCAGTATTTTGACGGACGATCGTGAGGTGACCGATGGGTGGAAGTAGCACTTCGATGAACACCTGAATGTCGCCCAGGTGGAGAACCATGGCGGCGGGGAAAGCGGTTTCGACGGTGCAGCAAACGGGGAAGATGTGCCAGCCCCAACGATAGGTGAAGTTAAGGAGGCCATCATGCAGCTAAAGGCAACCAATCAACTGCGAAAGATAGCATCGGAGCGGAGCTTATTAAAATGGGACCAGAAAAGCTGACCGTGTGTATGTGTGTTAGAATTTGGGATACAGAACAGCTACCGGAGGAGTGGAAAGATCGAGTTATCTGTCCGAGCTTCAAAAAGGGCGACAAGTTGGACTGTGAGAACTATCGAGTGATTACCGTTCTCAATGCCGCCTACAAAGTGTTGTCCCAAATCATTTTGCGCCGACTATCACCAATTGCGAACAGATTTGTGGGAACTTATCAAACCGGCTTCGTTGAAGGTCGCTCTACAACGGATCCAATATTTACAATGCGGCAAATCCTTCAAAAGGGCCGTAAATACAGAGTTCCCACGCACCATTTGTTCGTTGACTTCAAAGCCGCATATGATACCATCGACCGGAAAGAGCTATGGAAAATCATGGACGAGAACAGCTTCCCCAGGAAGCTCATCAAACTGATTAAATCTACGATGGATGGTACACAGTGCTGTGTTCGGATTTCAGGTGAATTATCAAGTTCATTCGAATCACACAGAGGGTTTCGTCAAGGTGATGGTCTCTTATGCCTACTCTTCAACATAGCGCTACAAGGTGTTATGAACCGAGCGGGTATGAACACGCGGTGCACGATCTTCAACAAATCTAGCCAAGTCGTAGATTTCGTATTCTACTAAGACGCTCCAAAAACTTCAGTCTAGCCAATTCGTCTGCAATGCCATCATCAGAACATCTGTAGCGGTGGCTGAAGAGTACACTAAACAAAAGCGCGAAGCAAAAAATATTGGTTTAAAGGTAACTGCGTCTAAAATAAAGTACATGCTGGCCAGCGGAACCGAGGCCAATCAACGCCGCTTGGGCAGTAGTATAATGATTGACGGCGATTAGTTTGAGGTACCACCATCCGGGGTGAGATTGTGCCACGGGGGTGAGATTGTGCCAAAAACCAAAAATGTTTATTTGTAAAAATTTATTACATCTATAGAAACTGGTGACCTAAATTCGAAATGATGATGAAAATAAGATATTTATTCATAACGTAGAATGGAACATAGAAAATATTAGCAAACTATTTAGCCTAAACAGAGTTTCAAAGTTCGTGATCATAAATACTCGGAAATAACGCTTGTAAAAAATGTCCCACATAAACCAACCCAAACAAGAAATCGCATCAACTTGCTATTTTGAAGGTATATAAACTAATCATTTACAATGTATTGAAAGGTTATTATGCGTTGGATAAGTTTTGATTACGAAAATAATATTTTTCGAAACTTTGTACTTTGCGAGCTTCACGGGGGTGAGATTGTGCCAAGCCATAATGATCGATCCAATTTGTGGATTTCACATACACAACAAAAATACGTCAGTATACACCAGAACACTCACATTCTTTACTATTGAGTACAATATTTTGACAGATCAGATTGCATCATCCATTGTGGAGCAAACAAAATCATAAGTCTGCTAAATATTTTAAACTAATTTTTAATTTTTCTCTGGAAATTTCAGATGCTTTAAATAGACACTCTAATATAAAACGAATATATTATACCGTGTATAAACTGCCAGTTTTGAGGAGGGGGGAGGGGGGTGGGATAGGCCATATGTTCTGCGGCCGCGGGTTCTCTAACGAAGTAATGGTTACTTTTGTTAAATGATCAAATAGGTATGCCCCCTTAGGATACACCCCTTCATATATTTCCCCCTTGTTAACCCTAGAAACGGTACTGGCTATATAAAGGCTGTCCATTGACTGCGAACTCATTTTTAGTTATTTCAGACCTCCCCGGGTTTTTTTCGTGCATACTTGTTGTATGATGCGTTGGTTTTGGCTGACCCCCTGCCCCTAATAGTCCACTTAGTTCATGGACGGCCCCATATGAACTACTTTATACTGATATTTATGTGTATTGTTTATAAACATGCAGATGTTCACTGTTTAGGTTTTTAGCTTAACTTTATTACCCCCTAGAAGGGTGAGATTGTGCCAAAGTTTATGCATTTCCAGTAAAATTAGGTTTCATTGTAACTAAACCGTCTCTACGGTAGTTGTTAATTGAACAATTCAGTATATACTGACAGGTTTGAAATCAACTTACTTCCTAAATTGTGTGTATACTAAGCTAAAGAACAAAAACATATGCTTTTTTGGCACAATCTCGCCCCGGATGACGGTAGTTGACGAATTTGTCTACCTTAGCTCACTGGTAGGGAAACTGTGGGTAACACGAACAGGTTAAGAAGAACAGCTAATATAATACAGAGAACTTATGATTTATAAAACCTAAATGCAGTTTACTTCAGTTCAATATATTGTTTTCAAAAGCAATTAGTGAAATATTTAATAAAAAATGTTTTTCAATGTGTATTTTGAGCATTAAAAATTGTCATAAAAAGTGAATTTTTTTAGTGCTGCGGGTGAAACGGACAATGTGTGGGGGTAAGATGGACAGGTATTGTAAATCACCCCAACTGCACGGATAGAAATTTGATCTCCAAAACGAGCAAAACGACTCATGATTCCAGGTTTCTAGCTTATGATTTATGAAAATACACCATGAATTATAATCATGATATCACGAGCTTCATGCAGTACAACACAACGCAAAATCATGAACTATTATTTATGATTTTGTGCTGTCTGATAAGGCAGTTCAGTCATGATTTGACAGGAACTCACATTTCGTAATTTCATGATTTCATTCATGGCATCGGAATCAAATTTCTTTCCGTGTGAGAGCATATTATTATTTTTGACTCTTACTAAATTGAATATGTAAAATATGGTGGTGTAGCGTGCAAAATATGAAGGGGGCAGTCTACCCCGTCCCACTAGAGGCAGCCAATAGAAAATTGTTTGGCAGCGGCAATATGAACAAGCATTCCAAAAACTGTTTCATGCCTGGCCTCTGCTAATTTGTTTGAAGTTCACGTTTGCCGGTTAAATTTTCATTTATATGCTTGAGATATCACTAAGAAGCAAAATCAACAATTTTATTATAATATGTTCACTGACCATCTTACCTACACTAGCAATTGTCCATTTCACCCCATCATTATACATTTTTTAAAGCGTTCACAATTTTTCATTCGCAAATGGAATTACGTATTATTTCAATGCAGACGTTGCTTGAAAAGGTATTCAATCGAAATAGTTCATGCTATGGGCAACATTTTGGAATTAAACCACTCAAAAAGCTTAATGTCGATGGAAAAAAGTTACATACAGACGCAGAATCATTTCCAATTTTTAGTTTTTCTGTACTTTATCAAAATTGGAAAGTCCTAAATGATGATGGAAACGTTCAGACATCATGAGATAGCACGATGGTTGGATGCCCATCAAAACATTTACGAATTTTAATGCTTAACTAGTAAAACCAACCACCTGTCCGTCTTACCCACAATTCCCCTAATGGCGGACAATGATACCGCAAGTCGTGCTTACTACGGGCTTCACAAGCAATTTCAGTCGAGCAGACTAAGCCCCGTATAAAGTGTACCCTGTACAAGACGCTTATTAGACCGGCTGTACTTACGGACTCGGAGTTTTCTAAAGACGAGCGCTAAGAACGATCTTTTGCGGCGTACTGGAGAACAGAGTATGGAAACGGAGAATGAACCATAAACTTGCACAGCTCTATGGCGAACCCAGTATCCAGTGTGCCTCAAATTCGGTATGAAAAAGACGACCAGGAGCGCAGCGAACAAGACGGTGTAACCAGCTGGAGTGAGATCTGGTGCAGAATACTCGGAGTCTGACGAATTGGAGGGCGGTAGCCCACAACCGAGTTAACTGGCGAAACCTTGTTCAACATGCTTTGTTTTAGGACGGCAAGCTATTTAAGTAAGTAATTTCAAATCAAATCCAATGCCGTCCAATGAGTCCAATGCCGAATTTAATTCCAATACTCACACTCCTATTCTGTATTTCGAACGAATTGGTTTTTCGAACGAAAGTGGATAGTATTCTGCAATCCGCCAGCAAAATCAAATGGACAAAATAACTCGTTCAAAACTAGTCGAACGAAATAAAGTCCGTTCGAAATACAGAATAGGGGTGTCAATCTCCGTTTCAATATCATCTCCGATTTCAGGTCCAATTTCAAGTGCAATTTAATAAGCCGATTTTGAAGTCAAATACAATTCCAATTTCACCTGCAATTTAAAATTCAATTGAGGTCTAATTTCGGTGCCCTATTTGGAGGTCAATTTCTAGTCTATTTAAATTTCTATTTCACCACCGATTTCAAGTACCTATAAAGTGCATTTTCAAGTCCCATTGAGGTCCATTTACATGTCCAATTGTAAGGCTGATTTCAAATCAAATTTCAATCCCAAAGCCCAATTTAAGTACGACTTCATGCCCAATAATCCATATTATGTTCAATTCCGAGCCAAATTTAATTCCATTTTACCTTCAACTTCAATTTCAAATTAAGTATTATTTTAAATCCAATGTTATGTCCGATTTTAAGCCCAATTTTAGCTCCGAATTTCGAATTTCAAGTCCATTTTTGTATCCGTCCAGTTTCAAGTCATATTCAATTTTGATTTCAAGTCTGCTTTCAAGTCTAATTTTTTGGGGTCAGTCCCGGTGTAGTGGCTATCATTCACGCCTCTAACGCCGAGGACCCGGGTTCAAATCCCAATCCCGCAGAAGTCACGAATGACCCAAGCTGTTAAACTGACTATAATCAAACAAAAAAACCTAATTTAAGCTTATCATTTCTTCTAATTTCTCTAATATTTGAGCTTAAACAAGTGGCATTTTCTACCAAGAAAGATTTAGAAATATTCCCAAAGACACTTTATGCGAAAAATCTCACGTTTCGGCGTAATCTCATACGATCACGTATTTTACTGTTTGGACCACTGTGTTGGAACCACGATCCTGATAAACTAGTCTAACCCATCGAAGCCCAGTACAAGGCATTCTCGTGCAAGGTATCGCAAAATGGCGTCCGACCTTATCGTTATGGTGTTATGGAGATATAACCTGGAGCTATTTACAGTAGATCAAATCGAGAATTTCTCTGGAATACACTAACGATATAGTACCTAAATGGCCTTGACCTAGCCGGCGGTATTGTCTTGCACACCCAGAGCAAGTCAGATGATCTCTCCAAAAGTCTAAGTCTATGGTAGTGAACACTGACAATCCCACCAACTTCACGGTAACAAGACAATAGCTTAATAACCAGACAATGCCCGATGATGGTACTAAGACTGATATAGCCACTCGAATCAGGAAGGCTAGAGGCATGTCTGGAATCTGCAAGGACAACGAAGTCGGGCAAACCCAGAGGCTCGTGTGGATGTAGCTTAACCTACGACATCTGAGCTGTTGGTGATAATCCGTCCTGGTAACATGTGAAAGCCATGACTGGTAACCGTCGGCAGTGGAGATCTTTGATTCACCGGACCGGTGAACATGGATGGATCAATAACTAAGTAAGTTGCCTATACTTTTAGTGATGCCGGCTAGCACGGCCCCCAACCCACCCCTCTGTCTCATTGGAATAGCAACGTCGTACTACTGTTTCATGTCCAGAGCATTACCAGAACTTGAGTAGATCTTAAAAACTATCTTGCAAAGCAGGGGCATACGGTTGAACGTGAACACCAGCTAATGCTAATGCAGCTTGACACGCATGATTAAAGTTACTCTGGACGAGCGATGTACGGTTTGAAATGGCTGCTAAGGTCGTATATTTAGGATCTCTGGTAACCACCGACAACAACACGAGTAAGCAACTAAGCTGGAAAACTGGCCTACTTTGCCCTCTGCAAGACGTTTTGTTGAAGAAGCATACATTACTGTATGAACCTGGTATAGTCCTCGACTCGACTTGAGATTGGAATCATGCTTACAAATGATCTAGTCGTAGGTATTCGAAAAAGGGTTTGCACAAATGGAAAGCGGAGAGTGATACGGGCGCATAAACAACAGAATCCAGAGGTTACCCAATAATGTGCCAGTTTACTCGATCGCATTGAAACTCGTAATGATGACACATTAGTGACGTGTTAGCATTATAATAATTCGAAGAAACGTTATTACAATGCTTAGTGATTAGTAGACCACTTTTCTTTTTGATAAAACAGAGCAACACAGATATGATTTCTCTGCTCGTGGTTATCTTTTCCGTTGCTGCTAGGAAGATTGATTATATTCATTTCCACACTACTCTTACAACTATACTGGAGGCTCAAATTAGATGTACCTAATACTATTCACGGTTATTTTGACGTGAAAAAATGCACTCTGAAAAGTTATGACACTTTTTCGCTAAACTATATTTGTCGACCGTGCGAAAAGGTGAGAACGATAAAAGGGCTAAGACTGGTATGCGATTATCTACTATCCGAGTGGTTAACTAACCCCATATGACTCACTTCTGTTTTTCATAACGATTTTTAACGCATTTAAAGCACTTTAAAAAAATAAATTGTGACTAGGTCCTATTCCGAAAACTAACCATGCTGAAAACCACTAACCAGAACAAATAAGGAAAAGTAAAACACAACTTCAAGTACTATTTTCCTAAGGGGTTAAAAGCTCGTTCGAAGTTGTAATACTATATCTATAAGTCGTTTGTGGTCTTTTAATGCTCTTCATGTATGTCAAGTATAAAACGAACTAAAGTCTCGGCATTCATCCTATGTTTTCCGCTCCGCTAACAATGCTCAGAACTTTTGCAAAGTATTTTGATCCTACCGAGTCTAGCAATTCCTCTCAATCAAGATTCGAACTTGTGACGACTGACTTGGTAGAATAGTCCAATTTTCGCTCTAACTTATGCGTATTCCCATCACATGGATGATTCCTCTACCAATAAAATCTATGATATACTAGTAATGAAATAAATATATACTACCAAAGTAACATGACTAGCATAATATGACACCTGCAAATGGATTATTATTTTCTCCACTATTAATAAATCAATACTAAGTCACGAAGTTTCCACTTTATTCCAAGTTCTGTGCGATCCAGTCGATATAGTGTGAAACCCTAGTGTACACTCCGGGAGCGCTTTCATCTCCACACGAGTTGACCCCAAACGAGACCACACCGTACATTACCGCAGCGGACGAGCGCGAATAATACTGCAACGGTCCGCCGGAATCTCCCGCGCAATTGTCCACCTTGTTTACTCCACCGGCACAAAGCTGACTGGAATCGTCCAGCGTAATGGCATCACTGAGTTTGGCCAAGGTGCTGGCGCAGCGGTCGGTCGTTAGAATCGGCACGCTAGCATATTGCAGCACGTTTGAGGTTCGTCCCCGTTCGGTGAAACCCCAACCGGAAATGATCATTTCCTTTGGCTCCGGACTGCGCACCATCGCTCCAATGGGCAGACAGATGGTTTTAACACCTGAGGATGAGAGCAAGGGTGATAAAGTTACATAATCTGTGTTTTGTTGCAAAAATATTCAACTTACTAAAACTTAATCTAGCTGGTTTGGCAAGTTTGATTAAAGCTATATCATTTCTTCTCTTAGAGCTACTATATAACGAATGCTTAATGAATTTGGACACCTCGATGTCCTGCGGAGGATCGGCACAGTCCAACTCATCACCGAAGTTGTTACAATCGATATCCTTGGATATATCATTTTCACCTAAACGCACGGTTGCTCTGAAATAGCGAAGATCTTTGTCACATTTTTTCAAAAACCTTCTTTAAAATAATTACTTACATCGCCGGTCGATTGCAATGTGCTGCTGTGAGGACGTAGCTCTCTGCGATAAGAGATCCGCCGCAGCGGATTTCCTGATTGTCATCTAGAAGTAGAGCCATCCACGGATATTCGAACACCTGAGCCTTCTTTCCGAAGGCTATCCGTTCGCTGCTGTGCTTACCACATGTTTTCATATCTAATAAATCTAGACCCCTAGGCTTGTGGGCGCTTGGGGCAGGATGTCCCCAGCTGTTGAACAAACCATTTGGAAACTGATATGGCGAACTGCAACAGACGCTGTAGATCTGCAACAAAACAAACTAATTAACGGTATTCAGAATAAGTTGAATGAAACTCGTTCGCTGTTTAGGTGTTTGCTTTTAGACAAAGGAAACGAACACATTTTTTACACATATCACATGCAACCAGCACGAAAACTTCCACAATTTGCGCATCACTATATAACTAATTGTCGAAATATTTTATTTGACCAATTTGATTCCGCCTATCGACGAAATGCCGGGTGGACAACTTATTATGACGCAGTATTGGTATTGACAAACCCACGATCGCTGAAAACCGGAGGCAAATGGGTATTCTAACTTACTCTTTCGCGCCCACGTTGTTCCAACTTGCAGATGCGGCTTTTGATTAATGTTTGTACCATTGGAGGCCACTTAGTTGCTGCGACTCCAACATACGTCCGAAACTCGTGACAGCTGTTAAACTCCAGGCACTGCTGCTGCGAGGGACACTGTTTGACCTGTTGACCTGTTAATTGGGGAAAAACACGAATCATCGATCGATCGGTATATCGAAATGAAAACAAATCTACGGCTGCCGTTGACATTATACACTTACCTAAAACTGAGTGAATGCATAGAACTCCAATGAGTAATATTACTTGCGGTTGCTTCATTTTGTCTTTTTCTAATAAATTACTATGCACTAGTATATAATTAGTTCCGAGTTAATCGACAGCTTGGATCAGGTTTTATTCTGCGCTGCTCTGCGTCCTCAGGGTAGACCTGACTGCCTGCGAGAGGAAGCTCGTCTCGTGTACGGCAGCCTGCGTTCGTTCGCGACAGTGTATCAAGTCCGACTAGTGGGATACAACCCCACCAAACTGGCTTTTATGAATCGGAAACGGGATAGCCAACTACACAGTCAAATTCGTATATCTCAGTGTGTAGAAAAACATGCGATTCTCATACGCGCGTTTTGCTAGGCGCCTTCTGACCAGCGAATCGCGAACGTAAAAGGCAGCTTCTAGTGGCTTGTGATGCGCTGCTGCTGCTGTCTTGGGTTATGATTCGGAATATCCCATCATTGCAGTGGAGGTGTGTAAGTTGAACTTAAGTCATTTTTATTGCCTCTTCATATGCTTTTGCATCACAAGTTTTGTATGATTATTGGGGATACTTTCGTTTCGTTGTGAAATTGTTTTCAATTGTATATTATTAATCATAAATTTTTTACTTTTATGGTTATGTTTTTTTAGCATTATAGCATCTGTGAGCAAAACCTGAATTTTATTATATTTTATTACTTATTACTTCTGTAAACGGGATTTCTCCTTATTTCCGAACAGATCTTAACCGGGAGTTGCGTATAATATTATATTGATGCCGTTCAAATGAATTAGGGAAAAATATTACTAAATTGTAATTCCAGTTGTTTTTTTTTAACGCTTGTTATACTTATCGACAAGGTCGTCAGAGTCCATTTATGGCAGTCCGTATGGCACCGAATATCACCCTTCTCTTCCCTTCTTCAGTGTACCAACATGCTCCCATAGACTAGACCATCACAAAAAAATAAAATTAGTTCAACTAACCTGCTAGCCGTAATAAGATCTTACAACTCGAAGCACTAAACACTGCATTCTATAGGTTCTATTATTTTTTGGGGCATATTACACTAAATGTTGAGATTCTGTCCAATTAACATTCATCACTATATTTTCACCTTTTCGCCGTCAATTTTTCATTAATTTTTTTGGCCGTTACTGTCGTCACATCACTGGCGAAACTTAATTTGAGACACAGAAAACTTTAATTTACCACCCGAACAGTTATCTGGTAAGATATTATAATGATTTTGCCCAAACCGTTCACTTGAATTGATATGAAAAACTATAGTTCATTTCGATTGCAATTCCGAATTCGCGATCGTCGTTGTTGTACGTTACCAAGAAAACGGGTGTATATGTGGAGTGATGCCCTATTTACATTGAGCATGAAATTGACCAATAATTTTCGCTATTAAATTAACGGTTGTAGAGTGTCAAAAATATACTTATAAAATTCAATTATAATAAAATTCACTGTACACAGCGTATTATGTGATAGAATTACTGTCGGATCTCGTTCAACAGCAAACATAGATACGCGATTTTACGTTTCATAATTGTTCATAACAGATTATTACCTACTACTAGCAACTCTGTTCTCGTCGTGAAAGTACTGAAATCAGTAAAACATGCAACTGGACTCTGACGACCTTCACCTTTAATGTGACAGAAAAATGTACGATCATGAAATTAACATAGCATGGCAAGCATTGAAAGTACGTCCCAAATAACTCGCTTCTACCACATTTAGTTGAAATAACTCTTTTGTGACTTGTATTAGTCATATATTAGTCACTTCAACTACGAACTAACAAGAAACGAACCTCTCTTTTTCTTATTAAGATGCCACTTCTTTCCTTGTCAGTTCACCGTTTTTGTCCCCCAGTCACCTGTGCCTATATTAGTTTTCTTTTCGACAATCGCTATAATGAAAGAGAAACAATGCACCTTTTCTATAATTTGGACTTCTCTTGTTAGAAACCATCCCTGTCAATCACCTGTGTTGATTTTATTATAAGAAGAAACATGTATGCTAAGTTTGATGAAGAACCGCGCGGGCGTTTCGGAGTTATTGCAGTACACATTGTACTTTTCAGCTAAGCCTGGATCAATCCAGGTTCTTTTACTGTTGCTCTTTCTCTTCTTTACTACAGGAAATTCATGGTGTCGCACTTTCAACCTGCGGAATCCAGTAAGGTGCAAAATGCGGTACAGTGGTATTTCGATTTTAGTATTCTTCGATTTTGGCACGGGTCGATTTTGGCAACAAAACTATTCGTTTTTGGCAAAACAATATAGTTTGTTTAGTACTTCCAAAAATTAACTTAAACATCAATCAGTTTTCTCATATATGTTCTAAATGGCGAAAAATGATGCCATCAGTATGTGCATGAGAGAAAGTTTGTAGTTATAGGTAGCACTTCGGCTAAAAAAATACGTTTTGATAGTGTTTTTTGTTACTGCCTGTCGATTTTAATTTATTTTGAAGCGCATGGTGCCCTAAAGGCAGTCATTTTTCAACAACTGGCACATAAACACATAGCACAATAACTGAGTATGCTCATTTACTGCAGATTTTAGCTTAATTTTCTAAAAAATTGCTATTTAGGTTGAGTGATCGGAATTAGGAGCTGATCGCAATTATGTGCGGTCACGTCAGTTTGTCCGTTCTCGTTCATTATCTGATATAGCTGTTCGCGCTCGATTGTACCGTATACGGCGCTGAAATCAACGAAAATATGATCCTTGGGTGGGAGCGTTGTGCTCTCGGCATTTCTGCAGGATTTGTCGTAGAGTGAAAATTTGATTCGCAGTAGCACGGGCCCCCATAAAACCCGTCTGATACTACCTTACGAATTCTCTTGTTATGGGGGATAGACGACGTAACAAAATCTGGGAGAGAGATACCAAGATGCTAGAGCTTACCGAAAAGAGACTTCACGTCGCTAAGAAACGCGGAGGCGGAGAACTGCTTCGAGAGGCACGATACGAGAACCTTCTTTAATACGATCAACAGAATCCGGCACCGGACCGTGCCAACTCCTGTTATATGCAACGACAACGAGGGGAACCTGATTACCGAAAGATCGGAGGTGGCTAGACGTTGAAAACAACATTTCGATGTATTGTTGAATGGCGAACAAGATGCATTGGTCAACAGAAATAGGTTTGCGATTGAGGATGCTGAAAAAGCTGTGGATTCACCAACTTTGGACGAGATTAGAAAAGCAGCGAGAGAGCTGAAACCAGTACGGCATTCCTGCCGAACTTTTGAAAGTCGGTAGTGAACGGCTATAAGCTATATTGTGCAATCCATTAGGTTATACGAAAGGTACGGATTAAGGAGGAACTACCTACGGACAGGTTGGAACGTCGTCAAAAAGGCCATCGACTCGAATGCAGTAATTTCCGAGGCATTACTCTCCTCAATTCTGCATACAGAATTCCTCCCGCATCCTGTTTCTCAGACTGAGGCCGTTACAGGTTAACTTTGTTGGTGAATACGGGTGCGGTTTTCGAGAGGGACGCTTCACGACGGACCAAGTGTTCACCTTGCGACAAATCCTCGATAAATTCCGCGAATTCAACTTGCAAATTCACTATTTGTTTGTAGACTTAAAGGCGGAGTACGATTCAGTTAAACGAAATGAGCTGTGGCGGATTATACTTGAGCACGGTTTTCTAACAAAACTAATCAGTGTTATTCATGATGGTTCCAAATCAAGCGTCAGGATAGCGAGGGAGACATCGGACTCGTTTGTAAAGTTAGATGGTTTGAAGCAAGGCGACGGACTATCATAGCATGATTTTTAAGCAAAAGGCCTTACTAGGGCTGCGATGCCTAGTCTCGAAGGCAGGTCTGCCGTCTTGGATATAGCTGGCGAATACAACGTTTCATAAGTCAACTGCAGCCTGCTGTTTAAGATTATTCGTTTTCCTAGGCCTGCTAACCTTTAGTTATCGTCTAATATTTAAAAGTCATTGTTTAGCGATATCATCGGTGTTAACCGTAGAGTTGTGGAAGAGGCGTATACGCATCTTACGGAGGAAGCTGCGATGATAGGGTTTATCATAAATTCTACCAAAACAAAGTATATGGTGCTTGGTAGAGAGCGTGGTAGCCCATAGGGTGTTGAAACTGCGGTAAGGATAGATAGAGATACTTTTGAAGTGGTTGACGAATTTGTTTATGCAGATAGCGACTACCAACAAGATACTTTATAAGACGCTAATTCTCTCGGTAATACTCTATGGTCACGAAGCGTGGTCCAAGAGTACGGTGAAAGGTGCAAGAGAGCGACCGATCAGCTCTTGGTACTTTTGATGGCATACAAGAAGAAGGAGTGTGGCGCAGGCACATGAACCATGAAATATACCAAGTATACAAAGATGCGGATATTGTGAGGCGGATAAAACACGGCAGGTTGCAATGGGCTGGGCACGTAGCAAGGATGCCGGATGAGAGACCCGTATCCGTTTGACGAGCGCTGTTGATGAGGATCCTAGAGTAGTGAGTGTTAGGGATGATTGGAAAGCGGCAGAGAACCGAGAAATGTGGAGACGGTTCCTGAATTCGGCAGTAAGTAATGTTTAGAAAAATTAATTTCGGCCAATTATGGTTGGTAAAAGGCAACGAACTATGAAGCTAGTAAACATTGTTCTGGTAACCTTCCCTTACACAATTTTTCGCTCTTTCCTCTTCGCGTCTTGCCCCACTCTTGAAATACTATATCAATAATTTTAGCTTCATTACTATCTTTTACCATTCTCTCCATCTATAGGAAAGATTACCCTTAATAATAATCACCGCTATTCTGTATTTCGAACGAAAGTTCTTTCGAACAAAATATCCGTCAGCAAAATCAAATGGGCAAAACATCTCGTTCGAAACAAGTCGTACGAAATAAAGATTCGTTCGAAATACAGAATAGGGGTGAAAAAAATTAATAATGTTTGACCATTGAGGGCAAAGCTCATATAATTGACTGGCAAAGCGCATTACCACTCCATCGAAAAACACACTGAAAATAGTTATAATATATTACAAAATAGTTATAACAGTTGCCCTGAAGCTTTCCATGCCTTATTTGGCAACAAACTTTGGCTACGATTGAAATGGTTGACACATGTTTGTTGACGTTTGCCTCTCTTTTCACAGAAGTGCGAATCATCACAACCAAAACCCCCCTCTGGACCACGCAGATCAGTTTCTGCATAATAACTTCCTCCGTTTAATGAACGTTCGTTTATTAAGCTGTTCTTCACCGGCAGGAAACACCAAACAACAAAATAGTTCAAAAAATTATCAGGAATGAATTATAAAAAAATGAGCGATTATATACCTGTGATCGGTATTTAGCGAAAAATTATTCTAATTTAAAATGAACATGAAAGAAGATTATTGTTAATCTTACAGTATCACAATAATATCAAACATGTTTAAAAAATATATTAATTTGTGGTAGAATCTGCCTAGTGGCAGATTCTTTTCCAACTGGTGTAAAATATGTCAATGTCGTGTAGAGGGACTTTACCGGATGATTGGTGAGATTTTCTGTAAGTTCGTCGGTACGAGTAGCGTTTAATAATTCGGGACATTGATTTGTGGAGATTTTATTCACCCCGCACAAGACCATGCACCTCCATGGATCTCTCTGAAACTATGCTCTTACTTTTTCCGTTCATCGAAACCTGCTTTTCGTCTCAAATATGATTATTAGCAAGCAGCTTCAGCAGAACTGTCACCTTAATTATTTTATTTATGTTCCTATCATGTTGTCGGGAACTAGGAATGGAAAAATGGTTAGTCATTCATTTTCTTGATTATCATTTGGATTTTTTTTTTTCAAATCAAAAAAGATAGTTTTGAATTATTTATAAAGCTGTTGTGATTCATAGACTTATGCTCATTCCAGCTGTTGCTTACATTAGTTATGTCTTTTGCCGAACGAAACCTGGCAGTTATACGCAAGTAGGTTCTCATAATGATGCAATTAGGGACATACTATATTCCAACCAAACATGTTCAGTTTATGTCCTCCGTCACTAAATGTTGAGGTGCTTTAGGTCCAGTCCGGGTTATGGCTAGAAGGTACGATGCCAACTATTGAACCATGCGGAATATCCTCGCAGGGAGAAGTCTTTCAGTGCGCGTATATATCCGACTCAGAGCTTGAAGTAGAATTTATTTATTTATTTATTTGTTTATTTAATTTGGTAGCCAGCTGAAATTTGGAATTTGGTAGCCAAGAAGCTTGTTATGCCCTAGTACGAGTACTTTTTGCCGGATGTATTTTGATAGACGATGAAACTTACGTGAAAATGGATTTCCAGCAACTTCTCGGTTGAAAATTTACACTCCAAGTGGACGTCTCGATGTAACAGATAAGTTCGTGTTTGTTGAAAAATTCGCAAAGACGGCCATCATCTGGCAAGGAATATGTAGCTATGGACTGAAGACTGAGTCTAGTATCATTTCCTCAACAATGGTATCAGTGTATACTTGTGTATACATTGAAGAATACTTATAAAAACGGATTTTTCCATTCATTTTGCTACCCTCTTTCACCGTAGTGCGTTTGTTTGTCTTCGATAATTGTAATACTGAACTTTACATGTAATAATTTCAGTTTTGTGACGCATTTATAAAGGTTCTAATTACTATCATAAATTGCTACATTGGTGCCAGTTTGGCTAATTAGTAAAATACGCTATCATCCATATCAGTGCTTCACTTCAGCTATCGCTCAGAGAAATGCACCAGCTGCAACTGAACGTGATAAAGTAAAATAGTCAAATTACATGAATCACTTGGTCACTCCCGGATAGAACGAAATGACGTAGGCAGCACCCGGCACGCGACAGTGATTATATAGAACGAGAAAGTAATCGCCATCCCAAGTATCTACAGGCATAAGGTATCGATTCACAAGTGATTCATCGTTACATTGCAAAGCCATTGATCCATATCGCTACCGTACATGCTGCATTGACTATTTTAAGTGTTGTTCGGATAAAAAGTTTTAATCGTATCGGAGTAAGTCGCATATTTGGATCAATGTGCAGGCTTGGATAAATGATTCGCCGATATTAAATAGTACCTAGTTTGACGATGCTAGCAAAAAATATAAATCCACTTGTAAATTGAAATTATTACCGATACCGCGAAGTTCTTGTAGGGTTTGTTGAGATTCCAAAATGGCGTATTCAAAAATAGCTATGCATCCCTTTTTCTCGTTGATTGATGGAGGCGCTTTGCATATCATGAATGCAGGTACCTACTAGGATGTAAGAAAATAATTTACAGATATTCTGAAATTTAGAAACCCTGAATGACTACTAGAAGTAATTGCAAACAATAATCTTTAATTAATCGTAATCTTTCATTAGGGTAATTCGATAGACTGACTTCAACCAGTTTGCAGAGAATTTTAGTTAAAGGGAGTTCCATCATTTGTGGTGTTGACGATTCTTTTAATGTTTGCTTTATTGTGTCACTTTATAGTTGAACTTTGTGACAAACGCTTCAGATTTTTTGTAACGCATTCAAACGGTTGAGTGTGTGATGTTAAAGTTGTTTTATTTTTCTTGGAGAGTTTTTGCATACATTGACTTTAAAGGCTGCACGTGTTAGCCAAATTATGCGTATTATACGGTTTATTTCTAATTCCCGTCGTAGTAAGTAAAGCCACTTTAATGTTCATCATTTCTTGGATGGATTTAATGAATATTCCAAAAGTTCTTTTACTGATTTGACTCAAACACACTTACCTTCCGATCCGTGCACTTTGAAATCACTAAAAAGCGATTATTAAAGCATTTTATTGAAACTACGCAACTGACTTTATTTCTGAAATTCGTCGTACCGTTTCAAAATCCGTCCATTAAAATTTTTCATCGTCCGAACTAAAAATCACAACAATGTTTACGAAAAAGTGCAGGGTTGCATCACAGACTCTATCGCCTGTTGACGTAGGACCACGCAGAACTGTTATTTATAAACATACTTTTACTACGTTCTTGGTGTGCAGTTTAAGATACGAAAAATAAATTATTACATAACGGAAAGTAGACGTTAGAGATCAATTTAACCATTGCATTAGTTTTATGAGAGTCTTATTGATAAGTTTTCTCTTTAGAAATACTTACATCAACCAATAAAAAAAATTTGGCATTGAACAAAATACAGAAAATAATAGATATTTTGGTTTATTAACAATGACTTCAGCTCTTTCAAAATTGATTTAGAACGCGTCGATACTAATTCTCACTTGATGAGATATTTCTTCATAATAAATAAAAGGGTTTGCTGAATTTGTTTTACAAAACACTACAATTGTATTGAAAATTTAACGAAACGGATCGAGTTTCAAAAAATATCTAGCAAATTTAAAACAAAATTCAAACTGACTTCTAAATTAAGCTTGGAACACAAACATAAATGAAGATTTTTAAATGATTTCGGCGATACCTTTAGAACTTTAGGCAAAATTCAGGTATACATTTTAACGTTTCGCAGAAACCAATTATGTGATCAAGTAATCTCTGTTTCATTAGAACGAATTAGAATTCAAACTCCGTCCTTTTTTTTAAATTCTATCTTTCCATCATCTACGTAACTAAAGGGCGTGGCTTGTCGATGCACTACTAACAGGCCGCGAAACTGTTACTGTGTTTGCAACACGTAGCAATGAAAACTGATAGTGTTTTGTGTTGCATTTTAGGTTGTCTGGAGGGTCTCAGCATATAACGAAAAGCCTGAGGAATTGAAATCATAAATATCCCATATTCAATAAAATGGCAATAATTAGACTAAAAGGTTATAAAAACGATGGATTTTGCTCTCACATCTATCTGATAAATGCAATGGAAGTATCGATTTATTATCCGAAAATTCTCAAGGGAGATTGGCTGGAAGCTCATGTAAATTCACTAAAATTGTTCGACTTAATGTTTAAATTCCAGCAGGTTGCTGTAAAGGCCGATTTTTCTGTGAAAACAGCAGAAAAGACACACGTTTTGTGAATCGATTGGTATGTAATCTAGCCAAATCCGTTCAGAATTGACTGACCTATTACCGTTTAAAATCTATCACTTTTTCGTGTCACGATCGTTTTTGTTTTCGTAGCATGACACCCTATTAAAGTAAGACGTAGTCCCACGTCAAAAAACCGCGCATGTATTTGTGTAGGACGGCCTGACAAATGTTATTTTGCAAAAATTTCTGTTGGTTATGCAAGCTTTCTCGGCTGCAGAATAACGACATTGCGTTACGTGAGTTATTTTTATTTGAATCGTTTGTTTGAGAAACCCCACAAGTCCACTCGGCACTATTGTTGGAAAACAACAAAAAACTGATTTTCTCAAAATTTTGAACCAATCCTTATATTTTTTGGTATGAGATTCTATGATAGTATCTAAAATACATAATGTAGACTTATCTTTTGATCAAAATAATGATTCTAGCTAAAATTACAAGGCCTTAAAATTGATGGATATTTGGGGTTTCTCAAACAAACGAGAAATTGACAGTGCACTTAAGCAGTTTTGGGCCGTTTTTATTCAAACTTGTGATCTTTCATAGTGTGATAGATGTTCATTGTATGTAATTTGCTACCATATATCACTGGGGTTATTAATTTAGTACGTACCGTTAAGAAGAAGAAGAGGAGAGGGGCGCTAACTATTATTTATTAAAAATTTTGAAGTAGAATAATACAAGTTTTAGAAAAAGTTTTGTACTTTTTAATGGAAATTTTGATCATGGTTTGCATTTACCTATTAAAAAATAAAAGGTAAATGGAATAATGGTGGCTTTTGAATTGCATAAATAGACCAGAGTAACACGAATTCACATCGAATAGAAAAGCTTGATACTTTGCTAGTATATTATAACCAGAAAATAAACATTTTAAATCTTGGATAACAACCGTACTATGGTTATGGAGCAGAATCTGAGAATAAGAGTCTGTTCTCAAATTACGTAATACCAAAAAGAAATGGAGATACGTGAACAGCACCTTAAATACTTCGAACGCATAAACTATTGATTTTACATTTACTCGGAAGTACTCGACGGATTGCTCACATTAGGAAAACCAACGAGTTAACAAAAAAGATAAATAGAAGATTAAACTTTTTATTTATATATTGTGCTATTATTAACATTGCATAGTAAATGGTGGCGGGTTACAGCTTTTGTGAGAAACGCATGGATAGTTTTATCTGTCGATTTCCGGAACGATATTGCTACAGTTTTTACTGTATCTAGATTACAAGAATGGTTTATTTACGTTTATCTTGTCGACCAACTACTCCAAGCTTATCTGCATTTACAATCAGCTCTCAATTTTTCAGCTAAAACATTCTTTTCTTTTCGATTTTGTTCGCCGTTTTTTTACTTTATGTTTCTTCTTTTTAACTGTGTCCCTCTCGTAATTTTTCGATTCCGAAGACATTTTTATACTATTGAATTGTATTGCGAATACTGCTTACAATATTGCTCGTAAATATTGAATGATAATTTTGTACCTATCGTAGCGCCGCTCTAGGTGATTATCGGAAACATGGATATTTGAGGTTTCTCAAGCAAACAGATATTTTCAACCCCAATTAAAAGGGGTTCGTGGAACTAACTTTGTCTGGAATTTTGAGGGAAGGTGTAGATATCCTCAAGGATTCGAAAACTGTTCAAAAGTAAATTTTCATAAAAATGGCGTTTGTGGGGTTTCTCAAACAAACGATTCATTTATGATTGACGGAAATTGAAACGATTAGTCGACATTTTCTTCTTCGTCGCACGAAAAAACGTAGGAAATTCGGCTGGTAGGAATTCTTTAATTAAAAAAGCATTTAAATAGATCTCAGCTCACTTTGATTTATCGCGTACGATAGTCAACTAAAATAATAAGGAATAACTAATTTTGCATTGTGTGTCATAAAAAAATATTTTTAATAATTAGTGTTGGATAGGACGGGAATAGGCAATTTCGACGAAGCAGCAACATACGCTATGTAAAAAAATCTTCTTGTGTTCTATATTTAAGATTCATCTACGCTGTTTGAAAGTTAACAGATAGCCTTCAGCTGACAAATACATTGAACCTGAAGTCAGCTCCCATCAGCAAGTTTTCTAGATTCAACGATAAACTGGTTCTGAATCGAAGAGTATAAACCAACCGTTAGCAGATGAAGCGAGCGTGCCTTTCCCTGATTCGAAGATTTTCCCGTTGCAGAAAAAAATCCACTTTCTTACCCTGTCACCTAGCGCTGTCGATTCCAATCACTGCTAATTTCATAACCTCTACTGGTCAGAAATGTTTTGCAATAATTAAATCAACCAGAATTACATATGATTTGTAGCTTCTTACATTCGTATTGTTCACATCTTTTGCGCGGCAGAAAGAGACATCTATGCCTCTATAGTTGATCACAATAAGACAACGTACTTTTGTGTCATCAGGTAGTGGTGCGGGATTAATCATACTTATTGACGGTAATTAATTATAGAGAAACAACCGGTTTCAATTCTTAATCGTTTCCTGCCGGTCGTGACAAATCAGCGGATTGAATTCTTTCATTGAGAATGTGGAAACGAATTTCAAAATATTGGATAATGTTTACATTAACTTTTAATTACTCAATTAAGTTCTTCGAATACCAGTTGTTGGATATACCTAATCGAATTATTAACTTATTCGATTCAATTAGATTCCGATCGAAAATACGAAAAGTAGTTATTGCAGCGAATATAATTTTAATTACAATTTCGATAAGGCCATCAATTCAAACTAAACTAATAAATGTCATACTTAATTTCATTTCAAATTCTGCAAAATCCATTCGATATAGAATGTCACATTTGTATAGACACCGGGTGCGTTTTGTACTCCACAGGAATTTACTCCGAACGATACGATCCCGTACTGCACCGACGACGATTCTCGTGAAAGATACTGCAGAGGTCCTCCGGAATCGCCGGCACAGTTGTCTATTTTGCCCTTGCCAACGGCGCAAAATTGTCTTTTATCATCCAGCGTAATGGCATCATTCATTCGGGACAGCTTTCGACCACATCGACCGGTGGGCAGTAGCGACAGCGATGCATACTGCAGCACATCCGAGGTGCTTCCATTTTCGGTGTAACCCCAGCCAGACACAATCATATACGTTGGAACAGGATCCCGTCGCAGAGACCCGATAGGTAAGCAAATCGTTTTAACACCTGGGAGATAAAATTAGCCGATGATTATGAATTAATTAAAACCCGTCAAACGACCTACTCAAACTTAGCCTGGCTGGATTGGCTAGTTTTATCAATGCAATGTCATTCTTCCGTTTAGAAGAACTGTATAGAGGGTGTTTGATGAATTTATCAATTTGAATATCCTGTGGTGGGTCAGCACAATCCTTTTGATCATCAAAATAATTACAGTCGATAGGTTTGGAAATGTTATTTTCACCTAATCGGACAAAAGCTCTGTAAAGTACGGTAAAACGTGAATGAAGGTCATTAAAGTGAGTCCTGGTGGCTCACACATCTCTGTCACAATGAGCCGCAGTCAGAACATAGCTCTCGGCAATAAGTGTTCCTCCACATTTCACGGTCCGGTCATAGCTAAGTAGTAACGCCATCCAAGGATACTGGAATACTCTGGCCGTTTTTCCATAAGAGATTTTGTCATCGACGCTTTTTCCGCAAGTCTTCGTGTTTACCATTGTCAACGCTTTGGATCTATCAGACAGTGGAGGACGAATGTTACAGCAGAAACTGTGGATCTAGAAGTAGAAGATGTGGACATTATTTTCTCATTCTCAAAAACCAAAAATTGAACGAACTGGGAAAAATGATATGAAAACTGTGAAAAATGATTGACTTGACAGGTGGGATTTAAACCCACCTTATCTCCGGTCGAGCGCGTTATCCAATTACACCACCACTTACCAGTTTATTTTCAGGGATTCAGTTTTCTTTTCGCTCTTCCAATTCGTTCGTTTATCACACATTTACCCTTTATATACAGTCGTTAAAAACAGAAAAAATATTTTCTCAAATATGTTTGCTCAATTTTGTGTCTTTCTTACTGTTCATGTTTTGATAGTTTTGCTATTTTTCCTATGTATCTCCGGATTTTTCTGTTTATTCTTGGAATTAGAACTGACGTTTTTAATTCATCATCAGTTCTAATGCCCAATAAAGACTGAAAAAGCCCGAAAAGACATAAGAAAAGAATTTGCATAATTTTTGTTTTTTAAATTGAAGATAAGCATTTCTTCGATATTGCGAGCTTGAGCAAATCAATCGACAATTTCATTAGTCATAATAATGAAGTGAAACCTTTATGATTTTAAGAAGATTTGGTAGATTCGAAGAGGGATCTGAATACTTATACTTAAGCAAATAGAAGAAAATCATAGAATATAGGAAGGAACCTTAAAACAGTTCTAAAAGAATTAGTTCAACAACAAAACAACTAAAGCATGCTTACGTTCAAATTTCCACGTTTCTCAGTTCGGCAATGGTTGTTCCTAAGCTGAACCTGTACATCTGGATGCAGCTTCAAAACGGGCACGCCGACAAGATGTTCGAACTCCGGGCAGAGGTCGAATTCTGTACAGCGCTTTTGACCGACGCATTGTCTCAATCCTAATAAATAAACAGCTCGGTTTACGTTCCCGTTGATTTAAAAATGAAGTGGAAAAACCTCACACGTACCGAATACTGAGTTTACAAATATAATTGTCAGCAGAAACGGTATCCTTAGAAACCGCATCGCAATCAATGTTTTGAAATTCCCACTTATAAAAGCGTAAATTTTCCAACCTAACAAATTTCGGCAGAGAGTAAAACACACTGAGAAAGTAATTTCACCATTTGATTGCTACCGAGCATGAACACTGACTGACTGAAATAATAAAATGATTCGCATCAGTCAATTGTACGGGGAACGAACACGTCCATGTATTGGAAACAAATATTCAAAACAACGATAGGATAATCACGAAACACTAAAATAAACATTGCACGTCTAAAGGTATAAGCAATCCTATAGCCTTCGAATGGTAATTGAGCTGGATGAATTCGTGAATTTGAATCCCAGTCTTTATTCCGCGTTGACAGGTTTCGCATGTCGAACTGATACAAAATGTATATTTTTAGTGGTTTAAAATTGGTTAGATATGAAGTTGGTGATAGAAATAGTCACAGATTCTTTATGGAAACCTTACCGCTAATTGAAAAATCTTAGAGATTATTTGTGTAACTAAAAACTTGTACAAAATAAATCGACAGCAGTCTAACGATTTACTAAATGTGATGTTATTAGGTATTACATTATTAGGTATTTCTCGAAAACTGACTGTCATTACAATCAATTCTATACATTAATTGAATGATAAGTGGATTGCATTAAATTGGTAAACCGATATATTTTTGTTAAATTATTGATTATTGATTGATTATAAAATTATAACCCAGGTAACCAATAAGCATTTCCAATGCAATTTAAATGCAAGCCAATAAGCATTTAAGTTGCCTTAAATGCTATTTTGGCAAAGTATGCGGTTACTTTACTACTAGCCGTCTTATAGTGCTTACAATGCTTTTTTGCAGCTAATTACCGACAAGAAGAATTTAAATAGAATTGTGAATGCCAATTTATAACAATTATGCAGTCAAAAGGCTGATAAACAGCAACCTGCAGTATAAACCGCCAGGGATGCTAATAAACGATTGATTTACTGCTTATACCAATGCTTATTGTTTACCTGGTAAATTATTAAATTATACTCTTCAAAAGTTTTTCATAACCTCTATAGGAATCAGGTAATAAGCTGAAGTAGCCTTATCACGCTCTGCTGAAAGCAGCAATAAAACCGATTATGCTTTTCGTTGCTTGACAGCTACCACCATAATTTAATAAAGCCTTTCGCTACAAAGCATACAACTTGCTCTGGTGAAAAGCTAAATCTGTCCGCCAAGTTTGTTAGCTTGAAAATGTATCTGTAAGCAGAAAAGTTAAAGTTTTACTGTCAGATCATCCTGATCGATTTGGCTTGCAGTGACCATAATAAAATATCCCATAGAATATTTATTAAATTTTAGCAGTTTAAATTAGCTTGCAGCACATGCGCATAAAATTTTATCGTGCATATTGACATGATAGGTGGATAAAATAGTGCAATTTTCGAAAACTGGTCGTTTTAACAAAATAACTATATTCTGTTAGTCAATCTCAATTTCTAGTAGAATCAATTAAGTGGCTTTCTGTGACAGGAACAGCGAGTAAGGCTTGTTCGCGACAAAATCTGGACAAATTTGCTAGAAGTTTAATCCATGAAACAATTTTATATCAGTTATGTGTGTATCGGTAATAATTATCAAACAAATTAACATTACTTATTTGGTCTGCATGAAAAATTGGCGAACTTTGGAGTTTACCCTTACCATGAAGGCCAGTGCAGACTTGTTGGCAACCAATTTAGCTGCGTTTGTCCAAGACTTTCGAAATCTTCTTATATATAAAAATGGATTTCTGGCTGTCTGTTTGTCTGTCTGTCGGGATGTTCCTTATAGAATCAAAACCTACTGAACAAATCGGCGTGAAAATTCGCATGTAGAGGTTCTTAGGGCCAGGCAAGGTTTTAGTGATGGTTAGAGATCGCTCCCCCCACTAAGAGGGGGGGCTCCCATACAAATGAAACACAAATTTCTGCATAACTCGAGCAGTAATCAAGCAAATAGAACAAAATTTGGCATGTGGGTGTTCTTGGTGACAATAATTTATTCTATGGTAAGTTGGGACCCCTCCTCTCTTTAGAAGGGGAATTATGACTCCTCTCCCCTTTAAGAGGGGGGGGGGGGCTTCCATACAAATGAAATACAAATTTCCTCATAGCTCGAGAACTAATCAAGCAAATGGAAGCAAATTTGGCATGTGAAGGTTTTTGAGGACAAGAATATTTTCTATGGTGAACTAGGACCCCTCCCCACTTTAAGAGGGGGGCTGCTGTACCAATGAAATACAAATTTCCTCATAACTCGAGAACTAATCAAGCAAATTGAACCAAATTTGGCATGTGGGTGTTTTTGGAGACAAGAATTTTTTCTATGATGAATTGGGACCCCTCCCCACTTTAGGAGGGGGGGCTCCTATACAAATGAAATACAAATTTCCTCATAACTCGAGAATTAATCAAGCAAATGGAACAAAATTTGGCATGTGAAAGTTTTCGAGGGCAAGAATATTTTCTATGGTGAATTAGAACCCCTCGCCACTTCAAGATAGAGGGCTCCTATACAAACGAAATACAAATTTCCTCATAACTCGAGAACTGATCAAGCAAATGGAACCAAATTTGGCATGTAGGTGTTTTTGTAGGCAAGAATTTTTTTATGATGTATTAGGACCCCTTACTTTTTTAGGAGGAGGGGCTCCCATACAAACGAAAAACGAATTTCCTCATAACTCTAGAACTAATCAAGCAAATGGAACCAAATTTAGCATGTGGGTGTTTTTGTAGGCAAGAATATTTTCTATGGTAAGACCCCTTCCTACTTTAGGAGGGGGGGGGGCTCCTATACAAATGAAAAAAACAAATTTCCTCATAATTCGAGAACTAATCAAGCAAATGGAACCAAATTTGGCATGTGGGAGTTTTAGATAGCAGAAATTTTTTCTATGGCGGATTACGACCCCTTCCCCTTTTAAGAGGGGGGGGGGTCCCATACAAATGAAATACAAATTTCCTTATAATTTGAGTACTAATCAAGCAAATGGAACCAAATTTGGCATGTGGGGCTTTTAAGGGGCAGAATTTTTTTCTATGAGGAGCTAAGACCCCTCCTCTGTTTAGGAGGGGGGTTTCCCATACAAATGAAATTCAAATTTTCTCATAACTGGAGAACTAATCAAGAAGATGGAACCAAATTTGGCATGTGGGAGATTTTGGAGTCTTGAATTTATTTTATGATAGTTAGAGACCTCTCACCCCTGTGGTAGGGGGATATGGACTCTCATACAAATAAAACAGAAATTTTTGCGAAACTCAAAAACTAATCGAACTCGAGAAATTCGAAACTCTTCCATAAAACATTACTGTGTTACCTGACTCATAACGAATATACGTTATATACGGGGGAGGGTCTCGTAAATCAAATACTCTGTGGTTTTTCGTTTAATTGATCATAAATTCGAATAGAGCATACAAATATCAACTATATAACATAAGAAATTACATGTTTACTCCAAAAATAAAAGCATGAGAGATTTTAGAATTTCGGAAATAGGGGTGCGTTATGAGTCAGGTAACACAGTAGTCAATAACAAGACCATAAAAACTATCTATAGTAACACTAGATCATTCAGGACGAGACGGCCGCGAGTGTTACCGGCGACCCGCCGTCGGAAGCGCCGCCCACTGGGGGGAGGCAACTCTCCGCAGAAATCACTACTGTCTAGGTTTATTTGTTTTCCTAGGTCTACCTGGGTTTCCTGGAACGAGCGACAGCGAGTAAGGAGATGATCGCGAAATGGTACATTTTTTCCACAAAAAAGTTTTCCGTGAAATGGTACATTCCGCTTAAGGTTTTTCGCAAAATGATATTCGGCGAAATGTTGTACAATCATGGCGAATATTACTATCCGCTTTCTGGCTATGCAATGAGCGGACAGGGGAGTTGTTTTCTACTTTACTGTGAGGAAAAATTGCAAATTTGTATATTAAACTACCCATTCCTGGTAACTAATAAGCATTCACATAAGCAGCAAATCAACGTATTTGGCTTTTTATACTGCACGTTGTTGTATATTAGCTTTTTGACTGCTGTAAATTGGCCTACAAAATTGTATTCAAATTCTTCGTGTCGGTAATCAGCTGTAAATTAGCATTGTCAGCACTATAAGAAGGTTATCAGTAAAGTAGCTGTATATTTTGCCAAAATAGCTTTTAAGTAGCATTTAAGGCGACTTATATGCTTATTGGCCTACATTTGAATAGCATTGGTGATGCTTATTGGTTACCTGGGATGCTTTCATAGTTACGTAACTGCCAAAATGAATCATCTAAGGTTGAACACCTCAGAAACTTGAAAACTCGAGATTGTGACAAAGATCATCCGCGATTCATGATTTATGTACAACACAGGTTAATTTGTGGCAATACGAAGTTTGTCGGGTCAGTTAGTTTATCTATAGTTGTTGCTTGTTGTTTGTGCTGGGACAGCTCTCTCTTCACCAAAGCCCAATACCGCTCGATGGGGCGTAACTCTGGACAGTTAGGTGGATTCGCCTCCTTCGGTACAATATTGATTCCATTAGCATCATCCCATTTCAAAACATCTTTGGCGTAGTGACAGGATGCCAAATCACGCCAAAACAGCGAGGGTACATCATGGCTGTGTAGGAACGGTAACAATCGTTTCTGCAGGCATTCTTCACGGTATATTTCCTTGTTAACTGTTCCCGTAGTGATGTAACTTTTGCTTGCTCGACCACAGCTGCATATGGCCTGCCATACTAAATATTTTGGGGGAATTTGGCTTTCTTCTTTGTCCTTAAAAGCTCTGCAACGCCATTCTGTTTCATGGCAGTGTAAAAAGTCATACCAGGAAGCTGTTTAAAGTCTTCTAGGACATACGTTTCATCGTCCATTATAACGCATGGAAACTTCGTTAATCTCGTTGATCGCCTTCCAGTCTTTCAAACGACTTTGCATTCTGCCAAGCCTGTACCCAGCTCATTGGTTGCTCGACAGCTCTGGTAAACTTCGGCCTTGCCGAAACAATTCCTCCACACCTTCTTACCTTCTCTTGACAGATCTTTTGAAGTACCGCTTCCCGGAAGTGCCATCCGCTTTTCTAGCTGTACCAGCAGCACCCTGTCGTCATCCATGAAATTCAGCGATCTGCAGTTCTATTCTATATCCTTATTTCGTTGCCTTTGTCCTCGTCGAATGTTCCGAGTCAAATTTCCTGCCATCTCAGCTGTTGTGCCGAGACAACACATTTCTTAATTCAACCGCCCGTCCCGCATCAAACACTATCGTGAGCCGCTCCTAATCTGGAATACAACCGCGCATTTGGACGAGGAATCGTCCAGCCATCTAAATGTTTGAATGCATTCTCCCCCACCGAGTAGCAATCGGCTGTTACTATTTAAATTCGTCCAAACAGGAGTAGAACGACAATGGTGTGACTGAGCTTCTCACTAGTGGAATTGGAACTGTAACCGACCTGAAGGAGATCAAGCGTAAATGGATTTTGACTGCCAAACAAGTGAGAAAATTGTTGGTTTTCAGGAATCGTTTTTTTTATTTTAAGATTTTTTTTTCGATTTTTAATCCTTGCAAAATTACTACTATTTGAGATTAATATATTCTAAACGTATTCTAGGGACACTCAATACGGAAGGCACAAATCCTCCACACGATTGTGAGGAACGTGCTGCTCGAGCCAAAAATGCTGAATACGGCGTTGCTTTCAACAAGACTCCTATGAATAAATTTTATCTAAAATATATCCTTATCGCGGAATGTTCAGGATGATTTTTAATTGTAACTTTAGCCAATAAATCATCAAACCTAGAGTCAAAAGGTTGTATTATTTGGCACTAGAACTGATTATAGGTTTTTATTTTTTATGATGGTTATCAATACTTAATAGTTCTCTTGACTGCTCGGAAATCTATTTACCTATCTTAACCGCGTGCTGCCGCGCGAAAAATCTAGTTGATAGCTTATGACAAGGAGCACATTTTTTGCTTGCACCTAAAGACTATGTTGGATAAGTCAAGTGTATCTCTTTAGTGAACTTTTCTGTCGTTCTGTTTGTAAATTTGTAGTTATGAAATGATTTAATTTACCTTTAGTTTATCTTAATACGCTAATAGAGGAGAAAAAGCGTAAATTATAAGCGTGTAATGCATTATAATTTTGAACAGTTCTTGCTTCAATGAAATCCTTAATGTTCGCACATTTTTGGTTTGCTGTCATCAATTTTCATACCGAAATCGAATAGCAAACTTAACCCAACACGTTACTCATCGACATTTTCCATAATCCAGTTCAAATAATACAGCACATTGGTGTACACTCCGGGTTGGCTTTGTATGCCGCAGCTTCTGAGTCCGTAGGAAACCACACCCAGCTGGTAGAAACGCGTCGTGCGATTGGAAACGTACTGCAGTGGTCCGCCGGAATCTCCGGCACAGTTGTCCACTGCATCGACGCCTCCGGCACAAATTTGACTTTGATCCAATCGCAGAGCTACACTCAGCTGTCGTACACTGGTGGCACAGGTGTCCAGTGAAACGGGCGGAACACGAGCGTAGCGCAACACATCGAAGGAGGTTCCATTTTCCGTTAAGCCCCAACCGGAAACGATGAAAAATGCCGGATTGATCATCCGATCTTCCGGAGTACCGTTCGGAAGGCAAATCGGTTTCACACCTGAAAGTTGATTCGGAGAAAATATATTTCATATAGGCTGTATTTTATTAACTTAGGGTCCAATTGTTCAGTACGTACTGTTTGAAAATTCAACCGGACGTTCCAACCGAAGCAATGCGATGTCGTTCTTTTTTCCCCGTTCACTGTGCAGCGGGTGGCGCGTGATATTTACGACTTTGATGTCCTGCGGTGGAGGTGCACATTCCATCTCTTCCTCGATAATAAGGCAGTCGATTGGAGAGGTCAGATCCAGCTCGCCTACTCGTACAGAAATGCTGAAAATCGATTTGCGAATGATTTGGGAGTTACAAGAAAGTCGTATGGGTAATTTTGTTCTGTTAAAATATTATATAAACAGTCAATTCGGTAGTCACTTTAAGTTTCATGTAAACATTCAGATAAAACTGAGCTAAAATTGACAAGTATAGAACAATACTGATAAAAAAATCTAAGCAAAAACCAAATCATAATAAAACTTAGGATTTAAAATGAATTAAAAAAGAATAAACAAACTTTCAATCAAAGTGAAGTTTTGTGGCACAAAAATATACAAAAATGACACGAATATGATACAAAAAGATACTAACATAATACAAAAATAAGCAATAAAATCACTGGCGTGCTCAGGATGGTGCACACTGGCAAGTCTAGTTTCAACTTTGATTTCAAATCCAAATCCAATTTAAACCCAATCATTTCCATTTTTAAGTCCAATTTTAAGTTAAGTGATAGTGGAAAACTGAAAAAAACGTTGGAAAATCATGTTCTGTCACATGAAATTTTTTTGAAATATTTTTTTCCAAGCTTGCCAGTTACTAATCTTTTAATGGTATGATTTTCATGAAAACATTTTCTGATGTTCCTCAATGATCGAAAAACTCGGTTTTCTTGAATAGTTACCTAATTCAAAAATCTCATGAACCAAACAACGTGGAGCATACAGTTTCTTATGAGAATGCTAGTAAATTTTCTTAGCATATTCACAATTTGATTACCGATAGATCTAGAGTTAGTCCGTCTTCATCTGGTCTCCAGAAAACGGAAAAGTAAAACTGAGACGGAAACAGCACGAAGGAAAACGTGACAATAACTGGACAAACGGAAAAGAGGAAAAACGTGGGAGAAAAAAGATTACAAGGGAATGAAAACGAGACATAAAAAGAGATAAAAGGAGGAAAAGAAGAAGATGGGAGAAAAAATGGGAGAAAACATGACAAGGAAGATGACACAGGCCAGAGAATGAGAGAGAACAGAAGAAAAATGCGAGAAAAAAAAAGAAAAAATGTAAAGCAAACGAGATAGAAAATGAAAAAAATGCGACAAAAGCGGGAAAAATAGGGATAGAAAAGAAAAACTGAAACTACGGATGTTGCGCGCGAACCGGTTTAAGATGCAGTGGAAGATAGTAGCTGTCAGGGGGTCGGAGCCGCCACGGTAGCTGTCATCAGTAAGTTGTCAAAGACCAGTAGAATGTCATCGAAAAACATAACAGCGAAACTATTAAAACTAGTAGTTGTCAAAACCGAAAGTTGATTGATCATAGAAGTACAAGAAACCAGTTGAAGTTTAAGATTAAGAATTAAGATTAAATATTGTGCTTAAAAGTAATTATAGCTAAATACTAAATGCTAATTGTTCTTAAATTAAATATCTTCTAATTTACCTTATACTGTTTAAAATTGTTAAACATTGAATCTGTTTGCGGTTAAAATTAATCGGATACAAAATTGTAAGTAAGGAAAGTATAGTTAGAGACGCGCACTAAATAAAATATATTATAGCTTTCAGCTCTTGCGACGTGATATCTACGCGTAGTGCTTCAGGGAGTCCGAAATCTCCAATTGTACCAACAACGGAACCATAAAAATGGAGAAACGAAAACAGAAAAAAACGAAAAACGGGACAGCAAAAAAATAGAGAAAAAATTAAAACGGAAGACATAAACAATAAAAAGAATATAATAATAATATAATAAAAGAAAGGCAGAACGTGACAGAAAAGGAGGAAAAGCAGGACAGAAGTTAAAATGCGAAAAAAGACGAAAACCGGGATCGAAAAAAAGTCGAAGTAAACAGAAAAAGACAGACAGCAAAAGAAGAAAAACGAATCAGAGGATTCAAATCCAATTTAAACCCAATCATTTCCATTTTTAAAACCAATCTTAAATTGAGTGATAGTGGAAAACTCAAAAAAAAGTTGGAAAATCATGTTCTATCACATGAAATTTTTTTGAAATTTTTTCCTAGCTTTTGAGTTACTTATCTTTTAATGGTATAATTTTGGTGAAAACATTTTCTGATGTTCCTGAGTTATGATTGAAAAACTTGGTTTTCTTGAATAGTTACCTAATTCAAAAATTCATATCTCATGAACCAAAAAGTGACGAAAAACGGGACAAGAAAGGAATCGAAAAGTAACAGTAAAACCTGATAGAACAAGCGGGTAAACGAGATACGAGAGAAATATGGAAAAGAAAACAAGAGAAATCAAAACAGAAAAGAAGAATAGCAAGAGAGAAAAAAGAAAATCGACAGAGGGAAGGGAAAAAAATGGGAAAAAGAGGTTAAACGGGATATAAAAGTAGAAAAGAGACAAAATACTGGTAAATGGGACAGAATAAGAAGAAAAGAAAAGCGGGAAGAACGGCTAGACAAATGTAAAACGGAAGAGAAAAAGATGAAAAACAGAAGACAAAAAAGGGAAACCATCAACGACAGAATAAACGTTACAGAAAAAATGAAAAAGTGATGAGTATCATAAAGAGGAAAAATGCAACAGATGAAGACGAGAATAAACAAAGGTAAAAATGAGAAAAAAGGCAGATAAAAGGAGTTAGAAAAAGATAAAAATTGGAAACAAACAAAGGGAAAAGAGAACAGAAAAGACAGAAAAACGAGAAAGAAAACATAAAAAAAACAAACGATGAGGTAAAAGAGGACTGAAAATAAGAAAAAAATGGAACAGGAAATGATCAAAAACGGAATAATGGAACAGGAAACATGTTCAGAAAAACAACAGAAAATAAGAAAAAGAGGCGAAATAGAAGGAATAAGAAAAAAAATGAGAGTGACAACTAAGAAAAAAAACAAAAAGGTTTTTTTAATCAAGCAAAAAAAAGGATTTTGAGCATTTTACTTAGAGATTAAACGTGAAAACCAAATCTATTCTTGCTTTTAATATATACGTTATTATTTTCCATGCAAAAATTTACTAGAAAAAAAAGACAAAAACGAAAGAAAATTTTTTTGGCCGATTTTCAGAAATTCCATTGTTTGAATTTCCATTTCTGTTTCGTGTTAGAAGCGTTAACTCAATTCATATACTAATTTTTCGAGTTTTTCAGGCTGTAGAACCTATAGACAATTGATTTTAATAAAAAAAAATTAACTCATATCCTACAAATTATTTATTTGCCCCCAGATTTTTCAAGCCAATTGTCAAAGGGGGTGGGGGAGGAGAGGGGGGTGGTGAACGACAAAAACGTTAAAAATGATTTGCAATGGCCTGATCTAACAAAAACAAATTTCGTGTGTATGCCAAGTTTGAAGTAGAACTTCAAGTTCAAGTTAGTTCAAATTCAAGTCTAATTTTTACTGTTCCATGTCAAGGTCAGTTTTAAGTTCAATTGTTTTTCTGATTTTAAGCCACTATCAAGTATAGTTTAATTCCAGTTTTCATTCATGTCCTTATATAAGTTAACAGAACAGTCTTTCTTACTTATTCATATGTACAAAACTTGTCCTGAAGATATTTTCATAATTTTTCGATGGTAATGCAATCAGAATTTTCTGTCCGACGTTGGACAAACCGTAGTCAGCTTATTATTTGTGGCTGTGTGACGTCTGACAGACAATTCTGACTGGGAATTTATTGCCATAGAACTTGTAATATCCTATCGTACTGCACTAAAGTATTACTTTTGAGGAACGCATGTCGAATTATCAAATTTTAGATACGTTCTTTGGTTTACTTAGCTAATGGCTTCAATTTTTCATTCGAAAAAAGTAGAAAAAAGATGCCTAGCTGTAATAAACAGTCACAGTACTTACATTTTCGCGGATTTGAGACAGTGAGCGGCCGTCAGCACGTATCGTTGGCTGATTAACGTTCCTCCACAAACAAAATCATTTTTGGAATCTTCCAGCAGCACCATCCATGGATATTCGTAAACCTGTGCAATTTTTCCTTTCGATATTTTATTCGATGATTGCAAGCCACATTGTTTAGAGTTAAGCGGCGTTGGGCAGCAAACACTGAGTACCTGAAAAAGCGAATTTTACTTCAATCACTAATTATACGACTCAGAAATGCCATGTTAATCTTACCGGTGTATTGTTGATTTTTTCGTTATTGCAAAGATTGCTGGTTGCTTTCTTCTGCAGCTCTTTTGGCCAATCACGATAATTTGTTCCTGAGGCGTATGGTTTGTAAAGAGAACAGTTCTGAATTGGAACGCAAAGTTCGTTGAAGGAACACATTTTCAGTTCTGTAATGAAAAAAAAATCATTTATTTCAAGTTACGGCTAGTTACAACGTACTTACGAGCTGCTAATGTTCCGGCAAACAAACTCAACAATGTAGCTATTCTCATTGCAGCCTGTCGATCCGTTTTGCACTGCATCTTCGGTTCGTTGTACTGACCGTTGAGTGCAACGTGTTCCGCAACTAATCTAAATCGACACTGAAACAAGAAACATCAAGCGATGTAGTCTTACCATCTCTTATAAAACCTGGCGCTCGTCGGCGAAGAAGATTATGTGCCGGTAGGGATTTCACATTTAGTTGAAATTCAATGGAACGGGGGAATTTTGCGGGTTGGCGAACAGTCTGGCGTTCGGTGAATGGGATTCGTGAAGATTGTATTATGTACTGAGCAATTTGCTACTAGTACGAGTGACTACCAGAACAGAATAGAGACGAGCCACACTGTTGCGGATCTCGTGACAGCTAACGAGGGAAGCAAAGTCACCAAATGGCAGATTGTCGTGTGATTTCATGTGTGATGTACAATAGATAAAAATGAGATGAATAATGACGTTGAAATGTGGAAATTAGTATAATTTAGATTCAAACTTAAAATTAAATATATATCCGGAGTGAGAATATTTTTGCATTACATTTTATTATGATAATATTAGACTAAACTCAAGTTTTTAGTCTTGACCTTGAAATGCGGTCATACATATATATTAATATTTTTTGAAACGATGGTTCTACAATTGATGAAGGGACGGTAGGGGAAAGAAATGTAAATTTTTGGTGAAGGAGGGGAAGAGCGGAAAGGAAGTGGGGGGTATTGGTAGCTACGCTTGACAAGTAGTCATTTTGACTCCTACCTTTTGTCCAATGCTGGAAGGTGCATGAGTCGAACCAAGCTATAATCTGAGATTATAACCGGATTCGAACCCACAACACCCGCCAGGGCATGTGGTTTGCTGGTACTTGTACCTTTGAACCATAGAGGCGCTGGACAAAAGGAGACTGCAAAATCCACTTATCAAGAAAGCGGTTTTGGTTGGGTTATCGACACATATTGTGCCGCTTCCTACATCAATTGCAGATTACCACCGAGCGAGAAGTTTAAATCTAACTAGTTTTTACTGGCAGGAAGGATAGCTTAGCGATTCATAATTTATTTGTATACATATTGGATTGGATATGTGAATTAGCTTTGGTAACATGTATTCAATAGCTGAAATGTAAAATGCAATAAAACATAGGAATGTATTTTATCCCAGAAATATCGAAATTACGCGTAAACGCAAATATATAGGTTATAAAAAAATTAATTTTCAGTTTATCACTACGCCTGATATGAAGCTTGGGAGATAATTTACAATGAAATGTGTAATGAATCTTTGCTTACCATATTATTGGATTAGTAACAACACCCAGGAAAATATATCTGTTGTAGTAAAGCTTTGAAGAAACTGAATCACTGGAGAATGATTATGAATCAAAATGCCTCTTTAATATAACAGCTCTACACTCAAAATTATCCGTCCTTTCCACGTGAAAAATCACGTAAATTTCTCTACAGGGAGTTATGTGGCTTTCAGTCAGCTGATTGTTATTGGAAAAAATAATAACATCTATCTGATTTTCACGTTAACGCATTAGTATGCGTGCGAACTACCTGAAAATCACATAAATATTACAGGAAAAGCTGGATGGAAAATATTCACATAACTTTTCCTTTGATTTCGATGTGAAATTTATTTTGAGTGTAATAATATATGCACATTCCTAAGTAATTTAAAAGGAAACTCACTAGCTAAGAATACTAATCCCAAGTAACAATATTACACCTTTTTAGCATTCATGATAATTTATAACGATTTTATAGCGGTAATTGGCATGCTTCTTAGTTTACAAACTAATTTTTATAAAGAAAAGCATAGGCAGTTCATATTTTTGCTACAAGCTGTTTCTAATACCTTATAAAGTCAAATGGTAAAGTCAGAAACTCTCAGCTTTAAAAATAATTTTATAACTGTTCCCTGTTCAATGAAATCGTCTGATAAAACAATAACAAATTACACTGACGTTTGTTTATAATCGTCACAGTAAAGTATTTGATAAACGTGTTTTACAATTACAAATGCCATCATTACACCTTTTGGTCTTACAATAGAGTGAAAAGCATATGCTGTTGCTTTTTGGACAGAACAAAGCGTATTTTAAAACAAAATATGTTTTGTTATCACTGAAATAAAGATGGACGCCCAGAAGGAGAAAATAAGAAAAGTTAAAACCAGTGCACAGTGGTCCAAAAAGCGAAATACGTGATCATGTGATATTGCGCCGAAACGTGAAGTTTTTCGCATGTAGTGCCCTTAGGAACATTTCTTGGTATAACAAGCCCCTTTTTGTGAGAAAAATCTTTGGGTGATTAATTCTCTTAAAAGTTAGATACGAAATTTATTTTCTTGTATATTCGAGATACAGGTTTGCTACTTTCAGTAGCAGTAGTAAATATCAATACAAACAACTTTTTCAAAGACACCATACTTGTATCTCTTTATGGAAATTATCTATGAACCGTTATTCGTGGACAAACCCTTTAAAACGGTTCTTAAACCCTGACTTATTCTGGTCAATTTTTACGTGTTCATAGTATTCTAGAAAGTTGTTTATCTTGCTAAAATCAACGTTTCTGCAAAACATTATTATAGGGTATATGATTTTGAATGGACCTAGTCGAATTCTGATCTAGAATGGACCTATTTTTAAATAAGAATTTTAGGATATAATTATCAAGTCTTTGTACTGTATTTAGCTTTTATGTTTATTTTTAATCATTTCTGAACGTAAATATACTAAAATTAAATTAAAATTATAGCCAAAACCACTTTATTGCCGCGTATTTAAAAGTAGCTGTTTTTCAGCGTTTTGGCAGTCACCATAGATTATTTTCAAACTGTTACTACTCGGAACCCTTCTGGTTTGAAATAAAACAATACTCTTAAAATGATGCTAAAATATGTGTAATTTCAATTTAGGTATTTAAAAGTTCAGTAAAACCAGTAAAATCTTCAAATTCCTCAAAAATGTTAACCCCCTTTTTTGATCTTGAATGGACCTAGTTTTGCGCTTCGAGACATCGCTGACGGTAGCTATCATTGCCTACCACTAACGATGTGAAGAACAACAAACTAGCAGAGAAAGATGGTTCGGAGCGGAACTTATCAAAGTGGATTGGACAAATTGAGCAGCTGTTTGCATCAATTGATTGTCAACATTTAGGATCCAGACCGACTACCGGAGTGGAAAGAAAAGCTACAAGCTGGACTGTGAGTACTACCGAGCGATCACTATCCTAAATGCCGCCTACAAAGTGCAAGTCATCCTCCATCGCTCGTCGCCAATACCAAAGAGATTTGTGGGAAGTTATCAGGCCGACTTCAAGGAGGGTATGTCTACAGTGGATCCTCCAGAAGTGCCGCGAATTGTGACTTCCTGCGCATCATCCGTTCTATGATTTCAAAGCCGCGTATGATAATGTAAAACAACAAGAGCTATGGAAAATCTTGGACGAAAATGACTTTTCAGGGAAACTTACTAGACTTATCATGGGTACGATGGATGGGATCGAGTACTGTGTGAGAATTTTGGGTGGATTGTCTGACCTATTTGAATCTTGCAGAAGACTTCGAGCGAGAGGTAGTCTTTTCTATCTGCTATTCAACATTGCACTTAAAGGTGTTATAAGACGAGCGTCGATCGATATGCGTGTACAATTTTTAATAAATCTTTTCAAGTTATCTGCTCTCCCTACGACGTGGATGCTGTCAGCAAAATATTAAAACATCTAAAACAAAGTATATGCTGGTGGGCGGGACCGAGCTCGACAGTCTGCTTAGGTAGTACCGTAGTAATTGATGGGGATGAGTTTGAGGTAGTAGGTGAGTTCGTATTCGTTGGCTCACTGGCAACAGAGGACAACAATACCAGCCGTGACATTGAAAGGCATACTATCAGCGAAAGTTGTACCCATAGTGGACCGGTAATCCTCTATGGGTATGAATCGTGGGCACTGCTAGAATAGGACATGCGAGCACTCAAAAGGCGGGTGCTAGGAGAGATGGTTCGGCGTGCAAAAGAACGGTTTATCGAGACGAACATGGACCATGAACCCGCGCCCGTCTACGGCGAGCTCACTACCATGAAAGTGACCAAAGCTGGACGGATATGTTGAGCTAGAATGTCGGACAACTATCCTGCAAAAATGGTTTTTGCATTAAAGCCAGAAGAAACACGATGAAGAGGAGCATTTCGAGCGTGGTGGCAAGACCTGGTGGAGTGAATTCCGGCAAGCACTGGTGCCCGCGGAAATGGAGACCTGAAGCCATGGAACGAGTTAGATGGAGGATTTACGGTATGCAGGCCTTAGGCGTAAGGCCAATGTAAGTAACTTTGTTTAATTGTAACTGTTGAAGTTGAAGTATTTACCTAGCTTTTTTTTATCCAAGTCAATAATGACAAGCACGTGCAATTGATTACATACAAAAATCATGCATAATTCATTCGATTCCACACACTGATTGCTGCTTGATGTCACTTCGGTTACTCGTTTAAATAAGACTGCTTGTGAGTGAGCTAGTTCGTTTGTTTTCTATGAATTGAAACATTGAACAATGGAAAACTCTAATGTGAAACGCAAACCAATCCACCTACCTGTACGGTGAGGTTTTCATATTGATATCGCTGATAGAACTTCCAATTTTTGAAAAAGTTCTTTGTTTGTTTTGCATTATGTGAATTTTCAGATCGACAGATGTACAAGTGGCTTAGAGACACCCCTTCGTTGGAAAAAGACGGGGGCGGGTGGCTATTGACAACTGGTGAGGGTCAAATAAGAAAATAACGCTTTGTTTCTCCTTTTTTATAGACCGCATGATCGACTCTCGACTGGTAGAGACTGTTAGAATCAATAGGATCGTAGCAAGAGCCATGCAATTGTTCTGTACACAAACAGATGGCCGCAAATTTTTACTTACATTTTTCATCGTGCGTCCCTCATATAAAAGCAATAATTCAAGAAATTTGTTTAACTCTATGATTTTGTTTACTGTTTCACATGATTCTGAGTAATTGCAGTAATTCTGATATTGCATCTTTGCATCAACACTTTCAACTAATCATGTCAAGTTACATATATAGCAACAACTTAATCTACACTTTGAAATAAGCCAATGTTTCCACTTAAAACCTCTCCCAAGAAGCTACCATAGATAACCCGAACCAGAATGGTCATGTCTATATGATTTGATGCTACATAACGAGATTTCGTTCAATGTTCTACCACATAAAAATCCTTAATCAAGTTTTTGATGGAACCACACTTCTTGTAACTGAAGCGAGGTTTTATACAGATTCACAACGGACTACATTGCACACAGCAATCTGCGCGTCCTTAGGACATGCAAAACCACGTACAGTTCTTTATAGCGAACGCAATCAAGAATGCAAAAATCGGTTCATACGAAATAAAAATGACATCCGAACGTAGACAACTTATTTTGTGAGCCTTAATAAACAAAGTATCATTTTTAAATGACATTATGGTTATTTCTTGATGAGAAAAGAAAAAAGTAGTAGCATCCAGCTCGTACATCATCATCACAAACACACACACACACAGACTTACTCAAAGTAAGCAATCAATTATAACTGCATTTAATTACGATCTATTATCAATACTTACGCGGATCAGTTGAATTGTCTTCTATCCTATCAGTATTTGTAAACTTATTTGATATTTGAAGCTAGCGGTTGAAATAAGATCCACGATTGAATTTAATTTAATTTTACAATAAATAACTCAACCAAGCCACCGTTAAAACTCGACACACCAACAGCAGTTTTCTTTATTTCCAACCGCGGAATGAGCAGTTGCTTGCTTGAAGGAACTGTAGGAAATAATTTAGTATATTTTTGATTTTCGCTTCCCACTTCCTATTCCAGACCATCGGCAACGCAACGGCAAGTCAATGTTTATTATGGTTCTCGGACCGATGACTGACCCTCTCCGGTTTCATTCTTGCTTATCGCGTTCGTTCAAGCGGCGCGCGCGCGGCTCGGAATAGCGTAGACAAAAGTGTGGAAACTATGTCCACTTAGCAGCTAGCCACCAAGCTCCAATACATTTGAAAAATCCCATACTTTACTACTTCGGGCCCCATCAACAACGGTTCCGTACTTGTGATGGCTTCTCCGGAGATCGTGAGTGTCAACAAAGAAAACTGGTATAACGAGTTTTACTACATTTGTACTATCGAAGATCACGTTGTTGGAGTAGGATTGCTCAAATTTATTAAATGGAGAGTGTATTTGTTGTGGGAGTCCCCGCTTATCATCTTTTATAGCTTGTTGCATTTTTCTGATAGATGCACTAATAGTGAACATTCTGTTATTGAATAGCGAATACCCCAGGATACTATTTACTTAAAGTTGAGACCTTAGTCGGTTTGATATGCAGGAATCGGTACAGTTGTTAACGATTCCAACCGCTCTCTGGTGTATTTAATAATAGCTTGGCAAAGCGGCATGCGGCGCGTCGCACTGTTCTTCTCTTACTCAAACTTTGGTTTTTCCAGCCCGCACAGGCCGTCTTTCTCGAACGACACCCATTTAATCATCTCACCCCACGCTGTGGTAATAAATGTCCGCTATTTCTTCGTGATATGCGAATTATGTGGAAAAACCCAACCTCGAACGATTCGTTGAATGATGGGCTGCTTGAAACGATTCATGTACATATATTTTATTTGCAAAAAAGTTTATCTACAATACAAGAAAGGATAATTAACTGAAAAACATAGCATTGTTCCCTGAAAAAATGTTCTATACGTTTCGTAATATTTACCTAAACCTTTGAGGTCGAAAAATAAATACCTATTTGAACAGAACACTAAAACAGACTACAGATAGAACAGATTGAAAAGTAAAGAGTGAGAATTCAAACTGCTTTTTTCTATGAAGAGCTGAAGCACCTTTATGAGTGACTTTCCTAAAAGATAAATTGATTTGTATTTGTCAAAAGTTATATTCACTTGTTAATAAACTGACATTTTATAAGTTAAATGTCAAGTTTAGTTTCGAGTCAAAAAATATCGATAGAAAAACGACAGAAAAAGAGAAAAACTTCTGGAGAGTAAAGACTAAAATCTGGCATGAAAAGAAATAACAAAATAATAAAAGTGACAGAATGGGAAGAAAAACGGGACATAAAAAGAAAAAAGTGGAAAACAATGTCAAAGAAAAAGAGGGAAAACGGGGCATAAAACCAGGACAACATGAGTAAAGAGCGGAATTGACCTGAAGTAAAATGTGAGAAAAAGCATAAATAAAACGAAGGTCAAGTAAAGGCGTAAACCCGAATCTCGGTTAGGCGTTGCTGCTAGATAGAGTCAGTAGGATTATTGCACAAAGTCTTAGAAAGACGCTTAAGCCCAAGACTTTGTTTTTTGGACAGAAAAGAAAAAACGGAACACAAAAAGAGAAAAAACATAGCAAAAAGAAGGAAAAGAAGAGCAGAAAATACGGGAGTAGGGAAATGGAGAAACGAGAACAGAAAAAGAGGAAAAACAGGACAGAAAAGAACAAGACAATGGAGAGAATATATGAAAACGACGGAAGACATAAAGGAAAACATGGAACAGAAAAGGATAAAAAGCAGCATATAATAAGAGGAAGAACGGAACCGACGAAACCGAAAAACAAGAGGAGTTAAAAATCGAAAACAGATGAAAACCAGGACCGAAAAAATCGAAACGGGACATGCAACGAGCAGAGGAAAAACACAGTAACACGCAAGAAACAAGACAAAAAAAACGGAACAGAGGAAATTCAGGAGTCAGCAAAGGTTGAAAAACGAGACAGCTAATGAAGAGAAATGGAACAGAAAAGGAGGAAACAGCGGGAAAAAAAGGAAACCGATAGAGGAAACGAGGAACATGGGAAAATACGCCTAACTAGATATAAAAGGGGAACTTACACAAAAAAATGAAAAATGAGACTGAGAAAAGAAAAACGGATTTAAGGCAACGGCAAATAAAAGCAAAGAAAAAAGTTAAACGGAAGATGAAAACTAGAGAACTGAAGGAATAACGAGAAAGAAAATGAGGAAAAACAAGGAGAAAAAACGAGATAGAAAGGGAAGAAAAGAAAAGGAGAAAGTACGGGAGCAAGATAATGGTGAAACGAGGATAGAAAAATAATAAAATGGAATCTAAAAGGGATAAAACAGAAAAGAAAAGCAGGACGTGACAGAAAAGACGAGAGGCATAATAATACAAGACGAGAGGACATAATAAGAGGAAAAATGAAACAGACGAAAATGAAAAACGGGATAGATTATGAGTCTAAAAAAACGTAAGGAGTTTAAAAGCGGGAAATACACGAAAACCGCAAGCACTTGATAACGATAACGAAAATAAAAAGAAAGTAGTAAATTATCTCAAGGAAACTGCACTATAAAAACAGTTGTAGAGAGAAAATAACAACTTATAACAGACACGAATTCACCGAAAGGTGTAAAGTGTCTCTAATAAACAAACAAACGAAAACTGGAACTGGTAAAAAGTCAAAATGGGGCGGAAAACAAGGTAAAACGAAAAAAAGACGGAAAACAGAGGAAAATCAGCAATCCCGCGAAACAGCGGGACAGGAAATGAATCTAAAAGGAATAGACAAAGAGGAAACAGCGGTAAAAAGGAAAAACTAGAGAAAAAATAGGGAAAACAAGACAAGAAAGAGAATATGGAATAGAGAACAAGAGAAACCAAAAAAAGTAAAGATTAAAGATAGGACGACAAAAATTGAGTCCATTTCGAGCTTAATTTTTAGTCCAGTTTCGACTTTGATTTTAAATCCAATTGGATACGACAGTCCATAGTTTTCAATCTAATAGGCCGGTAGTTCAATGATAAGTAATAAACTGATTCGCCATCCTATGATTACTGGTTCCCGGCCAAAACAATCTGCTTAAAGGTGCTGTCAAATGAACCAAAAATAAATTAATGTGATCAAACCATCCCTGTCATAAATTGCTTATCTTTTAATGATTAAAATTTCTCAATTGCACTATTTTTCATTTGTGAGTGTACTTTATGATACTGAATTAATGAAATATGAATTTTTTAACCAGACATTTCTCAGTAAAATTGATTCTTTTCAGCTATAAACTCAGGAATGAGAAAAATTTATCGAATTTTTTTAAATTTTTTTTGTTGATTGCTGGGAGTTTTCTTGTATTTTTATACTAAAATTGCTGGTCTGCAATACTTGTTTCTAGAAGTTAAAATTTAAAAGTCAAAAGTCATAAGTTGAAACTTAAAAGTCTACCGTCAAAGTTAAAATACAATACATTAGGTTCGGCTGAAACACTAACCACTCTTATTAGGTCACTCTATGCGGCGCATGCTGCTTCACACGTTAGCGATAAATTGGCGTGAATCTTGTTTTTGGGTGTCGAAAAAGTGGGAAAACTCCACACCGTCACGCGATGCTAATTTCTGTTGTGCTTATTATTTTTGATTGTCACCTGGGTTTACCACAGCATGAGTCCTTTGTAGTGGCTAATCCAGTCGATGCACACGTTATTGTGTTTTCTGGATGTAGCAAAACAGTGTTCACTTACTGAATTTGTTAATTAATTTTGTTGCATAATTGTTTCACACTGATTGCAAAAACAAGTTCATGCGAAGAAAGGTGAACATTTGCGACATGACGGGGTGGTTCAAATAACCTTTACTGTTAAATTATTATCGCTGTAAAAGTGAAAAGTTAGTATGAATGGAACATTCCCAATTATTGCTTCTGCGGTTTAGGGAATACCTGTTTTGTAGGAATTAATGTTTCAGATTTTGCAAGTTTCTCTTTTCATGCGAAATCTATTTTCTTTGTATTTGTCTGAAACGTTTGAAACCACTTGGCATCCGGCTAAATAAGCGTAGAATTTGATTGATTCAATGGTCTCAGATTGGTTAATTAAAATCGTATTTAGATTGTAAACTGTGGTTCAGAAGTAACATTACCATGAATATAGAGATAAAAGGGTATTAACTGTTGAAATCTTGTTACTGTCATGAAAAAGTTTGTAATGAATGCCGCTGTGAGAGTACTAAACAATAAGCTTTCATGAGTATTTATTTCATCAAAACTTGTGTGAAAATCTTTATAAAGATACGCTAACAAAAGATAATATCGGAGCTTTACAGTTTACAATATCGTGTTAAACAAGGCGCCTCCATCGGTCTGAACGAAAAAGGGAACGCCTGGTCATTTTCCTACTTGCAATGCCGCACTCTCAGAACGCTAAAAAAATTTGAAAATCGTGAATTAGCACAAAAAACGATATTGAATTGAGTGGGGTAATCCTATTGTCTCGAACACGCGTATTACACGAAAAGAAACTCAATCTCTAATATTTGGGAGCATTTGCTCTAACTCTTTTATTCATACGGCCTATTATTTCAGGTTTCTAGCTTATGTTTTATGAAAATACAGCATGAATAATAATCATGATGATGTAATCACGAACTTTTTGCAGTACAAAGAAAACACCAGCATTATTATTCATAATTTTGTGTTGCTTGGCAGTTATGGCAGTTCAGTTATGGTTTCACAACATTTCTAACTTTATGATATCATGCATGGTATCGAAGTCACATTACTTTCCGTGTTATTTAACTAAGATCAAAATGCGTTGATGATAAACTCCATGTATGTTATGACTAGTAGATATGTTACTTTCATTTTGTTCACCTCTGGCCTCTGCGCTAATTACGTCTGTGAGGTCTTTCTCACAAACCAGTACGAAAATTATAGGAAGATATATTACGAATAACATGAATGCAGGAAAAGTCTAGTTTTAATGCTTTTATTAACTTTAATAAAGTTGTACCGCAGCCAGTTGACTTATGAAATCTTTCCAAGAGACCGCTCTTTCTTCACGTTTTGTCTCGCCCAGGAAATACTATAAACACATATGTTTCATTATCTTCTACCAATTACATTCATGGATAGACTATCGTTATAAACAAATATTTCAAAACAAATAACTTCAACTACAAAGTAAATAGTTTAGCTCATTTTTCTTCGAATTAAAACAAATCAAAGCTATTTTTAAACGGCAGAAGACATTGTAGATATTTTTTCACCAGTTTCTTAAAATTCCATCCGGTGTTCCTCAAGGCGGCGTTCTCGGCCTATTGCTCTTCAGCATCTTTGTCAACGACTTAGGCGTATTTATATCGCTTCATATACTATCGTTCTATGACAATTAAATTTTATTACACACTATCGGTTGTAGACTGCATAGCTGTACAGGAGGATCTAAACATTTTGCACTGCTTTGTCAAAGCACTGAAGAAGGCTGTAAGTAACAGTCGAAATACAAAGTTTTTAGGTTTCTAAATTACCATATTAATTTCAGTACCAGAGCAAATCGAAAAACTTTTTTCTTAACTTGTGGTCGAAATTCTGCTAAGACGCTCAACGTAATAACTTTTAAATTATACCTTTCCTGTTGTCGAACCCATGGTTCCATCAAGTCGAGCAGTGAAGACACCTGTCAGCCCCAGCTGCAAGTCACCTGCAAAACTTAAAACAACCGTATCGCTCTTCTAAAATGAGGAAGAAATAGACTAAAAGTTAGTCTTAAATTCCGACACGAATTATTATAAAACAGCTGAGCAAAAGGTTTCCTGTAGTCACATATACTAGCTAATTAACGTGAATCAGCTGCAATTAGCAGAATGGTGATCGAACAACATATGCCAATATTCTTCAGGATCGAATGCGAGTTTTAATGACTCTGCACTTAAATGAGTCGTATTGCATGTCTTTTGCGCTTCTCAAGAGAAGTCAGAACTCATGGGTTTTTCCAATACGAGAAGTTAAGTTCAGTTGGATCAACACCAAATTAAAATTCGAAGCTGTTTATCTCTCAATAAGATAGTATTCAGTTAATGGAAAAAACTGACATGTGTGTAAACATTTGTAATAAAACTCTGTTTCACTTTAAAGTAAAACCTACCATTGATTTTTTTGTTAATTTATTTCAACAAACAAGCGATTACAATGTTTTCAATTTCATCGTATAGATTAATGAGTGCACATTAAACATATGCTTTCCGTATTCTCATATGGGTGGTTGGGGAAAAGCGGTACCTGTACAAGTTTGTAGTACTCGAACTAAGCTTTAAGATGAAGCATCGATTTCATAAATCCACTTGCCCCATTTTACCCTGTACGCTCATGAATCTATTGAAATGTAAAGCTTGAATATGCGTTAACTTCCCAGGTAACCAATAAGCATCACCAATGCACAGTGGGCAGAATCGACCAAAAAACGGAACTTTTTGTTGCCGCTGTTTTTAAGGGGTAAAAAGTGACTTTTCTTATGATTTGTTCATATTGTTCAAAATTGTTCATATACCTTTTTCACAACATTCTTTTTCTTTTCTAACCATAGAATCTCAAATTAGAGAAAATTTGTGAATGATTTTTTCAAAACTGTTAAAAAATAGGAGTAAAATGGGTTACTTCCCGTCATTTCCGCGGGTTGAGACCATCATAAATCGATTTCTCGTGATTTTTTACCCCTTAAAAACGGTAACAAAAAGTTCCGTTTTTCGGTCGATTTTACCCACCTTAAATACTACTTAATAAATATATTTCCTAACACAAAAAAGTTATTTTTTTATTTTTATTATGCTGCCGTGAATCGCATAATAGTCCCATTTAAATAGGAAACTCCACAGAAAATGGGACTGATATGCGATTCTCGGCGGTATAGTAGGCTAACTTTCGACACTTTCTGATTATATTGCTAAGCTGAAAGCCAAAAATGACAGAAAAAAGTTTCTTTTTACGCCCTTTTAGATCACTGCGCGGTGGTGGTTTAATCACGAGACTTGCCGCAATGACTGTCAGCAATCCACTGCTTGTTTTTATCGCACCGACCGAGTAGATAACAGTCTATCTACTTGGCGGCTGAAACAAAAAGCAGTCATCCAAAAATAATTTCATCGCATAGGAGTGTGTGGTGCGTATAGGGGAAGAATAGGGGAATAGATAGAATTGGGAGAATATAACGAAACTAAATATTAGACTACCTAATATAACGAGGGACCGTAGTTTCGTGAGTAAAACATTTGGGTACCAACCGGAAGAGCGTGAGTGCGAGTCCTACCAGCCATTGCACAACCCAATATATTTTTGGTCTAAATCAAAAATCTTCCAGTTCATCCAATTAATCATTCTTCGCATCAGATACTTCCTTCCTTTCCAAAAAAAAACTATCGTCAGAATTTTAGTCGAAAATCGAATATGAAAAGTAGAGTGCCAAAAGTTTCAATCAAAAAAATCAAAAATGTTCGAAGTTAAAGTAAAATATTAGAGGCCAAAATTAAACAAAAAAGGGACGTAAAAACCAAAGGCCAGTTGTTGTAGTTGTTTTTTTACTAATGACATTTTACAGTTAATAGTCAAATGTCAAAAATTAAAAGCAAAATAAAAAAAACAAAGATCCAAAATCGAAAAAACAAAGATCGCAAGTTAAAGGGTCAAAGGTTTAGATCCAAAATTAAAAGTCAACAATTAAAAGGTTAGTTAAAGCCGAAGTTTGAAGACAAATAGTCAAAAATCAAACGTAATAGGGCAAAAGTCAAGGAAAAAATCAAGAGTAAAGTCAAAGGTAAAAAATCGAATGTAAAAAACAAATCTTGCCAAAAATAAAATGTTAAGAAATGAAAGTCGAAAGTCAAATGTCAATATTTTTAGAATTGAATGTCAGAATTCAAAAGTCAAAAGTTAAAAGGCATGAGTTGTAAATCGAAAAGTAAATATGTAAAATCAAAATTCAAAGGCCAAAACCAAAGGCCGAAACGTCAGGCAGTATAAAAAAGTCATCTTCTATACCTATAAAGAAGGATTTCTGTCTGTCTGTCTGTCTGTCTGTCTGTCTGTCTGTCTGTCTGTATGTCCTGTGTTCCTTATAGAATCAAAAACTACTGAACCAATCGGCGTGAAAATTTGCATGTAGAGGTTTTTGGGGCCAGGAAAGGTTTTAGTGATGGTTAGAGACCCCTCCCTCCACTAAGAGGGGGGGCTCCCATACAAATGAAACACAAATTTCTGCATAACTCGAGAACTAATCAAGCAAATAGAACCAAATTTGGCATGTGGGTGTTTTCGGTGACAAGAATTTATTCTAGGGTAATTTGAGACCCCTCCCCTCTTTATAAGGGGAATTATAACTCCTCTCTCCTTTAAGAGGGGGGGTTTCCATACAAATTTCCTCATAACTCGAGAACTAATCAAGCAAATGGAACCAAATTTGGCATGTGAAAGTTTTCGAGGGCAAGAAAATTTTCTATGTTGAATTAGGACCCCTCCTCACTTTAAGAGGGGGGGCTCCTGTACAAATGAAATACCAATTTCCTCATAACTCGAGAACTAATCAAGCAAATGGAACCAAATTTGGCATGTGTGTGTTTTTGGAGACAAAATTTTTTTCTATGATGAATTGGGACCCCTCCCCACTTTAAGTGGGGGGGGGGGGCTCCTATACAAACGAAATACAAATTTCCTTATAACTCGAGAGCTAATCCAGCAAATGGAACCAAATTTGGCATGTAGGTGTTTTTGGAGGCAAGAATTTTTTCTATGATCAATAAGAACCTCTCCCCACATTAGGAGGGGGGGCTCCTATACAAATGAAATACAAATTTCCTCATAACTCGAGAACTAATCAAGCAAATAGAACCAAATTTGGCATGTGGGTGTTTTCGGTGACAAGAATTTATTCTATGGTAAATTGAGACCCCTCCCTCTTTATAAGGGAAATTGTAACTCCTCTCCCCTTTAAGAGGGGGGGCTTCCATACAAATTTCCTCATAACTCGAGAACTAATCAAGCAAATGGAACCAAATTTGGCATGTGAAGGTTTTCGAGGGCAGGAAAATTTTCTACGGTGAATTAGGACCCCTCCCCACTCTAAGAGGGGGGGCTCCTGTACAAATGAAATACAAATTTCCTCCTAACTCGAGAACTAATCAAGTAAATAGAACAACATTTGGCATGTGGGTGTTTTTTTTGGTGACAAGAATTTATTCTATGGTGAGTTGAGACCCCTCCCCTCTTTATAAGAGGAATTATAACTCCTCTCCCCTTTAAGAGGGGGGGCTTCCATACAAATTTCCTCATAACTCGAGAACTAATCAAGCAAATGCAACCAAATTTGGCATGTGAAGGTTTTCGAGAGCAAGAAAATTTTCTATGGTGAATTAGGACCCCTCCCCACTTTAAGAGGAGGGGCTCCTGTACAAATGAAATACCAATTTCCTCATAAGTCGAGAACTAATCAAGCGAATTGAACCAAATTTGGCATATGTGTGTTTTTGGAGACAATTTTTTTTTCAATGATGAATTGGGACCCCTCCCCACTTTAGGAGGGGGGGTCCTATACAAACGAAATACAAATTTCCTCATAACTCGAGAACTAATCAAGCAAATGGAACCAAATTTGGCATGTGAAAGTTTTCGAGGGCAAGAAAATTTTCTATGTTGAATTAGGACCCCTCCTCACTTTAAGAGGGGGGGCTCCTGTACAAATGAAATACCAATTTCCTCATAACTCGAGAACTAATCAAGCAAATGGAACCAAATTTGGCATGTGTGTGTTTTTGGAGACAAAATTTTTTTCTATGATGAATTGGGACCCCTCCCCACTTTAAGTGGGGGGGGCTCCTATACAAACGAAATACAAATTTCCTTATAACTCGAGAGCTAATCCAGCAAATGGAACCAAATTTGGCATGTAGGTGTTTTTGGAGGCAAGAATTTTTTCTGTGATGAATTAGGACCTCTTCCCACATTAGGAGGGGGGGCTCCAATACAAATGAAATACAAATTTCCCCATAACTCGAGAACTAATCAAGCAAATAGAACCAAATTCGGCATGTGGAGGTTTTTGGAGGCAAAAATATTTTCTACGGTGAATTAGGATCCTTCCACACTTCAAGAGGGGGGGCTTCTACACAAATGAAATACATATTTCCTCATAATTCGAGAACTAATCAAGCAAATGGAACCATATTTGGCATGTGGGTGTTTTTGGAGGCAACCATTATGAATTAGGACTTCTTACCTTTTTAGGAGGGGGGGGGGGCTCCCATTCAAACGAAATACAAATTTGCTCATAACTTTAGAACTAATCAAGCAAATGGAACCAAATTTGGCATGTGAGAGTTTTAGATGGCAGAATTTTTTTTCTGTGGTGTATTACGACCCCTTTCCCTTTTAAGAGGGTGGGCTCCCATACAAATGAAATACAAATTTCCTTATAATTTGAGTACTAATCAAGCAAATGGAACCAAATTTAGCATATAGGAGATTTTTGAGTCTTGAATTTATTTTATGATAGTTAGAGACCTCTCACCCCTGTGGTAGGGGGATATGGACTCTCATACAAATAAAACAGAAATTTTTGCGAAACTCAAAAACTAATCCAACTCGAGAAATTCGAGACTCTTCCATAAAACATTAATCAATAACAAGACCACAAAAACTATCTATAGTAATACTAGATCATTCAGGACGAGCCGGTCGCGAGTGTTGCCGGTGACCCGCCGTCGGAAGCGCCGCCCACTGGGGGGCTTGCAAAACTCGAGATAGTGACAAAGATCATCCGAGATTCATGATTTATGTACAACACAGGTTAATTTGTGGCAATACGAAGTTTGTCGGGTCAGCTAGTTATCAATATAAAACTGACTGGAAAGCCGTAAATCTGCAATACAATATATGTACCTCAGTCGATCTTAACAGCTTACTTTAATCTAAACTTGAAATTGGGCTCGAAACCAGATTTGAATGTGGACTTAAAATTGGCCCTTGAATTAAATTTGAAATTGGGCTTAAATTTAACTCAGAATAGGACAGAAAGCGGAATCGAAATTGGACATAAACTTTTACTTTTAATTGAAATTAAATTAATCTTGCAAAACAGATACAGTATTGGACTTGACATTGGACTTTAAAATTTAATTAATTTCACTTCAACTCGAACTGAATATTGAACTTGAAAGCGGATTTGATTTGGGCGTAAAATTAGATCTTAATTGGCATTAAAAATATACTTCAATAAATTGGTCTTGGAATGGGACATAGACAAGAAATTTGTTAGTTTTAAAATTAATCTTTTAGAGAAGCAAAGCGTGAAAAGCAAAGCCTTGGGTATAACCATCTAGACATTACCGTTCTTTATCGACAGACTGCGCAGTCGGTTATTAGAGTACAGGACAATTACGGGGCTAGTGCAACCATCCTACTGGTTCTAGCAGCTCAGCCCAGTCGAGATTCGAACATACGACGGCTGGCTCGTTAGACTACCATCGTACCTCGAAGTTAACTGGGCGGTTAGCTAGCTGCGAAGTCTATCGAATATGAGGTAATCTTTCGAAAACGGAATGTGGCACCCAGAGTCCTAGACTTTGCTTTGATTTTTTTTAATCAGCTTATTATAAGTCGTTCGTTGGGATTTTCAATAGGTTTCCAACGAGTGAAACGTTTCAGCACGGTATTTATTTTCATCATTTGTTGATATTATTTTTACTGAATGAATCTGTAGCTGTTATGTTTTGTAAACACAACCATTTAGATGCATTCACGTAGATTAGAAATAAAATTGAACTTTCGAGAGTATGAATGCATGCTCACAGAATAACAGAACACGAAGCTTGCAAAAAAAGATCGTAGAACTATGACGTACGACAGTACACAACCGCATGGACATACTTACATCAGATTACTCCGTCGTCAACATATGTAGTATGTGCCTGAGTTGCACTACGCAGTCCAAAGTAGCCGGCTCTACGACTGGGGATGTGTGTGGGAACTGCTTTGAGTATGCGTTTATGTCGTCTTGCTTGTTCGGCTGCTGGTGGCAGGCGCCAAGTTCAGTCGAAGCTAATGTGTGAAGCAAACAACAAGTTCCGAGTGTTTTACTTGTACGATCATTCGAGCGATCAGTCAGGTTACATATAGAAGGGTTACGGAGAAACCGTCCGATCGTATGTACAATTGATTAATTGTACCTCTGATCCAGTGCCATTCGTGAAGACTGACTTTTAGTGTTAATCGAAATATGATAAGTGTGATAGCAGTAGCTTTATTATCAGTATTAAGCAATATTGATGCACAGAACAGTTCACCACTAGTGAAGTTACCGACGAGAGAGCAAATCAACTTATACAACGTGCAATGGTATCAACAGACTTCAAATCAGCCTCAATCGCAGCTGCAGCAGCTAAGCAAACCACCTCCTTCGGTGCAACAGCAGCAACAGCAGCAGCAACAGCAGCAACAGCAGCAACAGCAGCAACAGCAGCAACAGCAGCAACGGCAGCAACAACAGCAACAGCAGCAACAACAGCAACAGCAACAACAGGGACAGCAAAGTTATAATGTGCCACCTCCTAGTCAAGGTCAACCACAATTTCAGTATGATTCAGCATCTTTTGCTGTTACAGATTTGGCCAGAAGAATCGGTACGGTTCTGGGTCAGCAAAGTAATGCTGCAGTGTTTTCTCCGGTTAGCATAGCTTGTGCTCTTTCCCTGCTGCTGCTTGCGGCAAACAAAGAAACAAAACGGGAACTATTGCAACTGTTAAATTTCCAGCCGGATAGGCAGACACGGAATAACATTCATCATCAGTATGGAAAAATGCTCCGAGAGGTAGCCTCATCGGCTCCGGACGCTTATCCCATTCCATGGCGCCAATCGGACCGTTGTACTGAGTACGATGACGATGACTTTCAGCCGGAAGTTCAAGTAATTCACTTAGCAAACGCCATCTTCGTCAAGCGTGAACTTCCACTGAACGGGAGGTACGTAGAGCTATCGCGAACTTTCTACAACAGCACAGTAAATCCGATGGATTTTGCTAACAATCCGCAGCAGTCGGCTTCCAGCATAAACCGGTGGGCAAGCGATAACACGTACGGAAAAATTAATCAAATTGTGTCAAACAACATTAACACTGATACTCAAATGATCGTCGCGAATGCGCTGTATTTTAAAGGATTGTGGAAGGAGATGTTCGAAAAGCAAGCCACCACCTATAAAATGTTTTACCCAGACGGTCATGCTCACCCGGAGACGGCAAAAGAGGTCTTGTCGATGGCTGTGATAGGGTGCTTCCCATATTACGACGCAGTTCAGTACGATGCTAAAATTGTCGGATTGCCCTACCAGGGCGACAAGACTGCTCTCTACATAATCATCCCGAACAATTCAAGCCGCGAAAAATTGCAACGCTTCCAGAGCACGTTGACCGGTAAAGACATCGGCAATATGGTCGTCAAAATGACCGTCAGAAAAGCACTAATTCAGTTGCCGAAAATGAAAATATCCAACACGATCAATCTGAGAGATGTTCTGCAGAAACTAAATCTCCGCACCATTTTCAACCCGTCCAGCAGTGATCTATCGGGGATGTTGGATCAGTTCGATCGTAATAGAAACGGGTTTCGCGACGACGCTCTGCGGCAGCCGCTTTATGCAAGTGATATCATCCACAAGGTAGAACTGGAAATCAACGAAAAAGGAACGGAAGGTGGCGCCGTCACGGCGTCTACGATATTCCGATCGCTGCCGTCGGTAACCGTACGGATCGATACACCGTTCTTGATGCTGCTCGGTCACGATGCCACCAGACTGCCGCTGTTCTATGGAAGCATCTATGATCCATCTAGTTAGTTTGGCGATCGGCTCGGATTGGTGGCCGACAGGTTGTGTGTGCTTGTGTGGCTGTGTTTGTGTGTGTTTCATTATCTAATAATAAATGTATCTCGTAGAACGCGTTTTATTTTGTTGAAAATATTATCTTATTGAGAGGAAAGAAGTCGTAAGATTCCAATGTTTGTTTAGTGGCGATGCAAGTCAACTTGATCTTTTACACTGGGAAAACCTGTGAATTATGGCTCCTCAGGAGAAGTGTGCGAGAGAACGTATTGCGAGCCATTTAAGTGCTCAGTCATAAAAGCGCACATTTGATCCTGAATATCGGCATTTATGTTTATAATAATTCTACTGGTTTTAGGTGATCTACGTTAATTACTTAGGGTGATTGCAACGAGGCTTTTGCACAATTTTACGACCAAGTGCGGAAACTGTTGGGAGCTGTGTAATAAAATGCGAAAAGTTCGCAGTATTAGGTACAAATGGATTTGATTTGATTCTGGAATAACTTGTGCCGATTGGACTCGCGATTTATGTTCAATTATGTTCTAATGATGTGTCGGATTGCAGTGTGGTTTATGACGAAGCGGTTAAATTTTAAAAAAATACTCGAATATTTAACTACCCATAAACGGTATGATCAAACAAGGAAAAAATTCTTGAAACTATGTGAAGTTTTATAAGTTGAACCTAAACATCTTCGGCAAAGAAACGTTTTACAAACATTGCACCGGAAGTGTTTATATTCCCACCAGCTGGGATCAAAAATTCAAAACATTTTTAGCGTGGGGTTTCATAACAGGGGGGGGAGGACTCCGAACTCCGAATGCCTGGACAATTTTCACCAAACTTGGCTCACATGTTCCTTGACATTAGGGATACTGGGAAGTTGATAAAAGGGGGGAAGAGATCTAAATAAGTAGAAGGGGTTGCGTTTCTTTTGCATTTCAACCCATTGTAGTTGTGCAACTGACATTGAGAAAAGAGGGGGGCTCCACCGAGGAGGAATATAAGGTAAATAAAACTTTATTTCGTTTCCATTATAGCGATTTTCATTGAGCAAACTGATGCATAATTAGCTACGTGACAGAAGGGGAAGCTGACTGGGAAGGAACCGACATGTAGGGGTGAGGGGGGGGGGGGCGAGGAACGTGAGTATGAATGTATGTTCCACCATAGTTTCGGAACTTCTGGACTGTTTTTTGTCAAACACATGTTTTTTGGCAAGATTCTTTTATACCGGGGAGTTGACAAAAAAGGAGGACAGTCTCTTACAAGGGGAGAGAAAGATTCAAACGGAGAAACGGGCGCGTTTCTCTTGCATTTGGAACGATAGTAGTTGTATAAGTTGTTTTATTTCTGAAAGGGGGAATAGAGTGGCCATTAAAAAGGGGGAGGTTCAAAAACGTAAAAAAAGCTTTGAGTCGATTTACAGGGATTACCGAGAAGAAGATAGATTTAGAAGTGGTTGGTGGACAACGTGAGAGGAACTGACAAAGGGAGGAAACATATTCAAATGAAAAAAGGGTTTTTTTGTTTTTTGCATTATGAGAGTTTTCGTTCCAAAAGCAGATGTACAAGTGACTGAGTGACAAAGGGACCCCGAGTGTGAACGGGCAATCAGCTAGTAAGCTAATAAAAGAAAGTTTCACACCATTTAAAAACATTCGTAGATTTATTTTCTATCGCACATATTGTTATTACGAATGGTTCGTATTTGGTACGAGAACACATTCGTAGGACTTTTCGCATCAGTTCGCATTCGATGTATGGTTATTGTTTGGCTTCGTTATCGACGAAATCGGGCTGCGATGATTGTAGGTGAGAGAAAATATATTTGCGCAGTTACGAACTGCTTAATGTGCAGCATTCGTGGTTCTGTGGATTGCGGCGTCGTCGATTGTTCTTAAGGAATCAGTTATTTTAGAGAAAAAAAGAGATTTCGCTATTTTTCGACAGGTGTCGGTATTATACTATTTTTATTGTGAGCTTTTCTGTAGATTCGTATAATGCATGAATCATTTTTCAAAATACAATAATTTGTACAGACATGACGTTGTCTAGATGTACGAAACAGTCAGAACTAATTCGTAAAATAAAAGTTTGTTTTCGCACTATAAAACATGCTTTATTCTTAATGTAGATATTATTAATAACATCCACAAAGACATTAGAAAGCGCTATGGAAAATCATGGACGAGAACAGCTTCCCCAGGAAGCTCATCAAACTGATTAAATCTACGATGGATGGTACACAGTGCTGTGTTCGGATTTCGGGTGGATTGTCAAGTTCATTCGAATCACACAGAGGGCTTCGTCAAGGTGATGGTATTTCATGCCTGCTGTTCAATATAGCGCTACAAGGTGTTATGAACCGAGCGGATATCAACACGCGGGGCACGATATTCAACAAATCTAGTCAATTCGTCTGCTTTGCCGATGACATGGATATTATCGGCAGAACATTTGTGGCAGTGGCAGATTCGGAGGCCTATTATCAGCGGGAGTTGTTCTTACTATGGGTTCCACAAGCAATTGCGGTCAAGCAGACTAAGTCCCCGTACAAAGTGCACCCTGTACAAGACGCTTATTAGACCGGTTGTTCTCTACGGGCATGAAACATGGACAATGCTCGACGAGGACCTGCGAGTGCTCGGAGTTTTCGAACGACGAGTGCTAAGAACGATCTTCGGCGGCGTACAGGAGAACGGAGTATGGAGGCGGTGGATGAACCACGAACTCGCACAGCTCTATGGCGAACCCAGTATCCAGAAGGTGGCTAAAGCTGGACGGATACGATGGGCAGGCCATGTTGCAAGAATGCCGGACAACTACCCTGCAAAGATGGTGTTCGCCTCAAATCCGGTAGCAACAAGACGACCAGGAGCGCAGCGAGTAAGATGGTTAGACCAGGTGAAGCGAGGTCTCGCGGAGATTACTCGGTGTTCGAGGAATTGGAGAGCGGTAGACCTCAACCGAGTTACATGGAGAAACTTTGTTCAACAGGCTTTGTCTTAGGACGGCAAGCCACCTAAGAAGAAGGACATTAGATTTACATCCGAAATAGAGCAAAACTGCCGACTCCCGTTCCTAGACGTCTTTAAAATAATATTACGGCACAACAGAGGTATACCTTACCAACAGCTCATTAGCCTATGCCTGGCAATAGTCCGTACCAGTCAACAGACTGTGGGGTTACATTAGGACCCTTTTATCAATGGGCGATAGTACGTAATGGTTCGCGTTGACAAAATGAATCTCAGTTAAGTTTTGAATTAGAACTTTGTAGGAAATTCGTGAATACTAAAAGAGTGATACCTAGTACTCCAAATCATTCTTTTTAACACAAAATGGCACCTTTTCACCATCATATAAAATCGGTTCCCTCTGTGGTAAAGGGAAACAAACTGATATGGATTATATATTTGAAATTGCCAGACTAACTGGCAATACCGTGAACCCCCATTCGTTTGACCGTTTTTAATCTGAACATTTTTTAATTTGAGCCCCGTTGGTTTGCACGACGTGCAAATTAAAAATGGTTCAAATGTCATTCTCAACATGGCATCATTTGGTTATGCAGACAATGCACATAAACACGATTTGTTTGTACTGATCTAGCGTGTTTAATCTGTTTCACGTTGCGTTTTCCCAACGATTATGACAGAAATCCGATCGGAGAATGAAATATCGCTGCTTGCAACTGCCAACTGATTTAAACCACCAAAACAATAACAAAGAGCAGGGTGTCCAGTTCATACAAGTTCCAGTATATTTGGGGCTGCCAGTTGTTCAAATTAAAAACTAACCCCGTTAGTTTGCATAAGGAATCGTTCAAACGAACGCGGGTCCACTGTAAATACAGTTGTTACTAAAATGTTATTATTTAGCATTTTGCATGAAAACACTTGAATATACACTTTTCTAGAACGGGGGAGGCTAATGACTATTCAAGATAATTAACCTATCTTCTTCTTCTGACAGCATAGAGCCGGAGTGGCTTTTGCTGTATCAAGAATTCCTCTTCTCTGTACTTGGTCCTGGGTAACTCGCCGCCAATTAGTTGAGCGTCTCGACACACGCAAGTCGATATAAACTTGATCGAGCCATCTATCACATTGCGCCTCTCTATTCCTGATGCCGGTGAGGTTCTTGAAGAGAAGAAATTTCACTGTACAGTCGTTCGGCATACGTGGACAGCCCTCCGTAGGCTCCAAACTTCCGCCAGGTGTACGATGGGAATCGCCGTCAATAGTCACTATCCGTGGGAGGCAAGCCTTGCTTTCTTTGTAGCCTCTTTCTACCTTATATTTGGTTTTCGACGCATTGATTTGTAACCCTATCCTCATAACCTCCGTTTTTAGTCGGACGTAGCTTGCCTCCGCCATCCCAAGGTTTCTAGTAATGATGTCGAGGTCGTTTGCGAAGGTTAGGAGTCGGCTACTCTTGCTGAAAATCGTTTCTCTCGTTTCGATGCCCGCTCGCTGGATCACACCTTCAATAGCATAACATACAGGACAGTCCATCCCCTTGCAGCAACCCTCTGCGCGATTCGAAATGACTCGAGAGTGTCCCCGTACTCGTGCAATACCTGCCATAGCTGTTCGCGTTCACCTGTATCGTATGCTGCACTGAAACCCACGAATATATGATGCATGGACGTTGTACTCTCTACATTTCTGGAAGATTCCGTAGTAGTACGGGTCCCCGTAAAGCCCGCCTGATACTGCCCTACGAGTTCTCTTGCTATTGGGGATAGACGACGCAACAAAAACTGGGAGAGCACCTTTAGGCGGCGTTGACCAACGTAATGCCGCGGTAGTTATAGCAATCTAGCCGGCCGCCCTTTTTGTAAATGGGGAACAGACTACACCTTTCATTCACTCCTCCGGTAGTTTCTCCTCCTCCCATATCCTTGAAATTATCTAGTAAAGTGCCGTTGCTAGTGGTTCTTTGTTATTTTTGTAGTGTCGGTCCTGTCCGGCGGCTCTATCATTCTTCAGCAGACCGATTTCTCGCCGGATCTCTTCAAAATCGGGAGCCGGCACGTAGGCACTCCTAGCCCAAGCAACAACGTGAGTTTTATTGTACTTTTATGGTTGGTTTTCATGACCAAGTTTGGTCTTAAATACCATTATAAGAGTGTAATAAAACTCAAATTGTTACTTGGGAGGTTGACTTTCGTTGCGTCTCCTTTTATTATTCGTTTGTGACCAGTTTTGCCTTCTCGTCCCTCATCCCGAGATGGGTTCACCTTCTCATGAAACTGGCGCGTCTTATTAGCCCGGAATAGTTGTTCTAGCTCTTTACGACCTCACGCTTTTTCTTCCCCAGCATCGTGGTTAGCTCGCGCTCGATGGTACTATTAAATTCTGCCTCGTGGCAATGCTCAGATAATGTCTCAAGCCCTTTTTTCCTCTCCATCGGCTGTTGGCATTCCCTGTCGAATCAGTCATTTTGTGAACACGAGGTTTCTCCACCTTGCACCGCGGTTGCGTCCTTATTAACGGCCGAGCGTATCCTAGTCCATCCTTCTTCGGAGGTCGAAGCACCTAGCTTCATAGAGGAAGGTAGAGCTTCATTCAGTAGGCATGCGTAGTTCTCAGAAACATGCGGGTTATCTAATTACCGAATGTTTAACCGAAGAGGGCCGCTTTCTCGCGAGTTATATAGCGATGGTGAGCGCACATATGCTGCTATCAGGTAATGATCCGAGGCGATATCCGCACCCCGTATGGAGCGTATATTGGTGATGTTTGAGAAAAACTGACCATCGATGAGAATATGGTCGATTTGGTTCATTTTGGTGCATCCTGCCTGCTCATCACCACTAGATAATTAACCTATACAAAGTGTATTTTTTCGGATGAGCATTACTGCAGGGGTAAGAAATCCACGTTTGGCGCCATTTTGAAATCCAAGATGGCGAACTTTTTAGCATTTTGCATGAACACCCCTGCAAATTACACTATTTTAGAACAGATATGGAACAGATTTTGGAATACAAGACGGAGACTGGGTGTTTAATTTTGGCATGAAACATCAATTTTAGACTTCTAACAGTCAGTTCCATTCCTAAAAAGTCTACATTCCGCGAGTTTTGATGCAAAATACTAAATAATAATCCGCCTAATAATAATCTTGCATTTTTACTTTTTTGCTAACATTTGAGTTTTATGTTTGATTAAAAGTTAATACTCTTTCTTTAAGTAATAACAAATCATGACTTTTAAACTATTATATGCTCAAATGCATAATTCGTTCGTTGAAAATACTAAGTTGAAAGGAAAAACTCTTTTAATCAAGTTGGCGCATTTAGCGAAATTTTTCGTTTAAAAGTTTGACTGGGTAGCTGGGAAAACCAATCTTTTATATTATGTTAATTCAAAGGTGCAAGATTTCTGACTAACAAATATTAAATCATTTAGGCTTAAATGCCATCGTGCGATAAAATTAATTCAATATATCAACTTACCCAGGATGGAATCTGAATGAGTTCAAGGGTGTAGTCGTCTTCCAGTGTGAGAAACGTAAAGCCTTGTAGGTGACATCAATCCCACTCGTCATGTGTGCAGCTTAATGACATTCGGCATCGAGCTTTATGGCTTCAGTCGGCCTAAAGTTTATAGCTTTCAATAATTGTGGACTTCAAGTTTTATTATGCTTTTCAGTCGCTTTAAGGCTACGTATGACGTAGCTACCAGGGACGCGTCAGATATTTACCACCTGTAATAATAGCGAACGGCGCCGCCGCGCTGAAACAGTGGTAAAGAATTTTCTCATCAGAATAGATAACAACACCTCTTATCAGCCCGGCGCTGTCGATAAACAGTTTTCAATTGAGTCATCTGATAATATTTTGTTGACTTTTAGAATCACGTACTGTTTTCGGAATTTCCTTTTACAGCACATCAAAGAACCTTTCCCAGCCGAGCTGTTCGGGATGAAGATTTATGTCATAATGAGTCAAACATATGCGAATGTCATCCGCGGTGCCCTAACGGCCCTGTTGGCAAGACGTAGAAAGTATAATCATTTCTGAGTGACGATTTTACGAGCTTTATGATGAAGTCACATGTGAATAGTAATTTCTAAAATGATGTGCCATCTGGATTTGAAGTGTTTGGTTACTAAACACTAATGACTAATGTGAGTCATTTGATGTCGAGAGATATAAGTGTATTTCGATTCAAAATATTTTTTTTTACCAAAAGAATTATTTTTTGAACCTGTTTTAACTTGATCTGATTTAATTTTAATGTGATCCTCAATTTTCGATTCATTTCCAATTCACGAGGTTTTCATTTTATTCAATCTCTATAAATTTTGACTGCTTTCCTAATTTAGAATATAAGATCAAACTGTTTTATTGCTTATTAACACGAGACGATACTCAGATAGAATTGGTCGATATGCCGCTATATGTGTTGTCCCATTTTTGCTGTCGTCTGGTTTTTGCTAATGGCTTCATGGCGATGAAGTGTTGTTGATGTTTATGTTTACTGACTTGATCCATCGGGTTGTTATATACAATACATACTTAAATTTTGGACCCCTTTTGTTTTTCAAAATCCCATATTTAAGGATTTCGTTTCGGTGCAAGTTTTAGCAGTTTCCACAACGTTGGTTGGCAACCTTTACTTTAAAATTTAATATAAAGCCAAATAATTTCCCAAACTCAGAAGGTCGCAGATTTTGATTTAATCTGCCACAACTTTTGCGATATAAGGAATAATAGATAAGGAATTGCGTAAAAATAATTTTAAGTTCGATATCAAGCCCAGTTATAAATCAAATTTCAAGTTTTAGCCTAATTAAAGTTTAATTTCAAGTCCAATTTCATGTTCAATGTTAGGTCTAGCTTTAAGTTTAATTCCAAATCCAATTTCAAATGCAATTCAGATCCAACTGTACATCCAATTTCACGGCCTATTTCAATTCCTACTTTAAGTGAAATTTGATGTTTATTTTATGTCTATTTCCAAGTCTGATTTCAACTTTGATTTTGAGTTCAACATTAAGCACAAGTTAAAATTCGATTCTATATCTAATTTTACATGCTTTTAAGTTCAACTTCTAGTTCGAATTTTAATTTTTTTATTTTCAATCAATTTTATCGATTGGTCACTCAGTTTTTTCGGTTTGCAGTCATAAAATGTAGCAGAAAAACGGTTGTTTTCTCTTTTACCAACGTTTCGAATAATATATTCTTTTTCAAGGCTCTACTGGCTCAAGGCTGATCAAAGCACTATTTTGTCATTTTCTAATCTTTGAATGGTAAAATTTTCATGAATTTTTGTTGTTCCTGAGGCAGAAAACTTAGGCAATTTAAGTATTATATTTAAATTTTAATCTTGAAAGCTATCTCAGGTCTTGCTTTTCATATACACGTTATTATTGCGTGCCAAAGCCTGCCAAAAGAGAGACAAGATCGAAAGATTTTTGTTACCGTTTTGCGGTTATTAATAGCTTATTTCACACAAAACTCTTTGACTCATGTTCAACAATTTTTTTGCTACCCCAATTTTTAAAGCTAATTTTAAATGGGGTGAGAATTCCTAGCAGCCAAATTTCCTACGTTTTTTCGTGCGACGAAGAAGAAAATGTCGACAAATCGTTTCAATTTCCGTCAATCATAAAATGATAACAACTCACGTAACGCATTGTCGTTATTCTGCAGCCGGGAAAACTTGCATGACCAGCGGAAATTTTTGCAGAATAACATTTGTCATGCCGTCGTACACAAATTCATGCGCGCTAGATTCGTAAACATTGTTGTGATTTTTAGTTCGGATGATGAAAAATTTTGAATGGACGGATTTTAAAACGGTACGACGAATTTAGGAAACAAATCCAGCTGTGTAATTTCAATAAAATGCTTTAATACTAAAAAGCGATTTAGTAAATTCAAAATGCACGGATCAGAAGGTAAGTGTGTTTGACTTAAATCAGAACAAGAACTTTTGAAGTATTCATTGAATCCATCCAAGAAATGATGAAAATTAGAGTGGGTTTACTAACTACGACGGGAATCGGAAATAAACCCTACCTGGCATAAAAAAGAAAAACGAAAGACGAAACAGATTGGGGGGAAAAACCGGGTGTAAATAGCGAAAAACTAGAAAAAACAAACGGAGAATGAAACGAGGCAAAAAAAAGTGGAGATTGTATAGAAAAATAGGAAAACACGGAAGATAAAAGAAAAAAATTAGAGAAAAGAAGGAAAAACGGTAAAGAAAATGAGGAAAATGAGTAAGACAAACTGGTCATAAAAAGAGTGGGACGGAGGAAAAGAGGAAAAACGAGATAAGAAAGAAAAAACTAAAAGAAAAGCACGGGAGTAGGCAAATTGAGAAACGAAAACAGAAAAAGTGGAAAATGGAGAAACAAAAGGAAAATAAAAGACAAAATGAAAAACAGAACATGACAGAAAAAGAGGAAAAGTTGAACATATTAAGAGAAAGAGTGAAACAGACGAAAACAAAATAAAATGAAAAAGAGTTAACGGGATAGAAAACTAAAAGAGATGAAAAGAGAAAACCAAAACGAAAATCAAGACTGGAAAAGGTGAATATGGGTCAGGAAAAGGGAAAATTGAGAGAGAAAAGGAGGGAAACAAATAGAGGGAAGAGGGACAGAATAGAAAAAAAAACGTGACAGAAAAGGTGGGCAAACTGGAGAGAATAAAAGAGAAACGAGATAAGAAATAGAAAACGGAACAGAATACAAGAGAAACTGAAATGAAACAGCAGACGAGCAAGAGAGGAAAAAGAAAACCGATAGAGGAATCGATGAAAAGGGAAAACAAGTCAAGGTGGATATAAAAAGAGAAAGATGGGACAAAATGAAAATGGTAAAAAGGTGACGCAAAAAGAAGAAAAGAAAAACAAGAAAAACGATTTGGTCCAAAAAAGATAAAACTGTATAAAAAACAAGAAAAAATGGAATAGACGAAGACAGAAAGTGAGAAGGAGGAGAGCTGGAAAAAGTCGAAAACTGTCAAAGAGGAAAGAAAAAAATAGAAAAGAAAAGATGGAAAACGCGAAAAAGATGCAAAAAATGTGTGAAAACAAAAGCAAAAACTAGACTAAAAATAAGAAAAAATGAAACTTAAAGTAATAAAATAAGAAAAAAATTTTATACCATTCTAATTGTATATTCGTAATGTGGTTCATTTTGGATTTTCGATGTGATGTGTAAATAATAAGATGAAAAACAAGATTGAAAATAAGAGAAAATAGAAAAGAGAAATAAGGACAGGAATCTAAGAAAAGTTTAATGAAGTAGAATAGAATATAGAATACACGGGGCAGAAAAAAAGCGTGAGAAAGACTGGTAGAACGGAGGAAAAATAAAAATAAAAGTGAGAGCAAAAACCAAGAAAACGGCACAGAAAAGAAAGAAAAATAAAACAAAAAATGAAAAACCGGAAATGGAAAACATTTCGCTCAATCGTAAAGAACTTAGCTTGATCTTATATATGAGTCATATTTTGCACGAAAATGGGTAATTATGTCACACAGAAACCTTATAAATGAGGAACGTACTGCTTATGCTGACTGAAAAAACCTTTGTTATCTTCTATACCTATAAAAATGGATTTCTGTCTGTCTGTCTGTCGAGATGTTCCTTATAGAACCGAAAACTACTGAACCTATCGGCGTGAAAATTTGCATGTAGAGGTTTTTGGGGCCAGGGAAGGTTCTTATGATGGTTAGAGACCCCTTCCCCCACTAAGAGAGGGGGCTCCCATACAAATGAAACACAAATTTATGCATAACTCGAGAACTAATCAACCAAATGGAACAAAATTTGGCATGTTTGGTTTTGGAGACAAGGGATTCAGCCCACCGTAGAGATCACCTCTATCTAGGTTTATTTATTTTCCTAGATCTACTGACCTCTATTACTTTCCTTCAGTTAGGTCACCCCTGCGAAATGGTACTTTCTACGAAAAGATTTTCCGTGAAATGGTACATCCCGCGTAAGGTTTTTCGTGAAATGGTATTCTGTAAACCTCTATATTCCGCGTTATGGTCAACAGAGAATTGATGTTCCGCAAAATGGTATTCGGCGAAATGGTTTGTAATGATGGCGAATATTTAAATTCTATCCGCTTTATTTTATCAGGCTAAGCAAAGGGGGGTGTTGTTTTTTATTTTACTGTGAGGAAAATTTGTATATTAAAACATCCATGAACTCCTCGGAAATTTGCAAAATTCGAGCAAAATTGCAAAATTGTGATAAAGGTCATCCGAGATTCAGGATTTATGTACAACACAGTTTAATTTATGGCAATACGAAGTTTGTCGGGTCAGCTAGTATACTATAACAAAGGTAAAAATAACAGACATTTTGATAGATTCTCGATAACAACATTGTACGCTCATTAAAATTGTTTTGTTGCAAAAATACTTCAGACCTTCAAACAATTTGTTTAACTGAGTTATTTAACTTGAAACACAAAAGTGATCCATAATTGTGGGTGATCCTTAATTGTGGAGGGAGTGTAATTGGATTTCCCATATCAATTTCAAGTCAATTTTAACTCCAATTTCCAGTTCAATTTGTAATAAACCCTCAAGCCAAAATTAGTCAAAATTCATGTCTAGGCGGTCCGGCGCTTTCAACTTAATTGGTCGGTATATTTGTGATAAGTAATAATAGATTCGCCACCTTACGATTACTCGATTTTACAGGCCAAAACATTCTTCTGAAAGGTCGAGTGCCCTAACTTTCATTTAATTAAATTCACTTCCCTCGGGCACAACCGGTCTTTAGTTGAATCTATTGAATGCTGTAACAAATTGGTGCATGGCTTTCTTTTAAATGCCGTAGATGCATTACTTATCGAATGTTATCCAAGAAAAAAAATTGATTTACGAAAAGATCTAGATGAAGATCCAAATCGAGATCGAAACGTTGGCGTAAAAATGAAAATTGAGTGTCTAATATAGTTTAATAACTGAACGGCCAAATCCCAATCATTCGATAAATATTTATCTGTCGCGAAATACCAGTTGATCTGGAAAAAGTTATAATTTCTCTTCTTTCTCGTAGTAAACCGCGCAGATTGTGTGATTAATAAAAGATCTCTTCAATCTCAAGAACAAATTATATTTGTTTTCAACCAATTAAAACATCCTATCCACAATTGAACTTTAACCTTATACGTATCATCACCTTTCCAGTCAATCGGTGTTTCTCACGGCTTCATTAGGAGAGTTCTATTTTCGATATATCCGTCGAAAAAACCAGACAGGATCCGCAAGTCACGCTTCTAACAAGCAATCATGTTGTACCGTAGAAGATGTACAGACTCATCCAGGTGATTTCATTCGAGTTAGTTCAAATGTTTGATAAGATCGACATGTTCTTTGCCAGCGCATGGTGGGTAATTGGGAGGTCCCGATAGTATGTTTCTCAAATTGATTCGTTGCAATCTCAAAAGCAATGAGTTTAAGCAAAACAACAGCTTGTATGCGATATTGTTAAATACAACCCGACTGACGTAAGAATAATCGACGAAAGGTTATTTAATATTGCGTTCATTTCATTGTGGGAAGCTGGGAAGCAGAATTCTAGCTGCATGGATGACAGTTTATATTAATATCGAAATGTGCCACCCGTCAGCTATGATGACTATTTTGCACACCTAAGCCTACACGGCTGCCGTTGGTTGTCTCATCGATCGGTACGAAGTCCGCGCACGGCTTGTGCAATGATCCTGTTTTCCTGCGAAGTGTTGATGAGAGCACGCTGTCTGGAAAAACCAAAACGCTGCCATAAACCAATAAGCGTGACGAGGTTCGCCCTCGATCAGACCGTGCCCCCGAGCAATTGTAATCAAACTACCGTCTGGCAGCGAAAGCAGACCAGTTAATTGAATTGTTATCGTCAAGTTTCAACTCTATAGTTGAATGCTTTGTATTGTATTCAACTTTATCCAGTTATTCGTATATATTTATACGGCTATGTATTTTAATTTTCTTTTTCACTTTATTTCTGGATTTCATTTGAAAAAGATTGATTCAAGGCTATTAATTGTTTTAACTTTGCGTAAAACCTGCAGGTTTTGGCGAAAAATTATAACTTTCATTTTCATAACTATCTTTCCTGTTTTCAGGACTGACTAAGAATTATCGTTTTCAAAAAATTATAACTATGACGTTACGTTTCTAATCAAAATATATTTTTCGGCAAAGTTGTTGACAGATGCTTAATCAACATTTAGGTTTCGTCACTAATATATTATTTCATAACCTGAATTGATTCAAATAAAAGGAACTGGTGAGATCAGCGAAAAATTTATACTATTTCAATTGTATATTCGCAATGTGCCTGATTTTATATATTCGAAGCTTTAAGGTTTGCTCTATAACTTTGAAACTAGGTTTAAATATCGATTGAAATTTTATCTTTTTATCTTTATTAGCCGCTTCTGCAGAATATATACAATTGCAATTGAGACCTTTTGAATTACTGTGACAGCATATTTTTTTTTAATAAAAAAACACTGATAACGACAAACAACGCTTGATACATGTCGGCATATTGTATTGGGGATGTTAAACAACAATACAAATAATCAGGCAGCTGCAAATGCCAGACTGGAATCTGGAAAAACCCATTGCCAATATATGTTTACACATTTTCTTGGACACTGTCCGCCAGCAATGCTGGTATAAACTACGAAAGCCAATTAGTTTTGATTCTACGGTCAGTTTCAATTGAAATAAAACTATAATTGGATAACTGAGTGGTTTGCGGACTCAGCAGCTATAAGCTGACTTGCAAATAAACTAACTGAAGTTTTCTTATCATTAGCTCTTTTGAAAATTACGAGCGAGAAATAAATTTTAACTGATCTGGCCGACAAATGATTCAGAGCCAATTTATATGCGGAATGAATTCACAAACTTGATATGATTTTATTGACCGTATTATGAGGGGAAAATTCCTTTCTCTCAAATAATGGAAGAAGATCTAAATGGACGGACAGCTTAAAGTTGAGTTATGGAAACTTAAATTGATATCTATATATATAAAAGTGGCCGTAAGTTTATATGTTTGTGTGTTCTGTCATACCTCCAGAACCCCTCAACCATTCTCCAACAAACTTGGCACACATGTTCCTTGATGTAAAGGAACATATCACTGTCTCACTGCCGTGATCAGTGATTTAAGCGCTGTTGAATTTTTTTTTAATGAATTTATGTTGATGATTTCAGGATTTTAGTTTACCATGATTTGATTAGATTTAAAGAAATAAAAAGAAAGGAATAAAAATACTGTGTTATAGGAATTTTAATATTTGGTACACGAAAAATTTGATTCTCTTTCTGATAGGATTCCGATGAATAAAATAATTATTTTTCTCTGTCAATGATATACTTTACAGTTTCTATGGTGACATACGTTGTTTACTTTTTTATGTAAACAGAAGCTACGAATAAAGCTGAGATCAGCCTTCGGCACGTCGCAATTTTTGCGAGATTGAAATCTGAAACTTAGAAACACTGGCCAGATGTCTAACAAAACAAAACAAAAACCTAACTGCCAATTTCGCTGCCGGTGAAAAACGATAAACAATTGAAATAAGCCTATAAACACAGACATGAATCAATGGCTAGTATAATTTTAGCTTAGTTACTTACTTGGCCGGACACTAAACGATTTTATTCAACCTGGTGTTGTTCGCTGCGCCACTCTTCGTTTCGTCCCTACACCTCGTTGCAGGAGGTCCGGTATTGCTTTGAGTGATCCTCTTCCTCTTCTGTTGGGTACTCTTACCACTGTGTCCATTATTTTGAACTATTGTAGTATGCCCCTTGTTGCTTTTGCTGTATGCTTTAAGCGATAGTTGAAACTGGAGAAACGATTAAACATGCAAGGCTTGGGTCTCCACGATTATCTATTTTTTGGTGACGGCAGTAAATTCGTTGAAATCAAAACAAGTTTTCTTCAGCATTCAGCACCAAGTGACTATTACCACCGTTGAAAAATTTCTTCTATGGAAGATTCTTAACAACCAAACTTAATCCAAATCTAAATTAATCAACAACTTAATCCAACTAAACTTCAGTTTTTAAAATGCCTTTTTTCTCAGTTTAGAAATGTTTTTTATTTTTTTCAGTATTTTTTTATGAAAATTCTAATTTTCAGATCAGATTTTCTAAAAGTAAAGTCATTTTTTTGTAGGTGCTATAGTTTTCGAAAATACTATAATACCTTTTTTTCTGGAAAGGACTTAAAAAATTAACATTTTTTTGAAACGATGGTTCTACAATTGATGAAGGGACGGTAAGGGAAAGTAATGAAGAAGGATTTTTTGGGAATGGAGGGGAAAGAGTGGAAAGGAAGGGGGGGAGGGGGTAATAGGTAGCTACGTTTAACAAGTTGTCTTTGTGACTCCTACCTTTTGTCCAATGCTGGAAGGTGCAAGGTTTGCTCAAAATTCAAGTTTTTTGAAACTGTTAGGCCCCTTCGCGAACGAACTATTTCGAGGTATCAAAAGTGTAATTCTTATTTTTTAACTATTTTCAACCAATTAAGCGCAAAAGTTACAATATTTGAAGACCTCGTGTCAGTAGTGGCCTCGTTTCAGCGAGAATTACTCACAAGGAAACATCACTATCGGTCACAGGCTCAGAGCCTAACAATATACACTGTAGTGTAGTCCTGTCGTTCCCGAACTTCACTGCACTGCTCGTATTGGTGTAGCCTATGGAACTTTTTTGAGAAAATTTAACTTGAAATTTGCATGGGAATGCGACTCAATGGAGGCGCATGGTATATTGCGAATATTGTAACAGAACAAAAAGAAAACGCTATTGTTTTAAAAAGTATGATTTTATTATGCAACAAGCGTTTCTAAAATCAATTTTTGGCCCACCTGGAAGTGTTATTAATCTTTTCTCTTCATTACGCTACTCTTTACATGTTATTTTACACCGCACTTCCCACTAAACGGGACTCCGCAGTTTGAAAGTGCGACGGCAGAACTACGATCAAACTGCGACATACTGAAATCACTGTCGTAAGAAAGAGAAAAAGCAACAACGGCAATTGGCATTAGGGTAAATAATACAGATTTGGCTGAAAGGCACAATAATAATTTAAATAATCTCTGACTTAAAGCATGAGTTGTATTTGTAATAAATCAAAGTTTATGTTACACTACTGTCGTCGCAATTTAAACTAGGAAGCTCACATTTTACAACACTTTTGTGTCCCGATGTTCGAGCACATCATTGAAGCACTAGTGTATTTCACAATGAGAACATCTCAAAAAGCAAAAATTCGTACAAGTTTCTTTTTCGCATGATGCGTACGTTCTTCAGTGCCTTTTCGTATGAGACACGGTCAGCTGACCAAATCTCCTTGGCTGCAAATAGTGTTCCGCTTTCTGGGCTTTCGTTGAATGTTATTAATGTGAGCGATGCTATAATCCAAAAAACCAACTCCGAAGTTATGTCGTCCCCGTTGGACCTGACGAGATCCCCGCTATTCTTCTCAAGAAATGCACCACAGGTTTGCTTGCTCCTCTTCACCATCTTTACAATTTATCTTTAATGGTGTTTAAATTTCCAGTTCACAATAAAGGCCATGAAAAGGACAGCTATAATTATCATGATATCGCCGCTTTGTGCGCCGCATCCAAGCTATTCGAAAAAGTAATCTTGGGACCAGTGTTCTACCATTTCAATTCATCGACGATTCTCAACATGAATTCATGCCACGTCGATTAACCACGACGAATCTCCTTTACTATTTATCAAGCTGTTTATACTACGGATACCATGTCGAGGCGTTTCCAAACGGATGCAATCTACATTGACCAGAGGCAGAATGGCCCATGCTATTAATTGTTTAAAAACGCGGAAACTATTTAGTAAAATTATGAATGCGCATTTTATTTTGGTGTAAAAGAAACTAATTCATAATTGTGTAGAATGTAAAAGCATCAAACATAGCTAGATCCAATAAAATCAAGCGATTATCCGCGATCTCATTCCACATGTAAGAAATCACGGTTTTCTCTGAAGCTTTTTGGTATGCAAATTTCATAATAAATACAGTCTATCTAATTGATATACTGTCATACTCGATGATTCATCATAAAAACGGCATTAACCAGGCATTTTTCACATATATTGCAAAAAACTTCAAAATACAAAACAAGGGTAGAATGCATCACAGCGGGATCGAACAGTTATAAAATATTTTTAATTTGCAGTACATCTTTTGTTTCGGATTATTTATTAAAAATGTAGCAATATTATGTATGGTATAGGACTTACAATTTGCCTTAAACCTAATTGTACATTGTTTAACTTACAATATTTCATCACACATCAGTTGGAGAAAAGTACATGATTAATTTTTATTGCCAATTATGTTGAGATATGAACCCATTGTATCCCAGCAAACAAGCATATGTAACAAACGCTATAACGAACGCCATTTTGGCAGCCTAGTTTTAGGAGTTTATACAACACGTGATTATGTGCATTTAGAGTGACTATATACAGAGTGGCGACAAGTCATCCCAAATGTATGCAATACGGTTTTTCCAAGGTTTTTCTTTCTCTTTCCTGCATACGCGTTGGATAGGTCGTCTGCTCGATTGGAATGACACTGACAGATAATTATCATTCCAATTTTGACATTGTCGCCACTCTGTATATAGTCACTCTATGTGCATTATATGCTGGTTTCGTTTAACGCCTAGTTGCGCACACTTGGTGCGTTTTGTTCACGGGCTTTGGTGTTTTGCCTCACATAATGATTTTGACTCTTGCCAAAAATCGTCAAAAATAACAAAAAATACTGGTTGTTGTTAGGAAATTTCACCAGCAGTAAGTGTAAAAAAGATCTCAAAGTCTTTTAGAAGTTGAAAAACGTGGAACAAACGAGCCGTTGCTTTGCAAAATGATGCTTTGCTTAAGCGGTGCATTCTGGACCACTTTACCCTACTTCAACGATGTAAACTCACTACGAGGACTCAGGCTTTCCTTTACTGATGATCTGATTTATCTCGCGGTCAAAAAAGTGGAAGACGCCATGTTCCTTCAACAGCAACTGTAGAGCTTTCCTAGATGGTGTAACGAAAATAGAATGATGCTCAACATTTGCAATTCTTCGGCTGTGTGGTTCTCCAGGAAAAAACAGCCAATCCTTTTCAACTGTCATCTAGGGTCTAGGCGAGGAACTGATTAAACGAGAGTCCTGCATCAAGAACTTGGAAGTTTTCCTTGACTCACAGCTCACCTACAAGCAGCACATTAGCTGCATCGTTGCTAACGCATCCCGCTTACTTAACTTACTTAATCAGCTCCAGGCCGTAGTTTCCTCTGCTGTACGAAGAAGTCGTCTCCATTCCACTCGGTCCATGGCCGCAATTCGCCAGCCACGTAGTCTACGTAGGGTCCACAGGTCGCCTTCCACTTGATCGATCCACCTTGCTCGCTGCGCGTCCCGCCGTCTCGTTCCAGTCGGATCGTTATTGAGAACTTTTTTAACCCATTATGACCCGGGTATACCTAAATTTGGACCAAATGAAGTGAAACTCTGTAATCTATTATATTATGGCTCGAATGTGTCGGGAAACGCAAAATCGTCATTTGGAATGCTTTCAAGGCCAAAATATCGCAGGTTAAATATTTTATAGCCTCAGTTTCAAACAAACAAATTACAAAGTTTTTTACAGATTTCTTATCGAATTTTGTGATAGACTTTACATATAAATACTAATTTACATGTCAGGTAATGTTTCGTCACTAAATGTAGACTTTTTCATGCGTTTTGGAGACAAAAATTTTTTCGCCATTTTTTCAACTTTTTTTCCGCCATTTGTCACAACTTTGCACTGTTGAAAATACAGATGAAATGACAAAAACTGACAAATTATAGCACACACACATCAGATTGATGTCTTATCTCTCTTGTAGTGATATATTAACAATGCTAACTATTGACATTCAGCAGTAAACAGGTTTTGAAGACGAGGTATGATATATCATACGCTGGGTCATAATGGGTTAACCGGGCTGTCGTCCGACATCCTCACGACGTGCCCAGCCCATCGCAGGCGACCAATTTTTGCGGTGTGGGCGATGGGTGGTTTCCTAAGCAGCTGATGCAATTCATGGTTCATTCGCCTCCTCCACGTTCCGTCTTCCATCTGCACTCCGCCGTAGATGGTGCGCAACACCTTCCGTTCGAAAACACTAAGGGCACGTTGGTCCTCCACGAGCATAGTCCATGTCTCATGGCCGTAAAGGACTACCGGTCTAATCAACAATCTACAAGACGATTGTTAACTTCGTGCGGTGGCGAATTTTGTTCGATCGCAGCGTCCTACGGAGTGATATATTATCCTATCGCAACCCGGGAAGCCGAGCGATTTGCAATTCCATGTCCCGAGTTTCCAATCGTAGTCCTTATTTCGTCGCGTAGGTCGACGCCGATTGTTCCGATCCCTATTTTCTTCTTCGTTGTTGGTAACTTTTTGTTTTCCAGGGCGGCTTGTTGGGCCTGCCCCTAAGCATCCTGCAGTCTTGGCCTAATCATGAGAACTGCGAAAGAACTTATACTGCGCGCTTGTCCATTCGACGCTGGAATAAAGCTCGGTGGTCTGGAATTCCCTTTATCTCAACGGCGTTGACCGATTAGAGAAAATACAATGCAGATTCATTCGATTTGTGCTCCGCCGCCTACCATGGAACAACCAGCTCCAGCTACCAAGATACGATCGCGCCTGATGCTAATTGTACTGGACACCCCAGCAACCAGGAGAAATCTGTACCGAGCAATCCTTGTAGCTGATATACTGATGGCGAGGGCCGATTGCCCATGGCTTCTCAATCATATTAATCTACGAGCTCAACCACGATTTCTTCGTAGCAGAATGTTCCTCCAAGTACCGTTGCAAAGGACTAATTATACAGCAAACGGGGACATCGTTAGGCTATAACGAGTTTTTGGCCAAGGATCAGCTAGGTTCGACTTTCACCTAACTCGTAGGAACACCGACAACCGTTTATAGCAATTGACAAGGGGGAAAATGATTAATACAACAACAACACAAAACGAAGTTTGGTACATAAAAATCATAAGCTTTGTTTCTTGCTGTTTTATACAACATGATACGTAATACAGAAAAGATATAGAAGAAAGCTTGACTCGGTTATCTGCAGCCAGAGGTGGGCACCGCTAACCGAAATTTTAGCTTCGCTAACAGCTAATTCGCTAAATCAAAACGTTAGCTTCGATAACCGCTAACCGCTAAATCAATCAACAATTTAGCGGAAGCTAACGCTAACCGCTAACAGCTAAATTTGTTAGCACTGTAGAATCAACACTTAAGCGAAAAGCGCTGATTTCGGCAATAAAAGATAATTTTTGTTTCAAAGGTAGTAATAAAATTTCAAGTTTTTAGTAAAAATACAATGAAATCAGAATAAAGGGAATTAGCAGGTAGAAAATTTGTAAAAACATATTTTGTTGATAATAATTGTCCTTGGTTGTTGTGAAAACTTTATTGCGTTGATACTTGGCCCAACACTTATGAATTTATTAAACTAGTGATGTCCGAGAAAATTGAAAAATCTCCCTTGATGTTTTCAGTGAATGTAGGAGGCCTCGAATTTTTTTAAATATCGATTTATTTGAGCCCGCGTACAAAAGTAGTCCTCTGCGGACTTGAGACAGCATCTTTGTTTACGGAAGTGCACTTGCCGTATTTGAACGAAAGGTATTGCGAACTATTTTTGGCGGAGTACAAACGGATAGCGGAGAGTGGCATAGGCGTATGCACCATGAGTTGTAGTCACTATTTGGAAAAAGTTGGGAGACTACTGTGGGCCGGCTGCATCGCAAGGATACCGAACAATTGTGCAGTAAAATCTGTTCTCTACAAGAGCCCCACCGGCACCAGGAATAGAGGGGCCAAACGAGTTAGATGGCTTGACCAGGTTGAAGCCGACTTGCATGTGCCGAGACGCGTAACGATTTGGAAACGAGTAGCCCAGGACCCAGGGGTGACATTGCGATTCTCGTTTCGAATGATTTTGGTTCGTTTCGACCACGTTAAACGAATGGGCGAAACGAACCAAAATCACTCGAAACGAGAATCGCAATGTCACCCCAGAAGTACAATGGAGAGGAATTCTTGATACGGTAAGAGCCACCCCGGCTCTTGGCTGGGAAAGTACGTACAAAAGTTTGGAATTTGGAACCCTTCAACCGAAGCCTGTGTGATATTTCTCACAAATTTTCCTTCTGCCAAAAAAAAGTTAGCGGTTTATTTAGCGGTACATAAATTTAGCGGAAGCTAACAAAAACGCTAACGGTTATAAAAATTAGCGAAAACGCTAACCGCTAACCAAAATGTTAGCTGAGCTAATTAGCTGTTAGCGGATTAGCGGAATTGTGCCCACCTCTGTCTGCAGCAAACGTATTATAAACATTGTTGAAAGTTTGCTCCAATTATGCCACAGTATCAAGTTTAATAGAGAGGAAATTCAATCCTGTAGCAGGAGACAAGTATAATACCACTTCCAGGTGAACAAAAGAGTGATTTTAGAAACGTTTGTTGCATAATAAAATCATACTTTTTGAAGCGATATCGTTTTCTTTTTGTTCTGTTACAATATTCACAATGTACCATGCGCCTCCATTGAGTCGCATTCCCATACTAATTGCAAGTTATGTTTTCTCAAAAAAGTTCTATAGGCTACACCTATACGAGCAGTGCAGTGAAGTTCTGGATCGACAGGACTACACTACGGAATATATGGTTAAGCTCTAAGCCTGTGACCGATAGTGATGTTTCCTTGTTAGCTGGAAAAAGCCAACAATACAATATCGGAACGTCGAGAGAACATAAGATTTTTGTCTTGGTAATTCTTTGAACCAAAGCCTATGTGCTACATTCCGTTATCGAAACTTGACCTTCTGTTTTTATATGACAGACTTCGCAGCCCGCTGTTAGAGTACAGAACAACTGCAGGGCCAGTTGCTACGATCCTTTTGACTCTAATAGCCTCTTCCAGCCGAGATTCGAGCATACGACGACTGGCTTTTTAGGCCAGCGTCATACCTCGAAGCCAACTGGGAGGTAAGTTTTCTTTAAAGATTCTTTGAAGACTGCCCTGCAAAATATTACCAACTATAATTGATTCTAGTCTTTATAAAAATATAACCTTCTTTGGACATTTAAAATGTAGTTAATGTGATAATTACTAAAACGAACATTCTGGTCGTGTTAAACATCCAAGACATCCACTGAATTGTAAATATGAGTTACAAGTTGTCCATTAAAACGCACAATTATATTTAAATGAATCAATTGGAGTAACAATTTCGCGGCATTTTTTGGGTCTAAGATCGATGAAACACTAAAATATGATTTTGACGATTGTAACTCAATTTTCCGGCGAGTATCTTTTTTCAGTACCACAGAACAAAAAAAATAGGAAAAAATTGGGAAAGATAGAACACTACATTTCGATTAAAACGTAGGTATGTGTTTCGAAGTGAAAAGAGTGTTCCATAGAATAAACGGTATACATCTTCATAAAAAGCTGCATAATCAGTCTATTCTTTAAACTTTTTAAAAGAAATTGGAATGATTCACAGAACTAACAACGGATACATTGTGTTTATCTACTGTCCGAACCAGATTCGTAATGAATACCAATTAGGCTGGTAAGCGTTGCTAATGTTTGGGTTCAAAGGTAAATAGCTTTATCCAATGCACATGTTCCCCTACGTTCCGCTGTTCACGAAGTCGATACATCTACACTTATCACCCTTGGGTGTTTATTCTATCCGCGCTTTTTTAAAATTCACTCTCGGAATCTTTACGATCGGTCGGAAAGCGTCTCCTCAACTGCTTGCTGTTTACTTTCCGTGCGTCACAGCGAGCTCGCTTGGACAGATGCGGGCTTCGGGTTGTTTATCTGCGGTGATGGATACTTACTATACTAGAACTACAGCAGCGCTTGCTTGCAGCGCGAATGCATGAAAATGATTCATCTCTCTATATAATCGACTGCTCGAGCTGGCGAACCTTCAGTATCGCAACCGAGGGAGCCGCCGCAGCACATTCGAAAGGTACGCGCACGCGCATGTGAATAAAACGGACCGAAAGTAGCTACTTTCGTGCGGAGCAATAATAATTTGACCAGTTGACGAACTCGACGTTGAAGACTGAGCCGAGTGGAAGAATAATAAATCGTAAGTTAAATTGAAATGGCGTCCTGTGGGGATAATTAGAGTGTTTTAAGCCAGTTTTAATTATAATTGGTCTGCTTAAGCGTTTGATGGTGGAAGATAAATTAGTTAGACCGGTTGGGTGCCGACCGGCAGTGGACAGTGCTGTATGAAATTTATTCAGCTTACAGCTTGGGCCGTGTAACTTAAACGTGATTGTAATTTAAATGCCAGTGAGAGTAGAAAAAAACGGTGTGGTTAGATCATTTGGAAGATTCAACGCAATTGATTCTGATCAGATAATCTCCAAGTACATACAGTTAAGTGTTTTACGCGATTGTACATTTAAAGTGCTTTACTTGGCAGTTGCAGTTTAAGAAATCAAATCCCAGAAACGGCAGTTGCCTTAATCAATTCGAGTTGAGCCAATATGGAAATGATATCTAGTTATACCAATGGTGCTCGAATGTCTGGGAATGGTGTGACAAGGTGAAGGGAAATTTTTTCCGTTACATCATCGCGTGTATTCCGAAAAAGTTGGAAATGTACCACGAAATTTTAGAAATTCAACTAAAATTTTCGTTCATTGGGACTGGAACTGGGTGAAAATAGTAATAGTAGTTGTTTGCGTTGTGTTTTTTGTGCAACTCATTTAAAATCGATTGTAAATGGTTAAAAATTTCCAGACAAAATAACCAATTTTAATTTGGTTTGTGTTTTATGCATTATTCCGCATTTGCTTAAAATAATAAATAATGTTCTCTCAAGTGCATCAAATTTTGAGAAACGAACGACTACAAATTTTAAACAACTATTGATTTGTTGCGTTGATTTTTTACAGTTGAAAACCAACAATCCATCCCTTCAAATCGATCGATGGAGGCGCCATCCAGCTCAAATGAAATCGATAGAAGTACAACCAATTAATAAAGTGATTTCTTGAGACGTTCACTAATTACCCTTTTCATTGAGAATTAAATCTTCAACTTGTGGACGTTATTTCTACGGCATCGCTGATCCTTGATCAATAAGGCATCTCCCGTCTCAACTCAGAAGTAAAGATGACGCATGGTATCTAATAACGTCGGCAGTTCCAAGCGCTTTCTGAACTGAAGAAAATCATCAATCTGAATCTTTCATTCCTCAGAAAGGTTTAGTTGGAAAAACTTTCATAGGCCAATCTAAATTAAAAGCAGTGACTTAAACCATCTGAAATCGATGAATTGTTCCGGATTTTCAAATATTGTTTTAGAGAAAAAATCATCATTTCTAATAATCCCAATTAGACGCAAATCATGTTCTACAAATATGGTGGGTAATAAGAGATTCTTGGAATCTGCCGATTTTTAAATTTGTTCAATCAATTGATCAATGGTTCTATCGATGATAGTAAGCAAGCTACCGATCAGTTGCTAAACGGTTTGAATAGGTGTTAAATCAATTTGCATCAGCAGCGGTCGTCAAATAGTTCGCTAGTGCCGACGGTGGCCATCACCCGAATGTTATGTAAATGTTTACAAACAGCTTCACTTTCTGGGTAAGCAGTTATTGTAATGAATCAATTGCTGGAATTATACCAAGCAACCACCAGCATCATGCTTCAGCTACAACTGGTGGCTTAGTCAAATATTTGAAAGTGCGTTGTAACCACAAATAACCGGTGTCATTGCCATGGGTTTGATAGGACGAGAAAATCGTTAAGTCTGCAAAGCTCGTGCTGGAATGACGATAGCAAATGATTTGAAAGGGTTTGGTTTGCGAAACTGAAAAACCATTGACGTGAATGTAACACTTACCTAATTTGGAAAATAAATCTTTTTCATTCAACAAATCGGTTCAACAATTTTGCGCTATCTATCTACTTGTTTATATGTAAAAATGCTAACAAACATAGTTTTTTTTAAGATAGGTGCTAACAAAAATGTTGTGAATATTCGAATTGCTCGTTCTTTATTCAAATTTTTAAGGGTTAACGAAGCCAGTTTTCGCTGGCCGAATAGGGAAAATCCCTCGGGAGTGATAATTACAATGCATTTGCATTTGGAGAGGTTTTACGTGCAACCTCTCACCTGTTTAATAGATTATAGAGATGATCCATCAAAAATACCTTCCCGCTTTTCTTCATATTGAAGCGCTTTGCGTCAATACCGCTTAAGTAGGGCAGTCTTCTAACTTGCTGGCACAATAAATTGGATGACTAGAACTAGTCAAATCTGTCAAACAGTATGACATCATTGAAATGCTCAACGAAACTAGAACCAGTTTTGCCTCATATTCATCTGCACTGGAAGAGGTGAAAACATTTTTAATCTGTGGTTTTTTTTCGGAAAATACGTACCAAAATCTGGGTCATTGAATATATTTGTTACACAGAAAGATCTGCCTGACCCAGCTAATTACCGATGTGATGTAAGGATGAGAATGAATTTCTTTAACTCGTAAATGCGCACGCTGAAAAAATTCGTTTAAAAAGAAAACTTACTTATCTAAAGGCGGTAAACATAATACACTTTGGGGATGTTTTTCACTATGTTGTTTTAAAACAACATTGCGCATTTAAGGGTTAAAAAAGAAAAGATCTACATTTACACTATACAAATATCATTACATCTTTTTATTTCGAGAAAAGTAGGGTTAAACGCACGTTGGTTAACCCTTCTAGAAACATGCTTTTTGGGCAGCCTTACGGATGTTGGCCTGAACCTTAGCCATGCTCGATGGACAGTTGGGAGCCGACATAATCTTCAGCTCTTTTGTTTTCTTCGTGACCATCTACTTTTCCGTTTTAGCTACGAAATTATCGATGCAGATCCTCCGTCCGTCGTCCAAAAATTTCCAATCGGTCGCAGCTGAAGTACGTTGAGAGGGTTGGCGATCTTCGGAAAACGTTCAACGTCAGCCGGTCCATCTGCTCCGGTTATCTCTTGGCACAACGGACCGAGGACAGATCCATCTTCTTCGCGTGCTACTTCTTGATGAAGGCGGCAAATTGCGACTGGTACTTCGTACTGTGTATCTCCCCGTTGTATAGGGGTTTGCAGGGATGATTGCTCCTCAGAAGAAAAAAAGAGAAGAGAAAAATTCAAACTGTGCACAGTTTTCAACGCGATATATTCTTCTCCGTTTCATTTTGACTTTTCTCTTTCTTACTGAACGTAGTTGTATGAGCAAACGCACATTGTGCTACTCATTGAGGAGCAACAGTATGATAATACACTTTGAATACGTTGATGCGATGCGCTGACGTATGGCAACTACGGGAAGTTTTAACATGGCTAGTGCGTTGAGAAAAAACGACGATTGTAAATAGCGGTCATTGCCATCAGAAAAATATTAATTCGTTAATGCAGTTGAATCATGATTCTTACATTTAGTATATTCAGTTGAGTTTGGCTGCTTGTGGACGCAACTGTATCTATTTGGTCAGGCATGTCACAACGGCAACAGTGCGAAAAATGTTATTTAGATATGGTAACATCGGAATTTCCATGCATTTGCTTCTTGACGCGCACCTACAGGAAAGTCCCATTATAAACAAAGATAATTCTCTGCTAAGATTCAAAATTCAACAACTTTTGTTTGCCTTGACGCCTCTGAGTCTATAGTTTCTGTACGCGCACCGGTTGTTTCGTTTTCACACTTACTGCTGAAGGTATCGAGAAGACCAAGAGCAAAACCGAAAGTTGCTCATTTGAAGAGCGCAATAAGAAGTTTTTCTGCGCGTTAGTTTTTCTCTTTATGTTTAGTCTGTTTCTCCTTGCGGGTATGAAATGGGGAAGGCAACTAGGAAGAAGCGCCCAACATAGCTCTAGCCATCCCAAGCCCCTACCTAGCGCCTCCACGTGGCCATACCTGGAAATACTTCAATTTGTATAATTGAGTAGCCAAGCTAGGAGGTGCGGGGTCGTGCGGTTTTCAGTTCCTAACCTTACAAATGTAGTTTTAGGCAACCATTAAACCACACGACTTTAATTTCAAGTATTATATGATTTATACTAATTTTTTGGTAAACTAATCTATTTTCAGAGAGCGAAATAAGGCGCTATATCCTTGGCCAATTGCAGCCTGGCTTCTGGTCTAAATGCCATTAGTTCATCCCTGAGGGTCCGGAGTATCACTTAACCCTTATTAGCAAAGATACTCCCAACGACTGTAAATAAATCATCTATGTATATGGGAAGCGTTTGGTACGGGAGGTCCACGCTTTCTTCCTTCCCTTGATTTCAAGGAGTTTGATGGAATTAGGTATTTTTTCTAGTTCCACTTGATTCCTTGGAATTCTCTCTGCGGTACATGCTGCGCAGTTGGCCTGGCCGTTGACAAGAAAAATGATTGATTCAAGTAATCGTCATTTTCCAGGATGCCTTCCAGAATTGGCTGCGTTAGTGTGAGATTAGATTAGATTAGATTAGATTATGTTTAGTCTGTTTCTCCTTGCGTGGATTTATTTCTCATTTCTGACAGCAGCTCTGCTCATTGTGTTGGAAAAAAAGTTGCACTTTTTGCACAATGAGTGAGGAAATAACAAGCCTGGGGGCTTGGACATTCCCTTCTTGCTGGACGTCAGCCACAGAAGAACCTTATTCGGGAACATCGGAGATATAGTAGGTGTCATCGCTTACCTCCTTGAAGGGGGACGTAAAGTGCCCGGTTCCCTGTCAGTCGTTGTCGTCCAGGCTCAAGTGGGTCTCGACATCCATTGTGGTCACAACGTTGCACTTCGTCGGAAATGGAAAAATGATTTTCACCAGCAAAATTTGGATCTCAAAATGCACTCAGATGTTTAGTAAATGTTAGCAACCAAAGTGGTATTGAAAACATTTTTCGGACAAATATGGTTTCATCATAATCTTTGAATATAGTTTAAACTTTCAGGCTTCATTGGACGAAAATAGATCTTATGTCCTAGCACACCGGATACGGAAACTTCATGAAAAGCATAAACCGCTATTTTTCACCATCATATTTTACATTGGCATTTGGATGTTTGGCTTGACCTCTTACTCCTTTTATAGTCAAGTTTCAGTGTGGGCAGAGACAAACAGACATAACACTCATTTTCCATTCTTCGCACCGATTTCAAATTAGGGCTTAGTTGGGAATGTCTCCGTTTTGCTCAATGAAAGAGGGGGAGTACCCCATAAAAAATACTTGCTAATTCGAGGGATACTTCTGTTGCTATTTGATATTTGGGAAAGTCGATCATATATGGTACTAGTGTTCAGGCAAAATGCGAGGTACGATAATTTTTGTTGGTTTTTCTTCCAAGTGTTATGTTTGTTTGTCTGTGGTGTAGATTTCCATTTTCTTTTCATTTAAAATAATGAATTCATCAAATGAAAACAAACCGTGAGTTAAAAGTATTGCATAGAGTTGGGTGAGTTTAATTGACTCTATATGGTTGAAAGTTGTGACACAACGAATATCCTAGCAGCAATTTAAGTTTTATTACATTCTTCTAGTGGTTCTCATGACCAATTTCATAAAACCGCTAATAAAACGATGAGCTTCGCTAGAACTTTATGATGACCGCTATAAAACTGTCTTGCAACCAAAGCATTGGGCAACACTGCATCGGTATAAAAAAATTGATACTTTTGGGGCGACACTTCGATATTGTTGATTGATACTCAGCGCAACGATATCAGCCAGTATCGATACTCAAACGCCGATACTTGTATCAATACTTTCACAATAAAAGCTTGAGAAACTTACATAAGAGGTGAAGTACGATGAATAAGTCACTAGTCACTTATTTTTGCGATGAATAAACTAAATGCGCAAAAATAGATCCAGCCCTAAATCCTGTATTAAATTAAATTACAATTTCAACTTGAAATCCAATTTCAAGTTGGATTTCGTGTCTAATTTTAAGTCCAATTTAAAGATTAATTTTAGGTCCGATTTAACTCCAATTTCAAGTAAAGTTCTAAGTTTAATTCCAAGTCAAATTTCAAGCATAATTTCTAGTAAAATTTTACGTCAAATTTCATGCCTTATTTTATGTTTAATTTCAAGTCCAATTTGAAGTCAAATTGAAGTCCAATTTTAAGCTCTGTTTAAGACACAAATCCAGTTCAGTTTGTCGTAAAGCTACTAGTCTAGTGAATTGGTCCAAACTTAAGTCCAATTTCGCATCCAATTTCAAGTGCAAATTCAAGTCCAACTTTAGGATCATTTTTAAGTTTCATTTAAAGTCTAACTTTCAGTTCAATTTGAAGTATATTTGTTCCCTGTATTCAAAAAAGGCGAAAAGTGAAACATGGAAAATTATCGACCAGTTATATCATTATGAGGTGCCTCCAAATTGTTAGAGCTGATTGTCTATCACTACCTGTTCTTTGAATATAAGCGATATATCTCAGTCGATTAGAACGGTTCCTACGCCAGTCGCTCGTTTAACATAAACATACTACAATTCACCTCCAAATGCCTTAACGCTATGTAGAATCACCAACATATTGACACTAACTACACAGATTTAAGAGCAGCATTTGATAGAATCGAACGCGATTTGTTCTTGACTAAGATTTCTAAGTTCGGAACCGACACGTTGTCTAACACAATGACTGCGTTCTCACCTGTTTGATCGAACGCTTCGAGTTAAGTTCGGAAATGTTGAATCTCGGGCCTTCACTAACTTATCTGGGGCTCCGCAAGGCAGTAATCTTGGTCCCTTGAAGCTTTTATTTAACGTAAACGAAGTTTGTTGAATTTTTCTGGTTGTTAGAAACACTGAAGAATGACGAGAGTTCCAGAAAATTGTTTATCTTTTTGTACAGTGGTGTAAGTGGAACCGTATCATCATAAACGTCGAGAAATGCTGCGTTGTACCATTCATGCGTAACAAAAATCCAATACTTCACGACTATCTGACTCACGACTATTGAAGGAAGTTTTTTGGCAAAAGCTCATGAAGTAAAGGGCCTAGGCGTTACATTGGATAGTAAATTGACTTTTGATATGCATCGATCGATCATCATACAAAAAGCAAACTGGCAGCTGGGGTTTATCAAAAAGGTTTGTAACGAGTTCAGTGATCCATTGTACTGTGCTTTGATCGCTGTACTGCGTTTTGGTAAGACCTCTCCTAGAAACTGCTTGCATTATCTGGGGCCTATAGCAGGAGTACTGGAACGACATATAGAACAAATACAATAACGATTCGTTCGGTTTGCTCTACAACGACTACCTTGGAGAGATTTGCCCTCGTATACAGATCGGTATCAACTGATTAATTGAAGCACACTACTTACATGTCGTAAAATTGTCCAGGCCACATTCGTATCAATATGCGATTATCGACACTTCCAATGCGTCCAATCGGCCCACACTGCAGAAGGTTTTTGTAAAGACTTCACGAATCAGGTTGTCACTTGTAAACACTTCACGGATCAAGTAGTTTTACCATGACTGCCTGACAGCTCTTGTACAAGGTTATAAAGCATAAAGCTTGCTCTGGTAAAAGGCTTAATCAGTCAGTCTTCAGTCAGCTTTGTTAACTTGCAAATGTACGTTTGTTTGCAGAAAATTTAAAGTTTTACTGTCAGATCATTCTGTTCGATTCGGTTTATAGCGACCACAACAACATATCCGATGGAATAACTATTAAATTTTCATGTTTCCGTAGTTGTGCAGCATATGCGCATTAAATATTATAGTGCATCATAGTATGATTGGTGGATAAAATTAACGCGTTATCGACATTTTGCAATTTTTTTCAAACTAGTTTTAACAAAATAAATATATTTGATTACTCAATCTCAATTTCTAGCAAAATCATTTTAGTTGCTTCCGGTGACATGAAGATTGAAAACAACTTTATTTGCGCAATTCACACTTTGCTTTAATGAATTTTTGATTGCGGGCTAAAAAATGTCAAGCGGAATATACATTCATTGTCACGTTCCTTATCAGTTATTTTTCGTCTGTATAGTTTTCAATTTTATGTCATTCCATGTTGTTTAGGTTTATACTAATTAAATTTTCTATGCCTTGTAATTGCCGTAACTATTATTGTAAAACATAAAAGCTCCATGAACCTTTTATTCACTGCAACCACTAGTAAAACATTTTCAACATTTTAATTTTCTATTTGAATCGCTTGCTTTTGCATTACGTAAGCAACTTATGATCTTCATGACATATTGAATATTTTCGGCGTGTAGACACAGAAAACATATTTAAGAAAGTTATAGAAGTGTTGTGCGATTTAAAAAATTTAGCACATCTACTGCAGTTTGAAGCAGTTTATTTAATTGGGCAATTGCACGAAAAACGCATTTCCATAAATAAACAAATAAATAAATTTTCACCATTCGACAGACCTTCGAGAAATGTCGGGAATACGACATGCTCAGTATCTTTATTGATTTCAAAGCAGCATACGATACAGTTGATCGAAAATAGCCATGATAGATTCACATAACACATTTTCAAATATTTGATATGTTATATAAAATATGAAAAGTATCAAGTAGGTACACCAAACAATACTGAGACACTTTGAAATCTTGATATCTTTTTTCATGGAATTGCTGAATTTTTCTAACAATATTACAAAAATTATCAACTGAGTAAACTGCACACTTGTCAACGCTTGTACCTACACGTGCCCAGGACGTTGAACACCATCATTTAAAATCGGGTCCTGGCTTAGAAAACGGCAGCGGCAGGCACATAAATATTTGCGGTTATAATAAGCACGTTGGTATTGATACTATCCGGAAATCTGGGGCTTTCTAGTCCAAACGTGTTTAAACGTCTTGGGTTTGTACGAACGACAGTAGCGGAAGAAAATCGTTTATTCTCTGCCTAACAGCTAAGTAAAACAGCGTCGTGAGGGAATTTGAACAATTTAAATAAAAATACCAGTCGTTAATTAACAAAACAATTTAAATGGAGAGAAGACCCGTACTGACGTGTTTCTAGAAGCTGTTTTGGTATTGATTTCCGTGCTTGAAGTTCAGAACGCAATTTTTAATTTGAATGTACGGAAGCATTGAAAACAATGTACCTAATAGTTTAAAATTTTCCATCATTTCTTATTTCACATTTTTTGAGCATTGGATTGATTTTTCATCAAGGTTGGATGACAGAATCGTCAGGATAACAGAATAATTTGATATGACAGGTAGTACGTGCTTTGCCCTAACAATGATATGCGCATTCATAATAATTAATTAAATGCATTTGTAGCTGTACTTAGATTCCTTGCTTAGCCTCGGAGAGGCACGGCAAGGCTATAAATCACTGGCATGGAATTAATTAACGTGCAATTTGTTTTGAAAACGTGCAAGACTAATGTCGGATTCAGTTACTTACGTTCGCGCATTAAGATGTCTTGTCACGTTTTCCTACGTCTGATCGATAATTTCACTTGCTGAATTCCTTTCTTGTTTAAACAGTGAGAAACTAAATTTGAGGGCAGCAAATAATGTGATAATCTAAACGGTCCTGCAATAGTTACATTATGGGATGGGATGAGATTTGATTTGATTGAAGCTGATATAGAACTTACATCACTTAGGTATTAATTACAATTTTTTTCTCTTCCAGAACCATGAAGATAACAAACATCGCACTGCTAACATTTGCAGTGTACTTATCAGTGGCAGCTGCCCAGCAATATGCAAACTATCCTTCGAACAGGTATGTGCTACGGACGAATGGGTGGTACGACAGCTACGAGCAACGAAGACCGTTCAGAGTTGAATCAAAGAAACTTGCCAACCTTGTTCCCACTGCTCGAAACACCAAAGCTCGTCTCGGATCAATCTCCAACTCTCGGTTTTCCGGTGGAATCGGTTCGCGACTTGGAGAGACCTCAACGGCTCCGCAAAATGTCGTACCACCAAAAAACGATCAGCAGCTTTCGAGTGCCGTCGTAGATCTGGCCCTGAGTATTGGTCGCAGTTTATCGGACCAGACAAGCACGGCGGAAGTTTTTTCACCCGTCAGTATCATGGGAGTCTTAAACCTTCTGCTGTTGGGTGCCCAGGATGCCACGAGAACCGAACTGCTCAATGCATTAAAACTGGACGGACGCACATCATACAGTGCTTATCACCGCAGAGCGGCAGGAATGTTGAAAAACTTGTTGTCCAACAACCCTCAGGAATTGGATCAACTGGCTTGGAAAGCTGGATCCTGTGCAGAATCTGAATACTCCGACGAAGAAACCTTACCACCAGCTACTACAACGAGGTTTGTACCCGTTAATCTATGGGTAATTGCTACTGATATTTAACGATATTTTTATGTCTTCAGTATTAAGGATCTTCGAATTGCCAATGCTATTTTCGCTCAAACAAAACTGCCATTGAACGAAAAAACCGTCACACTGGCCAGTCAACTGTACGGTGCTAGTACACAGAGCGTAAATTTCCGTGACTCGCTGGCTGCTACATCCCTCATCAACAAATGGGTCGCTCAGGCAACCAACAACAAAATTCGCGAAATAATCAGTGGCAGTTTTCCCCAGGATACCAATATGGTATTGGTCAGCTCACTCTACTTCAAGGCAACCTGGATGACGGAGTTCATCGCCAAGTCAACGAAACCGAAAAACTTCTTCCCGGACGGGTTAGATCGACCGTCGTTCAAGGTGGACACAATGACCCTGACAGCATGTCTCCCCTATCACTTCGAACGAGATATTGGACTACGAGTGTTAGGTTTACCATACAGTGACAATGCCACCACGATGTACGTTCTAATGCCGCAAAATTCGACTCGAGCAAAGTTGCGCACCCTACAGGGTCAATTAACGGCAGCCCGACTCGATTCGATCCTATCGAAAATGCAGCTTCGTACCAGTACGGTCAATTTCCCCCGGATGCAACTGGAAAGCAGCACCAATGTGGAAAAAGCTCTCCGTCACCTAGGCGTGAAGTCCATCTTTAGCCCCCAGCATAGTAATTTGCGTCTGATGCTGAATCAAGCTGCCGACGCCCAGGGACAGTCACCGCTGTACGTGAGTCAGATCAAACACAAAGTGAACCTCAGCGTAGACGAGCGTGGCACGGAGGGTGCTGCGGTTACGGTGACCCTGATCGATCGTGCCGGCTCGTCGGTGTACTTCAACGTGAACCAGCCATTCCTGATTTATGTTCGTCACGATCCCACCCGTTTGCCATTGTTCTACGGGGCGGTGTTTGATCCACGATCCTAAAGGAGTCGACGAATCTTTTGTCGGTAGTTTTAGTACCGTACCGGATTCATTTTCCGGTATGTTTAACGTGCCATTCCGCTACTGATTGTTAGGAAAATGGGTTTGTTACGGTTGCTAAATTGTAGTAATAGGTTTTACCCGTGCCAAAGAGACGAATGAGTGACTAAGCGCTAGGTAGTAAAGTGTTTTATGTGTGTCGTGACTTGGAATGAAGTGATCATAAAAAAGATGATCTCTTTTGTAAAGTGGAGTAACTGAATTGACATTGATGATGTATTAGACTATATTTAGGTACATAAAACATTGCTGAGCAGCAACACATTCATTTTTCATAAACGATAAACACATTTATTTATAACCACTTGTGCAAATATATAAATTTTATACAAATAATTATCTTTGAAACAATTAAACCTTGATATCTCACAGTCCGGAATCACGAAATTGAACTACTGCAATGTGCAATGTGTAGTCACATTAACATCACGTCAGACTACTGACATATACCAGCGTTAAGAAACACCATAAAAAACAATTTTGACTGCACGAATTGGTTAAATCAGTTGATTAAACATATTCTTATAATAATTTACTTTTGAATGACCAAGAAGAGTGGAATTAAAAAAACTCTTATTTAGTTACTTTTATTGAATTTGCTGAACTTCCAACATAGCAAAGAAAGGTACAATAGATAATCGACAAATAAAATTGAAATTCGATCTCTATTCAAGAGTATGCAATTAAATATCGAGTACAAGTGACATAAACTTTATGAAGTTAAAAGCATTTTATTGATATTTATTAAACACTGATGTATTAACAAATATTTAAGTGGGTCAAACTGTTCATGTAACATATTGAAAGTAGACAGTCGGGAAAAACCTATGCTAGGGCATGTTTTTTATTTCGAAAAATACCTCTAAGCAAAATATTAGCTCGATTAGAGAGAAGGATTGAAGATTCGTCTAAAATGAATTCGATTCACTCACGAGCAAACTACGTTTTTGTTCGTGAACGTGTCTGAAGCTGCACGTGCCTCGGTTTGCCATTGGGGTTTATGAAGAGAACCATTTTCGTTGCACTGTTGTCCGGCATTCCTACGACGTGTCCGGTTCACCGTAGCCTACCAATTTTCCATCTCCTAGCCATACTGAAAAAAACAAAATCTCATTAAGCAAGCGCACGTAGTTCGCGGCAACTTATCCGTTGTCTAATTGCCGATGTTCTGCAAAACAGCTGTTGCACGTTGCCATATTAAGTCGCCTTTGTCCATGTCGAATGTTCCGAATCGGATTTTCTTGATTGTTCGTAGTCTATTTTAGGTGGGTTGCCTTACTACGACCACGCTACCGAGCCTCTTGTTGGGGCTGCCAACTTAGTTATAGTGCCGAGACAACACATTTCTCAATTCAGCAGCCCACTCCGGATCAAACGCTGTCGTGAGCCGCTCTTTACCTGGAGTACAAGTCACTCAATGCTGACAAGTGTATTACTATTGCTAGATTACTCCAAAGCGTTTGATAGAGTTCAACGCTGCAGACTTTGCGTCAAATTTCGAACGCGATTTAACTTCGCCCTTAGTGCAATGAGACTACTCAGTTCATATCTTGCTAATAGGTAGCAAACTGTTTTTTGTCGGGTATGAAATGGGGAGAGTCGGAAGGAGCGTCAAACATAGCTTTGACTCTCTCAAGTCCCTCTCAAGACCTAACGTTTACTCGAAGATCTAAGCCAAAAGATGATGACCGATGGCCATACCTGCGCCTGTCCCTTACGACTTAGACAGCGTCTGTATCGGAGCAAGCGGCTGAATATGAAGGCGCTGTATCCCGCAACTATACCTAAGATGGAAGACCCTTCAGCGGGATGTAGGTATTGCAACCCCGCACAGTGGGACCATTCTGGAAAAAGGCGGTCAAAAGTCTTTTCTTGCTTTTCCTGACGTTTTCGAGCTAGAGCTTCGAGCTTAACAAAAAATTGTTAATGACGTCGGATCCATTGATTTCAACTTTAAGAAGACCAAAAGTAAAAAAAAATCAATGCGGTTGTTACCAGCAGCATACAAACTTTTACAAAAATACCAGAACGAAAATAATTCTGCAACAGATAGCGAAACAGACGTGGACGAGGTCCTGTGAAATTATTATGAACATGTACGAATAAAAAAACCCTGATAACTTACTAAAACCAGCATATATGTAAGTAATTCATAATTGAAATAACCAAAATGCCCGGCCAGACCCGGCCAAAATTTTTTGGCACACTTATACTACATTCTATGGCGGTTCAAGCGATGCTAACTTTAGCTGCCAGTAGCTGCCTATTTACGGAAAAAATTAGTTGTAAAAACGGTAAAATTTATGCTTTAAATCCATTTTTGAATCCAATAAAGCAACATATGATATATACACCTTCTAGAAAGCTACGTATTTTGATAGTATCCAAAAGTTTGTAGAACATGTCGAACCTGTTAGATAAGGTTTTGTGTACAAGAAGTTTAAAAAACTGATTTTAAGGGGGTCACGAAAGAAAGTCAATTATATCTCGAAATATGCCGAACACATGACCATGCTATCTAGTTTCTATAAAAAATTATTTTTTTCAAATTTGTTATCCCCTTAATATATAATTATATCAAAATGTCATTAGATGCAGAATACTTTTTTATGAAACTTCTCCTAAGACACCTAAGCGAGAAAAGACTTTTGACCGCCTTTTTCCAGAATGGTCCCACTGTGCCCCGGCAAGGTAGTATAATGAAATTCTTATTTACCATGAAAAATGCAAATTTCTTATTTCTTATTTATTTATTACATCAACAGACGTACATGGTCCCAGTGATAGCTTAATTTCTTAAAACTAGTGGTCAAGTGTATAAATATTAATAAATTCACATAAATATAAATAAAAACGTGTAAACAAATTAATTGGACCGGCTTAAGAAGCAGTTGAATCGCTCACGTGGGGTTTGGCGCGATAGATGAAAATCGAATATGGATGCTACTTTGTCAAACGTCCTCTGGAGACCGCTGAAGATCCCGTCTTTGCTGTAGTTCGTACGGTGATGTGACATCCTCAGCATAGCAGTATTTCGAAGGGATCTAGTAATCTAGAATTTGAGGGCAATCAATTTTTCCTCGCAGAGTATCGGCGAGTAGTAGGGCTTTAGATTTATCCCTCAGTGTGGAGAGAGTATCCAGGTTTATACATCGATTTTCGTAGCTCGTTAAGTGATACGGATTTCGCCAACCGACGAAGAGCAAAACGCAGCGCAGGCCGGATTCGATTAGTTCAGAACTGTTCCAAACCGCAGAACAGTACTCCAGAGCCGATCTGACCAGGAAGCAGAATAATGCTGTTAAGCAGTAGACGTCTGTGAAACTTCTGGCGATTCTAAAAATGAATCCCAGGGTATTAGAGGATTTGTTGACGATATACGAAACATGCTGTCTAAATGCTAGCTTTGTATCGAAGATTGCACCTAGGTCTTTGATATGAGCAACCCGCTCGATAGGGCTTGATAGCAGAGTGTAGTTGAAGATAACAGCATCTTTTTTACGCGAGAGGGATATTACAGAGCACTTTGAGGGGTTTACAACCATTCTGTTTAAGGTACACCAATTAGCGAAGATATCCAGCCGGAATACCTGAGGTGGCACAATCACCGATGGCAACTATCAGCTGACGATCGGTTAGATAAGAACGGAACCATCACAGGAAAGTTCCGGTTATTCCAAGCCTTTCGAGTTTAGCGATTGCGATTACGTGACTGAGCTTATCAAAGGCGGCTGACAGGTCGTTATATATGACGTTGGTTTGCGTCATTGCAGACATGTTGTCGACGATGCGCGTAGTAAGGCACAGCAAATTAGTAGTATGTAGTGGATCGACCAGGGAGGAATTCATGCTGATCTCACTTACTTATGTGTCCATGTCCGCTGGTCCGGCAGAACAAAGGGATGAAATCAGAGATCTCCACTGCTGACGGTTACCCGCCATGGCTTTTACCTGTCGCCAGGACAGGTTCTCGTCTACAGCCCAGATGTCGTTGGCTAAGCTCCGTCGCCATGAGCCTCTGGCTCTGCCACTTCTACGCTGTTCTTGTGGATTCCAGTCAAGGGCTTCTCTGCAAACCTCGTTCGCTCCTTTCCTCAAGGTGTGTCCAATCCACTTCCACCTACGTTCACGAATTTCTGTGGCTATCGGCCGTTGATGACACCTACGATGGCGTTCCTCCGTTCCTCATTGGACATCCAGTTATCAGGCCACCAAGCACGAAGGATGTATCGCAGGCACCGGTTAATGTTAAAGTTTTTGCGTTGTCTCCGCTGATACGCACCACGTTTCGCAGGCATACAGCAGTACGGATTTAACGTTTGAATTAAAGATTCGAGTTTTCGTACGTAGAGTGATCTGGTTTGAGCGCCAAATGTTTCGCAGACCTGCAAAGGCACCCCTGGCCTTCCTGATCCTTGTGGCTATATCAGTCTTGGTACCACCATCGGGCGTTGTCTGGCTACCAAGATATTGAAAGGCGTCTACCTGCACAACTTTTTGTCCCGCTACTGTGATGTTGGTGGAATAGTCAGTGTTCACTACCATAGACTTAGTTTTAGCTACATTGACTGTGAGACCTGCTGCCTGGGAGCTCTCGAAGAGGTCATCTAACTTGCTCTGCATATCGTTTCGGCGTTGTGCGAGCAAAACAATGCCGTCGGCCAGGTCGAGGTCATTTAGGTTATGCTGATCTGCGCTCAAATATTGCTTACAATGTAAAAAAGTGACTCCAAGACGATTAGTTCGAGCAATTTCGAGATAGCACTTAACGATGTAATTCCTCGGTAATTGTCCACGTCTCGCTTGGTGCCCTTTTTATGCTTTTTGGTGTACAGGAAGCATATGAGCAAATTTCCAGCAAGACGGAAAAATACCACGGGTGACGAGGTGACGGGTGAAGGACTTCTGGAATATGAGCTGTAGTGGTCTAACCAAATGCAAAGAATCACGATCAGAATGCAAAATCCACCTATCATAATATTGCGGAGTTTCCAAATTTTTAGACTCCCACGCGAAAATTATTAGCGTGACTAATTTCTGCGTGTCCCACCCACGGTTGCAATTAGGCAATTTGAACCATTTTCGTCATGGCCTTCCCAGAGCAGCCCTTCTTGTTTGACAAGCATATTTTCAATGTATTTGGTAAGTACAGGATATTTATTATTAAAATATGAATTTACGTAGGACTCGTAAAATTGTTGCAAGGCACAATAATATGCACGATAAAATTTAATGCGCATATGCTACACAATTACGAAAACTGCTGAAAATTTATCATTTATTATATCGGATATTTTATTATGGTCGCCATAAACGAAATTAATCAGGATAATCTGACATTAAAACTTGAACTTTTCTGCTCACGGCTGTACTTTCACGTTAACAAAGCTGATTGACTGATATGGCTTTTTACCAGAGCAAGCTGCATGCTTTATAGCTTTGTAGCGAAAAGATTTATTAAATTATGGCGGTTTCCGCCAAACAACGAAAAGCATGATCGGTTTTATTGTTGCTTTCTGCAGGACGTGATAAGACTTAAGCTTATAACCTGATTCTTAAAGAGGTTATAAAAATCTTCTAAAGAATGGGCCCCTTGGTCGGAAATCAGTTTTATAGCGGTTATCAGAAAATTCTGGTGGAGCTCAGTTGTATTAGCGGTTTTATGAAATTGGTCATGAAAACCACAAGAGACACGTAATAAAAGAGGAACCTTCTAGAAAACGCGAGTACGAGGAGAATGCACTCGCCGGTACTGAGGAGAAATTTACCAGCAATGAGTTTCTACAAAACGGTGAGATGCCAGAATTTGGTTATGCCTATTATGTGCCAATGGTAGTGTAGGCAACCTGCTTACTGACCATGTGGTAGCAGCCAGGTGGAAGGGGCACTTCCAGATGTTGTTGTACGGAAAAGTAAAGACGAAGATCAGCAGAAAAAGGATACGAATTGTGAGCGAGGGCTCAGCTGTGGAACCACCAGCACAGACGGAGGTTAAAAAAGCAATCACTGAGCTGAAAAAAGTAAGGCTGATGAGATGGACGGTAACTTGGTTGAGCTTCTAAAAGCGGGTAGCGAGTTGCTGTACGAAGCAATCCATCAGGTCATTGTCAGGATCTGGAAGGAAGAAAAACTGTCTATTTTCAAAAAAGGACAGCGACTCGAGTGTAAAAACTATCGACGTATTTGTGGCAAGCCGTACTTACAGCCATCAAGCGGTACTTATTGCGACCACTTTCGTAAACTCCTCATAACCTCACTGCTCTCTCGCCCCAAACGCCAGTTACACGCTACCCACTCAACATTAAGTCACCATAACCTATTACACACCTCAGGCAAACCTTTCAATGTAGAATAAATGGCAGGATACCACTGTATTATATTACTCACTTCTGCTTATAGGGTGCTTTCCCGTATCCTGTTCTATAGACTAAGATCGTTAGCGGAGTCCTACGTTGGTGAGTCCCAAAATGATTTTCGTAATGGTCGCTCGACAACGGACCGAATGTTTATCTTATGTTAGTTACTAGACAAATTCCGGCAGACTTATCATCTGTTTGTGTATTTTCAGGCGGCGTATGATTCAGCCAAACCAAATGAGCAGCGGCAAATAATGCTAGAACTTGGTTTTCCGACGAAACTAATTACGCTGATTCGTGCGACGCTGGATGTATCAAAATTTTACGTCAGAATACCTGGTGAAACCTCAGCCGCTTTGGTGACGTTGGATCAGGCGTATGAAACTGAAGGGTAAAGAAGTAGCTAACATCTTTTTACGCTTCCTACACGTCCGACACAAAAAGAAAAAAAGCAAAAAAGTAACTTTGTTCGGGAACTTTACCAATACACATTCATCCGAGGCTGAAGTTAGAGCGGGCTACTCACAAATACATTTTGTCCGAGACAAAGTTTGTTGTGGGCTAGATGAGATGTTGGCTACACGAAAAATGTATGGGAATGACATTTGTGACAGCGGGGTGCGTTGAATGGACTGAACCAATGAGATGGTCTCTCTAATCTGCTGTTCAACATTGCCTTGGAAAGTGCAATACGAAAAACAAACGTGGAAAGGAACGGGACTATCATCGCGAACCATGGGACAGTGCACTATGGGCAAAAAGGAGAGAAAAAACGGACGCAATTAAGATACGGCCTGCATGCTTATAAAATATAGGTGATCTTATGTAAAATTTGCCGGAGAATCGCGTGATGCCGACCCCTTTCCTGTTTATCATCGGGAAGTGCCCAATTTTGCTCATTTTCCCCTATTTTTAATATTTTTCACCCTTATTGGACTGTTCCAAGCAAGATTTTGAGAAAACAAAAGTTAAAAACTTAATAATTTTGTGTAGAAAAGTCCGCAGAATCGAATAGAACTTATCTCATTTAGCTTTTTTTTTGGTTGAGCTCCCGTTATCAAACCGACCATACCAAAGGGGAATTCAACCAAAAAAATTAATGTGCTCTAAAATAAATGAGATAAGCCCTATTCGATTCTGCGGACTTTTTTACACAAAATTAGTCGATTTTTGCGGTTTGTTTTCTCAAAACCTTGCTTGGAATAATTCAATAAGGGTGAAAAATGTTAAAAATAGGGGAAAATGTGCAAAATGCCTGTAGGCCTGAGACCTGTAGGCTTTAAAGCGGAAGGCAGTGAGATTACCGCATGACTTACCATTAACAAACGAAGTACAGTGGTTGTTGGTAGAAAACGTGGGAGTCCAAATGATGTTGGTGCCGATGTGGAACTGAATTGGGATCGATATGAAATAGTAGCGAAATTCATATACCTTGGAACGCTCGTGACATGTGACAACGACGTAAGACGCGAAGTAAAACGATGAATTTCAGCTGCGAATTGGGCTTTCTGCGGTTTATGTAGCAAACATTGGAAATGTGTGACTTGATGCTATATTATCGCATGTAAAACTTGTTTTACGTAACAAATGCTACGTTGTGTTTACCTTTTCCTGTTTCAATTCAGACATTTCCACAAATAAGAAATTCAAACACATAATCCAAAATAATATGCGAGATTCCATAACAGAGAGGGTCCATTATTGGTAAACAAACTCTAGTTTCCCGAGTTACAACTTGTTTGCTATGATACGCAAAGCTTGAACCCAATTGAAAGCTCCCCAAAGTTTCCGCTAAAGCTTCCTAGTCGTTATTCAGTCGCCGTCGCATGCTTTCCACAATTCAGCAGCTCACCACGAATTGGTCACTTCTCACTCTTAGTGGAGCTCAACGTTGTGTATACTGATGGTGTCCAACTGCCGAGGGGGCTTCCCTGTTCACCAATGCTCGGTTGGCTGGTGCAGGCAGGTTGGTATAGAAGCCTTCTGCCGGCTTTGCACGCGCGGGGCTTCCGTTAGTTCTCGCGCATCGCTCTACGCGTACGGATGTGCTTGCACACGCGAATTGTAGTTTTCGTTTGAGATCGCACTGTTGGGTTGTTCTGAAGAAAACAGTTTCGGATCTGAAGATAGGTTTTGCTGTATTGCAAAATTTTGCGTGCAACAATTTTGCTTTCGATTGATGGTGCTGTGAGAAAATTGAAGTTTTCGCGCCCCCTTCTTTATCAGCTCTATGTTGCAAGTTTGTCTCTAATGCCGCGCTGAGTGTTTGCCTCAAGTTGAAAGCGCACCTCCTACTGATAACAGTAGTGCGTGGAAATTGTTGTTTGCAAATAGCCTGATTTTTCCGTCCGATATAGGATATTCAGTGAAATCAAACCGCGTAAGAGAGGTAGCCATCTATCGTGTTTTGATATATCTATCTACTTGCCTGCAATTAAAAGTTTCTACTCATCAACCGTGTCGTTCGCTGAAATTGCTGGTCAGCGATACAATTGGTGCAGTTAAGTGTTTTGTGGAATAATACTGATTGTGGTTCCGTTGTTCAACCTGTGTCTGTCACTTCACTAAATGGCTTGAAGCTATTCTAGTACAATCAAGAATAATTTTTTTTGTAAACTTTGAATAGCATCACCACATTTTTGCAACATCCGTTGTCATAGGTAAGTTACTTACGAGTGATTCAACTATAGTTAGTGACGGGTATAACTCGATGGTGATGAATGTGTTGCTTACAATATATTTTTCTCAAGTGTTCGCAAAATCATGAAGTCAATGTTTATATTTCTTTAGCTATTTCTGAGATAGCAAATCTGACACTCCATGACCATCAGAGTTACAGTAGTGTTCGCTTAATTTGTGCAGAACCAAGCAAATATGTACCTGCATAAATAATACTGATAAGTTTTGGTGTCTCTTGTTTCAGGGCAAGAGAGAAAAGCAACAGTTTAAATTAATAATTAAGTTTGCATTCAATATACATATTTACGTTATCCGTAGCAAAATTAATGACTTTTTTGAAATTCCGTAAAATGCAAACAAAGGAATGTAAACTTTTTACAAAAATTTATACTTTTTTTCGATTTTTCAGAAAATTTTGCTTCTCGTAACTTTTTCATAATTTTTAAACTTTATAAAAAACAAAATTTTAGGGACCAATCAACAGTTGGCAAGTTTAAGCCGGTTTTTTCGCATCAACAATAATGGCATCAATTATTTCACTCACGATTTGACCGTTCAATTTAATTCCTTCCCCCGAAGTCACACCGGTATGCTGTACGGTGGCATTTATTCAAATTCATCTGTGTGTTCCACTGTGTACAGTTGCAAATGCGGCAATAGACCACGCAGGTGTGCAGCGATTATCGGTTCAACAAGTTATCCTTCTTTACGCTCGTAAGACTTTCAACTATGGTAATTTTAATATTATCTCAAAATTATTCGTTACAACTTGTCATTGATGATTTTGGTTCTTAGGAAGTTGTAGTTCTTGGTAGAAGGGAACATGGCATAGAAGGATGTTTCATTTACTTCCGGATCGTTACAAAACTAGTATCTAAATAAACAGAAAAGTCTATATAACCAAAATTTGAAACAAAAAATAATGTTTTCCTAAAATATTATCAAATAGAATTGCAATAAATGCTTTGTTTTCTTCAAATAAATTCTTTGTAATTAATTTAGATTTTATAATTACCATTTATTCATGAAGTTCAAAGTTATCAAAAATTAAAGCATATTTTTAGTGCAATTTTCTATGTTCTCACCTGCTACCTGAGTTTCAAGTACTGACATTCTTATTAACCTTCATGTTTAAGAAACCTGAATTGTGATGGACCATAATAACAATTTTCAATAACAGCGAGTGTCATTATGTTTGATGCCATATATGCCACATCTGACTAAACCTGACTAAATTCAATGAATATTTTCTAAACCACTAAAAACTAATGACTTGTTGGTCACAGGTGATTAATGTCTCAGTTAATAATGAAGCGCGCGCGAGTGACACCACAGTTCAAGTGTTTTGCCAGGTGTTGAGTGATTATAGCTCAGTAAATTTATTGTTCAGAAGTTGCTCAAACGACGAGGTGATTTAGTTCGTGACGACAAAGTAAGCAGTTTAAGTCATGTCTTTTCCGGATATTAGATTCTAAAAAAAATGATCTAACCAAAGGTGACGAACCCCTACGAGTTTTAAGATTCGGCGTGCAGTAGTAAGCGAATAATAATAATCAAATCTATGTGTTTACTTACGATTATATTCTGAGAAACTATGAAAAAGATAGGACACATTGACCGTTATTAGGTTAATTAGTAGCAAAGACTGATTAGCGAGCATTTTCGTGATACTGACCTTAAAATATACAAGATTATTAATTGCTGGCGATAATAATTTCTGGAAAAAGCAAATTAAAAGTTGTCGATGCTGCTAGTGTACTATTGAATGGAACAGGGATGCACGGTTTGGTGTTGAAACAATATCGCGGCATAACCATCAGTAAAACGGTAATAAATCAACAAATCAAGGGAGCCATTACAAAAGGCTATCGTACCAATACACAGTGGAGATTCTTTTGCAAAAAAGTCCTTTACCTCAATATCTCCAAATGCCGCTGGGCTACATTCCATTAGACATTTTACCTTAATTTTCTCAGTTAACGTTGCCAAATTAGGGTAGCATGAATTTTATTTGACCAAAACTACAAGAAACTAAACTGTTTGAATGCATATAGAAATAACTTGCTTTTGGTGAAAAAACTACAAGGTATACAGCCCTAAGGGTTGTACGAAAGGGTGACGTAGGACTATATCAGATCATCAGATCAAAGACTAATGTAAACTGCATTTCTGGCATATGTATGATTATAAGAATCTGTGAGTGCCATTGTTAAAGTGAATGTTTAAAAGAGAAGAACGAAATATTCAGATTCAAGTCTTCATTGGATGCAATGGTGGCTTTGAAAATACGTGGACGGTGGTTCATAAGTACAACGCCTGCAACCTTTGAGACATGGAAATTTCTTTTAAAAATCACTTGTGTGCATCATAAAGATTGAAATGGTACACTCAAAAAAATCGGCACGTCAAGTTTACGTGAAAACATAGGTAATTCTCATCCATCACTCTTTTCATGTAACATTCACGTGAATTATTAGTAACTCGCACTCATACTAACCAGTTTAGCTTTCCCATTAACTAGTACATGAAGTTGATATCAGTTGCTGTACAGAAGTTTACATGATTTTTCACGTGGATGCGACGTGTCGATTTTTTAGAGTGTAATGAATTATCCTCCTACCACAGGGGTGAGGGGTCTCAAAGTATAAAATAAATAAATTCAAAATTAATTCATGCCTCCAAAAAACCCCGGTTCCTTTTGCTTGGATAGTTCTAGAGTTATGAGGAAATTTGAATTTCATTTGTACGGGAGCCCAAGGACAAGAGGTCTCAGTTCACCGTAGAAAAATAATCCTACCTTCTGTAACCCCCACATGCCAAATTTGGTTCCATTTGCTTGATTAGTTCTCGAGTTTTGAAATTTGTGTTTCATTTGTATAGGAGTCCCCCTTTTACGCGCCCCTTAAAATTGCTCTCTTACCCCCTAAAAAATTGCTGGTCATTTTATCTATCCAACGACATATACATTGTTCAGTTTTGTTCAGTAGTTTAGTAGTTATTAGCATTTGAAATCTTTCATTCAAACGTTACACGTCTATTTTCGTTTTCACAAAGTGCTACCCAGTCCCAGTATAGTAAACAAAGACGTAGTCCTACGTTAAAAGTTTCAATTTATCTCAGCGGAATCCAGAGATATTCAGTTTTATTGATAAAACCAGGCTATAATGCAGTTTATTTAACCAAAACAACAAGAAACAACCATTTGTCGTAAACAAATATCATGCCGTCGGATTACGCTGGAAGACTGCTTATTTATGGCAGAAAAAGATCAATTTTATCCCAGTGGAATCCGGAGATATACACTTTTAAATTTTTTCATGCCGAGAAAAGTACGGTAAAATGCCCTTCTTTTGGCAAAAACGATTGGAAACAGATGCGTGCCGTAATCAAGCATCACACCATTGGAATCCTAATAAAAATATCTTTCTTTCGACATCAAAAGATTGATCCTAGCTCAGCGGCATTTGGAGATATAGAGCAAAAGGACTTTTTACCGAAAAAATCCCCACTGTGCAATATCTTATTGTGATAATATATTTTATTTGTCAGTAGGTAGATATCCAGAACATTGGTAAAGCTCAAGTCATTTAATATCTGGCCGTGCTGTTTATTTTACTGCAGTGCTCCTAGTGGATCTGAAATATTATGACAGTAGGGTAGAGGATCCATATTTCGCCAGGAGCCATATTTCGCCAGTTTGATGAATCCAAAGCTTTTTTGCATATTTTTGGTCAACTTAAAAGAAATTATTTGACGAATTGGTAAAATCAAGGGCATGTACTACCAAAAATAATTGATACTTTGGCTTGTTATTAATTTATCATGTATTACTTACGATTTGAAAATACCATCTCATACTTAGTGTATATTTTTTTACAAAAACAAAACGAGAGGCGAAAATACTATTGGGGAAAAATGTACTCAAACTGTTTCATTATTCAATTATTCTTGACTAATATGATTCTATGTACAATATTTCAACTAATTTTATGCCGATTTCACTTTAAATTTTGGATAATTTTAAAAAATTCATCAAAATTAAAGTGGCGAAATATGGTATCCATTTTTAGTCATGGATCCAAATTTCGCCACTTGATTTTTTTAAACCGGTTTTCTTTGTATGGTCTCTAGTTATGTGATTTCTTTTAAAAAATTGCAGAAATTAGAACAAAATCAATAAAAAAAGTTAGTTAACTAAATATCGATCAATTATCTTGAATATTACAGTTTCCCTAACGGTACAAAGTTTTAAAAGTGGATTAAGAGTTTTATTACTTCATCAGTTGGATTTCAGTGCCATTGACTACACGAAATTCCCTGCTATTCAATTTTAATGGGACGACAAGTGAATTATTGTTGTGGAATCTTCGGGAATACAAAACATATTTTTAAAATTAAACGAAGTGTTTCACAGGGAAAATCGTGTTTCAATAAAGTGTAATTAAAGTCGGCGAAGTTTGTAACAGAAAATTTAATGGCGATTATGTGTGATTAATGTGTGTGACTTCCCCCTAATACAATTTGATAATTTGACAGAAAATAATATTAACCACTTAAGGTCTATATCATTTTTAGCATCGCAAAATTCACTAAATTAGTTTTTTTTAAAAACTTTTATATCTTTCAATATTTTTTTCACCAAATTTGGGGGATGTCCCGAAAATCTTTTCTATTTTCATATCTATAGCTAATGGCCATATGTCTTATGGCCCCGGATTTATTCCGGAGTTTCTTGGGGGACGTGACATGGCTTTTTAGATAAAGTTGCCAAATATTTAATTTTTTTTAAATCTGTTGATTTTTATAAATATATCATCGATTGTGGACTCATCAGTTACTTTGCCGCAGTTACGAGCCATGGCGCGCATCCGGATCCGGGGGGACACTATGAATCCGGAACCGGTTCCTAAAAAGGGAATTTTCAGCATCAGTAACATATGTCGTGTCGCATATCAAAAAACATCACCACTTGACAAAATAGCGATTGGCAATTATCTCAGGTCTCTCAGAAGTCAGGTCTCGGACAAGTTCCTTCGAAATCCGTTCCGTGCTTGAATCAGAAAAGAAACCCCCCCGGGGCAGGGACCGGTCACATGGCTTCTGAGAGACACGAGATGGTTGCCAACCGCTATTTTGTCGAATTTTGTGACGTTTTTTGACATGCGACACGACATATATTACTGACGTTGAAATGCCCCTTTACTCGTAACTACGGCAAAGTAACTGATATGTCCGCGGTCGATGATATGGTTACAAAAATCAACAGATTTCAGACAAATTTCAAATATTTGGCATCTTCATCTAAAAAACCCATGTCACGGCACCCCAGGGAACTCCGGACTAACGTCGGGGTCATAAGTTATATGGTCATTATCTATAGATTTTATGAAAATGCAAAAGATATTCGGGAAATCCCCCAAATTTGCTGAAAAAATATTGAAAGATAAAAAAGTTACGACCTTTCTAGTGGATTTTGTGATGCTGTAAATGATGTAGACCTTAGAGAGGTTAATACAGAAGAAAATTAAGTTACTTTATGAGTGAATTTTATTCAATATGTAAAAATATTTCTCCTATTTTGTTGCTTTTCATTGATTTATTTGTGGTTTTATTGGTATTTTATTGGTTTTCAAAAACGTTTCATAAATAATCACTTGAAAACGAAGCAAAATCTATTTAACAACTGGATTTATTAGGAATATAGAGAATTCATTTATAAATTTGACATTAAAATCTATTTGAATTGGATTTTTCTAAAGTGGCGAAATTTGGGTCCAGAGGCTGGCGAAATTTGGCAACTGGGTAGCGAAATTTGGGCCCAGAATACACATTTAAATATTCAATATAACGAAAAAATACACAATTTAGTATGAATATGATGATTGAATCAGTAAAAGAAATGTCCGAAATATAATATTTTCATGTTATCGAATATCTGAACTTATCGAACCTTGTTCTGTTTTGTTTCATGTAAATTTTTTAGATAAAAGTGGCGAAATATGGATCCGTCACCCTATCGTGTTTTTTTAAATGTTTCTTCGTGCTGTGTTGTAAAGTTCGGCACGATTTTTGTTTTAAAAAAGTTATACTTGATGGAAGCCGCGAACCGAAAATTAATTTTGAGCATCCACTTCAAAACCCTCGAAGTCGTTGAAATTGGCTGAATCCACCGTGCGCAGCGTACCGTGATTCAATCTTCGAACACTTAAGCTATGCTGAAATTTTCTTCAAAGAAAAAAGTTTGAAAACATATTTATTCTACTCCCGTAAATGGTTTAATAGCATGACAATTTAATAATTATCGTGTTAAAATTTTAAAAATGAGGATAAAATGTTAATTTACATTGAAAAACACTAAAACACTGTTGTTCGGTTTTGATTCAAACTTCGAACACTTTCATGGTCGACATTCAAAGCTCGAATATTTCAGTCTCAGATATCGAACACTTGTATTACTTTGGAAAGTATTAATGTTTTTAGTGTCATTCAACTTAAATAAGTGAAATTTCATCCTTTTTCTAAACACTCAATCCACCTAACAGTATGATTTAAATTTTTCACACAATCATTAGTTTCAATCCGTACTTCTATAGTCAATTGCTAATATTTTCAAACCCTATGTACAACATCTAAAGCAAGTTAACTTTGTACAGCTTTACAATGCAGATAATTCATTTTCCCGAAGGAAAATTCGGAAAAACCGGATATTATTCGTGGGTGTTCGAAGTTTAAATCACACCTCAAAACGTGATTCAAACTTCGAACACAGTGATCCCGAAGGTATCAAAACACGCATTTCTTTAATTGCTCTGAAATGGTTGCTTTACGGTTCTGATTCAAACGTCAAACAGTCTCAAACTTCGAACACTTCAGAATAAAATGGTCGTTAGTATGCCTAGCAGAATAAAATACTATACATATTGTACACTGTGTTCGTTAGAATGTTCTCTAGCCGGTGTATTATGACATTGAACTGTTGTACTCGTTGTAGGAAATCTGCAGAACGTTACTGTCTTCAGCAAACTTTCTTATAATAATATGTTCTAAAACTAAACGCAGGACATGTCAATGTGTTATATCGAAACTGAAGAAAGTTATTTTTTTTTGTTTAACTTTTAGGGGGATTACTCAAATGTTGAATTCCACCAGGCGATAGATCTTTTAATTTTAAGAAACTCTTCCAAAGGTTTTTCAAATCTAACACCAAGTTTTAATTTTCGTTCCTACCAAAAAGTCAAACGATCACGTGTTTTTGGTTTTGGACCACTGTCGAATCGTTAAAATCAGTTTTTTTATTTTAGCTCTTTTTGTAGTTGGTATGACTTTTTTATGTTTCACAAAGTTGTACCAATAGTAAAAATACACAGCTTTGCTAAATATAATATACTTTTATCTTTGCATGATTAGGAACTGTAGAACTTTTTATTATACAAAATACCCTAATTTTAATCCCGAATTACTCGACTATCGGCTTCATTTATAGGGGGATACAAATGAAACCTTCTGGAATTTGTATTTTTTCCATATAATTTCTGATTCATGTGATTTAATTTGTATTCGTCTGCGCATAGTTGACTAATTCGGGGTCAAAATCAGGGTATTTTTATAATAAAAGTTCTACAGCTCCTAAACAAGTAAAGATAGAGGTATCCTATATTCAGCAAAGTTGTGTATTTTTACTATTTGACAACTTTGTAAAACATAAAAAAGTCATACAACAACTACAAAAAGAACTAGAATAAAAAAAATGCTTTAACGATTTATATACCGTGACCGCTCCAAATTCTGCGCATTTTTCATTATACATGTATTTTTTAATATTGTGCATAACTATGATCATTGTATTTTTTATAAATGTCTGTTGAATATTACGCCATTATTTACAAACGGGCCATAATATTTGACAGCGAAATAATATAAAGTGAAATTGAAAGTATTTTATTTGTCAGAAAACATCGTCGTTAATATCAACGCTAAGACTGTTCTTCTAGAAAATTAACCATTTTACGATCGAAATTCTTTGCAATAATCAAATTAGCCAGCATGATTAGTTTTAGTCATGTTTCAGTCAAAAAGAGTGATTGCATTCAGTGCTTTTCTTAGAAAAATGCGATGCAGTATTCGCAGATTTAGGCACATATTTTTTATTTCTGCTCGAAATTATGCGCAGTAACATATCCTGCCAAGAAAACGGGAAAAAATACGCAACCTCACCCAAATGGCTGAGGCATAGAGGCAAAAAAATTCAAGTAGAACCTTTAACTTCCATTGATTGGCATCCTGTGCTGCGTCTAGACGTTCAAACCTACGTGCATCAATTCATGGAACCATGTCTTCTGATTTTTTTTTTTGAATGTCCAACCTCATGGAGCTGTCAGGGAGTGCGAAAGTGGTTTTTCATGAAAACACAATTTTTAATATAAGTCTAGTGTCATGTTCAGTATGCAGAAAACCCGAATCAATTTGCCCTTCACGTTATCATCGAGAAGAAAATATTTAAAACGAGCCAATCAAAATGATAATAATATTCCTGTGCCACCTGGACAGCTCAAGAAGGCCGGCTTATGGATTTAATTATGGTAATGGCTAATGCCAGATTTTTGGTGTGCTTTCAGTATATAAAGACATTAAGAACTTGATATAAGTATTTATTGTTACTTTTTGGGTGCGCAGAATTAGGAACACGGGCAAGAAAATGCGCAGAATTAGGCACCGTGGACAAGTTTACAAAACGAAAAATATACTCAACTGTTGGTCGACTTTAAATACCCAAATTTTTTACCAAATATTATAGACCGTAGCACTACACATTGCTGCTATCAGCGTTGTTAATACAAATCTAGAATACTTATAATAGCGGACGAATCATAAAAATGTCGAACGTAGAATATGGTACGTGAAGGTATAAGAAATAGGTTTTTTTATTTTCGCTGAAGAGATAGAGGATTACTGTCATAGCAAAATTTCTTGTAATAATATGCTTCTAAACTTTTTAGAACACATGAATATGTTATATTGAAGCTGAAGAAAAATAAATTTTTTATTTCGCCTTAATCAAAATTTGAATTCCATTAAACGATAGAACTTTTAATTTCATTTACATTTATTCATTTACATCATCGCACAACAGGGTCTACATGATTATACTAAAACAATAACATACGATCAGTCAAAATTAATAAAATTATAGATACGGTTTCTAAAATAGTTACCGTGAACGCAGGTAATTCCGATCAGTTCCTAATTCCGATCACTCAACTAAAGTAACCGATTTTTAAAAGATTGAATTAAAATTTATAGCTCAGGTAAGCTTTGATCATGAGGATTCCCATAAACTATGGTTTTTGATTCCAACTTCTAAAAATCGACTACTTTAGTTGAGTGATCAGAATTAGTAGCTGATCGGAATTACCCGCGTTCACGAAGGTGCTCAAACGGGTTAGTCCATGGAAGGAATCGCAATGCTAATTTAATGAACCTGTTTTGTACAGCCTCAATCCTTGTAGACCACGATGTAGTATAAGGACTCCAAACTACTGCTGTTTCGAGGGTAGACTAAACTAACGAGTAGAAAAGTGATCTCAAACAGTAGGGGTCTCGGAAATCCTTCCCTATTCTCACGATGAACCCTAAGTTTTTGTTTGCTTTTGCAATAATGTAGCTATAGTGGCACTGGAAAGTCAATTCAGTATTCAACAGCACTCCAAGGTCCTTCACCACTATTTCACATTGAATTGGCTGGGTATTTATAGTGTAGCAGTAGTCTAAAGGCGATTTCTGCCTAGTAAAAGTAATTACCATACACTTTGCTACGCTAATAGTCAGACGGTTGCACGCACACCATCCGTTAAACAAATCGACTAACTGTTGAAGCCGCGTGCAGTCCTTCTTCGACCGTACGACAGAAAAATTTTTCAGGTCGTCAGCATAAAGAGTCCGATATCCAACTGGAAGCATCCGGCACACGTCATTGAAGAAAAACGAGAATAACAGCGGTCCCAAATTACTACCTTGCGGTACACCTGACTTAATCTGGAACTCCTGAGACTTGAAGCACAGACTAACAGACGTAACACTGAAGCCTCATTCCATCGCCAATAAAAACGATCATTTCAAATGTTCACTTAAGCCAAAACTTAAACAGTCGCTGCGTGAGAACGCCACTCTCACGCGCTGGCGCTGTTGTCACATAATGTACAAGTAAATTTATAGCATTGCTTCATTTATAACAAGCTGCTTTGCGTAGCGCGAAGACTGCACCAGATGATGCTAGTGTTTTTTCCAAGTTTTAAGGATGTCATTGAAACGATATTTTGTTAGAAAATTTGTTCGAAGTGTTACGTTTGTTAGTCTGTGCTTGAAGTTTCCAAGCTTTATTGTCAGAAAGCGATTGGAGAGGGACGATGTTAGCCAGCGTAAGAATGAATCAGACGCTCCCAGGCATCTTAACTTTGCTAAAAGCAGACGATGGTTGACACGATCAAAAGCGGCTTTAATATTAGTGTAAACAGTATCCACTTGAGCTCCTTTTTTTAATATTCCGGATGCAGAATGAAGTGAATTCGACCAAATTTGTGTTAATTGAACGGCCAGGATAGAACCCGTGCTGATCAGCCCAGATGTAACAAGTAACGTAACGCTGTAACAGATCAGAAACTAAAAAAATGGCAGGACCTAAAGCAAATTGTAAGAACGAAAGAGACAAAATTTTGGAAAAAGTTAATAAAAAAAAATGACCAACCACGAGTCTTGACGTTGAAGAGGGCTGGCATACCTATATAATTAATTTTTTAGATTCGGTAGTTCTTTTGCAATTTACGAAGGAACGGTAGAAGAAAGTAATAAAAGTTTTAGGGAGTGAAGGAAAACGAGCGGAAAAATGAGAGGGGAGGGGGTATTAGTAGCTACGCTTAACAAAAAGTAGGTGTCACAACGACTACTTGTTAAGCGTAGCTACTAATAACCCCCCCTCCCACTCTCATTTTCCGCTCGTTCTACTTCACTCCCTAAAAATTTCATTACTTTCTTATACCGTCCCTTCGGCAATTGTAAAAGAACTACCGAGTCAAAAAAAAAAATATGTTTTTCAGTTGCAATATATCAGTTCATTATTTATGATTCTCCAATGATAATTCATAATTGGTTAATATACACCCATAAAAATTCAGTGCATTTTGAAAGGCTATGGTTAATCTCATAAACAGTTAATGAATAGTTAGCGCGAAAATCGCCAAAACTAGTTCACAGAACTTAGTATGCCACGCGGTACGCAATAATTACTAATCAGTATTCTGTAATGATAATTCACAATCAGATAAACATACATTCATAAAATTTGAATGCATTTTAAAAGGTTATGGCTATTCTCACAAACAGTTGATGAATAGTTGGCGCAAAATCTGCCAAAAGTAGTTCACAGTAGGTACATACTTCGTTTACACTCCGGTACGCAATAATTACTAATGATAAGTATGCTAAAATTACCGGTCTTAAACTAGGTACGTGTCGCTAGTTTCTCTTAGAGTTCAATGTATGCAAGTCACCTTCAATCTGAACGAGCCACCTTGTATGTTGAGCTCCTTGAATTGTGGTGCCGTTATGTTGCTTAAGGCAGAACGGACTTAGCCATGTCTTTAGCTGATATCCTAGCCATTAACCATATGTCTTATGGCGCTACGTTAGGCGGGGATTTCTGTAATGAGTAATTTTCGTTGAAACGGGGTCACTACTGGCACAAGGTCGTTGAATATTAAAATTTTTGTGCTTAATCGTTTGGTTATGGTAATGGATAGAAAATGAGAATTATGCTTTTAACTCCTTGAAACAGGGTTTAATGTCTTTTTGACAGATGCCCATGGTATGGTAGAATTTTGCGTGATTTTCCATTGAGCGTCAGACAAACATGTACGTACACTCCAAAAGTGTCAAAACCAAAAAAAGCCACGACTTTTTGATTTAATTTTTCCATTCATTTAGAAAAGATATGTTTATTGCCACCTAAGATTATCGTAGTTAATTGACGATCAGATTGTTATCGCACCTGCTTCCTGGATGCGTGACAGGTTTTAATAATATATTTCGGGTCTATATGTCTCCAATCACAGGTCAATGTCTGTCTGGAGCTTGTTGTGTTTAAGTGGCTTTTACAACAGGCCTTGACCTTCATGATGTACCATACTAAGCAATTCTGTGGATTGATATCAGGAATGGATAGTGGCTACATATTTTTCGTCTAGAAATGAGATGTTATTGCAGCCACTTCGAGTTCGAGATGTGCTTTGCTTAGAACGTTTTTGTTTAGCCCCGTATCCATTTTATCAGCACCATAACAGAATACTTTATTAAGCACATTATTTGTGGCACTTGTCAGCCATGTCTACGGGGATTTTTTTAGTTACGATCGGTTCGATCATTCGCCATCAGGATCAACGGTTAACATGCTTTTCTCTGTGAACAGAATTTTATGCGCCTATCTTGAAACTTTTCTTTCCCGATAGCCATGTGAAACTCTTGACCTGGGTGCTGCTTGAAATCTGCCTTGACTTATGTTCCATCGTCCATCATGACGCAATCAAACTTTGTCAACAATCTCGTGTAGGTACAACTTATGCGCTCTTACTGTGGCCGTGGTGCTTTTGCTTTGTTGATTATATTCTCAACGACTGGTTGTCACTGTAACCTTGTAGGTTGACAGTCCGGTTAGATTCTTGGCTCTTTGCACTGTGGTGTATCATATTCTCAATTTGTTTCCAATATCTTCAAGAAAAGGTTAGGATTACACTTGAAAATACTACCCATTATTCTTCCGGTCACTGAAACATCCCAATTTCAGTTTCCACCTGATTTCTACTACTTAGTAATCGTCAGGCGTTACTCGAATACTTTAATAACGTTGGTCACAGTTGCTTTGGACACTTTGAGCGATTTTGCCAAGTCGACTTGACAAAAAAATGGATTTTGATAATGCGCGAGCAGAATTTTTATAAGCATTATTCTGGCTTATTTTTAGTTTAATAATATTAGAATTGTGATCTACAATTCTCGGGTAACTTGAATTCCTGCATCCGATTTGTTTTCGAAAATCCATTATTTTTTTACCTTTCAGAGTTGGGTTCCCTCTTCACAAAGGCAAATATTGGTAATATCGCTCTTTTTGTATACAATTCTCGGGTAATTTTTCAAATAGATTTATGTGACAATGAGAGATTCTCTTCGTGTCACCTCTCCTCCGTTTTACAGCGATACTGATGCATTTTAACACATCAGCTTTGCATGAATTGGTAGCCGGAGTCACTAGTTAGCTAAATGTTTTGAAAATTTTCTTTTCTATGCATTTATGTTTCCGTGAAAAGCGGAATAGTAGAGACGCGAAAAGAATCTCTCATTGTCATATAGGTCTGTTTGAAAAATTACCCGAGAATTGTATAAAACAGGACCAACGGTGTGTTGCTGCTTCGTCGTAATTGCCTATTCTCGTCCTATTCAATTCAAATCATTAAAAATATCAGCGATTTTTATGACACAAAATGCAAAATTAGTTATTCCCTAATATTTTAATTTGTTGACTATCATACACGATCAATCAAAGTGAGCGGAGATCTGTTTAAATGCTTTTTTCATCAAAGAATTCCTAGCAGCCGAATTTCCTACGTTTTTTCGTGCGACGAAGAAGAAAATGTCGACTAATCGTTTCAATTTCCGTCATTCACAAAATGAAAATAACTCACGCAACGCATTGTCGTTATTCTGCAGCCGGGACCAGCACCCACTTTGCAGAATAACACATGCCGTCCTACACATGAACTTATGCCGTCCTACACAAATACATGCGCGCTAGCTTCGTAAACATTATTGTTATTTTTAGTTCGGACGATGAAAAATTTTGATGGACTGATTTTAAAACGGTACGACGAATTTAAGAAATAAAGTCAGTTGCGTAGTTTCAATAAAATGCTTTACTAATCGCTTTTTAGTAAACTCAAAGTATACGGATTGGAAGGTAAGTGTGTTTGAGTCAAATAAGCACAAAAACTTTTGGAGTATTCAATAAATCTACCTAAGAAATGATGAAAATTAGAGTGGTTTTCCTTACCACGACGAGAATTAGAAATAAACCCTATTTTACCAATACAGTGGACTCTCGGAAAAGTTAACTCTCTGAAAAGTTAATTGTTCAGAAAAGTTAAGCGAATATCAGCTCTCATGCAACGCTCTAAAAAGTTAATTTTTGCCTTAACTTTCCTGAGAGTTTGAATTTATTGGTTGTCCAAGCGTTCGTCCACACACACACGTGTGTTTACCTTCTATCTTTATTTCTCATTTTTCGGTTTATTGTCGCCTTTCCACAGTTTCATACAGAGTAGTATCATAACTGGGATTAAATTAAACTCTTATACCGACCAGTTCCAACAATAGTTCAATACGGGCACATAGTTACTTCAGGATTATTAATAACATACTGGAAAAGCGCAAACTCAGATTGAATTTTACATGCAAAAGAAGGAACTAAAAATAAGCGCGAACATTATCAAAACGTAGTCAGACTACGAAAAAACAAAAGTAAACTAGTGAACCGACTATTTTAACTTACTGAGAGGAACTAATTATTATTTCAAAAAGATCTTACTACATATTTCTTTTAATTAGAACTTCTAAATACATAAAAATGTGTATCCTATATCCTGGAATGCATCTTACGCCTTTGTATTTATCATTTTCAATGATTTTTAGGACTACTCAGAAAAGTTAATATTTCGGAAAAGTTAATCGACCCATTCCCCAATCGATTAACTTTTCCGAGAGTCCACTGTATTTGCTTTTGTGAAGTGGGGACCCTACTCTGGAAGGTCGAAAAATAATGGATTTTCGAAAAAAAAATTCGGATGCTAGAATTAAAGTTAAGTGTCGGGGTATTCTGGTTATCGGTTAAGGTATATATGCGATGTATTTTGTATATTTTGGATGCCAAAATAGTAATTATTATGCTGGTGGCAGTTGGGCGCGTATATGATCTCTAGAAAACAATTCCTTGTTGGCGATATGTGCCAGGAACTAACGGAGTATCGGAGAACTGATCTCAAGAATGATTTTGAAGCTTTAGGAAAATTCGAAAAATGACTAAAATGGTGATAATTTTTCTAAAATAAAGGTCAAATATCGTCAATTGGGAGCTCATAAAAAATTGAAAAATTGAGATATCAGAAAAGAGCTACGTAACAATTTAGATAATTTATTTTTACAAGCTAAAAGAAATTTCAGCTAAATTGAAACACTACGTTTTGAGTTACACGCACACGTACCGCCAGCTGAAAAAACATGGTTTCGAGTAAAACTACAGAGCAATTCTATGCCAAATCGTCCAAAAAAGCTAAAATCTGAAATGAACCTCTCATATATTACTTGAAAAATCCCAAGTTGTAAAAAATTCATGAAAGCCGTTGTTCTACGAAGTTGGTTCATGAAAGTTGCTCCATCACAGAATAACTTTTAAGGCAGTTCAACGCCGCTTCTTACGCTTTGCTCTCCGTCGTCTACCATGGCGAAATCCGTTCCAGTTGCCGAGTTACGAAAGTCGTTGCCAATTAATACATTTGGAGACACTACAGACACGAAGGAACATCGCAAGAGCTCTGTTTGCTGTCGACACATTGCAGGGAAGAATTGATTGTCCTGCTATTCTTGGGGCGATTGATCTAAACGTGCGTCCCAGGGCACTGCGGAACAACTCAATGCTGAGGGTACCTTTTCAACGCACCAACTACGGACGAAACAGCTCATTGACTGGTATACAGCGAGTTTTCAATCGGGTTGCATTCGCTTTTGATTTTAATTTGTCACGTGAAACGGTCCGTCGTAACTTCTCTATGTTTTTTTCAACAAATGACGACTAAGAAAATTGTTAGTGTTTGTAATTGTAATTTCTTGACTGTGTGTGTTAGATTAAGCTACTTATCCATCATTGGGACTATAGTCTGTTGATGTCGACTTAATAAATAAATAAATAAATAAATAAATAAAGGCCAAGCCAGCGCACTAGAGAAAGAAAAAAGACGAAGCAAAATTTTCAACAAAAGTGTGCTTTTATTAGACGGTTTTGAATACTCAGCTGTAGTGACGTATCATATCAGGTACGCGTTTTACACACAATGATGTATTCGAAAAACTATGTTGTAGGGTTATTTAAGAAATATTTAAGATTTTTAAAATGCTATCTCTATCGATCGCACCAACGCTGTTTGATGCTTGCGCTGCTTCGGCCTTAAAAGACTGCAAGTTACTTCTATTTTATCTATAAAAATTTGATAGTGGTATATTTTTGATATCTTGATTTTAATCATGATTTTCATGTTCAAAAATCAATTTTCTACAACGTTTTCTTTGACATAATTTTTTGTAAAATCGATACTTTTCGAGATACAATCTATCAAACATAATACACATGAAAATAAATACGCCCTATTTAAAAATGAGTCTTGAATCAAAATGACGCCAAAACCCGTGGAAGGTGCATATTTCCTCCTATCAAACACGTTTGTTAAGTTTCATCTAAATGAGAAAGGTTCAAACACTGACGAACTGACATGACACATAGAAGAAAATTCTTGAAAAACCATCGTCCTACACATTTTGCTTGCACACCAGCGCCCTTTGTTATGCATGTTACGGAGTAGCTTGCATTTGCAGGGTTTTATGCTGTAGGTTTTTTACATTTGCAGGGTTTTATACTGTACGGTTTTTTACATTTGTATGGTTTTATACTGGAAACTCGAAGTAACACTCGAGCGCCGCGGTGTGGCTATGTTGCGAAACATGCTTTTTTGAAAAATAAGTTGTTTTTGAACGGACGATGATGGAATTAACGCGAGTGTCTCGTCTGTTTGTCTTTGGTTCAAATTTTGTCATTTACCTATTTCAAGTGGAACTGCTCTACAGAGACTGTATATTAAAGAGACAAGGCACTCACCATTTGAGTCAAAGCGGAGTATTGTCCTCTAGTTCTCCTGTCCAATTTTCAGGACCCAGATAAATATCAAGCAACATAAAATTCGAATGTCGCGAGTAGAAAATTGTTTTTGGCTAGAATTTAAAAATAGAATTTAAAGATCCGAAAAGCATACGAACATGTTGTATAATGCAGAATTTGTACTGATCAATAGCCTTGTCGTCTCTGTAATCTACAGTCTTTAATTTTTTTAAGTGATGGGGGAAAACTCCAAAGAAAAGTCGGTAAATTATGTTCTGTCCCATGCAAATTTTTTGGAATATTTTTTTCTTGTTTGTCAATTTGTCTAATAATAATAAAAAAAAATCATTTTTTGTTGTTTTTGAGTTATGGTTGGAAAACTTGGTTTTCTTGAATATTTAACTACCTAATTCAAACATTCATATCTCAGAACCAAACAGCTTCCTATGAAAATCTTAGGATATTCACAGATGGATTACGGATGGATCTAGAGGTAGTCCGTCTCTTGCTGCTCCTGGAGAAAAACCGGGAAAGAGCACGGGGAAAGCCATATACTGAATAAATGGGCTAGCTAAAGGGAAAAAACGCAAGATAGAAAAGAAAGAAAAACAAGCATAAAAAAGAAAAAAAGAAAGGAAAATCGCGACAATGGGACGGAAAAAGTGTGGAAAAAAGGGGGAAACTGGAAAATGATCCAAAAAAATACGGACAATGGAGGAGAAAAGTAGAAAAATAAGAGAAAGGAAGGAAAAATAATGATGAAAATGAAAAATAAGATAATAAAACTGGACAGAAGAGCTAAAAAAAGGGTTAGAAAATGAGGAGAAGAAAAAGAGAAAATATGAGCACGAAAATTGAGAAACGAGAACAGAAAAAGAGGAATATGGAGAGAAAAAACAAAAGACATACAGGATAAAACGAAATGCAACAAACGGAACAAACGAAATACGAGACTGGAAAAAGAGAAAGCGGGCTGAAAATGAAGTAAAACATGAGAAAAAAAAACGAAAATGGAACAGTAAAGAGAAAAACAAAGGAAAATCAAGCCTGTAAGGGCGAACAGCAGGATACGAAAAGAAGACAAAGAGTATACAGCGGGTGGTAAAAAGGAAAAATGTAACAGAAAAGGTAAGAAAACGAGAACAAAACAGAAAACAAGAGAAACCAAAAGGGAATAAAAGAATAATGTGAGAGAGAGAAAATCCTACAGAGGGAACGAGGAGAACGTAAAAAAGAGGTCATATAAAAAGAGAAAAATGGGAAGTGGGAATGAGATGCGGAAATTAGTCAAAAAATAAGAAATGAAAAACAGAAAATATGGACCAAACACATAGGAAGAAGACGAAAAAAAGATAAAAAGAGAGGATAGAAAGCGAAATCCTGAGAGCAAAAAGAAAAAGTTCGCCAAAATACGAAATAACGTATCAGAAAAAAATCGAGGCATGTAAAAGAGGAAAACGGCACAGACGAAGACGAATAACGTGAAGGATATGACATGCGTTCCAAAAAGACGAAACGAAGGAAAAGCGAGCAAAAACCAAACAGTTGGTGCAGGAATGAAGAAAAAACGGAACCAAAAGTTGAAAAATGGGACTGAAAAAAGAAAATAGCAAAGCAAAATATGTCAATACTTATTTCAAGAAAAACTAAACTCCAAAATCTAATTTAATTCCAATATCAAGCTCAATTTCAAGTTCAATTGCAGGTGCGAGTTCAAACCCAATTTCAATTCTGATTTAATTCCAATTTTAAGATCAATTTCAAGGTAAATTAAAACTTCAAGCTCAATTTCTAGTACAAATTGAATTCCAAATTCAAGTCTAATTTCAAGTCTTGTAATTTAATCGCCAATGTAAAATTCGACAAAGTCCAATTTTAACTCTTATTTCTAGTAGATTGAATTTAAAACCAATCGCATCCAAAAGTCCGGCGTTTTCAATCTAATCTGCTGTTTCGACCTTTTCGTCCGACGCAAGCCAACGTTTTGCTTACGTCTGCCCGACATCGTGCGACAAATTTTTACTGGGATACTGCCCCACTTTGCAGTCCGTACTGCAGCTGCAATTTAACTTAAACTCAAAGTTAATGTAGTTTCAACAAAGCACAACACATAATGATTTATACGAAACGTTTTCTATTACGTTCACGATGACATTCCTTTTTACTGAGGAACACAAAACATTTTTTGAAGCACATACAAAATGACGACTGTATTGAGCGCGCAGTGCTACCAGAACTGTCCTCCTAATATAAACCTATATTGAAGCGATATTAGCTACATTGACGGTAGCAATTCAAAAACATAGCGTAAAATCTGCATGAATTATTTGCTTTTCTAGGTATCTGAGACCAGCTATCGGCCATTATCTCGAAAACACTAAACGATCAGTATTGGCTACGAATCACCCCGATGACCGACAATATAGCAATATACCCAATATCTTTTTCATTGTTGCTCAGAATCTCAGATTTGCTTTTTATAACTTTATCTCCGGCAAAAGACGTATCTTAAACAGACTACTTTTTGTCACGAGTGAAATTACAGCGTCAAAAGCTGAATAGTATACCGATTTACTGCTCTGACTGCTGGATATTTGACAAAACACTTAAACAGCGGCTTTACTCAGATCTTTTATTGCTAACTTCAAGACAAGCGACTTGTGGTCAACACATCGTTGATCACTAGTGCTTTAGAAAATATCTATTGAATATACGACATATGGAATGATAGCCGTTGTTAAAATTCGATATAGGTACTCTACTTACTATTCATGTTTTTGAAACACTTTTCGCATTGGTTAGAATGTTGGCATTTGTGGCTCGAGGAGCATGTAACAATTTAAATCAAAGTGGAATATTTTGTCAATATGCATTCTTTACCTTAAATGGAGCGTTGTTATGATGAATCATGATAGACTCCATTTACCTTAAAATGGTATTTTAAGCATAAGTAGAACTCATTGTTATGTGAAAAAACGTGCACCAGTACTCTTTATATTTTTGTTTCAGGAATTTAAAACTGAATTTACAAAAAAAAGGTATTTTTGATCATATTTTATTTTCTGTGCCTGGGTGTTTGCAACTCAATGAAATTAGAGCATTTTTCTGAATTTAAAGATTACAACAGAAACATTCAAAATGAATTTTTCCCTACTATCCAGAGTTCTAAACAAACCTTTGTTAGAAAAATTATAAATGGTCTGGATGAAAATTTACGAATTACTTTATAGTGATGTAAACGTCAAAACCCGGATGGGAAAGTTGAAAGAAAGCAGTGTAAAACAAAATAATAGATAATTTTGCTAAATAAGCTATCATTATAATGGCCATTGTACTTTTTATACTAATTTTATTAGACAGTGCTATTGCGCTGCTGTAAGCTGACCCTGAACAAATTGATTGTTACCCATGTGAAACGAAATTATTGATACCCTCAACCTGATTCGTCACAAATTTGCCGACAAGCGCTCTGCTTGTGTGATGCAATTAAATGATACGGCAAATGGGAAAATTTAACGAGGCACCTGTCTAATGAAAGCTGAACACACAATGTACGTTTACCTGTAATGTTTTTTTATTTCGCCAAACGAGTAAAGGAGTTAACAATCGTTGCAATTCACGTTCAAAATGATCATTAAAGGCAATTTCTATTCGGATATCGAACCCCCAAGATGACAATTACTTCCAGACAGTCATCTATTAAATGGAATGCTAATGCAATCAATATCATCAATCAACCGGCCAATAGGGCAATCTCCTGCTGCTAATTTCAGCCGCTTTCTTCAGCGATGTTACAATGTAGGTCAAGCCAAATAAATATGTATGACACTTTCATATTTTTCGCTGTTGTGCTCCGTCACTGCTTCTACCTTTAGCAACTCAAATTATTTGCTGATGAAAATATGAAGCTTTATCTATCAAAAAAAGTTATGCAAGCCTAGAATTAGAACACATTGCATGACCGGAAAATTACCCATTCGATACAATCTACACGACAGACCTTGCCAGTCAGTGCTTTACTGTCACTTGTTCGGCAGATGTACAGCGCGAGCGGTCACATATGAAAGCGCATCCGATAATTGTCCGATGTACCTGTCTGAGCTGGTAACATATAGGAGCACTGATCGCGGAACAAAGCATTACAGCAGACAAAAAACGAATAAGAGAATAGATTCTATCAATTCAACCATTCATTGCCAAGGTGATCGACAACGACAACCCGGCTGCGGTTCGTTGCAAACCTCAGGCTAAGGTACGAGCTACGGATTGTGGACTAGAGACCACATTTGACTGCTGTGCTGTTATTAAGGGCTGCAGTGTAAGGGCTTTAATTAAGGCTTTGGTTCGCATCACCATCTAAAATTATTTTATTTAAAATCTCACCCCTTTCTGGCGGGCACTTATACCTATTTCCTTCAAGGTTTGAACTGGTGTTACGTTACACGCTAGATGGTGCAATTACGAAGGGATTTGATGGCGTGCATCAGGGTTCAGACCCTTAAGTAGGCGAGAAACCTGCTTTCCTTCGGGTAGAAGGCTAAAAACATGAGCAACTAACCTACATGACATGACAGCGCGGTGTTGCTTTCAGACCCACCATAGTCTCGGTATGGTAATGCACTGGAGACTGGTTCCAAAGGAGGCTGGGGGCCTGCTTTGCTACACAACCAATGGTGAATGAAGTCAGAAAAGCGTCATCGTCGAATATCCGCACATGGTGGTAGCTGAAGTAGGTATCTTGCGAAGTGGGTTTTTTGTTTTTGCTCTATCGGCTTTCTGCGTTCGTTCACCTCTGCTTTGAGCATTGCTGAAATTCTTCTATCAATGTGTAATCAGCTAATGTTGCCCTACATAAAAAGTCTTAATTTGGAAGGAAATAATTTCTTTCCGATCAAATTAACTTTGCTGATGTTAATTGACATTGTCAAGATCATATTATTTAGGCATATTTTTTGATTTCTTATTGCATACTTGTGATATAGTTATATCGAAAGCAATCTAGCATAATTATCAAAATTGGACATTCAAATTGCCCACTTTCTCCCTCTTCTCTTTTGGGAGTTTACGCTGAATGGTATTTACGTGGCTATTGGACGATTTTACGAATCACAGCTATTATAAACTATTACATTCACATGGTTTTACGGACGATTGGAAAGTTTTATGAGTTTTTTGTCAATTAGCGCATTCTTTTAAGAAAATCCCATTACACACGTATGTCCACAGTGTAATTTAACAAACTAAATGTATTGGGTGCGTCACTTATCGTCACTGGAATGCCCAGCCATAAACGAAAGCGGGGACACCTGACCTTTCAGAAGAATATTTTGGCCTGGAAAATCTAGAAATCATAGGATGGCAAATCTATTATTACTGGACACATAAAAACCGGCCGATTAGTTTAAAAGATCCGAACTTTCGGGTGTACAATTGGATGTAAAATCAAAGTTGAAATTGGACTAGAAATTAGACTTCGAAGCGGGCTAGAGATCACAGTTGAAATTGGACTTGTAGTTGAACTTGACATAGGGCATTAAATTAGACTTGAATTTGAACTCATGTGGGCTTGAAGTTTTATTCCAAATTAAACTGGAAATTGAACTCAAAATAGGATTTGAATTAGACCTTAATTTGAAATACATTGGACTGGTAGTTTCATTTAGAATTAGACATGAAATCAGACTATAAATAGAAATTGTTTTAAAGTTTTTGTTTGTAATTAGACTTGAAATTTTACTTGCAATTAGAATTGAATTAGACTTGGAATTCGACTTGACAATATGGATTCACTGGTTGGGTCACCAGCATTGGACAAAAGGTAGGAGTCACAACGACTACTTGTTGAACGTAGCTACTAATAACCCTCCCTCTCACCTTTCCGCTCTTTCTCCTTCACTCTGAAATTTTCATTACTTTCTTCTGTCGTCCCTTCGTCAATTGTAAAAGACCTACGGTTTCAAAAAATATTAGTTTATATGCCTGACCTCATTTCAAGGTCAAACTAAAACACAAGGTTGGTCTGTCTAATGGATTTGAAGTTAAAGTTGAAATTGGACATGAAATTGGATTTGAACTTATGCTCAAAATGGAACTTACAACTGGAGTTGAAATTGCACGTAAATTGAACGAGAATAGAGTTTTGAGTTTGATTGAGTCTGATTGACAAATCAGAGTTTAAATCTGACTTAAAATTGGAATTAATTAGACCTAAAATTAGGCTTAAAATCAAATATGCAATTGGATATGAATTTGGACATGCACAAGAAATTAAACACGAAGTATTTAATTTGATTGACACGAGGTTTTAAAATTAGGATGGAATATTTCGTCTTACTCTCTCCATGTTTTACCCCTTTTATATTTTTTTTTCTCTTTTCCAGTTCCGTTTATCTAATTTTTTTGCCATTTTCTTCTTTTCTGTTTTGGGTTTGCTTTCGCTTTTGTTCTTTTTCTTCCATTTTCTTTTTTTCTCTCATTTTTCTTTTTTCTGTTTAATTGTACCGTTTTTCATCGGTTCCTGCCCCATTTTTTTATTTGCAGTTTTGTATTTCCACTTTTTTTTCTCTTTTTTCTTATTATTTTTTATATTTTTCCCCCGTTTTCCATCTTTTCTCTTCCTTCCTCTTGCTTCTGGTTTTCGTCTTTTTCTAACTTTTCTCCTTCTTGTTTTACTTCTCTACTTTTTTAGTTTTGCTCTTCTCCTTTTTTAGATGCCCCGTTCTTTTTTTCCTGTCACGTTTATTCTGTTTTGGGCTTTTTTTCCTCTGCTCCTTCCGCTTTCCTTTTATAGTGCTCTCCCAACTTAGAACTTTTAGGAGTCCTCTTTTTATACGGTCCTTTAAGGTCCTCTTTTTATACATTACCTGTCCGGTTTTCACTCGCCTTTATCAGTCCTGATTTTTCGCTTGTTTTTCTGTTTTTTTGCTGTTTTTTCTTTCATTTTTTCTCATTTTCAGGCCCATTTTTCCTCTTATCCAGTCTCGTTTTTTGTTTTCTGTCCCATTAACATTTTTTGTTTTGTTTTGTCGTCTGTTCCGTTCTGCTTCTTATTATGTCCTGCTTTTTCTCGTTTTTTCTATTTCATACTATTTTCGTTTTCTTTCGTTTGTCTTCCGTTTCATATTTCTCTCTCTATCACTAGACACAATCGCGGACAAGACACTTCTAACTCTTACAAAATGTTAAAATAAAACAAATTACCGATGTCGGCTCTCGTCCTGAAGATAGGCATATGATGCCTGAAACCGGTCGACGTGTAAGTTAAAAGTAATCCGCGATTGTGTCTAGTGATTGTGGTGCTCTTACGTTGCACAAAAAATTTATTTGTTCTCTCTCTATTTTTCTCTTTTCTGTTCTCGTTTCTCAATTTCCCGGCTACCATATTTTTACCTTTTCTTTCACCTTGTCTATCCCATTCCTTTCTTTTCTGTTTTGTTTTTCTCGTATTCTCAGAAATGAATCCTCATTTTTTCTCATTTTCTTTCTTTTCTTCTTTTCTCTTCCGCTCTCCCTCTTTTTATGTCTACTCTTTTTTGCCTTGTTTTCCCTTTGTTCTTTCGTTTTCTTCTTTTTCACTTGTTTCTCTTTATACGTACCGTTTTCCCTCCATGTCACTATTTTTCTTTGGTTTTTCTTTTTTCATGTCAGTTTTTTCTCCCTATTTCTGGCGTTTTTCGTCTTTTTCTATCCTGTTGGTTTGGTTTTTGTCATGTTCCTTTTTTCCTATTTTCCAAGAGCAGCAAGAGACGGACTACCCCTACATTCATTGGTAATCCATCTGTGAATATTCTAAGAAATTTATTGCTCGCTTGTATAACCTTCCAGTTAGCTTCAACTTACGATGCTGATCTAACAAGCCATTCATCGTATATTCGAATCTCGGCTGGGCGGTACTTCTGGATAGAGAGTCCCCATCTTAAACTAAAAATTCCAATCGAGCCGAATCAGTTGTCAAAAGTAAGTCCAATCGAACCAGAGACTTGTCAAAAAACCTATTAGAGAGCCGGTAAAAGAGTAACGACTAGGGAGCGTGTAATAAAAAGAGAGACGCAATCTTAAACCAGAGACATTTTTTGGACATATTTTTTAAATTTTTTGGCAGTTTTTTATAAACTATTCTAAATAAAAACTTCAAAGAAAGGTTCCTTGAGTGTGTTATTATCATATGCAGCGTCGTGAAATTCAAAATTTTTAATTTAAATCGCTGCTTCTCGAAAGAATTCGCAATAAACCGACAACAGCAGCATGACTATTTACAGTACGACCATTAACCGCAGTAAAATTATCAAGAAAAGGAATTTCATATCTAGATTCTATAAAGGTAATTTATTCCAAATATCTGTTGATCATAGAATAATCTGTGCGTCTGACATAGGGTAATGTTGCTGCTTCGTCGTAATTGTCTATTCGCGTCCTATCCAACACAAATTATTAAAAATATCAGCGATTTTTATGATACATAATGCAAAATTAGTTATTCCTTAATATTTTAGTTTGTTGACTATCATACGCGATCAATCAAAGTGAGCTGAGATCTATTTGAATGCTTTTTTCATTAAAGAATTTCTAGCAGCCAAATTTCCTACGTTTTTTCGTGCGACGAAGAAGAAAATATCGATTAATCGTTTCAATTTCCGTCATTCATAAAATGAAAATAACCCACGCAAGGCATTGTCGTTATTCTGCAGCCGGTAAAACTGGCATGACCTGCAGAAATTTTGCAGAATAACATTTGTCAGGTCGTCATACACAAATAAATGCGCGCTAGCTTCGTAAACATTATTGTGATTTTTAGTTCGGACGATGAAAAATTGTGATGGACGGATTTCAAAACGGTACGACGAATTTAAGATATAAAGTCAGTCGTGTAATTTCAATAAAATGCTTTAATAATCGCTATTTAGTGAATTCAAAGGGCACGGATTGGAAGGTAAGTGTGTTTGAGTCAAATCAGCTCAGAACTTTTGGACTATTCTTTAAATCCACCTAAGAAATGATAAAAATTAGAGTGGCTTTCCTTACTTCGACGGGAATTAGAAATAAACCCTATGAAACTGCATTGTTGCCAGATTATTTGATTCAGATGGCGACTCTCTAAGTCTCTCTACTTCTGGAGTCAGTAGGATTGTTGTACTAGCCCTGTAATTGAGGGCGTTAAGAAAGGCCAAGTCTTAAAGACGACCCAAGCCTTTGCTTTGTTACTTGTACAACGTAAGTACTATTTGGTTCAAGAGTGATAAATTTTTGAATCAGATGAATATTCAGGAAACCCGAGTCTTTCGGCCACAACTCAGCAACAAAACAAAACTATTATTAATAAAAGAATGAAAATTGAATTAAATTTCTGCTTTGCTTTGACGATTTCGCGTGGAATTGTTTTATAGTATCTCCTCTCCATGACCGAATTCGCGCACCTTGCCATTAACACCACTTATAAAGTTTTGAGCTATGTTGGGACCAACTTTTGATAATTTCACCCACTGTTTCTTTAATGCCAGCTTGTTATTAAACACCTCAGGTGTTTTACGTATTCTGACATCTGGCAACAACATTGTAATCTTTGTACCAGTCTAACGTCGATCGAGCGTAGTAGCATGATGCTAAATCCGGCTATAACAGCAGCGTCTCACCTCCATGCGGCCGTAAAAAGGGCAGCAGTAGCTTCTGGGGGTACTTCTCCTCGTAGATTTGCGAATATCACAGAGAGTCTACCAAACTAAAAACATTTTGGAGAACTTGGCCACTTTCTTCTTCCTTACCTCCTCAGGAACGGCCAACCATGATGCGGCAATGTGAAGCTCCTGATTGTTGTCCGTCTTGATGCAAGACTTGTCGTCCATCACGACGCACCTCGGTTTCGTCTGTCACTTTCGGTATAATTGGTTCCTGGCGCGGATTTTGCCAATCACGTTTTGTTTGTCGTTTCGGTTCGGTACTTTCCGGGCTTTGAAGAGGTAGTGGCCAGCCCGTTTAATCGCTTTTTGGACAAACCAGATGGAAACATCTGTGATTTGAAAGTTTTGGCCAACGCTTTAACAGACTCCTTTCTGGCCTTTACCAGGTCAACTGTCTACGGTTTTCCGTGCCACTGCCTGACCACCGTTGGTTCGTCTGGGTCACCCTGAATGATTTCACCATGCGGAACATGGTCGAATGATTCACTGGTGTTTCCCGATCCATCTGTGGTATGTAGCCGAATTTTCCACAATATTACACTCTGTGTTCGGTTCAGGCAAAGTTTCGCACAGTATAAACAATGCACTTTAAACTTTCTCCATATAAATTTTCAGTTGAATTCAGTCGCAACGGTTCAAAAGTTAGAGCAATTTGATTGTGTTGCAATTTTACCGTAGACACCCTTTAACCACAACCTATTTTGACATTTCACAAATGTGCAGTTATACCAGTATAATGTATAAAGAAGGTGACGAAGAATGTTTTGTTTAGTTGCTCAACAGCAAAGTTTTTGTAAATTTTCGGGAAATTTTAAAATCGGTTGGCTTTCTGCAGCCAGTGTTTGTCATTCTCGTTCGTGGAACGCCAAATAGGGCACAATGCAAAGAAGCTATTTTTTTCATGTTGATAAACCTGCCATATACCAAATTGTCTAATCCTGCAAATTTTTCGCTAGCATCAAGCGTTTGGAAGCACCAGTCAGAAACAACCACGACGGCTAAGAGAAAAAAATATAATGATATAAGTTTCGATTTGTATGACGCTTCGGAAACCCACTATACGAAACAATAACCATTTTTAGTCGTTCGTTGGTTGAATCATATGCAGTACGTGCCGCTCAAACTAAACAGAAATTTTGCCAAACATTGCAAACTCGTTTGAAATTTGTGTGGCATCGGTTATCGTAAACTATTCAAATGTACATAAACAACAAGCCAATGTGAAAGCCCCAGACACGACAACAGAGTAGATAAATGACTATTTTTTCTTATTCCAGCACCTTTTGCTGACATTTTTATTAATCGTATCGTGGTCGTTGGCTGGTCAACGTATGGCTTTCGCTGCACACTGGTGAAATGGAGCGTGGAATGTCCATTTGTATCATAAATGATTATATCCAATAAATCACCTTTTAAAGCTGAAAACGCAAAAAAGAAAGGTATTGAATACATAAATTGAGTCGACATATATGAAATATTCTCATGATACTTTGTAATAACAATTAACGTGCGCTTTAACAGTTTAATCTGGAAAATACTCATAAATTTTCAAACGCTGCAGGGAGGTTTTCATTTTCGGAAATACCTGAATCGCTCGTCTACCCAAATAAGAGTAGTTGGTACATAGTATTATACACACGTTTTTGGTTCAACTGACGTTTCTGCAAGCCAAATTTTATCGACTTGAAATTTCAACATCCATTTAGGGCAGACGGAGTACGGCACGCAGTCTATCTCGCCGCATGGTTAGCAGGGTCATTCGTACACAAATCCGTCCATTATTTAGGTCAAACCGTTCTATGCTCGGCTGTTTTATGATGCACAGTCTTCATTTTATTGCTTCGTTAGTTACTTTTGTAGTAGATTGCTTGATCTAGGCATGGTTTTACAAAACTCCACATCGGCAATTGTTTTGTAAACGGCCTTCAGCATCCGAACTGCAGCACTTCTACTCGGGCGGGATCTTCAATAAAATGAGCGGACAAGTAATGCTGCTAAATATAATAACCTCATCTTGATGGAGACATTTTCACGAGGACCATTTTCAGATAAAATCTTAGTGATTGAGCTGCAAGACAGCTTATGTTATGTACCACCCACAGAGAGTTGCGCAGTTTGCAAAATTGGCATGGTGTTTTCCTCTTGGCAATAATTTTATACAGGATCCCCGCGGTAAGCTTATGCTTATATTGATATTGATCGTCTATAAAGGTTTGCCTTTGCAATCCGCGTAATTTGAGTCGCTGTCCGGAACCATGTTCGCCACAACTGTAGTGTAATACGATCGCAACCGAAAGAATCAAATACGTGGGAAAACAGCTTGCAAGTGCACACCATTCAATTCACAAGATAGAGTTTCCCATGCACCTTCCGTGTCATCTTAGATGCTAACAATGTTAAGCTTGACTACGATTTCATTAACCTTTCGAGTTGCTGTCGTTATTTCATTATTTAATAGAATAGCATTTTGTAACAGAGCGCTTGACCAAAAGAAATTTTGTAAGTGCTCAATCAAAGTTTATAGTGGTAGTAATTTTACAAGTGCTCTAAAATGCTACGAAAATAACAAGCGAAACTTGAATGAAACTTTCAAGAAGCAACTATCAGAAATATTATGCAAACGTATTATATTAGTTATTTTAAAAAAATTAGTTATATAAATTTGCGGCGCAAATTAAAAATCTAATAGGTTGTAAGTTTTCATCTTAATGACATAAAAATGATAAATGAAACGAAATGATTCATTATCCACGAGTCCCTACATTCTAGAAGGGCACGAAGCTGATCTTTACTTCAATGGTTACATTTTTCTCGATTCTCACGTACAGGATGATTACATTTCATTTCTATCGCACGAGTATTGCCGCAGGCTCACAGCCGCAAAGTTATTTTTTCGCTGTGTTAGCTGTATATGAACGTTAGTTTTTTCTTCTATTTATGATCCATTCATAACTTATTCTGAGCAGAAAAGGCGAAACCGTAGAAACGACGCACGATTGATTGAGGGAGCGGCAACAAAGTGGCACAGTTTGGTTTTTAATTGGCGGAAAGTAAACATAGAACGGTCGGCCGACCACCTGTTTCGATGATGCAACCGGACACACCGAATCTACGTTCTGCCGGCCGGCGGTTCTTTAGTACCGATACCTCTCTTGGAACCTCAAGTACCCACCACAATTGGTATAAACAAGGGGGGGCAAACCCAAACACTTACCATCGAGATAGTTCTTTTCGTCGTTTACTCAAGCCGCTATCGGTTCTACGGTAAACACGCGTTCTGCTTCATATGATGTGGTAACTAACTACCTATTTAGTAAATCAAGACCGGTAGGAAGTTGCGTTGAAAACCTTTTGATTTACTACTCGTTGGAATGTTCAAAGTCAAATACTTAACCAATCGTAGTGAGTGTGGATATCGTTTGTGTTCCTCGTTTGTGAATCGAAATGGTGAATTGAAATGCACCACAGTTTATATTCTTCTGCATGTGAGGAATTTCCCACCTATCATCTCATGTGTTTAGGAATTACCATTCTGATTCATTTTAAGAACGCATCGGTTTTCTTTGCTAATCATTTGTCTACTGTAACAACGAGTATGATTGTTGTGTTTGGCGACCTTGATTCAATCCGGAAAATTTTTTTTTTTGCTGGAAGGCGCTGAACGGAAATAGTTGATTGTAGCCACTATTCCATTCAATAAATCCAAGTTAGATGCCATTCATGATCCGTACCATCCATTTAATTGGTTGCTGTTCGTCCATTCGGAAGCGACAGTTTACTGCCATGCACAACGAATTGCCGCCCATGTTCTAGCTACCAACACTACATCCGTTAAGGAGATCCGGAAGTAGTAGTTGCGATACCGCGATATTAACCCCGTTCGATCAGCTGCATTTTCTACCTTTTGTGTGTGGTAAATTAAATACAAAATTTCTAGACAATGCAATGGTTCGCTGCTCTATAAAAGATTATGATTAGAGTAAGGAGGGGTAAAAGTGCGATTCAATGATTTATCGGTGCAGATTCCGAGTAAATTGACTACATTGGCATGGATGGGTGACTACTTTGACAGCTTGAATCTAACGTAAACTATGGTTGCTTACGAAGCATAGTTGCTGAGTTATGTGCAAATATTATTTTAGGACGGTTTTGATGTAATTTTTCGTTATACGGCAAATACGATATCAACAGGAGGATACTACTTGTTGAAAATTTGTAGCAGCGTTTTACACCACTCACATATTTGTTTTGAAAATACGGTGAAAAGAATTTACAAAATATATTTCGCTTTTCCGTAATTTAATCTAGCCCCGTCAAGCGCCTAGCGGGGTAAAAGCGCGATTCACGGACGGGGCAAAAGTGCGATTCATGGACGAGGCAAAAATGTATAGCTAATTATATACAGCTTTAGGCACTATATTACAGATACTAGAAATGGAAGATCTGCAGAAAACTGTGTGCCGCTGATGAAACAAAAAACAAACGTTTGGAAGAGTTTCGATCTAACGGAGGCTGCAATACACCAGCGCAAAATAAGAAAGGTGCAAATTGAGAATATTCCTTAAGGAAACATAACGCAGATTGAAGATAATATGGATTTGTTAGAATAGCTAACTTTTCCAAACGTTTGTACAGTAGGTAAGGGAGGGTAAGGGCTTCATGGATTCGAGCTTGGCACTTTTGCCCCGCGGTATTCGTACTTTTACCCCGCGAGTGGGGTAAGAGCGCGAATCGGCACTTGATTAGAAGAAAGAAGAATTTATTTTGCAAAACACTGTTACCGTAGATAATTTGTAGTTTAATGTGAAGACATTGAGTTACTGCATCACTATAAAATATATTACGTTGATGTCCTTCCTTATATCTCATGAAAATTGATGACAACTTCAAACATCGCACCTATGCCTCGCCCTACTCTATAATAATTTGACAATGCAAGGCAGATGCGTGCAAAGATATAATAAAAATATACATAAATTTTTTATAACTTGAGTTTTTTATAACAGTAGTTTTTTAAAATCGACAGAGAGCACGGTAGAAAAAAGTGATGAAGCAAAGGTGTTGATAGTGTCCAAACAGAATGGGACAAGGCGTGAATAGGAAAGTTTTGCTCTCTTTAGGTAAGGGAGAGTTATTAAAGCAACGCTTGAGAAGCTGGGTACCGTATCTCCGTATTTCTCTGCTTTTATCTTTAATCTTTTATTTTCTCCCGTCAGTACTGATCATGGTACCGGAAAATTTCGATGTAGGACTTAGTCTTTGTTTACTATACCGGGTAGCAATTTGTGAAAACGAAAATAGAAGTGTAACATTTGAATGAAAGATTTCAAATGCTAATAGCTACTATACTACTGAACGAAACATAACTATTAATATGTAGTTCGACAGTTAAGATGCCCAGCAATTTTACAGCAGGTACCATATTTATAACAAGCTTTTACACTTTTAATAGTGAAAATGCATGTAAGTTTCAAGGTCAAATTTCCCCAAAAATTTTCTTCATAATTACCTTCCTACACAGGCAGGGATGATAGTTAAACACACCCACACCAGCTGTTTAATGTGGTCTCCTTTAAGTATAAGCATAAGCATAGGATACCGCCCGTGTGCTGCTACTCCGTTATTGACCAAAACCGATGAAAATTGCAAAATGATGGCTGGAAAAAGCATACTTGGGACAGCACACCGTTCCTCATTGTGCAACCTTAACATTTACTTCTAAACTTAGATCAATGCAATTTCGTCGCATGCAAGAAAGACAGATTATATTGAACTTATCTTTATTGCTGCCTCGATTGTTGACGATACATTGCTCGAATGGTTTATCAATATTGATTGCGTATACTTAGATTTTGACCGCACCCATAAAGTTTCCAAGTCTAGTAGATAGTTAGTCGCTCTGGTACCTAATTGACGTGCAACGAACGCAATTAAACGACTATATCTCTCGGTATTATGATATTTTTCACCGCTTCACGTCACATCAATAGGAAATGATGGAGGTACTATTTTTCCAGCTAAATAATTATCGTCTTACAAACAAAATAAAGCGGAATTGTTAATGGGCATTGATTGCCATTAAATAACGAAAACATTTTTTTCATAAATGTCATTCGGAAACGTATTATAATTTAGTGGTCAAAACTTGGCTGTGAAATTACAGTAAGCATAAGTATATAGAAGTAATGACAGTGTTTAGAGAATGTTTGGAATGTGGTATAGCTTGGGTATATATCTATGTTTTATTGAAATGTTTCTACAGTAATATTCGCATGCAACAAGTTTTATTGCATTTACTAAAAAGCTCTATTTTTTTGTTCATTTAAACTTTACAGGATTGCGAATTATAAGTACCGTCAAACAGCATTTGAATGAAGTCGTCGCCATTTTATTTGAAAGTATTTTGTTAAGCGAGTAAGTAGCATACATCAAAGATCCGAACAAGCAAGACTGGCATAGAAGATAGTGACACAACAAATATGACACGAAAAATTGTACGAGCGTGTAAAGAGGAGCTGGAACTCCACAACTGTGGCATGGGCCATTTTCCAGCCGAAGAATTCGTCAAATCACAGGTATTAATAGATTAAATACTAAATATTAAATAGTAAACATTAAACTGAATTAATTATCCCCTTCCATAGTGGCAAACCAGAACTAAATCGAGCATATTCCTGCTGTACCGGTTGGCGCTGGCCGTCTTCTTCACGGCGGTGGTCGTCAACTCAATCGTGATGGCCGTCACACCGGAAGATTGGGGCAAATATTTTATCTACCTCACGCATTGGGGCATTATGATGTGCATGGCAACGAGTGTGCTGGGAGCTGCCCTAGTTGCGCGATGGTACTTCCATCCAGAGTACTCAGGTGAGAAAAAATATCCGATAGAGGGTACTTTGAACTGACAGAGCATAGCTTGCGGGCTCAGATAACTTCTATCCAAATTTAGCCTTGAAATAGTAATGTCACTGAAGCTGTCACGGCGACATAAATAGTCCATTATTGCTAACGTCGAATAAGTCCCCGTGGGTTGAAATAGTGTTAGATTAGGATTTGTTTTTCTCTCTTCCACACCACTTTGACTGAAACGCCGTACAACCACTCTGCAAGCATAAACTACCAAAACAGCTGAGCCGCTTGTCACGTGGGAAACATGCCAACAATAGTGTTACTTTTTTGGACATTAAAACTATTGATTGCGCATTTGCATAATTTTTTTTTTTTTCATTCTGCCTCTATTCGCAGACCAATAAACTACTTGACATGTTGCTAGGTATTGTAGTGATTAACCGGAGGGAAACTATCGGCAATAAATGGCTTTCGAAAATGCATGACACAATTTCAAGCGTTTCTGAAATGGTCAAACACCCGAAGACAAGAGGCGATGACCCAGTAAGCAGCCCCAGCTCTGTGAATAGACGCGCGCGTCCGGAGCTGGAAGCAGAGTTACGTGTGCGTGTGATTCGGTACTATGAAACCTGTAATCTATACCTACCTATCTAATCTTATACCTAGCTATTTACAGTCTGTTTCTAAATATAAGACCATCCAGTCTTGACGCGTGGTGTAACAAAAAGAAAAGTACAGTTTGATTGCTGGTCCTAAAAACTTTAATCTAAACAAAATCTTCTTCTGGATCCACTAACATAACACCAACATTCGTTCAAAGATTATCAATAAAAACTTCGAAAAACTATTCTCAATGCTTGTTTCAGTAGTGTTTCACAATAATCAGGTCAATTTGAATAGTACTACAGTAGTAGCCAAGTTGTTTATTGATAGTTTTTCACTGTTCTCACAGATGTATGCATTGTACGAAATAAAATGACATGACATAAAATAAAATAACCAATAATCTCACTTGAGCTCAGATGAAAGTTTATTCAAGATGAACGAATTCTAAACATTTGTAACATTAAGTTGTTCAAAATTGCACCATTAGAGTCTATTTTATTTTAACAGCAGTGAACTGCTAAATAAAGAGGATCAAACTCATTTCTACTTTGAGTCAACACCGTAAGCACTGTAGTAGGCTTGCTCATTCAAGTCTGGTGAAAGTCACTCAAAATAAATTTTATACGGTTACATTGTGGTACCCCTACCCAATTGATACTGAATGCAATTACCCTGCGGGCTGTTCATAGGAATCTTTAAGGTGAAATTAGTCGTCATCGATTCTGCCAATTTCAAAAGCAGTTTTTTTGTTTGAAACAATAATTCTGTTCATGAAAATATATTCGCTGTGTTCAGATTGCCAAGAAGAATGCAGTATTAACATTGTTATAAACAGAATCCCGCTTTTGGGCCGAAAACTGCTTCCAAAATTGGGCTTTCCGACGAAAAGTTAATGACTGCTAGTTTCCCGTTAAAACGGACAATTTCTGAGTTCAGCATATCATTGACCGTCAGGTTAGAATCACTAACTATCACTGGGATTGACAATCATAGGTTTTTATCATATAAATTTTGTTTTATTTTCTAGGGAATAACGGGTGACAACTAAAATTTTGGATTTTTTTTCTCAAGCTGTCAAAAAAGACAAAGATACATGAAGAAGATCTGATTTACCGAAATTATAGATACATTATCCATTGTTGTTTTGGGTACAAATGGGATCGAGTGGGTATTCAGTAACACGTATTGTCCATCTGCACGATGGTTTTGTAGAAACGGGATCAAAATTTTCTTCCAACGTTCGTCTGGTTCATCTTAATTGATAACCAAACCAGAGGGAGGGTTGCTGAAGAAACGAGAAAGAAAACGATGTCCTTCTGCGTCCATAATTTTGGCTGGTTTTCTACTCCCTTGTTCGCGAATAGTTGTTGGGCATCTTAGGATATGGTAAACAGTCGAAGCCGCAACATATTCGCTTTTTAAATGTTGTGCCGTATATTTTTTGCCGAGATTTCTGTGGCAGTTCGTAGAAGTGTATAACGCGCTCCCGATATGCTTCTTGTTTCGACACCATTTTTAGCAAAACTGGGCAAGTATAAACAAAACTAAAAATATTAACAAAAAGAGGACATAGAGAGAGAGAGCTAACACATACATACTCTCATTTCTCTCTAAGCTCGTTTGTTGTTGAGCATAAGGGCCGCGCAAAAATTCCAAAATTTTAGTTGTCACCCGTTATTGTGCTTCCACGCTCAAAATTATGGTGGCTAAACCCTGACTATGCATGTGGCCTGACCTATACAATAAGTGCTTTTATAGCATATTGCCTTAAGGGCCAAACAGAATACTGCGTCAACGCGTCCGTCAGCGTTATTCTGACAGTTTTTCCATAGGCTTACTGTCAAATTGACGGTAACGGATACGTTGACGCAGCATTCTGTTTGGGTCTTTAGCTTGCCCAATCACTTTGTAGGACACTTTCTACATAGCAAAATCCCGCGTAGCACCTCGCGTTATGTCAAGTACCAACACAGGAAAGCGCAATATTAATATGTATTTGCAAATTACTGTGTCTTTTTACGTGACAGGATAACATGGTCTAAAACGAAATTTTACAACTAAACAGCACTAAATAAACATTGCCACTTAAATGAGGAACTATTCTTCGTGTTTTGTTTACGATGCAATTCAAGCTGCCAAAGTAGTTACCCATCCATACCAATGTTGTCAAATTATGCGGAATGTGCACTGATAATTCTTCAATCACACTTTTACCCTCACCACACTTATGCCCCTCTCCTTACTGTACCGCTTTCACTCCACACGGAAGTTCTATCAGAGACTCAACAAATCTCGCAAAGGCTTTGTGCCGCGGGCCGAAATATGCAGAGACAAAGATGGAGGTATGTTGACTGACGACCGTGCGGTGATCGAAAGGTGGACTACTAAGGAAGCAGCACTAAGACTACGATGAACATCTGATTGGCGTGCAGGTGAAACACCATGATAGCGGAGAAAATGACCACAGTGGTATAGCAAGCAACCCCAATCGATAAGGGAAGCTAAAGAATTCATCCAGAGGCTGAAGAACAACAAAGCAGCGGGAAAGGAGGGCATTGGAGCGGAACTTATTAAAATGTGCCCGGACAAGTTGGCCGGCTATCTATCAATTGATTGTCAAGATTTGGGATACGGATCGACTACCGGAGGAGTGGAAAGACGGGGTTATTTGTCCTATCTACAAGAAAGGCGATAAGCTCGATTGTGAGAAATATCGAGTGATCACTATCCTGAATGCCGCCTACAAAGTGCTGTCCCAAGTCACCTTCCATCGACTATAGCAAATAGCCATTAGATTTGTGGGAAGTTATCAGGTCGGCTTCATGAAAGGTCAGTCCACAACGGACCAAATCTTCACCCTGCAGCAGATCCTCCAGAAGGGCCGCGAATTTCGAGTCCCTTCGCATCACCTGTTCATCGATTTCAAAGCCGCATATGATAGTGTAAACCGACAAGAGCTATGGAAAATTTTGGACGGAAACGACTTTCCGACTAAGCTTACTAGACTTTTCATGGCTGCGATGGATGCTGATCCAGAGCTGTGTGAGAATCTCGAGTGGATTGTCGGACCCATTCGAATCTTGCAGGGAACTTCGACAAGGAGATGGTCTTTCCTGCCTGCTATTCAACATTGCGCTTGAAGATGTCATAAGACGGCGGCGATCGAAATGCAGTGCACGATTTTCAATAAATACAGTCAATTTGTCTGCTTTGCTGATGATGTGAATGCTGTCGGTAAAACATTTGAGGCGGTGGAAGATCAGTACACCAGACTAAAAGGCGAAGCAAAGAAGATTGGGTTGAAAATAAATACGTCTAATACGAAGTATATGCTGGCGGGCGGGACCAAGCGCGACAGGGCCCGTTTGATCAGTACTGTGGTAATCGACGGGGATGAGTTTGGGGTAGTCGACGAGTTCGTATACCCTGGCTCACTGCCAACAGAGGACAACAATACCAGCCGTGACATTAAAAGCCGTATTATCAGCGGAAGTCGGGCCTAATACGGACTCCACAAACACTTGCGGTCGAACAATCTGAGCCCCCTTACAAAGTGCAAACTGTACACAACGCTAATTAGACCGGTTATTCTCCACGGGCATGAAACGTGGACACTGCTAGAAGAGGGCCCACGAGCACTCAGAGTTCGAACAGTGGGTGTTAAGAACAATCCTTGACGGCGTGCAAGAGTACGGTGTATGCGTATGACATATTTCACTATTTAATGATAAACAAGCGTAGTTAGCAACTAGGCATAAATCCGTGTTTGTCGGTGGAAATGCAGCATTTGGTTCTAGCAAGAATAAAATTATTCACTGTTATTTCAATAGTTTGCACCAGGGCTTGAAAAGGGATCATAAGTTGAATGTGACTGCGTGAATGCGTACGCTTTTCGCATTCAACCTGCGCTTTTGAACGATCATTTGACTGTTTTTTAAATCCAGTCAATCTGCCGCTTGCGCTGCTGCCGTCTCATAATTCATGCGGCCTCTCAAGAAAAGCCAACAGTCGTACTGGCGCTTTGCACGTTCAGACCGAAGAATCTAAACTGCAAACTGACTGGAAGCATAAGATGACGTATTTTTACGTTTCTCTTTTTGTCTCCAAATCGGCTGCTCACAGTAATAGTTTGTCACCCGGACGTCGGTCCGACGCAAGCAAAATGTTCGTTTGGATTGGACTGAGTCCGACCGACTTCTTCCATGCACATGTAGTAGTTGTTTTTTGTAGTATTGAATCATACGATAGCGCGGTTGCATTCCGTTAGCGTGGTGACTGCCAGTCATTTGACTGTTTTGCAGTCATTCGCTGCTCCAAACGGTAAAGGCAACTTGATCGAAACGAAAATGTTAAAAAGGTTTAAAATGCGTTCGTTCTACCGTTCAAAACGGAGGTATGACTGAGCACGCTGCTGCTAGTGGCGTTATTTTATTTATTTATTCTGTTAAATTCATCTGACAATGTCTACATGAATACTAATTGCTAATTAAAAGTTTCTATTACGTAGTCTTTGTACAAACTTATGCGATGGTTGTCCGAAGTCGAATAGCTCTTCCATCGTCGAAAATGTTCTAATGCAAGCAGTTACAGGCTCGTATTCCACCACTAAACAGACGGTGTGAATTTGAATGCGCGGTGGTGTGACAGCGGTAGGAAAAAAGGATCGGTTGAAGCTCTGGTTTGCACGCCGCGAATAGTGTATTGATGCCACGATAGATTCGAACAGTTTTGACGGCTTAAAAACAGGAAACATGATTGCATGCTTCCAGATCGTCGGTAATTTCTTACACTCGAATAATTTCCTTGAATATTTGGCGTAAAGGTTCTGCTAACGCCATTGCATAATAAACCAGGACTACAGCTGGAATACCATCGTGTCCAGGACAACATGAACGATTCAGTTTTTAGCTCCTACCAGAATCTTATCGGGGGTTATTTCGAACGCACTTATGTGCACTAAATTAGCGTGTTAATGGTATGGTAAGGTATGGTATGGTATTTTATTATGTTAACATTGACTCTTCGGCTTTTTAATGCAAATAATCTTAAATAAACCAAATTAAATTGGGATTAAGGTGAAAAATATGTTGGAATAATTTTCTCACAGATATTCCGGCTCGCAATGGGTGGTGGATATGGGATTTGGTTGTATTGTAAGTCCATATTTATCTAGATTTAGCTGACTAGAAAATGAACAAAAATCAATGGCGGTAGTGCAAAAAATATGATCCCCAGTACTCTAATTTTCGACGCCTGAGGCTAAAAAGATAAAGATCTTAATGTTTCTAGCCGATACAGCATGTGATTCTTTTCAGTTTCTGGTTAATCAATGACTTGTTCATTGAACTAACAAGACTAGCTCTGCTGGTTAAATCTGCTTTTTCGGAAGTAGAAAATCTGACCTTTCATTGTTTAGCGGCACCTAGTCGCTAATTAAAGCTAAATAGGTTCGCTTTAAGTTTTGACAGAAACACTTCCTGTGATGACATGAGCAAGTTCCGATGTTAACCACTGCATTCGTGACCACCCATGCAATATATATATTAGCTGGACCGCGGTCGGTCACGGCGGTCACAGTCTAGAGTTCTAGATTTTAGCAATAAACCGACAATTGTAATCGGAACTAAACCGATCGGCATTGACCGACCAAGCAGTTTTATAGCAACTTTTCACGGAAGCATTAGGCACTAACCACCATGCTGGTTTGACCTTGTCTCAAGGTTTACAAATAAATACAGCAACACAATGCTTGCATAATAAATAGACGGTAGTATAGCGTAACGCAATTAAAACCACATTTTAATCGATGAAAATCGAGCAAAGTAAAACTCATCGTTCACTTCTTATTTTCCCATAATGTTACAGTTCGATGGGAACTTGATATTCATCTAGTTTAATTTTAATTGCCATGTTTATGAGGTGGATTCTGATCTGATCTTTTTTTCTGTGATACGATGACGAAGCCCTAACGAAGTTTGCAACAGCAGCGGACATCGAACCCATCACAACACTTGAGATATGAGCTGGTTTTTCTGTGTACCTGTTCAAATTACGCGCTGACTCACCGGTTGCAATCACGGCATGAAGTGATATTTCGGATGAACGTGTTTATATTAACGATAATTAATATTCAATTGATGGTCTGGTGGTGGAAGTAAAATCAAACAAAAGAAGGGAAACGGGCCAACACCGCGATTGGCGTTCGTGATAGCAGCAGCGCAGCGGTCGATTGTATTTATCACGTCAACCGAAGCGTAAGCTTTTTTTAATGGACTCACTACTCAGCAACAATAAAAAAACAATAATAAATAAGGTATGTGGCCAGTTAGTTAGGTTGCAGATCGACAAATCAAGTTCAAGGTTTCATCTTATACCAAAAGCTGTGTACATAAAAGAGAGAAAAAGGAAAAAAATACCTACCGTATGGTCCATCGCAGTGGTCTAAAGTAAACCAGTTTAGTTGTTGTGTGGTAAAACAACTCTTGAATATTCAACCTATCAGGACGCAGCATATTGGCTTTTTTTAAAGCTAGTCGCTGTTTATTAACCGCGAAGCGGCGACTTCTTCCTTTTACTTGGATACAAAACGCATTTTTCAGGGTCGTTTTGATCTTATTTCGTTTGGATACCGAACCCCCATCTCAGGAAGTCTGGTCTGCTGTAGGAATTTTATTTTTGTTAATTTGCGTATATATGATTTCACTTTCAAGCGGTTTGAAATTTAAATTTTTTGTGGAATATGTTCATCTTTTGGTATTCTCACAGGTGTTCCAATCTGCGTAAAAAAATTATCATACACATTCCACCGTTACTAAATGACACAACCAACAGGTTTACAACCGACCTTAGTTCTTACTTCTGGTTATATTTTTTTCAATAAGTCGCATTTGGCGATTTTTAATTTTAAATCACATTTGCTAAGAATAAAGACTACCATTGGTTACGTGTTCTTGTGATAAGAACAAACTTACATATTATTACATTAAAAATCTTAAAAACGATACCGTTCTAATTCAAACTTAAAACAGTCTCAAACTTCGAACACTTTCAGTAAAATGCTCGCTAGTATCGCTAATATGATAAAATATTATGGTTATTATATATCACCGTGTTTGTTAGAATGTCCTCTATCCGGTGGTATACAATCAGAACGGTACATAACATTATTAAAAAGATGCTTAACAAACAGTTTTTGTGGCCTAGCACGAAAAAACAAGTTTGAGAAAAACACAATTACTTTAACTTGAATGGTTCACAAGAGACAAACCCGAAAATGTGGAAGTTCGCTTGATTATTTTTCATAGCAAAAGCAATCCTAGTAAGTATTTTGACAATTTTGTCTTCAAGAAAAAGTTCCGTTGATACTTACTATACTTTAGTGACAACGGTCCGTTACCGATCCTGCGCCGAACGAATTATGGTCCTCCAGTAGAGTCGGTTCTGGGCTGCCGTTCTCCAATCCCCACGAACACCAGCTGATCGTGCACCGTCTTCGACAGCACACACCCACCGGGTGCGGGGTTTGCCTCGGAGTCTACGGCCTCTTCCTGGTTCTCTGCTGAAAATAGTTTTGGCTACTCTTTCGTCGGGCATTCTGGCCAAGTGTCGAGCCCACCGCAGCCTGCCACATTGCACTACCTTCACTATATCAGCATGTTTGTATACTTGGTACAGCTCGTGATTCATGCGTCTGCGCCACACTCCATTTTCCATTTTGCCACCAAGTATAGATCGCAGAATTTTACGATCAAAAACCCCAAGCACTCGCCGATCAGCTTCCTTTAGCGTGCATGATTCGTGTCCGTAAAGGGCCACCGGGAGGATTAGTGTTCTGTAGAGCGCCAGTTTTGTGCGAATTTGCAAACTACGGGACTTCAGCTGGCTACGTAATCCGTAGCAACTCGTCGTTTCACTTCGCGGCTTACATCGTTGTCACAGTCACGAGTGTACCAAGGTATATAAATTCCTCCACTACTTCATAACGCTCCCCATCTAACTCCACCTCGGCACCAACACCACTTAAGCTTCCACGTTCCCTACCAGCAACCATGTACTTCGTTTTGGCGGTGTTAATGGTAAGTTCCAATCTCGCCGCTTTCCTTTTAAAAGGCCTGAAGGCCTCTTCCACTGCTCTACGGTTGATTCCGATGATATCAACGTCATCCGCAAAACCAAGAAGCATGTGAGATTTCGTGATGATAGTTCCATTCCTTTCCACGTTTGCCCTTCGTAATGCACCTTCCAAGGCAATGTTGAATAGCAGGTTAGAGAATGCATCCCCTTGCTTCAGTCCATCCAACGTCACGAAAGCACCTGAGGTCTCACCCACTATTTTAACGCATGATTTGGATCCGTCCAGCGTCGCACGAATCAGCGTAACTAGTTTCGTCGAAAAACCATGTTCTAGCACTATCTGCCACAGCTCATTTCGTTTAACTGAATCGTACGCCGCTTTAAAGTTCACAAACACATGGTGTGTCTGCAAGTTGTACTCCCGCAACTTGTCTAGCAACTGACGCAGGGTAAACATCTGATCCGTCGTGGAGCATCCCTCACGAAAACCAGCTTGGTACTCGCCGACGAAGAACTCCGCGAGCGGTCTCAGTCTGCAGAACAGGATACGGGAAAGCACCTTGTAGGCAGAATTGAGCAATGTAATTCCTCCATAGTTTTTACACTCCATTCGATGTCCCTTTTTGAAAATTGGGCAAATGAGGCCATCCAACCACTCCTCCGGCATTTGTTCTTCCTCCCAGATCCTGGCAATGATCCGGTGGATTGCTTCGTACAGCCGCTCGCTCCCCGCTTTTAGAAGTTCAGCCGGGATACCGTCCTTCCCAGCAGCCTTACCGTTTTTCAGCTCACTGATTACCTTTTTAACCTCCTCCTGTGTTGGTGGCTCCACAGCTTGACCATCGCTTACAATTCCTATCCTGTCCCTGCTGATCTCCGCATTTACCTCTCCATTCAGCAGTGTCTGGAAGTGCTCCTTCCACCTGGCGCCTACCGCCGTTTTGTCGGTAAGCAGGTTGCCATCACTATCATTGCACATCACAGGCATGGCAAAATTCCTGCTTCTCACCGTTTTATAGAAACTCCGTGTGTCGTTTCTGGCGTATCGCTCCTCTGCGCCGGCGAGCACGTGCTCCTCGTACTCGCGTTTCTTTAGGCGATTGATTCTTTTTTCCGCAGCTCTAGTCTCTCTGTATCTCTCTCTGTTTTGACGCGTTACCGCAGTGAGCATGCGACTCCTGGCCTGGTTCTTTTCATCTGTCACTCTCTGGCATTCGGGATCAAACCAGCTGTTACGTTGTTTTCCACGCGTCGTGCCTACCACCTCTCTCGCAGCTGTTTCGATGGCACCATGGATGTTCCTCCACAGCCCATTTATATATTCTCCTTCCACCTGCTGTTCTGCGATTCGTTGGTCAAGCTTCCTGGCGTACTCCACTGCTACGCCGTCTGCCGTTAACCGCTGGATGTTGAAACGCAGCGCCCTCTCAGTGCGAGCTTTCGCCGTGTTCGACAGCCTTGCGCGAATCTGACTGACTACGGTCAGAGTCGATATTTGGTCCCCGAAAAGACCGTACATCGAAAACATCCGAAAAGTGTCGTCCGTCAATCAAGACATGATCGATCTGAGAGCTAGAGTCTCCATTTGGATGCCTCCAGGTGTGTTTCCGAATATTCAAACGTGGAAAGTAGGTGCTACAGATGGCCATTCCTCTGGCCGCGGCAAAATTTATGAGCCTCAGACCGTTATCATTGGTCGATAGATGAAGGCTATGTCTTCCAATGACTGGACGGAAGAATTCCTCCCTCCCGATCGGTGCATTTGCATCTCTGATGATGATTTTCACGTCGTGTTTTGGGCATTCTCAAGCCTGTCATAAAACTCATTTTTAGCATCATCGGATTTATCATCTGCCGGTGCGTATAAGTTGATTAGACTGTAGTTGAAGAATTTGCCCTTAATCCTCAACACGCATATACATCTCAGGTCATTTACGGGCCTCCACCGGATAACTTATTGCTTTTGTTTTTGCCGCCACTGTAGTAGATGTGGTACTTGAAAGAAGTGCCTGCAATAGGGTCTGCACGGAACTCCCTTTCTCCGGAATTTGGCCACCGAACTTCCTGAATAGCAGCGATCTTTACTCCGAGTTGATGCAGCTCTCGAGCAAGCAAGCCAGCCCGTGTTGGTTCATGGAGACTTCGGACATTCCAGGTACCAAGTTTCCAATCGTTATCCCTTAATCGTTTCCTTGTCCCTTGACGTGTCCTATACCGATTGTTCCGTCCTGAATTTCTTTCTCGTTATTCGTGGTAATTGAGTTTTCGGTATACTACCTCACCGGGGTCGCGATACCTACATCTCGCTGATGGGTCTGCCATCTTAGGTATAGCTTGCGGGATACAGCATTTCATATTCAGCCGCCCGTTACGAGACGGACGCTGTGTGAGCCGTCCCTCACCTGGAGAACAGGCGCTCTAGTTCGCACCTCCTAGCTTAGCTGCTTCAGTAAGTACATGAAGCATTTCCGTTTATATTACATGAATAAATGAAGCTTCCAATATCGACAATTTAATTTCGTAAATTAGTGTATATAACAATTATTGTATATAAATCAAAATATTTATTTAAAGAATTGCTATTGTGAGAGTTGATGCATTTTATTCAACTTGCAGCGGGAATTTTAGCTGTGTTCAGTTGAACTACAATTGGTTCGACATAGCTGATTGAACAGCTTAATGTTGTCCGCGATTGACGTCAAAAGTTTATTATAATGGAAACACAACTCGCTTGTATGCATACCTTTCGACCACAGGTGCTGCCATGAAATGAAACTAATTTTCGATTTCACAGTACCACCAAGAATTCAACAAAATTGATTCACCAGAACCGGTTTGAGTTAACTGCACTGCAATATAAAAATAGTTTTTGCTCATTTTAAAGATCTTTGTTTATTTTGGTGTAAGAGGAATTTGCATGAAGTATACATTATCGCAATAAAACCACTTGGTAGAACTTCTTTGTTGGTAAAGTTGTGATAAGCTTTTTGTTTGCTATACGTTGCTCATGAAGTGTCACGAATGAGCAAACATTTGGTTTATGATTCCAAATGGATTGTTTAATCATAAAACTTTTCTCAATAAGATAATAAAAAATGAGAACCCATAGGCAACGATGCAAATATGTATGCAATTTAGAACTCTGCAATTCGATCCTGACCATGTAATAACAGCAGTGTTATTAAGCGTTGTCAACGTTTTTAAAAAAATTGCCATCATTGCTCTCAGAAACACTAAATAACCTCAACCCACCGAGATACTCATGCACCTGCATTGCAACGCTTTCAACATCTTCACCTAATAATGTGATGGACCACAACTCAAAACGGAACAAACGTTCACTCCCTGCAACACGCAGTTTGTAACCGATCAAAAATTAATAATCATTTCACAGCAAAATGAGGAAAGTGATGAAAAGCTGAAACTGAAAACGGCGAAAATGTTTAGATTCATACATATGTAGCTTTGTGTTTTGTTCATTTTACCCAATTACCGGATAGAAACGCACGTACGGAGGCTCGCTTCGGTTTGCACTTTAACACTGCGCATAGATAGAATTCAACATGCCTGGCAATAATATACGGCAATCGCTCTGTCGTGTTTAAAGGTCAAAATCATTTATTTTACGCCATGCAGTTAGGTAAATCCTACGGCAGAATTTCCTAAATGCAGATGTAATGAGAATGTACGGTACATTGCGAAGCATACGAAAGATGTTTTCCTGAACAACCAGAGTTGGTCAGAGTTTACAATACCTTAGTAAAATTGTGTGGAAAATAAACGAGTATTGAGAATAATACTAACATTTATTCAAAATTTTCAATACTCTTGAGTTTTACTTAGAAGTTAGAAAGCTGTTCTTCTAGGAAATTTATTTTTGTGCATCATCTGTAATAGCTCTTTCCACTCGACTGTATCGTATGCTGCCCTGAAATATTTTATTAGACAAAACAGGATGGTTATACCTATAGATAATGCATCATTTTATCCTTCAAAGCAGACTTAGCACAGTGTTTCGACACTAAAATTTTATCCGTTTACTATAAGGCAGTAAAGGTTGTCAACGACCTATCTGTCGCTCAAGTTTATATAAAAATTGCAGCATACCTATCATATGCTTGTGGTAAATATTAGGACCAAAAATGTCTGCTGAAACTGTCGTGCAGCCGGTCGGTAAACTGGATGTCTCCAAACCGGTCTCCTCCCGCAGCACAGCACGACGCACGTATGTCATTAATGCACCGCTAACGAGTATTTAAAAAGGTTAACATCCAACGAATACATTTCCTCAATCGTTACTATATTTTTAATCAAAACCTCGTTCGTTCGCCGGTTTCGGTAAGTGAGCCCGCACGGGTGTGCTCTGAAAAAACAATTAAGTTCTTTGCTCCATAGGAAGCCATATGGGCTAAACTAAAAGACTGGCACTACCGCACCGCACCGACTGGTAGCGCAATTTCCGAAAATGTTAGTAAACACAGACTGTATTCATCATTCAGTTCCGCCTTCTAATGACGTTTGCGGCCAACGCCATCGTCGGTGTTGATGGTTTTGATTTACCTGCTAGGTCATGAGTGCTCGTGTGCTGTCTGAAGAAGCACGAGCTTAAGTGTAAGAGTAGGTATTTCTCTGGAACCAACTCACGCTGACTGTTGCTTTTACTCGGACATACACTGGAAGCTTTACTTTTCTTTAGAACTGTTTGAAAATTTGAAGTACCAGTCCGGTCCGGCGCGGTTAAGTGGAGAATCTGATCTTGCCTGGGATGAATTGAGTACGATTGATTGCTGCCGTACTTTGTTATTTGCGTCAGAGGTTTACAATTTACGTTGGTAAGTTGCCATTCGAGGGCTGAATAAACACTTACAGATTTGAATTGGGTTTAAAAAGAGGATTCGGTGTGTAAAGCGAAATAATAATGATTGGGTATGTCCAGTGCGGGATCACTGAGAGGCTATTGCCGTCTTGATCAAATATCGTTTATGAAAAACAATTTCCGAATTAATTAAGGTGCAGCGACACGGTCATACAACTATGAAATGCTGTAACAAGCTGCCGTATCCGACAAACGTAGATATTTTAGTCTGTACGTGAGAAGTTAATAAATTGTCATTGTTTTCCTTTTTCCTGGTGAACTTTTGTAACTATAATCTCCAGATTTCCTATATAGATCCAAAATCTGTTTTTTTACGTGACAAAATTAAAATTTTATTGTTCGCTTCTTCTTAGATTGCTCCAACTACAACATACACTTCTACGTTTGAATAAAGTCTTCCTCCCGCTAAGCATTTCATCATATTACCGAACAAATAGTAAAACTTCAAAAATGAAATTCAAATGAAAGTGTATAATATAAAGCACGCGTAATGCCTTCCAAAATAGAAAAGTCACTCATCACGTGCCACACGCCTTTTTCCGCCAGTTCTACCAATTCTTCATTTGACCAATGTCACAGGCGACTATTTCCTTATTGTTCAACTGAATTCGTTGAGCAGTTCAAGCGGGCTTTATGAGGGCACGTGCTACTACGGATCACATTTTTACTCTCCGATAAATCCTTCAGAAATGTCGGGAGTACAACGTGCCCGCGCATCTTGTTTTTGTGAATTTCAGGGCAGCATACGATACCGTTGAACGCGAATAGCTATGGCAGATAATGCACGAGAACGGTTTTCCGGACAAACTGACGTGGTTAATCAAAGCTACGCTGGAGCGAGTGATGCACTACGTGCGCGTTTCAGGGACACTTCTACCAGTTCTACCGATTCTTCATCTGACCAATGTCACTAGCGACTATTTCTTTATTCTTCAACTTATGCTTCATCCGGTGGATACGAAGTGAGCTGGTCAACGTCGCATATAAGGTGCTCTCCCAGATTTGTTACGTCGTCTATTCCCAATAGCAAGAGAGTTCGTAGAGCAATTCAAGCGGGCTTTATCGGGGCACTACGTGCGCGTTTCGGGGACACTCTCTCGAGTCTCTTCGAATCGCGCAGAGGGTTGCGGCAAGGGAATGGATTGTCCTGTATGTTATTCAATATCGCTATTGAAGGTGTGATCCGGCGAGAGGGCATCGAAACGAGAGTAACGATCTTCGGCAAGAGTAGCCAACTCCTAGTCTTTGCAGGCGACCTCGACATCATTACTGGAAACCTTGGGACGGCGGGTGCAAGCTATGCCAGACTAAAAACGGAGGCTAGGAAGAAAGCAACGTTTGCCTCCTACGGACAGTGACTATTGACGGTGATGAACTGGAAGTGGTTGATGAGTTAGTATATTTGAGATTTCAGGTCACCACTGACAATAATACGAGTAGAGAGATTCAACGACACATTCAAGCTGGAAGTCAAGTCTACTTTTCCCTCCGCAAGACGCATAGAAGTATACACCGCCGCACAAAGCTGACGACGTACAAAACGCTAATCAGACCGGTAGACCTACACAGACTGCAGCGAATAACTTTGTTTACGAAAGACATACGTGCACTTACCTTATTTGAACGAACGATGTTGCGGACTATTTTTGGTGGAGTACGAACGGAAAGCGGAGAGTGGCGTTGGCGTATGAACCACGAATTGCAAGCACTACTTGGAGAGATTCCAATCGCACACTTGGCGAAAGTTGGGTGACTACGGTGGGCCGACCACGTCGCAAGGATGCCAGATGACTGTGCAATGCAATCCGTTCGCTTCCAGAACCACACCGACACCAGGAATAGGACACAACGTACTAGATGACTCGACCAGGTTGAAGCCGACTTGGGTGTGGACTGGACTGAGTACTGTGGAGAGGAATTCTTGATACGGCAAGAGCTACCCCGGCTCTCGACTGCTAGAAGTAAAAGGTACGAAGTGCCCTGCGATGGCTAACTTCTTCGTTCAAGGACGGAGCGAAGACTCAATTTTGATCTATTTTACTATAGCACCTGAGTCAATCAGAATTTGAAAACTGTATGTATGGGAACTAATTATTATCTCCAATATTGCTGAACTTTTGTATTTACGGTACTATACGGTAGCTCATCCATTGGTAACTCGATTGGCCGCTGCTCCGGTCTTTTGGCACGAAATCGACATTATCTGCCTTATACGTCCTTTGCGTGATGACATGAAGCCAATTCCGGCCAGAAGATCGAAGGATAGTTGTGAGACTTTAGAAGAGGAAGAAGTCGCTTTTAGAGACACTTTTTCAAATACACTTTCATGGTATCTGTGGTCACAAAATGTGTACTCCGCTTTCCGCATGAGCAAATTGCTTGTCTAATCAAGAATTTTGACGTAGGACTACGTCTTTGTTTACTATACTGGGACTGGGTAGCACTTTGTGAAAACGAAAATAGAAGTGTAACGTTTGAATGAAAGATTTCAAATGCTAATCTATACCTATAAAGAAGGATTTCTGTCTGTCTGTCTGTCTGTCTGTCTGTCTGTCTGTCTGTCTGTCTGTCTGTCTGTCCGTATGTTCCTTATAGAATCGAAAACTACTGAACCAATCGGCATGAAAATATGCATGTAGAGGTTTTTTGGGGCCAGGAAAGGGTTTAGTGATGGTTAGAAACCCCTCCCCCCACTAAGAGGGGGGGCTCCCATACAGATGAAACCCAAATTTCTGCATAACTCGACAACTAATCAAGCAAATAGAACAAAATTTGGCATGTGGGTGTTTTCGGTGACAAGAATTTATTCTATGGTAAATTGAGACCCCTCCCCTATTTATAAGGGGAATTATAACTCCTCTCCTCTTTAAAAGGGGGGGCTTCCATACAAATTTACTCATAACTCGAGAACTAATCAAGCAAATGGAACCAAATTTGGCATGTGAAGGTTTTCGAGGGCAAGAATATTTTCTATAGTAAATTAGGACCCCTCCCCACTTTAAGAGGGAGGGCTCCTGTACCAAACAAACACAATTTTCCTCATAACTCGAGAAGTAATTAACCGTTATGTGTACGGGAAATTTAACACCCATAAGTGTTCGGATGGGTACCCGGGTACCCATCGAAATGAAATGCTTCTAACTTTATCAATTCTTGACCGATTTTGTATCTTGAACCGTCAAAAGATTGGAAAATTTGTCTATTTTTAGAGCATGAGACTTACCAAGCCTGGGACCACGTCTGGTTCCCGTAAATCCGGATCTCCGGGATCATGTTCCGGATCCAAAACAAATGTGTACAATTGTCAATAAAACCACACAATATTGGTATCAAAATTCATGAAATCACTCCAGGAGTTGATGTTTATCCATTTTGAGTCCATTTAACGAGTTATCTTCGGAATGGCCATTCCGGAGCAGATTCCCATGGGGCCCTGAGGCCACTAACATGTTTGGGTAGAAACCCTAGCAATATGTATGTCAAAATTCATGAAATCCCTCCAGGAATTGATTTTTTTCCATTTAAGTCGATTTGACGAGTTTTCCTAGGAATGACCATTCCGGAGTAACTTACCGAGGGGCCCGATATGGCCACTAGCTTGTTTGATATAAAAAGAAACCTCGGCAGGTTGTATATCAAACCTCATGAAATCACTCTAGAATTTGATTTTTATCCATATTGAGTCCATTTGATGAGTTGTCCTCGGAATGGCCACTCCGGGGACAACTTGTCAGATGGACTCAAAATGGATAAAAATGAACTCCTGGCGTGATTTCATGAATTTTGACATACATATTGCTAGGGTTTCTATCCAAACATGGTAGTGGCCTCATAGGACCCGACGGGAATCTGCTCCGGAATGGCCATTCTGGAGACAACTCATCAAATGGACTCAAGGTGGATAAAAATCAACTCCTGGAGTGATTTCACGAATTTTGATATACATATTGCTAGGGTTTCTATCCAAACATGTTACTGGTCTCATAGAGCCCCACAGGAACCTGCTCCGGAGTGGCCATTCCAGGGACAGCTTATCAAATGAACTTAAAATGGATAAAGCTCAACTCCTGGAGTGATTTCGTGAATTTTGATATACATATTGCTAGGGTTTTCTATCCAAATATGTTAGCGGTCCCGTAAGGCCCCACAGGAATTTGTTCCGGAGTGGCCATTCCAAAGACTATAAGTTGAATGGACTCAAAATGGATAAACGTCAACTCCTGGAGTGATTTCATGAATTTTGATACCAATATTGTGTGGTTTTATTGACAATTGTACACATTTGTTTTGGATCCGGAACATGGTCCCGGAGATCCGGATTTACGGGAACCAGACGTGGTCCCAGGCTTGGTAAGTCTCATGCTCTAAAAATAGACAAATTTTTCAATCTTTTGACGGTTCAAGATCCAAAATCGGTCAAGAATTGATAAAGTTAGAAGCATTTCATTTCGGTGGGTGCCCGGGTACCCATCCGAACACTTATGGGGTAAAAAAATTCGAAGGCCCCCCCTTCGACCCCCGCTGCTGCTACAGGCAATCTGTTGATGACAAATGGTTTATTCCCACTAGTTAGGAGCATTCTACGAGTTTTAGCTGGCTGAGTTGTCGTAAACCTTGTTTTTCGAGGCTATAAAGTCTCAAAAGGTACCCGGGTACCAAGCCGAACACATAACGGTTAAGCAAATGGAACAAAATTTGGCACGTGGCTGTTTTTGGAGACAAAATTTTTTTCTATGATGAATTATGGCCCCTCCCCACTTTAGGAAGGGGGGCTCCTATACAAATGAAATGCAAATTTCCTCAAAACTCGAGAATTAATCAAGCAAATGGAACCAAATTTGGCATGAGTTTACTAGGGCATGAATATTTTCTATGGTGAATTAGAACCCCTCCCCACTTTAAGAGGGGGGGGGGGCTCCTATACAAACGAAATACAAATTTCCTCATAACTTGAGAACTAATCAAGCAAATGGAACCAAATTTGACACGTGGGTGTTTTTGGAGACAAAAATTTTTTCTATGAATAACTGGGACCCCTCCTCACTTTAGGAGAGGGGGCTCCTATACAAATGAAATACAAAGTTCCTCATAACTCGAGAGCTAATCAAGCAAATGAAACCTTTGCATTCAATGAAGAATTGAATATGAACATTTCGCTCTTCTCTTTTAAATATTCATTTAAACAATTGCACTCACAGATTCTTATAAACATACATATGCCAAAAATCCAGTTTATATTAGTTTTTGGTCTAATGATCTTATATAGTCCTACGTCACCCTTTCGTACAGCCCTTAGGGCTGTATACCTTGTAGTTTTTTCGCAAACTTCGATATCTTCCGGCGAACCAGTATTTCACTGCCAAGGATAAGTTTGATGTTCTAGAGAACTTCCGAAAAAGGAGATACAGCCCTAAGTGTTGTACGAAAGAGTGACGTAGGACTATAGCAGTTTTTGTACACCAATGAACTCAAAGTCCCGATGAATTCTTCGATTGGACGCACTGAGACAGATTTTTCGGGTCGTGGTTTTCGGGTAAAAATGGGATCGAATGGGTATTCAGGAACGATTGTGTTTTATTGGCGTAATGCGATGATGCTCTATCCGGCCAAAACACGTATTGTCCATCTGCACGATGTTTTTGTAGAAACGGGATCAAAATTTTCTTCAAACATTCGTCTGCTGCATCGTAATTGATAGCCAAACCAGAGGGCTTGTTGTTGAAGAAACGAGAAAGAGAACGATGTCCTTCTGCGTCCATAATTTTGGCTGGTCTTCCACTACCTTGCTTGCGAATAGTTGTTGGGCATCTTAGGATATGCCCAGGTAATCAATAAGCATATATATAAGCAGTAAATCAATCGTTCATTAGCATCCCTGGCGTTTTTTACTGCAGGTTGACTGCATAATTCTTGTAAATTGGCATCCACAATACTATTTAAATTTTTCTTGTCGGTAACTAGCTGCAAATAAGCATTTTCACCACTACAAGAGGGCTAGCTGTAAAGTAGCCGCATATTTTGCCAAAATATAATTTAAGTATTGGTTTGCATTTAAATTGCATTGAAAATGCTTATTGGTTATCTGGGTGGTAAACAGTCGAAGCTGCAACATGTTTGCTTTATAAATGTTGTACCGTATACTTTTTGCCAAGATTTCGGTTGCAGTTCGTAGAAGTGTACAACGCGCTACCGAAGTGCTTCTTATTTTGATGCCATTTTTAGCAAAACTGGGCAATCATAAACAAAACAAAAAATATTAACAAAAAGAGGAGAAAGAGAGCTAACACATACATACTCTCATTTTTCTCTGAGTATAAGGGCAGCGTTGTTGAGCATAAGGGCCGCGAAAAAATTCTAAAATTTTAGTTGCCACCCGTTATTATGCTTGGTTGGGACGATATAGTCAAATGAATCAAAATGATAATTTTTAGTCAACTGACCTTTTTCATAAGCTAGTTTTGACGCAAAATATTATGTACGTATTTTCTAAAGATGTCCATTGCAGTGTCAGTTTTGCGCATTCAAACCTGACTAGACTTGTTTTACTTTCAGAACTGAACCTTTCATGTGGGTTGTAGATAAAACTGGTGCCGGAATTTCTGCACTTTCTGGACTAGAGAATGGGGTTGAAAAGTAACAAAAACCTAAAAGAAAAAGCGTGAAAATATCGACATATGGATAATAAATAGTTCGTTCACTCGATAGCGACAGTGCAAAAGAATGAAGTACGGAATACAGAAAAACACGATGACATAATAGATGAAAATAGTAGTCGTAGGACAGATGAACTTTATACAGAAAAAATGATTGCAAGTAGGAGTCGGGCAAGATTTTTATCAACAAGACGTGGACCTGCTGAGTATAATACCTATCAGGTCCACACCGCATTGATAAATCGTGCCCGACTCAATTATTCACAGTTAGATTCAAATGGTGGATTTTACCACTTTATTGTAGGTCCTTTAAATGGTTTACTCGTGTTTTCCGATATATCTGTAGTTGAAGTTTGAATAAGAAAAATAAAAGACCGTCTGTAGACTATTCTTCACCTGGTGCTCGACCAAATAATTATTTTTTTTTATAATTTTTCATAACGGTAGTCTTTCCATTAAATGATAAGAAGAAAGTAATCAAATTAAAGATGTTTATAGTACTCAATAGAGTGAGACAACACGCGAATGGAAAATAGCGGAAAATTGAAATTATTCTTGTTTGGTGCGAATGGAAACCTTAGCTTCTTTCTAATGTGAGTTAATTATTTTTAACATTTTTAACTCATAAATATCCTTTATACATCCCACTGAATATGTTAGGAAGCGGAATGTGATATTGTAATACCCTATAAATTTATGACGATCCGGTATACGGTACAAATAAAACCTTGTAGGTAGTTGCAAACAAACTCCCAGATAGCTGGAGGCTTCGGACAGGAACACTCTACTTGTTTTCCAATCAATCTCTACAACAGAGTTGACTGTAAAATATATGCAAACAATTCAAGTGATTTTGAGCGGAGGCCACGGAATGACCACCAATGTCGCGACATCTTTACATAACATCGTGTCGTGTCGGCTGCATCGATTGTAACAGTGGCACAGCCGATCGGACGCACCTTCAAACCTCATTGATTATTATCTACCGAAGGATTGATAGAGTTCATGCTGTTTGCTTTGCTCTCGGGCCCGTGTAGTCATTTATCGTGAGAGACTCGGTCGAAAGGCTTTGCCAGTAAAACGTTGAATCACAGCCAGGTTTCAGATGCGAATAAATTAGGCTATCTCAATCACAACTTCAACAAAAACAACCCTTTCCAGTTAGGGGCCCATGCCATAGGTCAAGCTCAAAACAGCGATAATATAACATCAGCATAAAATGTTGCAACCATTTACAAACTAAAGACTACGATAAAAACTCCGCTTTGAGCTTAACAATGAAGTTTAAAGAAAAATGCTCTAAAGGAGTGACATCAACCAATTCGGCTTACCAGTGCAGTGGTCAGATGAGGCTAACTAAGCTGTTTCTTCATAATCTTTTCAGAAAAAATATGCAACTGCGAGGATATGCCACGCATCTTCAAGGTCTACTGGATGATGCACAACATAACGCTGGTCGTATCGATGTGCATTACCGTCATCTACTGGGGCATTTTACACAATGGTGAGTTTTTCTGGAATGTTCTCGACGAGTAACGCTCTTCAACTATAGTTGAACATCAACATTTTGTTTTCCGCATTGCAGAGGAGATGCCAGTGGATGCAAACAATATCCTAATCCACGCAACCAACTGTGTGTTCATGATCATAGATCTGATCATTGTGGCTTATCCGGTGCGGTTCTGGCATGTGGTGCAACCGATCCTCTTCGGTTTGATTTACTGCCTCTTTTCGGTGGTATATTATCTGTGCGATGGAACCGACAAGTAAGTATCCTCATGAGGATTCGTGGCAGAAGTTTGTAGCCGAGCGCTTCATTAATGGTGTTTTCCCACATAAAACTAACCGCTGATCACCAACAAAGAAAATGTTACCGCGGTTTTTTCTTTTCAGCAGAACTGATTAATGACGCTTGCAGTTGGAAAACGTACCTACTACAACGTTGCAAACTATGCTCTAAAAGCCACGGTACCGATCAGTTTATGTTCTTGTTAAACGGCTAATGTCTGTAGCATTTTTTTGTGCGTCCAATGTAAAATTATTGCCCACTGTACTGTGCTGCAAGTACTTTGTTGGTACAGTTTCTTATAATTGCGTGCCGTCCGTCGTGGGCACGAGTGTCAGGGTCCACCACGCTTTGGAGCTATCGACTGCTCATAAGCAGAGAACGATCATTAAACGAATTACATAACGCAAACGCGGCGCCTGTAACGGTAACGAGAAATTTGTCAGAGATCCCATATTGAAGATATTAGCGTTGCATTAGAGTTTATACTCACCGTTATGTCGAGGAGCCTAATGTAGAGGAATGTTTGCTATTTATTGCTAAGGGTGCCAACCAACATTCCTGTCTGACGGGGAGAAAAGCCACATACGAACAAAAGCACTCCGCTGTCCACTTGCTAAGAGAAAAATGGGTAATCTTGATCAATTGAATAGGGCCTTTCCTTACTAGGTCTTACTGTCTTCTAATGACCCCCCAGTTAATCACTATTATCTAATAATCGGTGACTCTGTGGAATCTCGTATTTGTGTCTTTTTCAAGAAAATTGCAAACAATTATAATTTTTAACATTGCTGTTTTATTGAACTTTATTATATGGTAGAATCTGAAGAGATTGAGAGCAATTTAACAGTGCGGTAAAACCCACTCCAGCGAGTTGAATCTCATAAATTTACTTTTCATTACAGCGTGAGTAGTAATAACTGTCAGTAAAGTTAATGGTCACAAAAAAGGCGCTTGCAAAAGATTTAATTTTTGAGTATAAAGTACACTAGAATTTTTTTTTACGTCCATTCATTTCGCGTGATTTCGTCCACTTTTTTACGTCCAAAATTTGAATTAACGTCCTCTTTTTTGCGACCAATTTTTTTTACGTCTCTCCAATAGTGGACGTGAAACGAGATTCGAGTGTATATCCATAACATTTGTCTTTTAGTGCATTTCAAATCTTTCTTCCTTTGGTCGCAATCGTTGTTGAAAAGCGTTATAACTGACACGCACGACATCCTGAGGCATTTCATCCCAAATCTTTTTCAAAAGTTGCTTCAAAATATCCGCAGTCAATCCTTTGGTGCGTGCTAGTTTTCCTAGCATGTAACCTCATGCATAGTCGTCGAGACGAGAGGATTCAAATCAGGCGAAGACGCAGGCAACTCTTTCGAAGAAATAAAATCCGGAAAATTACTCTCACACAAAGCCTGTGTAGTTTTCTCCTGGTGAGACGGTGCAGAAACTTGTTGGGAGCAGTATGGTGCAATCTTGTAGTGTTTTGGGCAATGGGAAGCAAATTCAAAACGTTATTGATGTAATATTTAGTGTTGATTTTAACATTCCATTACTTTCACCCTGGAAACATTCTGGAACCTTTGAACAACTAGTTGGTTCCGAGGAAGATCAGAAAGATGTGCCCATATATCCGACCATTTTGTTGGTTGTGGTGATCCTGTACAAGGAACATTTTTTCGTCCGAAAACAGAATTTCACAATGGATCATAGAAAAAGCTAAAAAAATTCACAGATGGCTCCAGCATAGACATGTTCTGTCAAACACACTCGACGAACGTCTGTGAACGACTGTCAAACTGCCTTGCAATCTGATTGGTCCACCTAAAAAGATCGGCTCAGTTTAACCGTTATCCACCGTCAACAACAACGGAACGGCAAGAAATTATGACGTGTAATCTGTATCAGCCTTAAAGTTTACTCTAAATATGCTACGTGCGGCTTTAGTGCCCATCTAGCGGTAAGCATGTGCAAAAGCTACTTAAAATGGTCCATTGGCACCGTGCCAGCAGCAGTGCCGTGATTGAGCAGCTTTCGAAATATTCTTCAAGGTTGACATGGAAATTCCTAGTTCCTTGGCCATCTTACGCCCATGTTTATCTGACTTCCGTCGAATTCGCTCTCTTACTCGTTTGATGGCTTTCGGTGTCCTTACAGTGCATTTGCGGTCAGGTTTGGGTAGTATTCTCCAAGAACTGGTTTCCTTGTATTGCTTGATAGTACAAGGATAAATTTAAGTGTATTCCGAATGATTTCAGCCATTATATTTTTTCTACTACTATTACTACGCTGGAACCTCTAAAAGGGTTTATACGAGTTATTAACTAGAATTGATACAACGTTCATTTCCCATTCCAGAAAAGGTCGCCATTACATCTACAAAGTGCTGGATTGGAGCAAACCAAGCGGAGCCATGGTGACCGTCGTTGGGACAATCGTGTTGGCCATCCTGGTTCAGCTGCTGATGCTCTTTACGTACAAATTGCGTAGCTTCTGCTATCTGCGCTACTTCAACCCGAAACCAATTCTGCCGACCAATTCCACCATCAACTTGCAGCAGGGTAAGGGCTGCGACGGTATATCGATGGTGTACGGGGGCGATAACCCTGGATTTGCCGTTTCCGAAAAGTATTAAAATGCAATACGGAGTACTAGCAACTACTGCGCAAGTTTGATGAAAATCACGCTTTGAGTTATGTAAATAAAAGTATTGAAATGTGTCAAATTAACAGCTACAAACTTCAATTGTTTAACTACATAAAATAAATAGGTATGTGTTATTAGAAGATGTAACTCTTGAGCATTAGAGCGCAGTTCGAATTGATTTACGACAACCCACAATGTCCCCTACAGCAAAAAGCGTCACGCTTTTTTCTAGAAAACAAGGATTTGTGCTAAATTTAGGACATTTACTAAAACTGGTGTTGCGAAACAGAAAGCATAGCTTGTGTTGGATATTATTAACAATAAGACAAGATGAATGAATATTAGGCGTTACTGTTAGTTTAAGTCACGAGATTAATTTATATTAATGTTTTAAAGGTTGTAAATTGTAAATTGTAATTTGTAAAAAAATATATATATGATTAGAAGGCATACGATATACGTTAACAATTAAAATTCTCGATCAAAATAAAGAGCATTTCCAACGAAATATGTGATAGCAAAACTATCAGATTTCTCGTCATATTGCTAAACATACATTATATCGAAAACTCTTGAACGATTCGTGGATATGCTAGTGAAACTGTGATTTAAGGGATTCCAACATGCATACAGACCGTCTTTCACTGTCCATCCGTAGATCCATCTACAATAGAATAAAATAGTTTGTGCATAATTTATCAACCATGTATGTATACGATAATCTAGATCAGTGCTGCCAGGTATAGGCATGGTGCGGGCCAAATGAGATCGCCCCATGATGTCGCGGGCCGCAAATTACTCTGGCCGTTCCTGTGCATAACAAAATGCAATAAAAACCATTTTCTGGGGATTACCACAAGATTTAAACCGAAAAGCATTCGAAACTACAAAATGCACGAGGCATTACGGCTGATTTAAGTGACCCCTGTGTCATCAAAAAAGTTACTCATAAGTCTCTCAAATCAGTCCGCGGGCCGCAGAAAACCCATCACTGGCCATCACTGATCTAGATTTTCAAATAGTTTTAGACAACAAATTCAGCACCTTGTAAATTAATGGAAACTTTTCATTACAAAATAAAATGAACTGTTTTTGATACAAACAAACATAATACAAAAAATGAAATGGAGAATCTGGCTACATTTAGAAACACATATAAAACTGATTTTTTGATATGACTTCCCGTAATAGATAGTAACTTACGACATAGTAACTAAGGATGCTGAATAAATGCTGTTTATTTTTTTTATTACTGATAAGTAGAAATGTGCAGGATTTATATCGAAGGTAGAAAAGTTTTTACATATCTACCCACTATCTCTATAAAGCTTCAAATATCAGGTAATAGAATTACATTAGCAATCAATTATAAAAAAAAGTATTTAATTGAATGAAATATTCCTAGATATTTAAATCACATCCATTTCAGACAAACATAATTAACACAAAAGTAATAAAATAGAACGGAAAACTGCAAAAAAAAGCAAACCCTTGCTTGGCCTTAAACGTCCTTTTTAATTGACCAAACTCGTGTTTTAGTCCTTGACCTTGACATGGTCAGGCATTAATATTAATATTTTTTGAAACGATGGTTTTTACAATTGATGGAGGGACGGTAGGGGCAAGTATTGAAAATTTTTTGAGAAAGGAGGGGAAAGAGTGGAAAGGAAGGGGGAGGTAATAGGTAGCTACGCTTAACGAGTTGTCGTTGTGACTCCTATCTTTTGTCCAATGCTGGAAGGTGCATGGGTCGAACCAAGTTATAATCAGAGATTATCACCGGATTTGAACCCACAACACCTGCTAGGGCGTGTGGCTCGCTGGTACCCGTGTACCTTTGAACCATAGAGGCGCTGGACAAAAGAAGTCTGCACAACTCCCCTTATTAATATAGCGACGTATCCGGTTTTTGTGGTTATTTTTAGACACAGATTGTGCCTCTTCCTCCGTCAACTGTAGAAACCACCGACCGAGAAGTTTTAATCCAACTTGTTTTTACTTTCAGGACGACGACACTATGCAGGCCCTTACGACTTGCAAGGTACTGCGTGTGACGTTGTTCGTCCGTAAGCGTGTTAGTCCGCGTTTCCCAGCGCGGGTCTTCGGAGAAAGGCTCCCTCCATTAATTGTAAAAACCATCGTTTCAAAAAATATTTATATTAATGCCTGACCGCATTTCAAGGTCAAAGACTAAAACACGAGTTTGGTCAATTTCATAGGAACGGAGCCTTTCTCCGAAGACCCGCACTGAGAAACGCGGACTAACACGCTTACGGACGAACAACGTCACACGCAGTACCTTGCAAGTCGTAAGGGCCTGCATAGTGTCGTCGTCCTGAAAGTAAAAACAAGTTAGATTAAAACTTCTCGGTCGGTGGTTTCTACAGTTGTCGGATGAAGAGGCACAATCTGTGTGTCTAAAAATAACCCCAAAAACCAGATACGTCGCTACATTAATAAGGGGGGTTGTGCAGAATTCTTTTGTTCAGCGCCTCTATGGTTCAAAGGTATACGGGTACCAGCGAGCCACACGCCCTGGCAGGGGTTGTGGGTTCAAATCCGGTCATAATCTCTGATTATAACTTAGTTCGACCAATGCACTTTCCAGCATTGGACAAAAGATAGGAGTCACAACGACAACTCGTTAAGCGTAGCTACCTATTACCCCCCCCCTTCCTTTCCACTCTTTCCCTTCCTTTCTCAAAAAAATTTTCATTGCTTTCCCCTACCGTCCCTCCATCAATTGTAAAAACCGTCCTTTTTAAGACTTGGTCTTTCTTTATCGACAGACTTAACAGCCGGCTATTACAGAACAGTTACGGTGCTAGTGCAACAATCCTGCTGAGTCTATCTAGCAGCACCGCCTAGTCGAGATTTGAACATACGACAACTGGCGTGTCAGACCAGCATCGTACCTCGAAACCAACTAAGCGGTGCACATTGCAAATATGGTTTATATTTCTAATCTACGTCTAAAAAAGTTGCCAAGCCTGGATATTTCAAAATCCGACAAAAGAACCTTTGTTTAGCTGTGAGAGCCCGATCTTACATCAGCTAAGTTTATGTGATTGTAGTAGAGCTAAAAATGCAGGAAAATGATGACCCGGACTGCAAGATAGTTGTGTGTTGTGTAGTGATGTCCGATTTTTTCAGTTAATCGATTAGTTAACAATCGATTACTTTTTAGGCGGCCAATAATCGACATCGATTAATCGGCGCTGCATAATCGATTAATCGAAATAATCGATTGGTTATAACCTTTATGTCCTGTAACGGGGCGGGATGGGTTTTGGGGCAGGGAGCAGTGACAACCTTCACTTAAGCGCCAGGCAAGGATTAACTTGCCGTAAAGGAGCGTGTTTAGCGATACAATCCCGGTCCGGCTAGAATTCCTCAGGGCAGGTCCATCAAACGCTCAACTATAAACTTACGAACGAAATACCGACTAACCTAACATCGGTTGAATCCGTTCGGCCGACTCAACAGGGGGACATGAGCAACCATCTGCTAGTACAGTGTCCCCTAGGCATCCTACACTAACCTACCGGAGGCTAACTCGCGAACCGATCTGGGGTTGGGGGCACATTCGGGGACTCACACTTTCCGAGGACACATATCGTAGCAAACACCATTTCGAGGGTTAACAGATCTTCATTTACACGTTTCGCTTAATCTAGTGGTTAGTTTTCTTCAGTTTTTCTTATGGCCTGCTGCTTCTTGTCGACGAAGGGTCTCTGATGTTCCGATGAACAGGTGACTGTGCTAGACTAGCGGTTTCGTAGACCGCTTATAGATAGCCCGTACCAAATACGTGGTGGGTGGCAAATGGTGAATCGAATGTTTTAGTTCGACCGGGTCCGACATCCGGTAGCCGGTACGAACGGTGATGAATCCACGGACAGTAACAATTGGTTATGTGGTGGGTATAACATACGGTTGGCTCTTCGGCGATCGGTTCCTACGATCGATGGTGTATAGGGCCACGGATGGTAGCAACTGCCTGCTCGCTCGGTGTGTTGCTCGGAGAATCGGATCACGCACTCATGGTCGACACGTGTTGAGGCCGACTGACGACGGTCGCGCTCTCAAGATCTAAGGGAAGACCTCCGTTTGAAGGAGGGTGCTGGTGGTCTTTTGCCTCGTTCGACTAGGTAATCTAACCTCGCTTTAGCGCCTATATTTTCTACCCGTGTTTTTTCCACTTTACTTCTACTTATTGTATCTTTTCCGAATACTAGTTTACTTCGCTTTTCGTCTTCTCATGTATCACTTTGCGTCTTCTAACTTCTAGCCCTTTCCAATCTTGCGTGTCGTCTCTTAGGTGGTTATCTTTAAAATCGCTCATTCCCCAGACTGATTTGCCTGTCCCGTCAAGCACAGGACTTTACGACGGGACCGACGATTCAGCTTCGGCTAGTTTCGCCAGGTTCCATCCGGTGGGCATTAGCAGAGTTTGTTTACTGTCGCGGTACCCTAACCTTTTTTCGGGGATAACGGCAGGTAACGCGAACAGGCTTTTAGTGATGGTTGTGTGTGGGATTGAACAATAGGGTTTGTTACCTTATTTATTTTGTAACCTTGTTACAATCCCCGACACCAAAAAATAGTTTTGCGTAGTACTGTCCACGAGTGTTTTGGAATGTGCAGTCAGACTTAGGTTAGTTTCATAGAAATCGAGAAGACCGCATTTTTTGGTTTTTGTATAGAAAAAGACGAAGGGTATTACCCAGTTTTCTAAAAATTTCTTACAAAATTCCGTGTCTGACAGACTGACAAATTTTCGAATTATCTTTTTGCACAGTTAGTATCTAGATAAAGTTTAGTTTGGTTTTTAGGCTTCAGCGTGGTATTTATTTAAACCGGCTTACTGCGTGCAAACTGGATGATTAAAAGCAAAGCCTTGGGGTTAAACATCCTTTCTAAGATTCGACCCATCTTTATCGACAGACTTCACAGCCAGATATTAGAGTACAAGACAGTTACGGGGCTATTGCAACAATCCTACTGACTGTATCTAGGAGCACTGCCTGGCTGAGATTTGAACATACGACTACTGGTTTCTTAGATCAGCATCGTATCTCGAAACCAACGAACTGGCTGATTGCGTGTGGTTAATCTAGAAGGTAAGCGCCTGCCACTGTAATAATTAGATTTGTTAGAAATTGTCAAAGAATAAAATTTTAAATAATCTGGCATAATCGATCGGCCAGTTAATCGATCATCTAATAATCGGAACATAAAGCAATCGATTAAAAATTAATCGATTATTTTAGCGGATAATCGATTAGTTCGATTAATCGAGAAGTAATCGGACATCACTAACTTGCTTCAGTGTACCGACTTTCGTCAAGTGAATGATGGGAATCCCTCCACGAAGTGCCTGTAGCTCGTGATTCATACGCCTCCGCCACTCTACACTTTCAGTTTGTACTTCGCCAAATATCGTCCACAGCACCTTCCGCTCGAACACGGCAAGAACGCGAATGTCCTCCTCCTCCATGAGCAGCACCACAGCTTCTAGTCCAGCCAGAAAGAAAAACCAGTCTAATAATGTGGTTTTTGTCAGCTTTGTACGGTGGCGTATGGTTCTCGATCGTAGCGTTTTGCGAAGGGCAAAGTAGGCCCGATAACTCGCTCGAATGCACCGAATTCGACGCATTAATTTTGTTCCCAATCCTCGTAGACTCCGTAAATATTCAGTCAAGCGTAGATTGTTTCTGCCGGCCCTAAGTTCCTTGTTATGATATTAAAGTTATCTCCGAAGCCTAGGAGTTGGTAACTTTTGCTGAAAATCGTGCCTCACGTTTTGATGCCCGCTTGTCGGATCACCCTACAGAGACTGTAGATTACAGAGGTGCCGAGACACTCAAAAACCGCTCAATTTTGAACGAAAGCGGAGAGTTACCTTTATTTATGATGGTTCTCTCCGTTTTGTTTCAAAATTTAGCGGATTTTGAGTGTCTCGGCGCCTCTGTAAACTACAGTCTTTGTAGATCACCCTACAAAGACTATAGATTGAGGCAAGGCACTCAAAATCCGCTAAATTTTGAATCATAATGGAGAGTTACCTTTGTTTATGAATGATGGTACTCTCGGTTTTGATTCAAAATTTAGCGGTTCGTGAGTGCCTTGTCGCCTCTGTAACCTATAGTCTCTGCAGATCACCCCCACAGAAGCGACGCAGGATAAATTATCACCTTGTCTCATTTCCTGCAGCGTCCGAAGAGCCTCGAGTGTTCACGAGATACATATAGGAAACAAGGGACTGACAACCCTATCCCTACTCAATGTGTTTGACAGTAGCCAACATCTACTGCCGGCGTGGGTATTATTTGCAAAAATCTTGCTAAGATTTGAAAATACTACCCATCTGCCAGCATACCGGCTTTGCAGAGTGAAACGAACAGAACGTATAGCGGTGTCATGCTGTTTCATTTACGCAAATGGTTAGAAGTTGACTGCAAAAACATGCCTGCCTAGCAGGGTCGTGGTAGGAAACCACCCCCAGGGGTGAGAAACGAACGTCAAATGCATATGATTGCTGTGTAACCGTTTTTTCTGACGTTTCGGTCCGAGTGACGGCTAACGCTTTATTCAATGGAAATTCTAATTGCCGGCGAACTAGTTGAAGGATGCTCTCTTCACTCCTACATGAGAAAGAGATAGCATGATTACATACCCTGGACAACCCCATCGGCAGGCAACCATGTTTTCGCTGCCAACATCTCGTGTGTGCGAAAATGAGATAGCATGTCAGCACTGCGTTTCACTCAACTGCCAGCAGTCTGATTTGGGCCCGCTGTCAAATTTTGAGCCCATCAGGACATGCTGTCGCTGACGTTCACTGCAGCTCGTTATAGAGATGTCGATGGGGTGAAGGAAACGTAAGAAATACCAAGGGCATGGTGTATTGCTATCTCTTTCTCATGTAGGAGTGAAGAGAGCAACTTTCAAATGGTCCTAGGTAAAGGGGAATTCCACCCCGGTGGCAACTTTGACGTTTGCGAACAAAATGGAACACATGGAAAATGGCTTGCAAGCAGACACTATTTATACTGACTTGAAAGCTGCGTTTGAACGTGTCGATCACTCGATCCTTCTGGCTAAAATTGAACGTCTTGGTGCATCAAAACATTTTACTGACTGGCTGAAATCTTACCTTATTGGCCGCTTGCTCTGTGTCAAACTAGGCAACATAGAATCAAACAGCTACGTCAGCGTGTCTGGTGTTCCTCAAGGCAGTAACCTAGGACCGCTGCTGTTCTCACTATTCTTTAATGACGTCTGTTTCATTATTCCGTCTTGCTTTAAACTAATTTATGCTGATGTAGAAACTATTTCTTGCTGTACAAACTATGACGGACTGTATTGAGCTGCAACGGATGCTGGATTTTTTTTCTAACTGGTGCTGGCACAATTTCCTGACTATTGGTGTGTCGAAATGCTTTGTGATTTCTTTTACACGTAAGAAAAATCCAATATTATGCGACTACACCATATCTGGAGCAACGCTTAAAAAAGTCTCAGTTGTCAAAGACTTAGGAGTATTTTTAGACTCAGAACTCTCCTTTAAGCACCATTATTCGCATATCATAGCACACGCTAATAAAAACCTCGGCTTTATCATGAGAATTTCCAGAAAATTCACTGACCCGTTCTGCTTGCGTTCTTTATACGTTTCTCTTGTTCGCTCCATTTTGGAGACCTCAGCTGTAATATGGAGTCCATATACTGAAATTTGGACTAATCGAATTGAAGCAGTACAAGCTAGATTCATACGTTACGCCCTCAGGTCTCTGCCTTGGCGTAATCCAAACCAGTTGCCAGCCTATATTGACCGTTGTCAATTGCTAGGCATCGACACGCTGGTAAAGAGACGAAGTATTTCTAAAGCTATTTTTGTTGGAAAAGTGTTGACTGGATAGATGCTCCAAATATCCTGTCCAAAATCAATTTAAATGTGCCTTCCAGAAATCTGAGAGAACGGGATTTTTTGCGCCTTGCATTCCACCGCACCGAGTACGGTCAAAACGAACCCGATGTGTGACGTATTTAATACCACGTATGAATTATTTGACCTCAATATTTCAAGTGATACTTTTAAAAATATACTTAAGCAATGTAATATGTTACTATCAAATTAAGATGTTTAAAGTTAATGTTCAGTTTAATTTGCTTCATACTAATACTGTAGTTGTTTGTAGTTTGTAGGCATGAATCATGAAATTGTAAAATTGTTAATTGTAAACAGTGTCAAAAGATGGTGGGCGAGATGGACCAACCATGGTCTTAGCCAACAAAACCCCAAAACAAAAAAAAAGATGGTGGGGTTTTTACGCGCACTTGAGGATCAACCTCGAGTGGGCTTTTCCCCACCCACAAATTTCATTGAGACCTATAAAGGTTAGATGAAAAATTTAAATAAACAAATTAAACAAATGAACAAATTAAACAAATAAACAAATTAAACAAATTAAACAAAATAGGTGAAGCCAACATAGCTGGATCACTGGATCACTTTTATACGTATCGGATCACTAGTGTGCGTGTAAAAGAACGATTCACACGATATTTCTGCAGCGCTACACGTGATTTTCGCTGCATTATCATTTATTTCTTGTCCTAAAGGTGGCGTTTTCTGTTAGCTGAAAGTAAATTATTTTTATCGATGAATTGTTATTGAGATTCATGTAAAATTCTTCACTTCTACGTGATTATATTTTGTTGGCTTGATCGCATCACTTCACTGCCGTGTGAATGCTGCGTATTAAAAGCAAAACGCCTGTAGCGCCACCTCATTTTGTGGCGGTTTCAGGAAACAGTAGATGCCCGGGGGTTGGGGAATTCCCAGCTATTTTTTTGGTTCCTGTCAAAATTAACAGTTTGATACCTATGCGTGGGACATCGAAAATGTATATGAATTTGACAGCCACTTCACCCCGTAGAGAAATACGTCACTCGATCCAATGTCGAAAAATATTGTCAATTTTGTCCTAAAATTTGTGATAAAAAGATGATTTTTTTAGAAGAAACGATAAAGCTTCCCATTATGACTACCAGAGTATAGTTTTTTCTTTTTTAAAAAGATGCAGAGCATTAAAAAATTAAAAAACAAAAATATTGTAATTTATTCTCCGTTGACATTAGAGATCTTCCTTGACATAACGAAAATAACACGTTTCTGTCAACAATGATAACTTTTTCTCACTGGCAACTCTGGTTGCGCAGCTGATCGTTTTGACAGTTACAGCTTCGCAGTTGCCTCTTGTGCTTGTCTACGTTTTGCTGGTCATGAGGAAGTGGAACATCAAACTTGTAGTAGTTATCGGATAAAAGTTTTGATTCGGGCAATGTATTCCAGGGGGCTGATATGACGTCACATTTTCGTTGCTCACATGAAAAAGGCGGCAAACGCAAAGCGATTTCACAAAACGAATTTAACTAACCATTTTCACAGTTTCATGTATTTCGCATCAATTGCCTGCCTGGCATTGGCTATGTGATGCTAAAACCTTGGCTAAAATCAAACTTAAACTAACAAAATTTAACAATTTACACATCCAACTCGGTTGTCAGCTTGAGCCCATCTATGAAGCTGTCAGCTTGGGCCCGCTCTATGTTGGCTACGTTTTTTTGTAGAGGTTGGTATTGGAAGTGTCATTCCCGTGATGTATTCCAATCCATCGATTCACGGTGCTAGACTTTGTCCAAATCTAGTTTGCGCTAAGAATGACTAAACGATGTCAAACTGATGGCCAACAGTACACAGTAATTTTTTTTCGCCGGTTATCAGCAAAATTTTGCTGATTTTTGACAAGCTGAATTTTCAGCTATAAATTCAGTAAAAAATTTATGCTGAAATATTCAGCAATTTGAAACGTCAAAATTTTGCTGGAATTTCAGTTCATATAACCAAATTGCTGATCACTCAGTAAATTTAGTTTGACAGCAGTTTGCTGATAAATTCAGCAAAATGATTAAAATTTTAGGTTTTTCTTCATTTATTTACAAAAAAAATCTATGTACAATTAATACGCTTAATAATCGAATGATTAATTATTTATGTGCATTACCACATGCTGTCGAATTCCATCGGTAAAAACTTTCTACCAAATGACGTCGGGAAAAATATTTTAAATTGCCTGTCGCCGTTTGCTTCTTACTTCTGAAAAATTAAAATATATTGGTTGCGAACAAATAAACATAGCGAATATTACCTCTACGTTGTGATTGTTATCCGTAGAACTTCCGCAAGTCCATGATTCATATTTACGTTAAGTTTGAATTTCATTTTACTTGAAAAGGTGCTTTCAATCGTGAAACTTAAAACATTGCGAAATGCAGCTTAAAGCAAGAATATTTAATATGGCGGTTCTTTTGACTGTTCGGCTACGCTAATTGCTGAACGCTCAGAAATCGCCAACAGATTGCTGATTTTCAGTAAATAGAAATCAAATTGCTGATAGGACAGCAAGAAATTCATTTACTGACTTTATGTCAGCAAACCAAATTGCTGAAAAGCGATTTCAAATTTTGGTGTGTAATCTTCACTCAAAAAAATATAAACGTATATGCTATTGGGATACACTAATAAAACGGTGCAATAGATTATACCCGTTACAATTTATTATGCTACACATCATACAAAGTATTATTTTCTATGCATCAAATAGACATGACGTTTAACCATGATCCTTATGTGTGCCACACATAACGCAAATATGCTTTACTTTTATTTCGAATTACTTAACATCTCATATCACCTATCACATAAATATTTACCTTTTAATGGGTATCAAAATTAATATTACGTTTCCGTGCATATAAATACAAACAGAATTTAATATTATAAATTATGAATTGCAACGTAATACTCAATGATTAAAATGATAAAATGTAAGTTGATAATTCATTTGCTGTATGTAATATTACATTGGATGTGATATTAAATTATATTAAAGAATGAAAATATAATTTAATAAAATATAATTATTAACTATTTTTTTCTGTATTTTTGAGATATCAATTAATATAAAATTTAATAAAATATAATAAAAATAATTAATTAAATTTATTACAAGGCCACTCCAATGGTCCATATTGGTGGGCTGCAATCTTTTAATCAAAGCACTGCGATCAAACTGGCCACTTTAGCTTTGATGTTCTGTTATCGCAGGGACATGCTGAAGATTATGCGTAGCGGGCAACTTTATACGAGATGTGCAGGACGTCTTTGGCGGCAATGATACCATTGCCTTCGATTTTTCCGGAGTATCACCACATAGTTGTGGAGCTGTAGCATACATTCCACCATTAAAGTTGTATTATAAGACTGTGTGAGAAAAAAGAGATAAAAATCATATATTTTCCTTCAGGAGATAAAATTACTTACACAGTCTGCCCTGCGAATGGCTGGACTTGGTGCCCAAGCCGGCTGATGATGAAACTTGTGATAGGATTTGCTGCTAAAGTCATTAAACGACGGTTGATTCTTAATCTGCGATGCTACAGTGTTAGATTGGTATACATTCTCCCATTTTCATCATGTACGTGTACTTTTTGGTCCTCTAGGATGTTTTTCTGTACGTTCGTCAACGTGAAGTGCATTTTTGGTGCGCACACAATCAATTTTGCTGACAAATGTTAAATTTGTTTGGTTGGCACCTGTTAGCACAACGAATTGGTAATTCTATTATCTGCGGTAACGTTCCGGGAGTCCTTCAAATTTCCATGCCTGGATTACATTACTTATCCAGAGCACTAGCACTGAAGAATTGCCTCCAAGAAACATCACTTGAATCCAGAAAATGACAAAAGAATCAACAGCCATTATACTGAAAACAGCAAGAATAACAAACCGGAAAGTCACAGAGCACCACGAACCAAAAATGAATTTTGATTAGTTATTTTTTTTTAAATAATAATTACCTAAATCAACCTACCAGCCCGAATGAGGTTGCTGATTGTTACAAGAGATGTTTTACGGACAATCCGAAACCGAAATATTGACCAGGATGTATTTTATTTACAACGCGGGGAAAAACGGAAAAGCACTGACTGCACTCGCGCTGCGCGGTCTGACTTGACAATGACGTTTTCGGTAACCCTTTAAAAAATGTGGCGACCAGATTCAGTAGAAATGGTACGAAATCAATTGGATTGGATTGGCGATAATACATTCCATAGATGCCACACATAAGATCAATGTGTTTTAAACTATTGCACAGATTTGTAATGATTTGCTAATAATAGCTATAAGTTTAGTCAATTAAACTATATGCCTTCATGTAACATGCTATTTAATACCATAGGCATTTAACTAATATGTTTTATGGCAATTGATTATTACTTCAACAAAAGAAATAACGATAATTTGTTTACCAAATGCATTCTATAAAATGAACTATTAACATGTGTTTTATAGTGAAAGTTATAGCGTTGTACTAATAGGATGCATGTTTGTTTTGTTTACGTTTAATATTCATTATTACATATAATGTAAAAACCCATGTAAATAAGTCGTAATATTTTTCCGGTATGCTTTGAATGTTTCGTGCATTATTGATTTAAAGAAAAATAATAATAATTGATGTGTTATGGGAATCATGATTCAAAAGCATAAGGGGGATGCTTTAAATTTATATGTAGTAGGATTACGGATTAAGTAATTTGTCGGTATAAAACATCCCAAATCTTTCACATGAAACAGATTACACGTTGTAACATGAATAAAACGTTTCGAATTTTTTGAGTGTTGGTACAATCGACCCCGCAGAACAGTATGAAAAAAAAACGCCAACCGAAACTGGCACTACTCCGATGTGAATCAGCAGAGGGCGAACGGCAGACCAAAAATTTCTGTGCCTTTCTAACCAAACACGAACCGGAAAATGAGCTGTAAACTCAGAAAATGTTTTAGGTCGCGATTGCCAAGCCATTTCCTGACTTTGCAACTTTTGATACACGCTTAAATGATTCTACCTGTAAATTGGTCGGATTTAGTTAAAGTTAGGTTGAAACTACTCAAAATGCCCTTAAAGTGTACAAACTCAGATTTTGAGTAGTTTTTCAACCAAAAAATTGGTAGAAGGAACTTAAAATTGCGTTATTTGTCATAGAGAATAATTCAATTATCGGTAGCAAGTAGCCAAAATTGGTTGAAATTTTTACCCAAAGTTTGAGTTTGTACACTTTAAGGGCATTTTGAGTAGTTTCAACCTAGCTTTAACTAAATCCGACCTATTTACAGGTAGAATCATTTAAGAGTGTACACTATCACATGAACGTGAAGGTAAACAAAAAGTTTTCCGTGACATTTCAAGACATACTATGGTTTCTTTTTATAATCCGTGTTGTCTAGACATCGCTTGACACAACCATGCACAACTATAGTTTGTCTATATAAGGTTGCCCAAATGTTTATTTTTTGTTCAAAATTTCACAAAATTAAAAATAAAGGTTTTTAACGGCAATAGCCTAAAAATATAAAATTGAATATCAAAATATGTGTTCCTAACCCTAACCTCATCGATTCAAGCTAAAAACGACATAGGGCTTTAGGACCCAATTCGGACAAACACAAAATCGAAATAAAATGGCAACTCTGAAAAAAATTGTCAGCCAGACATGCCAATATGCAGGGATACCAGATTTGCAGATTTATCTGCAAATTGCAGATTTTTGGAACGGTCTTGCAGATCATTATAAATTTGCAGATATTTGCAGTTTTTATGACTTTTATTGTTTTGTTGCAGATTTTTGTTCGAAGCTCTTTAAACTTTCACAGACTTCCTAAAAAAGTGTGCAGATTTTCGCAGATTATTTGCAAACCAGAAAATTCGAGTAGCCGGAAAACTGCTCGATTTTTCCGGTTTTCGAGCAGTTGCAGACATTTTTTTAGAAAATATGGCATCCCTGCCAATATGACTGATATTACTGATTTCCAGATTTTTTGTTAAGTTTCCTGTTATATTCATTGGCAAATCCCTTTTTTACTCTGATTTTGAGGAAAAAAACTGTTTATTTCTGATTTTTATGCATCTAAATTAAAGAAATTGACTTTGTGCTCTTGACTTGCATGATTGTCGAAATTGAACAACGCAAAACTGGTGGTCTTGCTTGAGGACATAAGAAATAAGTCGTGATTGATTCTGTAAATTTGAAAAGCAGCTTTTTTGTTTGAAACAAAAATATTTATATTTCTGTGTTTAGATTGACAAGACGAATGTAGTGAATGCCTTCTTAAAAGCAAGATTCCTGTTTTGGTCTGAAAAACTGCTTTGGAAATTGGGCTTTCCGAAGAAAAGTCAATAATCGCTTATTTCCTTTTAAGGAGTTTTTGAACCGACTTATAAATATTTCTAGATAGAATTAACGGAATTAACAAAAGAGTGAATGTTGCAAATGTAAACAAAACGGGTGAGAGTTATTTCCCGTTAGACCAGCTTTGGAAAATCAACCCTCATCCGGTTTGTTTACGCTTGCGACATTCACTCTTTTATTTAATAATTCTATTCATTTGTCCTGAATTTTATTCCTGCATCTTGAAATTTAATCAAATACATGGCAACTCTGATGCTAACACGTAACACGCGCATTGCACAAGCACATTCATCAATTTTGCCTTTTTTCCCTCCACATCCACACCACATTACTAAAGTGTCAGTCGGCCGGTCAACACGCGATTCGTCTTTTGTTAGAGCGCTCGTTTCGCTGGTAATCGCTTCCCTCGTCAGCTTTTGGTCAGATAGAAGAGAAAAAGTTGTGCCTTCAATTTTTATTCCGTGACTTTTTGTGCTCGATTCCGAAGTCTACTACTTGCCACAATGGTGTACGTCGTAAAGGATGCTGTAAGTAGCACGAAACTTCCAGAGCTATTGTGTAATTAACGCCTTGTAAAATCATGCATATCCGTGGATGACTAACACACGGCGTGTACTGATTGTCTTCCGATCAATACGGAATTTTTTTAGTGTTGTTTTTTCTACAAGAAGAATTGTAGCGATCAATAAGAGTTCGTGGCTTATAATTTAAAATAAAAAGTTATAAATTGCTTAATATAAACTTAGTAAAAGTCGTTATGCAAATGAGAAACCAAACGATGCATAATGATTTACTGATAGCTATGTTAGGTATAACGTATGTATAATATTGGTAACTTTCAAATCTACTACCTACAAAAGTTATTTAAAAAATTTGTTCAACTATTTTGAACGAATCCGGCGGAAACACTTACGTGTGAATAAGTTGTTTGTTGGATGATGCTCCTACATTCACTTCATGGCTTTCATTTCTTTGTATTGTATATGTTTAACCATGTTAGTGGAGCGCATTGGCAGTAAGACGTTGCGTTAGTCACGTATAAAATAGTGTTTGAGCTTTGAGATTTGTATAGTGTACGGGAATTGGGTGGTAGTATTAGATGGGTAGATGCCTAGTGCAATAGCTATTAAATATGATAATCAAATCATGAGATTGGTTTCTTCTGCCACTTGTTTTCGGAAATGTGATTTACCTACAATCGCATACCATAAAATATTCCTTATTCTCGTGGCTCTATTTTGCTATTGTAGCTGGGTTTGATTCTTCACCGGGTATTTTTCCTTCTAGTGAAGCCACTCACACGCTACACCTAGAGAATAATTGGTAAAATCTTGCAAGCAAAAGGAATTTTAAAAATACGGCTAATCTGAGAAAGGGATTTGTCTTTCAGTTTCGCCGAAGGGAAAATACCCTAAACTGGAAAGTCAAGCCAATTTCGTTCGCTTAGAGCATCTAAAAGCTGATTTACTAAAGCGTCGCTTCGAATATAATTAATAGGTATTTGTAGTTTGTGGCTTTTCATCAAACTTAATATACATTATTTATTAGTCACCAGAATGATAAATTTGCTGATCGCGATTGAATGTAGTGATCTCAGAACCCTTTCCTATCAGTTGCGAACAATTTACCATAACTCTGGAAACTCAAACCCTAACACACAACCGCAGAGAGGAAAATCCAAACAATAAATTGATTATATGAATTCCTTGCATCAACAAGTAGAAATGGCTTCGATGTTGTGTGCAATAACACGTTCTGGTCGCCAATGCGTTTCTACTTGGTAGTAGTGCACACAGAAAACGAGTCTAATATTCGTTCCTGATATCGCACGGCTTGTTACTATCCCAAAGTAATACTATAAATCGTTCATTTTTGGAATGTCACAATGACTAACGATAAATACAAATACAATGAGTTACCAGATTAAAGAGTACACTTTAGTTCCCGCTTGAGACACATTTGTCTGCGTTCGAGAATTGTACTTTGAATGCAGTGTAAAATGTAAACTTTACAGCATGATCTCGTCTGTTAGCAGCATAAACATTGCCCGCTCATAGCAAATTTGCAACAGATTCATTGCCTGATGGAAAACTTCCGATGGCAAACAAGCATAATGCCTATGTGCTTTAAAGTGTATTTATTTTGCAATTTTGCATTGTTTGATATCCAATGCCGTACTGACGCGAGCAAGTTTTTCCATATGGGCAGCAATAATAATGCAGAATGTCACTTGAGTTCTTGTTTATTGACTTTGAAACTTTGATTTTTTCCTGTTTATTCTACATATCTTTTTTTAAGAGCGGAGCTCTGCATGGTTGTGTGCTAGCCACTTGATATCTCATCCTAGCAGGAAAACCTGAAGTTTAAGAGCACTTACAAATACGTTAATCCAACGATGATGTCATCGTTGTTTTCATTCACATGAAAAAATGCTTTGTCATCGCGTGACCTCGGCTAGAAAGCGACAAGCACGTGTGTATATGCGTTAAGGTTAATTGTGCAAGAAAGGATACAAAAGGTAGGACAATTGCGGGTGGGCTGTAGTAAATCAGTCAATAATCAAGGTGTGCCTTCTACTCACACCGAGAAACAGGGTGCAAAATGATTTGGATATTAGTTTTTGACGCTCATTCCTAATTGGAAGTGTGAACAGGAACGAAGATGCTAATGACGAATTTTTAATTTCAGAATCCTGAAAATAGTTTTAACCAAATCAGAAGTTTTATTAGCAAACCGGTTGCAAATTACGTATAAGTTGTTCCCAAAGATACAATAATTTTCAGTTAAAATGACAATATTTCTATGCGTTAATTTTTAGTGATTGCATTGCCTTTAATTGCGATCAAACCGCTTTTAAATGATTTTTTTTAAACTGAGTTGGACAAAAACCATAACGACAAACTAGCTAACAGGTTTCCACAATTTTTCATTGCTTTTTTTGTCATTCTTGTTTGTTAGGCTGACTTCGACAGCCGGCTGGAGGCCGCAGGCGACAAGCTGGTCGTGGTGGACTTTTTCGCAACCTGGTGCGGCCCTTGCAAGGTGATCGCCCCAAAGCTGGAAGAGTTCCAGAACAAGTATGCTGACAAGATCGTCGTCATCAAGGTGGACGTGGACGAGTGTGAAGATTTGGCGGCCAAGTACAGCATCTCTAGCATGCCGACATTCTTGTTCATCAAGGATAAATCCGTGCTCGAATCGTTTTCCGGCGCCAACGCCGAAAAGCTGGAGTCCAACATTAAGAGACTCACTCAATAAACGTTAGATTGTATCCTTATTCTTAAATAGAAAGACAGTGAGTATGAGATAAATGTTGAAGCTTGTCCATCTGATTGGGCCTGTTCGTTGCTGTCTGCATAATCATAAACCATTTTCGTCGATAACCAACATTTTAAAATAATGTGCTATAATTGTTCCGGTGTTTGAAACGCTTGACACAAGATAATTATCAGCTGCTATCAACTTAGTCACAATTGTCATACCCATGCGGGAAGCAGGCTCGAAAAGCAACAGAAACGAAACTCAGCACAACCGGTTGGAAATATGAAGCAGAGAAAGTGAAAGAAGAATACACTCTAATTGTCCACGTTATAAAGTGTAAATGATTAGATATCACAGTCCTTATTTTATTTATTCCCAACCAAATCGATTTGATTAGTCATCGTAACGAAAAAAGGCGAAATAGACATTCTTTAGCGCTTTAGCGATACAGGCACCGTCGACGTTTAGACTACAAAATCGTGTGGGGTAGGGGATAATTGCCGCTTAAAATCTTTCACAAAAGGTAGTGACTGCAAATCACCTTTCATGATTGACGTAACTGTAGAAAAATAAATTTTGTGCCGATTGTGAGGCAGCGCAGTGTTTATAAAAATAACAGCAAGTACATAGCTGTATACTGTATGTTAGAAGAACAGGTTAAGAAGAACATTAAATATATTCAGTGGGTTAAAAATGTCTAAAACTGCAGTTCATTCAATAAACTAACTGTCTTTAAGAGTCGCTACGTAATAAACTATTGAATAAAAAACTGGTTTTAATGTTTCATGGATTCAAAATTTGATTTCTTTTTTCTATTGCGGATGAAACGATTGTGCCTCCCAGTTGGCCTCGTGGTATGATGCTGGCCTAACAAGCCAGTCGTCGTATGTTCTAATCTCGCCTGGGAGAGGCTATTAGAGTCAAAAGGATCGTAGCAACTGACCCTCCAATTGTCCTGTACTCTAACAGCTGGCTGCGAAGTCTGTCGTATAAAAACAGAAGGTCATCAAGTTTCGATAACGGAATGTAGCACCTAGGCTTTGCTTTGGATGAAACGTGAACAGTGAAGGGGTAAATATTTTTAAAAATTTTGGCGGATGGAAGTAGGAAGAGAAGAATGCGGCAAGCGCGAAAATGCTTCATCATCGGACGGGAGGTAACGATGAACGGTACAGTCGGGAGCGGGACAGGTAAAATGCGATCATCCGCAAAAAAAAGCGTCAACACAAAGAATTGTACCACGCAAGCGGAAATTCTATGACAAAAGAGCTCACGCAATAGGTTCTGTAAGAACAGGCGTCATTCGAAGAGTAGGGGAGTGTCGTCGTGGTTGGGCCACGTTTTGGAATTCGTCCTTAATTTTCGTTTCAAAAGGAATTTTGGAAATCTAAATACATCGTTGCAAAGGTCTAAGAATAAGGTATATTTCCGGAAAGTTGAACTGATTGCTTGAAAAATAAAAAAGTTATAGGCATTTACGTGAAGACAAGAAATGTTATCATAGTCGGGCCATATTGTACAGGTTATGCCACCGCAGAAAAACTAAGACATACGTATTGAAATTCTATATAAATACATGAAAAGAATGAATTCCGTGAACAACGGCTCATATAGGCACAAATACGCTATTTTTAATCGCATTTTTGCGAAATTTTGGCGATCTTGTAAAATCAATATTGCTATAATCGCCTTTTCCGAAGTGTACAACTACCATGAAAAAAAAACAACAAAAATTCAGGTTTTTATCGTATTAATTTTGCTTTATTACGATTATTGCGCTTCTGCGCTTAAAATTATGGTGGCCCAACCATGACTACTCAAGTGGCCCGACCTATACAAATGGCACTAGTATTTCACCTTAGCCTTCTCAAACATCTTACTGGGAGGGATTGTTCTATAGTCTTCGTGTGCAGCACAACACACTTCAAACATTTTCAAAATTTATCTCGATAATTGCATTTCATGAATCATTTCTTGAAGAAAAGTTCATTGCGCCTAGAAAACTTTTTTTGTAAGACTTAGTCACTGAATTCAGTACGGGTGTTTTGAATACACGATTGAAACTTACAATATTGTGAAAAGTTAGCTATCACAGTACCTAAGAAGTTTTACAATGGTTGTATCATATATATCATGAGTTATTAAAACTATAAAATCGTGGTGGCCCGACGATAACGACCATACCCTAATCACCTTACGAACGAGTGTGAGGTGGTGTAAGGGTGGAATTAAGACTCAATATTTACAACGAGCATCATAATGGCGATATACCAGCAGAAGGAGACGGTACGATTATTCCAGGAAAACGCGCGCATCTCCAATTAACGTTTTTGTTTAAGAGTAGTTTCTTGAACTACTGTATAGCTAATATCCGTTGAACACTATGTTGTTAGTGGTCTAGTGGTCTTCAGCAAGTTTTGGAGGAAGAGGAAAGCGGTCGGAGTTACTAAAATATGGTGTTTCCAGGAGCTATACAGCGATGCGGACTCAAATCCCTGGAGCGGTTTACCTACCAGGTGGTATTGAAAAAGATAAATGGTGCTCGACTTCGCAGGAAACCTGCCCACAGACGCTTATTCACAGTCGTCATGGAATACAAGAGATATAAGGGCAGCACGATCCAGTGACATGGCCTTCGACCCCATACCGTCAAACAAGTGACAGGCTCACTCCAGGCACGAATGCGGACCTCATTGAGGTTGCCAAGGGTCTAAACCGACCCTGACGAAATACCGAACGCGGCCATACAAGCATATCCTGCCTAATATGGTTAGTGAGAAGCTTCAGAACTGCCTAGAAGTATGCAAATTTCCGGACAAAAACCCGGGAAACTACCAGGAGATCCCTCACCATACAGGCCAATTACTAGGTACTAGAGCGAGTAATCCTATACAAGCTGACACCCGTAATGGAATTGACACCGGTTCCGGACTGGCAAAGACGCAGTTTGAATTCCGCAAATCGAAGTCTACGGTCGCTGCCATCAAGAACAGAAGACCGAGAAATCAATGGAACATAAGAGGCGGGGAACAGATATTGTGCAATAGTCATAATTGATATCTAAAACGCTTCAGCAATATTTGGGGAGCGATCGCCCTAGAGCATGGGAAGTTAAATTTTTACCTGATACAATTTTCGTCAGGTCAATAGGGGTGTTTTAAGAAGTCACACTTCTGTCCCATCTGTACTGAGCCGAGGAAACTCCGGAGCATGTGATGTTTCACATCGAGATGGAGTAGACACCAACGTTGACATCGTGTAGAGAATGTATACAGAGGAACGCGCTTGGAGCGCCGTCGATAAGGCGGTGACGGACTTGATGACTGAGTTTTAATAGCTAGAATGGGTGCAATGATAAGGGTTTGACATAAATTTACCTATGGTCAGCTATAAGGTCATATAGGCAGCTTAGGACTGGGTAACGGGTACCGTAGCCAGCGTAGGTGGCTTGCTTAGACACATACTTCTTCCCGGAGTTATACCAAACGGTGGTTCAGGCAGGGGTAGATGAAAGGTAGATTGTGTTTATACTGGGAAATCTCGATAAAAATTTGAAGACAATTTGTCCCACTGGAAAAATGGACGCATATTTGTCTCACTACATATATCATTTCACTGGGTCCACTGTTTCGGAGTATTAAAAGTGTAATTTTTTAACTAATTAATCAAGTACAAATGTTCTAATATTTAAAGACGTCGTGTCAGTAGTGGCACCGTTACAACGAAAATTACTCATTCACTTGAGCATAGCTGGTAACAAATCGGATAACGAAATCAAGGAATTCTAACCTCTTACGACACATGGGACATTTATTGGACTTCTACAATATCCGTTTAATATTGTTTATTTACACACGGACTTACCTACCTTTGATAAGTAGCAACTAGTCGTATTTTTGTCAGGTGATCTAAGGCTACCATTATCTGTTCAGCATTATCTGTGTTCAATTGGCGTAGCGTCAATTTCAGCGCAGGTGACGTATCATCTTCTCCGTCATCGGCACGTTCCACGAAAGCGAGATAATCAGTTTCCGCGTACCGATAGGCGATGATATCGTTTTCACTGGGAATAGCAATCAAAGGAAAATTCTCTAAAGCATCTACCAGGTTGTTCCAAAATTCAAAACCACTGTAGTTTGCAAGAAATGTTTCCTTCTCCTTGTCAACTTTATCGGTACACGTAGGCGAAATTGAGGCCTGACCATTGGACACGTTTGCACTAATTAGCTCCTGTTTAATTGCGAGTGATTTGCGTGGCTGGCGGTTTTTACCTTTTTTACGGATCACATCCTCCAGTTCGATAATCGGTGTGTCTTCGTATTCTGGCACGCTGGGAGCATCATCGTTACAAATAGCATCGGCTGCTTGCAAAGAAGCTCTCACAATCCGGGGAGTAGTACTTTTATTCAGATTTCTATAAGGTTCTTCAATGCATTCGTCTTCCTTATGCAAATCATCTTCGGTAAAACGAATATGCTTTTTCTCCGCTTCATTGTCTGTAACGATTGACGGCATCTTATTCTTTCCATATGTTTTTACAATTACCTTCGGGGGTGGCGGATCTTCATTTTTCTTAGATTTTCGCTTACGAATTCGCTTTCGTTTTGGTTTTGGTAGCTCTTGTAGAGCTTCATCAGATTTGTTTAATTTTTCAAGGCCTACGAATATTTTGGGCAAGCAATCTACATCCGATTCAGAGCTAGAACTATCCGACTCTTGCTGCACGTAGCTACCGTTTTGCTGACCAACACGTGGTTCAGCGGCGAATGTTTTTACAGGCGGCGAGCGACCATTATGAGTGCCATTGTAACTGTTCGAAATCCTCCGTACTCTAAAAAATACAAATTGAGTTCCTAAAACATTTGCCGGTTCGTGTCATACAAATTCGTCTTACTTTACTTGATCAGATGCCAGGATCACATCCAGGTCTTCTGTTTCCGGAAATAATACGTTATCCTGGTTAGTTAAACACACATCCGCCAGCTGGAAGGTGTTACGAACATACTCCAGCAAGCAGTCTACGCGTTTCCACGCGACACGTCTGCCGACAAAAATTTTTTGCCGGTGGTCAGAGTAAAATTCACTGAGATCTAAAGTATATCGTTGCATTATGAAGATGTAACGGAGGAAGCGAATGCAGTATTTGTGACCGTATATAATTATCACTGCCGCGTTATCACCGCATAGATTATCAATATAGTACCTATTTTATGCTCAGCATCAGCACTGTCCAGCACTACATCTACATTAGCTATAGCTTATTTTTGTTTATGATTTAACTGTTATACGAATAAGCAAAGATGCCAGATTTTTCTAAAAATTTTCAGCAACTACTCGGAAACTGAAAAAAAAATGCTCGAAATCAGAGCGCGAATTTGCACAAATCTGGAGTAATATTGTGATCCTCGTTTCGAGTGATTTTGGTTCGTTTCGACCACGTTAAACGAATGGGCGGATTTGTGAATCCACCTACAGAGACTCACAGAACAGAAGTGGAAGTCCGAACGATTCGGCGATCAAAACTGGTAACAGAATCTTTTTTGTTTTTATTTTTACGTTTTTTCGTGCGACGAAGGAGACAATGTCGACTAATCGTTTTAATTTCCGTCATTCATAAATGAAAATAACACGCAAGGCATTGTCGTTATTCTACAGCCAGGAAAACTTGCCTGACCTGCAGAAATTTTGTAGAATAACATTTGTCATGCAGTCCTACACAAATACATGCGCGTTAGCTTCGTAAACATTGTTGTTATTATTAGTTCGGACGATGAAAAATTTTGTTGGACGGATTTGAAAACGGTACGACGAATTTTAGAAATAAAATCAGTTGCGTAATTTCAATAATATGCTTTAATAGTCGCTTTTCAGTGATTTCAAAGTTCACGGATCGGAAGGTACGTGTGTTTTACTCAAATCAGCACAAGAACTTTTGGAGTATTCATTAAATCCATCCAACAAATGATGAAAACTAGAATGGCTTTACTTATTACGATGGAAGTTAGAAAAAATCTCTACCATCACAAATAAAGGTAACTCTCCGTTTTGATTCAAAGTTTTGCGGTTTTTGAGCGCCTTGTCGCCTCTGTAATCTATCGACCTTTTCGCATGTGTAATGGCGGCTGGTGGGTACAACTTTCGGAGAACGTTAGCATGCTTTTGGCAACTTTATTCGCGCCAAGTTTTTATTTTCAGCCTTAATTGTTGTTTTAGAGCTTTCAAGCATACGTGAGCGTAGTTTCCAAAAGCAAATAAACATTGAAAACTGTACCCACTAGCCGCCATTAAGCGCACGAAAAGGTGGATAGTCTGTAAATCCACCTTTTCGCGTGCGTAATGGCTGCTAGTGGGTACAACTTTTGGGAAACGTTAGCATGCCTTTGGCAACTTTATTCCCGTCAAGTTGATATACATCGCACTTCCCACCAAACTGGACTTTGCAGTTTGAAACTGCGACTGCACCAAACTGCGACAAACTGAAATTACTGTAATAAGAAAGAGAAAGAGCAACAACGACAATGTTCCGTCATATTCATTAGTATTAGGAAAAATAGTCCAGATTTAGCTGCAAGGCACAATATTTCCACCCTTGATTGTTGTTGTAGATCTTTCAAGCGTACGTGAGGCGCGAGCAGAGTTCTCAAAAGCAAATAAACATTGTTGAAAAGTGTACCCACTAGCCGCCATTAAGAACGCGAAAAGGTGGATATCACGATGAAGCAAATAGCCACCTTTTCGCGTGCTTAATGGCGGCTAGTGGGCACAACTTTTGGAAAATATTTAAATGCTTTTGGCAACTTTGCTCACGTACGCTTGACAGGTTTACAACAACAATCAAGGGGGAAAATGTCAACTTGACGTGAGCAGAGTTGCCAAAAGCATGTTATTTTTACCGAAAGTTGCTCTGAAGTGCGGCAAACGGAGAAACACAACTACACACTTAAACAGTTCGGTAAATTTTACCGAAATCTAAACAGCTGAACGTTCGGTAAAAATTTCGATCGTGCATATCGACGTTTACTGATCTTTAGTAACGTTTGGTAACATAAAAAATTTTACCGAACGTTCAGCTGTTTAGATTTCGGTAAAATTTTACCGAATTCGGTGCTTTTTTCTAAGTGTGTAGTAATCGCTATTTTTCGGTTTGTTCCTCCAGCATCAGCTGTTCCCCAAAATGAGGTAAACATCATGTATATACACGCGTATTTCGTGTACGCTAGTGTGTGTGTTCTTGAGCTGTCAGAAAGCTCTATATTAGCTAATCGTTAAGCAAAATTGCATTGAAATGCTTTCATGCAGCCATAATAGACGCAAGAGAGGAGAAATAAAGAGAATCTCTCATTTGCAGCTGTGAGCTATTCAAAAATCCGACGAGAAATAATCTGAAATGGCCAAAAGCTGCATACACTTTCAAAACGTCTGTGAAAACCACCCCATCGACATCTCTATATCGTGCTGCAGTGAACGTCAGCGACACCATGTCCTGGGCTCAAAATTTGACAACGGGCTCAATTCAAGCTGCTGGCGGTCGAGTGAAACGAAAGTGATGAAATGCTATCTCATTTTCGCACACACGAGATGTTGGCGGCGAAAACATTGTTGCCTGCCGATGGGGTTGTGAAAACCGTGAAAACTTGAAAACATCCTGAACAATATCGACAATATCAGCAACGCTGGCATCACGAATTTGATTTTCGGTTTCGTGCAGTTTAGCAGTTTTGGAGTTTAGGAGGATATCTTTAATAATATCTGGCCTCACTAGGAACCGCACATGACATTTTCAAAAATATGTAAACAAATAAACGCGCATTGGATTCGTTCCTGCGATCCTTGATTGACTCATCTCGTCTTATATTGTCGTGTTTTTCCGGTAAGGTGGATTGGACATTGTAAAGCAGGCTTAGTTTTTAAAAACATATTTAGGTTCCTAAAAATATAAATTTACCCAGCTAAAATGGATCACCCACGGCCTTGTGGTTGCAAGGGACGTCGCACCTGTCTCAGCTGTGAAAAAGATTTCGAAATCCATCGTGTCGATTACAACGAGATCTTTCAGGTATTTATTTAAATGTAAAACTAATTTGTTGAAGGCAAACTATTTTTTTTTTGTTTTCTAGAAATGTAAAGCGTACTCGTTTTGTCCGTACTGTAGCAGAATCTACCCAGGGTGGGATACAGATGAGGTGATGGCAGATCACAGCCACAATCACAATGGAGAGACGGGCGAAGAATATTCAGGAATCTACGTAGAACTCGATTTTTTAAGCATCGAAGAAGAAAATCGTTTGATGAAGGGCATCGATGAAATGCATTGGGACATTTCTCAGAGTGGTCGTCGAAAGCAAAATTTTGGCCCAAAAACTAACTTTAAAAAAACTAAGATTAAAGTAGGCAATTTTACGGGTTTTCCGAAATTTTCTGAATTTGTTCAGTTGAAATTCGACGAGGTTCCGCTAATGAAAGGATTTCAGACAATCGAACAGTGTTCGTTAGAATACACGCCGGAACGAGGAGCTTCTATCGACCCTCACATCGATGATTGCTGGATTTGGGGAGAGCGGGTCGTTACTGTTAATTTACTGAGCGATTCGGTGCTAACGTTGTCTCGATTTCATCGGAGCGAAGAGAGTACACGGTACAATTTACATCTCGTTGATAAGTATCGAGACAAACTGATTATGAATCTGGCAAACCAGGAGGAATTGGATCAACTTGACGAACGAATAGTTCGGATTCCCATGCCAAGGTCTGTTTGTAAAAATTATTTTTGATTTCTTTAACGTTAATATTATTTTCAGACGTTCTTTGCTTGTCATGTACGGATCGCCGAGGTACCAGTGGGAGCACGCTGTTCTGCGGGAAGACATAAGGGAAAGACGCGTATGCCTGGCCTACCGGGAGTTTACTCCTATGTATCTTAGTGGTGGAAGTGAATACAGCAAAAGTCAGCAAGTGTTTCAAATTGCTCAAAACTTTTGGGACCATTTGGAGCCTCAGTCTCAAAATGTAAATTAGCTACGGATTTTCAAAATTTCTAGCGAGCAGTTTTGTTTATAGCGTTTATTTATTAATATTCCACACAATCAATGATTTCAAATGCTTTATCTTCGAGCACAGGTCCATGGGAAACAGTTTATTCAAATTTAACGTAACATAAATCATACAAACTATAATGTTGACTTCCGAAAAAACATTACATTGCAATACGGCGTAGTTGCGTTTTTATTTAGATGTTGAGGAACAACGTAATTGGACAATGGTCACTGCCATAAACACCCGAGCGAATGACGTTATCGACAACCTTTCTCTGAAGCCGTTCCGATGCGATGAAGTAATCCAGCCGCCATCCTACGTTCTTTGCGCGAGAATTTCCCATGTACGTCCAAAAAGTGTAGGCGCGTTTCTGTTCCGGATAAAGTTGCCGAAAAGTATCGACAAATCCTAGCGATAGAAGTTTGCTCATTCCGTCTCGTTCTTCCTGGGTAAAACCGGCATTCTTCTTGTTAGTTTTGGGATTTGCCAAATCAATTTCTTCATGAGCGACGTTCATGTCTCCGCATAGAATAACTGGTTTTTTAGAATCCAATTCATGCAAATACTTATGGAATTTTTCGTCCCATCGCATGCGTTTCGGAAGTGTAACCAACTTCCGTCCTGCGTTAGGAACGTATACGCAGACCAAATAGAACTTTTCGTACTCCGCCGTCAATAACCGACCATCAGCATCTTGTTCATCGTCGCCCAAGCCGTAAGCGACATTGATTGGCATTTTCTTCGAGTAAATGGCGACTCCTGCATAGCCCCCCGGTTTGCACAGCCAGTAGGGATGGTAACCTTTGATGTGACGAGCTTCCTCCGGTAATTGATCCTCTGAGCACTTGGTTTCCTGAATACACAGAATATCAGGCTTCTCATGCTCGAAATATTCCAGGCCGCCCTTGCCGATCCATCCTCGCAGACCGGCCACGTTCCAGCTGGAGATTTTAAAATTGTACTCCTTTTCTTCTTCCAATTCGAAATTAAGTTTCGAATAATCGGTATTTGATTTGTTGATTTTAGGCGCCCCTGAAGCTGGTTTCTTCACGGATTTAGTTTTCTTCGTCTTCGGTTCAGCCGAACCGTCGTCGGATTCCTCAGCATTTTCCAGTGGCACGTCTTTTTTCTTCTTGCGTTGGGTAACTGTAAAACAACCAAATGAACACGCTTTAGTTTCCGGTTCCGATGAGTGGCTGTAAAGTTTCTTACACTCACGCAGCTTCTGCAACAAGGTTCTTGTTCGTTTAGACATATTTAAATACTATTCACTGATGTGTTTTTGTACTGGGATTATTTTTAACTGGTTCAAATTACGGTCTAGTTGTATTATTTATATGGAATGGTGCAGGTAGTTACAGTTCATTACCTGTAGTTACCTACAGCGTTTGTTGAATCTGTGTGAAGAAAACTACCGTTGTGGTTTACGTTTGAGAGTTTACCTATGTAGGCCATCAATTTTAGGCCCTCATGATGGAATACCTAGTTTATGGAGAGTCATGCATGAGAGCTTCAAATGCGCCTACTACGCCAGAAAATAAGTCCAATTTCAATTAGAATAACATTTCTGGCTTTAGTTTTCAGATCGCAGATTATGCGACCAAAAAAAACCAAAGCCAGAAATTTGAAAGCCAAAAAATTCTAGGTAAATTCTCACAACTTGGAAGATATAGGTATCATGCCTGGGCAATCTCCCCAGTTAATTTCCATTTGCGAAAGATTGTGAGTTAGAAAAAAGGTAATAGAGCAATAGAAGACATGCAAACGAAAAATAAAATAAACTACAATAGAAAAGAAAGGGTGAAAATAAAGAAGCAAGCAAAAATTTGCTTGAGTGAGAAGCGTCACAAAATGTCGTTTGTGACATCTTGGCGTTGGGAATCGTATCCCAGGCCACCAGCACAGTTGGCGGAAATATTACCAACAATGCTAGGCCAACGCCTGTTGCAGAAGGAAAGAGCTAGTAGAATAAGTGCGATATAGAAATAAATTGGAAGTTAATAATAAGAAAAATATGATAACAGCAGCAAAAAATAAAATAAAATAAAAATAAAACGAGAAAGTAGAGAGTAAAAAAGTGAAATGATATGTGGGAGAAAGTATAGTAAAGAGAAGCGGCAAAATAAAAAGAAGAAACAACTAATAAGAGAAACTATAGGTGAAAGCAGGAAAAAAGTATATGTTGATAGGATCCTAATTTTTTTGAATAACTGAATTCATGGATAACTAAACTCTTTCCCTCAACCATGAAGTCTCATAACTCCCAGTAACCATCTTACTTCTTGTAGTTTTGGGTTGGGTCCAGTTTTTGTCAAAACATATGCAGCGTTCAACGTGGTGTTGCACGATGGCTTTCCACTCAACTTGTTTCTTAACGAAATGATAACGCAACTCTTTCCGCTTCGTTCATGCAGAGTAACCAACGTCCTTTTCCGCTAGGCAAATAAAAAAAAGTTTCGAAACCTCAATCCTATCCCTCCTTGTCTTCTCAGCTTTGGAATATAAGTAATTTAACCATACTAACCGTTGTAAATCGAGTGTAACGATCATACCCTTGAACATATTATATTGCAGATTGCAAGAAAAATCCTCACATTGCGATTATCTTGACAGATGAACCAATCCACCAAAAGATAACCGCATGATTTATTATAGTAATTAAGTATTTGAAAATTTACCAAATCAATTATTTTCCACTACAAACACGTTACAAAACTGATATTTTGTCGAACCACAAACCAGAAAACCTAAATTTTAATTTTGCGGTTGTCTCGCGGTTATCTCCTGAGCGCGTTCATCGCCGCAGCAGGAGGATTTATTATAAACACCGCAATATAAGCAGGTCGGGCTTTGTCTCTCTCCAGCGATCCGTCTGCCTTCGTTTTGATCTTGTAGTGTGGATCCACTTTGATTTGAGCGCTTTTCCTCCCGAGGTGCGTACCGCGGCTCTGTGAGCTGGGAGTTGTCATCCAAGAATTTAATTTTCGACAGCATGGCCTCTCGTCGCTATAAAGGGCCAATCAGAATACTGCGTCAATGCATCGGCTTTAAGTTGGTATCCTGGTTGTGAAGGGAACGCAAATGATTCTGGTTCACATAAGTTGTACCTTGTCCGCTTTGCTGCTCACTCAGGAACACTAAATCTCAGCTTACGAAAACTTTCTTCGTTTGTGGGTTGTAGACACGGTATCCCTGCTGCATATGCAAAAAAAACTCCAGCCTCGAACTTGGAATCTCATTTCTTCCTTCGCACTTTTGGGACATGGGGAATAACTTTTATCCCGCACACACGCAACTGTGATAGATCTGGTCTCTTCACTTTTCAGTACTTCTGTTTTCGTGCACAGAAAGAACACAAAGCATTTTCTACTGCAATCATCAATGAACGTAAGAAAAAACTTGCTTCCGGAAGTCATTTCCATCTAATGGATCAGGTCCAGTACTAAAGCCGTTCAAAACCCCTTGTATCGGAGAGGTTGACTTTGATGCTTCCCACGCAAGCACGGAACACATGGCGAAAGTGCGCCTCGCTGAATTGCACTCCCAACATCATGCCACAAATTTGCTGTAGACTCTGCACGTTCAGGTGTAGGGGTGACAGGGGCATAATGAGCACAGGGGGCAAAAAGGGCCACCGTGCGTTTGGGCATATTGGACAATCAATTTTGCTAATTTGTTTAATGAACTTGTTAATAATGTTCTTAATAAGCATCTCAACAAAAACCGCATCCAAACTCGTTGACATGTCCGAGATATTGAGATAAAACTCGGGCCGACTCAGGATTGTAAAAATACTACCTATAAGAATTGCAACCAACAAAATAAGCTCTATAGGCCATTTGTTGCGTGCTATGGACTTATCCACTCCATATATGGTTACTATTACCATATATGAACAATCACTTTGTATAATTGAGGTAATCTTTTGTTTTATCGCATTACTATAATTATTTTTGATTAGCATAGCTGCAAGGGGCATAATGTATTTGTATTTGTAAATAACCAATAAAGGCTTGAAAGTAATATAAACATTAAAATGACACAGTCGAGAATATTTCGTAATTGTAAACAACAATCAACCCGAAAATAGCGGTTGTAGAGCAAAAGTTGTGTTTTTCATCTACCTGGCCCTTGAACCGCCATGTTGCCTATGTTGTTCAACTGAAAAAATATCAGTAAATAGAAAAAATCATAAAATAATCGCTAAATGAAATAAAAATAGTCACCATTTCTCTTTTCTTCTATATTATATAATCTTTTATGTTATTTTATAGTAAAAACTGGCCGAAATGGTAACTTTAACTGTGCCTATTGTACCCCGTATGGTTTTTGATCGAAGCAAAAAGTATCATTTTTTAAACATTTCAAATTGATGGCTGTTCATAGTCAATCCATATTCTAACATTGTTAATTTATCAAAGACATGAAAAATCGTAATTATGGCAATTTTTAGAATTTTGATTACGCGCTACTTGTTTTACGACGCGTTTTGCTTGGGCGGCCCAAATTCCCCCATCCACCCCTCATTTGCTTTTGTCGCAGCTCCGGATCATCCGATCGCTCCGTCATCGACCATTTTCACCTTTCTGACGCGACTTGTACCGACAACCTAGTTACTCTCCAATCGCAACACGTCGCCAACCGAATTGATCACTTAGTCCTTCATGAAGATAACTCGATGACCAAAACCGCAAGTCAGATTCATAGAAAGCTCCGAAATACAAAGCACATCCGCAAGCATGATCATAATAGATATCACCTCCTACATCAGCTTTTATTTCCAGGTAACGTTTAGCCACCATGGACATCCTTATGTTGTTGAAAACCATCACACTTTCAGTCACGTTCCGAGCAATCTCCAGCTCTTGAAGATTACGACACATAATGGCCGAAGATCCACAGTCGAAAATCTTATTTGAAACTTCTGATTCATTCTAGCAATACGTAGTGTACGACCTGCATGTACCGGTAACATTTTACATTGGCAGGGCTAGCCTACTCTTAGTGCCCCGGTTTTACTTATTTGGCCATACCACCTCAGTTAAACCAAATTGGAAAAATTTTTGTTTGGGGCATTTTAGTTCTTATATGTAATTATATACAAAATTATTACATTAAGTAGTGCTCTATCTTTTGTATTTACAATGCACTCCAGGTTTATACTGAGTGCTACGCAAAGAGCGCTCTTTGTGCACCAAGCGGTGTGAACCAAGAGTGCGCCGTGGATACTTACCCTTGGGCAATACTTAGTTTAGCAATTTTATGGATATTTATTAGCTCTATAAATGCTCCATACATAACATTTTGGAATTCTGGTTGACTAATGTTGTACAGCTAAATCAGCAAAATCGGTGTCTAAGACCAGGGCGCCCTGCACCTGGAGCTCGTCCGGTTTCACGTCCAAGGCCTTCTTTTTGTTCTGGCCATATAGAACGCCCTTTCAGCATCGCATTCTGCCGGCTCATCTGGCCACTTATCCTGGAGAATCTTTGCTTTGACAGTATCCGCTGTCAGCTTGATCATGGACGCTTCAATGCCTATGATCATGGGATTGTACGTCTTCGATAGTACCATCAACAGGATACTGAACATACTTACTTACTTAGGTGGCTTGCCGTCCTAAGACAAAGCCTGTTGAACAAAGTTTCTCCATGTAACTCGGTTGAGGGCTACCGCTCTCCAATTCCTCGGACACCGAGTACTCTCCGCCAGATCTCGCTCCACCTGGTCTAACCATCTTGCTCGCTGCGCTCCTGGTGGTCTTGTTCCTACCGGATTTGAGGTGAACACCATCTTTGCAGGATAGTTGTCCGGCATTCTTGCAACATGCCCTGCCCATCGTATCCGTCCAGCTTTAGCTACCTTCTGGATACTGGGTTCACCATAGAGCTGTGCGAGTTCATGGTTCATCCTCCGCCTCCATACTCCGTTCTCCTGTACGCCACCGAAGATCGTTCTTAGCACTCGTCGTTCGAAAACTCCGAGCACTCGCAGGTCCTCCTCGAGCATTGTCCATGTTTCATGCCTGTAGAGAACAACCGGTCTAATAAGCGTCCTGAACAGGGTGCACTTTGTACGGGGACTTAATCTGCTCGACCGCAATTGCTTGTGAAGCCCATAGTAAGCACGACTTCCGCTGATAATACGCCTCCGAATCTCACGGCTGGTATCATTGTCTGCCGTTACCAGTGAGCCAAGGTAGACAAATTCATCGACTACCTCAAACTCATCGCCGTCGATTAATATACTACTGCCCAAGCGGTGTTATTCGGCCTCGGTTCCGCTGGCCAGCATGTACTTTGTTTTAGACGTATTTACGTTTAACCCAATCTTTTCTGCTTCGCGCTTTAGCCTGGTGTACTGTTCAGCCACCGCCACAGATGTTCTGCCGATAATATCCATGTCATCGGCAAAGCAGACGAATTGACTAGATTTGTTGAATATTGTGCCCCGCGTGTTAATATCCGCTCGGTTCATAACACCTTGTAGCGCTATGTTGAACAGCAGGCATGAAAGACCATCACGTTGACGAAGCCCTCTGTGTGATTCGAATGAACTTGACAATCCACCCGAAATCCGAACACAGCACTGTGTACCATCCATCGTAGATTTAATCAGTTTGATGAGCTTCCTGGAGAAGCTGTTCTCGTCCATGATTTTCCATAGGTCTTTCCGGTCAATGGTATCATATGCGGCTTTGAAGTCAACGAATAAATGATGCGTGGGAACTCTGTATTCACGGCTCTTTTGGAGGATTTGCCGCAGTGTAAATATTTGATCCGCTGTAGACCGAACTTCGACGAAGCCGGCTTGATAAGTTCCCACGAATCTATTCGCAATTGGTGATAGACATACAAGGGTCATCAACTTAGAATCCGAATTCACCACAATTCACTTGTGCCGAGTGGTTATCAAAAGATTAGCGTAAGTTTCGACCGATTTACACTCTACAAGCTTGCCTCGGTCAACTGCTGAAGCAGCCCGCTATTCCATGGCCCCTTCGCGATCATCGCATCTTGCACCAGGCTATTTCATCATACTCAACCATATCATCGCAAGAACCCGTTCCGATAGTTCCTCCAATGAATTGTCTGCGGTGATGCCTTTCTAGCTCCCTTCACGAATAAGCACCATCTTGATACCGTAATTGCGTAACCACCTCCACTTGTTGGTGACACATTCGGGAACATTACTCTCGACGTTTGACCTGATTCTATTTGATTTGATATGCCTTTTGATCGTTTTCTACGATGCTAGATGCTTCCACCTCAACTTTAGGATTTAAATTCGATCTAATTCCGTTTATAGGAGAATGCTGTAACTGCCCAATAGGCTTCGAAGTACGATGCTGATTCCACTATAAGCCAGTCGCCGTCCTATGTTCGAATCTCGGCTGACCAGTGCTGCAAGAGTCAGTAGGATCGTGGCACTAGCCCTATAATTGTCCTGTAGTCTAATAACCGGCTGGAAAGTCTGTCGATAAAAAGGGTCAAATCTTAAAGACGTTTATAACCCAAGACTTTGCAGGAGAATGCTTTAACATTCGAAAAAAAAAACTCTTTAAGCTCATTACAATGGGATCTACTGATTGCCCATAATTTCATATTATCTAGACCTTCGAACCAATCAAGGTGCTGCTAAAATAACAAAAAATCGGAATTTTGCCAAAAATAGGAATACCTTCCTTTTGGTGATGGAAATACTAGAAGCTTGAACTTAACATTGGTAGACGCTACAGCAAACAATTCAAAAAGAAAGAAATGTTGCGGCAAGGAACCTCACCGATTAAACCCTAACCACTGGAACAATCTGTGTTCTTGCTAACTTACCTCCATTGGTTGGCGCAAGGGGATCCGCTTCTGCTTGATTGGCTTCCTGGGATCTTTTCTTGGCAGTTTTTTTCACGGGTGCATCTGTACCTTAAAACGAAATATAGTATTAATGATCGTCTTTTTTAATGACAAACAGTACACCAAAAATTAGTAAAGCATGCATCAAACACGGAAAGGATAGAAAACAAAGGAAAAAAGTAGGTTGTTAAATAAGAGCAGTGGGAAAGAAGCAGATTAGTGAAATTGCAAACACCCCCGAATGAGCACCGGTTTTCATCACAGCTGCTCTACGAGTACACATTTTTTGAGAGTGTTCGAAACACGAAAAGTGGGACATGAATTCAACAAATCACACACGTTCTATTTTAGTGCTATTGAAACAAACAAATTTCACTAACCTGATGATCTTTCACGTGCGTTATGTTACAGGAAATGGTCGTTCTCGAGCTAGATTTGAACAGTCCGACTTACGATTTCTACTAGATTTGGTTAGGGTTCGGCAGTAGTATTAAGAATTAAACTATTCCGAGCTTGTGACTCTTCACAGAATTATGTTTACCTTTATTGATTAAAATTTGCAACGTAACGTTAGTTCAAATAATAGCCTTAAAACATTTAAAAGTGCGGGTATGTTGGGTCACATCTGGTTAGTAAATTTTCTCGTCTCGCTACTGTGTTGTGCTAAAAGGGCATTATTTTAAGGAGTTTCACTTAAAATTATGTATCGTTTGTATGTTTTGGTAAAAGTGACAAGAAAAACCTAAGCTATACTCAATCTTTTAAAGAAAGGGTAACTGGAACTGTTTGCATTTGGGTAGCTCAGCAGCATTTCGCTGTTTTTTGGCACTTGGGGAAAGACAAATATTGTTTCGACACGAGAAAAATACTGTTTACCGCGGAACTTATCATATCGTTTTTTATCGTTAGAACCGACCATTCCTTCGGTTGTTTTCAAACTAAATGTCAGAATCGATGGGAAAGAGCAAAACGTAGCAAAAGTAGTTAGATATATCATTCCCCACACGTGTAACGTGACACAGTGGAAAAAGTCCAGATGTCGTCTAGAATCTAGTTACCGTCGGCTTCGGCTGTCGCTTTTTTACCACGTCCTCGTTTTGCTGGCGCCGATGGTGACTTGACAGGCGATGCAGGTTCTATAAGCGATTTACAATTAGTCAACAATCATAACAACGTATTCCATAAACCTACTTTCTTCATTTGTAGCTGCCCGCTTGCGTCCTCGACCAGGTGGTTTAGCAGCTGTAGATTCTTTCAATTCGTTGCTCTCAATTTCTGCTGTCTTTTTTGGGCTGGATTTCTTCGACGGTAATTTTTTTTCTTCTAGCTTGGATTTTTTCGATGGGGATTGTACCGATTCTTCTTCTTGGTCTATAAAAATTATGAACAAATAACCTTTTTCGTCAATAAAAATCCAAGGCTATATTACCTTTGGTTTCCGCTTTTCCTTTACCACGTCCACGTTTAGCTGGCACCACTACTTCCGGCTCAGCTACAGTTTCTTTGACGGCCTTACCTCTGCCCTTAACCTTAACCGGTGATGTATTTCCATTCTCTACAAGTGCTTTTCCTTTCTTCGCTGGGGATGACGATTCATTAGCCTTTTCCAGATTCTTTTCTCCAGCTTTTTTACCGCGTCCTTTCTTGGCTGCTGGCTCACTTTCAATAAGCGGTTCTTCCTTAGTGGCTGCTGGTTTACGTCCTTTTCGTCCCTTAGCAGGTTCTTCCGGTGCTTCTGTGGATTCCACTTCATCTTGAACTGCCTTGGGTTTGCGCCCTGGTTTCTTTTTTTCTTCAACAGGTTGTTCCGTTACTTCCACTGATTCCGCAACTTCCTTCGTGGCTTTGGTACTTTTAGTCGCTACCTTCTTTTTACCATTTTTCACGGATTCCGCCACATTGTTTACTTCCTCCGTAACTGCCTCAGCGTCAGCAGCTTTTTTTGGCTGGCGTCCACGTTTGGCTTTTGCTTCCATTGTAGAATTAAATCAAACGAATACTGAAAGTTTTGTTTTTTCCAAATTTAACAACTATTAACATTAAATACGGGCAAAAGTAAATCATGTTTAGTTTAAAAAAAATGGGACTCCGCCGCGGGGTACAGAGTATCCATCTTTGCATACCTTTTTTACTCGAAACAAGCACGCTAAAATTATGTTTGAAACAAATGCCAAATCACTAGTGTTTCACTATTTAATAAGCTATTTCGACGCTACAAACTTTTTTTTTCAGTAAAAAGTTTATAATGAAAATAGCACTTCGCACCAAAACCACAAAATAGGCGGTAACTTTGAGAACTTGCTTCGCAGGCTACTGGTCAAGATTTTTTTTTTGATTTTGCTTGTTCTTTCTTCCAGATGCCGGGTGGAAAGAAAAGGCGCGTTCAAAAAAGCAAAAACTGACAAGCAGGGTTGCCAATAGGGTTTTGAGAAAATCAAGCTTACAAAAAATCTTGCAAAAAATAAAAAAAGTATGGCAAAAATCTTGGTTAACATTTGAGAAGGGCCAATAGAGCATTTTACGAAGAAAGGAGACTCACGGTAATTTGCTGATTGCTGAATTTGTTGCGTTTTTCTGCGTTTCCATACAAATGCCATGCGTTATCATCAGCGACGTTTCTTTTCGCGAAGATGGTAAAATTTTGCATGTTAGTAAGCTCTCTAAAAATTAGTAAACAAGCACAACTACACACTTAAAAAATAGCACCGAGTTCGGCAAATGATAGCCGAACGTTCGGTAAAAATGTCGATGATGTATTTAAACCATTTAAACGAAAAGATTTCCCGCCCAGTATTTTTGACGTTTCAGATTTAGTCACAGAAAAATGGCGACGTGCCGGGGTGTCGTGCGACAACTGGAGAAGATGTGTTAGCCCCAAATTATTTCTTAGTTGCATGGAGGTTGATGAGAGAAAAGTATTGCCAAACTATTTCACATTTTAAAAATCTAATGAACAGCATTACGCAAATCAGTTATTTAAAAGCGCTGAAAACATAACAAATCTTTTTTTTTTGTTTAACAGCTTATTAAGCGCTTGTTATCAGGTAATTGGTTGGATAATGCGTAAAACAGACCCCAAAGTGGTCCTTAGCCTCTTATCCAGCAACTCCTATCCCTACCTCCACGTGGTGCCAGCTGGAATAACCAACCCCGGTGGCAACTAAGGTCGTATACCAACAGGGAAGGAAGCACAGTGTGTCTCGACACTGTAAGATGGCAGCCCCATCACGAGACTCAGTAGCGTAGGTCTTGGTACGGCTACCTACCTAAACCCTAAAAGCTAAAAAGAGTCAAGAAAATCTTACTCGGAACATTCGGCATGGACAAAGGCGATGAAATAAGGATATGGAATGGAAACTTGGTACCTGGAAATGCAGATCGCAAAATTTCGTTGGTGGCGACAGGGTGCTGCTCGATTAGTTAGAACCCCGAAAGTTTGGCACTGCAGGAGATTTGTCGCAAAGGCGAGAAGGTGTGGACGATACGTGGCCGCAAAACCCAATTTTCCCAGAACGGTGGAGCGACCACCGAGTTGGGAACGGGCTTCGTAGTGTTAAGCAAAATGCAGGATCGCGTTATGGACTGGAAAACGATCAATGAAAGGATGTGCGTGTTGAGGATAAAATGCCGTTTCTTCAACTACACCATCATAAACGTGCATTGTCCACATGAAGGTAGACCCGACGACGAGAAGGAAGCGTTCTATGCGCAGCTGGAGGCAACGTACGACAGCTGCTCACAACGGGACATCAAGATCGTCATCGGCGATTTGAACGCCCAGGTCGGCAGGGAAGCAATAGGCCGTATGAATAAAACAGTTTGCTTTGCTTTTCCCCACAGAGAACAGATTACCAGGTAATTGACAAAAAGTGTGTAAAAGGTTTTCATGTAATCTACGAGTAATCCTTCAATAGAGCACCCCTCGAGCAGTAAGTGGCAAACTAAATCTTGATGTCGCTGCCGTCGCTGCTATGTAACTCCAGCACAAAGAAATATTGATAAAGGTACATGAATATTTTTTGATGCGTTTGGCAAACTATTTCTGGAGGGCGCTACCGACAGATTTTACACACAAAAAATCGATTACTTCCTTCGAGCCTGTTAATCTGTTCTCTGTGTTTTCCCGTTTAAATCATATGGGAGCATTTGCTCTAACACTTTTATTCATACGGTTTAATGTATCGACTGGTGATCGGGACCCAAAGCCTGCGCACCGACACAGCTTCCCGAGGCATGGTGGTCAGAAACAATTTCTTTCCCCACAAAGATATCCACTAAGCCACCTGGAGATGACCTGACCAACGATCTTCGAACCAAATCTACCATATTCTCATCGGTTTTTCTCGAACAACACCAACGTACGCTCCCTACGGGGTGTGGATATCAGCTCGGACCATTACCTAGTAGCAGTACACGCGCGCTAAAAACTATCGACGGTTCTTATCTCGCAATAAAGCCACCCTCCTCGGTTAAACATTCGGCAGCTAAACAATCCGCCAGTTGCCGAAAACTACGCGCGCGTAGTGGAAGATGCTCGGCCTTCCTCTGTGGAGCTAGATGCTTCGGGCCTCGAAAATGGATGGAGTATGATACACTCGGCTGTCAACCAGAACGCAACCGCGGTGCTAGGAGTGGAAACCTCGAGTGCTCGAAAAGATTGGTTTGACGAGGAATGCCAACAAGCGATAGAGAGGAAAAAATGAGCTTTAAAAAACTATCTAAGCATATCCACGAGTGAGAATTTGGCCAAGTATCGACGAGCGCGGAATGAGTTGGTCACGATCCTTAGGAGGAAAAGGCGCAAGAAGGAGGACGGAAATCGTGAGGAGCTGGAACAACTATTTCGGGCTAATGACACGCGCAAGTTCTACGAGAAAGTGAACCAAACTCGTAAGGGCTACACAATTAAACCTGGCATGTGTAGGGACCAGGGAGGGGATATAATCATAAAGGAGCACAAGGTAGTCGACAGGTGGAAGCAGTATTCCGATGAGCATCTCAACGGCGATATAGCAGCAGGAGACGCAATGGAAGTTAACCTCGGAGTGTCTACAAACGACGACAGCGTGCCGCCGGAAAGGACCGGCTTCCGGCAGAGATCTACAAAAATGATCAAGAACCGCTACCAACGGCACTTCATTAAATAATTTCTAGGATTTGGGAGGAGGAGAAACTACCGGAGGAGTGGATGGAAGGTGTAGTCTGTCCCATCTATAAAAAGTGCGACCGGCTAGACTGCTGTAATTACCGCGGCATCACGTTGATCAACGCCGCCTACAAGGTGCTCTTCCAGATTTTGTTGCGTCGTCTATCCCCAATAGCAAGAGAAAGGACAGTATCAGGCGGGCTTTATGGGGGCCCGTGCTACTACGGATCAAATTTTTACTCTCTGACAAATTCTCCAGAAATGTCGAGAGTATAACGTGCCTACGCATTATATTTTCGAGGATTTCAGAGAGTTGCAGCAAGGGGATGGACTGTCCTGTATGTTATTCAATATCGCTACTAAAGATGTGATCCGGCGAGCAAGAAACAAGAGGAACGATCTTCAGCAAGAGTAGCCAACTCCTAGCCTTCACAGACGACCTCGACATCATTACTAAAAACCTTGGGACGGCGGAGGCAATCTACGCCAGACTAAAAACGGAGGCTAGGAGGATAGGGTTACAAATCAATACGTCGAAAACCAAATATGTGATAGGAAGAGACGTTTGCCACCCACGGACATCGGACAGTGACTATTGATGGTGATGAACTGGAAGTGGTTGATGAGTTCGTATATCTGGGATCTCTGGTCACCGCCGACAATAATACGTGTAAGGAGTTCCAACGACGTATTCAAGCTGGAAATCGAGCCTAGTTTTTTCTCCACAAGATGCTTCGATCTGGGAACATACGCCGCCGCACAAAGCTGTCGATGTACAAAACTCCAATCAGACCGGCAGTCCTCTACGGACTTGAGACAGTAACTTGCTTACGGAGGACATAGGTGCACTAGCCGTATTTGAACTAAAGGTGTTGTGGATTATTTTTGGCGGAGTACAAACGGAAAGCGGAGAGTGACGGAGGCGTATGAATCACGAGCTAGAGGCACTGCTTGAAGAGATTCCCATCGTACACCTGGCGAAAGTCGAGAGAAGTGTTGAAAAGTTCATAGTAGCAAAAAACCAATGAGATTTCAAGCACATGAAATTTCAACCTTTATCACAAGCGAGAAACTCACATATGATTTTCTCTTGCTGTTATACGCGATGTTTCTGTTGCTATGCGATGTGAACCAAATTCAACTGTGAGCATTATGTTTAATTCTTCCACAGCTGGCATTTCATGCAACGAACCAATAGAGAATCTACCGTCAGAAAAAAACATAAGCAACGAGAACTGCAGCACACATTCATGAATTAAGATGGCAAACATATTGGAGGAATTTACGTTTTTCCTTCGCGGGAAACGACGTTTTCTTAACTAGAAAGTAACAAGCCTAATAAGAATTAGATAAACATGTAATTTAAATGTGCGTTTTAGTTTAAGTTTGCGATTTATTTAGAGATTCATTCCCTCATGCTCATTCACAGCTACGTATCGCACAAGAGAATGCCTATGCTGTTCAACAAGGAATTTGTATGTACATGTGCATAGCTCCAGGTAGCAGTTGAAGCAAAGCAGAATTTGATCAAGCAGGAAGAAATACGTGTGAGTTTTGTGCTTCTTGCTATGAAAACAGAAAAACTCACGCGTGATTTTTTTATGCACAGGATCAAGCTGACATGATTCACAGTTGATTTTGATCTTGATGAGTATGAGAGTTTGAGTTTTTAACATCACTTGTTGGAAGATTACGGTGGGCCAGCCACGTCGCAAGGATGTCGGACTGTGCAGCGAAATCCGTTCTCTTCAAGAACCCCATCGGCACCAGGAATAGAGGGGCCCAACGAGCTAGATGGCTCGATCAGGTTAAAGCCGACTTGCGTGTGTCGAGACGCGCAACGATTTGACGACGAGTAGCCCAGGACCGAGTAAAATGGAAAGGGCCCAGCAAACACCAATTCGTAGGGTATGTTGCTACATCGTCGTAATTGCCTATTCCCGTCCTATCCAACACAAATTATTAAAAATATCAGCATTTTTATGACACACAATGCAAAACTAGTTATTCCCTAATATTTTACTTAGTTGTCTATCATACGCGATGAATCAAAGTGAGCTGAGATCTATTTAAATGCTTTTGATCATTAAAGAAGTCCTACCAGCCAAATTTCCTACGTTTTTTCGTGCGACGAAGAAGACAAGGTCGACTAATCGTTTTAATTTCCGTCATTCATAAATGAAAATAACTCACGCAAAGCATTGTCGTTATTCTACAGCCAGGAAAACTTGCCTGACCTGCAGAAATTTTGTAGAATAACATTTGTCATGCCGTCCTACACAAATACACGCGCGTTAGCTTCGTAAACATTGTTGTAATTTGTTAGTTCGGACGATGAAAAATTTTGATGGACGGATTTTAAAACGGTACGACGAATTTTAGAATAAAGTCAGTTGCGTAATTTCAATAATATGCATTAATCGTCGCTTTTCAGTGATTTCAAAGTTCACGGATCGGAAGGTAAATGTGTTTTAGTCAAATCAGCACAAGAACTTTTGGAGTATTCATTAAATCTATCCAACAAATGATGAAAATTAGAATGGCTTTACTTATTACGACGGGAATTAGAAAAAAAAATCCTATATCAATGTACGAAAATTATCGTTATTGACTTTTAATAAATTCAGGATCGTAAATATAGCCTAATAAAATGCACACAAGTTTATATTCTGTCGTATTTGACGATAGCAAGTGATTGACCTGCGATTTCCAGTACAGAATTGTATAGCATAAGAAAACTAATCGCCTTGAGTCGGATCTTATCGCATACAAAGACTTATAAAGTTGAATATCGTATATTTTGTAGTACGTTTGTAGTAGTTTTGTAGTATATGGCCTCCAAATTAGTACGCATATGCTAGTTTTGTGCATCAGATACGATTTTTCAGGGTATTTTTTTTTTGTTGTTATTTAATGTGGTTTTAACCAAGGTTTGTCAAGAGAGGTTTTCTGATGTTCAAATTTGTTTTTCACCCCCGCTGGTTACCCTTGACGATCACCGAAATTTTCAATGCGAAAACTGTTGAATGTATAAACAACGTCGATGGTTGCTAACCAATCGTTCCGCGCACTTCTGCTCTACAAACTGTGAAAACTAGATCACCTATTTTAACTCACCTTGGTTTTAACCAGTTGGTCATTCACCACGCTCTTTTTTCAGGGAATATATAAGTACATATAACTCATTTGTTACTCTGATATGCATATGAAAATGTTTGCTGGGGAATTCTTGATATGGCAAGAGCCACCCCGGCTTTCGGCTGCTGAATTAAGTAGTATCCGGTAACTGGTTAAAGCGGTTGATAAGCCTGAAATTGTTACTTGGGCAAAATTTCCCTCGAGCTCGCGTTAGTACGAAGCGAGGTTAATTAAATAACGAATGGTGATATTTGCACTGGCGCCATGAAAGGAAAATTCCATACAAAATGTTTAGTTTTTCACCAGCGTTTCGCTACGCTTTTAGGTATACGTAAGGTACTATCGATACGAATCGATACGATTTGTGCTTACTAAACAGTTTAAAAATGAACCTCAATATAGAAAAAAAATCCATTTTCTTTCCACAAATATTTGCTTCTTTGTGGTTAAAAATCGCACACCATGCGTCTCCATTGAGTCAACACTTCATTTCTTAAAATACTTATATCTCAAGAAAACTATAGTTCTGAGTTTTTGATAAGCCATGTAAAAAATCTCAGCTAAAAACGAAAAAAACTATGGCCCCGCTGGACCATGAAAACACGAAGAAAATGAATAGTTTATTATTGCAACTGTAAAAAAAATTGTGCCACTGAAATAGAGAAATATGATCAAACGAGTGGCATTTTTTATCTCATAGAATCTCATAATGGTTCGAACCCATATAAGGTTCGAAGTAGAAATTCACTGTCAACTTTTCTCAAATTTTGCTATTGATTTTAGAACCATCGGTTTAGTGCTAAAATTTTATTCCGTTATCCTAAGATATTTGTGGTTGGAAATTAATTTCATACTTATGTTTAGAGTAAGATGGAACAAAAAATCTAATATTTCTAATAGTGTGTGGCGCAATGGTAGAATGTGGATCTACATATTTTTTATAATAACAATTAGACGGAAAAAAGGCATCCAAGTTTAATATCACGAAATACAGTTCAACTGCAAACTAACAAAAGCGCATGCGATGTCATCAATCAATATTTGCCTGCAAACCTAAATAAATAGTCATACCCTTTCGAATGGGCACTATCATAGGGATTGAATATGCTGTTGGAAAACGCATGTTTAGTAGTAATAAAATATCACTTCAATATTTTTGTGCTAACGATTCGAAAATGGAAGATAAATTGCTTTGATGTCTTCTCTCAAATAAAAAAATTGCTGCGTTTTGAACGTCCACCGTAGCACCGAGGAAAATTTAACGTCCTTCAAAAGCACAGTGAAAACTGCAATTAGTGTTCACTCGTACAGGAAAAGGGCTCTGCTGTTTGCAAACCGCATTCACTACACTTTTTGGCTCAAAGGCGTTGGTGTCGACTACCGGAATACGATAGAATCCTTTTGATGTTCTTCCAAATGGTTTCTACAAACTTTGTTGAGATGCAACAAACCACGCTCAATATCTTAACAATTGTACTTATTGTAATGGTTTGCTAAACAGTCGTTGATGAACTTGCAAACGCTGTAGATGTATTCTTGTGGATGTCTGATATAATGCTTGACATGTTCCGATCGATCGAAACATACCATCCGGACATCGGCTCCGCATTTCTGGCGGTAGGCAGCAAATTTTTCGATATCCTGAAAGTAGAGCTTTATGAATATATCGAATTGGCTAATAAAAATCATTACAGCTTACTGTGTATGGTATAAGTCGATCTGCTTTAGAGTACAAAAACAGCTGTGGCCATTCGTTACTTTCGTATTTCAAATTGTGCGAAGGATTCGTTTGTACTTCGTATCCATCTGAACGAATAAAACTTTTTAGGTAGTTGAAGGAATCCTGAAAAATAAAACAATAAGCAAATTGAACTTGTTGTTTATTCTAATTATCTCAAAGCGTGGCATACCTCAAAGGCCCATAAAAAGATAATAGAGACTGCCATAAAAGCGGATATAAACGCATTGCATCGTTTTTCTTTACCCAATATGGCTGATATGGCACGAAACAGTCCCAAAATCCGTCGATCCCCAGGAGCAGAATCAAAGATCATTCCACAGATTCGAACGGGTCTTTTTGACCGTCGATTCGCCAAAGCAATATGCTGATACAGAAAAGCTCCCCCATTGGAGAACACATGAAATATCAGCGGATGGCTGTCAAAGTTCATGTCGTAAATTAACTTCAAAATTTTCTCTCCTATTTGTACCATAGCCGTACGCTTCCAGAATAGATTATTCACCGGAGCTGTGTACCGGATGGTTATCAAACTGGAAAAAAGATTTGTAAGTATTGTGTGATTCGAAACGTATTGCTAGCATTTGCCAAACCCTCGATCTTCGTATATTTTCGAATACTTCATAAGATATTTGTCCTGGCAACCGGCCCAACCAAGCAGTAGCACAATCGGCACATTAGTTTCATTGCAAACAAACACATAGTCTGATTCGGCTCCTGGAGCTTCCGTTTTGAAATTTGGCGATGGAAACTTAATGAAGTACTCCAGTGTATCATCCAATGGAAACTCATCAACCCGGCTGTAGGTCGCTGACATCCTTTGCTTAAGAGATTTCTTCTTCAAAAATTTGAGCACTAAATTCACTGGAATCTTTGTATAGATACAAACTATTTAAATAACCCTTATTGGCAACAAATTTGAAAACTTTTTCTTCAGGAAAGGTAGGGTTTATTGCTGGAAAATTTTTGCCACGACTTTTCTTTGGAAAAATTTTCTCCAGCAGAGAAAAAACTGTGTGTGTCAGTCAAAATTTGACATTCCGCTCACTCAATACCATACCAATACATGGTGCTGGTAGCTGACTGATACCAGCTGTTCCAGCGGTAGTTTTCCCGGAAAAACAAATGCAGAACAGTGGAAAACGGGAAGCCGGTGGTGTTCATATGCTCTAGGCATGCGCACTTCCTATACCGGTTTTTAGCGCGAGACTCATAGACAAGTACCTATGTACATGATACTGTTACAGAATGAATCATGGCAACTGGAAATTGGTTGAACGCATTCGTATACATATTATTTCATATTTCATATTTGATTTTTAATGTTGTATTCTTTTAGTTTCTGGTCCAAAATTTTCAATCAATACTATGTACGTTTTCTCAATTAGTTATATTGATGGTATACAAAGCGCTATTTCTAATTTTCATGATTCATAATCAAAATTAAAGATGACATTTAAAATATGTTTAAAAGAATATTTGAAACTTTGGTTGTTAGTTTGCTTGCAAAATAAATCTAACAGATTCTATTCCTATGCAGCACACTGAAATGTTTTTAAATTAATATAATAATAATCTTTTTGACTTCTATAAACCTAAAATAAAAGCATCACAAATTGATTGTTTTCACCATATAGTGATTTTTACGACTTTACCTGTTTTATAGTCAAAACAATGTAATTTTTTTAGATGAAAAATTGAAGACATTAACTTTTTATTTCAGAACTCGATTTCATACACTATTCCATTTATTTTATTACTAACTTTATATTGCTGACTGCATTTAAAATTGAATTCTTCAAAAGTGGGGAACGCTCATAAAAGTGCTAAAGCAGGATTCAAGTAGATTCTCCACATACCCTGCTTTAAAGTCGGATGATTAATTAAAATGATAAATTTGCCCAGGCTTGCAAGTTTTCAGAACTCCAGCAACTGCACTTTCCAACCTCCCAATTTTAAAGTTTCAAATTCTTTCCACGGCTGATTTTTTCAATCAATTCAATAAAAACAATAATTAACTTTGCCTCCTGATGATGATGATTTAGCAGCCAAGAGCCGAGATCTTTGCCTCCTGCCCTTTCTATTTACAATCATTCCAAGAAGACAAAGTGATTTGTTGTCAAAAATTATATGTTTCAGCAATCATTTTTCCCTGAAAATGAATATTATTTTATTTAATTGAGAATTTTCATCCTAAGACCCTGATAACCTGATGTACAAAATTGCTCCATTTAACTCAGATAGAGTAAGGAGGGGTAAAAGTACGATGCGGGTAAAAGTCGATTCAATGATTTATCGGTCCAGATTCCGAGTAAATTTTCTACATTGGCATGGATGGGTGACTACTTTGACAGCTTGAATCTAACGTGGACTTTGGTTGCTTACGAAGCATAGTTGCTGAGTTATGTGCGAATGTTATTTTAGGGCGGTTTTGGCGGTAATTTTTCGTTATACGGCAAATACGATTTCAACAGGAGGATATTAGGATCTGTTTTGAAAATACGGTGAAAATAATTTACAAAATATATTTCGCTTTTCCGTAATTTAATCTAACCCAGTCAAGCCCCTAGCGGGGTAAAAGTTCGATTCACGGACGGGGCAAAAGTGCGATTCATGGACGAGACAAAAATGTATAGCTAATTATATACAGCTTTAGGCACTTTATTACAGATACTAGAAGTGAAAGATCTGCAGAAAACTGTGTGCTTGACAGATGTTGGCCGAAGAAAAACAATGTGTTTCCGCTGATGAAACAAAAAAACAAACGTTTGGAAAAGTTCCGATCTAACGGAGGCTGCAATACATCAGCGCAAAATAGAAAAGGTGCAAATTGAGGATATTTCTTGCCGAAGCATAACTCAGATTGAAGATAATATGGTTTTGTTAGCTACTGCTGGGCTGATTTCATGGATTCTAGCTTCGAACTTTTGCCCCGCGGTATTCGCACTTTTGCCCTGCTAGTGGGGTAAAATTGCGAATCTGTACTTGATCAGAAGAAAGAAGAATTTATTTTGCAAAACATTATTACCGCAGATGATTTATAGTTGAATGTGAAGACATTGAGTTACTGCATCACTATAAAATATATTGTGTTGTTGTCCTTCTTTATATCTCACGAAAATTGATGACAACTTCAAACATCGCACTTATGCCCCGTCCTACTCTATAGGCTGCCGCAATGCAATTCCTTGGACACCATGTAGTCGGCGCCAGATCTCGTTCCGTCTGATCTATAATCATCTTGCTTGAAGCGCTGCGGTGGTCTTCTTCTTACCGGATGTGAAGCAAACACCATCTTCGCAGTCTGTTCGGCCACAGCTGCTTGTGAAGGACGACTTCCGCTGATAATAAGTCTCTGAATCTCCCGGTGCTCTGCCTGTTGATATACGCCCGGCCCATCTCACTTTGTGAGCGCTATGTTGTACAGCAGACCCGAGAGATTTAATCAGTCCGATCAGCTTACGGGGGAGGCCGTTTTTGTTCATGATTTACCGCCGCTTTTTTCGGTCGATGGTATCATATACAGCTTTGAAGTTAGCGAACTAATGGTGCGTGTGAACTCTGTATTCATGGCCTTTTTTTGGAGAATTTCCCGCAGCGTGTATATTTGGTCTATGCTTGAACGTTCGGGTATGAAATGAAGAGAGTTACCTGGAAGGAGCGTCAAACATAGCTCTGGCTCGCTCAAGCTCCCACCTAACACCTCCACGCAGTTCTAAGTCAAATGATGACGGTCGATGGCTTTATTCGGAAATGCTTCATGTACTTACTGAAGCAGCTAAACTAGGAGGTGCGAACTAGAGAGCCTGTTCTCCAGGTGAGGGGCGGCTCACACAGCGTCTGTCTCGAAACAGGCAGCTGAATATGAAATGCTGTATCCCGCAAGCTATTCCTAAGATAGCAGACCCATTAGCAAAATGTAGGTATCGCGACGAGGTGAGGTGAGGTAGTATACCGAAAACTCAATTACCACAAATAACGAGAAAGAAATTCAGGACGGAACAATCGGTATAGGACACGGCAAGGGACAAGAAAACGATTAAGGGATAATGATTGGAAACTTGGTACCTGGAATGTCCGTGCTGTATCAACTCGGAGTGGAGATCGCTGATATTCAGGAAGTTCGGTGGTCAAATTCCGGAGAAAGGGAGTTCCGTGCAGTAGACCCTATTGCAGGTACTTCTTTCAAGTACCACATCTACTACAGTGACGGTAAAAAAGCAGAACATGGAGTCGGTTTCATAGTCATTGGAAGACATAGCCTTCATCTGTCGACCAATGATAACGGTCTGAGGCTCATAAATTTTGCCGCGGCTAGAGGAATGTCCATCTTTAGCACCTACTTTCCACGTTTGAATATTCGGAAACACACCTGGAGGCATCCAAATGGAGACTCTAGCTGTCAAATCCATCCAGGATCACGTGTTCGCCGGCGCAGAGGAGCGATACGCCAGCAACGACACACGGAGGTTCTATAAAACGGTGAGATGCAGGAACTATGCCATGCCTGTGATGTGCAATGATAGTGCTGGCAACCTGCCTACCGACAAACCGGCGGTGGCAGCCAGGTGGATGGAGCACTTCCAGACACTGTTGAATGGAGAGGTAAATGCGGAGATCAGCAGGGAAAGGCTAGGAATTGTAAGCGATAGTCAAGCTGTGGAGCCACTAACACAGGAGGAGGTTAAAAAGGTAATCAGTGAGCTGAAAAACGGTAAGGCTGCTGGGAAGGACGGTATCCCGGCTGAACTTCTAAGAGCGGGGAGCGAGCGGCTGTACGAAGCAATCCACCGGATCATTGTCAGGATCTGGGAGGAAGAACAAATGCCAAAGGAGCTGCTGGATGGCCTCATTTACCCAATTTTCAAAAAGGGACATCGACTAGAGTGTAAAAACTATCGAGGAATTACATTGCTCAATTCTGCCTAAAAGGTGTTTTCCCGTATCCTGTTCTGCAGACAGAGACCGTTAGCGGAGTCCTCCGTCGGCGAGTACCAAGCTGGTTTTCGTGAGGGTCACTCCAAGACGGATCAGATGTTTACCCTGCGTCAGTTACTAGACAAGTTCCGGGAGTACAACTTGCAGAAACACCATCTGTTTGTGGACTTTAAAGCGGCGTACGATTCAGTTAAACAAAATGAGCTGTGGCAGATAATGCTAGATCATGGTTTTCCGACGAAACTAGTTACGCTGATTCGTACGACGCTGGACGGATTCAAATCAGGCGTTAAAATAACGGGTGAGACCTCAGCTGCTTTCGTGCCGTCAGATGGACTGAAGCAAGGGGATGCACTCTCTAACCTGCTATTCAACATTGCCTTGGAAGGTGCATTACAAAGGGCAAACGTGGAAAGGAATGGAACTATCATCACGAAATCTCACATGCTTCTTGGTTTTGCGGATGACGTTGATATCATCGAAATCAACCGTAGAGCAGAGGAAGAGGCCTCCAGGCCTTTTAAAAGGGAAGCGGCGAGATTGCGACTTACCATTAACACCGCCAAAACGAAGTACATGGTTGCTGGTACACTGAAACAAGAATCATGGTAATTGTTACCATATTAGAGGGTAAAATTAAGAGGAAACACCAGTGAATTTTTGCAGAAAAGATTTCTGTTTAGCTTAAGCAGTGTTCTGATCAAAACTACTATGCGTTACTTTCGGCGTTACCCTGATACATAACAAAAATAACAGAATCGTAGTCAAAATTACTAGATATGACCATGAAAGATGGTAAAATTATCTGAGAACATATTACTTGTACAAGAATCATGGTACAAGGTCATGGTACTGACAAAAAGCATGCGTTTTCTGCAAAATTGCGCGAGATACCATGGTTTTTGTTTCAGAGTAGGGAACGTGGGAGCTTAAGTGGTGTTGGTGCCGAGGTGAAGTTGGATGGGGAACGATATGAAGTAGTGGAGGAATTTATAAATCTTGGTACACTCGTGACATGTGACAACGATGTAAGCCGCGAAGTGAAACTTTGAAACGGGCTTTTTACGGATTACGTAGCCAGCTGAAGTTCCATAGTTTGCAAATTCGCACAAAACTGGCGCTCTACAGAACACTAATCCTACCGGTGGCCCTTTACGGACACGAATCATGGACGCTAAAGGAAGCTGATCGGCGATTGCTTGGGGTTTATGAGCGTAAAATTCTGTAATCTTTACTTGGTGGCAAAATGGAAAATGGAGTGCGGCGCAGGCGCATGAATCACGATCTGTACCAAGTATACAAATATGCTGATATAGTGAAGGTAGCGCAATGTGGCAGGCTGCGGATGGCTGGACACGTGGCCAGAATGCCCGATGAAAGAGTAGCCAAAACTATTTTCAGTAGAGAACCAGGAAGAGGCCGTAGACTCCGAGGCAGACCCCGTACCCGGTGGGTGTGTGCCGTTGAAGACGATGCACATTCAGCTGGTGTTCGTGGGGATTGAAGAACGGAAGCCCACGACCAACGGTACTGGAGGACCATAATTTGTTCGGCGTAGGATCGGTAACGGACCGTTGTCACTAAAGTAAAGTAAAGGAAGTAAGCTTGGCCGTTCTTTAACGAAATGGGCTTGATAAATTCCAATTCTCAACTTCTCGACGGTCGACCGCCGTCTAAGTGTGTTAGAACCACCTTGAAGTTTCACAGAAGCAAGATTCAGACTCTGACGAAACGTCAGAAGCGTACTAGTGAACAATATTTATATCACTGAACATAAAGAGCTAGAAGTGCTCGTGTCAATAACGTGCGAAAGTTATACAAGAAGGCGCTGCCTCCGAGCTCTACGATAGAGATAAGTGGGCGAGGACGCACTGCCAGGCATGCTCTAGAAGCACTGTAGAGAGACACTTACTAGAGTACAGTATTAGGATATTTCAAAATATGCAAAATGTTCTAAGTGCGACATTGTTTGGAAAATGATGGAGAACAACGTGTCCACACATCTTATTTTTAACGACTTCAAAGCAGCGCACGATACAGTCGATCGAGAACAGGTATGGTAAATCACGCACAAGAACGAGGGTATCTTTTCGTGTAAGCTAACTCGACTGATATAGTAACTTATCAAGGTACCCTGCGTCGTGTGATGTGTTACTTTCGTGCGTGCAATAATGGGGAACCGAAACGAAACGAAAGGTAGATGCGTTGACCTGCGGATTAATGCGTCAAAAACAAAATATTTGAGGAAAAAAGACTGAAAGGAGACCAATATTAGCCTCCCACAACAAGTCCTCGTAACAGGTGATGAGTTTGACTTGGTCGACGAGTTCGACGTGGTGAGGGTTGAGACAGGATGCCTATCCTGCATGCTATTCAACATCGATCTTGAGGGATCCGATGAGTTGGCATCGAAACAAGAGGCACAGTTTTCGCGAGCCTATGGAACCAACGCCTAGATGACTTTGATATCATAGCACAACCAGGAATTTCTTGATGGTAGAAGTATTCTACGCTAGATGGAAAGCGGAGTTTAGGAGGATTGAGCTAAAAATAAATGCGTTAAAGGTCAAATACATGAACGGAAGAGGGTCAAAGAAGACAAATGCTCACCTCCCACGGACGGCGACAAACTAGAAGTGGTAGATGAGCTCGTGTATTTGGGACCGCTGATGACTGCGGACAACAACACTAGTAAGGAGATCCAGCAGCATTTTCAAGGTGGGAATCGGGCTTACTTTGCTCTTCGCAAAACGCTGTGATCAAGAAGCCGCCGAAGCTGACAAAATGTACAAAGCCCTCATTAGACCAGTAATTCTTCATGGACTTGAAGGTGTGCCGCTTCCCACGGAGCTGCCGTCAGGCACACTTTTGCCGTGTTCGAGCGGAAGATGCAGCAAATGGAGTACACACGGAAAGCAGTAGGTGGCGGAAGCGAATGAGTCACATGCGACAGGCACTGCTTGGATCTTCATTCCCTTCGTACAGTTGGCGAAACCGGTAGGTAACGGTGCACTGGGCGACATTGCGATAAAAACGGTTCTCTTCAACAACTCCACCGGCAATAAAAACAGAGGAACCCAACCTGCAAAATGGCTCGCCCAGGTCGAAGGCGACTTGCGAGTTCTGAAGGGCAAGGAAAATTGCTTAAAACAGCACAAACACAAACAGCTGACGATGACGACGACGGCGAGCCTCTCCGGCTTCAGTTTGCTAGGAAAAGTAAGTATATTGGCATTTCATAAAATCTTAAAAATCGGAAAAAAATAAACACCAAACTGATAGCAGTAATCATAATTTTATTGATTGTTTGTTGATCATTGTATAAATATGTTGTACTAGTACTATTTCTGTAACAAAGATAATATTTATTTGAACGTAATGATTGTACCCTAATATTAAAATATATGACAAAGTTTTAAGGTTTATGAAAATATTTTTTAACGATTTTGTTTTTTTTTTGAGGAGTTCGAACATACATTTCTCAGATATTTTCCAATATGGAAAATTGATCAGCGTTCAAGTTAAATGTGATTTCATATGGGTCTTTTTTAAGTAATTTGTCTTTAAGTATAGCAGGAATAAGCATTTTTTGACTTTTTAAATCTTAAACTATCTACATGCTATAAACAAAAAAAAAATCAATTGGCTTTAGCTTCTAATAAATGATATTGGGCCTTTGGATATCGACCAACTATTCAGTCTTGATAATCTTGTATCTCCAACCTAAATGATTAATTCGCTTTATTTTGCGTCCTGCTTTGTGAGAGATTGACTAGCTCTTCGGTTTCTGTATTATCATAATCAACTGAGTCTATCGTCGATAGAACCTTCGGCTTTCAGAAACCGCTGGAGGGCAGGCTTTGTAAATTTCTTCAAGAGTTTGGATCAACTCATCGAAGCCATACAGCAGACCTTCTTCGCAATTGCCCAAACCCCAGCGGCTTCTGTGATCAACTCTTACGCCCTCGGGCAGTGGCAGTGCTTTGGCGAAATCAATCAACCATGCGCCCACTTTGTGGTTGTCGTACACTATGAAGATGCTGCTACCGACGACCTGATGCTGTCGGAAGAATTCTGACTTTTCGATAAGTGTACGCATTTGCTTCAGTCTCTTCAACAGATCTTTGAGAACCACTTTTCGACCGTCAATGAAATGCGTAATGGTATCTTTAATTGCGTGACTGGATTTAACTGTTTTGAGGTCAGTAATAGGCGAACAACCGCGCATTTTCAGAGCCTCTATCCGAAATCCTTTTTCCTGGGAGGAGGACATATTTTCTCGAAACAGCATGTAGCGTAGTTTTGTAATCGCCTTTCGCTGGTGTTCTTCCGCCGTAGGTGCATTCGGATCGACGGCAATCATCTTTTTGTACAGGTCCTCCCGAAGTTTGGTGTTGGACACTTCATTCTCGGAGAACGTCCGGAAGCCCATCTTGATGTCCATCACGTTCGGATCCTGGAAGCCGTGCAGCAGATCTTGCAGCTCGATAAAATGCTCTCCCTGCAGGTGTCGTACGCCGAGAAACTTCGGTGCCACTTTGGCACCGTACGAGTCGGCCGACAGGTACCGGTAGGCTAGCACCTCCGCGTCGTCGGCACCGGATACGCGCTTGCGAACGATGCCATTGGCCATGGAGGCGATGCTGCAAGTAAAAAGTAGAAATTTGAAAGAAATGATTAGAATTTGCCAATAAAAAATAAAATAATTTGTCCGAAGAATGGATCACAGAGAAAGAACAGTATTTAATTACATATCCGTCCGTTCGTCTGAGTAGAATGCATTTCATTCTTAAAATTTGGCCAAATAATGGGGCAGTTAATAATCATTCAACGATTCAATTTTTCGTCCATTTGCCAAACCGATCGGCAGGAATTGGCTAGCTGGCATATGTTATATGCAAATTCTAGGCACTATAAAAGCAACCAAACTGGTTAACACACGTCATTCCGTCAGTCTCCAGCAATAATTGGAATTCAGAAGGTGTCGCCTTTCTTGCCTCCCAAGCCAAGGAAAGGTTCTAATTTCGCAGAAAAAATAGTTTCTTAATTAGAATTTACAGATTAACATGACGTATGATTATCAACTATTGTCCATGTTAATTACTATTAATTTTTATAAATAGATGACAAGTTCGTAAGTTGGGTAAGGGGACGATTAGATTTTATCACATGAAATTTTAAATAGAGCGTACGGTAAAGCTTTTATAAAATAATTTTTAGGTACAGTTGTTGCTATACTCTAAGACACATCCGGATTCAACACGATGTCGTGTGTTGTGAGAAAGGTATTCCGTCACCATTGGGATGGTTTTCCTGTTTGATTGATTTGGTATTTTAAACATCCCAAAAATGTTAAATTCTTAGATTTTTCTAATTTAAATATCGTAAATTGGCATCGAAAGCATATAGCGCTACGCCATGGTTTCGCTTAAAGGTCCGTCAAAACTGGTTCAATCGCGAGCGATCGTATATTTTACGTAAATTCTGCCTCGGGATCCTTTCGATATCGTCTTCGCCGAGTGCCGAGAACAAGTTTTGAAATAGTTGAGGCATTTAGTTATGTTGTGTGGTTCCGGGGGTTTTCAATTGTATTTTATTTACGTCACTCGTCGAAATTGGTTCATTGAAAAGCTTTTGATCTATCTGATGATTATTAAGACGATGGTAAATTTTTTTGCCACCAAGCAATAAACTTCATAGGCGTGGGAATAAGTACCACGGTATCAGGTATATTGCGATGGAGCGCCATATTACGTAAACATATTAAATATAAAACATCATTTTCGTTAGCATCGGAAACAATAAGGGTTATCACTTAAATAGAAAAGGCGAATGCCTCTGATTAAAGAATTGTGAAGAGCATAAATTTGCTTTCAGCTGTTACAATCTGCTTTTTGTTATTTTTCTACTAAGACTGAGAATAAATTTTTTCGTTAATCTAGAAAAGGTAAAAAATCATCTCTTTATGGAAGAACCAGCAGACCATCGAAGTTCGCTAACAATATGGCTTGAAAAGCGTCATTCTCTTTGCAACCGAGTCTGTCAGCATACGTCAGTATACGTGATCGACAGTCTGGTAAAACGTTTGCTGTCTTTTCTGAAATTACATGATTGTTCCGTGCTGTTTTAGCCGAATTTGACATACTGCCCTTGAGCCCAAGGCCTTGCAAGAACCAGAATCGTCCAGTCACACTAAAACTCGGGCCAATCGAGAAATATTAGCCCATTATCAGGCAGAACCTGAAGAAGACCGAAAAGAATTCCAAAGAGCTTTTTTAAGTCGGGCGATCCCGAATAATGAAAAGTCTTATTTTTCGCACAAAGTACCATCCTAGTGACATTGAAAAATAATAAAAACTGCCCGGTATTCTGCGTTCAGCAGTTGTCTATTTCAAATAGACTTTGCCGATTTACAGTGAAGGGAACGATTGCTAAATTAATGTTATGTTACTTTACCCAATAAAGTTTAAAGCAACGGAAGAGGATTTATATTAATTTTTTCCTCAATTTTGTAAATTAAAAGGGACGTAACTTGGGCGTAAGTCAGGCCAAAGCACAAAATAAATCTTCAATCTAAACTTCTTAAACAAAGGCAAGCTTTGAAGGGTTGACTTCAAACCTTTTCGTATAATTTTGTATGCGTCAGATAAATTCAACGGATTCGATTGTTTTGTTCTGCTCAGAGCTGGCTATGAATGGCTTACATTCTAGACAGATGAATCATCTCGGCTTACCTCTTGGGATGTCCGGACAGCTGCAGCCAACCGGATGGAATTGCCGGAGCATTCTGTTGAAGCAAAACGGGACTGGCGGGAGCGCTTAGTTCGAGGGCGTTCTGAAAGCAAACAAAAAACACAAACCAGTTAGTGTCAATGATTTTTAAAATTGACGTGTGCGATGGAATGTGAAGGTACCCTTCTTCGAAACATTGCTGACTTGTGACCTGTGAACGGATGAAAGGTTGACTTCTTACTGATACCGAGGCTGGCTTACGGTGAGTCTGTTTTGGTTGCTCTTTTTGAAATTCTGGCATATCTTGAAGGTGTAATTCGTTTGTTTGGCGTTGATTAGATAATTTTTCTACCTGCGCGCTAAGATGAAGTTATGACGTTTTATGACGGAGATATGGCTCGTAGTTTTATTGTTATACGGTGTTTAGGTAAGGCAAATGTCCGCAATGTTTTACTTCGAGCCAAACTAAGCGCAAATTTGCGTTTATCACCTTGCGAGTAGGTGAAATTCCGGTTCAAGCATGAATAATTTGGCTTCATCACGTCTTCACGTGAAACAGTGACAGGTTAATATATGTACGAAAACTTGCCCATAAATCAAATTTTTCACGGAATGTACCACTTTTACTAAGTTTTCTTCAAAAACATCTTAAAGAACCTTTTCAATTAAGTCGCTGTGTATTCAGCCACGAGGAAAATTATATAACTTCTGATAACGATATTCAAATACCAATGAAAATATATTGTTATTGCTCCCATAACAGTATGATAAACATATTTTGGGTACATAGAAGATTTTACAATCTCTCTAATTTTAGGTTACGTATAAAAAGCACACCAGCAATTTAAAATTTCAATAATATTCTAGTATTATTTTTTAATTTTTAAGCAGAAATGGTCGTGCAATTGCACGCTAAAGTTTTTTTTTTGTGTGCAACCAGCACAAAAAGCAGTTTATTAGCTCTAGCGGGCAAGTGCTAATGCTTTTTTCCTCCAAGAAACTTGCGTTGCACGTTGATCTTGTCTTGAAACGAGGGCATCTTTGACGTACATTGACGTGCTTACCAAATACCCCCCATCAGCATCATCATCATCATCAGCCGTTGTCGGGCTTGCATATGTAGAGCCAAAGTCATTCGCCGCGCGAAAGCGTAGTTTCCCTGTGTATGAGCGAATCGATCGAATTTCATGGACTGTGTAACTACTGATAACGGACCTGTTGAAGTAAACGAAGAACTCGACAGTAAGTCAGTCTGGCTGCTATAAATAGTCGCACGACCTCTGGAAGTTGGTCTCCAATCGCACAGTAACGGCCTTACACAACCGGAGGTTGGAAAACGGAAAAAAGCCAGAGGGCGTGACTGTCCAGCGGTAGCCATTTGGTTCTCAGCCAATCAGTGAAGGTTCGCTGCGAGTCGCTGGATTGACGTCAATCGGCGCAGTGTGTACTTTATTGTCAGCAGCAGCGTTGCAGTAGAAACATTTAGTTTTGTTTCATATTCCAGTTTTAATTAATTTGTAGGTATCTTTTTTACTTGATCAACCGAGTAGGTTTTTTTTCGCCACTACCAGTCATTAAGTAAAGGTACACAGGAAATTACATAAAAGGTTGATAGGTAGTCAGCACGAGCGCCTCCTAGCGTATGGGACTACTATTTCACGCAGTGTCAGATGCATCCAGAGCACATAGTCTTTTCTCTCGGTGTAGATTGCATTCGGTTCACACCCTGTCAATTATGATCGTATCGGATCGCACAGCCTGCCCGTGACGACTAGCTGCCTGTGTGTCCACATAGCGACATGTTAATTAAACGTTTACTCGGTTAGATAAGAACCGACTTTATTAAATCAGCACAGCGCGGTTGGCGTGACCCTTCGAGCTATAGCTGCGCTAGGGCAGCGCATGAAAATCTCCTATTTAACTATTTATCGCATGTTATTAGAGAAATGTTATCAGTTAGAGGCTTTGAAGCCAAAGAATGGTTAGGATAGGTTGTTTATCCCTGTAATCCTTTATCCTGTATCCCTTTAATTCAATATTTTTTCCTACAAATTACGTTTGTGAGATAGTGGATTTCATTTAGGAGTTTAATTCCACATACCCATGAAAATATAGTTAAAGTCTTATACTCCAGCAAAGTTCACTACCTCTAATAGTCAATAACCCGTACTCTAATTGTTCTGCTAAGTGCATTAAGTACTACATGCTAATGGTAATAATCACCTCCAACAACAACTGTTCACCTTAGTGTTATCATTTCTACGCTCTGCTATTGCTGCACGCTTCGTCCTCCTCCGCCGAGAATGGACTAAGGCGCCGTTCCTTGATTATCTGACACGTGTTGTAGTGTGGCACTGCACTAGCGTAGCGGTCGGTGATCAGCGCTAGTAGTAGTAGTAGTCACAACAAAAATGTTACGTCTAATTAACTGCTAATTAAAAACTAATAGTTTAGTAGAACCGTATATAGTGAGTGTAGAGATCACGTTAATTGTCGACCTTGTCGACCCGATCATCGATAATTATCAAAACATAAATTGCTTATTTTTCGGTTGTTTCATGAGTTTATGTTTTGTGAAATTATGATTTGTATTACTGGCCCGTGCTCCGGTCTATTGTTGATACATGAAAATTAACTGATAACGTTGAATCATTGGTGTGCCACACTAATCAAATGTAGCGTCCAATTTAGTTTAGCTGGACAAACTCTGGCTTGTTTCGAGGGGGAATGCCGTACTAATTTGAATGTGCTCTGCTCTAATATAAATAAATTGACCTCTCAGCAACGGTCAGCAACTAACCGACTACCTCTGCCTTTAGGCAGTTGGTAATTATTTGACTAGTGTACGGAAAGGAAACGGTAAAACAGTTGTTAAAAATTTATGAACATTAACCTCTACTGGGACTGAACGTGTGTGCAATATATTTTGGACGGAATGGTGGAATACACCGGGGTTACTTGGAACCAGGCTTCATTCTCGGTTTTTTGCTCAGTAGATGCTCATTTGACTACCGCGCCCCAACTAAACGGAATTCAAAAAGTAGTGTAAAGAGCAATTGTAGAGCTAATTATTATCTACATTATTGTTGAAGAAAGTATAGTTCTATCTTTCGTATTTACGGCACTATAAGGCAGCTACACTGTTGGTAGCAAAAAGAGCGCTCTTGTTGCTACCAACGGCATTGCAACCCTATAGCATCGTAAATACAAAAGATAAAACATTGCTTTCTCCAGCAATATTGTAGACAATTACTTATTATACAAATCCTCCATACACTACTTTTTCATATTTTCCTTGGCTGAGGCGCAGTAATCAAAAGAGCAAAATAGAAGCGAAAAGTGCATGCCAAGCCTGCTAGCACTATAAGAAAGTTGGAAGTAAAGTAGCCGTATATTTTGCCAAACTAGTTTTCAAGTGGCATTTAAGATAACTTAAATGCTTTTTGGCTTGCATTTAAATTGCACTGGTAATGGTTATTGGTTACCTGTGAAAGCTGACCACAGTTTTAATAAGAAAAAATAAATTTTGATTATAGCTGTCAATACTGTTAAGAAAAACTTTATTAAATATTGTATAATAGCCTTCATGTTAGAGCAAAGTATCTTAACAATCAAGAAAAAGTAATTTTGCTCTTGGTTTCACATGAGAAATTGTTGGTTGTTTGCTGTATCTCGGGATCGGAATGGAATACCTCGTGATAATAAGTTATTCTTATGTAAAAAAAATCTGGAAAACATGATGGAGTTGAAATTTTTTAGATTAAATTGTACTCATTAATAGAAAAATGCAAATTTAATTTTCATATCGAAGTATTTGGCGGCACTGCTGCTACAAAATGATGTTTTTGTTTGGATTCCTTGGGCAATTTTCTTTGAAAAAGTGAAAATAGTTTCTTTCTAAACCTAATATTTTCGGAGATGTACACAAAAGAAAATTATAGGGTTTGATAAAAAGTTCTTTTCTTTAAAAAAAGGAGGTCCTACCATTAATCAAGGGGAGGATCAATCGGCACTAAATTTGGGATTTGTATATTCTTACCTGAAATGAACAATGTGACAAAATTTGTTTCAAATCCGTGAAGATCGATTGCATGAGTCTTCTCGAATACTCTCGCGTAGAACCAGTACTTAGAAATCTACTATTCAATTAATGTAATACGCCTGAATTGAGGAAATATACTGCTCATGTTTTACTATTTTTAGTACACATGAAATAAACTCAGCATTGCCAACCTGAAGCCAACGATTCAAGCGAATCACTGGCGTTCATGGTCGTGTTGTTATTCACAATAATTCATTCTCGAAAATAGTGAATAAAATCAAATGTGAATCATTTGTTCATTTTGAACTGCCGACTACGGCAAACGAAATTACAATAAACGTAAACATAATTTTAATAAGTTTTAATTAATTTCTTTCGGCCAGGTTGTGGTTGATTTTAAAAAGCAGTCAGTTTAAAAAAACAGAACTTTGACATCTAAAATATCACTCAAGAGCAAGAAAATTGACTGACAGATTAGTCGAGCAATTGTTCGGCCTTGCAGTTCATGAATGAATTGAATTGTTTTAAAGGATAGAAAACTGGGAAAGATTAACGCTGTCAGCAGTTTAGTAGGCAAGTCCATGGGCTGACAGATAAAAGAATACTACCAGGGGTTAAACTGTAGGCGCTGAAGATGTTTCATATTTCCCTTCAAGCAGGGCTATCAATTTTTTCGGACACTGCGTAGAGTAATTTAGAATGATACTTAATTACTAGATCTTAAATTTGCAATAACTTGAAAACGGCTAGGAATAAGAAAAAAACTTATTTGAGAATTTTTTTTAATATGGTCGTAGAGTTCGATTTTGTTTCAGTTTTCCAAAAAAATGTAACATTTGAAAAATTAATATTTTTTGAAAAAAGCTGTCAAACTTCAGTATAAAAGAGTGTCCATAAATAGCTCTCCACCAGCTTTTAGGGCATTTAAGCTATGTTAAAAAAATTGAAGCAAATTGGGCCGGTTAGTTTTGAAAAATTTTACACTTTACATAATTTTTATCATGATTTTGCAAAGTTTTTTCTTTCGGTGTATTTTTTTTTCTAAAAATACACTGAATTTCTTACAACTTTTCCTTTGACGTCTTTTTGATCAAACAAGTAGTTTTTAAGATATGATTTTCTGGAAAATACTCTTTTATATACTCCTTTTTGGACAATTAGTCTGATAATGATGTTTAGTGGGAAATGAATCCTTACATGCAATCGAACACATTAGCAAAACTTAATGGGAAATTGGCAGTCAGTAACTTTTCGTCAGAAAGCTCGATATCGGAAGCAGTTTCTGGGCCCAAAACAAGGGCTTCTTACCAATTTGAACACAGCGAATATATTTTCATGAACAGAATATTTATTTCCAACAAAACAACTGCTTTTGAAACAAAAACAACTTTTAACAAAAATAGCTTTTTAAGCGGTTGGAACTGGATATGCTCCTTTTAAAAAATGACTGTTTTTTCGGAAAAATCAGATAAATTAGAGGAATAAACATTTTCTTTGTTTGCTGAGTACGTCGAAAGCGCCACTTGTTTTTTACCAAAACATGCGTGGACTACGCATTTAAATTGATTGAATTTTCATGGCTGTGGCGGGATCATCGTTCTCACTGAAACGCAGTTACTTAGCGACTCGTTCACGGTGTTCTTTTACGCTCGGAGTTTGCATAATCATTGTAATAAATCACATGGGGCGGGCACATATGCTTATTTGCGGTCACCTGAACGAATATGGACAAGCTCGAAATTGTCTAATCAAACAGAAACTGTTGATGTTATAAGCTGGAGTCACGCTGACCGTCAACATTCATCGACGGAAGCGTACCGGAACGGAACGTCAGTAATGGTCGCGTGCATTTTCAATGTCCGTATTGATACGAGTACGTGTGACATTCTGTTCCATGATGTGATGTGACATTATAAACGTATATGACCATTACCGACATTCCGTTCCGTTACGTTGCCTGTTGACGATTCTGACCGTAAATGTGATTTCGGCTTACTGATAAAGGAACAAAGTTACGGTAAAAAGCGGCTTAAAGTTTGAGGCATTTAATATCTGGGCGCATTGTTTAATTTACTGCAGCGCTTCTACTGATCATATGTGGAATATTTTGAGAGCATTTTGTTTTGAAATATTTCCCTTTTCAGTGTTAAAAAGTTCGTCACGTTTAACTTTGTTTCAAATAAATATTATTGATGAAATTTTGGGCAGCCACTTCGAAATCCGAGCCGGTTCGGGATGCCCATAATCCCCGGACAAACGTTTTATAAAGCTACTGGTCGAGGCGATGTCCACAGTAAGTTCAAATTTATTTCTACCGGTAAATTCGCAAGAAAGCTTATGTTCTGGCAATGTATCTGCAGCTGCGGATAACTAAGGTTTTCATGACAAATAAGTTTTGGCTTGATTTGGCAAGCTGCCACTATAGCGGAGAAGTACTACAGTGCAATGGTATCGAGACTACGGGGTGGATTTCTTTGAAAAGGACATCAGTCTACCCAATTGCCCTTAATTCCGTTGAATTGAGAAAAGCAAATTCTTGGCTATAATATCCCTGCACATTAGGTGCACCGAAAAGGGTGCAACATACAGCAGTTCCCCGAATAATGCGGTGTGTGGTGGTGTATGCCTACGGCAATTTCTTAGTTGTCCATTAATCAATAAAGTTGATTTTTGGTAAATTGTTAGTATCTGGTATAACCTTATTAACTATCAAAAATCAACTTTATTGATCTATGGAGAGCTGAGCTATCGCGTTGGGCGTACAGCACCACCCATCGCCTTATTCGGGGAATTCCTGTACATTCAAAGTGGAAATTCGGAAAGTGTAAGCGCATTAAATATTGGATGGTTTGGTAATGGGTGTTCCCTGAAGGATTTACGAAGAAGTAGACTAAAGCTTGGTGTTCACAATCCCGAATTCGATCAGCAAAATAATTATCGTTTGCAGTTGATTATTCAATAAGTGTTCCGCATCGGAGCAAAACATAGAGCCACGTTTTTACCAGTTCATACAGGTAGCGTTCCATGTGAGCTTCGAAAGCCTCGAAATTGGAGGGCAGAGCCAATTTCAATGGACAACCTGTGCACAACTAGGCGCAATATATGCACGCGGTGCTGCACAGCCACTAAGGCATTCATCGGAGCAGCAGCGGTTGACGTCATTGCAGACCGTGAAACCCGATTGCATACCGTGAGGCCTTGCCAAAACAATGGTTCACAAAATGGCAAATATATGAAAACGACGTGGCGGATCGAATCTGCGCAAAATAGACCGCATTATTGTTAGAAATAGCGGAGTTTTGTGGTGTGAACGTAAACAAAAAATAAGCTAAATTTAGCCATCACAATTATAATAACATGGATTCAAATAGAATTGATGATTCATGATTTATAATGTGTTTGTCATGTTTGAATTGAAAAGAAATAACTCATAACAAAAATACATTTTTTTGCAAAAAATTAGAGGCAACAATTCGGAAAACGATCTAGTTTTTGAAATTGGTTATCATTGATTTCAACGAAAGGAAAATGGTAAAAACTATAGTCTATAAATACCCTCCATCGATTTTTATTAATATGGAGACTCATGGTTATTTATTATTTACAGATATTGAATTTTGAAAAACTCTTTTAGAAAAGCTCTACCATTCACAGACTACAAGTCTGTAGAAACCAAAAAAGTTATAAGAAATTCTACATTGAACCAAATTCGGTTCCCAGGGGCAAAACTGTTGTTCATCAGTGTAATCAGTTACGTACCACGCCGTCCGTGACGGAATGCTCTCCATAAATTAAGCCTACTTTCTAACTTTAATCGCTTCCTTTCGCTTCCCCTCAGCTTTGCCAGCTTAGTTTCTACTATTGCGTACGGCGCACCACACGGCCGGCAATGACGTCAATCTGAGGTCGTTTTCATTGTACATTTTTACTTGTGTTTCCTTTGCGCAACTGTTAACTGCTCAGCACGCAATGTTCATTTTAGGCTTACTTATGCCGGTAGTTTTGCGTGCTAGAAAGTACCGCGCATGGATGGTGCAACTAAATTTCCATCCGTTAAATCATTCAACCAATTCGTTTCCACGAAAAGCTCTCATCGTTGTGGCTAGGTTAAATAATTGAAAACTTTTAGTTGAACCCTTGGCTGATGATAGAAAAACGTCAATTACTAGGGTATCGGTTAAAAAGGTGGAGGCCACACCCGTTCAAGGTTCTTCGAGCATTTTTTTTCTTTTCAAATAGACTAGCAGCACCTTGATGTCCACCAGCCGACCGTTGCAGGTGAACCGACTTGCTTGACTGGTTCACTGTCCGTCCAGCTAAAACCAAGTTCTCAACGGTTCTCCAGGCGTGTTTATAATAAAAATTGAGTTCTATTGACGTCAAACCCGTGCGAAACTGTCGAGTCGTTAATGCGATTCGTCGTTTCGAGGTCTGCACGACGAGCAGCTGCGGACACCGGGCTTGGCTTGGTATGTTCAAAATAATAGTATTTTCCAATCACAGGTGTTTGACGAAGTTTTTTTTATTGATCCAATTTTGTTCTGTTTCTTTTTTTCAATTTGCTCAAAGTTAATTAGCGTTCGGAATCAAACATCAAATTACTGCGAAGTTGCACCTGCTAATAGAATAAAAATGTGTGCACTCATTACAAATCAAGGGGTTCGTTCGAATACAGCTTTAGCGATAATGTTTAATTAACACATATTTTATTTCTATTAGTAAAGTACCTACTCGTTACAGTAGTGAACGAACTTTAAAACTGTTTTCATTAGAATAACCGCCATCACCAGGCAGACAGGCAGGCAGGCAGGCAGGCGAGGCCTGGTAGGTTGGAAACTCATGGAAGTAGGCTGGTGAATGAACCATAAATTGGATCACTGACGTCAATGCGTTTCCTCTGCTGTGCTGAGATCGCGTCGTCCCAAATGGGAGGAGTTTGCACCGCATCGGTAGGCTGTATGCCACCAATCAGGAGCCACACAAGATCCGATTGCTTTACTGATACAGGAAGCTTACTGAAAGGTTGGGAATAGCGCGTTGCTTTGCTGCTCAACTTGTAATACCGATTCATCTGTCAGATATACATACGTTAAGTGCATTGAAATTGTTGTGCTTTGTTGCGAATCGAGAGCCTAGTCTCGCGATAGGTTGAAAGGGTTTAATTTGCATAGCTTTTTATTTGAATATGGATCATGACGCAGGACCGCAGGGGGAACTAAAAATAGATTTGCAAGTGCGATTACTCCTGCCATTAACATCGTGGCTATCATCTAGGAATGTTCTGGACGCAGGGTGAACTCGTCGTGACTTGTTGTTTGCAGCGGCGCGCCGCAGTATTGATTTCAAATTGAAAGCTTGTTGTCACCTAATATTAGAAGTGTAATATAATTTATTGAAAAACCACAAACCGACGCTAATTTCGTTCACTATGACGTATGTTAATATTATTTGACGTGATTTGAAACTAAGAATAGAGCAATAATTTCTTAGTTTGATACTGAGAAGTCAGAGCACGAGTACCACATCACTCGAGTATTTTGAAATGATTGTCATAACAGCTGTAATCTCAAAACCTAAATAATTCACGAGTAGAAAACGTAGGTAAGATGACTTTGAATTTGCCAGCCTATGGGCGCCGTTGTTTTAAAACACTACCATAAAGTGTTTGAATTTAAAGGTTTTCTCGGCATCTTTTGATGTTATTTAAACGAAAAAATAGTTAATGCCCTTTAAAGTGATTTTTTTAAACAAATTTAACTGTGGAATTTGATTCGTCACACGCCCTGGGTGTGCTTATATTTACCTGCCCGATGTTCGGGAATTTGACAAAAAAACGCAACCACATGCCTTTTACCTAAGCAGAAATCATCGAAAGTGCGGGCTGGAATGTGACGCAAACTTTCACTGAAAATTACGTCAAACAACAGTTTTGTCCGGTATGCAAATGGCGTAGTCAACCGGCAGAGGACGTCGAACATTCATACTATTGACCTCAAAAGAAGCTTTCGTGTTTCGATGCCGCTGCTGTACAGCATCACACCGACGAGCATGACGTCTTGTGGCGAAGCTCTGATCAGATCATTGAATATAAGTATCTTCCACACGGAGTGAGGTTAACGTCACTGCCGCAAACAAACCAGCGGAATTTGGATTATGAATACGAAATTTAACTTTTCGGTTTTGTGTGTTGTGCTTGTTAGCCAGTAGGATCGCGCAGGTAAGGAAGGTTGTTCAACCTGTTTTGTGAAGCTAACCGCTCGTCCATATTGGTGAAGGTGTTTTGAAGCTGAATACGATTTCACTTGCGCTAAAGTTTTCTGCTATTTCAGCAAGCAATGCAGCAATGTCAGGTAGCAAACCAAAGATCCGTATCGCCGGTTTTGTCATTGTTGCTGAAGTCGCAGTTTAATGTTGCCGCCAACTGAGATGGCTTTGTAACCACGGTGAGCACAATGAAATGAACACATCATTATACGACGACAATCGACAATATCTAATGGGATCTCGTTGGCCATACTTGCTGTACAATCACTGGCCATTAAGCTCTACATAATGGGCGTCTCATGTGCGTCACTGTTATTTTCTGAACGAGGGTTGGCGTGCCTTCAGCGGTAATGCTGATGAAAAGGACGTATACTTACTGTGACAAACGCGGGAGATTGAAAACGCTTCCGAAATGGTCGGTTGATTATAGTTTTTAGTACGAGCACAATTATTGAATGGTACGAGTTGGATCTATCTCGTCCCATTTAGCAGTATACAACGCAAATGTTATACATTTTGCAGGTATGGTACTTACGTAAAAATATGTTTTGAGTCCGAAAAAATTCCTCGACAAGATCGGAAATTAAATCAGATGTCATTACTGTGAGAGCTAGTCGGCCGACGTCGCTTACCACAGACCACGGGTACCTCTGCTCTAATACAAATTTGTTGATAATTGGAAAAAATTAAAATTAAAATGATCTTCATTCGAATCAACTCTCATACATATGTTTTTATTGTTTTCACAGACCCATTAAAGTGGAAGAAAACTAAAAATTTCAAACAAATCAAGCGAGTAATAAAAGTACGATTTTTCTTTTGGCACATCAATGTTATCGATATGTAACCATTATCGATATTACGACAAATATCATTAACCTTCATTTATGTAATACCAAACAGTTTTGTTTACAAAGAAATCATGTGGACGTTTTTCAAAAGAAAACTTTGGAAACGAAAATTGTTAGCAAAACAATGTGACTAGCTAGGTATTTCTAATTAGTTTTAACGAATGGTTTCAAACTTCTAGAGATGCGCTCCCTCCTCAAAGCTCTCATGCTTTTTAAGGGACACAAGTTAGACGTCCTAGCGCTACAGGAGACGTGCTCAATCTCAATCAATTGCTCAATTACAGACAAACAGACGTAATACTTACTCTCCCATTCGTTGCATGCTGTAACAATCAGTTCAAATTTATTTTTGGTTGGGAATGTCTCCGTATTCGTCAAAGTGGCGCTTTTTAGCGAAAGGAGGGAAATGCCTTGTAAAAATATTTGCTTGATCGAAGGATACTCCTGTTGTAAGTTAATATTCGGGAATGTTGATCATAGATGGTGCTAGTGTTTAGGCAAAATGTGCGTGACGATAATTTTTGTGTATTTTTCTTCCAAGAATTATGTCTGTTTGTCTGTAGCTCAATGGTACATACGTTTAGAGATATACAAACCATCTACCAGAGCTGCAACAACACACACGAGCTGGGTACAGTTTTCATAGCGATGGGCAGGATGCGGAAACGGGTGTTTGGGTGGTGGCCAATCAAGCCTTGAATGTGCAGATGGAGAATTAAGCTCTAGTTTCTTAACATATTTAAGCAACATTAACGCGCGCAGCCCTCGCCTCACAAGTACCGAGGTGTCGTCGTCCTCGTCATCCTCGCCGTCGAGAATACACCGCTGTGCAAAATATGACGTCAAGATCGTTATCGGAGATTTCATTGCTCAGGTATCGAGGAGGAATACAAACCGGTGATTGAAGGTTTCAGCATACACCCGCTGACCAACGAAATGGACCTAAGATTTATCGACTTTGCTACCTCCAAGAGCATGGTCGTACGTAGTATTGACGTCAGATGCTATCGAATCACTAACGTTGACTCGGACCACAACTTAGCAATGGTTAGGATGCGCCGAAAACTCTCCGTTGTGTACAACATTCGGTACCGACGCCAGCCTCGGTTAAATCTCGCACAATTGGAACAGCCAGACGTCATCGTAGACTACGCGTATAACCTCGAAGCTGCGCTGCCGGAAGAAGATGAGCAGAAAGAAACTGCCCTCGTAGAATGGTGGAACACCATCAAAACATCCATCAGTAGGGTAGCGGAGAGCACCATCGAGTACGTGGTACGGATTTAGCGGAATAACTGGTTTGAAGACGAATGTAGGAGGGTGATGGATGAGCAGAATACTGCGCGGGCAGCCGAGATGTGCAGTGCCACTCCTCAGAACGTGGAAAAAACACAAACAGAAGAAGATACAGCGCATCCAAATCTTCTGGGAGAATAACCACTGCATGCAAGAGCAGAAGTTCCTCGGAGCCGGTGCAACTACATCGTTCTTAGGAAACGTGAAAGTTCTACCAGAAACTGAAAGCATCTTGCAAAAACTTTGTAACACGAGGCAAAATATGTTGGGAATAAGAATAGCAGTATTTTGACGGACCATCGTGAGGTGACCGCTGCTTGCACTTCGATGAACATCGGAATGGCGCCCAGGCAAAGAACCATGGTGGCGGGAACTGTAATTTGGGACGGAAATGTGGTGTCAGTCCCAATGATTGACGAAGTTATCTTGTAGCTAAAGATGACATCGAGGCGAAGCTCATTAAAATGGGACCACTTGTCTGCAAAAGCTAATTGTTAAAATTTGGGATATAGAACAGTCGAATCGAGTGGTAAGATGAGGTTATCTACCCGATCTCAAGAAGGATGACAAGTTGGATTGCGAGAACTATCGAGCGATCATCGATCACCTTTCTCAATGGCGCCTTCAAAATGCTGTCTCAAATCATTTTCCGCTGACTCACTGACTGCGAAGAGATTCAACAACAACGGTCAACAACAGATCAAATATTTACACCGCGACAGATTCTCCACAAAAACCGTGAATACAGAATTTCCATGCACCATTTGTTCATTGGTTTCAAAGCTGCATATGATACCATCGCACAGTGGGGCGACTCCATACAAATGCTGGCCAAGCAAAAAAATCTCTTTAAATCAAGGATAATATGTGGTTCTTAAGTAATTTTGGGGTGCTGAGCCCGAATTTCAGGTTTATTTTGCATTAGAACGTATATTTTTTGTGTTGGGGAGAATTTTCAACTATTTTTCAAGTATTTTTTCAATATAATGACGTATAAGAAATGAGGGTCATTTGGAAAACTACTCCAGATGGATTTTTACAGGATAAAACATTATATAAAACAATACAAAGCAAGTATGAGCTTTAATAATCAACACAAAAATCCATATAAGTTAATATTAAAATTAAATCAAAAATCAAAACTTTTCCCCTTATTCGTTTTCTTAATCTTCTTAATCTTCTTTATCTCCATCTTCTTTTTCTTCTTCTTCTTCTTCTTCTTCTTCTGCAGAATAACTCGTTTCACGTTTCGTCTTCAATAGCAATATAGCGTACTCAGAAAGATTTTTCTAATTACATTTTTCCGTTTCGAAGAAGCTATAAGCTTTATCCAGAGAAATAACAAGACGAATACTTCTATCACGATTTGTATTTTCACACTCATTTTTGCATGTAAAATATTGTCTTGCATTTTTATCACTATTTTTAGCATAAGGTAACCTTATTTTCGTGAGGGTCAATACCGGTGTAGTGGCTAGCATTCACGCCTCTCCCACCGAGGACCGTGGTTCAATTCCCAACCCCGCAGAAGTCACGAATGACCCGAGTTGTTAAAGTGACTGTAATTAAACAAAAAAAAACTTATTTTTGTGCTTCTTCTGTCATTCGTCCTATCAGCAATATAGTTGTCTAGATTCATTTATGACCGCGTATTCAAATTCTTTGCATTGCAGTGGACGTATTATATGACGACTATACCCTGACATAAAGGTTTTTGGTATACAAACAATAAGTTTCGATTTTTTCTGAAATAATGTGTTCAAGAACTTGCTATAAGAAAATTTCTCAACCTTTTAGTTAATTTCATATCTATACCCGTGATTTCAGAACTAATACCAGGATTGGCATAAGATCTTCGAGCTGTATTTCCGTCATTACTAACGCTGTATCCTCCAGATTTCCTCCAACCTCTAAAATCTAGTCAATATGCAATATGGATCATACATTCGAAGCAGCTTATCCAACCAGGTATAGGAGATATCCCATAATTAAGATATCCTACGTTTACTTTGGGTGTTTGCATTTTGTCTATATTGTTGAATTCTGATATAGTAGCCTTACAAGCGTAATATCTGTGCTCTGCGCTACTCTGCGCTAAATGAGACTATATCCATTTGAAAGCTCATATTTTACGCTAACTTTTACCGGTAGTGTCAATAGTGGCGAACCTTGGCTTCAAAACTTTTATGCGTGTTTTACGCGAAAATATGGCACTTTTTTAATGAAAATTAAAATTGTGGCATACTATAATAAAAATAATGCATACTCAATTAATGGGCTTTATTCAGCACTATTTTTTAAAGAACTTTTCCTTAGACGCCGTTGAAATCCGAGCTACCATTAGACCTCTAGCATGTTTTGAAGGATTGGGCTATTTTTCAAAAAAACGCTAAAACATGCTGAGATAGCATACTTTCAAGTTTCATAGAAAATTCAAATTTTGTCATATTGATCTAAAATTTTGGATTTGAACACTTCAATAGTATAGAATCACAGGAAAAATACAACGGAGAGTCGAAATGAACTTTCATTTTTTGGCTCCTGGCCAGCGATTCCCCACTGTGCATCGACCGAAACGAGATATGAAAAATCATGGACGAGAACGGCTTCTCTAGAAAGCTGATCAAATTGATTCAATCTACGATGAATGGTTACAATGCTGTGCTCGGATTACGGGTGGATTGTCAAGTTCATTGGAATCACACAGGAAGCTTTGCCAAGGTGATGGTCTCTCATGCCTGCTGTGCTTCATAGCACTACAAAGTGTTATGAACCGAGTGGATATCAACACGCGGGCACGATCTGCAAAAAATCTAGTCAATTCGTCTACTTTGCGGATGACATAGATATTATTATCAGAATATCTGTTACGGTGATTGAACAGTACGCCAGACTAAAGCGAGAAGCAGAATTTGTAGACGAATTTGTCTATCTTAGTTAACAATGGGGGTAACGGTGAAAAATGACACCAGCCGTGAGACTAAGCCCCTCTACAAAGTGTGCCTTGTATAAGATGCTTATTAGACCGGTTGTTCGCTAGCTATGAGCATGAAATATGAACAATGCTCGAGGAGGTCCTGCGAGTACTCGGAGTTTTCGCAAGACAAGTGCCAAGAACGATCTTCGGTGACGTACAGGAGAACGCTATGGAGCCGAAAGTTAAGTATAGAAAAGAGGGCTAAAGCTGGACGGATGGGCAGGGCATGTTGTTAGAATGAAGAAATGGTCTAGAATGGTTCAAATTCGGTTTGCTTTAAGTTCGGTGGGAACAAGACGACCAGGGGCGCAGCAAGCAAGATGGTTTGACCAGGTGGAGCGAGATCTGGCGGAGAGTACACGGTGTCCAAGGGGTTGGAGTCCGGTAGCCCACAGCCGAGTGAATTGGAAAAGTTTTGTTCATTAGTCTATGTCTTAGGACGGCAAGCCAGTTAAGTATGTATTTTCGTAAAGTTTCCTTGAGCGTTTCTCTACTTCGCGGTGCGACCAGTGCATAGAAACTTCTCAAAACATGCCGCCTTTTTTGGTTTCTGGACATAAGAATCCAAAACCCCTGTTACTTTTTCTGTGTCTCTTGATTACAGCATTGGGTTGGCACAGCCACTACTTTAGAATGAGTTTTGGGATTAACTGCCTTTGCAACTTCCGAGTTCCTTGTAGATGGTCAGACGTACTCCAAATTGTTTCAGGATATCACACAAAACAATAGTTGAGCAATAGTTCAGCCAACTTTTTCCGGAGATCCCAGCTATGATGTAAACAAATAAACTTATCTTGACGACTAATGTCTGCTGTGATTCTATACTCTTTACGCAATTCAGTGGCCATATTTCTAATCAAAGATGTTACATAACATATTAATTATTAATTAACTATGTGTAAAAGAATTTAATTGATAAACTTTAAGCGTTGCTTAAGAAAATAGAACAAATACAACTCTTCCTTCAAGTAAAACAAAAATTGTAGATAACTGAAGTTAAAAACGTGAGAATTAAGTAAAATTTGTCTTATTCTTATTCTTATTCTTATTAATACTATCACAGCCACTATAAAGGATTCCTGGAAATAGTTAAAATATTTCTTATCTTAGAAATATTTCAAACTATTTTCTTGTCAGTTTTGACATTTGTAAAATAGCCTAGATATATCACAAAAGTCAAATCGGCCAGGCCAACTGTGAAGCATTGCCGCAAAGACGATTCTGTGAAATGAATTTTGTGTGAATAATTTATTCATACATAAATACATTTCTGAATCAACAGGGGAGGAAGAAACGGGGACGTCTCGTACCAACCGTTTCTGTTCAATTGTTAATGATTAGTTTTCATGTTCGTTGGGAGTATTCTGCTAGTAAAGGTTAAATAATACTCCGGACCCTCGGGGATGAACTTATGGCACTTCGACCATAAGCCAGGCTGCAATAGGCCAAGGTTATAGCGCCTTATTTCGCTCTCTGAAAATAGATAAGACGCACCAGCTACCGAAGTGTAGAGAGAAGAGAATAAGAAATAAAAATAGCAAAATAATTTTTCAACTAACCAGCGTAAACGAAGAAATGAAAAGAGAGCATTCATAGTCAAGCTTAATCAATAAATTATACATATAACTGATTATTAATACGCCTACGTTATAATTTAATAATTATTCCAAATAGGTTCAAAACCAAATTAGCGAAAGAAAAAAAAATAAAATAAATAAATTTAACACCATTGAAAATTGGTAAGTCAGATTAAAAAATTGTAAAGTTCGCTATTCTGCATTCAGCATAGAGAAAATCATAGTAATGATAAATAATTAAAATACGAAACGACCTCACCGGCATGTATTTGCAAAATGTCCTCTTGCCCGTTCCATCAGCACAGTGAGGTACGTGAATGTGCTGCCATCCCGCTGTCAGGTTGGAAGGAACACGAGGTATATAACAGGGAAAAATCTTCGACTTCGTGGTTGTCGGCGTTCGTCGTTGCCAGGAGCTCGGGTTCGGCAGAGTTTGATTTTCCTTCAAGGTCAACCCCAAAACTAACTGAACAGCAAGCACCGAATCAGCACGACCATTACAAAGATCTTCTCTTCATTCACTAAACTTAGAACCAAACACAACTTAGAACAGCACATAATTTTGTACGCGAAAAATGCACAAATTATCACTTGCATATTAGTTTGAATAAAAAAACGAAATTCTAAGACTTCAACTCGTGAGAATTAGGTAAAATTTGTCCGAAAAAAAACTAGAAGTGATGCATATAGAAAAATTTTAGGTAGGGTATGCTGCTGCTTCGTCGTGATTGCCTATTCCCGTCCTATCCAATACAAATTATTAAAAATATCAGCATTTTTATGACACACAATGTAAAACTAGTTATTCCCTAATATTTTAGTTTGTTGTCTATCATACGCAATCAATCAAAGTGAGCTGAGATCTATTTAAATGCTTTTTATCATTGAAAAAGTCCTGCCAGCCAAATTTCTTACGTTTTCGTGCGACGAAGAAGAAAATGTCGACTAATCGTTTTAATTTCATTATCGTTATTCTACAGCCAGGAAAACTTGTCTGACCTGCAGAAATTTTGCAGAATAACATTTGTCATGCCGTCCTACACAAATACATGCATGTTAGCTTCGTAAACATTGTTGTGATTTTTAGTTCGGACGATGAAAAATTTTGATGGACGGATTTTAAAACGGTACGACGAATTCAAGAAATAAAGTCAGTTGCGTAATTTCAATAATATGCTTTAATAATCGCTTTTCAGTGATTTCAAAGTTCACGGATCGGAAGGTAAGTGTATTTTAGTCAAATCAGCACAAGAACTTTTGGAGTATTCATTAAATCCATCCAACAAATGATGAAAATTAGAATGGCTTTACTTACTACGACGGGAATTAGAAATAAACCCTAATAGGTAACAAAGAAACCTAATTGATGAAAGACTAAACGCTTTTAAACGCTTAACGCTTTAAAACGTTGGCAACATAATAATTCATCAACCACTTTTTGACATATACTGAACAATAAATTTTTTAAAACGAAAAATACAATAGTCAACTAAATTAATTTAATTACCGGTGTTGTATGAGCGCAAATTCATTTTAATATCCCGTAGAACGTATTCCTTTTCCGCTATGGCAAAATTTTAGATTTCTATCCACGTTCTATGCAGATTAAAGTGCAGTAAATCGGCGAAAAAAAAGTTTATGACCGGACTGAAATTGATTGATTCGTTCGTGATCGACAAGTATGGCTTAGCTAAAATAGCGATTGGAACCATGCTGCCATTGCACAGAAACTTATACATAAGCCAATGTCCGCGGATGCTTTATGATTCCTATCTAATGCTATATATTTCATCGGGTAAGAAACCCGTAAGATATATTCAAGTGTGATTGAGCACTTTCAGTGATTGATAAATTGAGTTGCGGTTTTTCCTAGATACGAAGTTTTCGTCATCACTCGAGAGTATACATATGACATAGTTCATTGTACCGATACCATCGTGGTAGTCCCTATGCATGCACGCGAGCAACCAGCAATGGTAATCGATCTTGCTCGTTGCGAATAATTCTCGGAAGTTCCGGCAAGCGTCGTGTGCGGCATTGGACTGCCGTCGCTGTTGCTGCCGTCGCCGCCACCGCACGCCCACCATCCGCAGGGGGGTGTTACATTATTATAACCGATCTGGCACACAAAAATGTAGGCAACGCATTGGTGTTGAGTGAGTGGCGTTTGTAGAGTACGTATTGTACCCCGATAAATACGGACAGAGACACCGATAAATAAGCCGCCGTATAGCATTCGCACTGCCGACTCTTGCTCGACTGTTGCGCATTTTATTGCAACGGGTAAACCTGAGGCGGCTTCTGCAAAACAATAAATTGCAAAATGTCAGCACATGAATTTTAATTCCTCAGCCTTGATTTGTCGGCATGCCTGTGGGTTGCTCGTATAGATCAGCGGTTAACAAGGCAAAGCATTTTTTACGTTGTTCTGTAGTACCTTCCATCATTCCGCAGTAGTACCGGATAATCGATAACTCAATTGTATCTGTTAGGGTGACTGCTTGGTCAAATTTTGATTTCAGTTGAGTTCCAAAATTTTATTTTTGTTTCTCGTGACCTTTTTGATATCTCGTGAAGACCAATTTAAAATAGATGCAACAAACTTAGTCACATAATTATCCTGCACAAGTTATACAAACTCGTCCAAAATTTTACTGACTCACCCACAACGTGAGCAGTCTCCAAATTTAAAAAGTATGCACTAATTCCGTTGATAGAAAATAACTTCCAGGATCGATCCAAATTAAACTCTCCGTGATCTCTCATATAAGATTAATAATCGTGATGAAAAGTTGATTTCCTGCGTTTGATCTAAATGGCATAATGATTCCCCCGCCGCTCGTACTATACCACCTCCTTAAATTGGATTTGGTGGTTTGGCGAAATAAAAAAAAACCTTTCGACAGCCGCTGAATAATTAATCATGTTTCGATCGGTATCTGATTGCCGGTTTCAAAGGACCACGGGCGGACCAATTAGCGTACAATACAATATACAACTGTTCATACACGTATATTTAATACTTACGATTGCGAAAAAACTAAGCAACGATTTGCTGTTGCTGTTCGCCACTTTCTGGTCCACGGATAGATACTCGGCAGCCGCTCTGTCCGCACCGTCGATGTTCTGAAATACAGCGGAAAACAAGAAATGAATTAAAAAAAACTACCTTTAAAGACAGCCACTCATGAATTAAGCACGTTGCTATAGTTCTTCCTGTGCCAGGCCAGCTGGCGGCATAATGAAGAGTAGCGCACAAATAAGGAAATATGTTCTGATACAGGCTCTGCTCTGGCTGTCAGATCGGCGGTACTTGACCGCCACCGCCGCGCCGGTCTCAAACAGGCTTTTCGTTATGTGCGTACAAAGGCAGCAAGCAGCAAAACCATCCTCGGCAATAGACGTAGACGCTAACCTCGTTTGGGTTTTGTTTCCCTGTACAGAACAGTGAACTCACCGTCTTCAAGCAGGATGACAAGCCCATAATTTTGACCAGAACACGCGACGCCACGTTTCGGCTTTTATTTGACCGATTAGATAAGAACACTTTGTTATTTCTCAATTATGTTACAAAGGTTGTGTATGCACGCTTTTCGATTTCTAGCCCAGACGGTCTGACGTTACTCGAAAGAATGTTCGTGTTTGCACATACTAATGTCCCAAGCAGTAGGAGGTGACAGAACTCGAGTCGTTTTAATAATCACAACCTATCACAACTAGCACGGAAGGTTCCTCTAGGACACTGTGAACCAATGTTCGGTAGGCAGCTTATAGCTGAGAGCACAATCTTACGGTGCTGTTTTTGCTCAAACCGGGAATTCTAGTTTACTGGATGGCCTATCACTTTTCCCTCGGGTTATAAACGTAAAATACATACATCTGCCACAGTGCAAGCGTTCGGAAGTGTATCGAAGAAAGATGTCCCACAAGGCTTTACGTTTCGATTCGATAGGATCACGCATGTGTAGGTATTAGCGCGACCATGCCCGTAGCTGCAGACTGTAGGACGTGGTTACTTCGGTCATGCTTTAAAATAAATTCAACTATAGTCCTATAATTTTAAATTCACCGATCGTTGTTTTTTATACTGTGGCATACATAATTTGCATCTTTTAATTAAAAATTTTCGTGATAACATTTTTTGTTGTTCCTAAGTTATGGCTAAAACCCTCGGTTTTCCTAAATATTTATCTAATTATAAAATTCATATCTAATGAACCGTACAACGTAGGATCAAACAGCTATAGAAGCAGTCCGTCTCCTACTCCCCTCCAGAAAAAGAAGTAAATAAAAGAAAAGTGAGACAGAAGCAGCAAAAACAAAAAAGAGCGCCAAGGAAAACGTGTCAAAAACTGAACAAACGAGTTCGAAAAAGAGCCAAAACCCGTGAGAGAGAGAGAAAGGAATTAAAAACTGACATGAAAAGAAAAAACAAAAGAAAACCCGATACAGGAATGGAGTAAAACAGAAGAATAAGAAGTGGAAAAGAAGAAAATAAGAGAAAAAAAGAGATGAAAAACGAAGAAATTTTACAGAAAAAGATAAAGGTCGGAAGATAAAAGAAGAAAAATTAGAAAAAGATGAAAAGACCATTAAGAAAATGAAAATGAACGGAAAAAATGGACGTAAAAAATGGAGCAACACAGAGAAAAATGGAATAGAAAGGGAGGAAAAGACAGGAAAAAATACGTGAGCCAAAAACGGAGAAACGAAAACAGAAAAAGAGGAAAAAGGGACAGAAAAAATATGAAAACGGAAAACATAAGAGATATAACGGGACAGAAAAACTGAACGTTACTGAAAGGGATGAAATGCAAGACATATTAACAGGAAGAACGGAACGGATGAAAACTAAAAACGGAATAGAACAGGAGTTAAAAAGCGAAAAATAAAACAAAAAAGACAAATAACGAGACAGAAAAAGAGGTAAAATTGAAATAAAACACGAAAACGGATGAGAAGAATTAGGACTCAGAAAAAAGGGTGAAATGAGACAGGAAAAGAAGAGAAAAGGGACGGAGAAAGAGAACGCATCGTGTAGAATAAAAGAAAAGCTCGAGAGATAAAAGGAAAAATGAGGCAAACACAGGAATAAAGAACAGAAAAGAAAAGAAACCAAAAGGAAAAAGAACTCCGATAGAGAAAACGTGGAAAACGGAATGGATAAAGATGGTACAATAAACGGGAAAATGGGATAGAAAAATAGAAGGAAAACAGGAAAAACAGACTAAAAAAAGAAAAAAGTCAAAGCACGAGAAGGAAAGGAGATAAAAAGGATGAATATGGGAAACAGAAAGAGGGAAAAAAGAAGAGAAAAGACCGAAAACGGAAAAGAAAATAGCAAAAAACAAGACTAAAAATAAGAAAAAATGAGACAGGACACGAAGAAAAACACAACGATCAAACAAGAAACACGAAACAGAAAAAGGAAAACGAGCGAAAAACAGGAAAACTGGCAGAAAACGGAGCAAAAACCTGGAAATTGGTACAGAAAAAGAAAAAAAAATGGAATGAAAAGTGAAAAAACAAGTAAAAATAAGAGAGAAAAAAGGAACGGAGAGGTAAAACGTGTGGGAGAATAAGACAAAATGTCAATTCTAATTTCAAGTAAAACTACGTGTCTAATTTTGTATCCATGAAGGTCCAAATTCAATTTCAATTTAATGTCCAATTTCAAGTACAATTTGAATTCCAATTTCAAATCTAATTCTGAATGTATTTCCAAGGCTAATCTCGAGTCAATTTAAAATCAATTTAGGGTAGATGCACCAGTTATAGTGGGTGTACCAGTAGTAGTGGAAATTCGAAACATTTCAAAATTTTGATGGATTTTAGAATAATTTCGAGATACAAATAAATACAAATTTTTTCTATTGTAAAATATATATTTGTTACAGTTTTATCTAAGGTGCACAGTTAAAATTTAGGATTTTGGTGCAGAAATTACAAATCCAATAAGAAATTAAGCTTAAGAAATTCGTTACAAACCATAGCGTTTTAATAAGCCTACGCTGTTATTACCTGCTGCTATGGTCACTGTGAGTATTTTAAAGCACGACGGTAAACAAGATACCACTATTGTAGGAAACTATTCCACTATTCGAGGAACATTACCACTACTGAAGGAGCATAGATTATTGTCAGGATATTTTAAATATGTTAATCAACAGAATTATAATTATAATTTTGGTATGAGTTTAAAGTAAACATTATGGCGCACCATTTTATCACATAGCTCATTTGGAAACTGAACTTGAGCATCTAAATTGTCTTTAAATACAATCCTCCGACGTAATCCCACGATTACTGAAGCGTCTACCCTATGTCCAATTTCAGGTCTAATTGTAATTCCAATTTTAAGCTCGATATCAACCTTAATTTCAGATCCTATTTCATCTGTTTCAGCAACCTAGAAAAACTATCGGTTGGAAGCAATGTTGCGAATCGAGCGAGAAGTTAACCAAGCCTACTCACACGCGAAAGAGTAGGAGAAACATAGCATTCAACGCTTAAGACCCAAACAGAATGCTGCGTCAGCGTCAATTTGACTGTAAACCCGTGGGAAAACTGTCAGAATAACGCTGACGGATACGTTGACGCAGAATTCTGTTTGGACCTTTACGCCGCCCACGCAGACGTAAAAGAAATAGCCACCGGTGCTGTGTGCAGAAATTTTGTTACCCACTCACTCGCGCACGCACATCCTCACATCGTCTTCCTGCATAGCTTATTCCCGAGGCAAAAAACTCGTGGGGAATCAACTGCCCGTGAGGCTGGTGGCGCACTGTGATACAGATTATGCATAACGTTTTCTTCGTCTTTATCTTCGCCCTCGATTCCACTCACGGACGGGAGCGCGAGCCCTTGCGTGTAATCGGCATCAGCAGATTGGGCTGCAACGACGAACGTCGAGCGACAACTGTAGCTGTTAGCTAAACACATACTCGCAAAAACTCGTTGCAGTGCATGAAGAAATAAGAGTGGGAATTTTAAAGTAATGCTTATGCCGGCGTGTTCGTTAGAATGAGTACGCGTGTGTGAAAAAATTAGACCACACGAGTGTGGGCTTCGCAACACTGGTTGGAAGATTCTTTTTCACATTTTTTTACGCTGGCAGAAAACTCTAAAGAAGAATAATGAAATAGAGTAAAGAAAGTCATGTTCTAAAACCTAAAAAATATTTGAATTTCCTTTTTTCGCTAATTTATTATCTTTTAGGGATAAAAAATTCACGACCAGAAAACTTTTTCTAGACATTTATTTACTTCAAATATTCGTAACTCAGGTACCAAGCATCGGAGAGTAAATTATCTTAGCTATTCAGCAAGTAAAAAGTTTTTCTCAAAATTTCATGAAATTCTGTGACCTTTCGAATTATTGTGTATGATAATTTTAAGCAATGCTCTATTCTTAATAGAAACAGTAAGTAAATTGTCAAACTTCGATTATAGTGAATGAGCATCAACTTAATTTTTTTTTATAGTTGGTTCAAACAGATATTGATATGCCTAAGTCCACTTCAAAAATTTAACTTGCAATACTTAAAATAATACAAATTGAATCGAATAAATAAAACATCATCCATCATTCAAAACATCATCAAAATTATTCAAACCTCACGATTTGAAAGTCCCCGAAATCATGACCAAAAGCACCCCAATCTACGGCTTGACATTAAGAGTTTCAAATATAGACTCAAATTGTGCTCAAATGTTACTGCGGGCCACTCGAATGTGTCACCATCGGAGAGCGCGCTGATTAAGTTTTTGTCGTGACGTCGCGTCGCGCTGCCGATCATGCAGATGTGTGGTGGTGCTCCTCGCTTGCGTTTCAATAATGCGCGATATCAATGCATTCTGATTCTGTGTGACTTTACCCGCCGGAGTGGAAACTCCAACGGTTTCGATCATTCATGCGATGGGAAACACTATGCCCCAAGCTGAATGGATTTTGGAATTTACGATAGACGGACTTCGGAGGTATTTCGTTTGAGAGTTTGGGTTTTCTGCCAGCTGGTAGTTTTAGGCAGTTCTGGTTTTTTGGTTGATACCGTCTGGTGATATATTTTTGTGATTCACCTTGGAAGATATGTTTCTTTTCGAAATTCGATCGTTTAATCAACAGATTCTTAAGACTTAAGTTCTCGTTTCTTATATTAGAAGAAGATCTTGAAAGCGACGCGGAAATTTATCAAGGCGCTCTTTTGTTTATAGGATGAACTATGAGACGTGTGGGTTTTGTTCGAGTTAATAAGCAAAATTGCAATGTACAAACATAATAAAAACTATAGTTCGAATAAAGTCGATTTCATTCACAGTCATCACAAAAAAACACACACATGAGGGCAAGTCCATTACGATATGTTTTATTATAAGCTGATAATTACGGCCAAAGTGATTTTGTCAATATGCGTATTGAATAAAATTCCTCTCTAATTGTCTATGTAAATAATTTCGATAGACACAAACAATTTTTGTGCAAGTGAAGGAATGCGGTTAGCTAACTTCGTAAATACCATCTTGTCTCGAGTAGGTCTATCAAAATTATTTGAACGATACATCGGTTGACGATCGTTTGCAAGCAGATGGATATTTGCTTCTAGCAAAGGCTCAATTCAATTCCTCACGCAGCTCGCAGGCGACCGGTTTGTGCGCGACCAAAACGCGTCGTATATTCATAAAATTATCGGCCACCGTGTTCGTGCACCGCGGCGAGCTGCGAGTGAATGTCCACCATTAGCTTCGCAATCTACAGTCTCGTCGGCCGTGTTGACGTCATTGCCTTTGTAACAGCAAACTACGGCCGGCGATGATTCCCGTTGTTTTACTGTGGCACAGTAGCGCACACCGGCGATGCGATGGAGCAATACATGGAATACCAGCCAGCCAGTAAATGCCCCGATGAAGATCTTTTCTTGATTAATCTCTCGGTCGAACGAACCAGTTTCACCGCACGCGTCAGTGTATTGATTCCATAACGGCTTCAAAACCCAAACAACGGACGTCGGCGACGCCCGTCCTTGTCTATGGAGTAGCCTCTTTACCAATCAATAAGGTACACATCTTATGGCGTCACAAAACATCAACAAAGCTCGCCGTCCGTGCCATACCTTTAAACGGTCGGTGGGAATCGGTGTGCGTTGCTCGTGCTGGCGCCCATAAAACGCATGCAATGAAAGCAATTTATCCATCCTTCAGCACGTTGACACGCGAAATGATCGAACCGATCGAACCGTGAGAAACCATTTGAGGTATTATTCAAACAGAATGTATTTTTTTCTGGAGACCTCCACGCGTTGGCAGAAAAACATTGGTTGGTCATCGCATCATTAGAAGTTATTCCACACCGCAAATTAAGTATGACTCACGCTTGGCTGGCAATCGTCAGCAGCATGGACGTAAAACTTGCCGAAAACAAAAAAAAACTACGATACACGGAAAATGCTGACCTGTTTGGAGTAAATTGGTTTGACGGTGGTTACCTGGCTGTTGAGGGTTAGAAGAGACGCATGCAGTTTCGTTTTTGTCCGCGTACACGGGTCCACTCAGGGTCGGCCGCTATTCACAAGGTGAGAGAGCGTATGGAACCGCAAATGTTATTGAAGTAGACCAAGTCCCGTGTTTTGAGCGATAGATCCTTAGGCGGTAGGTAGTGTACAGCTTCGTGGTTGCAGCAGAAAACGTCATATGTACCCTAATGTATTCGAAACTGATCTGATTACTTTTAAGCAATAATTTACTATTTTTCCTCATCATTATGACGTATTACAGGGTGATTAGTGTTGCATGTCATCATCGCAAATCTTGGAAAGTGTCAATATTTATTGTTAAAAGTGTAGTTTGATGTTTGTGATTCGTTTTGAAAGATTGTTTGTTTTTGTTTCGTTGCAATCATGTACTCAAAAAGATAACTGATAATTGAAGAAAATCAAACCTTATCAGATTTTAAGCTCAAACACAATGGCGCCAACTTAAAAAGGTACAAAGAAATTGGTACGTACAAAATCCGCCAACGATATGAATCTCTGCCCACGGTTTGGACCAAAATAATGGTAAACTAATTATGGTAAGGGAGTGAACTCGCCGGAATTCATCCTAATCCGGGTGATCAATGGCAAGGATCGTCGATCAGAAATATCATCAAATATAATTTGATACTTAAAGCTGAATTCAACAGAAAGCAGCGGTTTCTCGGATTAACGGAGAAGCAGAAACAGGCTAGAGTGACTGTGAAATAACACTTTCTCTCTGTGCCAGTTGCATCCTACCAAATAATGCAACAAAGCAAAGCCTTGGCCTTAAACGTCTTTCTAAGACTTGGTCCTTCGTTATCGACAGACTTCACAGCCGGCTATTAGATTACAGGACAGCTACAGGGCTATTGCAATAATCCTACTGACTCTATCTAGCAGCACCGCCTAGCCGAGATTCGAACATACGACGACTAGCTTGTTAGACCAGTATCGTACCTTAAAGCTTACTGGACGGTCACCAAATAAAGCGTAAACAACACACATTGCACATTCCCGGTAAATCCTCTAATATGGTATAAATACCAGGATGATATATCCCCCCTCTGCGTAAAATGAACATATTGCATACGATATTATTCCAGGTCAATATTATAGATTATTTACATTGTTGCTGCAATCGCACAAATTATTCTTGTTTGTTATATTGAGATTTGAAACTCTCATACATCGCCTGTAAAGAAATCGCTCTCAAAACGGATGTGATGACTGAAAATAGAAAATACTACTTGTTCTAAAATCTTTGTAAGGACCCGCATAATCGTAACAGTATCTACAATATCTTGTTATTGATATTGTACGTCATTGAGCCTTACCTGCCTGAAGTCAATGGTCATGCCCAAGTAACATTTTTGTTGTATAACAGCTTATTAAATTATTGTACAGCTGAGTTCCACGGAACAAGAGCCTGATAAGCTATTATATAACAAAAATGTTACTTGGGTGGTACTCTAACTATCCAACGTCTTACCGTTTTCAAAACATTGGCCTTAGATACATCTTGTTTCAATCTTCATACGTGTTGGCCTTGGGTTTTTCTCGACCCAACACTAACAAATGTTTGCTATGGGCTTTTCTCAACTCAACTCAACTCAATGTGCTTTGGCTTTGGCTTTTCAACCTCAACCTTAATGTGGTTTGGCCATGGACTTTCCCTCTCTCAATCCTAATTTGCGTTGGTCATAACCTTTTCCCGACTCATCTTTAATACTCGTTGAGTATGATCTGTTGCCGGTACAAGTTTAATATACTTTGGCCATGGGCTTTTTCCGGCTCAATCCTAATTCGCGTTGGCCATGGTGCTCTCACCGGCTCAACTTTAATACGAATTGGCCTTGGACTTTTCCCGGCTCAATTTTAATATACTGTAAGTTTCTAATTATAAATTAATTACCATTACCGTGAAGCCCCGGTAACATGAATCACATCTCGCTCAGATTAAGCGAGTTTATGTTAAATCTGAATATTTGGTAGCTCTATTCATTGTGACATACGCGCAAGTTGCGCACCTTATGAATATGTTTTGATATGACGAACTGAAAATGTGTTAAATATGCTCGATTTCTAAACGTTCCAATAGTAGAAAATAGGAAGATCGCTTGGTAGTTCCGCCTAAAATGCTCTATCTTTGGTGCAGAAGAAAGATATGTTGCATATGAACTATGTATTTTGCTTATATTGCTTTAGCTGTTGGGCTTCCACTTGCTTGCATTCATATTACCGGGGCTCAGATTAAAGAAGGACTTACCAGCAAGAGCTTCTGTCGATAAAAAATGGTCAAGTCTTAGAAAGACGTTTAAGCCCAAGAAAAAAAAACAGGGAGAGCTTATGGTACTGTGTATAACTTTAATCACGAATGGAGCTGAAGCCTCGTTTGCAACGCAATTACCTACCCTTTATACAACTACACTATTCCGCAGTATTCAGCAACAATACTGCCACCAAATGTTTAAACAAGTCCTACCTAATGCGAACAACTTCGCAAAACAAATAGCCGAAACAAATTCGCACTTTCATTCGGAATATCACCCGAATGACCAATATACACTGAAGTCTTTTTTTATGGTTTGTTTTTAAACAACTATTGTTCTGTGAATTTACACGGGTTTTACACGAGTTTTACGATTTACGAGGTGTTTTTACGCGAATTTCAGAGTTTACGCGGTTTTGATATACGGGGAATGTGACCTTCGCGTAAAAAGTGTAAAAATTTCAGTGTACTGCGCTGCGAAATATATTTCTTTTTCATCTCATGTTGCACCTCTAAAGTTTCCCCGAAAGTTCGATTTGCCAATGGATCGCCAATGTGATGTCCTGTGTTTCACTATCTGCCAAGCGACTCAACACTTTCTCTCTGCGCCAGTTACACGCTTCCGGCAACTACCCAAATAATTCAAATAACGTGTAAACAACACGCATTACTCATTCCAGGCAAATCCTCTAATCTGGTTTAAATACCGGGATGCTACACCAAGGTGCTCACAATCAGCAAAACGATCATATATATACAACGAAGCTTATTAATATTTTCAAAGATAAGTTGGTTGTCCAGTGGTTTCAAAATGTTTCCAGCGTGATGGTTTGGAGAGGAATTTCAAGTAATGTCAAACTTTCGCTACTCTTCATCGTAGCGGGAGTAGAAATGAACATTAGTTACTACAATGAACAAGTTTTGAAGAATCATTTGCTAGTATATTCATGTTATGAAATTACACCCAGATTGAAACTATTGCCACAGACTAACAGACGTAACACTTCGAACAAATTTTCTAACAAAACATCGTTTCAATGAAACCCCAAAAACTTGGAAAAAACACTAGCATCACCTGGTGCAGTCTTCGCGCTATGCAAAGCAGCTTGCCATAAAATTAGCAATGCTATAAATTTACTACGCGTATGACACGATCGATCGAGGTCAGCTATGACAGATTATGCACTACTACAGATTTCCGAATAAACTAACGCGCTTGTTCAAGGCGACGATGGATCGAGTAATGTGCGTTGTTCGAGTATCAGGGGCAGTCTCGAGTCCCTTTGAATCTCGAAGAGGGTTACGGCAAGGTGATGGGCTTTCAAGTTTGCTGTTCAACATCGCTTTGGAGGGTGTGATAAGAAGAGCGGGGGGATAGACACGAGAGGCACGATATTCACGAAGTCCGTCCAGCTTCTTGGTTTCGTTGACGACGTTGACATCATTACACGTACCTTTTAGAGGATGGCGGAAACGTACATCGGAATGAAAGCTGAAGCCAAATGGATTGGACTTGTCATTAATGTATCGAAAACAGAACACACTCCCGGATTCATTTAGACGGTGATGAAATCGAGGTGGTAGAAGAGTTCGTGTATCTGGGCTCACTGGTTACCGCAGACAACGATACCAGCAGAGAAATAAAAATACGCATTATGGCAGGAAATCGTGCCTACTTTGGACTCCGTAGGACGTTGCGACCGAACAAAATTCGCCACAGCACGAAGTAAACAATATACAAGACGCTGATTAGACCGGTAGTCCTTTACAGTCATGAGGCATGGACTATGCTCGTGCAGGACCAACGCGCCCTTAGTGTTTTCGAACGGAGGGTGTTGCGCACCATCTACGGCGGAGTGCAGATGGAAGACAGAACGTGGAGGAGGCGAACGAACCATGAATTGCATCAACTGCTTAGGGAACCACCCATCGCTCACACCGCAAAAATCGGTTGTCTGCGATGGGCTGGGCACGTCGTGAGGATGTCGGACAACAGTCTGGTTGAAAAAGTTCTCAATAACGATCCGACTGGAACGAGACGGCGGGGCGCGTTGCGAGCAAGATGAATCGATCAAGTGGAAGGCGACCTGCGGACCCTACGCAGACTACGTGGCTGGTGAATTGCGGCCATAGACCGAGTGGAATGGAGACGACTTCTTCGTACAGCAGAGGAAACCACGGCCTGGAGCTGATTAGGATAAGATAGATTTACTTGTGTGCAGACATCGTCATATAGCACAGAGACGTGTAAAAAACAAACGTGTATCTAAGCAGTTTGTCTATGTCTCCTTTGCTTATGCCTGAGCAAGTGTATATTGTGAGATGGTGAATACAACTGAGAGACATGCTTTTGAATAGCGCCCGCACATAGTGAGCACTGTGTTCGGAAAGCTCATAGTAAGCACGGTGCAATGCACTGTGCTTCTTATAGCTTTTTGTTTTGCAAACTTCAACTGGAAATTAAGAATCTCTAGTTCTACTATTTATAAAAGTTATTCAAAATCTAAAACCATATTTTCTTCACTAGAAACTTCGAAGAATATTAAAAGTTAAGGTTTTTATTAGGGGTTAGGTCGTCTGTGTTCATGCCTTACACGTCATCCTGAGCTACAAACGATTGTCGACGAACTTGTAGAATAAAAATATTATTCCGTTTTCAGCTAAGATTGAACTTGTTAAAGTAACCTTCAATTAATGATTGAAGATATCATTAACCCTTTTAAAATCTCTCAAATCTTTCTATTGTTGCGAAGGTTACGTCTCCTGGGATTATATTACTAAATCGTGGGCAGGTTTATTCAAAACCTGATCCAAGACTAGTAAACACTCACATATTGTATGGTATATCTAATCAAGCTATTGGCGAAAATCCATTACCAGACGAGCAGCAGGGCTGGTAGATCCGCTTCCTTTAAGGCATGCTATGTGATGCTTCCTTCCTCCCGGCACCTATTTCTTACATTCCTATATTGTTAATATGCATTTCAAGCAGCCGATGACAGCCATCAATAGCTTGGTCGATAGATTGTAAACCTTATAATAGGTGAGTGTTGATTAATTTTGGAACTAGGCCTATGTTCCAAGCATGGACACTAACAACTTCGTTAGTAAAAATGTGATTTTTCCAATTATTTAAAAACGTGTCACAATATATGTGTTTATTTCTTTTCTGGTACAAGTCCACAACATATGTGGTATCCAAGGAAATAACAGTTATTGTGGTAGATCCAAGCACTGTGCTTCAAGGCAGAGCTACTCAGAGACATTTCTGTGCGAGAGCATGTGCTGTATACTTGGATGTGCCTACGCTGTTTTCAGTTATTCCTTGGCTCGAAAAGCACAGCACACGATAGTCTCTTGCTGATAAAAATAGGCGCCTACTAGTCACTTTAAAATATATTGTGCAGTCCCGGTAGATTTTGTGCTACACAGTAAGAGAATAGTGCTACTCCCAATGTCTGCTTGTGTGTTATCTGACAACAGCGCCAGCGCAAGCGAGTGGCGTTCACGCGCAGCGACTGTTGTTTGAGTCTTCGCTTAAGTGAACATTTGAAATGATCGTTTTTATTGGCGATGGAATGAGGCTGCAGTGTTACGTCTGTTAGTCTGTGCTATTGCGTTTAGCAGAACTCCATTCTGCCTCATCAATCAAAAGCACACAAGAGTGGTGTCATCAGAATGTATCATCCCAGTAATGACATATTTCATCACTGGATCTCAATTCCTTGTTTTGCATGGGGATACATGATCAGAAGCACAAATGGTCAGACTTTGGAATCATTCAAGCCAGTTTTAATACTGTTAGGACGATTTCATAAACCCCTTCGTATTGTGTTTCAGACATTCCCGAAACCCCGAAAGTGATTGAAACTTCAACTTGAATTAAACCAAGTTTACTATCTGTTAGTCGATTGCTCGCAAGTACAATTCAACTAAATTCGAGTGAAATGAATATGAAACGTATTATCCACCGGAATTCCCATTTCAAACTATAGCAAACTGTATTTGTTGTATTCTCGTGCCGGTCTTTATCAATATTTACATTGATCGTTTGAATTCATATTTTAAGTCCCTGTAAACAAACCACCGCCGGAGTTGTAAAAAAGTGAGTTTTGGTTAAATCAATTCGGTATGAAAAGAAAATAGGTACCGTTCAAGCGAATTGTTTTGACAAGTGTTGTCTAGACTTTGTTTCATTGAAACTATCGATGCGCAATTGTTTTTAAAATCACACAAATAGCTTATGGTTAGATTTGCTGAAATGATTACTAAGAATTTATTGACCGATTTAAAGTTCAAATCATGTTTAAAAAAGTACTTCGAATAAGCTCCCGATTGCCAGCCATTTGTTGAGTAGTAAAATGAAACGTTTAGGAAAACCTAATTGGTAGCACATGTTAACTGTTTATCCAATGCTTTAATTATCCGTCTATCAAACTAATCCTCACCAGTCGTCCACGGACAAACGAGCGGGCGTCTATTCGCAACAAGAACAGGCAAACACACTTCACGACACAAATGTGACATTATTTCCTTAACCCATAGGAGTTAGGTATGTGTCACATGAATATACATCCCGCAAAGTGGAAATGATATACAGCGTGCGGTGGACGGAGGACGACGTTCGTTGCTGCCGGCTGAAGTCAGAGAATCTTGCGATCCGAGAAAGTGATAGCCGCGGACCGGCTCGTACCGGATTGCGCGTGCGTCATCATCCGTTGCGAATATTTCGCCACTTAGCGCGAGCTGCTGCAGCAGCAGCGGAGTGGTAAATGAATGAACCATCGATGATGATCTCGCTAGGATCCGATCAAATTGATTCGATCAATACGATCGGTCTAGCTAGCCAGCCAGCCAGCCAGCCAGCGAGCGTAGCGAAGCAATCGAAGTTACAGATTGTAGACGGTCATGATACGGATTCATTGCATGCTTAATCGTAGACCGACTTTAGGTTTACAACCAGGTGTTAATTTGTTAGTGCAATCCCTGGGAATCTATTATTGTCGCCGGAAGCCACTACCTACGCTGCTACTACGTTGTGGGCGAGCAATTATTATTAAATGGAGAAGTGCTATTTTCGCACGGAAACGTTGAAATTATGACACTTGGTGATGCATTTTTCGTGTTTCGCTGAGCAGACACTAACTCGTGACACTGAGGAAGCTGTTTACGTTCTGCAACACTGATATTCGTAGTATCGAAATAATATCGCTGTTGTTGTTTTGTATTGTCAATTCAATATTGTTCACATACCCCGTTAATTTTGTGAAACGAGATTGCAATAAAGATTCAAACTGTTAACATACGTTTCTAAAAACTGATTTGAAAGACTGTGTGCGGCAGGTGGGTTAGATTCAAGAGTTATAAGCTGTTATAAGTACACTTCCTGTCAATGATCGCAAGATGAAATTTGACAGCTGAAATACGAACACTCACTTTCACAAATTGAAAATCAACTATCTATTCTCACATGAACTTCTGCTGAATTCTCAAACCACACTATAGAGTGGCGACAGAAAACAAATAATTAGCATTAGAAGTTGTTGATCATTTTGTGAAGCCAAATTCCTAATCAGCCACAGAAAAACAAAACAATAATAGGTATCGCAATTCCCACCTGGCAAACAGCGCACATTTACTTTTCAAATTGACCTATTCCAGTGGACGACGACGGCGTCGGAGTTAATACTGACTTTTTATGGCTTTACAACAAGTAAAGTCGATAGCTGAAATTTCCTGCTTGCGAATGCCAAAGTCATACTACATACAGTTCGTCTACCATTTTTGCCGTTGTTGGTGCGATAAAAATTCGGCACGTAGTCACACCGCCTGGAGTGTGTTTAAGTTAGCGAAAAAATAAAAAAAAAATGAACAAAAAAACCTTCATTTGCCCACACAGAAAAGCTTATCTTGCCACCAACAACCAATTGTGTGTGAACTTACCTCGCTTTTACTGCCGTTATCCAGTATGAGCATTTTCAGCAGTGTACGCTTCAAACCTTGGTTATCCAGGCAGTTCAACCTAAACTTGTCACTGGTCCAGCCTGCCATTGTGAGAAATATGGAAGAAGTCATACCTTCCTCACCGTGTGCTGCACGAAAGCAGAGTCCCAGAGGAGTAGCAGTAGCACCGTGCCGCGGAGAATAACTTTATTTTTTCGAGTCGACAAGCTGCTCGCTTTTGGTTGGTTGACTTCTCGAGTGGTGCTCAAGGCGTACCGGGTGGTGGCAGACCGATTGACGTAGGCTTATGTAAATTTTCTCCTTCAAGGCTCAAGCTTCATCAACATTTGAACCATCCGATAGTAGCGGCTTAGCAATGTCAAACAAAAGGTTGTTTTGTGTCTTTTTGATATTTCAGATATTTTACGATTAAATTCTCTGGACCGCTTGTGGGGGTTACAGAGGTGATTGGAATGCAATCGAAACAGGCGTACTGTTTTATTATTTTAACAAGTTATTTGCTTCTCAACTTGCCAACAGCACATATTTACACAGAAATACACAGCGCAGAAAGGCCAGCCAGCCAACAGGTTACCGAGGGGCCTAGGCTATTATCGCGCTTCTCTCGCTACTAGTTTCCTTTTCAGGTTGTCCACAATCCACGGAAGCAGCTACTAGTATCTTCCATTAAACACCCATTTAACCAGACAATAATTTATAATTTTGTTTTCTTTACCTTTTACAGATTATGCAAATATTGTTTTCGCTCCGATTTACTCGCTAAACATTTACACTGTGTTTTTTATTGCCCTTGTTCACTGAATTTCTCACTTCCAATGTTCTATCGCAGTGTTTTCAGCATGGGGAAGTTCACACAACAACAGCGCATTAGACTTTCAAATATCACAATTTAGTCATCAACGCTTCGTACTCCCTAATAATTACAACCTAGCGAAAAGCGCACTCAGAAACACTATAGTCATACGAATAAAATAAAAAAAAAACACTTTCTACTACTTGTAATCACTTCAGTTACTACAATGATCTGTTGACTTTCAATCTCATCCGGATACTAGAAACGATTAGATAACTAATAATCAATTGCTGTTCGTCCGGAGTAACCCGTAGGCATCTATCGATTCTCATTGATCACACTAAATTTCGGGGGCTCGTCGGTTTTCTAGCGTTGAAACTTATTTGCTTATTTGCTTATAGCCCCCAGTTTGAGAGACACCGTACGTTCGATTCAGCCGCTGGTTGCTGGTAAACTGAAACATACCGAGCAGTGCGCGCTTACTTTTACCTCTGTTACTACTGCTGAGCTGATGCTGACTCTGCTGACTAAGCTATCACAGTACGGGCACTTTGGTTTTGTTTGTGTTGTGTTGTGCTACAAATGCCGTTTTCATTCCAGCATATACGATTATCAACACGATGCGAACCACCAAAAGCGAAACGCCATGTGCTCTGACCGAACGGCTATGGTTGAATGAAGAGGAGCTTAAAAGCACGGGACGTCACTGAAGCTGGGCGGCTGGGCGTGGGAGTTTGCGTGCTGTGAAGAGAGCTTTCGCTTTGTCTGCTGGAGGAGAATAAGGTAAAACAGGTCCCATCAGATGAAAGTAGAAATCCCGAAACTAGCAGATAGATAAAGTCAGTTGATTCCAAAAGTCCTTCGAAATTAATTCATGTGGTCTCTTTTCAAACCGACTATGGACTTGTCTCAAAAAGACTGTGCCCAGAATGCAAAGATAAGGCTGGTTCAAGAAGTCCCCAGGAATAAGTTGAACCGGAACGCAACAGCGAGCAAAGAAACACTCAAAGAAGTTCTACAAGGATTTACTGACGACATACGTTTTCATTATTACAAGCAGCAAATTCTAGCCAATATCCAGGAGCTAAGGTCGATTAAAGAACGCCTGTCGATTGTAAAGAGAAAACTTGAGAAGAAGGATGGTATTGCAAGCGACGAGAAAGAGTTTAATCTTTAAATCTGCATTGTTATATATCCCGCAGGCAAGAAAGAATTACTTTTATGAATAGATACGAGAACCTGTCATCCTGTGATCCTTGTAATGCTTTTTAACTTTGACTTGGTATAACTTTCGCAGTGTACGTTTAGGTGTAAGTGTTAGCCCTGGCGTGCCCAGGCTCGCAGTTTTTAATTTAACAGGCCACTAATTTTGTGATAAGTTAATTAATTGTGTAAAAATTGAATTAAATTGCGTTCCAGTTTCAAATCCAATTTTAAGTCCAGCTGTAAATTAAATTTGAACTTTAGTTTCAAGTCTGATTAAAGCTGAATTTCAAGTTCAAATTTAATTCTAATGTCATGCTCAATTTCGACACAGATTTTATGTCTGATTTTATGTCCAACTTCAAGTATAATTTCAAATACAATTTCAACTCTAGTTTCAAGTCCAATTTAAAACCAATTTAATACCATTTTTAAGTTAAGTGTCCACGCATTATATTTTCGTGGATTTCAGGACAGCATACGATACAGTCGAGCGCAAACAGCTAGGTATGGTAGATAGTGCACGAGAACGGTTTTCCGCACAAACTAGACGCGGTTGATTAAAGTTACCCTGGAGTGAGTGATATGTTACGTGCATGATTCGGGGGTACTTTTGAGTCCTTTCGAATCGCACACAGAGTAGTGGCAAGGGGATGGACTGTTCTGAATGTTATTTAACATCGCTATTGAAGGTGCGCTTGGGACCATGGAGGCAATCTACGCCAGAATAAAAACGGAGGCTAGGAGGATTGAGTTTTAAATCAACGCGTCGAAAACCAAACATATGGTAGAAAATGTCTCCAGAGAAAACAACGTTTGCCTCCCACGGACAGTGACTGTTGACAGCAATGTAGGTACATGAAGTTGTTGATGAGTTCGTATATTTGGTATCTCTGGACACCGCCGACAATAATACGAGTAAGAAGATTTAATGACGCAATCCAGCGGGAAGTCGAGCCTACTTTTCTCCCCGCAAGACGCTTCGATCAAGGAGCATGTGCCGCCGCACAAAGTTGCCGTTGACGATGTACAAAACGCTAATCAGACTGGTAGTTCTTTACGGACTTGAGACAGTAATTTTGCTTACCGAAGAAATACGTGCACTGACCGTATTTGAACGAAAGGCGTTACGGACTTGTTTATGCGGAGTACAACCGGATAGCAGACGGAGGCGTACGAACTACGAGTTACAGGCACTACTTGGAGAAATTCCAATCGTATATCAAGCGAAAGTTGGGTGATTACGGTAAGTCGGTCACGTCGCAAGGATGCCGGACGACTGTGCAGTGAAATCCGTTCTCTTCAAGAATTCCACCGGTACTAGAGCCGGAACCGGAATAGAGGGACCCAATGTGCTAAAAAGCTGACTTGCGTGAGTCGAGACACTCAACGAATTGGTGACGAGTAGCCCAAGACCGAGTACAGTTGGGTAGGAATACTTAATACGGCAAGAACCAACCCGGCTGTGAGCTGGTAGAAGGAGTAAGTTTAAGTTAAATGACGGTGGAAAACTTCAAAGAAACGCCGGAAAATTGCATGCAATGTTGCATGTAGGGGTTTTTGGGGCTAGGGAAGGTTCTCTCGATGGCAAAAGACCCCTCCTCCCCCCAAAAAGAGGGGGGGCTCCCATACAAATCTATGCCTATAAAAATGAATTTCTGTCTGCTCTATGTTCCTTATAGAATCGAAAACTACTGAACCGATCGGCGTGCAAATTTGCATGTAGGGGTTTTTGGTGCTAGTGAAGGTTCTTATGATGGTTAGAGATCCCTCCCCCCACTAAGAGGGGGGCTCCTATACTGATGAAATACAAATTTCCTCATAACTCGAAAACTAATCAAGCAAATGGAATCATATTTAACATGTGGGTGTTTTTGCAGGCAATTTTTTTTTCACTGGTGAATTGAAAACTCCCCTCTTTAGGAGGGGAATAATGACCCCTCTCCCTTTTAAGAGGGGGGCCTTCATACAAATGAAATACAAATTTCCTCATAACTCGGGAACTAATCAAGTAAATGGAACCAAATTTGACATGTGGGTGTTTTTGGAGACAAGGATGTTTTCTATGGTGAATTGAAACCTCTCCCCGCTTCAGGAGGGGGGCTTCTATACAAATGAAATACAAATTTCCTCATAACTCGAGAACTAATTAATCAAATGGAACCATATTTGGCATGTGGGTGTTTTTGGAGGCATAGGAGGCAATTGTGTCTATGATTAATTAGAACCCCTCTCCCTTCTTGGGAGGGGGAGAGAAAAAAAGGAAAACCCGTAAAGAAAACTAGGAAAACGAGAAAGAAAATGAGGACAAACTGAACAAAATAGACGAAAAATGGGGAAAAAGGATGAAAACGGCACAGAAAAGGAGGGAAAGCAAAGAAGAAAATACGGGACCAGCAAAATAGAGAACAGAGAACAGAAAAAGAAAAAAAACTAGTCCCGTAACTGCCCTGTACTCTAATAGCTGGCTGTGAAGTCTGTTGAGAAATAACGGTCAAGTCTTCACGGAGAATAAAATTGTAGTTTCAACCATATTTATGGTGTGGTTATCGTTATGTTTGTGAGTAAAACAGAAATTTCATTTTGTTTCGAACTGAAAAGCATGATTGAAATAAAAACATTTATTATTATATCAATGTTAAATTCAAAACTGTGTAGAAAGGACGTTTAAACCCAAGGCTTTGCTTTGGAAAAGAGGCATTAAGAAGACGAAAAATGAGAAGTAAACGAGATCAAAAGTGTTTTAACCGAAAATTGACGACGAAAACTGGAAACTGAAACTGAAACGGAAACTGGAAAAAGGGAAATGAAAAGTGAAAAAACAGGAAACGAGGACAATAACAAAAAAAACGAGTGAAAACATCAGGAAAACATAAGGAAAATAGGACAGGAAACGAAGGAAACGGAAAAATGAAACCGGAAATACGGGACAGAAAAATGAAAAAGAGGAATAATGGAAGAAAAGCGAGTGCAAAAACCAAGAAAAAGGTACTGAAAAGGAGAAAAAACGGAATGAAAAGTGAAAAATGGTACCGGAAAAGAGAAAAAAAAAACAGCAGAAAAGAGGTAAAATGTTTGAGAGAATAAGATGAAAAATATAAATTCTAATAAGTATACTTCGTGTCTAATTTCGTATTTATGTGCGGTTTAAAATAAAACTTCAAATTCAAATTTGTGCTGATGCAAGTCTAATTTAATATCTAATGTCAAGTTCAAGTATAATTTAATTCCCATTTAAAGTTCAATTTTAAGTTTAATTTCAAGTCAAATTTTAACTTTACCAAGTTCAATTTAATACCAATTTGAAATACAATTTCAAGTCCAATTGCCAATTGCAAATAAAAACTTAAAATTCTGTTTTGAGCCCAATTTCAAGTCCAATTCCAAGTAAAACTTTCAAAACTAATTTTAAGTCCAGTTTCGAATTCAATTTTAAATCTTAATTTAATATGAAGTAGAGGTCGCAACTTAATACTTTTTTATATACGATTAAGATATAACTAAATGTTACAATCATCTATACTGCTTTATAATTCACAGCCATAAGTTGTATATGACGACATGACCGACTGCAAAACAACTTATTGTAAACTTCGCTTTGCCATACTCTAATCATTATGTAATCCAATGTAAAATTGACATTCATACGACTTAATGTGGACTTTCTATTACGAATTTGTATTACTTGGGAAGTATTCCCGAATAACGGTAAATGAATATCAAAACAAAGCAAAGCCTAGGTGGTACATTCCGTTATCGAAACTTGACCTTCTGTTTTTACAGACTTCGCAGCATAGCCAGTGCAGGACAATTGCAGGGCCAGTTGCTACGATCCTATTGACTCTGACAGCCTCTCCCAGTCAAGAAATGAATAGCAAAAGAGTTTAAATATCGTTTACCATGCTGCATCAATATCCGGACACTTAAGCAGGTCATATGTTTAATATGCTCCGTAAACAATAATTTCGCAACATTCTAGTAATTGATTTGAACTGAATCAAATATAAACCCTAAATTTGCAATAACACGTCAATTATACAATGAAAACTCAATAAATACATTAAAATAAGAGAAACAAACAGGCTTGTCTTGTTCATAAACCCGGAAGTAAACAACCTATTACTTGTAAAATGTAGTATTAAATAATAATCTTTTTTTACTTCTAATGCCATTTTGTCGTCATTAACGGTACGATTTTAGTTAAGTGCTACACTGATCCACTTACCTAACCAGAGAACGAAAGTGGTTAAATACTTCTACATTAAATTCCTTAAAGTATTTTGGATTTCCAAATATTTTGACGGTTCCATGGATCGAAACTTCTTCTCTTACCACACATTCTGCCTGGTTCAACATGTCTTTTCGCATTTTCTAAGAAATACAGTAGGCAGTTACCATCAGTAGTTAAACATGTCCGGGTTTAAAAACATGGTTTTAAATCTGGTCAATTTATAGAAATACACTTTATTTCAACACATTAATGAATGACACCGTTTCAATTAATTAAAACTAACCTTCTTTGTTGATACTAAGCCCAAAAAGTTGGTTACTTTATAATAATAAGTTCCAAAAACCTTAAATCGCGAAAGCACTACTTATTAGTAATCTGAAAAAACTCGCAGAAAAAAGACACTGTTTGACACGAACATTACGTTTAGATTGATTTAAGTTATTTCGCGCAGCCTACTTAACCACCGATTATGTTTAAATGATCTTAGATATATTTGTAAAGTAATCCACATACCTACACCTCATAACTTGCATTTATTATTACATAATAAGGATAAGTTAGTGAAGGTGTCCGGATATTGGTACCGTCCGGATTTTGATGCAACATGGTATCATGTTTATTTTATTTTTGGAATTGTACAAAAAGCCTTGTTTTATGTAGATAGCACCTCAATAGTAACCTCAATACTGCACCCCTACTGGCACGGTTGTTGCAAAGTTGTTGTGGTAACCGAAATAAGACTAATTTCAGTCGTAATCCGGTTGCTTCAACTAAATGGACCGAAAGTGTGCTACTTGAGGCTGTGTTCGATAAATTTTTGTCAAAATTAACTGTCAGATAACTTTCTCAAAACTTTTGCTTAGTATGGATTTTTTTGCTCTATATCAATATTCTATATCAATACTCATCAATAGTGTTCACCGATTTTATCTTGATTTAAATTAAGCAAGCTAGCAGTATTGACGGGATGATATATTGAATTACCTTTGTAGTAAAATTTTGGGCTCAGGAATAAAATATTATCCCATCATTAGTTACCGGATCTTTAACCCTCTAACGGGCAACACCGTAAAAACGATACGATTAAGATAATGATTACTTTATCATGACAGTACACACAAAAAAACCTTAAGTTCTGATTTTCATGCAAAAATAGTAATCTGGAGGAGCGCCAGGTAAGAACAAGTCCAATTTCTCTTTTTGTTTTTTTATGTCTAATGCTCTGCCTAGATATTTTTTCAATTCAGATATATTACAAAATTACAATAATGCATGAAATTTACTCATAGAACATTTTTTTAGGTTAATCATTTTGTTCTAGATGTCCTTTTCCTTCAAAAGTAAAAAATGGAATATTCGCGCATTAATTATTTTCGGAATTTTTGTTTTTGAAAGATGATAACTTTTGAATGCATGGACAGAATGTTATGATATTAGTATCAAAATGACAAGAAATCTGTTCTGAACACATTTTGCATATTGCCAATTAAAAACAAATTTCGTACGCGGCTCTGGAGCTTCAAAAGCGAAGGCCGTCTGCAGACGGTCTTACCCGTTAGAGGGTTAATGAATAATATGTCTTTCCGGTGATCAATTCCAATTTATTTCTGCACAGAAATGTTATAGCAGTGTAAAATGTTATCTTGTAAATTTACGAATTTTTAAATCCAATAGTATATAAACGAATTACATCATACACCGTAATTTACTTGTCAATGTTTAGTTCACTGGCTACTTTTAGTTGGGTTGGGTTGGGTTGGGTTAGTAGGGATGACAATTTCGTTGCTTTTTAGCCGGCTGAAGGGCATTTGATTGTATCCTAATAAACCAACATTGTCCCGACTATTCATTTGTTTACCAGCGTTCTGAATAATACTAATGAATTCTTCACGGCAGAAAAATTTAGTTTAGTTTATTTTTATTGAAAAACATATGACGTGAGACATTTGCAGTTTATCACGAACTATTTTGTGAGCAGGTTGAGTATGATACGTGTCGTATATCAAATATTTCAATATTTTCGGTGAATTGTCGTCTATCAATTGCATAATGATAATGTAACGATAGTTAACGGCGACATTCCTGTTGTAGTTTTTGCTTTTCAGAAAGACCTTGAAACGCTTGATACGTAATTGTGTGATTGAAAGGGATAATCACACATCATCGATCATCATTATACTTCGATGCTTATTGAAACGGTGGCACGAAAAGTGATTTAAAATTAACCAAATGATGTTCGCTAACAAAGTGTGTGATTTCATCGATTGAGAAGTTACGTAGCAATGATGAATGAACGAAGCGTGTTCAATTGGATAAAAAAGATTGAAACAATCATACGCTATTTGTCTCGAAAATAGTACCAATGGCACACAACTCTTACTTGCATGAGCATTATAATTATTGTTGATTCAACACCTCTTTCGATAGAAGGCCACGAGCAATGAAATTTAAGTCATTTGGTGATGCACATTGACGTCAGTGCAAGAAATTACCGACTGTAGCCACATCAAAAATTATATCCAGCTTCGCATGAAAACTTTTTTGAATTGGCTTCACCTTTCCGCAAATCTGGGTCTTTTCTAATGAGCCATGATTCATCGCGTGAAGGGTGTTCGCGCGTCATTATCCTTACTGCGCGCGCGGCACATCGTTGATGGTTTCCGCAGTAGTAGCAAACTACCACCGTCTAATGGAAATAATTTAATGAGACCGATTGTAATGTGAAATGCATCGCAATGTCTCGAGTGGTAGCAAAGTGTCTCACTCACGTAATGCGTCAATGAGCGTTAACTTTCTTCGCAGAAGTACCTACCTCTATTGTAGATATGCTTCAATGAACCTCCAACGAATGATTTGGTTCTGTGTGACGCAAACCAATCCGTTGAGTTGTGCTGTAACTGTCTGCATTTTTAATTGTTCCGTAGAAACCTACATCGATGAAATAGATCTTAGACCTTTCATAGCACAATTAGCTTAGATCAAATTACAATTTTAAAACTTTCACGTTCTAGTGCAGTGGCTATAAAACCCATCGTTATACTAAGTATTGAAACGCAATTTTTTCCGCTTAAATCGAAGATAATCGAAGAATCATAAAAAAGTTTTTGCAATCCAAAAACTGTTTGTTGAGTTACGCATTTCATCAGCGTCTGTTTCAAACTATGTTGAAGCCTGGAAGTCGTAGGCAACAAGCGTATTTATCACAATTATAAAATTACTAGTAGAATGTAACAGCATGTTTTTCTTTGAATTCAAATTCTTCTAGCTACTTTGTAAGTAAACTCTGCTACTGTTAATCTAGAACCTCGAAAGAAGAAAGAAGTCCTTGTACAATCACACACAACATTTTGAATTAAAAACCAAAAACGGACTGCGATTTTCGTAAATAATGATTAAAATCTAATCTGCGCACATATGTAGCAATTTATGATCGCCACCTAGAGCGACTAATCCATTCGCTATCAGAAATACCCATATTACTTAACCCCGACATAGACAGGATTAACCACTGCTACAAACGTTGCAAGTGAGGGGATTACCAATCTAAATGCCAACTATTGTAAGCGTTTTCCCAGCTCAACTTTATCAGCTACATCGACTGATCTTCGGAGTATGTTTTATTTTTATTACAGAAATAGTAGCAAAACAAAATACCAACGGACTTACGGTTTTAATCTCTCGGTGACTTTTTTCTGTTACTTAGACTTCTCGACAATTGCATCAGAAACACGCGATCACTCGGACCGCTTTTCGCCGGCTCGGCTCGCGGCCTGGTGAATGGGATTGACGTCAATTGGAATAAGAAATAAAATAAAGGAAGGCAAAAAAGTCGCAAGTGGGCCCGACTTTTGCGTTTTCCGTTTTTGGAGTAACATAAGTATTTTTCTTAGAGGAAAGCACAGCAAATTACGCACAATTTGTTCCTATCGCTAGCGGTTGATAACGAAATGGTTGGCAGTTTTATGTGCTTGTAATAATTATACCGTTTTTTTGTATGTCAGAAGGGCAACGGCATAAAACAACCGCCAACCAACATAGTAGTTACTATAAATCAGAATCCTATTCTTAGTTGACTCGCCGATAAATTATGCAGACGATTAATTGGTCAACTCAATAACCAGCCGCTTATAAATTTATGATGTGCAATCGTTTACTGTAAGCAATGCTTATTGAGAGTCAATAAATAATGCGAGTTATGATCATTTAGACCTAGTCTTTTATACCCTTTGGAAGCTCAAAAATCAAACCCTGTTCTGATTTAGTGTTTTAGTTCAGTTTAGGTTACTAACGTGGGTTACATTACGTAGCAAAAAATATTCAAACTTAACGATGAACAAGCAAAAATCGAAGAAAACTAAACTATCCGATTGTCATCTACTTAAGTGGTTTCAAAACCAACTGAAGCAACTGTTCAGGGAAACGGCTCTGCACGGTTATAATCACATCATGCGTAAGGATTATACGACGTCTGAACGAGCCCTTTGGGTGGTGGCCGTCAGTTCGGCTTTCGTAATCTCCGTTGTTCTACTGAGATACTCCTGGAGGTCCGATGCCGGAGTACACACCGTAACTGTTATGGAAACTACCAACTATCCGATCAGCAATATACCCTTTCCAGCGGTGACTGTGTGCAATTTGAATAAAATCTCCTTCAAAAGTGCTTTGAGAAAAGCTGAGAAAATGTGAGTTTATTCTTTTCCCGAACATTAGTTGGGCCACGTCATTGAATTTAAATCTATTTTCCAAAAGGATCCGCCCGGGAAACATGACAGCTGAAGAATTGGCCTGGAAATTCCGTCTGTTACTACACGTGTACGGTTTGGCAGACTCGAATGAAACTGAATACATTCGACTGCATAGTATCCTTCGAGCGAACAACTTGGACGTGGCACAGTTGATGGGAGAAATTGCCCAGCCCTGTTCGTCCTTGCTGGTGCGCTGCATGTGGAAAGGTACACTGTGGAGATGTGAAAACCTATTTCAGACCGTCAATAGCACAGAAGGGATGTGCTGTTCGTTCAATTATTACGGGCGACGCACCAGTTACTATCAAAAGTAAGGAATGATGCAATTTAGAACAATGCGGTGCTGTGGGTGCGATTAGAAATATTTATATTCGAAGCTAAAAATGAATTTTTTTCAACTCGTGATAGTACTCCAATCTTATGTTCGATGATTTGTGTTCTGCAGGTTCAACGTAGATTATTTAAAATAGACGTTTCATTGTTTTAATGTTATATGAGTAATAATCTTTACGTCAAACGACGCATTTCTTTGCTACACTTACGTTAGCATTTGTATAAAAAAAAAAACAAACAATACACGATCCTTGCCAATTAACAGATAACCGCTGACCGCTGTAGAACGGTTCAGTGAATTGTTTCATCATTTTTTTTTCGTCCAGGCAAACTTTTGGTAATATTCCTAGCGAACCAAGGCGCGTGACGGCCAGTGGTCTTCTGACGGGTTTACGGGTGCTAATGAATCCCGAAATAGACGATTACCACACTACGGATGTGGGTACCGCTGGAGTTAGGATTATGATTCACCATCCGTATGACTATCCAAATGGAAATGCCGAAGCGAAGATTGTGCTTCCAAAAATGGTTGCCCTAATCCCCGTTCAGCCTAGTAATGCTTGTCCCAGTAAAGATATTTTCAGTAATAAATTCGTTTAATTTTTTGTTTCAGAGGAAACATATACAAAAGATGACGTGTTAAGGTTGGATCCCTGGGATCGGTATTGCTTTGCGCATAATGAAGTACGGTTGAGTGTTATGCGGCGTTATTCCTTCGAAAACTGTATGGTCGAATGTCGCACGATGCGTGTTTTCGAAAGGTGTGGCTGTATACCGTATAACTTGCCCAATAACGGAACTGTTCCATGCTGCGAGATGAAAGATATGAAATGTATCCTGGAAAATGCTGACCTCTATCAAAGTGCTATACCAATGTTTAATTGGTCTATCATGGAAATGAAGGACAAAGTATTTCCTGTTTGTCGCTGTTTGCCAAACTGCGCATCCGTTCAATATCCAGCGGAAATGAGCAGTAGATTGTTGAATAGAACGTATTCGGATAAAGCTCAAGATTTCTAGTGGGTTGCGAACAAATTGTTTTACATATTCATAAATGTTTGTTTTTTTCAGCACCGATATTAAAATCAAGGACCTCAGTGCTCTTCACGTTTACTATAGCGATTTGGTTTCTACACGATTTCTTAAAAAAGTCAATCAAAATTGGTTGGATGTTTTAGGTAAACCATATTTTAACTTTTCTGGATTGTTCCGAAATACTTAAATAATTTTTATATTATAGCATCGTTCGGTGGCATACTCAGCTTGTTTCTTGGTTTTAGCATAATCACCGGTTTCGAAGTGATTTACTTCTTTAGCATCCGTGTGCTGTTCGATGTTTTTTCTCGCCCTAATAATCGCAATAACGTAATCGAGCATGCTAAGCTACCAAACTTGCATAACTGAAGGCGCATTAGTGATGCGAAGCTTTCGATTTTGTCGCAACGATAGTTTCTACCGGTTTGATTCAAATTGATTCAACAGCCTGAAACTAATAGGATAATCTTATCTTACGCTTATTGTACGTCATCGTTTGCGCTGGAATGTCTTTTATCCTGTGAGGCACAATATTGAATTACTAAGCTATTTGTAGGAAATTAGCAGGCACTAGAAAAATAGAAACTAAGGTTCCTTCAATTCATAGTGATACTGCGGAAAAGACCGGCAGCCCTAGAGTTGCATTAGAAAATTTTGATTGATTAATTGTGTTTTCAAACACTGAACATGTTTGTACCATTATTTCAAATATTTTGGAATAGATTGTGCATCATGAAACGTAAAATGTGATAATAATAAGCAAACTCACCAAGAGTGCTACCGATGCCCAGTCGGATGTATGTATGTAATTTTTCGCGAGTGAATTTTAAGCTCAACGAAGAAGTTTCAACCTAAGTTTTATTATTTTAAAAATAAGAATATTTAGTTATTTGTGTTGTTTGCTTTCAGTGAGATTCAGTGAGTAGAAATAAATCAATTAAAATATATGAAAATCTCTTCCTTAAAAATTGAGAGAGGCCGGCTCAGTGACAGATTGATTGTTTCCGTTTTCTTCTTCTGCATATTTTTGATGTAGAAAATTTAAATTCTCTACAGGTACCATTTACGGTGAAGGTCGTCAGAGTCCAGTTGCATTTTGTAGTGATTTCAGTACTTTCACGACGAGAACAGAGTTGCTAGTAGTAGGTAATATGAAACAGTGGCCAGCCCACCCATAGGAAATGAATACTTTTGTTATTGTACTTTTCTAAACACAGCTTTTTATTTATTTATTAGTTTAGTATTACATGCTATCATAATAAAGAAAAAGTAGAAGGTGCAACAGTGTTTCTTCCATGGATACAATAAACCTGTCATTCCTTTCATCTTACTTCAAGACAAAACTTGTTTGTAAACAATGTTTTTAGTGTCACCACCAGGAGCAAGTTAATTTAATAGCGAAAATTATTGGTCAATTTCATGCGCAACGTAAATATGGCATCACTCCACATATACACCCGTTTTCTTGGTAACGTACAACAAAAACGGTCGCGGATTCGGCATTGCAATCGAAACGAAATAAAGTTTTTCATATCAATTCAAGTGAACAGTTTGGGCAAAATCATTATAATATCTTACCAAATATCTGTTCAGGTGGTAAATTAAAGTTTTCTGTGTCTCAAGCAGAGATGGCACAATCACTTTGACTCAATTCACATTCATTTGACAGTACCGTCTCAGCCAAGCAAAATTTGACAAAGTTTTATATGGGACATTTGTAGAATTAGTTATTATCTACAATTTTACTGAACAAAGTTTTGCTGTATCTTTTGTAGTTACGGTGCTACAATGCTAGTAACTCGTTAATGACTAAATGAACGTTCACTTAGTCACTAAAGAGGTATTAGCATTGTAGCACCGTAAATACAAAAGATACAATAATACTTTATTCAGAAAAGTTGTAGATAATAACTAGTTCTTCAATCGTCCCATACATAACTTTTTTCAAATTCTGCATGACTTACGAGTAGGCGAACCAATCTCGTAAGGACTACACATCGAAACCTGAAATGTGTAGAGACGATGGAAGGAATCTAATCACAAACGAGCGCGAGGTGGTCGACAGGTGGAAGCAGCTCTTTGATGAACACCTCAATGGCGAATTTGCAGAAGGAAGCAAAACGGAAGTTAACCCAAGAGTGCCCATGGAAGATCTCTAAGAAGTCACACGAATAATCGGGTTGCTAAAGCCGTTGGTAAGGACCGCCTACCGGTAGAGCTTTACAAACATGGCCGAGAAACGTTGCCAAAGGCTCTACCAAAGAAAGAGAAGCTATCGGAGGAGTGGATGGAGGAAGTTGTTTGCCCCATCTACAAAAAGGGTGATCGGTTCGACTGCTGGAAGTAGGTACTCTCCCAGATCCTGTTATACTGACTGCCACCGATAGCACAAGGTTTCGTAGGGAATTGTTAGGCGGGTTTCATGGGTGCCCTCGTCACTGCGGACCAAATTTTCACTATCCGACAGATGCAGAAATATCGGGAGTACACGCTCCACATCTTTATTGATTTCAAAGCAGCAAACTATACAACCGATCGGGACCAGCTAAAGAAGATACTGCATATACTCGGTTTTCGGGATGAACTGACGCGACTGATCAGAGCTACATTGGATAGAGTAGTGTGTTTCGTGCGGATCTCGGGGACATTCTCGAGTCCCTTTAAGACGCGGCGAGGGTTTCGACAAGGTGACGCCCAACAAATATTTTGTTTGAACAGCAAATTATTCAACCGTTATATAGCCAATGTTCAGGAATCAAGCGCTTAATAAGCAATTATACACCAGAAATGTTTGCTGGGCGGCTTATTCTGCATGCTGTTCAACATCGCTTTTGAATCGGTGATTCGACGAGCGAGCATCGAAACGAGAGGCACGATTTTTATCAGGCGTAACCAACTCCTAGGCTTTACAGGTGACTTTGATATCATATCCAGGAGCTTTGCAACGGCCGGCGGAGGCAATCTACGCTAGATTGAAAGCGGAGTCTAGGAGCATTGGGCTAAAAATAATTGCTTCGAAGACTAAAAACATGAAAGGAAGAGGCGCACCTCCCATGGACGGTTACCGTTTACGGCGGTGAACTAGAAGTGGTAGATAAATTCGTATATTTAGGATCGCTGATGACCGCGGACAACAATACTAGTAAGGAGATCCAGCGGGAAATAGGGCCTACTTTGCTCTTCGCAAAACGCTACGATCAAGATGCATACGCCGCCGTACGAAGCTGACATTGTACAAAATCCTTATCAGAGGGGTAGTTCTTTCAGGCTGTGACGCTGCTCACGGAGAACATGCGCACCGTCGTGCTGCGGACGAGATTTGGCGGAGTACAAATTGAAAGCGGAGAGTGGCGGAGGTGTATGAATCACGAGTTACAGGCACTGCTTGGATAGATTCCCGGCGTCTTCTTCTTCTTCTTCAGCAGCATAGAGCCGGGGTGGCTTGTGCTGTTTCAAGCACTCGTCTCCATTCAACTCGGTCTTGGGCCACTCGTCGCCAATTTCCTAGTCATCGCAGAAGTCGCAAATCGCTTTCGACCTGGTCGAGCCATCGTGCACGTTGGGCCCCCTGTTCCTGGTGCCGGCGGGGTTGTTGAAGAGGACTATTTTCGTCGCACTGTCGTCCGGCATCCTTACGACGTGTCCGGCCCACTGTAGCCTGCTAACTTTCGCTAGATGTACGATGGGAGTCTCCCCAAGCAGTGCCTGTAGCTCGTGATTCATTCGTCTCCTCCACTCCACTCTCCACTTTCAGTTTGTACTCCGCCAAATATTGTCCGCAGCACTTTCCGCACAAACACGGCAAGGGCGCGTATGTCCTCCGTAAGCAGCGTCACGGTTTCAAGTCCATAAAGAACTACTGGTCTAATAATGGTTTTGTACATCGTTAGCTTCGTGCGGCGGCGTATGCTTCCTGATTGTAGCGTTGTACGAAGGGCAAAGTAGGCTTGATTTTCCGCTTGAATGCGCCGCTGGGTATCCTTACTAGTGTTGTCCGCGGTCACCAGCGATCCCAAATACACGAACTCCTCTACCACTTCTAGTTCGTCGCCGTCAACGGTTACCGTCCGTGGGAGGCGCGCATTTCTTTCCTGTGAGCCTCTTCCTTTCATGTATTTGGTCTTCGGCGCATTTATTTTTAGCCCAATTCTCCTAGACTCCGCTTTCAGTCTGGCGTAGATTGCCTCCGCCGTCGCAAAGTTCCTGGCAATGATATCGAAGTCATCTACAAAGCCTAGAAGTTGGCTACTCTTGGTAAAAATCGTGCCTCTCGTTTCGATGCCCGCTCGTCGGATCACCCCCTCAAGAGCGATGTTGAACAGCATACAGGATAGACCGTCAACTTGTCTCAACCGGCGCACATAGGAGTATTTGCCCCAAAAAGCTGGCCAAAATTCTAAATTGCTTCTTTCCAGTCGATATTGATAAAACATGATCAGAAATTAAATATTTCCCAACTCTGCATATGAAGTTAAAGAAATTGCCAACTAATCCCCTGTAAAGTTCAATTCGTATCTTTCTCTTATATTTATAAAAAACCGATTAAGAACATAACCATTTATTAGGTGATGGGATGTGTGTATGTATGTGTGTCAGTATGTATGTGAGCTAGTACAGGTGTATGTGTGATGTAAAAGTGTATATATGTATGTAAATGTGTAGGTGTGTACGTATACGTATAGAAGCATCACATTCTAGTCTTCTGTTTCATAGTCGCTGCATTTCTCATATTCTTCAGTTTGAAATTGATTAGTCTCCAACATCTTCAACGTTTCGGTCGAAAAAGGTTTGCTTTTTTTCTTGGTATCGGCCTTGAGCTGCTAAGCAATGGATCCGAATTAAGCAGAAGTCTATTCAAAACATCTCTGTTGCATTGTATTCTTGAAAATTTCCTACCAAAGTTTTATTTAGTACAGTATATTGTTTTTTATTATGAATAATTTAAACATACATACTATGAGAATAAATGGAATTTAAAATTAACTAAGCCCATCATGTACTTTCTCGAATCACTCTAGAAGTCGATGGCAAACCCAATAGAAGTCAAATCATATACCTTAACGACCAGAACCGAATAACTTCCGTTAACCTCCGCGAAAGTGGTCAGTTCACTGACCATCGGACGATAGTCATTAATACGGTACATGTACGGTAACCATAATGAGGGTTCTCCGTAACATTGAATAACATCTTTTTCTCTATAAATGACTTTGAACGAGTGTGTGAAATGATTCAGGGCGAGACAAACGCAGACTGTGACTGTTGCCGGCGACCTGCAAATATGCCTTTCTTACCCCGTTCGAAAGGTGCCGGTCTTACTCCCAAGGCACGTTTTTTAAGAAGACGATTTTTATACATTTATTAATCATATTTCTACTTAAATCTCACTTATGAAAAACAATGCTAGCTATAATATATAAAATCTTAAAATTTAGTTTGAAACTTCTTCTGAGAAATAAAGCTTAAAACCTACTCGCGAAAAGTTATAACGGGCTGCGCATCAGCGACACTCGCGTTTATTTTGTTTATTATTTTGATATTTTATGATTTATAGTAAGCTCGATCTGTTTTAAAACATCTGAAATAATAAATACAAATATGTTGAGTCTTTAATAACACAATTGATTAATGCATTCTAGTAAAACTCTATGCGTGCTTGTCTTATCCCCTGTGCCGGTATTACCCGCACGACTCCTACCTTAAAATGATTAAATGTCTAAAAAACGATAAAGCGGAACCATGCGGAAGATTTTTCGATTCCACTATATTCTGTGATGTTTGACCTATCTGATGGTGATTGAAATTTTGCCGGGACATGCTCGGAAGGTTACCAAAACATTGATTAAAGTATTAAGATCTTACCACTATTTTTGGGGTAATTTTCGTAATCACTATTCGTATCGAAGACATTCATTAATTTTATGCAATTATACATGAAAACTATTGAATAACATCCTTCTTTGCTGATAAATACTTACCCATGGTGAATAGACACTATTTCACTCGGATTTTTAGGTTTTTGCACCAACGAGCGGAAGAACGCATTTTAAAAGCGAAAAAATTTACTGCCGAATGGCGTTCTAAATAGGCAGCTTGCTGAGCGAAGAAAAGCATAAATTCAGTTCAAAATCATACTAACGTGACTAGTAGACTATGCTGAGATTACAGATACTACATATAAATAAAAATCATGCATTTCATATTTCGGACTTATGGCCAACTTTTTGGGCCAAATACTCCTATGTGCGGCGTCGCGTCTCGAAGGGACTCGAGAGTGTCCCAGAGATGCGTACGAAACACATCACTCGATCCAATGTAGCTCTGATCAGTCGCGTCAGTTTGTCCGGAAAACCGTATTCGTGCATTATCTGCCATAGCTTGTCTCGATCGACTGTATCGTATGCTGCTTTGAAATCAATAAAGATGTGATGCGTGGGCACATTGTACTCTCGACATTTCTGCAAGATCTGTCGGATAGTAAAAACTTGGTCCGTAGTCCCCCATGAAACCTGCCCGATAATTCCCTACAAGCTCTGCCGGTAGGCGGTCCTTCCCAGCGGCTTTATTGGTCTTCAGCAGCCCGATTTCTCGTTTCCCATTCCCATCGTACCTCTGGCAAAAGTCGGTAAGCTACGGTGGGTCGGACGATAGTGTGACGAAAACAGTTCTCGTCAACAACCCCACCCCGGTTGTTGATTTGTGTTATCTAGGCCCTAAATATTTGTTAGAGGAATTTTCCGTTTTGAGAGTGTCTTGTCGCTTCTGTGTTCTATCCAGTGTTTTTCGATCCGTAATGGCGGACAGCCTAAACCGTGTTCGTAATATTTGAACAGTATTTTTAACATTTTTATGTACATCGCAAATTAAATGTGTGATTAAATATAAATTTTACTTTTCCCACGTTCTCAGAAATTGCAATGTAATGTCAAAAAGGCTGTTAAGGCTTGTTCGCGACAAAATTTGGACACCCCTAAACACACACAGCTTCGGGAATACAATAACAATGAGTGAAATAGTTTGCAGGGTGGTAGATGTATGTCTGTTCCTTCTGAAAATATAACACTTGTTTATATTACAAGCGCTCAGTGTAAAATGGCGTCGAAAGAAGAGCAGGTGCGAAAAGCAATTGTGTGCGGTCGCAATGAAAATCCAGATCTCTCGTTAAGAAAACTTGCCAAAAAGCTTGGATTTCCTCCAAGACCATATCTTTCTGTACGTACCATTGCTCGTAAAATAAAAATGTCGCCAACCTTCGTGACAACTTCTAAGCAACGACAAGGCATGAAGTCTTTCAAGGTTAGGACTGTGCCAAACCGTAATGATAAGCAAAATACGACGGCCAAAACACGCGCTCGTAAGCTTTATCGCGAATACTTAATGAAGTTTCCATGCGTTATAATGGATGATGAAACGTATGTCATAGAAGACTTTAAACAGCTTCCTGGTATGTCTTTTTACACTGCCATGAAACGGAATGGCATTGCAGAGCATTTTAGGACAAAGAAGAAAGCCAAGTTCTCCAAAAAATATTTAGTATGGCAGGCCATATGCAGCTGTGGTCGAGTAAGCAAAAGTTATATCACTACGGGATCGGTTAACAAGGAAATATTCCGTGAAGAATGCCTGCAGAAACGATTGTTACCGTTCCTACACAGCCATGATGTACTCTCGCTGTTTTGGCCTGATTTCGCATCCTGTCACTACGCCAAAGATGTTTTGGAACGGTATGATGCTAATGGAGTCCATATTGTACCGAAGGAGGCAAATCCACCTAATTGTCCAGAATTACGCCCCATCCATCGGTATTTAGCTTTGGTGAAGAGAGAGCTGTCCCAGCACAAGCAACAAGCAACAACTATAGATAAATTTCGAAAATCTTGAACAAACGCAGTTAAATTGGTTGCCAACAAGTCTGCACTGACCCTCATGGCAAGGGGATAAACTCCAAAGTTCGCCAAGTTTTCATGCAGTCCAAATAAGTAATGTTAATTTGTTTGATAATTATAAACGATACACACATCAATGATATAAAATTGTTTCATGGATTAAACTTCTAGCAAATTTGTTTTATTGCAAAATTGAGGTGTCCAGATTTTGTCGCGAACAAGCCTTAATATAATACGAACACGGATTATGCCAACAGAGACTATAGATTACAGAGGCGACAAGGTACTCAAAATCCATTAAATTTTGAATCAAAGCGGAGAGTTACCTTTATTTATAATGGTACTCTCGGCTTTGATTCAAAATTTAGCAAAATTTGAATGCCTTGTCGCCTCTGTAATCTATAGTCTCTGCACCCTGAGTAATCCATAAAATTTGTGCTGATATAGGTTCCGTTTGGTAAAGTTTATAGACCAACAACTCTGCCGTTTTCTTTTCTTGTAAATACTGGATAGTCAGTAGTTACTTGTATACAACTTTTTTGTTTCTAATGATTTTGCAGTAAATAAATGTTCAATTTTCTTATGAAAGGAGTAAAAAGCCTTCGTAAAGAAATGAAAAATTTATTGAAGTGAAAAAATAAAATAATATGTAAAATAATAAAGTCTGTGAAAAATTGGACTGTTAAGCAGTTTTTTCAAGAAGCTGTGATCTTGTCATTGTACTGAACTCCACAATACATTTTTGGCCATGATATTACTTCTACGTACTGCTAAGTAATGCAATAAAAACAACAAAAACGTATTTTTCCACATGGATATTACATATTTTTTTCAAAAGTTAGCAATATTTATGTAATTAAATCATGCAAAGTTTATTCACATTTTAGTACCATTCACATGCGCTAAGCTTTCATTGTTAATAGGTGTAGTATGATTTGAACATTTCACGATTTAAATTATTTACGCCGTTTTTTTTAACATTTTAAAATTTTAAAAAGTGTGAGAGCTTTGGCAAATATTTATTCGTATTCATTCATAAACATTCTCATCAACTACATTAAATTGATTGAGTTCACACCGATGGAAGCACTGTCAGTTGATAAAGTTCGCTCCAGTTTAGCTGCAATAATGGTATATTTATAGGCCATTTAATGAAGGCCTAGCTCATTTCCGCACAGCTGGTTGCATTGCAAGACGTTGCTTATGCAAATCGGAATTTAAAAAAAGTAATATAAACACGGTGGTGTTCAACATCGACATCGGGAATCTCCCGTTGTTTCCAGAAGTACGTCCACGTTATATCCGGTTAAGCAGCTTCAAGTATCGTATTTATGGGGATACATTCCTGGGTAAGCACTGAACCACTTGATGCGATTGTAGATCGATTTGCGGTGTCCTCTTAAAAACGCGACAGATAAGGTAGTAAGCCTGCTTCTGAATTGATAGGGACTTGTGTTATATATTGCAGCTTACTGATTAGCAGCTAGTTAGTTGAGGGAAAACGTCACTCGAGGATGGATCTCCAGAAGACAACCTGCATCCTGGTGGTGTTGCTTTGCGCAAGTGCAGTGCTTTGCGGTGAAGTTGCACGGTACGATAATTATCGCGTTTATGAAGTCGTTGCCGGTTCTGCTGACCAGCTCGGAGTGCTGAAAGAGCTGCGTGATTCTAGTGACAGTTACATTTTTCTTCACGGCGGTAACAAAGTGGGTGATAAGTTCAATATTGTGGTGGCTCCCCACAAATTTGCAGATTTTACGGAAACACTTGAAAATGAATACATCACTTTTCGAATGCTTGAAGCGAATCTGCAGCAATCGATCGACGAAGAACGCATTAGAATACAAACAAAACGAGCCAGAGGTGTTTTCGATTGGACTGATTATCACGAGTTGGATGAGATTCATAGCTGGTTAGAGATGCTTGGTTCCAAGTACGAACAAGTAGAAGTCATCGAGGGCGGGCATTCCTATGAGAATCGTTCGCTGAAAGGCGTAAAAGTTTCTTACAAAGCTGGAAATCCTGGCATTTTCCTTGAAGCTGGTATTCATGCTCGTGAATGGATTTCTCCAGCCACTGTGACTTACATTTTGAATGAGTTGCTTACTAGCACAGATCCTGCGGTAAGACATATTGCTGAAAACTACGATTGGTATGTCTTTCCAAGCGTAAATCCGGATGGATACGTGTACACACATAAAAGAGATCGTCTTTGGCGCAAAACTCGCACTCGTTATCCAGCAGGTTGTTTCGGAGCAGATCCGAATCGTAACTAGGATTTCCATTGGGCTGAACAAGGAACAAGCAATCGGTGCCAATCGGAAACCTACGGAGGACCGTACGCTTTTTCAGAAGTAGAAACTAAAACGCTCTCCAAATACATAGAATCGCTGAAGGGAAAAATCCAAGCCTACATCGCGTTCCATTCCTATTCACAACTGCTACTGTTTCCCTATGGACATACGATCGAACACACGTCCAACCATGATGACTTGAATGATATTGCTAACGCTACTGTTACATCGTTGGCAAAGCGATATGGAACCAAATATCAGTACGGGAATATCTACGAAGCCATCTATCCGGCCAGTGGTGCCAGTGCTGATTGGGCGTACGGTACACTGGGAGTAAAGATAGCCTACACCTACGAGCTGCGACCGAGTAGCAGCTCCTGGAACGGATTTGTGCTTCCACCGAGGCAAATCATTCCAACTGGCGAAGAGACCTTGGACTCTCTGGTAACACTGGTTGAGGAATCGGCCAAGAAGGGCTACTATGAAAATTAGCGCGGAGTGTTTTACAAATTGACTATAATGGAATGTAAACTGAACAATGAAAAGCAATAACGCTGATTGTGCCTCTTGAAACAGTGCAAATAACGATCTGGTTTAATTGGCGTTTTGAAGTGTGCTTGCCGGTAGATAACGTTTCTAATATGATTTGTGCAGCTGATTGGGATCAGAATATGAATTCCATTTGTTGAATACTAATACGTGAACTGAACGTAAACTTTATTTAAAAATGAACATTTAGCTCCGTATGGAAGTTTTTGAAATAGTGATTGTGATAAATTGATACATTTGAATTATGCTAATTAATTAAGTCATTATATTACAGGAATAAAGTTTTATTCAGGACAATTAACATTTTTATGTAGTAAACGCTTTTAAAACAATTGAGATTTTTTGATCCCCGAACAAAAGAATGAGTGAACAAATTCTTGTGGACAAAAAGGAATTTTTGTTTGGCATGCTTGACATTATTTTCGACTAACATGTCGACTAACCTAGTTTTAGTAAATTCATAGGTGTTAACGGAATTACTAAAACCAAGCATAGTTTGATAAAAGTTAATGTCTGTTTATGAAGTTCAAAAATTTATTTATAATAAAGGCATGAGCCAATCAACTTTGTTCATTCAAGTCTTAGTATTTTTTTAACCCATTTTTTAACCAAAAGATTTTGCCATAGTGTACGGAAGGCAATAGTAATCAAAAGGAAAAGTAATTATAAAATATCTAAATTATACTTTTATGAAAACAAAATTTAAATATATTTAAACCCTCCTTAATGAAAATGAAACAAATACAATGAGTACCCAGTGGATACTCCTTTGAAGGGTCTCAACAAAGAGAAATTGGCAATCAATATTAGATTTATAAAACTAACGTATAAATTTATGGTTTTGAAATAAGTGATAGTTCGACGAGATGAAATTATTTATAGAAGTTAGAAGTTGAAACGGTTATGAAAATAAGTGAGTAAATCTTTCTTTGAAGAGAGTCTTCAATCTGAACTTGAAAGTGTTGCTATTTTGAATAAATTTTAGCTCGCTGGGAATAGAATTTTAGGGTAGACTGCTGCAGGTTGAGACCAGCTGCAGGTTGAGAAAATTCGATTATTTTTAAATGAATATAAACAGTGCCCCAAATCTTACTCTAAACATCAAACCTAAGCCTTTTCTTATATTCAAGTTGATTTAGAAGAAACTAGGGCACGAGAGGGTATTTTCAACCCATTAAGCAATGGCATCTATTTTTTCGTCCTATGGCCTAGTTCTAGTGGAAGAACAGGTGGTTTTGCCGTTCTTTGAATAAAAAATAGTAGATTATTTACAGTCTTGAGAAAATTGTTATAACATATTAAAATTGTGTGTCGGCAAAGTATTCTTATTGGCGAAAGAAAAGGCAAATAGGCTGAATTTGGAAACCTGCTGAAAATACTCTCCCGTACCCTAGATGCATATTTTCGTTGTAAGCCGAGTGGGTCATAAAAAATGGTAAAAGAATTTATTGGAAACTTTTCCGAGCCAATATTTTTTTGTTTTCCTCCAACAATTAGTTAAGGATTTTTTATGTATTTGATAAGTTTTTGAGTACTCTTCTACGGCAAAGACTATTTAAATATAGAGTAGGGCGATTTTTGAAGTTGTCTTCAATTTTCGTGAGATATACAGAAGGACAACAACATAATAAATTTTATAGTGATGCAGTAACTCAATGTCTTCACATTCAACGATAAATCATCTGCGGTAATAGAGTTTTGCAAAATAAATTCTTCTTTCTTCTGATCAAGTACAGATTCGCACTTTTACCCCACTAGCGGGGCAAAAGTGCGAATACCGCGGGGCAAAAGTTCGAAGCTAGAATCCATGAAATTAGCCCAGCAGTAGCTAACAAAATCATATTATCTTCAATCTGCGTTATGTTTCGGTAAGGAATATTCTCAACTTGCACCTTTTCTATTTTGCGCTGGTATATTGCAGCCTCCGTTAGATCGAAACTTTTCCAAACGTTTGTTTTTTGTTTCAACAGCGGAAACACATCGTTTTTCTTCGGCCAACATCTGTAGAGCACACAGTTTTCTACAGTTCTTTCATTTCTAGTATCTGTAATATAGTGCCTAAGGCTGTATATAATTAGCTATACATTTTTGCCTCGTCCATGAATCGCACTTTTGCCCCGTCCGTGAATCGAACTTTTACCCCACTAGGCGCTTGATGGGGTTAGATTAAATTACGGAAAAGCGAAATATATTTTGTAAATTATTTTCGCCGTATTTTCAAAACAGATATGTGAGTGAAGTAAAACGCTATCACAAATTTTCAACAAGTAATATCCTCCTGTTGATATCGTATTTGCCGTATAACGAAAAATTACATCAAAACCGCCCTAAAATAACATTTGCACATAACTCAGCAACTATGCTTCGTAAGCAACCAAAGTTTACGTTAGATTCAAGCTGTCAAAGTAGTCACTCATCCATGCCAATGTAGAAAATTTACTCGGAATCTACACCGATAGATCATTGAATCGCACTTTTACCCGCATCGCACTTTTACCCCTCCTTACTCTATATGTATTGTGATAATATAAAAAATGGTTATGTTAATATGGCTTGGTTGTGCTTTTCAAAAATTTGGATTTCTCAACCTGCAGCACAAATTTGCAAAATTTTTTTCAATATTTTATCAATTTTTTATGATTGTAAACTACTATATAAGCAAGTTAAACTTCTTTGCAATAAGTTTTGTGTATAAACTGCTTTATACTGGGTTGAGAGGGTCAAATAAACATTGGCGTCCCTACCGGTTGCTATTGTCTTATCTTGCCCATATACCAAATCATCTTACCGTCAATTGACAGATACTGGCGCCCTTGTTTACGTTTTGGACAATTTTCTTTTTCGTTTATATCGAATGTAACGTGTGTGTTTAACACTTTACAGGCATAATGACTTTTTTAATTTAGTCATATTGCTATTTAAGCAACAAACTTGCCGTTAAACAACTGAATCTTTGTTGGATTCTGCCGTCTGTTATGTAAACAAGGGCGCCAGTAGCTGCCAAATGACGTCACCTCGATTTGGTCTATTATTTTCGTAGAAAATTGGTCTAATTTTAATGCTTGATGTTCGAAAAATACCATATGAAGAAATAAAATGGATTTTGTTTTCACTTTTGTAAAAACCAAAAAATTTCTCAACCTGCACAACAATTTTTTTTCGCAAATTTAGGACATTCACGGAAATGAACATAATTTCTTTATTTTGCTAAAATCAAATATTTTGCAATTTTTTTTTAATAGACAATAGAAATACCTTTCCAATGATGTAGAACACTCATAATTAAAACATTTTGATTGTATTATAATATTTTATATAATGATATTTTGATTAAGTTTTATGGACCGAAAACAAATTTGGTCTCAATTTGCAGTTGTCTCCCCTACATTTACGATCCTTTAAACGTTGCTCGCCTTTGACCTAGAGTAGTCAGAGCTCTAGTAGGTACGTAACAAATGATTAGCTTGCCTAGTGTTTAGTGAATGACTTGTCATTCATTGAGATTGGAAGATTGTGATGTCTATTATTATCGCACAGAATGTTGTGAATAAAGGTGTATGTTTGTAAATCGCATAATGCTCGAATTGAAAGAATGCTGTGAGACCTATCTGAGTAAATAATCTGTGTTGGGTGCAAATATGCTAGACCACTGATAAATTTCATGCACCTAGTGTGTATGCAAGCATTACAGTAAGTTTGTAGTGTTTTACGATTTACAAATGAACTAACTAAAGTTTTTGGAGCGTCTTAGTAGAATACGAAGCCTGAAATTAAATAAAAAGAAAGCTATTCCAATTAAATTCTACTATCTATATTTATTCGCGACAAATACGTATTTCGCCTACGACTTGCAGGCTTTCTCAGTGTCTGTTTTCGAACTAGTTTTCGAGCCTGCAAGTCGTAGGCGAAATACGTATCTATCGCGAATAAATATAGATTAGTAGAGTTTAATTGAAATGGACTAAGCCGACGAAGGGTAACTTTCTTTCCCAAAAACTTGATGATTACTCCACGATAAAGTAGCAAGCACCATGCCTAAATATTTAAATTCCGTAGTTTCTTCTATGCTGAAAGATCCGAGTGTGGCACAGCTTATCTGTTGGGAATTTCTTACTTTTTTCTTAGGTGAGCGAAAAATCATATACGTTAGTTTTTTGAAAGATTAAGTGAAATAAAATTGATTGAAAAGCGATCATTGAGAATTTTCAGATCGTATTCCATTTCAGACACTGCAGTGATAGGATTTTTACTCGGGTAAAATAATGTTGTGTCATCAGCAAACAATTTCGGTACTCTTTTTATTCGAGGGTCCGCGAAATCGTTAACGTATACCAGAAAAAGGAATGGCCCTATATTTCTGCCCTCAGGGAAGCCATTTTCAAACGATAGATTTAAAAATAAAAATGAATTAAAAAATCATGAGGGCATCTACGGGCACGCTACGGCTATGAAAGGTCGCCTCCGAGCTGACCATGAAACACAACACCCTAACAAATACGGCCTAACAAATAAGTCGTCGTATTTACGAATCTTGACTGGGAGGGGCTGTTAGCGTCAGTAGGACAGCAGGAGTTGCATTCGCTAATAGTTGGATGGGACGTCTGTCGAATAACAAAATAAGTAGGTCAAACCCCGAAAGCGGAAGCGCAGAACTTTGCTTTGCCAAATGAATTTTCTTTTCCAGGTTATTGAACGCGTTGGAAGACAAAATGATTATCAAAAAAAAAAATGAAAAAATGAACTAGAACGCATTCGGATAAATTATTCTACAATTTGAGAAATAGTATGGCTTTATTTTCGACTCTTCAACGGAAGTTTTCAGTCAAAATAGTTCTTAAGTACAGATGCACTTCTTCTCCACTGCATTAAAAGTCTCTATTCCCACTTTAAAATATCCACGTTCCTTGGCCTCATGCACGAGCGTTACCAACGAGTCTAGTGTTTCCTCGCCAGTGGGAATGATTTGCTCTGGAGGCAGAACAAATCCGACCCATCCATGAGCTGGCCGCAATTCATACGTGTACACCAGTTTGATACCCTGCACTCCATAGGCCCATTCACCACTGCCACCGCTTGCCGGATATATGGCATCGTAGATATTACCGTAGCGGTATTTTGTCCCGTATCGCTGTGCTAGTGACGTAACAGCTGCCTTTGCGATGTCATTCAGATCCTGATGGTTTTCCGTATGTTGGCTAGTGTGGCCATAAGGAAACAATAACAGTTGAGAGTACGAATGGAATGAGATGTATAATTGGATTTTGCCTCTCAGAGAATTAATGTATTCCGAGAAGGTTTTCATTTCGACTTCTGAGAAAGGAAATGGCCCTGCGAATGATTCAGCAGTGCAACGATGACTGGAGCCTTTTTCTGCCCAATAAAAATCCCAGTTTCTGTTTGGATCGGCCCCAAAACATCCTCCGGGAAATGGGGTTCGTGTCTTGCGCCACAATCGATCTTTTTGGTGACTGTAAACGTAACCATCTGGATTGACGCTAGGAAAAATATACCAATCGTAATTTTCCGCCAGGTTTCTTACTTGTTTATCCTCACTAGTTAACAGTTCATTCAATATGTATGTAACCGTGGCCGGTGATATCCATTCACGAGCATGGATTCCTCCTTCAATGAAAATTCCTGGATTACCGGACTTGTACGACACTTTTACCCCTGTCAAGGTACGATTCTCATAGGACCGGCCGCCATTGATAATCTCCACTTGACTGTACTCTGTGGCCAATTTATCCAACCAGGTATTAATCTCATCCAGGTCGTGGTACTCCGTCCAATCAAAAATACCCTTAGTTCTTTTCGAAAGCATTCGATTTCGTTCATCATCGATACTTTGTTGCAAATTCCTGTCCATCAGTCGCGGATACATTCCTTCATTCTCCAAAGATGCAACAAAGTCGGCAAATTTATGCGGAGCCACTACAATACTAAAACTATCACCTATTTTATTGCCACTTTCTAGGAAAATGAAACTATCACTTGAGGTTTTCAGGAACTCCAGCGTCTCCAAATGTTTCGCACTATTGGCGACTACTTCATACACTCTGTAGTTATCGTATCTAGCAAACTCCGTACCGCAACCATTTTTAACCACAATCAACACTAGCATAAACTTTTTTATATCTAGAACACTCATCCCGCCGAATCTCCAATCCAGGACTGATGTGAGTCATACGCCGAACGTTTAATTTATAGGGAAATCTGCCCCGTCGGAACGTCACAGGGCTTTAGTTGAAAACGCCACACCTCTTCTTTAATACGAGCGTTTGATATGCGCGGACCATTCAGAGGATGGAACGTGATTTGAGTATTTTTTCTTCCGATTTTTCGCACGAGAGTAAGAGTGCGTGTTGTTATGCCTCAAGAACGAGCGTGTTCCTTATCGAGAATCCATTAGACAATGTCGATGGCACTTAACGGTAATTTGAATAACGAATTGGTCGTAAAAAGTCACTATATATGGAATTGTTATGCAATGCCGCGATTGGGATGGAACAACTCCTACATGGCCATTGACCTGTCCTCATTTACGTCAGATGTTTTCTGTTGTGGAACCAAACGAGCTAAGAGTTTTGTTTTGTGAGATGATGATGCGGTACAAAATCAAACTAGTTGTATCAAAGAAATACTTTATTACTTCCTCATTTCAAAGTAACATAAAGTGCGATTCCTAATGACTGAATGTAATACTATACTCTATTCAAAGTAACAACATTTTTTACAATCGTTTTTTCGGGAAGTTGGACCCCTAAAACTCAGTCTCGTAAACTCAGTGTGTAAACTAGTAGATACATCCGAACTAATCGAATTTGACGCCAAAACCTATTATGGATGTTACATGGAATAAAACACCTATATCCATTTATTTTATTACACGTATTAAAAAGATGCCATCAACAACGTAGAGCAGAAGTTGTTCATTTCAAAACAATGTAACATCACTAACAACCGCTCAATAGGAATGTCCGTTGACCAGGAATAGGTCTGTCTAGGCATTTTTTTTCTTTTCAAGGCTATTTACTATTAGAACTAATGATGAAGCCTGTAAGTCGGAGATATTTATCTATCAGAATAATAAATAAATAAATACACTAAGACACTATAGAAGTATAGGATTTCCTCATTTTCTTGGTTATAATGTGGTAACAAATTCATAGCACTTACTCCTACAAGAAAAATAATTAATTGCAAAAATAATTAATGTTACAAATAAAAAGTAATAAAGTGCAGCTAAGAGTTATCACAATTATCATTTTGGGGGCACAGCAATTTAAGTGATGCTTTCTGCATCAGACTTTACTACAATATAGTTGTAGTGCTCAGATTGAACCCTGCTTCGCTATTGCAAGCGTAAATGCAAATAAAAACTCGCGGATGGTTATACACGGGACTATCGAGCTGCTGAAACACGAGCAATAATGGATTAGTTATTTTATTAGCTCGATCAGAATGGTCTGCCAAAAAATGTTAGAATGTGATAACTACAGTTTGTATTCGCTTCAAAATACATATGTACAAAAAAAAATTTAAAAGCACATATTATTTTTCTTCGCTTTCCCTTCAAACGGTACCAAGTTAGTATCAATGCTGTAAAAGTATTCTGTTACAATACTTGTTATGCAAAATATAGCGCGTGTTGTAATTCTAATGATTAATGCAAAACAAAAACGCTATCGTTTCGTACTTTTGTGATATTCTTTCGCAGGATTTTTTTTGCTGACGCCGCCATGCGCGATCAATTGTCTGTTTAAATGGAATGAGTATAAAGAAATTTTACCTGCACTAATTCAAGACTAATAAAAAATTTACATTTATCCAATTCATTCTACTCTCACAGTTGTTTTTGTATATGGCGTTAGTGCCACGGAGTATGCTGAAGTATGGCAGAACTGAAGGCTACGGGCAAAGAAGAAATAATTTTCGATGTAATTCTGTTATTATAAAAGGCATATTTTGTGTCGAGAAATATATATGTGGCGAATTGGGTATGAAAAGGAGAAGGCAATGAAGAAGCGTCCAACATAGCTCTAGTCATTCCAAGTTCCTACCTAGCGCCTCTACGCGGTCATACCCGGTAATGCTCTATCCTTAAGACCATTGGCGGAACCAGGAGGAGAAATTTAGCCTCGCTTTGAAAAACTGATTGGTTTTTCAAATTTAGGAAAAAACTATAGTTAGACAAATTTAGATAATAACAACTTGAGAGTAATTTTTATATGCTTCATAGTTTATAACTCCCATGCATTAATGTGCTATTAATTTAAATATGCCGACGAAATAAAATCGAAAAAAATTCTAGGGGTTATAACCCCCACCCCATAGAAATGAGCGCTAGTTCCGCCAATGCTTAAAATTAAGAAGTTGAGCTAGAAGTACAGAGACTATAGACAACAGTGGCGTCAAGGCACTCAAAAAGCGATAAATTTTGAATCAAAACAGAAGTCCCGTTAAAAACAAAGGTTACTATCCGCTTTGATTCAAAAAGTCTGTAGTCTTTGTAGCTAGGAGGTACGATGTTGCATGGTTCCCGGCTGCTTAATCTCATAATTGTGCTTTCGGGCAGACGGTTGATCCGCTTGGCCTTGTTGGCAAATAAGCTCTAGTGTATATTATTTTAATTATTAGTTTCGTTCCAGCTCTTGCGCACAAGTGATTCTGCTTGTGGGTCTAATTGGTCTACTGTCAATACCTTAAACTAGTATCTCAACCATAGTGATGAGAAATAGCTGCGGTGATAATATGTAGCCCTGTCTCACACCATCACTAACCCTTATAGGTCGGACAAGACATCATTGTGCCAAATTGTGCACGAGAACTCGACTGGATGCGACCTCCTCCTGGGACTCCTTTACACCTAAGTGCACCCCAGATTTTTCGAAGTCAACGAGCACCAGCAGAAGAGTGGCCGGGATTTCGTTAATTTGCGGGGGGTGAGGAGGGCCGAATTTTTTAAATTTTGAAAAAACTTTAGTTAGTTAACTTTTGGTAATTTAAACTTAAAAGTAATATAAGTAAGTTGCATCACTGTTGTAAGATCCCATGCATTAATAGGCATTTAATTTTATTATACCGATGGAATAAAACGGTCGAAAAGTTGCCGGGGGCTATAGCCTCCCCTAGATAGTTCCGCTAGTTCCACCAATTCGCGTTGACGAACGTAAGCTGCTCCAAAGGTTTACTGTAGGGGTGAAGCGGAATAGGAATTTCGTAAAGAGCGCAAGAGATCGAAACATTTTGGGAGATTTTCACCATTTTAGCAGATTTTTGAGCATTTTAGCTGAAATATAGTATATCTGGCGATCTGTTGAAATTAATAGTTTTGATTTCTGCTTCAAATTTATCCAGTGATGGCGCCTCTGATTTGACGCGATTAATGCGACGAAATGTTGGTGTCATGCGTTACTGGATTTATGTTCTGTAACTTAGGGTTCAACCACTGACGAACTGACATGACACTTAGAAGAAACTCCTTTAAAAACCATCGTCCTGCACATTTTGCACCCTCTGTTATGCATGTTGCGGAGTACCTTGCATTTGCAGGGTTTTATGCTGCAGGGTTTTGTACATTTTAATGGTTTTATATTGAAAACTCAAAGCAACACTCGCGCGCCGCGGTGTGGCCATGTTGCGAAACATGCTTTTTTGAAAAATGAGTGGTTTTTGATTGGACGATGGAATTATCGCGAGTGTCTCGTCTGTTTGTCTGTGGTTCAACCTTCAACTTATCTTTCGAAAGAGCATGCAGGGGCGGCCTAGGCCTACACTACCGATCACACGAAAATCCATTCCCAAATTGCATTTAATTTATCCTCTGCGTGCCACACAGAATATCACACACCTCGAATCACACGATCTATTTGTCCGGGCAGGCCAGAATAAAGCAAAGTCGTGGGCTTAAACCGTCATTAGACATTACCCTTCTTTATCGACAGACTTCGCAGCCGGCTGTTTAGAGTACAGGAAAATTACGGGGCCAGTGTAACGATCCTACTGACTCTATCAAGCAAGCACCGTCTAGCCGAGATTCGAACATGCGACGACTGGCTTGTTAGACCAGCATCGTACCTCGAAGCTAAGTAGGCGGTCGCAGCCCAGAATAATACATCGGTTCAACACCGTTCGTTGTCACTTGGTCGACCTTTTAAAGATTTCCGTAACGACTTCACGAACACGTAGTTCAAAATTTGAATCATTTGAACTTCAAATGGAGTACACTTTTGTAATTTGGCACCATGTATCGCTCGATAACGTGATTTAACGGCCCTTCGACGAAATTATCGTTCGATATACCACTTGCGACTATTGACACAGAGAACAGACTACCAGGTAATTGACAAAAAGTGTGTAAAAGGTTTTTATGTAATCTACGAGTAATCCTTCAATAGAGCACCCCTCGAGCAGTAAGTGGCAAACTAAATCTTGATGTCGCTGCCATCGCTGCTATGTAACTCCAGCACAAAGAAATATTGATAAAGGTACATGGATATTTTTTGATGCGTTTGGCACGACCCCCCGGCTCGTCGCCATTTTTCTGTGACTGAAACTGAAACGTCAAAAACACTGGGCGGGAAATCACTTCATAGAAAATCAATGCGACGGCCATTGTTGTTTGGGGTACAATAGTGAGGGGTCCAACTTAATGGGGGTACTGTCAAACTCTGTAGACCAAGATAGCGATGTCGTGGAGGTGGTTTGGCAAACTATTTCTGGAGGGCGCTACCGACAGATTTTACACACAAAAAATCGATTACTTCCTTCGAGCCTGTTAATCTGTTCTCTGTGCTATTGATATTGCGACACGAATAAGGCCGCGGTCAGTTACAACTTACAACTCCGGGAATTTCACTTTTCCCTTGCTCGTTTAGCCCTTAAAGAGTCAGCCTAGGGAAGCTCAAACGTCTGACTTCATTGATGGTTGAAGCCGAAGAGAGCGACAGACTGAAGTTGTATCACAGAGAACAGATTAACAGGCTCGAGGGAAGTAATCGATTTTTTGTGTGTAAAATCTGTCGGTAGCGCCCTCCAGAAATAGTTTGCCAAACGCATCAAAAAATATCCATGTACCTTTATCAATATTTCTTTGTGCTGGAGTTACATAGCAGCGATGGCAGCGACATCAAGATTTAGTTTGCCACTTACTGCTCGAGGGGTGCTCTATTGAAGGATTACTCGTAGATTACATAAAAACCTTTTACACACTTTTTGTCAATTACCTGGTAGTCTGTTCTCTGTGGTTGTAATATCTTAAGCTGCAGCATCGAGGATTTTGTACATTTTTCGGGAGTTCCGCTGCTAGCAAGTAAAGATTGCGATCCCAGGCTTGGTAGCGACGGCATTTGGAGGTGGGGATTTGTAAAGAACTTAACAATACTGGGCTTAACTCCATACAAACAAATATGAAGTATTCCACCACGCACACATATAAAGATTTTTTGACATTAGCTGGGGCCCTCGCTGAGACTGTTTGCACTTTGCAGTAGGAATAATATCAAAAACATGAAATATCAAACTCCCGGATCCTCTCCTCCACTCTTCGCTCCCCTCTCAGTCCTACATAAACGATCCGCAGATAATGTCATTCTCGTTAGTGACGAAACCACAAATTACTTCATACAATTTGTTTCGTAATTTAATATAATGGGACATTGTTAAATGTTACAGTTCAGTCCATCGCTTAAGCTGTATGTTCAGCTATCGCTGGAGACGGTTGAATGACGGCTGTTCAAAAACGAAAATGATGAAGAATCTTAATACTTTAGACGCAGGTTTGATTGCGGACTATCGACTATCGCCATGAAAGTAAATAGTATTTGGGACATTGTAATTTGTTCATAATTTAAAAGTTTCTTCAATATGATACTATTGGTGCAACTAATTTTGCATTTCGTGTCATCAGTTTAGAATAATTTGTTAAAGAAAGCTATTTATTTAAACATTCAATTTTATTAACCTTTTGCGGCAGAGGCGTACTAATCTTAATGATTATGTTGACGTTGTAGTCTACTGGATACCTAAACTAAACCTAATAATTGTTATGTATATTCACATTTTAATTATTTTAGAATTGAGAACATATGTTTAGAAACCTATTGGATGTAACATGTAATGAAACCGCAGGTATGATTCGGGAAGATACTGCAAACTTCAAAATCAAAATACAATATATTTACATAACGCATTTGTTACATTTGTCTGATTTGCGGTGTCCGGTCTCCGGTGTCTGTCAGACTACCACCTCCAGCCGCAGAACGTTAAAGAAAACATTCAAAACCCGCATCCAAGTTCGCAATGCACACGCGACTTTTCGTTATCCTGTATTATTCGTATTAGGTATTGTTTTCAGTGTATTTATATTACTGATGGCTCTGCAGTGGTGAATTCAAGTGTCATTTTCATTTTCGTGATGGTGGTGAGCTTTCTAAACCACCGGACTAGGGATGAACGATATACTTAAAAGAGGGTCGATAATTTCGTATCGTTCCTACTTTTAAGTGACGATTATAATTTGGTTTCACAATATATGTCTTTTTATCGAATATTAAAGCATTTTAAACGATTTTCACTCATAGAAACACTCATATAGACACAATATAGACATCCGTTCGTTGGAGGAAACAATGATATTGTTAATTCAAATATTAATATCGAAAAGTATTATTGCTATGAATGTACATCCCTATCGTGCAGTCACAAAATTTTGGTTTGTTTATTTTGTTTTGCGATTGCGTCTTCGACGGCGAAGCAAAAGTAATCAGTAATTACAAAGAAAGACGTGTGTAGTGAGGAGTGTTTATCATTAGTCATTTCACTGTATCTAGTAGATCTACAATAATTTACGTGATTATTTCAACCGAACCATGTCACGCTTTAGCGGAGCACTTCAACTTACGGATTTGGATGATTTTATAACACCATCTCAGGTATGTATTAAATTTTAATTATGGTGATATACCCAGTGTTACAAGTCAATGCATAATATTTACCCACAGGAATGTATCAAACCTGTTGAAATAAAGACAAATAAAACCAAAACGGGATCAAAAATTACCATCCAGGAAGATGGGTCGTACATGCAGGCCACGAGTGTAAGTAAAAGTTGCTTATCAATTTCAATAAAACTGACTTAGTATCTATCATCTAGAGTGGTTTCCAAAAGCTAGAAAAGGTTGAAATAACCTTGGCTGATTGCCTCGCGTGTTCTGGCTGTATCACATCAGCGGAAGGAGTTCTGGTTACACAGCAAAGCCAGGAAGAGTTGTTGAGAGTGATGAACGAAAATAATTTAGCAAAATTAGAGAATCGCTTAGAAGCTGTCAAGTTTATAGTATTCACTATTGCGCAACAGCCAATTCTATCTCTCGCTAAGAGATATAATCTTTCACCTGAGGAAACGTTGGAACGCATTGCAGGTAGCTACTGATATACAAGAGCCTTATCAAAGTAATATAATTTGGACACTGGGCTTCTTTCAGGATACTTCAGAAGACTAGGAGCAGATATGATCGTAGATACTAAAATAGCGGACGACTTGGCACTGATAGAAAGCCGAAATGAGTTTATTGAACGTTATAATACAAACAGACAAACGTTACCGATGCTGGCGTCGGCTTGTCCCGGGTGGGTATGTTACGCAGAGAAAACGCATGGTAACTTCATTCTGCCGTACATAGCAAGTACAAGGTGAGTAAAGTATTTACGAAATAGTTTTCATATAGACACATTTTGTTAATATTAAACAATGAATGTTTGGTTCGTTGGTAAATTCATGGTTTTAAAAAATGGTTTTCGCTGCAAGATTTTGAAATTTTATAATAGTGCGTAAGCATTACGCACATTACTCAAGAAGCGGATTTAATAAATTTCAGATCGCCACAACAAATCATGGGAGTCCTCATTAAAAAGTACCTTGCCCGATTGTTAGGTATTGGCAGCGATCGCATCTATCACGTGACTGTCATGCCATGCTATGACAAGAAATTGGAGGCATCGCGTGAGGATTTTTTCTCAGAAGTTGATAACTGTCGTGATGTTGATTGTGTTATTACCTCGAGTAGGTTTGTTTTCTTTTACAATTTTGGTCAAATAACTATGTTTTCTTCCATTTAGTTGAAATCGAACAAATGTTGGATAACTCTGGTATTCCTGCGCTTGAAATAGTCGAGAAACAACCTGTGGATTGGCCTTGGCCAACGGGACGGCCTCCCGCATTTGTTTGGGCTCACGAAAGTTCTGGATCCGGTGGGTACTGTGAATACATCTTTAAATATGCCGCGCGGAAACTATTCAATATCGCTATCGATAAAGTGGAATTTAAAAGTCTGCGCAACAGTGATTTACGCGAGGCAGTTCTCGAGCATGACGGGGAGGTGGTGCTCAGGTTTGCCATCGCTAACGGATTCCGAAATATTCAAAACATTGTGCAAAAAATGAAACGTGGTAAATGCAATTATCATTATATTGAAATAATGGCCTGTCCATCGGGTTGTCTGAATGGCGGAGCTCAGATTCGTCCCGTTCATGGAGAGACGCAGCGTGAGCTAACAGCCGACTTAGAGGCTATGTACAGAATGTTACCACAGTCGAATCCGGAAACCGAAACGATTGAAATGGTATACACAACCTTTCTGGACAATTCGGGAGACAACAATAAACGGAAGGAGTTTCTTCACACCAGTTATCATGCTATAGAGAAACTAAACACGGCGCTGAATATTAAGTGGTAAATCTGTGGTAATTTTTTAGCGTTTACATATTTTATTACACGTTGATTTTGATGAATGCATCAAAAAATTCTTAGGACATTGAACCAAAATGTTTGAAGATTCCGTTTTGTGCAATATTGTGCAAAAGATACTGTTGAGTTGTTAGACATCATCCAGCTCGTTTATGTTTCCAGTACATTTTGTATCAAGTGATTTACAGAATACGTTCCAGTCTTGCCAAGAAGTTTTTGACTTAGATTTACTTCTTTTGGTAACATATTGGGGTGCAATTTTAAAATGAAAAATTGGGATGTGTGACGAAAAATGATCAACTTGTGAACGTTCATAACTCAAGATTCAAAAAAGGTTCATAAGCCTTATAACTAAAGAATCCCAGATTTCATTCAAGATTAAAGAAAATTTTACAAGAAGGTAGTAGTGTTCATTAGTAGTAGGAAAGGACAGAATGTCGTTGTCGTTTCTGGCAGATGAAGATGCGAACGAACGTATTTAGTGGACGAAGACATCTCAACGCGGCATTTGCGAGCAGCAGAGAAAAGGTTCTCTTCCATGTTGAGGGTTGAGGGGCTTAATGCTTTTGTGATTACTATCTAGGCTTCCGACATACAGAACAGGTGCTCTGGTCCAGTCTGACTAATTTTATCAATTGATCCGATGTCAGATTTGAATGGATTCTGATTCGGCGTCAGGATTTTACTTTCATAATAAATAAATTAGTAAACAAATTAAAACACCCAACGTTCAACAGAAAAAATTTGGGGGATGGAAATCGCAGGTAGTGGCTATTCAAAATTGGAAGTCGAATGTACAAACTACAATTTCTTCAAATTCTCTCACAAGAACTGTCGCAAAGGAGATGAAGTTGAATGTTGATGACTGTAGAATGATTGAGTATTGGTGTGAATTCTTGATTTTGTTCTGTGTTAATACTACTCTGTCTCCTGCGGATTCAGTGGTCCTTGAGACAAATAGGGCTCGCTTTCTATTAAGGCGCCGAGAGTTTTCAGTAGAGGTTTTCGGTGGTGTCAATTTCATATATGACATAACAAATACTTATCAAATGTTTAGGACGGTCTGGGGAAAGCTAAACTCCTCTATCATTTCTTTCAGCTCATCACTTTATCCATTATCATTAACAACAGCGGAAAAAATAAAGCGGTTCTTTGAATATTTGTTGTTGTTGTTGTTGTTATTAGTTTATTAGGGCTTTTTAAACGCAAGGCGTACATTCGAACCCTATTGATTATCTGTTTGATAGGCAAACTGAGAAAATGCCATCATGCATGTATTGTAGTGTGAATGCAATTGAAATAGGTATGTATGTATGTATGTATGGGGGTTCCCCATTGTATGCAAGTAGAATTACCTACTGCGGAATCGAATTTATCTACCCAGCAACTTTTATGTCAATGCTGTTCGTGAAGGACCAAAAGGGGTTGGGTGGATATGTAAGCAATGTCGCTTACATGATTCCACACGGGAATATAAGGCACAAACTTATCTTGCGTGATGATTTGGGTGCTAGAAGGGCGCGTCAGAATCCTGTCCGACCTTATATGACTTGGGCAGGTTACCACATTCCTCATCCTGATGCTCCCTCCCATATACTATAATGATGGTATAGCAATGTAATAAAATATGTGTTATATGAATATACAGTATATGAAGATTACTAAATATAGCAACAATAATCTTTCCATTAAGATGAAATACAAAAATAGAACAATCTCATCAGCAGTCCTTCGAATAGAGTTGCATCATTGAAGTTTTCCATGCTTCCATTATAATGGAATAATTATTAATTTAATAATTATAATTTAATAATTATTAATTTAGTTTTTTTCTCTGGTACCCACAAGCATTAATTAAACTATTTTCGGCCTGTTAGTGACCAGGTGCGTAATGAGCTAAAACCAAACAAATAATTAAAATGACTAATAAAAAAATTGAAATAAAATTAAATTAAAATAAATAAAATGACTAATATTAAGCCCACCTAGTAACAAGGTTGTGTGGCTCATTCATCACCCAAACCGGCAATTTTGAGATCAGGCAACCAGGAACCACCCAGCATCACACCTCCTAGCTTGGCTACTCAATTGAGCATTACCGGGTGAGGCTAGGTGGAGGCGCTAGGTAGGGGCTTGGGATGGCTGGAGGTATGTTGGACGCTTCCTCATTTACCTTCCCCATTTCATACACATGAAATTGAAATAGGAAATACATTACCAGATACAGCATGACCGGGCATAACCGGTATGAAGAAGTTGTTTAACGTTAATAGACATTTATATAATACAGCCCATGGTATTCTTACGTTAACCTTGCGGTCGTATTTCGGCTACAATCAAGAGTTAATCAAGAGTTATTTTTGAGCGTCTTAGTAAAATCTTCTGATTTATTCGTATTGTGCAATTCGTTACTCAGCAGACAATCCGATAGATGCAGACCACGAACCCCCTGGGTGCCTGATAAGGATGCTCGAACAACGGGAGTTAGAGATGATTGGAGGATGGCAGCCATGGAATTTTTATTCATTTGACAATACCGTCTCAGTCACGCAAAATTTGACAAAGTTCTATATGGGACATTTGTAGAACTAGATTGATCTACAATGCTGAATAAAGTTTTGCTGTATCTTTTGTATTTATACAATGCTACAATGATGGTAGCTAATTAATAACTAAGTGAGCTGGAGTTTTTGGAGCGTCTTAGTAGAATACGAAACCTGAAAGTTAAATAAAAAGAAAACTTATCCAATTTAATTTTACTAGGTATGTATATTTTATTCTTGACAGATACGTATTTCGTCTACGACTTGCAAGCTTCCTCGGTGTCTGGTTCGAAAACAGACATTGAGGAAGCCTGCAAGTCGTAGGCGAAATACGTATCTATCAAGAATAATATATACATAGTAGAAATAAATTGGATAAGTTTTCTTTTTATTTAATTTCCAGGGAACTAAGTGAGCGTTCACTGAGCTACTAATGAGCTTCAGTGGCTCTTTCATGGTCTGGGGTGGTTTTAGTTTCGATGGACTTGAAGATCTGATAAAAATCGATGGAAAAATAGATCGAAAGAACTACCAACGCTTGCTTCAGTGCCACATCATCAAATCTGGTTTTCGCTTGCTCGGCAAAAGATTTCAACAGGATAATGACTCAAGACATACGTCCAAACTGTGCAAAAACTATGTTTTATCGAAATAATCCCAATAAGTGCTAATGGAATAGTCACCGCAATCACAGTATTTAAACCCCATCAAACTTCTATGAGACGAATTAGACTGAGTAGAGTGACTATATACAGAGTGGCGACAATGTCAAAATTGGAATGATAATTATCTGTCAGTGTCATTCCAATCGAGCAGACGACCTATCCAATGCGTATGCAGGAAAGAGAAAGAAAACCTTTGGAAAAACTGCATTGCATACATTTGGGATGACTTGTCGCCACTCTGTATATAGTCACTCTAAGACTGAGAAGTTCGCCAAATGCATATTACAGGTGAAAAAACCTCGTGGGAGTGCCTAAATCGCGCTTGGAACGCTGTTCAATCGGAAACGCTACAAAAACTAGTTCGTAGAATGCCCCGAATCTGCACAGCAATCGTTGACGAGCATTACTTTAACGAAAAAATTAAATTAGGTTTTTTCTTTTTGTGCCAAATAACAAAAACAATTTATGTCTTTCGTTCAAATTAAAAATTTATACCGTAAACGCTTCTAATTCTGCGCACCGCATATTTCACTTAAAAATCATAGCATTGTCAAATGAATAGCTCTCACGTATTTTTCCAGATGTGTTATTTAAGACACAAATTTGCAGAAATTTAGAAGTTTTGACTGAATCGTGAGTTGCGCAGTACTAGGTGCGTTAACGGTATTTTGAATTTATCAAAAGTGATAGAATAAGGGCGTTTACTACACAAAAAGATTTGCAATTGAACAAATACGCATTATTTCAAGTGGATCCAAACTTTTGCATAGTAATGTATTTAACGGACAGTTGAAATATGTTCCGAAGACGTGACCATTTGTAACTTAAATGATAAATGTGTTGTTACAACAAAGGTTCGTTCTACTATTAATTTGATTCAATCAGGTTTTATCTTGAATAGAGGGTAAAAATTGAATTTAAGTGTTTGATGACATACCCCAAACTATGTGAGTCAATGTATGTACAGCTGGTCGTAGTTTCTGGAACCGTGACTAATTGGTGAACTTTATCGTATGTTTGAGTTCAGACAGATTTGTCTGAAATCGTCCTGTGCATTTCAAATAATATAAATCTGTCTTAAAATCAGAGCAGATTAGAAAAAAGAATGCACTGCGGTGTGGGTTGAAAGCAGAATGTATCCCATCTTCTTCCGCGCATTGACCTCATGTTTATGATCGCAATATCAAATTTCGTTTCTGAATCTCATTAGCATTAATCGGTCAATAGTACGATGATTCATAGGGTAACGACTTATATTGTCAGTTTAAGCAAGTTTTATTATAAGTCCAAATTTTAATCCGCCATCTAAAAAAGAGCATAACCTTGCATAATGGAAAAATGGAAGAAAACAATGTGCAGTTACTCTACCCTCACTCTGTGGTATACGAATTTGCAGAGGAAATATAACGGAATATTGCTCCTGCCGAGAGTTTTATTAATGTCCCTGTTCCCAGACGCTGATGCTAACTTTCCAAAAATGTATTTTTTTGTTCTCTGCTATTCAGACACTTATCAACTCATCAATATGTATATATACTTGCAAAAGTGTGCTGTTTCCGCGGTCACATGATTGTACAGTTGCGGACGTAAAAAGGCACCATGGTTGAGTTTTGCGTTTACAACCAAAAAAGCCTTGGGCTTGAAAATGCTTTCTTAATCGACAGACTTCACAGTCGGCTATTAGAGTACAGCACAGTTACGGGGCTACAGTTACGGGGCTACAGTTACGGGGCTACGAATATACGTTATATACGGGGGAGGGTCTCGTAACTCACAAACTTTGTGGTTTTTCGTTTAATTGATCATACATTCGAATAGAGCATACAAATATCAACTATATAACATAAGAAATTACATGTTTACTCCAAAAATAAAAACATGCGAGATTTTAGAATTTCGGAATTAGGGGTTCGTTATGAGTCAGGTAACACAGTAGTGCAACAATCCTACTGACTAGCGAGCAGCACCGCCAAACCGAGATTCGAACATGCGACGACTGGCTTGTTAGACAAGCATCGTACCTCGAAACCAACTAAGCGGTCACAACTATTTGCGTTTACAACCATTTGATTTGAATTTTCCTAGAAAAATCCTGACAAACATTGACATTTTCAGTGGAAAAGTTTAATGTAATGCACGTTAACACTGTGTGAGATCTTTCAACAGGGGCGCCAAAAATCAGAAAATGGCGTCGAACAGCTCGTTTGTGAAAAAATTCTACACGAGTATATAGAAAATAAGAATCTATCACATCGTGCTATCGGAAAATAGTAGGGAGTCGAGCCGAGTTCTGCGGCTCTTCGTCTCATAAAACGGATCGAAGGAGAACATCTGACTGCCGATCGTAAGCCAAGATCCGTAGAAAAAAGTCGTCAGTGTTCCAAAATAACGATAGCGAAGTACAAAAAACTTTGCAAAATATTTTAAACTTTGCCAGTAAATTTTAAATTACGCTAAATCACATTAATTTTCTTCCATGTTTCTTTCTGATAGTTGTTGGTTCCCTAGAAATCATTTCCGTTGGCCTCATCTGTATGCGATTCTATCTATAAACATAGACGGTGGTGTTTTGTTCGCCTCCCCTTCAAACAATGTACGATCATATTTCCTATGGAACCATAAACATCGTCACTATCGTACCAAACAATCTATCCATTAACTCTAACTTGCTTATTCGGCAAAATAAGTCATTCAACGACATTAGGTAACTTTTTGCAAACGGGCTGATTATTTTGAATTTCAAAATGGCATTCGATATCTATTTTTAGTTCTACCATTATCAATCAGTTCGTAAACTTAGACTAATTTTGAATCCCAAGCAAGATTAAATAGTTAACTAGTCTTTGTATATTTACAAAAACGTATGAGATTTTGTAATGCCACATGGTTAAACCATGATGGAAAAATAATAAAAGGTATAGAGTAGATGCTCCAGTAGAAAAATTGAAATAGGGTATGTTGCTGTTTCGTCGTAATTGCCTATTCCCGTCCTATCCAACACAAATTATTAAAAATAGCAGCATTTTTATGACACACAATGCAAAACTAGTTATTCCCTAATATTTTAGTTTGTTGTAAACTAAACATTGTAAACATTGTTGTGATTTTTAGTTCGGACGATGAAAAATTTTGATGGACGGATTTTAAAACGGTACGACAAATTTAAGAAATAAAGTCAGTTGCGTAATTTCAATACTTTTTCTTCTTCAGCAGCATAGCGCCGGGGTGGCTCGTGCTATTTCAAGCACTCGTCTCCATTCAACTCGGTCTTGGGCCACTCGTCGCCAATTTCCTAGTCGTCTCAGAAGTCGCAAATCGCTTTCGACCTGGTCGAGCCATCGTGCACGTTGGGCCCCCTGTTCCTGGTGCCGGTGGGGTTGTTGAAGAGGACTATTTTCGTCACACTGTCGTCCGGCATCCTTACGACGTGTCCGGCCCGCCGTAGCCTGCTAACTTTCGCTAGATGTACGATGGGAGTCTCCCCAAGCAGTGCCTGTAGCTCGTGATTCATACGCCTCCGCCACTCTCCGCTTTCAGTTTGTACTCCGCCAAATATCGTCCGCAGCACTTTCCGCTCAAACACGGCAAGGGCGCGTATGTCCTCCGTAAGCAGCGTCACGGCTTCAAGTCCATAAAGAACTACCGGTCTAATAATGGTTTTGTACATTGTTAGCTTCGTGCGGCGGCGTATGCTTCCTGATCGTAGCGTTTTACGAAGGGCAATGTAGGCCCGATTTCCCGCTTGGATGCGCCGCTGGATCTCCTTACTAGTGTTGTTGTCCGCGGTCACCAGCGATCCCAAATACACGAGCTCCTCTACCACTTCTAGTTCGTCGCCGTCAACGGTTACCGTCCGTGGGAGGCGCGCATTTGTTTCCTTTGAGCCTCTTCCTTTCATGTATTTGGTCTTCGACGCATTTATTTTTAGCCCAATTCTCCTAGACTCCGCTTTCAGTCTGGCGTAGATTGCCTCCGCCGTCGCAAAGTTCCTGGCAATGATATCGAAGTCATCTGCAAAGCCTAGAAGTTGGCTACTCTTGGTAAAAGTCGATCGAAGCGTAATTTCAATAATATGCTTTAATAATCGCTTTTCAGTGATTTCAAAGTTCACGGATCGGAAAGTAAATGTGTTTTAATCAAATCAGCACAAGAGCTTTTGGAGTATTCATTAAATCCATTCAACAAATGATGAAAATTAGAACGGCTTTATTTACTACGACGGGAATTAGAAATAAACCCTATTTTATTATTTTTGCAGATTTTGGTACAACTTTGATAAGTATCAAACTACCAGTACTAGTATCACTTGATAAGTATCAAACTTGTACCAAAATTTGCAAAAAATAATGGAATATTTCGATTTTCCACCACAACACAACTACTGGAGCATCTACTCTACCAATAAAACATAGTCTTAAATTACAATTGGTAGTGAACACCTAAAAAAAGAAAAAGCTTTTTCTAAAATAAATTCCACCATTTTCTTTTCTTTGATTTCAGGTTTCGTATTCTACTAAGACGCACCAAAAACTTCAGTCAATCAAGGTAGTGAACAATTAAACCGGTTAATAAAACTCGTCGAAACCAGCTTTGGAAAAGTCTCGGAAAATTAGCAAATTCGAGTATAAAAATTTAGCCGACAATCAATTCGATTCATTTCAAAATTGAAATGTGTGGGAATGGAAATAATGTGGCTTTAGTTGAAATTTTACTAAAATAAATTAGAAGAAAAAGCTCGAATTGGTGCATATTTTCTGCCCGCCACTGTACATCGAAATACTTTCTCGAGGGGTGCACAGCATTTTTGGCCAAGACCCACAGGAGACGCAAGAGACTTTTTATAAGGTACAAATGAAGCACCAGCAGCAAACTGGTCGACTTGTGTGTCGTGCCGTAAAGATTAGACTTTGTGGGTGAATAAATCCTGTTTAAAGCCAATAATTGAAGATCAAGGGCGAACAACACACCTTTTCCTGTTTTTTTTTGTTTCAGATCAGACTCTGTTCGAAAGTCGCGTCGGAGTGGATCTAACGATTGCAAACGGTTGTTTACCTTTGGATACTTTTTTTCAGGAATTGGGATGACAGTCAAAGTATGAACATGTGACCGAGAATCATATTGGTTTCACAGTTATTGAAAGTTATTGCCTCATGGATAGTCGCACCCTGCAATTGAAGGACTACACAGGAAGCAACAGATATCCTCGTACTATGTCACTGCAGGAGAACGTGAGTTAGTTTGTAATGAGGCACTTTTCTGCGAGTGTACTTCCAAGATGATGGTCTCAACCCAACGCACATCGTATATGCATATGGTATGATATAGACCTGATAAACCTTTTCCGATTAGTGAACGTGCTCAACACAGCTGTGGTGTCATCAATCAAGGCAGGGCAAGTAATAGGTAGGTATCGCATTGAATCAAATAAAACAAACATCCTTCATTCTAGACGACACCCTACATTTCGGTTCATGGAGAGAAATATTTTACCCCTGGAACATGGATCAATCCGAAGATTATTATTTCCAAAAGTGTGTTCCGATAAAAAAAAATGGTCCGTTTGTCACAGAACGAGTTTAGTCTCCCAACCTGGTCACCCTGCACACCCGTACGATGTCCGGCGCGGTTGTGGTCTGGAGCATCGGGTATAAAAAGCGTGTGTCTGGAATAAAGGAGAATTAGTCTTTCGCTGTTCGCCGTGGTAATCGTCTTTCATCGTCGGTGTTGTTTGTGTTAATATCGTCTTTTACTCTCATGCAATCAGAAGAAATTGCGGGTTGTGACTTGTGAAGGCCAATGAACGTCATCTTTGGATTAAAGTGATATAAACATGTTAGTATCTTGTGGTCGGAAATGGGCGAGAACGTTATTGATGATATTAATAAAATGTGATTGAACCGAAGGAAGAAGGTTGTACTGCGGTCAGGTGGATATCATATGAAACGTGTGTTGGATTGTACGTGTACCTAATTTTCTGTTCCAAATTTGAAAACCTATAGTTTTACGTAGAAATTAGCATTCAGATGGCATAGATATTATTATAATTAACTGGGTTCGACTGCAGTACTACCTACCTTGTGACCGCGAAAGTTTTGTTTGCAATACAAAGTAAAATCACGTGCTTCACTGACAGAGGTGCGCGGGAAACGTAGAAAAAGTGTCGCTAACAGCATATAAATGATGCACCTTAAGTATGTGCCTTGAGGAGAATTTATGTGTGATTAGTTATTGTACTTGAACGGAAAAATACAGCGGAAGTTATTGTGTTTTATCGATCGTCGCAACTCTGAAATTTTAAGTGTAAAGAATTATATTACTTACATGAAATATACCGTTAGGCTTTTGCGGAAAGTGTGCCAATTTGTGACTATGTTTCGTTTGTTGGTGACAGAATCATTGATTTGTTGATACCGAAGGCGGCACGATACGCTACTGAGTTAAGATAATACCGTTATAAACCGCGGGTGACACAGTTTTTTGAGCCACTACTCGCGGTACTGAGTTGAAGAATAAGAATAGCTCTAGCGAAAATAACACGAGACGAGGGCTTTCCAGAGAAAAGGAAGACATCGAGAAATGGGTGTGAGATTATAAATGTAAATTAAAATATTTCTGTCGTCTTGTTTCGCGAACTCGTCCGTCCTCTCGACAACAACGAGGCGATCGACTGCACGGGGATAAAAACAGGTTCCCAGTCTGCGAATGCTGCGAATAAATAACAAAGTGCGTTGACATCGAATGTGAAGCTACGTGCGAATATCGCAGTCAACATGTTCCAGGTTCAAGTGATAAATTGCTTAAAAATGAGTATTTTGTGACATGGTACAATAAGTTTTACAAAAAGTGTAATTTACCGTCGTACCGGATATTTTTGTAACCTATGATCAGACTGGGTAACCGAACAGAACGGTTTTCTCATTTACACCTAGACCACTTAGACATAACATAGATCCTATCCTAAATAAAGTCTTGGTTGTCGCCTCTGAACAGGCTAAAGGGCCAAACAGAATGCTGCATCAACGCGTCCGTCAGCGTTATTCTACAGTTTTTACATGGGTTTACTGTCAAATTGACGCTGAAAGATGCGTTGACGCAGAATTCTGTTTGGCACTTAACTCTCCCATTCCATGGACTTTCAGTAACAGGACAATTGGGTGGTTAGCCGCTGATTATATTTTAAATTTAACCCTAATTTTGGACTTCCCCACGCCACGAAACGCCACGAAACGACACAAGAAAATAAGAAACTTTTTTATCGAGTATGTAAAAATTATGTGCAGAACAGTTGATTTCAACATAGGGAAGTAAACTTACAGTCCTTAGTTACCTCCTTTTCAAAAGGTACCCAAGAATTGTCTGTATATGATAAACGAAGTGAAGTGACCGCATCCGTACGATGAACTACCGCTGGAATCTGGAAACTTGATCTTAGGCCACTCGTCGCAAATTTCTCAGGCATCTTGGAAGTTACAAATCGCTTTTGACCTAGTCGAACAATCTCTCACGTTGGGCCCCTATGTTCCTGGTACTCGGTGCCAAATATCTTGCTGGTATTCGCTCATGGTTCCTGTTGTCTGGAATACTTATGGACTGTCCGGATCACAACAACGCGCGAGGCCCTGTTCAGAATAAGCAGCGAAGCTTTTTTGTATGCCACAAGGGCATTGGGATTGGGTTAAAAGGCCACTGTGACAATCGTTTGCGACAGGCTCCGATTGCTCTATCACAGTTTATGGACTGCTCATACCCATTGAGCTAGATGGAGTTGAGCTAGACAGTTTAAATCTTATTCCCTAATTCGGAACAATATGGTTAATAAAATCAATGACCTTTTGGGATTCGAGCTCTAGCAAAGAAACTTCCAAAGAAGTTAAGCCTAGAAGAAGCAAGAGCTTCTAATTGCAGAGCAGATTCGCTGAACTTTCAAGTCCAGAGTTAAAAATGCGGCAGATTTCGGTATCATCCGATATTCTTTAAATGATAAAGAGCGAGGCAGTATCCAGTTAGGAATCCCGTGATTGTGCGTAGTTTACCACGAGTTGAGTAGTTTTCTAGACACTGTGGGATTTGGGTAGGTAAACTGTTTAACTGTTTAGTTTACAACCCTTTATTTGATTCCAACAGGATGCTTTCTTAACAGTTTTTTGATGAGTTTGACTTCATTGCTGAAGCTAAGCCTGCATCAATCAGTATAGGGGAAGTAATAGTATGTTTTCTTCACTCAGTGGATGATATAACGGCTGTTTTTATGGGGTTTATATTAAGCCCGTCTTGTAAACACCTTAGCATGGTGGTGTTTGAGCTCCTAGTAAACAACTTAATAGTACTGCGTTCAACTTCCTCTGATGATAAGTTCTAAGCAATAGTCTCATAACCTAGCTGCGATATTTTGTGAAGAAGTGTGTTGGGCACAAGTGTCCAAAGCATGGGGGAGAGAACTCCTTGTGGACATCCTTTTTCCCGACCGCCCTATTTCTTCCAATGATGCTGTGCTCCCTCTACTCGAAAGCATTACCTGAATCTAGCTCATTGTAGTGTACTCGATTCCGTTTTGACAGAGAGCCGTAATAATTAAAACGAAGATTATAATCGAAAGCTGCTTCTATATCAAGGTGCCGTCTCCTGATATATAAAGGATTTCTCAATTAACAGCACTACATAGTGCAGTGAGGTTTCCGCAGATTGGCCGAGAGCTCTTTAAAAACTTGTGGATATAGTTATCTGTGATTCTATCCATCAACCTAAGGAGCGTTGATATCAGCCTTATTGGTCTGAAAGCCTTACGATTACGACAGTTTATCCGGAAAACCGTGTTTGTGCATTATCTGCATATAAATAGCTGGTCTCGATCGACTGTATCGTATGCTGCTTTGAAATCAATAAAGATGCCATACGGGGCACGTTGTACTTTCGACGTTTCTGCAAGATCTGTCGGATGGTCAAAATTTGACCGATATTTGTGCGAGCCCGCTTGCTTCCTCCCTATGAAACCTTGTGCTATTGGTGACAGTCAGCGTCACAGGATCTGGGAGAGTACCTTGTAGGCGGCCTTTACCGTCGTTATGACCTATAGTTGCAGCAGTCGAGCCAAACAACATTTTTATACATGAGACAAACCACTCCTTCCATCCATTCCTCCAGTAGCTTCTCCTCCTCACAAATCTTGGAAATAATCCAGTATAGAGCCGTTGCCAACGTTTCTCGGCCACCGGTATAACGCTGGCCCGGTAGGCGATTCTTAACCGCAGCTTTATTGGTCTTCAGCAACCTGATTTCTCGTTTGAATTCTTGGAGATCAGGTGCCGGGACGTTACTATCTTCCATGGGCACTCCGAGGTTCATTTCCATTCCGCCCTGTTCTGCAATTTCGTCATTGCCATCAAAGAACTCCCAAGAAACATTTTTGTTGTATAGTAGCTTATGAAACGCTCATTCAATTGATGTTAGCTATACAAAAGTAGAATTAGCTATTCTTAAACAAAAATGTTTATTGGGCTGCTTTCACCTGTCGACCACCTGGCGGTCGTTTGTGATTATATTCCCTTCCTCGTCCCTAAAGCTTTGGACTTAAATGTCTTTCTAAAACTTGACTCTTCATTATCGACAAGCTTCGCAGCCGCCTGCTAGAATACAGGACAATTGTGGGGCTAGTGCAATGATCCTACCCAAGCAATCAGAAGTTCGAATATTACTTGACACGCGAACTCGAAAGTTCACAATTAGTTCAAATTCAGTTCCGTGAAACTTTCTTGCTGATTAGTAGTGTATATCAAGTATACGTGGAACTAAATGCTTTAAGAAGTGATGTGAGTACTTCATAGATACGTCAAAGCTATTAGGATGCTACATGAAGTTCTGAAGTAACTAATGTGTATCACACAAAGGGTTGGTGATAAGGTAACTAAAATACGTCTGTATCCTTCGAAGTGTAACAAGAGATAAACTTTATTAATATCGTTACATAATGATTAACCCGTTGGTAACTCATTTAATCGATCGCGTTTCGTACCCGAACCTAACAGTGTCGTTAAAAGGTATTTGGACACGACAGTCCTCCATCCTTTAAGCTGTTTGATTGTAGACAAATTTATTCATTTTTTCCTGAATTTATAAAATATTTTTTTATCAAATAAAAACTCGAGACCTAATCATTATCAATAGGCGAAAACCTTAAAATTCCTTCGAAATGTATATGCTAATGATATTTAATATAATATACAAATTACCGTGCATTTTTATGATAATTCTAACAGGTAAGGAATCATTATCAATTAGAGAATTCGAAAGTATGTACTTCATACTAATAAAATAATACGATGGTATATGTCTAAACTAGTAAATCATTATTATGCCGGTATTTACGTCGACGATCTATTTGAACTGGGACCATTTTGCAGTCGTTTCCTCCTCAAGCGCTCGGACCTTCTAATGCCTTAATTCCAGCGGTAATCGTCATGCATTCCAGATCATCCTCAGAGTCACTTGTCTGGGCTCGGTCAGTACGCTTAAAGTTTGAACTCGTTGACGGAGATTCCACAGAATCGTCCAAGAACCGAACCGACTGCCGTCATCGCTGCAGCTTAAAACAATTCTTACGTACATGTCCACGCATCTTACAAAAACTGCATAGCACGTTTCCATTCCGCCAACTCTGTCTGGATGATGAACGACTACGATTCCGTTGTGGATACGGGTATTCATCACGTTGCCATCTGTCAGGAAAATTGTCCCTTTTATCTCCTCTATATTCTCGTGATCTATGCTGGAACTGATCTCGCCGACTACGTTCTCCTAATCTATCAATTGCACTAACTCTTTCGGTTGGTTGATCCAATAGCAGAGATCTCTTTGCCAATTGTTCTCTTGCAATTAAAACGCGCTCAGTTTCTTGCAAACTGGGTTCATCTTCTTCCATTAACCTGTCTCGTGACTTTTTGTCACACGTTCCAAATACTAAACGATCTCTAACTAACATGTCCTTCAGTTCGCCAAAACCACAGTTTTCTGCAAGCAATTTTACATCCAAGATGAAATCCTCAGCATTTTCATCTTTTCGCTGACTCCGTTCGTAGAACATTGCTTTCCGAATCATCATTCCGTCCGTTTTATCGAATCTCGTTTTTAGTCGTAGAATAATATCATTGTACTGCAGTGTATCTAAGTTGGTTCCCGGATAAAGTTTTTTTAACTCAGCGAATACAGCTGCACCACTAACCGTTATAAAAAGCGATTTGCGATTGGCAACTGGGACGTTATTATAGTTGAATACATACTGTAAACGCTCTGCGTAATCGCTGAAAGACGTTCCTGGCACGTACGGTTCAACCGATCCAATGAAAGTAGTCATACTGTTGAGTATTAACTATTTTTTCCAAAACGAGTCAATTTTTCCTACGTTCTTCGTGTTTGAACTAGCGCGCTCAAAGGGTATCCTGCAGCGGCTCAGAAACCTATCAGAAACACACGTGTCCAACGATTTACAGTTTCAATCCTTAGCAAACCAATCGGCTTAGCGAAATAGCACACTTTAAAACAAAATCTAAACCACTATTAAAAAGAACTTGACTTAATCTTTACTTCGCGGGTTCTTAAAATTCTCGTCGCCACTAATGTGTATCACACAAAGGGTTGGTGATAAGGTAACTAAAATACGTCTGTATCCTTCGAAGTGTAACAAGAGATAAACTTTATTAATATCGTTACATAATGATTAACCCGATGGTAACTCATTTAATCGATCGCGTTTCGTACCCGAACCTAACAGTGTCGTTAAAAGGTATTTGGACACGACAGTAGCTTTATAGTTGCTAACAAGTTCTGCGTGCTGCGATTTGTTTACATTTCTTATTATCAAACCAACCAAATTTAATCCCCGCACAGTTCTAATTAAAAATATAAATTAGAATGGAGTGCTCTTCATTATTGTGTTGTGTTGTGTAGCATATGCTGTCGGTATCTCACTACTAGTTAATTACCTGGCTCCAAACTTTATGTTCTATAATTAACTCGCGCTGCATAAAGCTGCTGCAAGTTCTAAAACGAACTTTCATTTAAGAACAAGTCATTGGCAAAATTCACATCGCTTGTATACGACAAAGGTGACGCGGTGGATCGGGATAGGTTTACAACGCGGAACACCTGGGTTCAAACCCAACAGCAGGCAAATGCAACGAATATAGAAGTTAGGTAAAAGTATAAAAATAGAACATACAAGTACTGCTAAATTTTAGTTTTTTCTTAGTTTTTGACAGTTTATTTCGAAGCTGCTTAGCGTTCTATGCAGCGAACCCAAGACAGCTTGAACGTTCGGTTAATTACTTAAAGGTGACGCTGCTTAGCAAGTTATAGATTAATATACATAAAGCTGTTTAACTTGGTTACTTGGGTACTGACTCTATCTAGCCGAGATTCGAACGTACGACGACTGGCTTGTCAAACCAACATTGTACCTCAAAGCTAACTAATGAGCAGTTATCCCTTGTCCCTACACATGTCAAATTTCGGTGTATAGCCCTTACGGGTTTGGCTCACCTTCTCGTAAAGCTTTAGCTCGGAATAGTTGTTCTAATATCTCATGATCTCTGTCCTTTTGGCGTTTTTTATTGCTCAGGATCGTAGTCAACTGAAAATTTTTCCAAGCAATTTTTTTCTCGTCACCGCATGTTGGCATTCCCCATCAAACTAATCTTTTTGTATACTTTGGGGCTCTTCACATCTCCGATGACCGAGCGTATTCTGCCCCTACCGTCTTCGAGGTTTAAAGCATCTAACTTCTCGAAAGTAGGCAGTGCCTCGTTCAGTATTCGCGCGAAGTTCTGAACAGATTACGGGTTATCTAGCTGCCTTATATTTAGCCGAGGATGATGGGTTTGACGTGTCTGGTATACGGTTGACAGTTATGAGCGCACATATACTGCTATTAGGTGAAGGTCAGAGTCAATATCGGCACCACGCGGAGCCCCGTATGGAATGTATATTTGTGATGTTGGACAAGAACCTCCTATCTATAAAAACGTGTTCAAGCTGGTTCATTGTACGTAGGTCAGGTGATCTCCAGGGGGCTTTGTGGATATCTTTGCGCGAGGAAAAGATACTTTGGATCACTAGGCTTCGGGAAGCTGCGAAGTTTATACAACGTTGGCCGTTATCGTTCATATCGGTGTGCAGGTTATGGGGTCCTATCATTGGTCTATATGGGGTCCTATCACCGGTTTGATGTTCCGTGGCGAGCAGCTGTCGTGCATTGCCTTCAGCGTCACATAGAACACTTCCTTCTGATCGTCGGGTCGTAGCTTTGTGCGGATAGTGCATGTTGATGATGCTGCAATTGAAGAAACGGCCCCTTATCCTCACTAGATACATTCTCTTGTTGTTCGCCTTCCAATCGCGCGATCCTGCATTCTGCCGAATACTACAAAACCCGTTCCCAGTTCATATTGGTAGTGCCACCGCTCGGAAAAAACTGGGTCTGGGCGGATCTTCCAAACCTTCTCTCCTTTGCAACAGATTTCCTGCTGATCTACAATGTCGAGTTTAAGCAGCACCTGGTCGTCATCTGCGAAATTTAGGTTGCCTTACTAGGGCCACGCTACCGAGTCTCGTGATGAGGCTACCAACTTAGGCGCAAAGACAACACAGTAATACATATCCATCTTTGATTTTATTGATGTCATCAAATTATCTATAATCCATAGTTAACAAGTACATGCTAAATTGATCCCGGTTAACTTAAAAAATGGAAATCAGTCACACCGGGTTTTGTTACATACCATTTTAAAATCTATTTATCGCGTCAAATAAACAAGGTCAAATAAAAAAACGAATAATTATTATTAATAATGAGTATATAATTAATGATTATAATTTCCACTTTAATGCACACGCGCATTCCAGTGGGTCTATGATTTTCCATTTAACAAACGTCTCCAGTAAATCAACAAGGGATAAAGTCTATCATAATATCTACTTTCATTACACTAAAAGTAATCTAGAACAAAACAAGTGCACCATTGGACGGACGTTAGAAAGTTTTGATCAAAGGCACGATCGTGTTTTTTCTTGTTCCTGAAATCATGTGTCATCGACAGAACAGCACACGGCGCACAAAACAAGCCCGAAGAAGTATGAATGAATTCGCAGGGAGGTGTGTCTGTTTTCGTTTGCTGTTTTTTTTCTCCCGTAGATGACTAAACATAGCGGTATCGGTTGTGGTGCTCTCGTCAGGAGAGCTGCCTTCTTCTATTCCCAGGTTGGTAACATGTTGCTTATGTGTATCGCGCATTCAACGCAAACGACTGCAAAGATCAAGCACGTGCTTTTTAAAACTGGTTTTGTGCATACCACCTTTTCCCTTCGACCCATCGCCGGTTGAGCGGCGTCTCCGGTCCGGTGTTGATTTCACGGTCAATAAGTAGATTATCATCTAGACGCGATCATAGCGGTAGATGTGGATGGAAGATGAAAACAAGGAAAGCGCAGTTAACCCTCTATGGTCTTGCGCGATTTTCAGTTCGCATTTCATTTTCGTGTTATTATTTATTCATTATTTCAATAAAAGAATTACATTTATTATAACAGATATTTTTTGTTAATTACGCATTAATTTGGTATTGCGTATTTTATATTACATTTTTGGAAAATATCAAAGAAGGTTAGTTCGATCATCGGGGGGTATGCTGTCCTTACTCACTATCGCTTCGTTTCGGTAACCCTAGGAACCTGGTAGATTGATTGCACGACCGACTCGAACGTCGATCACAACGGCGGTTTAGAGCTACCACGGTGATGCGTCTTCGCCGCATGATTCTTATTTGTACTTTAAATTAATAATAATAGTTATCATTATGGGAGCAATTTTAGTTGCTTTTAGTACTCTTAATGTAAAGAAGAAATTTTAGGCTGCCTAAGTACAACCAATACTTTGAAATGATTCTTATATTCAAATAGCTACCTAGGAATATTAGAGTGCAGTTACTGCCAACTTATTTAACTTTGAATCATCCTCTATTTGTTTTTTTTTTTCAGTTCCGATGAACTTCACACAAGATGACTAAGTGGAAATACTCCAAACTGGTAAGTGCTTTGTTCTTTACTTTCACTACCGTTTGCCGCTCACGTACAACGCATAAATATTCTTTGCAGACCACGTTTGTCCTTGTGGTTCTCTGGACAACGGTGGGCATCGATGCATACAGAAATGTACAACCGGATGTCGGAACATTCCAACGAGACAGTGTGGAAGCAATTCCAGTACGAGCGTTAGAAAAAACAGCGGCCTACACCGAGGAAGAAGTTTTCGGAACCAAGTCGCTACCTTTGAGGAGTGCCGTTGAAAGTACCCCTGCGGAATTGTAAATTTTTGTTTAATTGATCACAAACTGAAAATTAATTATTTTGTTTTCAAGAGTTGACGAACACCTACCGCTCAGAGATGCTGTGGAGTTTCGCATTCTGGACCCAATGCAATTGAACGATGCAGTTGAGGACATCGTCAGCGATGTGAAGTCATTATTCACACAGCAAAATCAAGAATTGAATTCCGGTGAAATAACTAGCTTCAAAGCTCCACCCGATTCAATCCCTCATAATAGATATGGAGCGTTTTCATTCCCCACCCAGTATGACACTAAAAATCCTCAACCATTTCGATTCGGTTCTCCGTACCAACAGTTGATAGATGCAAGTTCCTTGGACAAATTACCCGTAGTAGAGTATAATCAGGCTCCGGCAATTTCGCGCCTCAAGGTGGCTCCAGAGGATCAAAAAGTGGTATGCCACATGACCAATTGGGCTTACTACAGGAAAGATAAAGCACAATTTGTACCGGAGCATATCGACAATCAGCTCTGTACGCACATTGTGTATGCCTTTGCAACACTAGATCCAGAAAGTTTGCTTATGAGGGAATTTGACCCCTGGGCGGATATCGATAATGGTGAGTAATATGATTCTAACTTCGATCATGTTTAAATTCAATTTTCCTTTTTCAGATATGTATCGGCGTGCTGTTCGTGCCGGTGGGTCGGATGTTCCCGTACTGTTGGGTATTGGCGGATGGACCGATTCGGTTGGTGATAAGTATACTTCAATGGTTGGTTCTTCTCAGAGACGCAAAACCTTCATTCAAAATGCAATAATTTTCCTTAAAACTTATGGATTTTCCGGGTTGCATTTTGATTGGAACTATCCAGTTTGTTGGCAGAGTGATTGTTCTAAGGGACCGTCCAGTGATAAACCGAATCTTACTAAGTTTATGATGGAATTGCAAAAGGAACTGTCGCGTGAAGGACTACTAGTAAGCATGAGCGTATCCGGCTATAAAGAAGTTATTACGGAGGCCTATGAGATTGCTAAACTATCCAATTATGTAGAGTTCATAACTGTCATGTCTTATGACTATCATGGATCATGGGAAACACAGACTGGCCATGTTAGTCCTCTATACGGAAACTCTGGAGATAAATATCCTCAGTATAACGTCGACTACACAATGCAGCTATTAGCCAAAATGGGTGCACAGAAAGATAAATTACTTATGGGAGTTCCATTGTATGGCCAGAGCTTCACCTTAACGCGAAGTAGGGATCGGAATGAAATAGCCGGATTCGGAACGCCTTCATCAGGTCCGGGTAATGCTGGTGAAGATACCAAACAGCCAGGTATGCTAGCATATTTCGAAATATGTCAAAGAGTTCGGAAACAGAAATGGCAGGTTGGTAGAGATTCTGAAAAGAAAGTCGGGCCTTACGCTACGTATAAGGATCAATGGGTCGGATACGATGATCCAGTCTCTGTAGCTACCAAAGCAAATTACGTGATGAAAGGTGGATACGGAGGCATTTCGGTTTGGACGATAGATCTTGACGATTTCCAAAATCTTTGTTGTGAAGAGAGATACCCTGTGCTAAGTGCCATCAACCGAGTGTTTGGTAGACTTAGAACTCCACAACCGACAGTGGGCGATTGTACACGGCCACCAACACCAGTAACTCCTCCGCCAGCTGAACTAACAACTGGCGTTGATAGCGGAGGTGCTCCAACAACATCGGCCACTACATGGCCGTCATGGCAAGAACCAACTACTACTAAACGAAGTACTACCACTACTCAAACTACTACCACCACCACGACTACTACCACCTCTACCACTGAAAGACCGACCACAACAACTCGCCGAACGACTACACAGAGACCAACGACACCAACAACCACGAGAAGAACTACTACTACGACAACTACCACCTTTGTTCCTCCGACTTCGACGGTTGGAACAACTATTCCAGCTCCAGGATTGGTTCAACCTGATTTATCCGAGGGAGAACCGTGTGAACCACACCAGTACAAAGCGCATCCGCACAGCTGCAATTCATACTATCGTTGTGTTTATGGAGAACTACGCCAGCAGTATTGCGCCGGAGGTCTTCACTGGAATGAGGCAGCCATGTTGTGTGACTGGCCAGCATCGGCAAAATGTACTAGAGATACGACTGCCGCGTCACCACCAGAAGTCACAACGACTACTCGAGCCCCAACAACTACTCGACCTCCAACAACTACGCGAGCCCCAACAACTACCAGAGCTCCTACAACTACTCGAGCCCCAACCACAACAACTCGCCGTAGAGCAACCCGGCCTACGACAACCGCAACTAGGTGGACAACAATGCGACCGCAAGCAACTTCTACGCCTCCCACGAAAAAGCCATCTTTTACTACTCAACCAACGAAAAAACCAACCACAAAGAAGCCTTTGCAAAAGCCTACCGAGAAATGTATCAATGGCGAATATTATCCGCACAAAAGTTGCGATAGTTTTTACATTTGTGTTAATGAGAAAAAGATAGCGCAACAATGTGGTCCCGGTTTGTTCTGGAATCAGGATGACAAGAGCTGCGATTGGGAAGAAAATGTTAATTGCGTTAGTCGTTCGCAATACTACAAACTGCTTGCAATGTTTACCAAATCTGCAGCACTCAAAGTGCTCTCTGAGAATGATCCATGCGATGATAATGCATTTGTACCTTATCCAGGAGACTGCACGCAATACCTGATATGCAATTGGGGACGGCTTGAACCGGCAAGTTGCGCTGAGGGCCTGCATTGGAACCAAGAACGGATGATTTGTGATTGGCCCATAAATGCTAAATGTAATGAAAATCCAACTGGTCAGAGTACCGAGAATAGCTCAGAGGAAGAAGGGGAAAGTCTACAGGAAATCGATCAAGAGATCATCCGGCCGTCTAAGAAGCCAACCACCACAAAGACTACTACCACTACTACAACCACTACGACGACTACGACCGAGATGCCCATACTGAAGCCATTCTCCGGTCACTACAAAATGGTTTGTTACTTCACCAATTGGGCTTGGTATCGCAAGGGATACGGCAGGTATACTCCGGATCACATAAGAACCGATTTGTGTACGCATATAGTGTATGGATTTGCGGTTTTGAATTATTCAGGGTTAACTATCAAAACGCATGACTCTTGGGCTGATATTGATAACAAGTTCTACACTAGGGTTGTTGCAGCCAAAGAGAAAGGTGTGAAGGTAACACTGGCTATCGGTGGGTGGAACGACTCAGCTGGGGACAAATACAGTCGCCTAGTGCGGAGTGCAGATGCACGAGCCAAGTTCATCGAACACGTCATAGCCTTCCTGGAGAAGTACGGTTTCGAAGGCTTAGATCTTGACTGGGAGTATCCCGTTTGCTGGCAGGTGGACTGCAAAAAGGGGTTTGCCGACGAAAAGGAGGGCTTCGCAAGTCTGGTGCGCGAACTTTCCGAAGCATTCAAACCAAGAGGATTGTTACTGTCGGCCGCTGTGTCCCCCAGTAAGACCGTCATTGATGCTGGCTATGACGTACCGAAGCTGGCAAAATACTTCGACTGGATTGCTGTTATGACCTACGATTTCCACGGTCAGTGGGACAAGAAAACCGGACATGTTGCCCCTCTGTACTACCATCCGCAGGATGAAATCGATTTCTTCAATTCGGTAAAGTTGTTTATAATAATTTCATACTAAGGGCACAGTGATTAACTTATGCGTTTTTTTGCAACAGAACTTTTCCATTAACTATTGGATTCAAAAGGGAGCACCCCCGAGAAAGTTAGTAATGGGAATGCCTCTCTATGGGCAATCTTTTGCCTTGGCTGATACGAAGAACAATGGCTTGAATTCGAAGGCTCCTGGCCCTGGACAAGCTGGAGAATTTACGCGAGCAGCAGGTTTCCTGGCCTACTATGAGGTATAAAAGTTGTGAATAGAGTACGAAATTTTTAATAGACAAGACAAGTTATAATAAGAAATTACTAATATTTTAGGAGTGAATTTATTATTGTTTGCTTCTTCGCTGGTTTTTTCGCGAATTATCAAATCAAAACATTCTAATTTCTTTTATTTTCATCCAGATATGCGATCGCATTCAAAACAAAGAATGGACGGTGGTGCAAGACGACTTGAAACGAATGGGACCGTATGCTTTCAAGGGCAATCAATGGGTGTCGTTCGACGATAAGGAATCTTTACTCCGAAAGGTAAGCTTCATTCGTGCAATGGATCTTGGCGGCGGTATGATCTGGGCGTTGGATCTGGACGATTTCAAAAATCGTTGTGGACAAGGACACCACCCATTGTTGACTGCCATTCGCGAGGGGCTTCGCGATCCTCCGAGCAACCATGAAGCGATGCGTATGTACTTCTAATTCTTTCAAATGCAAGTTCATTATACAGGTTTTTCTTCCTTTATATCAGCACCTATCGTGACCGAACCAGTCACTCCGGAAGAAACACATGAAACGGCAAATCCAAATAGTATACAGATCAGTAGCAGCTCGGGCCACGATCACCACCACGGATCAACAAACTCGGTGGATCAGGATGAGAATGCAATTGAGCTTGATTATGACTACAAAGTTGTATGCTACTTTACCAACTGGGCCTGGTACCGTCAGGGTAATGGAAAGTTTGTCCCGGAAGATATTGACCCAGAGTTGTGTACACATATCGTGTATGGCTTCGCCGTATTGGATCGTGAGAACCTTGTTATCAAACCGCACGATTCCTGGGCCGATATTGACAATCGATTCTATGAACGAGTCGTAGCATGGAAAAAGAAAGGCAAGAAGGTAACAGTGGCTATCGGAGGGTGGAATGATTCGGCTGGAGATAAATACAGTCGGTTGGTACGGAATCCTACTGCGAGGAAGAAATTCATTACCAATGTTATGGCGTTCATAGAGAAATACGGATTCGATGGCTTAGATCTAGATTGGGAATATCCTGTTTGCTGGCAAGTTGATTGCACGAAAGGTTTTCCGGAAGAAAAGGAGGACTTTGCCAGTTTGGTAATGGAGCTCTCCGCAATGTTCAAGTCTAAGGGATTGCTTCTCTCTTCTGCTGTATCGCCTAGTAAAAAAGTCATCGACGCAGGTTACCAGGTGGCCACACTTTCTGAGTACATGGACTGGGTAGCGGTAATGGCCTATGATTATCATGGTCAGTGGGATAAACAAACTGGACATGTTGCACCAATGTACGAACATCCTGACGATTTCGACAAAACATTTAATGCAAATTTTACCATTCACTACTGGATACAACAAGGAGCGGATCCTCGCAAACTAGTAATGGGAATGCCTATGTATGGGCAGTCGTTTTCTCTGGCTGATAAAAAGGATCACGGGCTCAACGCAAAGACTTATGGAGGAGGAGAAGCTGGACCGTACACCAGAGCTAGAGGATTCCTTGCATACTACGAGGTAAGTAGGAGATTGTGATCTTCAAGATTATGTGACATTGAACAAATTCTTTGTAATTTATTTTTTAACAGATTTGTGCTAATATTATTGACAAGAAGTGGACAGTAGTACGCGATCGCAAAGGTCGGATGGGTCCATACGCCTACAAAGGCGATCAGTGGGTGTCGTTCGATGACCAATTCATGATTCGTCATAAAAGTGAATACGTTAAAGCTATGGGTCTTGGCGGTGCGATGATATGGGCTCTTGATCTCGACGATTTCCGAAATACTTGTAATTGTGAAGAATATACTTTACTGCGAACAATTAATAGAGTGCTACGAAATTATCCTGGACCTGGTCCTAGATGTATTCTCGATTCAGAATCGCGGCCGTCGCATGATACTGCGAAACCAACTACCACCACTAGAACTACTACCACTAGAACGACCACTACTACCAGGAAACCTACGACAACAACTACGCAACGCACAACTTCCACGACTACTTCGAGAAGACCCACAAGTACTTCGAGGCGAAAAACTTCACCAAAACCAATTTCCACAACCACTGAGTCTTCCGATTACGATGAAGAACAGAACGAAGTTAGTGACCCTCAGACGTGTACAGCCGATCGACTCTTCGTACCACACGAAAGCGACTGCCAGAAATACTATATTTGCCAGTATGGAAAACTATATGAACAAACGTAAGTGAAATATGAACTAAATTTGTTTATTTCGAATTATCATGAAATTAAAAAAAAATCCTTTTCATTTTAGTTGCCCTGGTGGACTTTACTGGAGTGGCGATTTTTGCGATTGGCCACAGAACACCAAGTGTCAAAGTAAGCAACCCGAATCAGCTCCCACCACGAAAAAACCCAGCTATACGACTACGCAGCGATCTACTTCTACAACAAGAGCACCTACAAGACGAACGACGACAACGACCATGGCACCAAAACGAACGACACCGAGAACAAGTACAGTCTGGTGGTCTCCAGAAACGACAACCACTAAACGACCCACTAGACCCCCGACGGAATCAGAACTAACCGGTAGGAATGACTACAAAGTAGTGTGTTACTTTACGAACTGGGCCTGGTATCGACAAGGAGATGGAAAGTACACACCGGATGACATCGATGATAATCTGTGTACTCACATTGTTTACGGGTTCGCTGTTTTAGATCGGGAAAGCTTGACTATCAAGACGCATGACTCATGGGCTGATATTGATAATCGGTTCTATGAACGGGTGGTTGAGCATAAGCGTAATGGACTAAAGGTAACGCTTGCTCTAGGTGGATGGAATGACTCTCTCGGTGATAAATACAGTAAGCTTGTTCGAAATCCATCGGCCCGGGCGAGGTTCGTGAAACAGGCGGTTGAATTTATAGAAAAGTATGATTTCGACGGACTTGATTTGGACTGGGAATATCCAGTCTGCTGGCAGGTTGATTGTAAGAAAGGATTTGCGGATGAGAAGGAAGGATTTGCGGATTTGGTAAAGGAACTGGCAGTTGAGTTTAGGCCAAGGAAGTGGCTTCTCTCGGCAGCTGTATCACCCAGTAAAATGGTTATCGACGCAGGTTATGACGTTCCTGTTTTGGCAGAATATTTTGATTGGATTGCCGTAATGACATATGATTTCCATGGAAACTGGGATAAACAGACCGGTCATGTTGCGCCATTGTACTACTATCCGGGCGATACTAACGAATATTTCAATGCGAACTATACCATCAACTATTGGATTGAGAACGGGGCTCCGCCGGGGAAATTGGTTATGGGCATGCCGTTATATGGCCAATCATTTTCATTAGCGGATACTTCTCGAAACGGTTTGAACGAAAAATCGTACGGTCCAGGTGAAGCTGGCCAATTCACTCGTGCCGGTGGATTCCTCGCATATTACGAAATCTGCGATAAGGTTAACCGAGATGGATGGACTGTGCAACGGGATGAAAAAGGAAGAATTGGCCCGTATGCCTATCGTGGAAGTCAATGGGTCTCCTACGATGATGTAGAGGAGATCCGAAGAAAGACTCAATATCTGAAACGTATGAATCTCGGCGGTGGAATGATTTGGGCCTTGGATTTGGACGACTTTAGAGGTCGCTGTGGGTGCGGCAGACATCCGTTGCTTAGGACCATGAACCAAGAACTGGGTCGAATTACTACTAAACGCCCGGAAAATTGTACCTAAGTTGACGCTACGTTTTTGGTTCGTCTAGGGAAAGAGATACCATTCTAATGATACGAAAAGAACTGATTTGAATAAAATAATGAAATATTTTATCTCGTTTTTCTTATTAATATTTCAAATGCTCCTTATTTCCAAAGAGATGAATTACGCAGAGGTTTCGTGAACTGGAGGTAATAGCTAAACAAAAGTGTTAGATTTCTGGTATTTTTCTGAAATCTTCTAGAATGCGAGTCAGCTCACAAATGTAATTAGGGCACGGGAGGGTATTTTCAGCCCATTAAACGATTGCATCTATTTTTCGGTCTATGGTCTAGATCTAGTGGAAGAACAGGTGGTTTTGACGTTCTTTCAATAAAAAAAGCAGATTACTTACAGTCGTGAGAAAATAGTTTATAACATATTAAAATTGTATGTTGCCAAAGTATTTTTATTGGTGGAAGAAAAGGCAAATAGGTTGAATTTAGAAGCATGCTGGAAATACCCTCCCGGACCCTATAATTATATTCAACTTGTAATTATCCTACAATAATGTCACGTGAATTTTCCGCGATAGCTAAACAGAAAACCAAATTGACCATATCTGCAGTCGAAAGTGTAGGAGTCTTTTTGATGTATGCAATAAGCGCAGCGCCGATATTGTATCCGACTATCAGTGCGACCAGTATGGTTTAATCTATTGTGATATCGCCCTGGTGTTTGTTGTATAATCCGCACTGCATTCATTTTGGCTATAATCGCTATTGAGTGTACGATATGCTTATTGAATTTTATGCGTGCTTGTGTGTAATTGAGTACCCTTCCTTCAATGCTTTTTTTCTACTTTATCCACCTCGTTCCACCATGACAGCGCCAGGCCAGGCCATATCGGGATAACATAGAATTCAGCACGAAGGAAGGGTGTGGTGAGGGGCCTGAGAATAAACCCATGCTAAAGTCACTATGCCATCGAATGGCCTGATTCCACTTAAGATTCGAACCCATGACAATTCGCTTGTCAAAGCAGACTCGGTAGCCTTGAGGCTACAGAGCCCTCTATCACCTTATTATGGCTGAGATACGTTTACCAACGTAGGTGTCCAACGATGGGAGGAGAAAGTTGGATTCCGTTACGATTTTCGCCAATTGGAGAATCCTGAGGCGAAATGGGCTTTTGGTGAACAAGTTGAATTCCGAGCTTTGGACCTGCCGCACGGTGGAACTGTCAAATGGTAATGGATAGGCATCAAGAAAGAACGCTTTCATCACGACGAACATCTGATGAAATTCCCTGCAAAGTGTGCAGCGGGCGAAGAAAGTGGATTTCGGATTTCACTTGGAGGAAGTTCGACAAGCGGAGAGAAGCGAAAGTCGGCATTAAGCGAGCGTGAACCAGAGCGACTAAGACAGCTGGCCGTCAAAAATACACCGAACTGGGCTGTTAAGCGAACTTGTACGCAGGACAAAAGAGCTTAGACTAACTCTCTAGCCGAATATATAGGAAACTGCAAATTTCCGGTGGCCCTTAAAAAAGGAGACCCAACTGAATGCGGTAACAGGTTTGGCATCACATTGCTCTTTATTACTCTGGAAGATAATTTGCAGATCGAGCAGTAACTCAACGCTATTTTCCGACGGCAGCCAACTGGATTCCGAACTAGTCAATCATGTGTAGACCATATCACAACACTCCGCATCATATTAGAACCAGATCAATGGATTCCAGGACTCTCTTATGCTGAGGTTCATTAATATTGAAAAAAGCATTTGACCAACCCAACCACGGAAACATCTGGGGTGCATTTAGTCGTATAGGTTAATCCCATATAAGCGGAACAGAGGAACGAGCTGCTCGAGCGATAGATGCTGACACCTGATACCTAGATAGGATCGAACACTATACGTCGAACTAAAATCGCAACGATACGACTACTTTCGCAGGCCAACAACGAGAAAAATCGTACTATTTCTCTCCGCTTCGTGTCGAAAACGTCCTACCTTTCTGGATGTCAGCCAAGAAGAAGGAACCCAGGGGCTTGCGATGGGTGCCATGTTTTTGTTGCCAACATCTCAGCACATCTCGACAAAGGTTGGCAGCAAATCTACCTGTCAGACGGGCGCTATTTCTTGCATTTTTTGAAATAGCGCCCTTCGTTAAGTGGACTGTCAAACACCGTTCGTTAAGATACGGATAGCACCCCGCTGAAGGAACCGGATTAAAATAATGATCAAATTAATAGCCAACACTACCAATTTTCAACGTACTTATTTCCGTGCACAAGCATTTAGTATGGCTAGTTCTCGCTAGGGAGACTTTGAAAACAGCTTCTGACAGTTGAGTGGCTGCGTGCTGCTCGTTTTGGAAATGTCAAGGATAGTGTTGCCAATATCCCAGTTTTTTAAATTGTACTCAATCACTTATCATCCTTATCATTTTTCAAATGCTGGGAAATTTGCCAGAGTTTTTCGAAATTCCGTTTCCATTACTCTGCGAAAACATCGTCACGATAAATTTTGATCACTTTACAACCAAGGTGACCAATAGCTATTTAGTTTTTCACCAAAAACGCCTGTTTACTATTTTTAATGGTAATTTAAAGAATGGAAAATTTATTGGCAATGCTGGACGTGCTGGTCGTAGAGCAAAACAAAAAATTAGCGAAAACAAGGCCAGATCTGCCAGTTCCATCAAAACAAAGTCCGATACTTGGGTGGAAAATCCGAGAGGAAAATTCAAGTTTTCTGTTAGTAGCGTTCTTGTTCTCGCAGCGCGGAGTCGATTCTCTTCGTTGTCGTGGAGTGTGAGTGTTACGTACGACGTCAGGTGCGTTATCAGAAGAGCCTGCCGTGTGCTGTGATAAGGAAAAGCTGGATCGGTGCGTCACTGTGGCTCGAGAGCTGTGAACGGACGGAGAGTAGCAGCAGTAGCAGGTGCAAAAACAAGCGTTCTGTTGCTTAAAGAGTGGTGCAATTGTTCCGAAAAACTGTGCCTCTGCTAGTGGCGAAAAAATTCGAGTGATTTGTGTACAGGATAAAGAAATAATCGAATGAAAATGAGTGCGAATGTGTCGTCATTGTCGCGAGTATCTGCATTCGTGTTCCAACAGTGTACTCGAAATACTTCTGGGGCTGCAGTACCGATTGCAGCTGCAGCCACAAAGTGTGAACAGCAGCTAAAAGAGTCAGTTTTCTGTAATTCGTCACCTCCGAGAAGGAATAGTCACACAGTGGCATGCAGAAGTGCCAGCAGAACCACTTGTAGGAGTAAGCTTAGTCTCAAACCGAACAGCATCAGCTTGAGCAGGATGTTTCTGCCCTTATCCATGGCAAGTAGGCGACCTTACACGCAGGCAGCATCCACATTAACAAGGGAGCAACTGCACGACCTGGTGTACCGCCTCAACGAAGATGAAAGGGAATTGCTGATGAATACGCTAAAGCAATTCGAATCGAACAAGCAGAAAGCCCAATTTGAAGGTGAAATGGCTACTCATACCCTCTGCTCTGTCGCATACTATATGTCCGCCCTCTAAAAGTGCTACTCTAAGAGCTCTCGTATAAGTTAATTTCTAGTGTTACTCTTTGTCACATGTTTGTAGTAATTTGGGTTAAACTGCGATGTTTTAGAGTTTGATATGACGGCTACGTTTAGTATTGCGTGGAATGGGATAGAAAAAAACGAATAGCATAACTTTTTTGGAACCATTTGCTAAGCATAATTTGTTGTTTGATGTTTTTTTTTCTCGCGACGATTATAATGCAAAGCAATTTATAGGCGTATTGCGTTCTCTGCAGACAAACAAATAATCGTGAGTAGAAGGTCAATTTTTTGTCTTGACTTTGCAGCTACTTATTCTGGTTTAATCCGGATACTTCGACTATATTTTACCCCGCGTTTCCTAGTGCTTTAATCGTAACCAGCAAATTCTGGTGTAATCCAGAGTCATTACTTCTTCACAGTACCTGGTCTGCTTTTTTTTTATTTATTTTATGATAACTGGAAAGTAGGGCTTATAAAGAGGATTACGGTTTGTTTGCTTTATTCCACGCGTGATGCGGATAATTAGCTTCAAATTTTATGATATACTGTAATGCTGAAAAACCTTGCTGAAAAGATACACAATACGCGGGGGCCAAACTTGAAATCATTTTTCTTTTTGTCGTGATTTTGCCTCATGTGAACCGCTTTCATCGACAGCATAATCATTCCAAGCTAGCAGCACTGGGTTTCACCCACTAGGGAGGAAAATGCGCGGGCAATACAGAAAGGTTAACCATACGTGTAGTTGTATGAGCGAAATTATCGGATTGTTGCTATAAATAGCTGTTTGCTGTACGTTTTGTGAATTACTTTATTCGCCTTTTAGAACTGAAATATCATGGTCGCCCGAACACTTTGTTTATAAACTATTTTGGCCTTGGCAAAAGCAACCAATTTCTCAGGGCGAATACAAATTTCACTGAGTATTATTAATCCTGTGTGATTTTTGGAAAACAAGCCGGCATAAATCTGAAACATCGTAGCCTAAGTTTGCCCCTTCTCCTAAGTTTGCCCCAATCGCCACCCGCCAGATACACTTACCTAGTCACCCTGCTTATAAATGCCTCAGTAACAAATTGTTGTATTTCAGAAAACATCCAACCAATACTGAATACCTCAATATGTTGTGTATCTATGCGTTATCTCTTTGCAACCGCAAACAATAAATCTCCTCCATGTCGCATTGTAGCTTTTGCACGTTTCGCTATCTCTATCAAATGTACTACGCTATCTACAGCATCAGCCCACTCAATGTCAGTCAGTCAATGGGCTTATACTGAGTAATCGTTGTAGTCTGGCACATACCTAATTGTAGCCTTATCGTCGAATCTATTATGCCATTGCTATGTCTCCTGTAGTAAAAGCTACTTTACATCCAGCTACAATGACATCCTCGTATCCATGTCATGAGTACTGCTTTCACCCGGAAGCTAGCATATGTTTTGCAAGGAAGTAAATTTCGGTCGGCGAAAAACGTAATCTCTCCTCTGCGGTTAGGCTATCTTCGTTAATTAATCACCTCTCCTAATAGCAATCATTCTTGATTACCTTTATCCCAAGAAATGTATCTAATTACGTAGCTCATTTTGTGCTACATCTTGGCAGGATATTCCTGCTGCCGCCGTCGGTAGACAGTGGAAAAAGCAACGAATTTCCGTAACACTGTTGGTGTACAGGGGAGGCGCATTTCGCACAGAAAAGAACATGGTGGTGGTGCCTTGATTAGTGATTTATTTATTCATAAACTTGTTGCGCGTTTTATATTCGTTCGTTTAGGCGATGATTTTACAGGACAGGAATGGAAATTTGGATAGGTTTTCAGCAGGCTTAACTTGAAATGAGTTTAAAGTTAGTCTCGCTCCGATTAATCCTACGCGATGTATTACTCAGCAATGCATTTCTGTGGTACCTTGGTTTAAAGAGATGTCAGAAATATACAAGCTTATAATCTTATTAGTTAATTATAATAGTTTCTGCATATAAATATGTTCTGCCAGAATTTTACTCGGTTCGTCTATTCCTCACACTTACAGAAACGGAATGTAGGTAAAGCTTTTACAACTGGTACACTAAATGGCACACCAATGCTTGCTGAATATTCATGATTTCTTTTGGTTCTTGGTTTACAAGACATCTGTAACGTTTCCCATAGACGCTATATAAGGCACCACAGCGATTAATTATCATCTCAAGAGACTAGTTGCGAGCAAGATAGAGAAAGCAAGTAAAAACTTTTTAACGAAATGTTGTAGGTAGTCATGTTGTAGGTACATATGTGCAATGACGAGCACGCTTTAAATTTGAGAACCGACGTCATAATTTTTACTAGTCAGGTTAGTTCAAAGTTGGTGTTTGTTCGTTCAGAACAGAATGCTTCTGAAAGTAGTAAAAAGGACACAAAGAGGTTTTAGCGAATGTGATTTTCGTTTAACCTTTGCCATCTTGATTTGTTCTATCCTGCTTCAACGAGCACAGAATCAGCAAAAAGAAAATGAATGCTCCCTCCGCAATCGGGAGCAGAACAAAATGAAACAAATCTCTAGCAGATGCTGCTGTTATGCCGGAAGTCGGATACCTAGATTAATAAATGCTAGCATTTTGCTTCAAAAGATTAAACCAACCCGGGGAACAATATCTAGATTCCCTGTATTCTGCTGTAAGTCACTGGAATGATAAAGAAAAAATATTGGCCGTTGGCCACAAATAAATAATCGGAAATTGCATCTCTAATGGAAATACGTTGCTTTGCTGTCTACTGCTATGCTGGAAGCCAAACAGCATACATTATTGATTGACTCGCATGTCGATTTTATGAGCGTTCTTCATTTGTCTATTTTAGCGTTGTTTTGAGGGTTTTCAATAGCTTAGAGGAAACACGAATTAATTAGATGTCAATATCCGTATCACATCGTCATCACTTTCAAGATGTCTTCCACCCAAAATATGTACAATAGAATGTAGTTAATATGTTTTATGGAGAAAACTTTCTAATATCTCGTTGTTTGCACGCATGGATGGCACATTCTTTCATCAAATCGTATCTCTATGTATCGACGACCGTCTTGACGTACTACACAGGACAGCTGGCAGCAACGGCTTGGCGAAGTAGGTTCGGTCGGCCAGCGAAACTGAAACCGGCTCTAGGGGACGTAGATCCTACCGGTTCCTACTGTGCGGTACCGGAAGATTGGCTGCAGAAAAAGTTTGGTACGGAATGTTGCTTTATTTTTCTCGTTTCTAACATTGTAACGTTGGCTAATTCGGTATGCATAATTCCCATAGTCGCGCGTGTAGCCATCCGGTCCTAACTAACACAAAACTTTGGTTTGGTGCTCATTATAATTGAATATCATAGCTTGTTGTGTGACATTAATATAGAATTACTATTTTATTAACATTAGCATGGTCAAAAAGTAGGTAATAAATCAATATTATTCTGCCATTTCGCCTAACGGTGTGATTTCCGGCTACTGCATTGTTTTCTGTAGTTAAGAATATAAAAAAGATCCACTATTTAAGATAGGTTACTAAGAAAATATTTTTACATTTAAAGGCTCCTACATAAGCGAAGAAATAAAGTCCGGATTACCGATTTTTGTGGAAACTATATTTTCTACGAAAATTTAAAAACTATAATTTTTTACTCAAAAATGTACGGCTGAGAATAAGTCAAACGAAAAATTGGTTAAACTATTATCTATTTTAATTTACTAAATCCGAATTTTTGTATGTTAAAAGACCTAAATAATCTTCTTTTGTTCAAAAAACGGTATGATTCTAGAAGTTTTCGTTAAGTTTTTCGCAAATAATTAAAAAAATTAGATTTTATCAAGCTCTTTTCCTTTTATTCAATTTTTACGCTCATATCTTAAACTTACTTCGAGTCCGCACGGATCCTCCCAAACCACTAATTTTCAGAAAATCGATATTTGCAATCAAACAGTAACTAGTTGTTTATTGCCCACAATTCATTACATTTAGAACTTAACGCTTTGAAGTTAAACAACTTAGAAATAAAAGTGAAACCTGTGGCGCACATGATTGTTAACTTGTTCAAATTGGTTCAATTTCATGGTTTCATCAATTTCATCATTTCATTATCTAAGCTTATACTAAAGTCTGGCATTATTCGAATAACGGCGAATTTTTTTAATGACAGTGCTGCTTTAATGCCCTTCTCGTTATATAACTTTCCATTTCCCTTCATGTCTTGTCACGCCTTTGAGATACTATAAAACACCTTCGTTCTTTTTACCATTCCCTACGTACCTATATTGAAAACCTAAAACTAAACTGACAGGCAGGAGCTATATTTCATCAAAAATTTGAACGAGCGATAGCAGTCAGTACCGCCTTGTATAGCTGTATAGTAAAATTTGCGCAAAACTTTTCTGCAGTTTACAAAAGAAGAACACTGATAATAAAGCATTTACAAGCTGCAGACATTTTGGAAGTGGCAGAAAATGTCACCCGTGACCAGAAAACTTATTCCCGCCATATGTTGGTCGTCCGCAACAGTGAAAAGTTCAACTTTTCCCTCGTTGCCTGTGTTATTATGGTATTAACTGGGCAAGAAAATATAATAAACTCTTCAATCTTTGTGTGATCCTCAAAAGGACCGATTGTTTGAATATCATAACTCTAGCTTGCAATAAATTTGCCGCACCTAACGTAATTCTCTTTTCGGTCAATTGGAGTACCGATAACCGCAAACCAGGCACCGCTTGTTGCAACGGACCAGCCGGAAAGCCTCAGCAGCTATGCGATCGACGAAGCCGTTCGTGTATGGTCATGCGTCACGATGAAATACCAGTCTGGGTGGCCTACTGCAAGTGACGTGGCATAATTCTGGTCGTTTTGTTGTCGCGAGCAGCATATTTCCTGCCAATTCCAGAACTTCAGCAGCTAGATATTCCGTCACGGTAGCAAGACGAGTGCTCCAGCTCCAACACGCTTAGCATACTTTCCTTTCCTCAGCAGCCGATGAACACGACCAACTGACGATGATATGCACCGTTAGGTAAACAATGTTTTAAATACAACCTTTAAAATTATGCCACGGATGTGACTCGAAAGCGGCCTGTCCGATGTGTCGCAAGTTAGCTGCTTGCCGATGTGTCACCAACGAAAGCCGCTGACCGACTGACTATGCGCAGGAAAAGGCATAGCGGCCAAAACCATATCGTTCACTGGCGGATGAGTCGATGGATTCTTCGGTTTGTTGGCGTCTCGCTTGGTGAATTTGGATGTCTTCGTTGCCTTATCCGGGCAAGCATCAACAGCCGAAGCTCAACAATTTTCGATCGGACTCCATAGGGCGTAAATTAAATACAATCATAAGGAAGCTTAGCTCATATCGTACATATTTCTGTCATCCGCGCTAGGGAAGCACTGGCGTGGGAACGCAAAAAATAAAAATAATTCAATTTTTCAATGACGCGCATTAAAAATCAACAGTTTTCTATATTTTCCAAATCGATTTTCCGATCAATTGGTGTAAATATCTTGGAAATCTATTGAAAATTGACTGAATTATAAGCCGATGCGTGAAAACGCATTTCCTCTTTGATGACGTCATTTCCAACAACCAATCACGAAGCGAGAATTCTGATAAAACATAGGTTCATTATTCTCAATTTTGTGGACCAATTCTTAGAATCTTCTCCATGTGGGCCAATTCTTAGAAGATTTTCCAATCGATTGGTGTAAGAATATTGAAAATCGATCGGGAAACCACTAAGCCACTTTTCGAGAAAGATTTTTTGGAATTACCCCCTATACCAGCTACCTTCCTGAAAGACGTAGTCCTACGTCAAAACAGATGCCAGCACGCCGTTGGTCTACTCGCGATAAACGCATCACCGATAGAGTGCATCACCGGATGATGATCGTAAAACTGCAGCTGTAGCCTCGCGTTGGTTTTTCGTGGTTCTATTTTGGATAAGCCATAAAGAGCAATAGTTTATTTAGGATAACTATTGCTCGCCTATGGTCCTTCATCTTCCTGCGGTCGAGGCGGCATAGATGGAAAATCTGCAGCGATAAGTTGATTTCGCCTTTGGAGTTTATCTCGTGCATGCTTAATGCATTTTTCCTGGGAAACGTTCATTCAAAACGAACCTTCATCCAAATGGTAGGCGATAAGAAAATAGCAGGGATGAGTGGCTTTGTACGAAAACCACTGTGGCAGACAATGCACGAGTACGGGTTTCCGGAGAAACTGACGCGGCTGATCAAAGCTACTCTGGAGCGAGTGATGTGCTATTTCGGGGTCACGCTCGAGTCTTTTTGAATCGCGCAGAGGGTTGTGGCAAGGGATGGACTGTTCTGTATGTTATTCAACATCGCTATTGATGGTATAATCCGGCAAGCGAGTATCGAAACGAGAGGATCGATCTTCAGCAAGAGTAACCATCCCCTAACCTTCGCAGACAACCTTCACATTATTACTAGAAACCTTGGGACGACGGAGGCAATCTACGCCAGACTAAAAACGGAAGGTATGAGATTGGGTTGCAAATCAATACAAATCAATCTATTTTTGAAATACTCCCGATAATCACCTGTGTTGGAAAATCTGTCCGCTAGTGATTACAAAACTCCGAATATTTAAGAATAAAGCCAGAAATTATACGCGAATTTCCGATCAGTCGTCATTCTTAACGATTGGGCGGTGTTGCTTGACCACATGAAAAATTTGACGCAATGATCTTGGTGTAAAATCGCATAACCGCATAGGTCGTTCAAGAACTGAAACCGAATGACCTGTCTCAGCGTCAAATTTTTACTGAGTGAACTTTGAAGAAAACCAGCAGTGACGTAGTACTGTGTATTGCCGCAAGGTTCTATTCTAGAATTTAAATTTAATTTAATTTAATATAATTTAAATTAAATTTAGTTTAAGTTAGCGTAACAAAAGAATGACAGATTTTGAACGCTAATATCTCAGCCAGTTCTGAACAAATTTACGAATTTCGGAGAATTGCATCCTAAAATAGGTTATAAGCATTTCATTTGGCCCGTCGCACTAGTTAGCTCCGGGGAATCTTTTAAACATTCGTTTCCGGAGGAAATTTCAAAACTCTTCAACTGTTTCAAAATTAATTTAAAATCAGTTGAAATGCGCGGTATTATGAAAATTTACTAGGTGCAACTGGTGATAATCAACTGGCTACATTTTTGCAAATTGGCTGCATGTGAAGATCAAATTTTCCCCAAATTGTACTGTGGCAGTAGATGGTATTTATTCTTCTAAATTTCAAAATAAAGAATTATTTCTGTCAAATAATCAACATGAGAAGCAATGACAAATATTTACAGACTCGTTTTGCATGCTCCTTATGCCAGTTAGTGAGTGTCGTTCTTTAACTGGCATGCAGTCACTAAACACAAGAGGATGTATAATTGCAATGGATGAATCAACTCAGAAGACAGTTCAAAGAGAAAAAAGCATTGCACGCGAATAATAATTCGTTCAATGGCATACGTAAAATTTCTGGTCCACACGGATAAACCAACAATGATTGAGGTCTTGGGAGAAAAAAAAATAGTGCATGGGTTGTATCTGTAAGTAAACTGGACCGCATGAACCACCTTAACCGTAGTCACAGCCGGCATTTGAACGAAATTCTTTTCCAAAAGTACATGGTAATAATGTTGAAATATTTATCCTTATCAGAGCATACATCACCACACAGTTGGTCATTCCGTATGATATTTATTACCTGAATTTGATTTGCAGACTCCGGAAGGCTTGATTGTTTCTTTATCAAAGGTTCTTGTTTCATTTACAACCGGTCCAATAAACTTATAAAACGTTTTGGTCGTCGTAGCCCTGCGAAAGGATTCCATTTATTATTTCTCTCCACTCTTTAAACTGTGATTTAAGTACACGTGAGGATAACTGCACAAAGTGGTTCTGGGCAATAAAGTTTTCTGGATGATCCCCGCCTAGTTTAGCTATCGACTTTTTCATTTCTCTTTACTTCGCATTAGTCCAGGACTGAGGAAGAACTGGCTGGTTTCTTTATGCCGTCTGCTTTAGTAGAAGAATGTACTCCCATGTTAGTTTTAAACTACTGGCAAAGCCGTTAAGTGGTTTAAACGCTGCTTGGCTATTAGAAACGGAGGAAGCAAGGATTTGTTCAATTAATTACCTAGTAGTATTAGTAGTTGTATTAAATAGGAAAATCTGTTCGTTGAAATTATTATGTTGAAAGGTATTGCGCAATTTATTTTCATTTTCCTCTAATCCTTGCTACGTGATATAAATTTGCACCGCGGAATACAATTAAGTGTTCCTAGCCGGCTTCTATTTTTTGATTCAATTTGAATTATGTCATGAATATTGAATATATCAGCACTAGAAAGTTGACAAAAGTGGGGATCCCTAACAAGGGGGAAGAGATCTAAATAAGTAATGCGACATCCGCAAATCCGTCACGCAAATTTTGACCAAAATCAACCCCCCCCCCCCCCCTTCCTTTGTCACATTTTGTCACACATTCATAACCCCCCTGGAAAACTACGCCACGTCACTCTCTGAGAAACTACGTCACATTTTGAAGATGATACCCAATTGCTGCGATCGGATACGCTTCAGACGTCACTGATGTGTCGTCGATTTATGTTTCACGCATATCCGCGTCCTTCACATCCATCCACTCAAATTCGTCTGACCTAGTTGAAAGAATCTGGACTTCCTGCTGACGTCTTGCACCAACACGTCTTGGAAGAACTTTTCTGACGACTCCTTCAAGGAGTGTCCTGAAATGAGTCCTGTTCACATATATATTTAAAAAAAGATATCCTTCAAAAAATTGTTCTATTTGTTTTAAAATCCATCAGTACGTGAAGGGACGATTCAAATATGACGTCCACCAAATTTCTACTTTTTTAGACCCCCCTCCCTCCACTGTCCGATTGTGTCACAAAACTCAACCTCCCCCCCCCCCCCCTTTGGACATCACACAAACTCAAAATAAAAATGAAAAGCGTGTTGAAAGTAAAAAGTGGTTTGTAAAAATAGCTTAACCTTTTAAGAGTTAGTGTATGATTAAAAAAAAATATAGAAAATAACAATTAATAACAAATAATAACTGCGAAGAAGGTCTCTTACAAGATTCAATTGCAAATTGTTACAAATCAATGACGAAACGAAACTTTGGTTTCAATTGAAGTAGCACGGCTCCGCTTCAAAACAAGCTTCAATCTGCGTCGGCGAAGCAGGTTTCACTACATCGTGACGATAGTTTTTATAGTTTCTTATACTTTTCTATCCAATATTTAGTAAAAAGCTAGAAACTTTGATTGCAAATGAACTGAAATTGATTTACATATATCCTTCAATATAACGCGTGGTCTATCTAGTTAACATTGATAAAATGTGCATGACTTTCAAGCGCCGTCAGCTGGAACAATAATTTCGAAAATGGAAATAAATCAATGAGTGATGAATGACTGAGAAACATATTTTTGCTGCCTTTTGATGAAAATGCGATTTTTTTCGACGGATGTCACATTTGCCTAGACCCCCTCCCCCCCTTTGTCACAACCTGTCACAAAATTGACACCCCCTCCCCCCATAAGCAATAAACGTCATTATTGAATGATCCCTAATGTTATAGAAGCCTTCAATAATTGTAATTTAAAATCAAGGCTAAATTATAAATCCCCGAAAAAAATTTCCGTTTGAAACTTTTTTCATGTAACGTCACATAACTTCATACCCCCCTCTTCCCTACGGCACAAATCGTCACGGTTAGTTCGATTAGTTTAGTTCGACCCCCGCCCCCCCCCCCCTATAAGCGTGACGTACTTTGTGGATGGCCCCTTAAGAGGGGCTGCGTTTCTCTTGCATTTAAACCGATTGCAGTTGTGCAACTGACTTTGAGAAAAGAGGGGGTTCCATCGGGGAGCAATATATGGTAAATAAACCTTTATTTCGTTTCCATTATCGCGATTTTCATTGAGCAAACCGATGCATAATTAGCTACGTGACCGAAGGGGGAGTTGACTGGGAAGAAACCGACATGTAGGGGGACGAGGCACGGAAGTATGAATGCATGTTCCGCCATAACTCCGGAACTTCTGGACCGTTCATCAAACGTCGTTTGTCAAATACATGTTTTTTGGTACAAAAGAATCAGCACCGGGGTGTTGACAAAAGAGGGAGATGGTCCCTTACAAGGGAAGAGAAAGGTTCAAATGGGTAAACGGATGCGTTTCTCTTACACTTGGAACTATAGCAGTTGTATAAGTTATTTTATTTCTGAAAGGGGAATAGGGTGGCCATTAAAAAGGGGGAGGTTCAAACACGTAAAAAAGGCTTTGTGACGGTTTATAGGGAATACCGAGAAGAAAATAGATTTAGGCTGTGAACCATTTCGCGAAATTTTTAACTTTTTAGTTAAAATTTGATAGTTTGATGGTTATTTCTCCTCGAGTGGTTAAAATCAGTTCAGAATGCGAACCATTTCATATTTGACAGATTGATAGTTATTTTACTCAATGAGAGCATGCATAAGGTGAGGATGAAGATATGTTTCTATAACAGCGAGTTTATTTATTCAGTCCAGGTTGGAATTGGATGAATTTTTGGTGTTCATTTGCTCCTATTTGATAGATAAAATTTATCTCATTTTATTTCGGGTTGAATAAACAAATTTGTTATATGTTAAACATCCATACATTGGACAACAACAAACAAAAAAACAACAATTCAAGGAAAAATTCGTGAATGTGAAACACATCGAAGCTCTTTTGTCACCTGTGACATATCTCATTGGCTCTCAGAAGCGAACCATCGAGCTGTCAAAACTAACCATGCTCCCGAGCAGGGTTATTTTCGAAAAACCATCGAACTGTCAAATTTTAACAAAAAAGTTAAAAATTTCGCGAAATGGTTCACAGCCTTATAAGTGGTTGGGGGATAACGTGAGAGGAACTGACAGGGGAGTAGACATATTCAATTGAAAAAAGGGTTTTGTTTCTTGTATTATGAGACTTTTTGTTACAAAAACATATGTACAAGTGACTGAGTGATAAAGGGGCCCCGAGTGAGATCGGGCAATCAGCTAGTTATTTTTTATTTAAGAGGTTTTCAGTCTGCTGCTGGTTCGCCTCTTTCTGAAAAGTTGCATATCGAGCAGGTTTTCTTGAATTCTCCGATGCCGGTTGGATTGTGCGTTACTCTTGTGTGTCCGATTCTTAGCCTCGATAATACTTTTCTTTCTTTCCAGTTTTTTATTTCAGTCCAGGTGATACTTGTGTTTTCTATTTTTCGTAAGAAAATATTTTTACAGCCGTGCCATCTTTCTTCCGATGCGTGTCTCATTTTGCTTTCCAGCTACTTTTTGTCGTCTATGTAACCCACTTTTTTGGCGCGATTTTCGGAATTTACGGTTGTTCTTTACGCGTCTATTTTTACGTTTAGAATTCACGACAATCCTCGTGTTTTGGTGTTTTGGAATTTATGCGAATTTCGAAATTTACGCGTTTTTTATTTACGCGGAAGGTCTCCTACGCCTAAAAAGCAAATTGAGTGTATTCGTTACAAACCTACTGAATCATATGCCACCTAATTGTTCTTTTAAATACGTTACAATATGGTATCTACACCCAAAATAAGAAAATAGAAACACAATCTAAATAATACCGAAGCGAATGTTGATGCGGAATTGAATTCATCGAGAAAGAATTTAGATAATTGACAATTGCAACGACAAAAAATCATTCGTTACCGCATTAAAAGCCAAAATAGATTTTTATTTATTGCTGATTGCAAGGAAAATTGTACCATCCAAAGTGCGATATCGCTCATAAAAGTGCTATTTTACTTTAAATCGTTTCGGTATCTTCGGTGCACTTTTCCGTTACATTCCAAGCAATAAGTGCGCCGAAGAGACCGAAACGATTTAAGCTAAAATAGCACTTTTAAGAGCGATTTCGCACTTATTGATTTTTCTTGCAATTAGCAATACAATTTTTTCTTGCAATTAGCAATATTTATTAACTTTTTTTTATTGGGTTGGTTCGCCCCAAGCCAAAATAGATGAAACTACCAAAAAATGGAATTTGGACTACGATAATGCCTCGATATAAAGCAACTTTTGTTTTTATATACGTCATATTGAAGCTAAAACAAAATTTATTTATATAAAATAAGAAGCAGAAAAAACAATTGTGCACCATGTTTTTATTAAAGAATAAATAGTTTAGTTATAAATAGAAACATGAATCATTTTTACTGACTGATTCGTCAACATCGCTTAAACACAACGGTTATGAAATCGGTAATGTAAACTTTGAATAGGAGAGGCCAATCGTTCTCCTCTGCATACCTGATGACTACATCAAAACCATTCAGCGCTGACTCACCTGAAATGTATAGCACATAGCTATACTAGCAACTAGCGTTGCTTGCGTATAATCTCCTCTTGCATATAAATTGTCTTCATCTTGTTTGCTCGTCATTCTCGTCATTCTTTGATATAACGTAAATCAGCATTTTCCTCATTAATTTCTTCTGTCAATGCAGTCACGAAAAGAAAACAAACATATTTGGATTATTATTTTTATACACATAAGGCTCTGATGTTGAACATCTCAATGAATAATTGGTTCAAAATTGTTCCAAAAAAAACAGAAAAGGTCAAGAAAAATTAAAATTTTGTTTGTGACGTCATGCGGGCTTAAAGGGCATAGAATTCGGAAATGAATAAATAATAATAATAATAATGAATCGACAATAAAATTTCAAATCGATGACACAGAAGCGTTTTGAAAAATTTCACAAACATTTTACAGAATAAAGATCTAACACAGCCATTTGTGCCAAAGACCCATAGAATCTATTCTGGATTTAAAGATTTAAACAGTGTGTGATTTTTTCCCTTAAGTCTCTTCAAAATTTCTAGACATGAGATGTTACTACCTACTTGGCTACGTTTTGATGTCATTTCTTAATTGTACTTTTTCTCCCAAACCAAACTCCCCTACTTTTGCCTTCACTCCTTTCATAAAATGTTGGGCAGTTGGGAGCAAACTGGCTTAGTCACTTTAGTCACAATTTCTCCGAAGAAATTCCGAAGCGCTTGGAGGATTATTCTCTTTTGGTACGAAAACAACACTGTTATGTTTGTACCAGTCTACGAGGGGCCGGTCATTTAAACGTATAAGGCGCAATATCTCTGCATATTAGTGTTGGTAAAGAAGAAATGCTTATCAACTTATGGACTATTTTCAGATATCATGAACTCAAATTTATCGCATAGTTTTCGAGTCACTGTAAGTCTGGCATGTACATATTAGTGGAATAGTATTTTCCGATAAAAATTAACGAATTATAGCTGTTTATGTGGACCATTACCCTTATATTATATTATATTATATTATATTATATTATATTATATTATATTATATTATATTATATTATATTATATTATATTATATTATATTATATTATATTATATTATATTATATTATATTATATTATATTATATTAAAAAAAACAAAGCTTAGGTGCTACATTCCGTTATCGAAACTTTACCTTCTATTTTTATACGACGACTGCAGCCAGCTGTTAGAGTACAGGACAATTGCGGGGCCAGTGCAATGATCCAATTGACTCTAACAGCCTCTCCCAGCCGATATTCGAATATACGACAACTGGCTTACTAGATCAGCATTGTACCTCGAGGCCAACTTATATATTAAACTAGCTGACCCGACAAACTTCGTATTGCCACAAATTAACCTGTGTTGTACATAAATCATGAATCTCGGATGATCTTTGTCACAATCTCGAGATTTGCAAGCCCCCCAGTGGGCGGCGCTTCCGACGGCGGGTCACCGGCAACACTCGCGGCCGTCTCGTCCTGAATGATCTAGTGTTACTATAGATAGTTTTTGTGGTCTTGTATTGACTAATGTTTTATGGAAGAGTCTCGAATTTCTCGAGTTTGATTAGTTTTTGAGTTTCGCAAAAATTTCTGTTTTATTTGTATGAGAGTCCATATCCCCCTACCACAGGGGTGAGAGGTCTCTAACTATCGTAAAATAAATTCAAGACTCCAAAATCTCCCACATGCCAAATTTGGTTCCATTTTCTTGGTTAGTTCTCAAGTTATAAGGAAATTTGAATTTCATTTGTATGGGAGCTCCCCTCTTAAAAGGGGAAGGGGTCGTAATTCACCATAGAAAAAATTTCTGCCATCTAAAACTCCCACATGCCAAATTTGGTTCCATTTGATTGATTAGTTCTCGAGTTATGAGGAAATTTGAATTTCATTTGTATAGGAGCCCCCCCTTCTAAAGTGGGTAGGGGTCCCAATTCATCATAGAAAAAATTTTTGTCTCCAAAAACACCCACGTGCCAAATTTGGTTCCATTTGCTTGATTAGTTCTCGAGTTATGAGGAAATTTGTATTTCGTTTGTATAGCAACCCCCCCTCTTAAAGTTGGGAGGGGTTCTAATTCACTATAGAAAATATTCTTCCCCTCGAAAACTTTCACATGCCGAATTTGGTTTCATTTGCTTGATTAGCTCTCGAGTTATGAGGAAATTTGTATTTCATTTGTATAGGAGCCCCCCCATCCTAAAGTGAGGAGGCCTCCCAGTTCATCATAGAAAAAATTGTTGTCTCCAAAAACACCCACGTGTCAAATTTGGTTCCATTTGCTTGATTAGTTCTCGAGTTATGAGGAAATTTGTATTTCGTTTGTATAGGAGCCCCCCCTCTTAAAGTGGGGAGGGGTTCTAATTCACCATATAAAATATTCATGCCCTAGAAAACTTTCACATGCCAAATTTGGTTCCATTTGCTTGATTAATTCTCGAGTTATGAGGAAATTTGCATTTCATTTGTATGGGAGCCCCCCTTCCTAAAGTGGGGAGGGGTCCCAATTCATCATAGAAAAAAATTTTGTCTCCAAAAACACCCACGTGCCAAATTTTGTTCCATTTGCTTGATTAGTTCTCGAGTTATGAGGAAATTCGTATTTCGTTTGTATAGGAGCCCCCCCTCTTAAAGTGGGGAGGGGTCCTTATTCACCATAGAAAATATTCTTGCCCTCGAAAACTTTTACGTGCCAAATTTTGTTCCATTTGCTTGATTAGTTCTTCAGTTATGAGGAAATTTGTATTTCATGTGTATAGGATCCCCCCCTCCTAAAACGGGGAGGGGTCCCAATTCATCATAGAAAAAATTTTTGTCTCCAAAAACACCCACATGCCAAATTTGGTTCCATTTGCTTAATTACTTCTCGAGTTATGAGCAAATTGTGTTTCTTTGGTACAGGAGCCCCCCCTCTTAAAGTGGGGAGGGGTCATAATTTACTATAGAAAATATTCTTGCCCTCGAAAACCTTCACATGCCAAATTTGGTTCCATTTGCTTGATTAGTTCTCGAGTTATGAGGAAATTTGTATGGAAGCCCCCCCTTTTAAAGAGGAGAGGAGTTATAATTCCCCTAATAAAGAGGGGAGGGGTCTCAATTTACCATAGAATAAATTTTTGTCACCGAAAACACCCACATGCCAAATTTTGTTCTATTTGCTTGATTAGTTGTCGAGTTATGCAGAAATTTGTGTTTCATTTGTATGGGAGCCCCCCCTCATAGTGGGGGGAGGGGTTTCTAACCATCACTAAAACCTTTCCTGGCCCCAAAAAACCTCTACATGCATATTTTCATGCCGATTGGTTCAGTAGTTTTCGATTCTATAAGGAACATACGGACAGACAGACAGACAGACAGACAGAAATCCTTCTTTATAGGTATAGATTTCTTAAAAAAATAGGTACTTATAAAAAAATAGGTAAATGTATGATACCCCTTTTATTTACTTCGGATGCTTCGGATTTCCATTACTTATTTCGTGATGGCCACGCAGCCAGACATGTGCTCAAGTCGTAGGCGAGTTCGATTAACTGATCGAACGACCACCTCGGTGGGTCCAGATTCCAGATTAATTCCTCTGCACTAACAATAATGCCTTCCTGTGACACTTGTGGATGCTGCAGAGGAATCCTTGGTTTCTATTAGCAGCAAATATCGGACTAACATTCCTTTCCCTGCTAAATGGACCTATATTGGACGTGTCCAGCTTTGTTATTGATCATCACAATGAATTGGGCCATCAGCAAATGTACACCCGAGAATGATCTGCTACTTCCAAGCATCATTTAGACAGTTCTATGTGCAATTTGAGCTGATCTAGATCAATCGTAGGCAATTCACGAACGGACAAATTATGCTGCAGTCTAAGAAGGACCGGCCAACGCGACAGGATGCCTAATCCGGCTAAATCGGTGTTGGGCCTTTGAGAGATATCACGAAGCGAAAAAGTCAATTTTGGAGATTTTATTCATACTTGTAGATTTCTCCGTAGATGGTCACTGCTGTGATCTCTTCGCCACCTACGCAGAATCTCGAGAGCTTTTTCTTCCGTGCACTCTCGGAAAATGCAAGCTTAGAAGTGGCAATGAGGAATCCTTATTGCAAGCATTTGGTTAGTGTCAGCCTTGATATAGATTTCATCATTCCCTACAATGCAGAACGGTGTGAACCACTTCTTGTACAGCTTCCTTGCGCGAGTTTTGGCCACCGTAATCTGTTACGGTTCGGCTTCGACACCTTCGGAACTTTGTACCATGTGGTGTCCATAAAAATGGAAGGTGTCACTGTTTTTTTTCACAAAATAAACCGAAGCTTTCGCCTTTTCTGTCACCTCCCAAACGTGGGATTGATTGACTCTTGAATGGTTTATTACCATCCCGGCATTCTTCGGATCTACGGTGCCGCGTTTCCTACCGCTTGGTAGTCTAATGCTTTTTGACCGCGTTGGTCACATACTGAATATACGTTTCTGAGCAGTTTACAGAAAGACCGATGAGAAACATTGGATTTTTGTGGTGATTGCTAAGTCTATTTTTACTCACAAGCAAAAATAGTGACAAACAATTGAGTATGTTCTTTTTTTTGCATTTTGATTGACATTTTTTTCATTTCGTCAATCAATTAATTTTTTCCGAGCAGTTTTATAGCAATCAGCTTTGCTCAGTGTGTCCTATTTTAGGCACACTGGTGATGACTCACGTAGATTAGTACTCTTGTCAGTTATGTTTCATCTGTCCACATGTGATGCTATAATTCTTGTTATATAGCGTATTCTAATGAAACTAAATGGACCAAACCAATTTGGTCCAATGATTTAGGCAAAAAATAATCAAATAAGTCAATTAGTAAATCGAAAAATCCAAGTTATCATACTTTCCAACTGTGAATGATTAAATCGAATCACATGACATCTCATAACGTTTCTACACTGCGCTGACACTGATGGAGATTGGAACTCTGTTAGCTCTGTGGCACCCTGGGGAGCAGGTAGAGCAAAAATCGTCGATATATCCCTTTTGAAACGTCGCCCGGTCGGTATCGTACCTGATATTCGTCACACATGGAGCGAAATTGACTATTTGATTCATATGATTCAGCACGTTTTCCCAGATCGATACCGGTGCGTAAGCAAACCCGCAAAAAATAGTTAGTCTTATAACATCAAGGCGTTTTTACATAAAAAAATACATACATATCATATTAGTCGCGTTTATTGAGGCTGGCCGAGGTGGAGAACCCCTTTCTTGCTAAAGATGACCTAATTGATTTTTTGCTGTGCAATCCTGTCGAACATATTTGTAGGATTGGATTGCAGCACAATGTTCAAAGTCTTTTCCTGATCCATCTCGTATGACTATATTTTTCCAACGGTTCAATTGATTCGGATCACAGATGCGGATGAAAAGCAATCCATGTTCATGTTATCATATGACAACGGCATATGAATCGTGATATTTACGCCCTCACACGCTTTCATCCGGGGGTACAGATCAACAATTTGTTTCCGTTGTATTCATGCATAAAATATTTTGTTCAATCAGACGAATCAGATTATTCCAACGATTTCTGTCATCAGGCTTAGTGATTTTTCTTTCTTTCGTGATGTTACGCATTAGCACGTCACGGTGCTAACAGGTCAACCGTAATCTGGTCTCAGAGTGTATGCATAATTCGCTTGTAATTTGCGCTCATAATGGGATTTCTAATTACTTTAATAGATATGCACCATGTTCGTACAGCTGTGGGCAGGTTATGGGATAACTCTGAATGGACTAATTCATCCCTTGTTACAAATTTCCACATTGGATAGCTTGACTGCGAGCAAACGGATGTTGAATACTCGTTTGTTCTACTTCGACATCCTCTTTTACAGTTGTATGTTGTACTGTGACTCGTGCTCTAGCTGTATACTCATGTCGAGTAGGATGTGCTGTGAATATGCATGTCACTTTCAAGAGCTAGAAATGTTCAGTTGTTCAATTCTGTTACCGAGCACTTTCATTTCCGTCTTATAATAGTAATAAAGCTGCACAAAATGTATCCATAGGCGCCTAAAAAATCAATGTTTATTGCTGAATTATACCCAGCTGCCACACTAAAAGTGGTTTGCCACTGCTGTATGCCGTTGAGATTAGTTTGCCGATAGCTGTGGGAAATGTGGCAAAGGAGCAAATGCCGCTGCTTGTGCGAATATTGATTTTACCTTCGAAAGTTACGAAACGAAAGCACGTGTTTAGCTCGGAATGATGCTCATCATTGTCGTTATCTTTTGATTCAGAAAGTAAAGAGCGTTTACTGCTAGATTTCCAGCTGAGACGACCGTAATTCTTGGTTTAATAGAACATTTCACTAATCTAAGTAGTTTAACAAATAAAAGGGCATAGACTACAAATTTTATTAGATTTCGGTTGTTTGAGTGTTGTTTCATATTTCCCAAACACGAATCCGACATATTTCAACATTTCACACTTAAACTCAACCCGAACCCGAGTGTGGCTCTTGGTTTGGGTTTAGAGTTTTTAAATTTGACAAACAATGTTCCGTGAGTTGTGCTTAGACGATGGAACACAACTTAGAGATGGATTTCCTTCTACCTAAACCCGACCCGAACCCGGATATTTTTTGTCGATCTTTTTGATGCCTGGCCAGACAAACAGACAAAGCAAAACATTGTCCAGATTTTTGGCAATGTACTAGATTTCCGATCCCGCACCTCGCAAAAAGGATGTCAACTCTTATTTCAAGTAAAATTTTACACCAGTGGTGAGTGAAACCTTCAAGGAGTTTTGCTCACTGTTAGCCAATAACTTCCTTTCTATCAGACCAGATGACTGCCAGATTTCTGTCAGACATTCTCGATTGCCAGATTTTTGCCAGAAAATAGAAACCAGTTGGCAACCCGGTAATAAATCTTTGATTTCCCCGAACACGATTAAATATTGCTTCCGAAAGGGTTGTGTCAATCACTGTACTATTTCTTGATATTTTGTTTTATTGCGTGTATAATACTTCTGGTGTTTCTTTATTGTTTCAGTCGAGACGTGCCTGAATTCACATACGGCAACTAGCTTGACGATATCAGCACTAGCTTAGACTGGCACTGCAAATTTATTGTTCTTCTGTTCGCTTCTATTGCATCTCCGACAGCATGTATTTTTGTGATTACCCTGTGCGATTGAAGGTGTCGCAAAATTGCATGATACGCGCCAAGTCCGTTTTTCTTTCATCAAAGCAGCTATATTTATTTTTTCTTCTAAAATCCCTATAGTGAACCAAAAAACAAAGCTTTTTTTCAGACTCTACTTTTGTTTCTCAGCCACTTATAACGGGTGACAACTAAAATTTTGGAATTTTTTTCTCGAGTTGTCAAAAAAAGACAAAGATACATGGAGAAGATCTGATCTACCGAAATTAAAGATACATTATCCATTGTTGAAAAAAATTAGTGTACATTTGAAAACGGTCCGTAATCGGCTATTCGGCGAAGCTCTCGTTTGACGTCGAAACAGGAGCGTTGTACGGCCGTCATGCCAACTTTGCGGTTCTCTTTTGCAATTCGTGGTTCCCCAGTTATTTTTGTACACCAAGGAACTCAAAACCCGGAAAAAAATTTCGATTGGGTGCACTGAGAAAGATTTTTTGGGTCGTGGTTTGTGGGAAAAAATGGGATCAAATGGGTATTCAGGACCGATTGTGATTTTTTGGCGTAATGCGATGATGCTCTATCCGGCCAAAACACGTATTGTCCATCTGTATGATGTTTTTGTAGAAATGGGGTCAATATTTTCTACAAGCATTCGTCTGCTGCATCTTAATTGATAGCCAAACCAGAGGGCGTGTTGTTGAAGAAACGAGAAAGAGAACGATGTCCTTCTGCGTCCATAATTTTGGCTAGTCTTCCACTACTTTTCTTGCGAATAGTTGGATATGGTAAACAGTCGAAGCCGCAACATATCCGCTCTTTAAATGATAAATATACTTTTTGCCGAGATTTCTGTGGCGGTTTGTAGAATTGTACAACGTGCTCTCGAAATGCTTCTTATTTCGACATCATTTTAAGCAAAACAAGGCAAGCATAAATAAAACAAAAAATAGAGAGCTAACACACACACTCTCTTTTCTCTCGAAGCACGTTTGTTGTGGAGTATAGGGGCCTCAAAAAAATTCCAAAATTTTAGTAGTCACCCGTTACATCTGTTATCGGTCTGAATGAAGAAAAACTCCACCAGTTTTACTTATTTACTCACCTCACCTTGACAGGGGTCGTTCCCCTTTTTATCAATAACCCTATGACCACCCTCTCATGCCAAGGAACATGTATGTTAAGTTTAATGGAGAACGGTTCTGGTGTTCTGGAATGGCGGAACATACATACAGAGCAGGCACTCAGCAGTTGGGTAGCTCCCCTCCTTTAGTCGCGCAGCCACTTATGCATCTGTTTTCCTTCATAAAATTCCTATAATGGAAGAAGAACAAATCCTTTTTCGTTATCCATCATAGTATCTACCATTGTCTTCTAGCCACTTGTACAACAGCTGCTGGTGCAAATGCAACGGAAATGTTGCTAATTTTACTTATTTAGAACACCCTTCATTTTTTTGTTAGATTATAGTCACTTTAACCAGCTTGGGTCATTCGTGACTTCTGTGGGGTTGGGATTTGAGCCCGGGTTCTCGGCGTGAGAGGCGTGAATGCTAACCACTACGCCTGGACTGACCCCTCCCCTTCGTTGTGCCGGAGACCCCCTCTTATATTTTTGTGAGCCCTCCATTGCTGGTTCTCCTATGTCTAAGAACATTTATACCAAGTATGGAAAACGGTCCCGGTGTTCCGACGTTATGGCGGAACATATACGCATACACGCATACATACAAACATGCACATGTTTCATATATTTAGAAGATAGATGAAGTATAACAAAAGTAAAACGAAACGATTAGAACCTTGTGGGTGTGTTGCACTCGCAGGTGTTAAAAAGCGGACTCGGTCTGTGAACTCACGGGAACTGGCCGCGACTGTTTTTCACCGGATTTCTTCGGATCGAATATAAGGAAGGAATGCAAAATCAGAAATGTGTTGTAAGTAACCCCATGTACAGGGTAACATACAACTCCCTATTTTAGGTTCTTTCTACAGATATGTTTAGTTGCTATTTTTTCTCACAATCATAATTCAAAAGTACTAACCACTACACCAGTTTTGGCAACTTACACTTGAACCTAAACGGTAAACTTCGAAAGCTAAACAAGTCAAAGTTTAGAAGTGTTGCAAGTATCTCCGGATGACGGTACCTGGCAATATCTAATCTTTCAGGGAATTTGACGATAGCGTTTTTTGTTGTTCGGTTCCTGAAAATTCAAAAAATCTCATGATTCAAACATCTTAGAGTCAATGCACACCTAATTGGATGTTTCTAATAGCATTTCTTTTCAACTCTCCAACGGTGGTCTTAAAATGAAAATCAGTTGGGGGGCCCATGGAAAAAACGGCGATTTTAGGATAAAATCCAATGTGGCGACCAAATCCAAGATGGCCGCCAAACTTTTTTTTACTCCATTTGAATGCCCTGTTCTTCTTTACAGAACCATGCCACTTATTAGTTGTTTCATTGCAGATTTCGAGAATATAGATAATATAGACCTCATAGCTTGATTATAATTCAACCTTTTTTAAAACTTTCGGGCCCCTTAGCCAACGAGGGGTATACTGTTTCGATGTATTTTCTACCAATCGAGTGCAAAAGTTCCAATATTTGAAGACCTTGTGTCAGTAGTGGCCCCCTTACAGCGAGAATTACTACCCTACGGACTTTATAATAAATTGTTTGACTGAAAACTGTGAAAAAACATTAGTAATTTGGATAAAATTTGTTATCACTGTCGATGTCTTTCCAACGACGTGAATGTTTGCAAATGAGAGAAGTTTAAATTTAGAATTTTTATCGTCGATGCGCCTTGCTCTAATGTAAATATTTGCTGTAAACTCGATTTTTCGCTGTCGCTGTCATGACGGGGTGGAAATCGAGATTGATGGACGTTTGCTCAAGCGAAGGCTCAGTCTCGTAAGTTTTTTAGAAGGGTTTTGCGAAACTATACAACTGATTATTTTCTTTCGTGATACCTAGTTGCACTACGCACAGGTTTTGACGTAGGACTACGTCTTACGGCAAGTTTTGAGATAGGGTGTCATTCCAAAAAATCAAAAAACTGCGAGCGTCACGAAAAATGAAAGGTTTTGAGCGCTAATAGCTCAGCGGTTTTCCGATCACTTTACAATATTCTTACACCAATCGATCGGAAAATCTTCTAAGAATTGACCCAAATGAAGAAAAGTATGGATTCTTGATGTTAAACTATTGAAAAATTGAAAATAATTAACCTATGTTTTATCAGGAAGATATCATCGTCTTCTACCAAAACGCCGGTGGAATGAATTCTCATGTTGAAGAGTACCGACTAGCTGTCTCAGATCGCTGCTATGATGTCATTGCCCTTTGCGAAACATGGCTCGATTCCCGAACAGTCTCCAGTCAAGTGTTTGGATCCGATTACGAGGTCTTTCGTTGCGATCGGAACCCGAATAATAGCCGCAAAGCTATCGGCGGTGGTGTTTTGATAGCTGTCCGACGCGGGTTAGAAGCCAGGGCTATCGAGAACAATGCATGGAACTGTGTAGAGCAAATTTGGACGGCCATCAAGCTAAGTGATCGCACACTTTTTCTTTGCGCTTTATACATCGCACCTGATCGTGTCCGCGACAACGATCTTATTGATGTCCACTGTCAATCGGTGTACTCTATTATGAGAGGGGCGACTCCTCTAGATGAGATCATCATTCTGGGCGACTTTAACCTGCCAGGTATATCATGGAAACCTGTCCATAGCGGATTTCTCTTCCCGGATCCTGAAAACTCGACGATTCACGCTGCTGCAGTAAACCTTCTCGACAATTATAGTGCTGCAATGCTCCATCAAGTTAACCATGTAGTTAACGAAAACAACCGTTGCTTGGATCTCTGTTTCGTGAGCTCATTAGAAAAGCCCCCCTTCATCACCGCAGCTCCATGTCCGCTAATTAAGCCAGTTCTGCACCACCCACCCCTGATAGTCTGTATTGAGGATAAGCCCCTTCGCGACTTCATTGAATTTCCCGCGGCTATATCCTACAACTTCCGTAAAGCTGATATGCATAGTATTAATGGCGTATTGTCCAGTATTGACTGGGCAGAGATACTTGACCCAGAGGACGTTGAAGCTGCGGCGCAAACCTTTTCACATGTTCTGTTATATGTTATAGATCGACACGTCCCGAAAAGAAGTCACCGCAACACTTCTCACCCCTCTTGGTACACGAATGAGTTGCGCAAACTGAAGTCATTCAAAAGAGCAGCATTGTGGAGATTCACGAAGCATCGCACGCTTTCGCTAAAACGTCATTATGCGAGAGTGAGCCACTTATATAGGCGAGCCAGTAGGCAATGCTTTTCACGGCATCAACAGAGCATTCAACGGAAACTAAAGCGTCACCCGAAGTGCTTCTGGAACTATGTAAACGATCAACGCAGAGAGTCCGGCCTCCCGTCTTCTATGGAGTATAACGGGGAAATCGCTGCCGCACCTCAGGATATATGCCGTTCCTTTTCCAGCAAATTTGCAAGTGTTTTCACTAACGAGGTATTGAGCGTCGACCATGTTGCCCTAGCAGCATGCAATGTTCCAATTTATGGTCAAACACTAGGTGCCATTGATGTCAACGTCGAGAAAATCTCAAAAGCCGCTTCCATGCTTAAGTCGTCCTTCAACCCTGGACCTGATGGAGTACCTTCTGCATTCCTGAAGAGACACATATCCTGTTTGTTGACGCCATTGCTTTACCTATTCCGAATGTCTATCTCTAGCGGCGTATTCCCATCATGTTGGAAATTTGCGCATATGTTTCCTGTGCATAAAAAAGGTAGTAAACGAGATGTGAACAACTATAGAGGAATCACATCGCTCAGTGCAGTTTCAAAACTATTTGAGTTGGTAATCATGGAACCTCTATTGTCACACTGCAAACAATATCTAAGTGCCGATCAACATGGCTTCATTTCCCAGCGCTCTACCACCACTAACCTGCTGTGTCTAACATCATACATAACGGGAAGTATGGACCACCGTGCTCAAACCGATGTCTTATACACAGACTTGTCGGCCGCTTTTGATAAGATAAACCATGACATCGCAATTGCAAAATTGCATAGACTGGGTGTTAGCGACAACCTTTTGCGCTGGTTTCGCTCATATCTGACCAATCGACAGTTGGTGGTTGCCATTGGAGATTGTAGGTCCGATAGCTATCTAGCCTCTTCAGGTATACCTCAGGGAAGCCATCTTGGACCTTTGATCTTTCTGCTCTACTTCAACGACGTTAATTTGGCTATCAAATGCCCTCGACTCTCGTATGCAGATGACCTGAAAATGTTTTCCCAGATCCGTTCGACAGACGATTGTCACTTTCTCCAAAATCAGTTGGAGGCCTTTGCCGCTTGGTGCGATGTGAACCGCATGTTAGTGAACCCGGGGAAGTGTTCAATAATCACTTTCTCCAGAAAAAAAGACCCGATCCTGTTTTGTTATGAGCTCAATGGCACACCCATCGAACCTGTTTCGTATATAAAAGACCTAGGAGTTATCTTGGATCCGCAGTTAACGTACAAGGAGCATATCTCGTACATTATCGCTAAAGCTTCGAGGTCATTAGGCTTCATTTTCAGGATCGCGAAAAAGTTCTCTGATATATATTGCCTTAAGTCACTATATTGTTCGCTGGTGCGGTCCATCCTGGAATACTGTTCGCCCGTTTGGAATCCTAACTACAACAACAGTACAGAGAGAATTGAATCAGTTCAGCGCCGATTTCTTCGATTCGCCTTGCGTAGGTTGCCATGGAGAGACCCGTTCCGTCTACCTAGTTATGTAAGCCGCTGTCAGCTGATTGACTTGGAACCTCTCTATGTTCGTAGAGCTGCCTCTAGAGCTTTGTTTATTGCGGATTGCCTGCAGGGTAGAATAGACAGCCCTGTGCTTATGGAGCAGATTAACATAAATGTACAACCACGAGCACTGCGTAATAGCGCCATGCTGAGACTACCAGTTCGTCGCACTAATTACTCTATGAATGGCGCTTTCGGTGGCTTGCAGAGAGTTTTTAATCAAGTGTCATCATTATTCGATATTCATCTGTCGCGTCGAATACTTGGCAGAAGATTTGCAAGCTTTTTTCGGGAGCAATAATCCGCGAGTGATGAAGACTTATATTTTAACTGTTTTTGTATTTGTATTTTACTCACTTGACTGTATTTTTATGTAGCTATCGACAATCATTGGGGCTATCTCGAGCCCGTTGATTTAATAATAAATTAATAAATAAATCAGAATTCTCGCTTCGTGATTGGTTGGAAGATTCTTTACGATGATCTAAACCTATACCAATTTGATATCTGTGCTTGGGAAGTAAGCCAAAACAAGCGACAAAGTTTCCTCATTTCAACAAGATTTCTTAACACCGCGGTTCAACCTAGACCATTTTGATGTCCTTGCTTGGGAAGTATGCCAGAGAGAGTGACAAAGCCCCCTCGTGCCAACAGATTTCTTACGAACGCGATTAAATCTAGTCCAATCTGATGTCTGTGTTAGGGAAGTGTGCCAGAAAAAATGACACAAGTTCGTTGTCCCAACAGATCGCAAATTCTTTACTGCGTGACGATTAAACCTCGGCGAATTTGATATCTGTGTTGGAAAAACGTGCTGTAGTGTTCGGTTATAATACGGCTCTGTATGAATACGCATGCTTGCCGTTCCATTAGAAATGTAGTGAAAAGATGTGCTGTTGATAAAATAGGATTGAATTGGTAAAATCCTTTCAACGTGGGAAACCATGGATAATAAAAACAATCTTTAATTTCAGTAAGGTAGCAGGAAAGTAATAGTTTGTGTTCTTGATTTTGTTAAATTGTTTTCAAATGCACAATCTTTTAAGAATTGAACGTATGCAATATACTACTTTGATAAATGTTACATACAACGCATATAGAATGTATATATGTTGCATATAGCATGTATACATGAAGAATCGAATGATTACAAGCATGAATACATGCTACTATCACTACAAAGAGACTTACGTAGTCCTGCGTCACCTATATATGCGGTCGTGTCTTGTACACAACCCCTCTGATTTTTTTGCTTTTAATTAATATGACAATTGCTTGAACTGAAATTCATTACTATAAATGGAAAGTGTCAAGGTTAGACCAAGTGGGGTTGGCGCTTTGTTGTTGTGGGGAAAAGTAAATTCAATTATGGTTACAGTGGTTATTGCGGTTTCGGTCAGCCATCGGATTAATGATTGGGTCGAGAATTTTTCTGGGCTATAAATTTCATCGGTTTTCATGGCGTATGGTTGCGTATAACCCACAACATTCAAAGTGTGTCACAACATTATGCCGCATCGCAATTCACACGTGACGTTGTTTTTATGCTTTCTCTGTCAACGATATTGTTTCTTTGATTGAATCGAAATTACTAAAATTTAAAAGCCAGTGTTTTATGCTTATCAACGATTTCTCTGGGATTTTTAGAAAGGTATTTTTTGTTAGTATAGTTATCAGAAATTGATACATTCATTGTTGCATAACAACAAGAAAGATTTTCGGCACCACTAAATACGTTTCTATCGCATGTAACTTTGAGTTTTTATTTCATTCCTCCTCATTTTCTCAAGGGCGATTTACATTTTGGCTAGATTCCCAGACTCAGCGCAGATAAACAGATGATTTTATGCATATTTATGTGCATGTTAATTTTAATATAGGAAACGGTTTTAAATTTCAAACAAGGATATCCACAATATTTCTTCCTTGTTGGACTTTCAGTACGCGACCATCGCCTACCCAGCAGTTTTAAATGGATTTTAAATTTGGAAGGGTGTTACACAAACAATTTTTATTCTTCCACTCTCAGTCAAATTAGTGCATTATATCGCTTTTTGGCGGTAGGAAAAGTTGTAAATGGTGTAATCATTCCCATTGTTCCACGAGCGTACAGTTTATTGGATGGTTTTGTTTCGGATTGTACCCTACGGATGGCATTGTCTTTTCGCTGAATGAGAAACGTAAACTTATTTCTGGGCCACTGGTTAAGTGTGAATCTACAAGCTAAATCCTATTTCGGCTAATTGCTAAGTTAGTGCTATGGTTTACCAATATGGCCAGCACAATAACAAACAACGAAGCATTTAAAAAAAACATTCATGGGGCGAAAGGATTGTGTGTTATTTTTTATTGCTTCGACTATGACAGGAGATTGCGAAGAAAATCTTTAATTGTCGGACGCTTGTGCATTTAAACGTAGTTCGAAGAAGTTTTTCGTTGTTGAATTTTAATTATTTTGGTGAAAAAATTGTTTTTTTTTTCATTTTAATTACGCTCTTAAATATTTATTTTGGGAAATCATGTATCATGCAGGAATGTGCAATTACAATAAACAATTGCTAGTAGGTTCAAAGTGATTTCTTTGAAAAAGCAGATATCGATAATTTTCTGCAATGAATAATTTGGCATGAAAGCAGTTCACACCGTTTGGTAAATTAAAAAAAATCTTGCGCTTACTTTCGTATATTCCAACTAGACATTGTCAATCAACCAGGTATGTTACAGTTTTAATTTTTTAATTATGCATGCTTTTAAGTGTTGTACTAACAAACCGTCGTAGTTCGCTAATTGCATGCTTTCGCAGCGTTATATAAACGTGACAGAAAAGTCTATCGAAAGAAAGAAAGTGTATAAAACAAAAATAATTAATTTTGCTTTTGCTGTTTTTTTTACTTTTTCTTCTCATGCATACGCATTTGTGCAGCGGAAACGGTACCACCACCACCTCCGAGAGACTTGTTTCAATGTAAGTATGTTTCATATCATTTCCTCTAGTGTTGTTCTGAATTGTTGACAGTACATACCGTGAATGCAGGTAATTCCGGTCACGGATTTCGATTCGTTCTTTTAAAAAGTGACTACTTTATTCAGTTTTCAATTGAGTGATCGGAATTAGAACGTTCTAGCTCTAGATAACGACTGTCTTTATTCAAACTAAATTTACAAACCGGAAACTTAAGTCTAGGTAATAAATCTGCTGTCGGTAGGCATCGTTGAAAATTCCATGGTTGTGAGCATCGGTCCGCCTATTTTGATGCTTCGTCCAGACGGTGTGAAAACAGGCAAACGTCCTGCCTATGGAATGCTGATATGACGATGATGGGCAAAGCGAGTTGGGCGGCAATTCGTGGCAGACAATAACATATCCCTTTAGTTTATTTGGCGCGTAAGTAGCAAGCGCCGTTAAACAAAACCAAATTAAACCTTATGTTGTGAATGGGGTTTTCCCCGCCAGAAGGCCGATCCTTCAATCAGCTTGTTGTAATGCATCTGGGGAATTCATATCACACCGTATATACTTTAAAATATAGGAAGGCAAATTAAGGGACAGTGGCGCTGCTCATGAATTTAAGAAAGAGGCTACCTACCTAAATTATTTGTGCATCCTAAGCGATCGAGTTAGAAGTAAAATCCGTTTGCAATTTTTTAGAGTGTAGTTTTTCACATCAATTCCGGTGGAATATAGATGCTTGTTTTCTAAAATGTCGTGTTCCAAATTACAACAGCAGATATATTAATTGCTGTGTTCTTCGCAATCCACAGCTACACTAAAGATGATTTCAACTTTACAAGTAGTAATAGAAATACGCGTAACTGTAAAAACCAACGTAATTACTTTTATTAAATTAGAGGAGCGTTTGGTGAGAAGAATGGTAGACTGGATGAAACTGCAAAACTTCGATATGAGGCCAAAAATATATTGCGTCACCATTTTGGTAGGTAATCGCCAAAGAAGGATTCCGGTAACGGTCTCAGGCTACATTTATTCTTTCTCCTAGAATGATCCCGACAATGATCCGATGAATTGCTTCGTATAGCCGCGTAACTATAAAAACAAACGTAATTTAGTGTAGCACAATTAAATGGAACATTTTCATGAATTCAGAAATTCTACTACCTAGAAAGCATGACTATCGCTCCAGTGGATCGCTTCGCACAGCTGCTCGCTCCCAGCTTTTAGAAGTTCAGCCCGGGTAACGTTCTTCTCAGCTACTTTACCATTTTTCACCTCACTAATTACCTTCTTAACCTTCTCCTGTGTTGGTGGCTCTACAGCTTGACCATCGCTCACAATTCTTGTCCTGTTCCTGCTGATCTCGATGTTTCCTTCTTAATTCAACAGCGTCTGGAGCTGCTCCTTCCACCTGGCTGCAACCGCCATTTTGTCAGTAAGCAGATTGCCAGCACTATCATTGCTCATCACAGGCATGACAAAACTCGTGCTCCTCAAAAAAGCAAAGCAAAATCTAGGTGCTACATTCCGCTATCGAAACTTGACCTTCTGTTTTTATATGACAGACTTCGCAGCCAGCTGTCAGAGTGCAGGGCAATTGCAGGGTCAGTTGCTACGATCCTATTGACCATAACGGCCTCTCCCAGTCGAGATTCGAACATACGACGACTGGCTTATTAGACCAGCATCATACCTCGAAGCCAACTGGGAGGCAACTCGTGCTCCTTACTGTTTTGTAAAAACTCCATGTGTCGTTGCTGGAGAAACGTTCCTCTGCGCCGGTGAGCACATGCTCTTCGTAACCCGGTTTTTAGACGGTGTTTTTTCCGCAGCTTTAATCTCTCTATAGCTTTTTCTGTTCTGACCTGTAACCACAGTGAGCATGTGACTCTTGGCGTGGTTCTTCTCATCTGTCACTCTCTGGCATTCGGCATCGACCCAGCTGTTAAGCTGTCTTCCACGTGTCATGCCACCTCTCTTTTTGGTTCCCGCAGTTGTTTCAATAGCACCATGGAGGCTGCCATTTGCCGTCAACAGCTGGATGTTGAAACGCAGTGTCCTCTCAGCACGAGCCTTCGTCACGTTCGACAACCTTCCGCGAATCGTAGACACGAAATGATAGTGGTCACTGGTCAGAGTCGATATTTGACCCCGAAAAGACCGTACATTAACGACATCCGAAAAGTGTCGACCGTCAATCAGAACATGATTGATCTAAAAGCCAGAGTCTCCATTTGGATGCCTCCAGGTGTCTTATTCGGGAACACAGGTTCAGAAAGTAGGTGCTACAGATGGACATTTCTCTTGTCGTGGCAAAATTTATGATCCTCAGACCGTTTTCATTGGTCGACAGGTGAAGGCTATGTCTTACTCTATTAATGACCGGACGAAAGAAATCCTTCCCGAACTCCGATGATGATTTTCCAGACATGTTTCAGACACTCTCCATTTGTTTTCTCGAACCTTGCGTAGAACTCGTCCTTAGCATCAACGGATTTATCATGTTTCGGTGTGTATACATTGATTAGGGTGTAGTTGAAGAGTTTGCCCATCTACGGGTCTCCACCGGATAACTTATTGTTGCCACTTTCCCAGCACTACCGACTCCATGTTCTGCCTTTCTACCACCATTGTAGTAGATGTGGTACTTGAAAGGAGTGCCTACAGTAGCGTAGGGACTTTCTCCGGCCGCCGCACATCCTGAATAGTAAAGGGTGTCCCACATCAAATTACATCACGGAAAAACGTTACAGAAAATTACCTAGTTGACCGTCCTTTTTCAAACTTTCAGAAATAAAATATAACCCATTAGTAAGCTTTTGACATATTTATTTCATTCAACTTCAATACCATAACCAGTGTTGAAAAAATCATAGCAGCAAAAAACTCAATGAGATTTCAAGCACCATGAAATTTCAACCTTGATCAGAAGCGCCGAACTCACATATGAATTTCTCTCGCTATTATACGCGATGTCTCTGTTGCTATGCGATGTGAACCAAATTCAGCTGTGAGCATTTTGCTTAATTCTTTGCTAATTTTGCTTAAGCCTTATAAGAATTAGATAAACATACAGTTTAAATGTGTGTTTTAGTTTAACTTTACGATTTATTTAGAGATTCATTCTCTCACTCTTACTCACAGTTACGTATCGCACGAGAGAATGCCTATGCTGTTCAACAACGAATTTGTATGTATATGTATATAGCTCCGGGTAGCAGTTGAAGCAAACAGAATATGATCAAGTGGGAAGAAATATGTGCGAGTTTTGTGCTTCTTGCTATGAAAGCAGCAAAACTCACGCGTGAGTTTTTTCTGCATAGGATCAAGTTGACTTGATTCACAGTTGAATTTGATTTTTGATGAGTTTTGAGATTTTGAGTTTTTAACATCACTGACCATAACCGTATGCTCCCACCACAGAACAGAAGTGGAAGTTAAAATCAAAACTCGTAACTCTAACCTTTTACAGATACTAGCGAACCTGGCGGTGGAAAGTGGCTTTTTACACGGAAAATTTACTACACAGTTTTCCAACTTTAGACTAGCTGACCCAAAGCAAAGTTGCCAGAACCATTTTATGAAATTCTTGTACGGAAATGGCAAAAAGGTGTTAATAATCTTTATGCTCACGCGACCAAACCAACAAAAACTCAATCATGCATGTATCAATTTAGTTATATAGAAGTGAAGAATTTTCTAGGAATCTCAAAAACAGTGCATTGGTAACAATAATTTACATTCGTCTTACATAAAACTTCACTTTTCGGGCCAGAAACAGATGATGCCGCTACAAAAGTTAAGTTTGCTGCTACGGAAATATCGTATTGATCGTTCTTTTACAAGCACACTAGCCGCACACTAGCATAAAAGTGATCCAGATGTGTTGACTTCACCTATTTTGTTCGAAAACGTCAAAGTTGCCACCGTGTGGTCAAAATTAGCATAGGTGTTATTTCATCTCTCAAACATGCTAATGTAGTTGCCGCTAGCCGCAGGTGATCAATAATAAAAATCAAAATCTATACCAACGCAACTTTTGATTTTACTCCTGTTTTATACGTTACACCAGTTACGCATATCGTTGGAAGTTTAGCATAGAGATTACTGATTAGAATATTACGCACACATCGCCGCGTATACGTATACGCGATTTGTTTGCATCTGGAGTTTTTTTTCGTTGCAAAATGTTTCCCGATGCATACAAACCACCAATACAGTCGCACATCAACAATTCTTATATAAAATTTGTTTAACATCACAAGCCGCATGTTGATCTCGATTCTCGTCTCGATGATACATTTCGAAAATACATAACACTTTTCTTTCTGGCATCCTTGCCAACTCGTCTAAATGCTCCAGTCTCGTCACCAGGGACTGGTGAGGCTATCCAATTCTACATATTGTCCGTATAGCATTTATCAGTTTTGGTTTTGTTACCCACTTGCTGGTTGGGAGTATTAAACAGGAAGCAATTAAACACTGTATTTTTATTACAATTCTACTATTATTAGCTGTTGTCTCCGTTATGAAATTCAACTAGTCGAACCAACTGAATCTGTCAGTTCGCTCAGTCAAACCAAAACAAAAACAAAAGTTGGGTATTTTAATCCCCCTGTGTCTCGTCTAATCTGCCTGGACAGTGGGTAAAGTGATGAAATATGTAGTTATGAATTTTTTTTTTACGATATTCCTAATTTAAAAAGTTTTTGCATAGTTGTCTTCTGTAAGTTATTTCAATTTATTGCTTCTTATAAATTCAAATGATTTGCTCCCGTTGTACAATGCATGTCGTTTGATTCCCAAATTAATTTGTATTATCGGTCCATCTAAACGAAAGCATCATCAAAAACGACCCAAATTTTGAGCTTGCTCTTTTTCATCCATTTTCAATCCGAACTTCATTTTCTTTGCCTCGCTTGAAAGTTATGACCCAAAACTGACACCCAAGGTAAATTTCGGAGTATTTTGTTGACCAATGGCCGCTTCAGCGTCGGCTGCGGAACATCAACCACTTGTCTCCAGGGACATTTTTGTATTTTGAGATAATTCATTTTGCAGCACATCAAATCACATCGGCTTGGCAAAATAACAATAATGGAACTACCCGGTACTTGGGGGCAATTTTGAATTTTAGAATGATTCATCTTGCGGAACGTCAAATCACATCACCTTGATACCATAAGACTACCCAGCTAGCATTTTCATATGTACAAAAAAGGTAAAAATCAGCATTACGTACAGATATACGTACTAAAAAAAATCGTATTTCAGGCGCAAAATTGGCATATCCGTACTATTTCGGAGGCGATATACGTGATTACGAATAACTTTGAGCGTTACGACTATATAAGTATTTATGTACGATAATATCCGATTGTCAAATCCGATGTGCTGATATTCGTATGTATGTCAGTCATTATCATTATATACGACAGCAAATCAACTTGATCCCACTTTATCCAGCTTTAGTTACGATTTTGAGTTTGTTAGGAGATATTTACGATAGTTTTCGTACATTGATATACGAGTTGGTGCTAGCTGGGTATTGAAAGTATAATAAAGACATTTTGAAGGCAAATGGTCACATAAGCATGGGTTCTGGGAATATCCGGTACCTGGTTCGGCGGACATTTTTTGTGCCTTTTGTTAGGCTCAGGCTTCATGCGGAACATCGAATCACATCGCTTTGATAAAATGAAATTGATGGAAGTACAATGGTGTCAAATAGCCACTCCAGTGTCAGTCGCATAAAATCCGGTACCCGGATTTAGTGGCCCATTGATGATTTTAGGGTACATAAGGTAGTTAATTTATAATGAACCGTAAAACGGGATGATTCAGCACAAAGCAAAGCAAAGCCATGGGTATAAACGTCGTCTTGAGAACTTGACCCTTCTTTATCGACAGACTTCGCAGCCGGTTATTAGAGTACAGGATAATTACGGGGCTAGTGCAACGATCCTACTGACTCTATAGCAGCACCTCCCAGCCGAGATTCGAATATACGACGACTGGCTTGTTAGGTTAGCATCATAAGATGGTTTTTATTCCAATGGTAATGGTTGCTTCTAGAACGCATTATTAGTTTGATATATGTATTGTAGTTTTCAGAGCCATACGATTTTGTTTGGATTTGGTTCCAAAATGTCTCCATTGTACTTCCATCAATGTCTTTTGATCAAAGCGATATGATTTGATGTTCCTCATGATGCATTATCCCAAAATCCAAAGAATTCCCCTGAACCAGGTACTGGATGTTCCGGATCCGATAGTGATGTGGTCATTTGCTTTCAAAATGTCTTTATTATACTTTCAATAGTTTCATTTTATCAAGATGATGTGATTTGATGTGCCGTAAGATGAATTATCCTAAAATTTAAACAATGTGTCGCGAATCAGGTACCAGTGTTCTTCCGGCACCGATGTTGAAGTGGCCATGTTGGTCCAAAATGTCTCCATTACTTCTATTAGTCTTATTTCATCAAGTTGATGTGATTCGAAGTCTGCGGTACATCAATTGATGCCGTTGATTGATGATGAATGAATTATTTCAAAATACAAAACGAAATCTAATTAAAAAGAGAATGAGAGCAAGCTCAAATATTTTTTAATGCATTAGGAAGGTTAAGAGGTTATACTATACACAGTTGAGAGGACTAAACCTTTTAACTGATTAACGTGGAAATTTGAATACATGTTACGGCAACAGACCAAAAAAAATAATTTTAACCTTCGATTAATCACTAGAAAATATTTCCAGAAAACCTGTATTAAATCAACAAATCGTAAATATAACCTGTTTAAAAGTTTCAACTAGATCGGTTTAGGTTTTTTCGAGAAATCATGCTTATCGACTTTGGAAACACAGTTTTGAGAAACTCGCTTTCGCGATTTGCGCTCTGACACGAAACAATCAGCCAAAAAAGTATTCGGACAACAGTGCACAATTTTTTCTCTTGATAATATTGTTCAGTATTTTTGCAAAGAATCTGTTCCAATCTGTTTGGGATAAAATTAACGTATTTCCAAATATTTCTGTGTGAATTGCTGGCCATTTTTTACAAGACTTCGATTTTAGTCATTTTGATTAAAAATCAAATGATTTCTTATTTTAGTTTTGAAATAATCTAAAGAGATGTTCAAACGGGTTCAAAGCTGGACTAAGTGCTGATGTTTTGATAATGCTAAGACAATTGTAATTATGGTACCGACCGCTTACAATGTATATTTAGATTGTTTAAATTCATCATCCCGGTACAATATTAATGTAGCATACAACTATAAGTTTACTTTAATATGTTATCACGGAACAGAAGTGGAAGTGGAAATCCAAACACGCACATGCTACTTTCTACAGATACTAGCGAACCTGGCGGTAGCGAGTCACTTTTATCCACGAAAACACACGAACGTATACGAATGCACACAAAAGCATGTGAAAGCTGCTATGCGATTGACAGCGAGCGTTCTGCTTATATTGCTATTATTCGCTTCTATACGAAACCTTCCCAAAAGAAAAATAAACACAAAAAAGACTTTGTTACCAGTTTTGATCGCCGAATCGTTCGGACTTCCACTTCTGTTCTGTGATGTTATTCTTGTTGACTTTTTCGGTGAGAAAAAGTTTATTTCAGTTTCGCTTAAGGTTGTTCAGATAATCGAATTTACACTTAGTTCTATCCAAAAATATATAAACTTGTTACCTGAGAGCTTTTAATAAAATTTATTGCGGTCGAATCTGTTGAATCTAAATTGGTTTGTGTAAAAAGCCAAAGCCATGGATTTATACCGTCTCTAGACATTGCCCTTCTTTATCGACAGACTTCGCAGTCGGCTGTTAGAATACAGGAAAATTGCGTGGCCAGTGCAACGATCCTACTGACTCTAACTAGCAAGCCCCGCCAAGCCGAGATGGCTTGTTAGACCAGCATCGTACCTCGAAGCTAACTAGGCGATGCTAACTGGTTTGTGTATGTGACATAAAATTGGTTTGTGTGTGTGACGCCTATGCTTGTATATGCATATGTACATGCGTGTATACATATATACGCAAACATAGTGACAAATATATTTTGTTCTTGTCGAACTGAGTCGAATGACAGTCGCCATTATGGCTCGAAGAAGCTGGATACATAAATGCATATCCAGCTTTTTACATGCCATAATGGCGGACGGCGTTCGTAATATTTGGATAGCATTTTTGACATTTCCTAAATACATCGCACGTTTTCTTTCCGCACGTTCCTTTAGTTTTAACGGGAACGTGCGGAAAGAAAATGTGCGATGTAATTACGAAATGTCAAAAATGCTGTCCAAATATTACGAACACACTAACACAGATTATACGGTTCGCCATTACGGCTCGTAAAAAGCTGGATAAAATTATTGAAAAATATTCTTCTTTACGAAGAAAATGCTCACTTATGTTAAACAAATAATATTTCATTCAGATTTTCATGTTTCTATACCCAGCGATAGGATGCTTCTTGAAAACTGCTATCCAAAATAACAGCATACCCTGTGAAAAAAAATATCAATCAATCCGGCAAGAGAACAACTCACGTGACTTGTGCTCTATTGTGATAATAGAAACGATATTTAGATAAAATCATGCATTTTCCATTTTGGACTTATGGCCAACATTTTGCATCAAATACTCCTATGTGCGAAGTAAAGCTGAAATATTTAGACGAGTTGAGGAATTTCGTTTAGACGAGATTTTGAATGACAAGTGCACTCAAAACAAGAAGTCGTCAAAGTTCTTACTTATTGGTAGAGTTTTAGACCAGAGCGTAGATGCCAGGTTTTGCTCGAACGATTGTTCGAACTTCCACTTCTGTTCTGTGCCAATTTGGTATCTGTGCTTAGGAAGTACGCCAGAAAGAGTGACAAACCCTCCTCGTCCCAAAAAAATTCCCTACGAATGCGATTACACCTAGTCAAATTTGATATCTGTGCTTGGGAAGTACGCAAGAGTGCAAAACCACCCCTCTTCTTCAACCGATGTTATCGTTTGAACATTTAACCTAGCCCAATTTGATGTCCTGAAAGTGAAACGTCATAGAACAGTGAGCGATAATCCTTTCTTTTTGTTAGATTGTATCCATATTTAGGTACTGCAAGAATTTGTTCGGAACTGTTGTCTTACAAGGAAACAGGGTTGAAGGAATATTTGTGCATGTGACGTAACACAGCAATTCTCAAAGCGAGGAAAATCAGCGACTCTTTTATCGGAAAATAGTTTTGAATGTTTCATTTGCTGCTTTGCGTCAGTTAGTTGCCTGCAATTCTTTACATAGTTTCAATAGTCAAGCATTAGGTTTAGATTACATTGCTTCGAAAGTGATGGACAAGACTAGGCAGGAGGGATCTGTAGTGATGTCAATGTTTATTTTACCGTCAACTTAGTTTGAGGCAGTCAGGTACAAAACATTTGCAAACAACTTTAACTTACTTATACCGTGGACCTCCGTTCGTTTGACCGTTTTTAATCTGAACACTTTTTAATTTGAACCCCGTTGGTTTGCACGACGTGCAAATTAAAAATGGTTCAAATGTCATTCTCAACATGGCATCATTTGCCTTCGCAGACAATGCACATAAACACGATTTGTTTGTACTGATCTAGCGTGTTTAATCCTAGTTTAATCAGTTTCACATTTCGTTTCCCAACGATTACGATAGGAATCCGATCGGAGAATAACATATTCGCTGCTTGCAACTACCAACTAAACGAGACTAAATCATACCACCAAAACTATAACAAAGAGCAGCGCGGCCAGTTCATACAAGTTTCAGCATATTTAGGGTTGCTAGTTGTTCAAATTAAAAACGAACCCCGTTAGTTTGCATAAGGAATCGTTCTAACGAACGGGGGTCCACTGTACTAGTAGCTTTCAATCATGAAAATGAATAAAACCATATAATTTTTTTTGCTTTTTAATGGGGCTTTCAACCGGTGCACAATGGGGAAAAACGAGCTCTTATTCCCAAGAATTAGAAGCCGCTAGTTTATAATCTTACAAGATACCTATTCCCATGTAAAAAATTGCAGAAAATCGATTGGTGATGGTTTCATCCTGCGCAGACTTCGGGAAGTGGTCCATTTTGCTCTATTATCCCCAAAAATCACGATAAATGCTAATCTATACCTATAAAGAAGGATTTCTGTCTGTCTGTCTGTCTGTCTGTCTGTCTGTCTGTCTGTCTGTCCGTATGTTCCTTATAGAATCGAAAACTACTGAACCAATCGGCATGAAAATATGCATGTAGAGGTTTTTTGGGGCCAGGAAAGGTTTTAGTGATGGTTAGAAACCCCTCCCCCCACTAAGAGGGGGGGCCCCATACAAATGAAACACAAATTTCTGCATAACTCGAAAACTAATCAAGCAAATAGAATAAAATTTGGCATGTGGGTGTTTTCCGTGACAAGAATTTATTCTATGGTAATTGGAGACCCCTCCCCTCTTTATAAGGGGAATTATAACTCCTCTCCTCTTTAAAAGGGGGGGCTTCCATACAAATTTCCTCATAACTCGAGAACTAATCAAGCAAATGGAACCAAATTTGGCATGTGAAGGTTTTTGAGGGCAAGAATATTTTATATAGTAAATTAGGACCCCTTCCCACTTTAAGAGGGGGGGCGCCTGTACCAAAGAAACACAATGTTCTTCATAACTCGAGAAGTAATTAAGCAAATGGAAATAAAATTTGGCATGTGGGTGTTTTTGGAGACAAAAATCTTTTCTATGATGAATTGGGACCCCTCCCCGTTTTAAGAGAAGGGGATCCTATACACATGAAATACAAATTTCCTCATTACTGAAGAACTAATCAAGCAAATGGAACAAAATTTGGCATGTGAAAGTTTTCGAGGGCAAGAATATTTTTTATGGTGAATAAGGACCCCTCCCCACTTTAAGAGGGGGGGCTCCTATACAAACGAAATACAAATTTCCTCATAACTCGAGAACTAATCAAGCAAATGGATCAAAATTTGGCATGTGAAAGTTTTCGAGGGCAAGAATATTTTTTATGGTGAATAAGGACCCCTCCCCACTTTAAGAGGGGGGGCTCCTATACAAATGAAAAACAAATTTCCTCATAACTCGAGAACTAATCAAGCAAATGGAACCAAATTTGACATGTAAGTGGTTTTGGACGCAAGATTTTTTTCTATGGTGAATTGAGACCCCTCTCTTCTTTAGAAAGCGAGTTATGGCCCATCTCCCCTTTAAGAGGGTGGGCTTCCATACAAATGAAATGCAAATTTTCTCTTATCTCGAGAACTAATCAATCAAATGGTACCAAATTTGGCATGTGGGAGTTTTAGATGGCAGAAATTTTTTCTATGGTGAATTACGACCCCTTCCCCTTTTAAGAGGGGAGCTCCTCTCCCCTTCAAATTTCCTTATAACTTGAGAACTAATCAAGCAAATGGAACCAAATTTGGCATGTGGGAGATTTTGGAGTCTTGAATTTATACTACGATAGTTTTAGACCTCTCACCCCTGTGGTAGGGGGATATGGACTCTCATACAAATAAAACAGAAATTTTTGCGAAACTCAAAAACTAATCGAACTCGAGAAATTCGAGACTCTTCCACAAAATATTAGTCAATACAAGACCACAAAAACTATCTATAGTAACACTAGATCATTCAGGACGAGACGGTCGCGAGTGTTGCCGGTGACCCGCCGTCGGAAGCGCCGCCCACTGGGGGGCTTGCAAAACTCGAGATTGTGACAAAGATCATCCGAGATTCATGATTTATGTACAATACAGGTTAATTTGTGGCAATACGAAGTTTGTCGGGTCAGCTAAAAATCAGTTAAATAATAAAGAAACTTCTTTGCCGCCCGTAAAATGAACTCAAATAGCTTCCAAATGTTGTCAAAACGTCAGAAAAATCAAATCCCATCCTTTCGATACTGTGCGAAATGCAATTGGAATTTGCCCACTGTGCGCTGGTTGGTTCGCCGCAATGTAAAAAAATTATCGCAAAAATTTGGATTGCTCAACTTGCAGCACAGTCAAGCGATTTTAACATAATAATTGTTTGATGTCATCAAAATACATATGAGATTTGAGGCGCTATTAACATTTATTAAAAAATAATTGAATTTTCTCAACCTGCAGTTAGTTTCAACAAATGATGCATGTAGCATGTACGTGTGGCGGTACGATTCCCAATTCTTTGCCCATCGTGTGAAGAACTAGAAACCTTTCCCAGTAAATTTAAACATACGTCGCATTCGCAAGTAAACCCAAAAATCCAATAATTGATTATTGTTTTTCAATTCGATCTGCTCGCTTCTGCTCTTGTACTAAAAACAACCAATTTACCGGTGGGTGAATCTGATTCGTGTTTGTTTGATCACCATTGATGTCGTCTCGTGTGCTTTGTGAAGCGTAGGACTTTTCTGCCTGGTTTCCTCTGAATGGATGATTACAGTCAGAATGAGTCCGTTTGCCGTTTGCTCAAATACGTGTGTATGTAGTCATTTTAGTTTTTAGCGGTTTAGAGTTTCACTTAATTATTTGTCGTTGATTCTATAATAAAACGCACTAAAGTATATTGATGAAATTAGGACAAAAATTATGGGAACTGCTGAAAATATAAGAAACGAAAAATAAATTAAAACAGTTCATATCAAACAATAACAAATGGTAATGAACTAATTGATTTAATGCAATGCAGCACGTGCACATTTCGTATAACCAATTGCAATGCACGGCTAGATGTTTCCAGATTAGTGAATCGTCTATCTAGTATGACAGGTTTCACGGGAATCTCTAAGGATAGGGTGCACACCAAAGTAAAACAGTTCAACGAACCGTGAATCGTACGTCATCAGGTGAATGAAACACACATGTTCGTGTGCTAAATTGGAGCACTATGCTTTCCCTTCTATTTCAACTCGAGTCGCGTACAACTCACTAGTAGTGAGCCTGAAAAGAGGTGAATTTTTGCATTTACCTTCATTTGCAATGGGTTTTCAATTTGTTCACCTTCCATAATCCTCTTCGAGCGTCAAGTGGATACGGAAAAGTGGCGGCAGACAGATCAATAGAAGCACAGTAGATGATGGTTCAATCGAATAACGGAACTTTTCATTCCTGGCTCTGATTCATAAAAAGGCGAAATTGACTTTAGATTTTTCATTTAAAAAAATTTGACTTGCGAAGCCATCGTTCCAAAGCTCAAAAACCCATCATATTGGATTGAAAAGGTTTTTTTTATAATTTCCAATAGCAATGCAAATTTGGCATAAAAATCTCCCTGATATTTCTTCTTCAGCTGCGCTTTAGTATGATGCTTCAACTGGAGGACTGGTTGCAAAATTTTTCATAATTTTGTAATTTGTGCAAAAATCCTGCAGCCAGCTACGGTAAAATTCCAAAAATAGTTTTTACGATGAGACTGCATCAAATGAGTGTGGGCATAACAATCGCTTAAATGCTCGCCCTAGTTAGGTACACATAGCTGGCGCCTCGATGTCCAGCGGGCAATTAACTTCACGAAGCTTCTATCATGGTTGAAATGTCGAAACGGGACTATTCGTGTCATTGCAGGTACCGTTTTTTTAATACTCCTGGTCTCCCGTTTATTTTATTATCGAATATTTGGTAAAATATTGTTTTCAATTTTGTTCTTTACGGCGTGGCATTTACGGTTCGAGTACGTGCTTTGTAAGGATATTAAACAGCACATCGAGTAAGATAATAGATATCACACGAATGATCGGAAAATATTGACGGTTAGATAGGATGGCAGCTGGCAGTCTCCTTCCTATTTTTTCGATATCATGCGAAAAGACGAAGCAGAATTTCACTTTAACATTCCAACCTGCACACCAAAAGTTACTGAGCGTCCCAAGGGGCGAAAGATTGAAACAGAGAAGTTACAAGAAAATTCACTTTCCTACTTTGTAAAATTACTTGGTGATGTTGGTACATATTGCGAAATTCTAGTTGATAGATAATCTATGTGTGCGGTCTAGCCAAGTTGGCAATGCCAATTTTTAATCATTCTCATTTCATGTTGCGCTGAACCAACTAAACAACTTTGCGATGGTGTAGTGATAGGATGAAATTTCATCACATTAATTACGTTTGATTTTGCGTGTTTGCGAGTTTCTACGAAAGTTAGGTACCACCATTAATTAAGTTTGCTTGGCTTTAGTAAGCAAAAGTTTTCTATGGGACGGTTCTTAACGTATCTAACGTTCAAAGGATTCCCTATAGAGAAACGAGGAACATGAACAAGTGTCGAATTAGCCAATTTGTGTGAAAGTTTGCTGTGCTTGTTTAGCAAGCATGTATCGCTATAGTTGCTGCAGGGCTGCAGGTACCAGCTTGTAAGCACATAATCACGTTTTTATCTAGGCAGCAATAAATCAAAATTGATTTTGTGTTTATTATTGGAGCTAAAATAATAGGTGCAGCAACCTGCTAGAAAGGTCACAAAAAGTATGATAAAAAAAATTATGGACCACAACCATATAATGCTTTGGAATAAAAATGCAAAACACTTGTTCAAAACAATTTACGGTGCAGAATGAATGGGAAATTTCAACGTAAATGAAAGAAGAATGAAAGAACACGGCAAACACAACAACTCTTCATGACGACAGAGTATGTAGGTCCTAATGACATCTTGGTGTGCACTTTCCTATACACCAAGGTTTTTTTTGCGATGTTCTGAAAATATACGTATATTTTAAGCGAGTAATCCATACCTGCCTTGATCCGTTCATCCTGACGGTACTCTGACATCGTTTGCGCTTTGCATCGTGTGCAGCATGAAATGGTATGTTTGGTTCACTTCTATAGCACTTGCTTCCGACAACTGCCGGCGTGGTAGATAGAGCTTATGCATGCTTAAAGCTAAATTGCGTTATGCAGAAACATCAAGCTTCTATTCTGTCACCGTCATACTCATCAGTGGGCACTACTTCGCTGGGTTGCGCTTTAAATTGAACATCTCTGAAGCTGATATAAAATGGTGCTGCTTGAATTGAAAATTGACTTGTGAATATTAAGAGCACCGCTTGTGGCGATTGAATGTGCTATTGCTTGCTGTCGTAGATTGCTGTTTTCAATCAGACGAAAATGGAGCGAAAATTCGACCTAGAACTTGCAGAAGAATATTGGGAAATAACAATCTACTGTGCATAAGTTGGGACATCAGCTGGAAGCCATATTATTGTTAACGTTTTGTGTGCTTAATAAACTATCAAATATGCATTTACGTCAAAACCAGCTGGTTTAACAAAAATCATTTGACATGTACGTTAGGCATAATGGACAATTATAGGCGTAATAGACGTTAGGCATAATTTTCAATATTTCGCTTTTTTACAAATACGCACTTGACTCAATCATCGCTGCATCATAATACTATGAGAACCTGGGCCGCCCGTTTAACATAAATGCATTTGGCATAACGTCATTCGTCATAAAAACATCGGCATAAACATAAGGGACCATTTGACAGAAAAGCATATGGCATAACGACTTTTTGGCACAATTTCTAGAGAAATGTTTTATGACTTTACTCAGACCAGTCAGAGCTAGACGAGAGCAGAAGGTCGGCAAGCCGCCATTGGAAATACCCACTTCAGGTGCAGCCCCCCTACAGAAATCACATCTGTCTAGGTTTTTTTTTCGATTTCTTAGGTCTACTGACTTTTGTTAGTGTTCCCTAACCCTCTCCGCATCCACTCACCGAGTTTGTACCGAATGGTCGAATAACAAATAACCGAAATGGTGGTTCAAACCTCCCCCAAGAGAAAAATTGTTCTACACTTTCAAGCTTGAAATTTCACAGCCATCAGCTTAGAGCAGGGCTCAATAACACTCCACAATGAAGCAATGAAGCTTCGGTTTGAACTGAAGCCGGTTTCAATCTGCGTCATTAAAACAAGTTTCATGTCACCATGACTATCGGTTTGAAAGCTTCATTTTCACTTTCCAATCAAACATTCAGTAGTAGGTCAGTAACATTTAACGCAAATGAATTGATTTTGAGTAACGTTTCCTACAATATAACGTATGTAATATTTAACCTAGTCAACATCGGCAAATCGTGTTCGTGCCTGACTTTCAGTTGTCGTCACTTAAAACAGTCACAATTTCAACTGGCGCTTGCTTGAAACATTCTGTTCAACAAATGAGACCAGTCTCTTCATGTATGATGCGAAGGTAAAAGCGCATTAGCGTCTTTTATCTGTTTTGACTATTCCGGGTCCTGGTTTAGAACACAAGAAAATTTGCGGGGCTGGTTGTATGATCTTCGTCCTCGTCATCAGCAGCTTAGAGCCGGGGTGGTTCGTGCTATTTTAAGCTTCATTCAACTCGATCTTGGGTTATTCGTCGCCCATTTCCCTGGCGTTTCTGAAGTTGTTGCCCACCGTCCACAAGGGCGCGTATGACCTCAGTGCGCATTGTCAAATCCCGAAAAACTATCAGTCCAGAAGGGGGTTTATACATTGTCAACTTCGTACAGCGGCTTATTCCTCTTGATCGTGCCGTTTTACGAAGTTGGCTTGATGTCCTGCTTGAATACGTTGCTAGATCTCCTCATTTGTGTTGCTATGCGTGGCCACCAACGATCCCACATACACGAGCTCATCTACCACTTCTGGTTCGTCGCTGCCAACAATTGCCGTCCGCGAAAAGCGCACGTTGCTCTCGTTTGAGCGATATTGAAAAGCGTGCAGGATAAATTGTTAGCTTGTTTCGACCCTGGCCGCGTCTCGAAGAGGCTCGACCCTATAGGCTTTTACATTTTATTTACTGGATATACTCAGCAATAGTTAAACCCAGAATTACTTATGCATCGCTTATCTGGTGGTCGAAAACAAAACAAAAAACGGCTCAAATTAAGTTGAACAAGTTACAAAGGCTTGCTACCACCTCCATAACAGGAGCTATGAGTAGCACTCCCTCTAAAGCCTTAGAAACTAAACCCTTGCACAGAAATGCAGTGCAGAATACAGCATACACCCGGGCAATATTACAATAGATCAATAATGTTGTGGTCAAAGTGATAAGCCCATACAAAAAAAAGCCTTAGAAGCTCTACTCAATCTGCTTCCTCTACATCAATTCATCCAATTGGATGCTATGAAAAGTGCTTTGAGGCTCAAGCGACCCATGAGGTTCTTCGATGGTGATCTCGTTGGACATTTGAGTATTCTCAAAGAGTTTTCCATAAATCCCTTAATACAAATGAACGAAGACCATATACCTAAGCGTAACTACTTCGATCACAAATTTCGTGTTCTTGATTTTACTCGTTCTGATTGGAATGCCAGAGAACCTAACTTTCGCTCAGGATCACTGGTGTTCTACACAGACGGATCAAGACAAAATGACATGGCAGCTGCTGGTATAACAGGCCCAGGGATTAACGTTTCAGTTTCAATGGGAAAACATCCCACTGTATTTCAAGCAGAAATATATGCAATACTAGAGTGTGTATCATTCTGCATAAAAAGAAACTACAAAAATGCAAATATCTGTATTTGCTCGGATAGTCAAGCAGCATTGAATGCTTTAAAATCAAAAACTCACACTTCTTAACTGGTGTGGGAATGCATAAAACTGTTGGAAAAACTTTCCTGTCGCCATATGGTCAACCTCTATTGGGTCCCTGGTTACTGCGGAATCAAAGGGAACGAAACTGCTGATCAATTGGCAAAGAAGGGGTCATCCATGCAGTTCATAGGACCCGAACCCTTTTTTGGACTATCTTCATGTGCCCTTAAAATGGAACTTAGGAATTGGGAAAAAACTAAAGGTACCGTCTAACTGGAATATTACCTCGAATGCCCGGCAATCGAAACGTTTTATAGAGCCAAATGCTCTTCAATCACAAAAACTATTAAACTTAAACTATCAAAATCCGACTTGTGCACATACACCGGTTTGATAACAGGACATTGTCCTTGTAAGTACCACCTGAAACTCATTAGTAAACTTAATGAAGCTAACTGTCGCTTTTGTAATCATAAGATTGAAAGCTCCGAACATTTGTTGTGCGGCTGTGTTGCGCTATATCATAAACGACGTAGATATCTTGATAAGGGGCTGACTCAGCCCTGCGATATTTGGAATGCTGCTCCTAATCAGGTGATAAATTTCATATGGAATGCATCCCCTGATTGGGATAAATGCCGACAGTAGTTGAGGTGGCTCATCAAATTTTGATATCTCACTGATACGACACGGCATAAATTAAAAGAGGACACACCACAATAGATCAAAATAATGGTCGCGGTGGTAAGCCCAACACGGGAAGAAAATGGACTTTTACAGCCTCTCCCAGCCGAGATTCGAACACACAACATACCTCGATGCCAACTGAGAGGCAAAATTTTAACATTGGTCTGATTTTATTTCAATTCGATTTTTTTTTGTCAAATGAAGAACACTCAATTTCAACCTAAATAACTTTTAACTGAAAATAATTTCCCATTTCTCAATATTTAGTGAACGGGACATAACACTAATAGTTCTTACAAACGGATAGTTCACTAAATATTGAGTTATCGGTTCTTACGTTGGCATAAAAATAGTTTTTGTAGTGAAATTTCCCATTTCTTGAATAAACTGCTTAAGGTTAGGCTGTCCGATTTTTTTTTTGGAAACCCCCCCCCCCCCTAAGAAAATTTTCTGGCTACGCCCCTGCCCAACATCCATTATGCCTATCGTCCATTATGCCTAACGTATGTATGCCTAATGGGGTACTCTCCATCGAACCTTCGTCGAACCCAGCAGTCTCATTAACATCACTCGGTCCTGGGTTGCCATTCGCCAATCGCCTAAACACTTGCTACGCAAGCATCGTCGGACAGTTTACGTCCAGCAGCTGCGAGATCTGCTATGTAGTCGTCTGCCCCTTTCGGATTTCTTGCGAAATATTGTCTTTACTAACAGTTTTTTCCGCTTTCTCGCTACGTGGCCACCCATGTACTTTTCGCTTGAACCGGGTGAATCGGCATCTTGTAGATTGTGAATTTTGTTTCAATTGTCAGATTGTATGACTTTAACTGGTTACGCGCAGTGTTGCGAAGCCCACACTCATGTGGTCTATTTTTCTCACACACGCGTACTCATTCTAACAAACATGCCGGCTTGAGCATCCCTTTAAAACTACCGCTCTTATTTCGTCATGCAGTGCAACAAGTTTTTACGCGTATGTGTTTACCTAACAGCTACAGTTGTCGCTCGTCGTTGCAGCCCGATTTGCTGATGCCGATTACATGCGAGGGCTCGCGCTCCCGTCTGCGAGTAGAATCGTGGGCGAAGCTGATGAAGAAGACGAAAAAGTAATGCAAAATTTGTATGCCAGTGCGCCACCAGCCTCACGGGCATTTGATTCCCCGAAAGTTTCTTGCCTCGGGAATAAACCATGTAGGAAGACGATGTGAGAATGAGCGTGCGCGAGTGTGTGGGTAACAAAATATTTCACACAGCACCGGTCACACAGCTTTTTCTTTTACGCCTGCGTGTACGGCGTAATTGTTGAATGCTATTTTTCTCATACTCTTTCGCGTGTGAGTAGGCATGGTTGACTTCTCGCTCGATTTGCAACATTGGTTACGCGTTTCATAAAACTTTCTGTATTCAACGGCTATCCATCTCTTTAGTTCACGGCTAATTCGTAGATCACTTCAAAAGTATCTCCATTTTGATGACACCATCATAGGACCGGCACCTGAGGGATCGCACTTCCAGCACACTCCCTGCAAGCCAGCAAATTTCGTTTCATGAGAGTGTGTGATGACTGATGAGCCTAGTTCTCGAAGCTCCCTTTTTGAAACGCCTTACAAAAGCCTCTGTCACAGTTGCACAGTTAATGCCGATAATATCGATGACACAGATGACTTTGCAAAATATGAGGATGCCTCTTTGCACGCCTGTCCATCCATCCATCCATCACATCTTCTTGTGCTATGTTGATTAGTAGATTCAACTATTTGTCCCCTTGCTTCAAACCATCCAAAGTCACAAATAAGTCCGAGAGCCTATGGTTAGAAAACCATGTTCATTATATTCCTTCCTAACTCATTTGGCTTTACTGAATCGTACGCTGGCCTAAAATCTATAAACATGGATGGTGTATCTGCAAGTTGAGTTCTCGAACTTTGTCGACTATCCGGCGCAATGTGGAACTTTGGCCCGTTGTGGACCAAGTCTCAGCCTCTGGAATAAGACGCGAGAACTGATTCTACGGAAAAGTTGAGAAGGGTTATATCTCGATAATTGCTGCAATCGAGTCGATGGTCCTTACGGTAGGGCATGTGACATGAAACATGAACATGACATGATTTGAAATCCTTTCCGTGCTTCAATGAGAAAGGAAACTTGTTGATCTGAAACTTGAGGTCTGAAACTAGCTGTATGATCTCTGAGAGACATGAGATGGTCACTATTCGCTGCTATTTCGAAAGCTGAGGTTTTATGATATGCGATATGATGGTGCTGTTGTTATGCGATATAAATAAATCCTCGGGCACCAATCCATGGTATCGCATTTTATATTTTTTAGAATAATCATCTTCATGGGGTCGTACGGGACGGGGGAAGATGTCCCCATAATGTAAAGATTAAATACAATGAGAAAAGAAACGGCCCAAAATTTGTTCCTTGTGAAATACCAGATTTTCTTTAATAATTTCGACATTCAACTTCACAAAAAACAACTGTCTGATCAGAACGTCTCAAACCAACGATGTCGTTTCCAAAGGCTGGTTCACTTGCGCACTACAGGGTTTAAAATCAGAAAAATATAAAAAATAGTCAGATTCCGTTGTTGACCAGGGCAAAGTATCCATGCTGATCTCGATCTGTAGAAATATAGTTAGTGTAGGACAGTGTGCTGTGAAAAATCTCCGATAAGAATTCCCCTGAAGTTTCAAACTTAGCTTTTACCCTCTTTCTTAATCACCGGGCAGACGTATGATTTTTTCCAATTGTATGAAAATTTCTCCTGAATGAATGCCGGTCGAAGCCGGGTCGAATTGTTTCAACATAAACAGTACACTCAAGTCGCTTTTTACACGAAGGCACGAAGGATACGTTCTACGTAAATCAAAACCGAGTAAATTCCGAAATTCGCGTAAATTGCTAAATTTGCCGAAAAACCACGTAAATACCAAAATTCGCGTAAAAAAACTACCTAAAAAATCACGCGAATTGCAATACTACTTGTAAATATAGACTCCTAGAGCTAAACCACATGAATTCCAAAATTCACGTAAAAAGCCGAGTAGATACTGAAATTCGCGTTAAAATAGTCGCGTAAAAAACAAACCACGTGAAAAGTGACATCAGTGTATTCCGTTAGGGCCGAGCGGTGCTGATGATTTTAGCTTCTTTATTGCCGACATCATCGCGCTCTCAGTGATGCTGCTAAGGGTTCATGTCACAAACGTTTTCATGAACGAACGTCAAGGATTCCAAAATCTGATGACCTAAAATTCTATTATCCAACACTCTTTGACATTATGTACTCGGCAAAAAGATTGCATCTAATTTCGGGTGAACTAGAGGAGGAATTTTCGAGAAACGAGTTTTCATGCTGTTAAACCATTTTCATTCCGTTTTTCGTTCACGAATGTCTAAAACTTCTGCACGTGGTAAAAGTAGGCAGCACATGGTAACGGTTATAACTTCTATACCGGTTGATGGCATTAATAATGTCACGCTTGCTAGATCCACCCGGAGCTTGGTTGTGCTTTTTCGCAGCCCTCTTGTGTTAAGACGAGGATTACAGCGGGATAAAATGAATAAATGGTACAATTTTTCGCGTGTCTGAATTTTTTCGTGTTCAACCCTATACAAATGGGGTTACCTACCCCTAAATTAGTCATCGGTGCGCATAGGTTGCCAACGTCAGCTTCGGCTAAAAGTCATCGTTCCAGGATGAAACAGCGAGTTTTACAATTCAGCAAATTTAAAAATAGGTGTTTCCACTTTACTTTGAAGCTCACTACCATCGGCATCAGGATGCTATTTTATTCTCATCTTGACGATCCTTTTTTCTCTTTAGCTGGACGAGACGTGGAATGAAAATTAATTAAAATTATACAACAAATTGCTAAACAGTAGCGCATGTCCTGATTTTGTTCACGGCAGCTGTCTTTTAAATGTATGTTAAAGCTGACAAGAACTGACACTTTTATTTCATTAACTGGTTCGAAATTCTACGGAGAAAGTCAAGACAAAAAATCTCATTTTCATGCTGTCCGTTTGCGCAATACACATACCTGAAAGCTACGCTACTGCAACATTTTAATCGAATCCATTTATTCTCGGGAAACACACGAGTGCGATACAACCGGAAGAATTGTTTAACAGGATAAATTATATGTTGTGTATATTCCAAGCTTTATCCGTTTGCCTCTTCTCTTGTTTTGCTTTCAGTGGGACTTGTGAATGCTCTACCATTCATCGGATTCGGTTTCCTGGATAATTTCACCATGATTATAGCGGTAAGTATGCACTGCACATGTTATGTATAACATACGGGTTTACCATTTAGTGGCGAAATCCCAGAAATCCCTTCATGTACACCTGTTGGATTAGCTACCCAGTTAGGTGGCTGTAAATAATTAATGATTGTTTCGTTTCCGGTGCATTACCATTCCATTTCGCAATACCGTGTGTTGCAATGTTTATGCAAGCGTTAGAATCGATGTCGATGAGAAATTTTACAGCTTTTTCAAATGAATTGTCACGTATTTCGAGGTTGTTGTGCATTTTATAACCGTACGTAGTTTTCGTTAGCTCTTGGTCTCGTTCGTGCAGACAAAACTTAAACTTCTTCCTCAGTAAGTGTGTTTTCCAAAATGTGTTAAGATTACGTGCTCTAAAATTATTACCATGTTGAAGATTCACTGAGGGGGCTGCTAACGGCCATTTCTGACGCTGGACGATAAACAAAAACAAATAGTCACGCTGCAAGAATAGTCTCTTCCGTGTATACTATTTTTGTTGGTGACAAGAAAACGTGCTATTTTTTATTTGGATGAAAATTCACTGGAAAAAAGCAACAAATATGAATTTTTGGAATAAGGAACGTTGGACATCATTTGATTGTTAGAATTCGAAAATCGATGTTTGGCACCAAATACATTATGGTGAACTGTTATTTAATATGGATAATTTAGTATAGATTTTTTTAAAGCGGAGGCGGCTATCTGAAGTCGCCAGTCGTTATTTTTGGCTTTGCGAACTCCAAAATGGCGGAAGGTTATTTAATATATTGCATGAAAAGGCGTATCAATATGTTTTATAATAGAATGATTTTACTAATTGGTTTTATTGTTGGCGTTTTAGTTATCAGGTTTCTAGAAAACTTATCAAACTTACAAACACGTTTTAAAATTTGTGTGAATTTTGAAAAATTTGATAGTTTTATTCCTATTTTCTACATTTTCACCTAAATATTTGTTCTTTTTTCTGCTTTTAATCTTTCTCGGCCGTGTCTAAATTATATCGACAGAAAAAAAAAATAAGCTATCGATCCAAATCTGTGATTGGTTGATATACCCGAAACAAAACTTTACTACCACCTATGTAACCTACTACCTGAGTGCTCTTTCTCACCCGGGGTCCTTTTGTGTTCTCATCTTTTTGTCCCACAGTAACTTGTACATCTGTCATCGATGCGGAAATTCGCATAATACAATACAAATAAAACTTTTTTCTCTAAGTTAGACCTCCCCTCCTTCTCCTTTATTAGGGGCCATCCCTCGTTTTGGCAAGTCCCATATGCCGATTCCCTCACATTAAGGAACACATGCTAAATTTGGTGATGAATCGTTCAGGCGTTCCGAAATTATGGCGGTGGAAACAAAACGTACATACACAGTAACTTTTCTGTCAAACCGTCATCTTTCTGTGAATCTTGGCTCTACTGAGACTCGAAGTTTTCAAAGCATATCTGATGTCCCACAAGGAGGCAATTTTGGACCGCTCCTCTCCTCATTGTACTTTAACAATGTATGTTCAACACTTCTTTCCGGATGTAAAATTGTGCATGCAAATGATCTTATGCTACTTAATGTTATCCGCTCAGCTGCTGATTACGAAGACTTGTAAAAGCTCATAAAAAAAATTTCGAGTTGGTGTGCTAAAAACAGGCTAAATAACAGTGTTGCAAAGTGTTCGGTACTAAGTTTCACCAGACAGAAATCTCCAATTGAGTATTGTTATCTGATAAACAGTCAACCAATTCAACGGGAGTATCTTGTGAAGGTTCTGGTTGTTTTTTAGATTTCAGGTGCATTATAGCCACGCAATCACTAAAACATAGCCAAACTTCGGTTTCATTATCGAGTTACTAAAGAGTTTCGTGATCCTCATTGCTTGATAGCTCTATACTATACGTTAGTGAGCTCGATACTTGAAACAGCTGCAGTAGCTTCGAGCCTTTACACCGAAATCTGGTCCACACGAATTGAGGCAATACAACGAAAATTTATACGGTATGCCTTAAGAGGTTTGCCGTTGGTCAATCCACTCGAACTTCCGCCATACGAGGACCGTTGCAAGCTTCTGGAAATGAAAACTTTGGCGATAAGGAGAAGAGACTTGCGAGCGGTATTCATCGTGAAGTTGCTTTGTGGTGTAATTGATCCTCCGAACATCTGGCGAAGTTAAACATAACTTCACGCTACAGACTTTCTACGCCTACACTTTTCATCGGACGATGTATGGAGAAAACGAACCTATTCGTGCAATGTGTGTTTCTTGAGCCTACTTTTTTCTCCGCAAGACGCTTCGACCAAGGAGCATTCGCCGCCGCACAAATCTGACGATGTACATAACGCTAATCACAAACGGATAGCGGAGAGTGGCGTAGGCGTATGAACCACGAGTTGCAGGCACTACTTGGAGAGATTCCCATCGTACACCTGGCGAAAGTTGGGAGGCAACGGTAGGCCGGCAACGTCGCAAGGATACCGGACGACTGTACAGTGAAATCCGTTATCTTCAAGAACCCCACCAAGCACCAGGAATAGAGGAGCCCACCGTCCTCGGCTCGACCAGGTTGAAGCCGATTTGCGAAGTATTTAAGTATCGTTTGCGTAATTTAATGTAATGTGAATTTTATCATGTAGACTGACTAAGTAGTCAGATGATGTTAGCAAATAAAATAATGCAATAATCTTTTGGTTTGGGCTTCCCCTCTTGTCTCTTGAACTGGAAAAACTCATAGTAAAGCTCGTAGGGCTTTCACAGCTCTAACTTTATAGAGAGGGCATTCTTCGATTTGATTTATAAATTCAAGCATACGCAAGTTTACAAGCATGTGGTACCAGTAAACATCAAATCAAAAAGTCTTGGCGCTATAGTCCAACGGAATTTGGCTTTCAGATTTTTTGTTTGATTAACTTTGCAGCCAACTGTTAGCGTACACGACAATTGCAGGGCTAGAGCTGCAATTCTATTGACTCTAACTAACAGACCATCCCAGTTGAGATGTAAACATACGACGACTGGCTTGTTAGACCAGCGTTGTACCTCAATGCTAACTGGGACGATGGCAAGGAGATAGATATCATTAAAAAAGATTGAGAATAATAAAGGTCCTAGGTTGCTTCCCTGAGATACTCCAGAACTGTTAATAAAGCTGTACGACTGTCATGAATCACGTTTAATATGCGATTTGCGAAGAGCTGCGTTATATGTTGGCTCATTTGTAAATTTTGTCTCTTTGGTAGCTGTCTTTAATAGTATTGATACTGGGCTATGAGATCAACAGCTTCTCTCTACTGTTTTCTGTCCTAGGTTATTCGTCGCCAATTCGTAAGGCGTCTTGTCACTCGCAAGTCGGCTTGATTCTGGTTGAGCTATCTAGCACGTTGGGCTCCTCTATTTCCTGGGATGCCTGGAGGGAACAGATTTCGCTACAGTATCGCCCGGTATCTTTGCGACAGGTTCGGTTCACCGTAGCAACCATCTGTGCGATTCGAAAGGACCTGAGAGTATCGTCGAAACATGCTTCTTCTTCTTCATCATAGAGCCGGGGTGGCTCGTGCTGTTTCAAGCACTCGTCTCCATTCAACTCGGTCTTGGGCCACTCGTCGCCAATTTCCTAGTCGTCTCAGAAGTTGCAAATCGCTTTTGACCTGGTCGCGCCATCGTGCACGTTGGGCTCCCCTGTTCCTGGTGCCGGTGGGGTTGTTGAAGAGGACTATTTTCGTCGCACTGTCGTCCGGCATCCTTACGACGTATCCGACCCACCGTAGCCTACTAAATTTCGCTAGATGTACGATGGTAGTCTCCCCAAGCAGTGCTTGTAGCTCGTGATTCATACGCCTTCGCCACTCTCCGCTTTCAGTTTGTACTCCGCTAAATATCGTCCGCAGCACTTTGCGCTCAAACTCGACAAGGGCGCGTATGTCCTCCGTGAGCAGCGTCACGGCTTCAAGTCCATAAAGAACTAGCGGTCTAATAAAGGTTTTGTACATTGTTAGCTTTGTGCGGCGGCGTATTCCTGATCGTAGCGTTATACGAAGGGCAAAGTAGGCCCGATTTACCGCTTAGAAGCGCCGCTGGATCTCCTTACTAGTGTTGTTGACCGCAGTCACCAGCGATCCCAAATACAAGAACTCCTCTACCACTTCTAGTTCGTCGCCGTCAACGGTTACCGTTCGTGGGAGACGCGCGTTTGTTTCCTTTGAGCCTTTTCCTTCCATGTATTTGGTCTTCGACGCATTTATTTTTAGCCCAATTCTCCTAGACTCCGCTTTCAGTCTGGCGAAGATTGACTCCGCTGTCGTAAAGTTCCTGGCAATGATATCGAAGTCATCTGCAAAGCCTAGATGTTGGCTACTCTTGGTAAAAATCGTGCCTCTCGTTTCGATGCCCGCTCGTCGGATCACCCCCTCATGAGCCATGTGGAACAGCATGTAGGATAAACCGTCACCTTGTCTCAACCCTCGCCGCATCTCGAAGGGACTCGAGAGTGTCCCAGAGTTGCGTACGAAATACATCACTCGATCCAATGTAGCTCTGATCAGTCGCGTCAGTTTGTCCGGAAAAACGTGTTCGTGCATTATCTGCCATAGCTTGTCTCGATCGACTGTATCGTATGCTGCTTTGAAATCAATAAAGATGTGATGCGAGAGCACGTTGTACTCCCGACATTTCTGCAAGATCTGTCGGATAGTAAAAATTTGGTCCGTAGTTGCGCGAGCCCCCATGAAACCCGCCTGATAATTCCCTACGAAACCTTGTGCTATCGGTGACAACCGGCGTAACAGGATCTGGGAGAGTACCTTGTAGGCGGCATTTACCAGCGTAATACCGCGATAGTTGCAGCAGTCTCGCCGATCACCCTTTTTGTAGATGGGACAAACCACTCCTTCCATCCATTCCTCCGGTAGCTTTTCCTCCTCCCAAATTCTCGAAATAACCCAGTGTAGAGCATTTGCTAGCGTTCTCCGCCATGTTCATAAAGCTCTGCCGGTAGGCGGTCCTTCCCAGCGGCTTTATTGGTCTTCAGCAGCCCGATTTCTCGTATGACTTCTTGGAGATCAGGTGCTAGGACATTACTATAGAAACATGCACTTAGCATATCACTCGCTACAGGCGCGTCAGTTTATCCAGAAAATTGTTATAGTGAGTTATAGTGAAATTGTTAACTCCTCGCGCTCGATTGTATCGTATGCTTTCCTGAAATCCACGAAAATATGATGCCAAAACATCTCTGTACATTAATTTCCAGTTGATTCCAGCAACATCAATTTTCAAACAGTTTCACTAACCGGTGCAATTCCTTACGTTCTTCCATTGATTTCACGACGATAAAGACGGTAAATGCAAGTTTACAAGCAAGTGATATTAGCAAGTAGTTATCATTAAAAAAGATTGAGAATAGTAAAGGTCCTAGGCTGCTTCCCTGAGGTGCTCCAGAATTTTTAGTAATGCTGTACGACTGTCACGAAGTAAGTTTGATATTTCATTCGTGGTTAATCAGGAGTGAGCACCAAGTACCGTGACTGCTGGTAATTCCACGCACTGAAGGCACAGACATTGTTATGATTTGTGTAAGAAATTCAAATGGTAAGTTAGAATAACCATAACTTCACCATCGGATAGGATTTTTAGTCCTTTTTATGAGAAAAATATGAAAGTTGGTGTAAAGTTCCAATAAACAAGACCAAAATACTTCAACCGGTTTCGTGTCAGTGCACATGATTCTGCGCACTAGTTTATGACTTGATTATAATTCCGCTCACACGCGTACATAATTCCGCGCACTATATTTTTTTCGTAATAATCACATCCTTCATCAATTGTAGAATCATCGTTTCAAAAAAAAAGAGAGAAGATTACTATCTTCTAAAAATTTCTTATAATAATATGCTCTAAAACTTCGTAGAATACATCAATGCGTTATACTGAAACTGAAGAAAAATAAGTTTTATATTTCACTTGTAGATGGATTAATTAAAAGTTGATTTCCATCAAACGATAGATCTAAAAGATCTAAAAAATCTAAAAGATTACAAGAAACTTTTGCAAAGATTCCACAAACCTAAAAGTTTTTCTACTCAAAACTCTATAGTGCGTGCTTTTCATTCCGTAAGGTACTGACCGGAATCCTGAAAATTTAGCAGATTTCCGTACTGAACAACCTTATTTGATTTTCTTCAACGTGTCTTCAAAATATTCTAACAATGATGCTTACTCTGCTGCCGTTTTTTCCCCGATATGATCCTGCTGCATCCGCGCGGAATTATAAACAACATTAATTTATCTGCTCTTAATTCCGCTCACAACAAATCTTTAAACAAAACAAACAGAAAAATGAGTTATTCATTACTATTTCCATAAAACAGTTAAATGTACATCTATTTACCTGTTTATACGAATTCATCATAAAAAATACTTTTTCGAGCGAAAGAGCCTTCTGATAATTTAGACCTCCGCTTAGAACAATTGTTAATAAAACATTCGGAAATCACGTTTTGGTCAGGGTGCAATGAAACAGCCTTTGGTTTGGCCAGACTAACGAAGCAAAAGTTGTCAGTTTTTAACAAAAACATTAAAGGAACATGGAACATGGTATTCCATAATAGTATACTTTTTACTGATGTTTTAGTGAAATTTACTGTTGAAAAATTCATTCTTAGGATGAGTGCACGGAATAAAATGTTGCGCGGAATTACTCGCAAGCACAGTAATTGATTTCAACCAGCAAGAATTCATTATCAATCGATCCGGTTGAAAGAAGTTTTAATGTCAGGATAATTGTGTCTATCTGGTATCCGTGTTCAATAGTATTGGTGAACAGCTTCTAGCAAAAAGAACATTTCCTACTAAAATCTCCAACAGTTTGGATCCGACACGGTAGTCAGTCACGTCTGTTTCTTTTTTTATGTACGGGAAATATTACAACTGTTTTTATAGCTTTAGACTGAGTAGCTTTTCAGAGTTTTTTCGGCCTTGCAGTCACGAATTAGCTATTCAAAATTTTTTTCTTCTATTTTCTATCTTTAGATTTATATTAAATCTTTTCAAGAATTCTGTAATATAAATGTAACGTTACAAAATCATTTAAGAGTTTATTGATCGTTCAACTGAAAAGAGTCGCAGTTGACGATTCGACCAAGCCGGTTTTCTCTGAGGATGTAAAATGAAATGAGAGAAACACAATAGCTGGGAGGTTTATGTGTCTACAGCATTGAAATTAATTCAAACTCGCAATAACACGGCTAGGTTCAGCAAAATTGGCTTTGTGAAAGTTAAACTTATTGTCGTCAGTGAAGCTAAGAAGTAGTTTTCCGTATAATTGAATTTGCAGGCTAGTGACAGGGGTTGGAAAGGGAGGGAAAATGTCAGTCTGAAATAGAGGTTACCCATACCAAACCTGGTTGATTGTTGATTGTAGACGACTACTTCGTATACGAAGCAGTGGCCACTACAGCAAATTTTCAATCTTGGTTTGAAACTCCCACTAACATTTTGGTAGTATACCGTATGGAATTGGTATCAAATATCGATTTTTGGCTTCTTAGAATCAAGCCAATGGTACCATTTGAAAAAATGTCGTTATTATAGGAGTTTTCATACAACATTCTTATATAATAATTATAACGAATAGCATTCATCATCGTGAATTGCAAAAAGACAAAGTTATGTTGGTCAATTATTATTTTACTAATTTTACTAACAAGCCAGGCTGATGCTGTAAGAGTTAATAGGGTTGTAGCTTTGGCTGCGAAGGCTATCGCATAAAAATCGAAGGTCAAGTTTCGATATCGAAATCGATATCGTAGCACCTAAGCTTTGCGTAACTTGCAAAAAGTGACTTCAGTTTATACAGGTTTTGATCATCGACGAGTGTCTAATAGATCTAAGATAAAAAGTACGGTCCAATACATTTTGCGTTACTACTTCGACAGAATTTCGAAAACAAGAATTCAAGAAATTGCGTGAATATTCCCTTTTTTACTTTTGGAAAAAAGATATATAGAACAAAACGATTGACCTAACTTTATTTCAATTTTATAATATATCAGAATTAAAAAAATGGATTTTTCATTAGACATGAAAAACGAAAAAGGGAAATTAGACTATTTTTTACCTGGCGCTCCTCCAGTTCATTACTTTTGCATGTAAATCAAAACTTGACATTCTTTTGAGTATATTTTCATGAACTGATTGGTTGATCGCATCATTTTTACGATGTGGCCCGTTAGAGTGTTACATTGTCTCTACAGTGATGGAAGACTGCCCTGGATTTACTATTTACCATCTGATACGTAGAGATTAGTCTATGATCATGATTTCGCTCAGTAAAGATAAACCATCGGAAACAACAACTGAAATTGCCTAAATTATTGACCAAATTTAGAAGGTTAGGTAGGTTAGATAGTTGGATAGCTATTGTTTGAAAATTGGGTATGATTCATTTGCTTTGTTTAACTATTTATCAACGGACAATGCGATTCCATGAAACTAAAATTAATGGGGACGCACGATCATTCAATCGTCGCACAATATTATCATTACCTACAACATGTTTTAACTGACGTTTCTTTTTTTGCGTGAATTTTATTGGATGAACCCACACTAACCTGAGCACGTCTGCTTCGTAGGTCGCGTGACATGTAGCTAATAATTTGATAATTTCTTCCATAATGGTATAAATATGCTCTTCCATTTTGAAAAGCAATTTTCTATACAGCAAAAACCAATTAGATTATTCGATGCATCCTCGCAGTGTTTATCGTTCAATGGACAAAACATGGTTTTCTATTAGTGTAGTAAAAAAGACTAAATTGGGTTATCTGTATTATGCAAAAAAAAATTATTTGGCAATTTTCATCACATCGTTCCTGACGCCAGTGCACTTTGCTGTTAATAGCTTTGCTAGCGGATAAACTTCGATGCAGCACGGTTCGACTAAATTAAATTTCGGTACCGTTTTATTCCCCGACAGGGAGACTACATCGAACATACGCTCGGTTTGTTTATGTGCATTTCCACTATGGCAGCGGCCGCTTTGGGTAACACAATCAGCGACGTAATTGGCATCGGTTCGGCATTCTACGTGGAGAAGCTAGCGGAAATGAGTGGCGTTAATCCGCCGAAGCTGTCTCCCATTCAGCTCGAGATGAAATCGAGCCGGCAGGCGGCTAACATGGTAAGGCTTTCGTAGACCACGGACATCATTGTACCGTTCGGCAAACAATATTGTCACAGTTTATTAATTACTTTAATTTTATTAGGGACGTGTCATAGGCATAACCATTGGCTGCTTGCTGGGAATGTGTCCGCTGCTGTTCAAAAGCGACGAAGATAAGGATGGAAAACCCAATGAAGACAAAAGTGTCAAGGCGGATAAAAAATAAGAAGTCAAGGATTGTGAAAAGGCACTTCTCCTACGCCGTTGAGTACCGAGAAGGGAACGTCGAATTTAGTCATTTATTCTAGCACAGCCGATTTAATGTTTTATGCGAAAAAGAAAACACTTTCGACAATGGCCACTTGTTACGTTAACCTGTAATGTAGCTGGTACTTAGTTACAGTATGCGATAATCGAATTTTGTAAATAATTTGTTCTATCTAAATAGTATTTAAATATAGTTACCTCTATATAACAAATGACACATTTAAAATTCGGGTTCTAATTAGATATCGTTATTTATTTGATTTGTGCGTTACCAAAAGGTGATTGTACATATTATAAAAATGGTTTTAAGTACTAAAAGATGAGCGAATAAATCTTTTCCATTATTAACGAATGCTCAAATTAGCTATTTTTCTACAAATTGATATTAGAATCATAAGCCACTGTTACTATGTACTTGTTGATAACAAAACAGAGCGCCTCCATTAATCCTAGTGCGCTTCTTCCGTAGACCTAAAGCTGTTTAATTATTTTTTTCAATCCGTTATTCGCATCGAAGACGTCTGTTGCACTGTTTAGCCGATATTATTGAAAGTAACAAGAATACTATGGAAATTGTAGAAAGCCGACCATTATATTAGACAAAACACCAAAACAAGTGATTTTTCATATCACTTATCTATTCCTTTAATTTGTGATCAACACAAAACCAAACTAAATCAAGCGGTAAAAATGACTAACAGTAGATGTGACCATTATATCGAGAATATTATATAAAAAACTCTAATTGTAGCAAGTAACCACCAAATTGAATGAGACAAGATAACACCTAGTATACATGCCAACCGGGACCGAACTCTTTATCAAAAAGCGCAATCTTTTTGATTTAATGTAATGACAAACCGTGGAGTGTATATTACTTTCTCGGGGATCAAAACAAATCCATTCTCACGAAATGAAAAACAAAAAAAAACATATTGAGCTTTTTTGTGCACCAAACAACAACAAAGAGAGTTGATCACCAAAACAATATATTATAGTAGAAAATCGTAGATATCACAATCTCACAATTGAATTAGATGAAGTAAACAAAGGAGTTATTTTTTCTGCTGTCTCATTGTCTTATTATGCTGAATTGTAATTTTTTGGTTATTTTTCCCTTATCGTGGTTATTCAGAACCGTCGGGAAAGTTTGTCATTTCTGTCAAATGAAAATTGACAACAAAACACTTTCTAACCCCTTCTATTTTTTCTTCTTAGAAAGAGAATTACTTAAAACATGTCATTACACAAGTTTTTCTGCGATCATAGCGAAACCTCTCTTCCAACTAAAAGTGCTTGAGTGAACAACTGAATTGTTCACTACATACCTGTGGTGTGATTTTAACCAACGTTTGTTATGGTTCCTTTTCGTAGTATTTTTTAGCATAGATTTGTCTGTTTGATACGTATCTTAACTTTCTTTTTCATCAACTGCAATAAATCGACTAACTAATCCTACAAACACCCCGTTCTTATATCACCCTGCCTTACAAATAACAAACACTATTAGAAGCTAACCTATTGTTAAACCTCGAAAAATAACAACGTAGAGAATAGTAGGTAATGTGAAGCAAAAAAAACGAAGCGAAAAACTATTTCGGAATGTTTGGAACTCTTTGAGAGGACTCTATTTTATATACCACTATTATTATTCATCGTAGTGTTTCCGAAAATTAGAGCTCTAAGAAAACGGATTTCGTGCAGGATCGTTGGTAGCAATCTACAAAATTCCGAAGAATAATTTACCTACTTAAGGAGAACCAGTCGCTTGGAGCAAAACAGTGGTTTTTATCAGTCATAGAGTTTACTTCGATGAACTATAAATGCGTGTGTATTAGGTACATTGTAGCGTACAAGAGTAGCGTTAATTGACTGTATGCGGTTCTTCCATGACAATGTAAAACATTCACCGTTCAACGGAAAAGCAACAGATTAGATGCAGGAATTTTAATATTTATGCGGGCTTTGTTAGAGCATTGATCGAACCTAGCAACATTATTTAGTATTAACAGATCGTACCGTGTGTTCATTTAGCAAAAATAAAATGAAAAGCAACAACTATTCAAAGGCATTTGTCAGTAATTACGGTGGCTGCAAACAGCCAACAGGCAATATTTAACTCAAGACACAAAGCAAACTAATAATATTTTAAAACCGATGATACAAACACAAAATCAAACTAATAGATTTTGGAAATTAGTGAAAAGGACGTGGCATACTAAACTTGAGATAATGTAATAATAGACGTGAACATTAAAATTCTTACTAGTGTGAAAAGTGATTGTTTTATTATTCCCTAATAAATCAGGGTCCTGTTAAAGCTGCCTAACTGACTGTAAGATGATCTCCTGACGGAAAAGAAAGGAACCGAAATAGCTGCGTTGTAGAGCCAAAAACGAAGACGAAACATAATTACCTTACTTGGTGAACACATTCTGCACTGTGTCCCAATGTCACGATTGCCAATGCGACTTCGTAATTGATTTAATAAAATGCAACCGACAAGTCTGTATAAGTAACATCTACTTGTGATCCTCCTGTATATTGCGAATGACGAAACAAGTAAAAACCGCAAGTTTGGGTTGGTGGCTTGGAACGTAACTGGGTTGATCTGGTAAAATATATGGCGAGACACAGAAACCCGAAATCCATATATGTGCAGCTTGCAAGCTTGAAAAAGCTTGCAAGGGGTAAACCAGCCACTGACCAGTTGAAAGTATCTGAAATCAAGATTCTAATTTTATTTCTATTTCAAAATACTTTGTGAAGGCGGCAGCAATTCCTCTATAATTGGAAACTGAACGCTAGCATCCTTTTTGTGAGCAGAAAAAACGAGTGCGGTTTTATAGTAGCTATCAGAAAACATCATCATTGGCCAATGAAGCGGTAAAAATCGATGCTAATGAAAATACTATAGTAAGATATAGATGTAGTTCATAAGGGCAATGGCTGGAGCGCCTTCAAACGGTTTTTACTCGCTACCGAATGATGAGAACGAATAGCATGTAAGGACAGAAAGATTGCATTAGCATCGACATCTTCTCGCTTAGCCGGTGCATTAAAGAAAACGTTGTTAAACCATTCCAGAAAAACTTGTTAAAGCTATTTTATCTCTTGCTTCCAAAGCTTTTCGGTGTTTTCGCCGAAGAAGGCTGTAGGAAAACTCGTCTCTTTTTGTTTATCATCAATATAACACCAAAAACCTTTCGGTTTAGATTTGAAACTCCGTTACAAACGATTTAAGTAAGCATAAAAAGCTGCTTTTTTTGCTATAGCATAAAGGTACCATATTCTGCGCAGCTGGGATTTGTTTTCACAATAATGAGAATTGCATAATTTAAAACGTGTCATGATCTGTGAAAAACCGTTTGAATTGATTAAATTTTTTTTCAGTTTAAAGTTACCGCCCGAGCAGTTATTACCGATTGCTCGCACTCGAAGGTCTCGCACTCTTATCCACGGATGTAATCGAGGGCGTGAGATGAAGAAGAAAAGAAAAAGTAATGCAAAATCTGTAACCCAGTGTGTCGTTAGCCATGGGCTGTGACTGCTCGCGAGTTGTTAGCCTCGTGAGCGGTCTGTGCAGAAAGATTCTACGAGGCTGTGCGTTCGCGAATGTGTAAGTAGCCAAATGTAAGCACACAGCACCAACTGTTGTTTGTTGTACGTTTGCGGCAGTGGCGTAAGTGTTGGATGCTATGCTTCTCATACTCGCTCGCGTGAGAGTACCCAATAGCACACGTACGATACTTATAGTTTTATCAACTTATTTATTACTAAAACGAGTCAAATAACAGTCAGCTTTCCTGTTATATAACATGTGTGTTACTAGGGTAGGCATCGCTTGCTTCTCGCTCAATTTACAACATTGATTTATGCTCCCGGTTGCATTGAAAATATTGTTTTTCAAGTCACAGGCACAGTTAACACGTCAAACATGATATTTCTTAATGAATTTTGACAATGTCATATGCTTGAAAAAGTCTGCCACTATTCTCCTTATGGTTAAGGTATAAACCCAGGAAGCTATTTGAAGTCTGCCGTAATGTAGATTACGACGACCATCACCGCGTGTTTTGGCCGTCTTGAGTTCGAAAACAGACACTGATGAAACCTGCAAGTCGTAGGCGAAATACGTATCTGTCGAGAATAAATATACATAGAAAAATTTATTTGGAAAGTTTTCTTTTATATTTTACTAGCTGTAACCCCCGCGCGTCGCCTCGCGTTCAATTGAGAGCAAATTGGTGGTACGCTATGTAACGCTAACGCTATGTAACTCTATGAGGTGCAACTACGTTACTATTGCTCATCTTGAATGTAATCTGGTATGGTTGGTTTGAGTCTTTGCTTAATGTGGGCGATTATTAACACGAAAATACATATCGCGCCCCTCGTTTTGGTGACAGACGTATGCCTCTTATATTTATGATGTTACGTCCTGTTTTGTTCATCCGATTGCCGCGATTTGGAATCACTACCTTTGGACCGATGCACAGTTGAAAGTGCTGGCCACTCTTTATCGTCGTTGCGGCTTCCAGTTTCTATTTGTTCCCAATCCAGGTGTCCAGTGAACAAAACAACAAAAGTGAATACTTTTATTACGTTGGTCACAATTGATTTGACCACTTTGAACAATTTCGCTAATTAGTCGTGCGAGTAGTTCGTATTTGTACAAAGTGGGGATGTTTAGGTTTGAAAGAATAGCTTCAAATTCAAGTCGACCAAATTTTAATCGCAGCACCCTTCAAACATATATGCGTGATATAACAAAATACAAAACCGCTTCATCAAACAACAATGCACAACAGTAGTGTCTCATACCGTCTAAAAAACGCGAGTACGAGGACACATGCAGTTTCTATATAACGGTAAGGTGCAAGAATTTTGCCATGCCTGTAATGTGCAATGATCGCGCTGGCCACCTATTTACTGACAAAACAGCGGTAGCAGTCAGGTGGAAGCAGTATTTCGATGAGCTCCTCAACGGCGATATAGCAGCAGGAGACGCAACGGGAGTAAACCTCGGAGTGCCTACAAACGACAACAGCGTGCCGGCTCCCTCTCCCGCGAAGAGATCCGGCGAGAAATTCATCAGCTGAAGAATAATAGAGTCGCCAGAAAGGACAGACTCCCGGCAGAACTTTATTGGACTTTACACTTTATTTACACTTTTTTAGTATTAGGGATTAGGATTAGGGAAGAGGAGAAACTACCGGAGGAGTGGATGGAAGGTGTAGTCTGTTCCATCTGCAAAAAGGGCGATCGACTAGATTGCTATAATTACCGCGGCATCACGTTGGTCAACGCCGCCTTCAATGTGCTCTCCCAGATCTTGTTGCGTCGTCCATCTCCAATAGCAAGAGAATTCGTAGGACAGTATCAGACGGGTTTTATGTCGGGAGTACAACGTGTCCACGTATCATATTTTCGTGGATTTCAGAGCAGAATACGATACAGTTGAACGAGAATAGCTATGGCAGATAATGAACGAGAACGGTTTTTCGAATAAACTGACGCGACTGACCAAGTTCAAAGCTACTCTGGAGCGTGTGATATGCTACATTCGCGTTTCGGGGACACTTTCGAGTCCTTTTTTTCGCGCAGAGGGTTGCAGCAAGGCGATGGACTGTTTGTCTCCCACGGACAGTGACTATTGACGGCGATGAACTGGAAGTGATTGATGAGTTCGTATATTTTGGATCTCTGGTCGCCGCCGACAATAATACGAGTAAGCAAATCGAACGACGCATTCAAGCTGGAAATTGAGCCTGCTTTTCCCTCCGCAAGACGCTTCGATCAAGGAGCATACGCCGCCGCACAAAGCTGACGATGTACAAAACGCTAATCAGACCGGTAGTCCTCTACGAAGTTGAGACAGTAACTTTGCTTACGGAAGACATACGTGCACTAGCCGTAATTGAATGAAAGGTGTTGCGGACTATTTGTGGCGGAGTACAAACGAAAAGCGGAGGGTGGCGGAAGCATATAAATCACGAGCTACAGGCACTACTTGGAGAGACTCCCATCGTATACCTGGCGAAAGTTGGGAGACAACGGTGGGTCGGCCACGTCGCAAGGATGCCGCACGACTATGCAGCGAAATCTCTTCAAGAACCTGGCCGGTATCAGGAATAGAGGGGCCCAACGGGCTAGATGGCTCGACCGACTTGCGTGTGTCGAGACGTGCAATGAATTGGCGACGACTAGTCCAGGACCGAGTACAATGGAAAGGAATTTTTGATACGGCAAAAGCCACTCCGGCTGTCGGCTGCTAAAGTAAGCAGTAGCCAGGTGGATGGAGCCCTTCCAGATGTTGTTGAATGGAGAGGTAAACACGGGGATCAGCAGAAACAGGATAAGAATTATGAGCGATGGCCAAGCTGTAGATCCACCAACACAGGAAGAGGTTAAGAAGGCAATCAGTGAGCTGAAAAACGGTGAGGCTGCTGGGAAGGACGGTATCCCGGCTGAACTTCCAAAAGCGAAATGCGAGCGGCTGTACAAAGTAATCCCCCAGATCATTGTCAGCATCTGGGGGAAGAACAAATGGCGGAGGAGTGCTTGAATGGCCTCATTTGCCCTTTAAAAAAGGACATAGACTCGGGTGTAAAAACTATAAAGGCATTACATCGTTCAATTCTGCCTATAAGGTGCTTTCCCGTATCCTGTTCTGTGCTCTGAGACCGTTAGCGGAAACCTTATCGTCGGCGAGTACCAAGCTGGGTTTCGTGAGATTCGCTCCACGAAGGTTCAGATGTCAGATTTCCTGCATCCGTTACTAGACGAGTTCCGGGAGTACAATTTACAGACTTATCATCTGTTTGTGGGCTTCAAGGCGGCGTACGATTCAGTCAATCGAAATGAGCTGTGGTAGATAATGCTAGAGCATGGTTTTCCGACGAAACCAATTATGCTGATTCGTGCGACGTCATAATCATGACTCAAAATAGCGCTTCACATGCTTCTTGGTTTTGCGGATAACGTCGATATCATCGGAATCAACCGTAGAGCAGTATAAAAGGCCTTTAGGCTTGCATTGTAATTTACAATAATATTTGACTCAGGTGAAAGGCCGAAGTCGCAGATATTAATAAAATTTTTATATGTGACGGTTTGTAAACAAATTAGAACGCGTGATTTTGATGACCACTTCGATATCTTTATCTTGATTTGCAAGAAACCTCATCCTCATCTAACAAGACAGATGTAATATTATTCGCCCACACAGTGGATTCGCGCGGGATTGGTTTATGTTTTGCTTACGGAAATAAATATCCAAGGCATAATATTCATATCATCGAAACAAATTCAGGCCCAAATATATCGCACACGTTTTCTAGACGACTATTTGTTTACAATGGTGATCGCGAAAAGTTGAGAGGAAATGTAATCGCTGACGCGTTGTTTCGTTGGATCATATCATCTACCAAGATGAACCCTGATCTGTACCTTACTAACATAAATCCTGTCCCGTGATACTTGTGGAGATGCAGTGGTACCTGCGGTCCCTAGCAATTTTCAAATTCAAAGTAAAGGTTTGGTACATAGTTGCCAATATAAGCTGAAATGTTCGAGTCTCGGTTAGACGGTGCTGCTAGATAGAGTCAGTAGGATTGTTGCACTAACCCCGAAACAGCCGGCTGCGAAGTCTGCCGATAAAGAAAGGTCAAGTCTTAGAAAGATGCTTAAGCTCAAGACTATGTTTTATGGGACCAAAATTGGTCATGAAAATCGCCATAAGAGTACAATAAAACTCACATTGTTGCTTGGGCAGTATCTGCAAGCAAACGAATATAACATTGCCTGCTGTTCCCCCCATCGCAGTTGGAAAGATTGTGAATCGCAGAAAAGGTTAATTTTCTGAGCAAAAATCTGCAAAATCAGAATGTTAAGACAACTGTTATTTAGAACGTATATTTGATTAATTTACTATTTAGGAATTGTTTTTAATTTTTAAATAATGGTTTTTACATAACAGAAATAACTGATATTATTCAAAAATTTAGAATTATTGAATACGTTTTTGCTTGTATTGACTCATAAATATTCATAAAAAAGTTTCTGCTTTATATAGAAAATAAAAAAATATCGTTGCTGGAAAATGTACGTACTATCGAGGCAAAATGTACGTATTATGGAGGGTACGTATTATCGAGGGTACGTACTAACGAGGGTACGTACTATGGAGGTATACCTGTAATTGAGGAATTCATATACCCTGGTACGCTCGTGACATGTGACGCTGTAAGCCGCGATTCACTCTGACACCACTAAAGCGGCGAAAAATATCGCTTTGGTAGGAAGCTAGTCTAGGTCTAGGCTATCCTGTTTCGTCTACAAGCTGGTTTGACAGTTGTTTTAAGTTCGGCGTATCGCTAACGGGCAGCTGTCTTGGCCGCTCTGGTTCAATGCGCATTCAATGCTTCTTTTCGCCGCCCTCAACTTGACGACTTGACTTGAACAACGTTTCATCAAAAATCCAATAACTCCTCTCGCAACGCACTTTGCCGAGGGTATCGTCACTCTTCGTGACAAGGGCGTTCTTGATTGCAATTGACTATTTTTCGACACTTCTACCAAGTGGTAGCCTCAAAGCCTTTTGCACATTAGGATACTCCAGCCGGCGGACGTCGCATCGACATCCAACTTTCTTCTTCCGTCGCTGGACATGTGCGACGCGTGAGCGTGTCTCAGTGATAACAAGGTGATGGTCGGATGCAATATCATTCTTCAGTGATGCACTGATTCAAATATAGTCTATTGGTTTTCTCTTCGATTATCACGGGAAAAACCATATAACCTTATGCGCTAAACGATGGAGGAAGAGTGATTCACCGATCACCACTTTAACACAGTGGATAACCTTCCTTTTTCTCTCATCTTTCTGAAGAAAAAAAAAACACTCAACCGTGACGGTCTAACGAAATTCAATTCCAGGAACGTGCAATGCACGGCAGACTGTTATCAAGTGAATACTACGCGACCATGCAGATATATCCCCAACGTTTGATGTGGTCAACATAAAACACTTTTCTTCTACGAAAACATGAAATCGCTGGAAAGTGGATGAATATTGTACCTGACCAATCGCTTGCACAATACAAATTCTAGTCTCTCGTCCAGCACACTATAAAGTAGAACAAAACACGAATCTGCGTTGATGATTATTAATAGTCCATGTCGTTGTTGGTTGCGGATGGAATTCGCAATTAATAGACCCATCAGTGTATTTACGCTTCGGCAGCTTTCCGAACCGATAAAAGCGTGTTCTTCATATGCGCGTCACGTTTTCAGTTTTTGGCAGTGACAAAATTTCCCAATCATGCTTAGGTGTGCCGCATATGTTGTTATAGGTTTAGTTTTTCTTTTCATAAAACCTTACTCTTGTGCGGTAAGTCTGTTTAGTAAATCAATAAAAATAATAAATAATTGCATTTACTTATACGTTAGCGTGTTCGAGAGTATGTTGGAGAGAAAGTGGCGACCTGTGCCACGCCAAATACTGACAAATATCTTTTGGAATCACCCGGCGGTTGGAACTTCTCCGTAGATGGCCACAAGTTTCACTTCAAGGGCAGCTTTGTCGTTAAAGAAACTATTCAGGATCCTTTAGAGGTAAAACATGAAGCTCTGTTGTACTGCAAAAATTTGTTAATCCATTTGACTAATTTACAGCTTATACTTGCCGCTAATCGCTGTTCACTGGACATGAAAAACTGCGAACCTTTCAACAAGCTGACGCTTAATCGGATCTGCCATCACATCAACGGGAGGGAGTATCTGGCTACGTTTCTGGATGGCATACAGCCCAGTTTTCGATGTCCGATCAAACCTGGTGTTTATGAGTTCAAAAATTCCACCATGGGTTTGAGCTTTATATCGAACCTGCCCATCGAAGGATATCGTTGGACGGCCAGCGTTAAATTGATTTCAGCGGCAAAACCTAAGAGGGAAATATATTGTCTAAACGCTCAGATTTATGTGCGATGGGCGAAAAAGTCTTGAATTAAAACAATTTTTATGTTCAAAAAACTATCGTAATATATTGCGTTTTAGGAACTATTCCATCGTTCAATCGTTCTTATGGATAATTTCAGCACGATGACAATTAGGATCATTGGTTTGTAAAGTGTCCAATTTTTTGCCCAGTTGTAGTATGCTCAAGAAAGGCTCCGTAGCCGCAATGTTACCGAGCCTGCTTTGACAAGTGAGTGTTCGTGACCTCGAAACTTAGTAGAATCAGGGCTATTTGATGTCTATTTACTTTAGCATGGGTTTATACTCAGGTTCATTATTACCCTCCCTTCACGCTGAATTCTACATTACCCCGATGAAGCCTCTTAACAGTGTAAAATGCACTCTTACAGTTAAATGTACTGGTCAGAGGAACGCAATGAGTCCTCACCAGGGGCGGCAATTAAATGCAGTGCAGGTTTTACAGCAAACACCCGGGCAATATCAACGATACTGGTCAAAGTGATGTGTCCACACATGGAAAACAATATTCCCAAGTATAAATGTTGTCCTCCCAACAAACATTTTTGTGGATTAGTAGCTTATTCAATCATTGTATAGCTAATTACCGGGTAACAAGCGTTATCAAGCTGTTATTCATCAAGAATGTTGGTTGGGCTGTATATTGTGCCAAATATGGACTATTTTCATTAATACTAATATATGTGACGGAACCAAATAGCAACATTGTGGTTGTTGCTCTTTTTCTTTCTTACTACAGTGATTTCACTTTGTCGCAGTTTGATCGCAGTTTAGTGCACTCGCATTTTCCAACTGCAGAGTCCACTTTCGTGGGAATTGCCTTATATTAAAAAAATGTTTTACGAAGTTTATGACGACATCCCATTAGACATACGTACGAATGCAATAGAAACGAATATTTATTTATTGTTCAGAGGCTATTGATAGAATGCATAGAATAGTTTTCTTTTCCGCCATGGCACACTCATGATCTACTCTGCTATATCTTCCCTTAAAAAGATATCGTATGGGACTAACCAGGATGATTTGAATCCGCAGCGACTTTCGTGGTATTTTCGGAGAAAAGTACAAAATTGGTATTGGTTTTCCACAATATCTTCGACGACAAATTAACCCGTCAAGGAAATCAATGAGTTCATTATGTTCGCAAGGTCCAAGAATAGGAATCACGTCTTCATGAATAAGTTTGGCATTTTCATCTGGAACCGGCGGAGGAGTTATTTGCATCTTGGGATCATTTACTACTAGCTGGACTATCGCTACTACGGTGTCAAATTCTTTAGTCAGGTTCTTCTATGATAAATGAATCGCACAGTCATGAAAGCACCTACAAGTTGGAATACTTCATAGTGCTTATTGACCATTGCAGCATAGGACATAAAATCGTCCACTTCATTCTTGAAATACTGAAGACATTGCTGCCGGATGAGAAAAGTGGATTTGTCTGTCGACAAGTTTTCTGAGATTGGGAACAATCTCGTCGACCTTGGAGTCACGGGGATACTTGGGAAGTACACGTTACTGTATTTTTAGTGCACTGAAAGACTCAGCTTCTGTAGGAGTATCCAAACTGTAGCAGCTGCGTCGGGATGCTTATCCACCTTAAAAAAGCCATTAATCCCTTTCGTACAAGTCGTTAAAAAACTGAATCGTACTCCTATTTTTCCGTATTTGGCAAAGACCTGATGATTTCCTCGGGGCTATCAGCCGTTTCGTTTGTCCGTTGAAGGACAGAAATCTAAATACTTTACTACCAAGCGTTACCAGGGAATGTTGCATGCCGTCGAAAAAAAGCTTCACATTATTGTTTTAGTGCCACCGGACATTACAAATTGACCTTTTAATTATTGTTGCACTGTATCAATGGAGTACCACTGGAGAAAATAATGTGTAATTAAAACACTCATTTTTACGCACCACAAAGCTTGATACGGTATAAAAACGAACGCTTCAACGCAATCGCCCGAATAGCTTTACGTTCCATCAGCGGTCTTTATCCAGAATCATGTTGAATAATACAACTCCAATTACGATAATTCTATTAATCCTTCTCATTGAATCTGACTACTGTGCGGTAACATTTAATTACTAATTACTAATATTTCAATTTTCAATGCTAAAATTCCTTGCACCAGCGTATCAAAGAGTTTCTCGGAGAGAAGGTAGCCACATGCGTAACACCGAACACCAAAGATTATCTTCTCGAGTTTCCTACCGGCTGGAATTATTCAATAGGTAGCAACAAAGTGCACTTCTATGGCAGCTTCGTCATCAAGGAAACCATCCAAGCGCCAATTGATGTAAACTAATCAAAACGATCGAGGAGACTAAATAGTTGAAACCAGATTAAACCGTTTTTTACCTATCCCACAGCTTATAATCGCCTCCAATCGTTGTACACTGGATATGAAAACCTGCGAGCCGTTCAACAAGTTTACACTGCCGCGGATTTGCACCTACGTCAACGACGAGAACGGTGTGTTTGCTTCGTTTTTCAACAGCTTGGAACCAAATTTTCACTGTCCGCTTAAGCCGGGCGTGTACGAGTTTAAAAATTCAACCATCGATTTACGCTTTTTTACAAACTTTCCCCTAGAGGGGTATCGCTGGACGGCAAGTCTCAAGCTGATTTCAAAAGATAAACTCAAAAAGGAGATATTTTGCCTGTATGCGCAGGTTTATGTTAGATGGATAAGAAAATCTTAATTCAAATGTAAGGTATCTAATAAATTTGTGCTTGATTTATTCATTTTTCTTTCGAATTACATTCCGCGCTCGACTAGTGGTGTGCCAGTGGTGGCCTCACTATAAGCATAATGCGGGCTAAATCAGATATCAATGGATCCGCGGCGCGGAATGACTTCTGACATTAATAAATTCAACCTATTATAGTTACCGTTCACCATCCATCAAACCAGTCCGCGGGCCGCAAGGACCAAATGCAAGATCCGCAAGCGGCCCGCTATTTGGCCATCACTGAGGTAGACCAACACCAAGTAATATTAGGGTAACCAACCTATTTTGGACCCCATCAGCAGCTGTACATAATTTTGACACCTAAAGCAAAATGAAATGGAAGTGTCCAAATTATGTACAACTGCTGAAGATGGAGTCCAAAATACGTTGGTTACCCTAAAGGTTGTGATAAACTTAGTTGGTGACGAAAACCCGTAAAGAGTGTACTTTACAAACAAATCTATTATATTCTGGAATCGTTTATGAACTTATTAAGGTCAAATAATGCTACTACCTTCAAAGTAGCCAGTGCATCACGAGGACTCTTCCGTGGAGGACGGCGGATGTTCCAGTACCTTATCGATGATTCCCAGCTGTTGAGCTTCTTCCGGGCTGAGAAAAGTGTCACGTTCCATCTTGGCGTATAAAATGTTCTCGGCCGTGTTTGTATGTTTGGCATATATTCCCGTCAGTTGTCGTTTTAGTTTGAGAATTTCTTCGGCCTGAATTTGAATATCAGTTGCCTGGCCTTGCGCTCCGCCGGACGGTTGATGAATCATGATTCTTGAGTTTGGCAATGAATGGCGCAGGCCGGGCGATCCTGCAGCAAGTAACAATGAACCCATGGAGCATGCCTGTCCGACGCACCAGGTAGCAACGGGAGGTTTTACATATTGCATGGTGTCATATATAGCCAGGCCAGCCGTCACGCTTCCTCCCGGTGAATTGATGTACATGTGAATTGTTTTATTTGCATTTTCCGACTGAAGGAAAAGTAGTTGTGCCACTATTAGAGAACTAAGATCATCATGAATTGGACCCATCAGGCATATAATGCGTTCTTTTAACAATCTGGAAAATATATCATAGGCTCGTTCACCCCTGCCGGTTTGTTCCACAACGATGGGAACTAAATTGATCAGGCTGGTGCTTGTTGTATGCAGTGATCGTTTCTGAATCGAGGGCACTACATGAAAATTTTTAAAGAGGACAGCAATATATTATACTTACAGCTTTGTAAATATTGCTGAAGACATTGGTGATTCGCATCATTTTGTGCCGGAGTTTAAAAGTTACACAAAAAGCTATATAGATTGCATGCACGATTTAGCACGAAATACTTTTATTTATGTTTACAGTTTATACATCAATTATTGTGACTTTGACAATTTGCACTGCCAACTAAAGGCCTTTTGAGTTTTTCCCCTCGCTCTTGTTTAAATATTGCGTAACGCAGCAGGAGTTGAGGCTAGAGAGCCTTAGAGAGTCGCCATCTGAAACAAATAATCTAGCAACAATGCTGCTGCGTCTGTCAGTGTTGCCGCACGCACAGATTATTCTGTGATCAACAGACATTTGGAATAAATAATTTTTATAAAATCTGAATATGAAATTCCTTTTCATGATAATTTTACCATAATTAATGGTCGTACCGTAAATAGCTATGCTGCTGTTGTCTGTTATTGCTCATACTTTTGAGAACAAGCGATTGCAATTAAAGATGCTACATATAATAATAACATACTCAAGGAAGCTTTCTCTGAAACTTTTATGTTGAATAATTCATAAAAGGCTGCTAAAAATTCAGAAAAATCTGTTCAAAAAATGTTCTTGATTTGAGATGGCGTCTCTCTATATCTTTAACAGGCTCTCCAGTCGTTACTCTTTTTAAGACTCTAAGCGGTGTTTTGACAAGTCTCCTGTTCGATTGGACTTACTTTTGACAACTGGTTCTGTTCGATTGGAATTTTCGGTTTAAGATGGCGACTCTCTAAGGCTCTCTAGCGGAGATGCCAGGTGATTTTTTGAAGTCTTGAGGAAGTCTTCACAAATCAAGGAAAAATGTCTTCATTTGTCTTCCTTCGGTTTTCCGCCCATTTAAACTGCATGGTGAAGACATGTCTTCACATGTCTTCAAGTGAAGACATTTCATTTTTTTGTAACAAAAATGTCTTCAAAATGAAGACATGTCTTCACTTCTGGCATCTCTGCTCTCTAGTTGAGGCTTGAGGGTTTGTAGAATTTCTATCTTGATCAGGGACGCCAGGTGATTTTTTGAAAAGCCTACACAAATCAAGGAACAGTGTCTTCGTTTGTCTTCCTTCGGCTTTCCGCCCATTTAAACTGCATGGAGAAGACATGTCTTCAAGTGAAGAGATTTCATTTTTTTGTAACAAAAATGTCTTCAAAATGAAGACATGTCTTCACTTCTGGCTTCTCTGTTCTTGATTTCTGTTAACCCGCATTTTGCACCCTACACACTTAACAAAAAGCGCCGAATTCGGTAAAATTTTACCGAAATTTAAAGAACTGAACGTCCGGTAAATTTTTTTTATTACCAAACGTTACTAAAGATCCGCAAACGTCGATATGCCCGACCGAAATTTTTACCGAACGTTCACCTGTTTAGATTTCGGTAAACTTTACCGGATTGTTTAAGTGTGTACAGGACTAAAGTGAAGTCTAAAAGTGCGAGTGGCACAAAAGTGCGACACTATGAAATTACTTTAATAAAAAAGAGACAGAGCGACAACGGCAATATTGACCTTTACGTCCCCGACATAAAAATGATGGTACTTGCAATTACACTTAGCTCTATCTCCACTTATTTCCATTCGATTTTTATGCAACTAGTCTTAAAACAACCACATTAGATTGGCCTTTAATGAAAAAACAAGTTGGTAAATTATGGTTCTATTTTCCCGGAGTTATTCCAGATTGCAGTGGGATTTTTTTGTGACGTCGTAAGTACCCAGGTAACCAATAAGCATTTCCAATGTGAAAAGAAACTCAACATTCTTGCAATTTGCATTGTTTAAAAAATCGTAGTTTATTCTAGAGTCAACGAAAAAAATATATTTTTGCACCATTGTCACTCGTATTGGGAGTACTTTGGAGAAAAAAAATAAGAAAAGGAGGGGTATGATTTGACGGAAATCCTATATTGTCCTGTACTCTAATAGCCGGCTGCGAAGCCTGTGGATTAAGAAGGGTCCAATTCTCAATGTAGTATAGAAGACCAGAACCAGACCAAATAAATTACACCCGTGCCGATTACTCTCTGCTACACTAATGCAGTATATTTTCCTGTTTATTGTATTATAACCATCGCATAGCGACGCTAGAATAGTTGCTGCGATAGTTACGATACTACAAGTGTTGCTGCGATGGTTACGATACTACACTCAACAAAACGTTTATATACCCATGGCTTTGCTTTTTGGGTCCCAAATTTAGGCATGCACAAATGTCGACCAACATTAGAAAAGGGCGAATAAGCCAAACGTCAAACAGACCGAGCGAGAGTTGTTTTTTGCTGCAACAGCATAGGAAAATGAACTCTCACACGTTCTGTTTGACATTTGGCTCATTCGCCCTTTTCAAATGTTGGTCGACAAATATCTATGTCACAAACAATGACGTGGTTTAAACGTGTTAATTTTTTTGAGTGTATAATGTCGAAATCCGTTTTTCAAAAGGCTCATAAAAGCCTTCATCTTTTCTGTTTTTTGCTTGGTTTTTTGAGTTGTCTAATTTCTATTCACTATACAGACGGTACCGTCTGTACTATTCACCACTTATATTGTCACTTTTATTCACCACGAATAAAGTGCTGGAAAGTCGATGACAACCCTGGATAGCCTGTTACGGCATAGCTGCCGGTTGTACGGATTCATCTAAAACTGCAATTTCCTTTCAATAGCAGGTAAATGTAAATGCTGCATTTCTATAAAAAGTTATGTTGATTGTATTTACAGCTTCTTTTTTTTTGACACATTAAATTTTTTTAAAATAATTACTAGTTGTTCTTAAGTCAATGTTCATATTTCGGATGATATAGCCAATATTTTTATATGCGCTCTTTCACATTTCATTGATATTTGCAATTAAAATCTGGGAGCTCGGTCTATCAGAGTACTTCAGATAACACAGCGGAAGAGTGGTTACGTCTTTATTATAGCGAAAAACACGAGCTGCGAAGTGGAGTGGCGTATTTTTATTTGATAAAAGTTTCTTTTCACGAATCACGACGATCAGCATTAAATATTAGTTTATGTAATACGAATATTGTGTTGGTGGAAATTTGTCGCTGATGAGCCAGCAGTGACCGCATCTGAAGAAATGATCGAATTCGAGCAATCTGCTTTAAACCTTTCCGATAATAAGGTCAGTGTGAACTGTGAATGGGATACCTTAAAAGGAAATTACGTAGCAAATCATCGTGAATTTAATGTATGTTTATTTTAATGTACTTGCTCCTGCAGGCAATAGACCATGGAGAATTTTTAAATCGCATTAAGAAAACGCTCTACTACGGCTCGTCCACGGTAAAATGTACAAAAATCAGTCGACCCTTAGCGGACTATGCGGCAGACATTTTCTCCGAATCGCATCGTGGCCATTCGCTGAGTCGGCTCAATTTTGTTACCGTCGGTAATTTGACCGTCACACCATGCTCGCTCATTTTGGCAATGATCTACCTTGATCGGCTTAATACTATCGATCCGGCATACGCACGACGAATTACGCCTTCCGAACTGTTCATGGTGTCAATGGTAAGTTGAACTTTGTAATCACCGTGTGTGTATTATTCAACATCATACATCTAATCTGCCCAACGTGCACATGTTTAAAGTTCAAATTTAACGATGTCTGTCTAAACATTTGATTATAAATGATAATTATACTACATGAACGTAAATGCTCCGCTGATCAGAACTGGAAGAAGAATGCAATGTTCAATATGTTGCTTGGAGGTTTAGCAGTTTTTGTTTATAATTAGCGTAGAACATAAAAAAATAGAATCACAATGCAGCTTAACAAAAACTATGTGTTGAAGTTTATTCATTGGTACGTATCAATGGTTTTGTTTGACTTGCTTTTCAAATCCATTGCTCTTATACTTTCTCTAGTGAAAGTTGCTTCAAACCGTGCAAGTGTATAACTCTAGTAACATCAGCTATCGAATAAATTATTATCTATCGGTCTACTATTTATGATGGCAATTATTTATGGTTGACATCAAACAACAAGTGAAAAACTTACGGCTTTTATTCGAAGAAAATAGAGAAATTAACGTGAAGATATTATACTATTAAGACTAAAACATTGTTAATAGATAGCAACTTTAAATTAGGTAATTAAAAAAATTATGTTTTACTTCACCTATTATATTTCAGATGGTCTCAACCAAATTCTATTGTGGCTATGATGAGGATGTCTATCTAAGCGTATGGGCCGATTCGGGAAACATATCCGTGGATCATATGAAAGAACTGGAATTAGAATTTCTTGATGCAATAGTAAGCTTTCCAAAAATGTATATTTTAACATTACATTAAAGGTAATAATTCCTTTTTGCAGGGTTGGAATATATACGTCTCAAATCATGAGTTTTTCGAGAAGCTTAAATCAGTAGAAAGAGTTCTCGCCAAACGGCAGGGTCTTACCAGAGGCTGGCTAACATATACCGAGCTGATCAATTTTCTTCCAACGCTAGCATTAGCCAAGCAGATTCTGAATTACAGTACTGTTATTGCTTTTAGTTACACCGCAAGTGTGATGACGATTGCCGGGGCCTTTTTTCTAGCTAGTAACATAAACGTACCTGGAAACGTTCTTTTCCGCGGCGATTCAACAAAGACTGTATCCTCTTCGGAATGTATACCAGTTGGAACAGATCCGTCTTTATTAGATGGCCGTAATTGCACTATGCTACAAACGGAATCACAAACGGTACCTTTATCCCTAGAAGACTGTCAATGCTCATTACAGATGGTAATCGAAGCCGCCTACAATTTCGGCAATGCTTACGCCAACGATAATGCAAATTACGAATCTCATAGCTATAAACCGGATTATTCTTCAGTTTCGATAGACCAGTTTCCTTCACCTGCTGTGAAGATGGGTTCTACGGTTAATCGGAAGCACTATCGGTTTATGTATCCAGCAACCTTCGGCACTGACGAAGATGATGAGAATCTCGAATCTGATGCAAATTCTGGCAAAAATAATTCAAATGAGCACGACCCGGAAAACCATAATTGCACCTATGACAGACTTATTTTTTCGTTATTATATGGAAGCGTCGCGCCTAACCCAGTTGAGACTAGCTATCAGTCAAAAAATGCTGTTTACTCTAACTACAAACGAACCTTCGAGATATTTAGCTCGTTCCTTAAATTTTTATAAACATATTGTTTATTTTGCGGTACTCTAATTATTAGATTTGCAGTGAAACTTTTTAGATTATGTATACAAATTAACCCATTATTTAAATAACATTCTTATTACATTAATGATTATTTCTTGTATACGTGAGCAGGTTTCTTTCAGTTCGAAGCAATATAAAAAATATGTATTATCAATTTGTACCTTTCGAAGAACTAAAATTCCACATTAACGGCGAGCTTAATTTTAAGCTATTCCAGTAAATTTCAAATAAAAACAAAATTGTGATTTCTACCGTTAATCTGAACTGAAAAAATAAAATATGTTATATTTTATAATATTGTCCAATTTTTTTCAATTATTATCTATCAAAAAGTATTCAATTATTAGGATTATTGGGTACATTTAGGCTGCATTTTGCGAAGAGGAAGATATAGGTCGTCTAAATGTTTCTAGCTTTCGATTACCTACATCTGAACGATACATTCTGATTGAATTTAATCAGTAATTCTGATCAGAATGGGGTCGGTCAAGAATGTAGACGCGAAGCGAATATGAGATTTATTAGGAAAGTATCCGTCCTTTAACCGGAAAAAGAAAACTGGTATTAAGTATGAGGAATTGAAAACCTTATCACCATCAAGTCTCGCTAAAGTAGTTCACATGCCTCTTTCAGGAAGTCTTCCGAGAAAGCCCTTATGGAGTTTAAGTTTACCATCGTCATTGTAGGCATGCCTTTTCTGAAAATTCTGAAAACGTGTTCTTTACAACGACCTCTTGGGAGCAACCAAATGCCGCAGGAAACCATGTCAGAAGAATAAGGAACCTGTTGCACCATAGGAGTTTAGTAGTTTTTCGCCGAAAATGTCTAATAGCGAATTCCTGGCTCAGCTCTATCAGCAGTCAGTTTCACCGAGATAGACCGAGATTGCATCCCGGTTAAACTGAAAGCATTCTGCCTGGAAAGCATTCAGATTGGTTTCGTATTCTACTAAGACGAATATATGAATACGTGGTACTACCACCTGCCTTAGCAGAACATCCGTTCATAGCAATGAGCCTATCATGTCAAAAAGAGTTGAACATATTCAACGATTGGTCAGGCTTCCCAACTCTTGTATGAATACCTGATACCTGAACATCACTTACACGTACCAGGGATTTAGAGAATCTTCTTCCAAGGGCTAAGGCACCTGAGTCAATCGTTGAATAAACCGTCTTAATGCAGAATGACTCCAGCAGGTGGGGAGAAGAGCCCGCTCATTATCCACGATGTGTTGTTAATCGGGCCAAGAATAACCCTAGAAAGTTGACTGTTTCACTCTCCCTAGGCCCACCGCTTCAAACAAGTGCTCTGATGATCCCTCCCTCTTCCCGATTCTAGTTTATTTATGAAACGTGGTATATATGGGTAAAAATAGAACAATCTCACCAACAGTCCTTCGAATGGAATAGAGTTGCGTCCTTTTAGTTTCCATAAATGCTTCTAATAATTAATTTAATTTTTCTTCTGGTATCCAATATCCATGTGCAGTATTAACACTCGTATTGGCCAAAGTTTTCACTATAACGCAGTAAATGCTTCATAAGCTAAAACGAAAAAAATAATTAAAATAACTTATATTATGCTTACCAGATCGTGTGGCTACACCGTCTGCCCAAAACCTCGATTATGAGATCAGGCAGCCGGGAACCACACAGTATCGCGCCTCCTAGCTTGGCTACTCCCCAGGAAGCTCATCAAACTGATTAAATCTACGATGGATGGTACGCAGTGCTGTGTTCGGATTTCGGGTGGATTGTCAAGTTCATTCGAATCACACAGAGGGCTTCGTCAAGGTGATGGTCTTTCATGCCTGCTGTTCAACATAGCGCTACAAGGTGTTATGAACCGAGCGGACATCAACACGCGGGGCACGATATTCAACAAATCTAGTCAATTCGTCTGCTTTGCCGATGACATGGATATTATCGGCAGAACATCTGTGGCGGTGGCTGAACAGTACACCAGGCTAAAGCGCGAAGCAGAAAAGATTGGGTTAAAGGTAAATACGTCTAAAACAAAGTACATGCTGGCCAGCGGAACCGAGGCCGAACGACACCGCTTGGGCAGTAGTATATTGATCGACGGCGATGAGTTTGAGGTAGTCGATGAATTTGTCTACCTTGGCTCACTGGTAACGGCGGACAATGATACCAGCCGTGAGATTCGGAGGCGTATTATCAGCGGAAGTCGTGCTTACTATGGGCTCCACAAGCAATTGCGGTCGAGCAGACTAAGTCCCTGTACAAAGTGCACCCTGTACAAGACGCTTATTAGACCGGTTGTTCTCTACGGGCATGAAACATGGACAATGCTCGAGGAGGACCTGCGAGTGCTCGGAGTTTTCGAACGACGAGTGCTAAGAACGATCTTCGGCGGCGTACAGGAGAACGGAGTATGGAGGCGGAGGATGAACCATGAACTCGCACAGCTCTATGGCGAACCCAGTATCCAGAAGGTGGCTAAAGCTGGACGGATGCGATGGGCAGGGCATGTTGCAAGAATGCCGGACAACTGCCCTGCAAAGATGGTGTTTGCCTCAAATCCGGTAGGAACAAGACGACCAGGAGCGCAGCGAGCAAGATGGTTAGACCAGGTGGAGCGAGATCTGGCGGAGAGTACTCGGTGTCCGAGGAATTGGAGAGCGGTAGCCCTCAACCGAGTTACATGTAGAAATTTTGTTCAACAGGCTTTGTCTTAGGACGGCAAGCCACCTAAGTAAGTAAGTAAGTAAGCTTGGCTACTCAATAGAGCATTACCGGGTATGGCCACGTGGAGGCGCTAGGTAGGGGCTTGGGATAGCTAGAGCTATATTGGACGCTCCTCATTTGCCTTCCCCATTTCATACCCAGGTTTCGTATTCTACTAAGACGCTCCAAAAACTTCAGTCAAAGCATTCAGTGTGAAGCGCAGGTTAAAACTGTCTAGCATTACGGTTTACGGGTCGATCTGTCAAACTGCGCGTAAAATAAACGTTTACCCGCCGAGAGCCGGGGTGGCTCTTGAATCAAGAATATCTCTCCACTATAATAGTGCTTGGTCCTAGGCCACCCGTCGCCAAATCGTTGAACGTCTCGACACATGCAAGTCGGCTTCGACCTGGTCGAGCCATCTAGCACGCTGGACCCCTCTATTCCTGTTGCGGTGCGGTTCTTGAAGAGAACGGATTTCACTGCACAGTCGTCCGGCATCCTTGCGACGTGGCCGGCCCACCGTAGTCTGCCAACTTTCACCAGGTGTACGATGGAAATCTCTCCAAGTAGTGCCTGCAACTCGTGGTTCATATGCCACTCCCTAATATCTGTTTGTACTCCATCAAATATAGTCCGCAACACCTTTCGTTCAAATACGGTAAGTGCACGTATGTCTTCCGTAAGCAAAGTTACTTTCTCAAGTCCGTAGAGGACTACCGGATTGATTAGCGTTTTGTACATTGTCAGCTTTGTGCGGCGGCGTATCCTTCTCGATCGAAGCGTCTTGTGGAGGGAAAAGTACGCTTCCAGCTTGGATGTGTCGTTGAATCTCCTTACTCGTATTATTATCGGCGGTGACCAGAGACCCCAATTATACTAATTCGTCAACCACTTCCAGTTTATCGTCGTCAATAGTCGCTGTTCGTGGGAGGTAAGCATTGTTTTCTCTGAGCCTCTTCCTACCATATATTTGGCTTTTGACGCATTGATTTGTAACCATACGTTACGCTCTTCGAAGATTGCCCTGAAACGACTTCTTTCAGCTGCCTTGCTATGAACAACGTTGCATACTCATCGATCTCGACCTTTTGAACACTCGTCGCGATGTGATCAGAGCATTTGCTGTTGCCGATTTGCTGACATCGAGAGTCCCGAAACGCGCACGTAGCACATCACTCGCTCCAGGGTAGCTTTGATAAGCCGCGTCAGTTTGTCCGGGGAACCATACTCGTGCATTATCTTCCGTAGCTGTTTGCGTCCACCCTTATGGCATGCTGCCCTGAAATCTGCGAAAATATGTGTGGCCACTTTGTAGTCCCAACATTTCTGAAGGAGTTGTCGGAGAGTAAAAATTTGATGCGTAGTAGCACGGGTCCCCATAAAACCCGTCTGATACTGCCCTACGAATTCTGCTATTGCTATTGCTATTGCTGCTATTGAACTGCTATTGAAGATAGACGACGTAACAAAATCTAGGAGAGCACCTTGTAGGTAACGTTGACCAGCGTAATGCCGCAGTAATTACAGCAATCTAGCCTATTGCTTTTTTGTATATGGGACAGACACTACTCCCAAATCCTTGAAATTATCCAGTGAAGTGCCGTTGCTAGCGGTTCTTGGCCCTTTTCGAAGAGTTCTGTCAGGAGTTGGGCCTTTTCGGCGGCTCTAATATTCTCTAGCTGACCGATTTAGTAGTCGGATCGGGAGCCGGCACGCTGTTATCGTTTGTAGGTACTCTTAGGCCCCGTACAGAGTAAACGCGACAGCGACGCGACACGACTTCGCTCTCATGTTGCTAAATGAACAGTCCTGCTTCGGGCGAAAAAGGGCTGCGCGTATAACTACAGCAAGAAATGTCGCGTCGCGTCGTGTGTCGCTTGCACTCTGGCGGTACCCTTAGGCTAACTTCTGTTGCGTCTCCTTCTGTTATATCGCCGGTGAGATGCTCATCGAAGAACAGCAAAAATAGATACGTGCTTTTACGTTTCATAATTGTTCATAACAGATTATTACCTACTACTAGCAATCCTTTTCTGCCATAGCATAAACAAAACGATAGTGGCAACAAGTACTGAAATCAGTAAAAAAGCAGCTGGACTCTGACGACCTTCACCTTGAAGCTTCGCTCGATCAGTGAACCCCCGATTGGGTAAAGAGGAACGATAGGGGAATTGTGTATAACGTGCTCTCCCTGGCCAATTTGTCCCCCCCTTAGTTTTTCCCTAAACAAGCGAAATTAAAATGCAAAACCGCCCAGAAATGGTTTGATGGAACCAGCCTACTATGCAAGTATGACAGTTGTCACATGATGTAAAAACAAAACAGAAATAAATTTGCTTTTGAGCAGCTTCCGATGGAACTATTTGCGTTTTTTCCATAAGCTATTTTCTTGTCAAAATCTGTAAACAACCGGCTGTTGCGATTCGATTGCATGAAATGACCTTCAAAAAGACATTCCTGCCAAAAAAGACGGTATGAAACGCTTGATTTGCTTTAGCGTTTAATATTTTTTCAAATCAGTGAAAGCAGGCCAATATTCCCCACATGAAGTGGTGCAATTTGCACCAGACAAATGTGGCTATATACATAATGAAATAGATCTAAGTTGAAATCAATTGCCAATTTTCAACTCAATTAGCATTGTAGGTAGATTAACCGTGGTGGGAATAATTTATTACCAACGTCTAAATTCCAGGTAATTCAACTACCAGGTGCAAAATGCCACAGCTGCGGTATAATGTGCCCCATGCAGAAAAGAAAAAATGCACCAGAAGGCCGAAACTAGGTTTATTTTATATAAAAATACGATATTTTGAAAGCAGCGGAAATAGTTTTACTTTCTACAAAATAGACGTCTATCACTGGTAGAAATACTCAAATTACCGCATTGGGCATATTATACTGCAGGTGGGGCATTTTACCCTGCGCAGACGAGAAACACAACATTTAGGTGCTTTTATTAAATAATTCCTAGCATATTTATTCCACAATATAAAATGAAATAAACAATTGCAATTGATTTTCAGCTCAAATACCAACATATACTAGTAGTTATAACGTTAATTTGGGGAAGCATAACATATATATCAATTTCTCCATAGGGGGGAACATTATACACCTTTCCCCTACAGGGTCATTTGAAGCGTTGCTGCAATGACCTTAGCTTATATAATTTTAACCTCTTTTCACTTCACACCTTGTCCCATTCTGTTTCGACATTATCAACACCTTTTTCATTACTTTCTCCTACCGTCCTCTCTGCGATTGTTAAAACTACAATTATAAAAAAAATAAAGACTACTTTTGCATAAGCAGTTTTCATATCAGAGAGAATTTTCTTTTGTTAAGTTCTAAAAAATAAATTATCAATGCAGTAAGAAGTGGATATCATTTATCACAGCAAAGTTACTGAATATATTTCCAAAATTCCTACTAATGAGTTATGGAAGCTAATTTACAAGTAAACTCAGAGCAATCAATTCGAACTGAATACTTACATGAAATGATACCGTTCTAACAATGGACCCCGTTAAAAATGAAATGTGCCAAAATCGAACATAAGCTCCTACTTTGCATGAATTTTTCGATTTGTAAAGCATGGTTGCATGCTGCACTTTTCACTGCACGATGATGCTAATGATAAGAAGATCAAACTGCCCATTTGTGACAAAACAGATGCGGTGTGAATTTTTATACAGATTCGTTTAAAAACACGTTCTTCACGGTTAATTACTAAGAAAGTGCCATCAAAGTATTCATTAAGATGCAAGCAGCAAAAGAGAAAGATATCAGTTGGATTTTTTTTAAATATTTGTTAAATACCTAACTTTACAAAATAGAAAACAAAAACTACAAGATTTTCTTTGTCTGCACAAAACGTATCTAATGTGATATATATTATCACAATTAAGCATTCAAAACGATCTATCTAAGTGTTTCAGTAGAGTGATTCAATTATTAACCATTACGTATCAATTATCATCTCATATTGATTTTCGTCTTATATTGAAATGCTTGTATGAGAGGTTTTCTGCGAGGTATCTGTAAATATTTATAACTAAATCTAGTATTTATGAACGACCTTTGAAAGAAACTGATGTAAATATAATGATGATAAATACTCCTTCATATCTTGTACAATTTTGGTTGTAATACGGCGTTTGAAATCTCGATTATTTGGCTTGGAAGAGTGAGAAAATTTGCCAAATACAAATAAATTATTTTGGCTAACACCTGTTGCAGAAAACTTCGAAAGGTTAATGTAAAGCAAAACGACATGTTCTGCCCTTACAGTTTGAACGATGTTGGAATCAAAAACGAGAATTCCATCGGGTTCGCGCTTGCTGGTTAGTGTTTAATAATGCAAACGGAAAACAATTTGATCACGAAAGTTACAAATATGTCGGTACAGGTTTGTTCAAAACCCTTTACGTCAACAAATGTGTATAATGATGGAAAGGTTTTTGCTACTTGAAATATTAATGATGACTTTTCCCACAGATCATTCACCGACACGGCAGGAGTCCATTGCACTCCATTTCTCGTAATTTAAGAAGGAATCCTGACCATTCCACATTGTGTTTTCAAACCCGCTCTTTGCCGATGCTGTTGCTGCTGCGCTTGTTTGGTCTTCTGCTTAATTTTCCTAAAAAAGCACTAAAAGACGTTCCTCTACATTGGGAATATCACACACAATTGGACAATTGCTCTCGTTTTGTCTTATCTTTTTGCTTTTTTGTTGGTATGTTCTGCAGAAATCTCCTGCCATTTATTTCATCAGCACGTCAACCCATTTGATGTATTGCTCTCGGAAATAAAAGGACTCTGAAATTGGCTGCAGCAGGTTTCATACCCAACTTATCGCGATGGAGCGCAGGAAAGCGGCTACGAAAAGGGGATGGAAAATTTCTTCTTTCCAAAATGAAGAGTCGCCATAATTAAAAGCATTCATTCGCTCGACTTAAAGCGATCTTCCGAAGCTAGTCTTTGAGCATTGCAAGGGAAGGAAATCGAAGTAAAGCAATTTGGCCTTTTTTTCTCAATTACGGTGTCCTTTTTGCGGTTACACTGTAGCTTTGCACCAGACTGCCAATATTGAAACGCGCAGAATAAAAATTAAAATTTTAAATTGCGAGAAAACGTTTTTCTTTCGAATTACAATTTTCCCCTTCCCCCTTTCTGTTGGTCGTTATGGTTGCAACGCACGTGTTGTGGCGAAAGGAGGAAAAGAATGCCTTGTACATTTGCCGAAAGTCTCTTGCGCTACATGTTGCCAACCGAGCAAGCAAAAAGGCACATTTCTGTTTAAATAAAATAGAGTTCAACGTATGAGAAATTAAGGAAAAATAAGCTGCTTTGGACGTGTTGGCCTGGATGCACTTTTGCTGCGAATCAACTTTTTGTCATCTTCATTCATCATGTATGCGTTGTGCTGCAAACTTGCAATTTGGTCATTCGCATTGATGTGAATCTAGAGATAATGATTGCACTTGAACTCCGTTGTTTTTTTTTTGAAGACAATAGCTACGGTGAACGAACTTCAAAAATAGAGCTGCCCAAGTGCTGAGGCAGGCGGAGCATGACCGGCTGCCTGCGGTGTCGTTTTAATTATATTTGCAGCTGTCATACCGTCGATGGGTCCACCAGACCGCCGAACTTGTTCGGGAGAATTTGGTGAATATTGCGGTGAATACTGAAACTGAAGCATCAAATCAGGTAGACCGTACATTATACAGCAATAGAAATAACAAAGTTTGGAGAATAAGTTGGTAATAAATATTACTATCTTTCTCTCACACTAAGGTAGGTACTAAGGTTCTTAGAAGCATCCTGAAAAACGACGATTACATGAATTTAACCTGTTTTTTGTTAACCTGGCCTGACCATCCACGCAATATGTACTGCAGAGAGAATTCCAAGGAATTAAATGGAAGCAGAAGCGATTCCTAATTCCTTTCAAATCCCTGAAATCAAGGGGAAGGCAGAAAGCATGGACCTCCCGTACCACATGCTTCCCATATAGAAAATGATTTATTTACAGTCGTTGAGAGTATCTATGCTAATAAAGGTTAGGTCCCTGGTGGATGACCCAGCTTGCACCAACTCGTATATCAATGTACATAAATTATCGTAAATATCTCCTAACAAATTCGAAATCGTAACTAAAGCTGGATAAAGTGGGACCAAGTTGATTTTCTATCGTATATAATGATAATAACTGACATACATACGATTTTCAGCACAAAATCGTATAGTAGTACGGAGCGACTCGCGCTTAATCGGATATTATCGTATTTAAATACTTATATAGTCGTAACGCTCAAAATTATTTGTAATCACGTACATCGCCTCCAAAATAGTACGGATATGCCAATTTAGCGCATCAAATACGATTTATTAGCATGTATATCTGTACGTAATGCCGATTTTTATCTTTTTTATACATATGAAAATGCTACTGTGTTACCTGACTCACTGCGCATAGCGTTGTATTCGCGGTATCTTGTTGGTTCGAAAGGTTTCGAAAAATATCGCCCTTGTATCGAAAATATCGTTGATTTTGATCACTAAAAATAACGTACTTAAACGTTATATTGCAAGTGCTAGTAGTACGCAATAATTGTATTGTGAAACTGAATTGTTAATTGTGCAACTTTTTACAAGTTAAATGCAATAACAAAAGCATAACTTATAAAAAATCGTTTGTTATCGATATTAGCTGCATATGCGTTATAAACGAATAAAGCGCATGGTGACGTTTTATTTCAATAACACGCATATTCGCAGTGAGTCAGGTAAAACAGTAGCTGGGGAGCTAACGGCATTTATACCAGTAGCCAGCCTGCAATTGGCCGAGGATATAGGACCTTACTTCGTCGTCTGAAAATAAATTAAAAACACTAGCCACCACAAATATTACTTGAAATTAACATGCGGATAATATTTGAAAATAAAGCCGTGTGGTTCAATGGTTTCCTTAAAACTATAGTTATAAGATTAGAAGTCGAAACCACCAATCCCGCACCTCCTAGCTCGACGACTTAATTAGAAATTGTAGTGTTTCCGCGTAAATTGTAGTTTGCCTGGTAAACGGCTGGATAATGCGGAATATAGACCTGATAGTGGTCGTTAGCCTCTTATCCAGTAACTCCGATCCCGACATCCTCGTAGTACCAGGCGGAATATGAGCAACCTTAGCGGAGATCGGGTAACCTACCCCGGTGGAAACTAAGGTCGTTTACTAATCAGGAAGGAGGTATAGTGAGTCTCGGCACTATAAGATGGCAGCTCCATCGCGAGACTCAGTAGTGCTGCCTTAGTACCTAAATAAAAAAAACTTACAAAATTCAAGCAAATTCGGAGCGGAATATTCGGCATCGACCTAGGCGACGGACCAAGGACGACGAATGGAAACTCGGTACTTGGAACTGCAGATCGCTAAATTTCGCAGGTTGCGAGCGGGTGCTGATTGAACAGCTTGAACCCCGCAAACTCGGCATCGTAGCTCTGCAGGAAATCTGTCGCAAAGGAGAGAAGGTATGGAAGATCCGTGGCGGAAAGGGCCAGTTTTACCAGAGCGGTGACACTACCAACGAGCTGGGAACGGGTTTTGTACTGTTGGGCGAAATGCAGGAACGCGTGATAAATTGGAAGGCGATCAATGAGAGAATGTGTGTATTGAGGATAAAGGGCCGTTTCTTCAATTATAGTATCATTAACGTGCACTGCCCGCACGAAGGTAGAACCATCGATGAGAATGAAGCGTTCTACGCGAGGCTGGAGGTAACGTAAGACAGCTGCTCGTCACGGGACATCAAGATCGTCATCGGGGATATGAACGCGCAGGTTGATTAGGAAGAAATGTATAGATTGGTGGAAGGACCCCATAGCCTGCACACCGACACGAACGATAACGGCCAACGATGTATAAACTTCGCAGCTTCCCGAGGCCTGGAAATCCGACGCACCTTTTTCCCGCGCAAGGATATCCACAAAACCACCTGGAGATCGCCTGATCAACGTACAATGAACCAAATTGACCATGTTCTCATAGGGGGCCGATTTTTCTCTAGCATTACGAACGTACGCTTCCGACGGGGTGCAGATATTGATTCAGACCATTACCTAGTAGCAGTACATGTGCGCTCAAAGCTGTCCACCGTATACCGGACACGTCAAAGCTGCCCTCCTCGGCTGAACCTCAGGCAGCTAGATAACCCGCAAGCTGCCGAGAAGTACGCGCGAATACTGAATGAGGCACTGCCTTCCTCCGAGGAGTTAGGTGCTTCAAACCTCGAAGACGGTTGGGGCAGAATACGCCCGGCCATCGGAGAGGCCGCTACCGCGGCACTAGGTATTGAGCCTCGGAGTACACAAAATGATTAGTTTGATGGGAATGCTAACAAGCGGTGGAGGGGAAAAAACTGCTTGGAAAAACTATCTAAGTATTGCCACTAGAGAGAACCTGGCCAAATACCGACGAGCTAGGAACCAGTTGACCACGATCCTGAGAGAGAAAAAGCGCCAAAAGGAGGACAGAGATCGTGAAGAATTAAAGCAACTATTCCGAGCTAATGACACGCGCAAGTTTTATGAGATGGTGAACCAAACTCGGAAGGGCTACATACCGAAACCTAAAATGTGTAGGGACGATGGAGGGAATTTAATTACAAACGAGCACGAGGTGGTCGACAGATGGAAGCAGTTCTTCGATGAACACCTTAATGGCGAAGTCGCAGAAAGAGGCGGAACGGAAATTACCTAGGAGTGCCCATGGAAGATAGTAATGTCCTAGCACCTGATCTCCAAGGAGTCATACGAGAAATCGGGCTGCTGAAGACCAATAAAGCCGCTGGGAAGGACCGCCTACCGGCAGAGCTTTATGCACATGGCGGAGAACTGGCGCTAGCAAATGATCTACACTGGGTTATTTCGAGAATTTGGGAGGAGGAAAAGCTACCGGAGGAATGGATGGAAGGAGTGGTTTGTCCCATCTACAAAAAGGGTGATCGGCTAGACTGCTGCAACTATCGTGGTATTACGCTGGTAAACGCCGCCTACAAGGTACTCTTCCAGATCCTGTTACGCCGGTTGTCACCGATAGCACAAGGTTTCGTAGGGAATTATCAGGCGGGTTTCATGGGGGCTCGCGCAACTACGGACCAGCTTTTACTATCCGACAGATCTTGCAGAAATGTCGGGAGTACAACGTGCCCACGCATCACATCTTCATTGATTTCAAAGCAGCATACGATACAGTCGATTGAGACAAGCTATGGCAGATAATGCACGAACACGGTTTTTTGGACAAACTGTTGCGACTGATCAGAGCTACATTGGATCGAGTGGTGTGTTTCGTACGCATCTCTGGGACACTCTCGAGTCCCTTCGAGGCACGGCGAGGGTGGAGACAAGGTGACGGTTTATCCTGCGTGCTGTTCAACATCACTCTTGAGGGGGTGATCCGACGAGCGGGCATCGAAACGAGAGGCACGATTTTTACCAAGAGTAGCCAACTTCTAGGCTTTGCAGATGACTTCGATATCATTGCCAGGAACTTTGCGTCGGCGGAGGCAATTTAAGCCAGACTGAAAGCGGAGTTTAGGAGAATTGGGCTAAAAATAAATGCGTCGATGACCAAGTACATGAAAGGAAGAGGCTCTAAGAAAACAAACGCGCGCCTCCCACGGACGGTAACCGTTGACGGCGACGAACTAGAAGTGGTAGAGGAGTTCGTGTATTTGGGATCGCTGGTGATCGCGGATAACAACACTAATAAGGAGATCCAGCGGCGCATCCAAGCGGGAAATCGGACCTACTTTGCCCTTCGTAAAACGCTACGATCAGGAAGCGTTCGCCGCCGCACGAAGCTAATAATGTACAAAACTCTTATTAGACCGGTAGTTTTTTATACACTTGAAGCCGTGACGCTGCTCACGGAGGACATACGCGCCCTTGCCGTGTTCGAGCTGCGGACGATATTTGGCGAAGTACAAACTGAAAGCGGAGAGTGGCGGAGGCGTATGAATCACGAGCTACAGGCACTGCTTGGGGAGACTCCAATCGTACATCTAGCGAAAGTTAGCAGGCTACGGTGGGCCGGACACGTCGTAAGGATGCCGGACGACAGTGCGACGAAAATTGTCCTGTTCAAAAACCCCACTGGCACCAGGAACAGGGGGGCCCAACGTGCACGATGGCTCGACCAGGTCGAAAGCGAATTGCGACTTCTGAGACGACTAGGAAATTGGCGACGAGTGGCCCAAGACCGAGTTGAATGGAGACGAGTGCTTGAAATAGCACGAGCCACCCCGGCTCTATGCTGCTGAAGAAGAAGAAGAAGAAGAAGGGTGCCAGCCTCAACGATAGGTGACGTTGAGGAGGCTACCAAGCAGCTAAAAACCAATAAATTGACCGGGAAAGATGGCATCAGAGCGGAACTTATAAAAATGGGACCAAAAAAGCTGGCTGATAGATAGAATTTGGGATACTGAATAGCTACCAAAAGAGTGGAAAGATGAGGCAATCTGCCCGATCTGGGCGACAAGTTGGATTGTGAGAACTATCGTGCAATCAGTGTTCTCAAAGTCGCCTGCAAAGTGCTGTCCTAAATCATTTCCGCCGGCTATACCAAATCGCGAACAGAAGGACGGCCAATAACAGATCAAATTTTTACATTGCAGAAGATCCTCCAAAAAGGTCGTGAATAGAGAATTCCCACTATTTATTCGTTGACTTCAATGCTACATATGATACCATCGACCGAAAAGAGATATGGAAAATCATGGACGAGATCGGATTCCCCAGGAAAATGAACAAACTTATTTAATCTACGATGGATGATATACAGTGCTGTTTTCGGATTGTAGATGGATTGTCGAGTTCATTCAGGAGGACTCGAGGAGGAGGACCTGCCAGTGCTAGGAATTTTCGAGAATCGAATGTTAAGAATGATTTTCGATGGCATACAGGAGTATGGAGGCGGAGGATGAACCATGAACTCGCAGAGCTCTATGGCTAACTTAGTATTTAAAAGATGACTAAAGCTGGCCAGATACGATGAGCAGGGCATGCTGCAAGAACGCCGGACAACTACCCTGCAAAGATAGCGTTTGCTTCAAATCCGAAAGCAATCAATACGGCGACCAGGGACGTAGCGAGCAAACTGGTTAGACCTGGTGGAGAGTACATCAAGCAATTGGAATCGGAGAAATTTAGTTCTTCAGACTATGGCCTAAGACGGAAAGCCAATTGAATCAAACCTTGTTATTATTAATAGAATTGATACGGCGAGATCTTAAAATGATGCGGAACAAGGCGAAAGCGCGATTCGGACCGAATGTATGAATAATAGAATGATTCGTACGCGTACGTACGGTTTGTTAGATTTACTACAACGAACTGATGACAATTTTTCTCTTTTCTCTATATGATACTAAGTGTTTCCCGCGTGCCTCGTCCTGCGCCTAATTATTCGTAATTTCCATTAGTATACATATATATATGCTTTCTCATCCATTCTTTTACGTCTGAATACATTAAATATTTCCCTGTTAAAATTTAACCGATAGTAGTATGAGAGTTTTGACATTCCTTGTAGTTTTTTTTCCCTAAATGTTGCTTTAATATGAATTAGATAAGTCAGAAATTCTTTCTTAAGAAAAAGTATAAATTTCTTTTTTAGAAGTTTTTGTTACGTATTACTTAATAGATTAAATATTTTAAACTTCAGCTCAGACAATTCAAATGTAATTCATTTCCTAGCAGGCAACAAAGAAATTCTAATGCAATCAATGACATTCCACGTTACCGGCAAAATCCTTTCATTTGACCGTAGATCGTTTTAACCGCACCAATCAAAGTGAGTGCAATGACTATCGTAGTGAACGAAATAAGCATATTTTTATTCTCAACTGACTGCATTCTTCTGGGCGAGTACTCCAAAGCTAGTGAGACCATTCCTGTAAAATGCAAATACCATTTGTATAAAAAAATAGAATGCTTTTATTGCCGCTAATGCCTTTTGATCAATTCATGTTATCTTTCATTAAACTGATGTAAACAAAATAAAGCGAATTAAATCAGTTAAACATTGATACTTACCAATGACAAATGCTACTATACCGGTCAGATAATGGCAAAGTTTCACATAGATAGGCCGAATAATATGCCTTATTTTTGCAGCAAAATATGAAGCAATTCCATTTAACATTGACAACAGAATAAACACCATTGAAACAAGGCCTGTAAAAAGGTAACATTAAAAAAGCTTGTAAAAGTTACACCGCGCAAATATGTTCTCTATCTACCGGTGATGGCATGGTCGGATTTGAAATGTGCCCGTTTGTTTTGCTCCTTTGAGTAAATCTCAAGGCCAGTACCGACAAATATAGTAACGAATCCAATCGCTTGTAAAATCCAGTGCAGGTGTCGTTTTGTACCAGCATCATTCATCGATGTCCATGAGTTGGATGAATATAAAGTTAGAAATGATTCCGCCATAAAGAAGTGGTACTGTGAAAGATCGTCACGTTGAACACTTCTTCTCACCAAAAAAAACAGGATTGAACTTACCCCAATGGCACACAGGAAAATATGCCAGGAGAAAATGTTGGAAAAACCGTTCATGTACGAAACGTAGGATAAATATATGGTAACATATCCGATCAGAACGTGGTTTATAGTATTAAACAGAACTTCCACATATTTAACCGTCGTTTCGGTGGAGCTTGGGGTCGACCCGGTGTTGGTTGCCATATCGTTCGTGGATCACTGCCGGACATAACTGACTCTTCGGCAACGGTTTAGTAAACCCTTATACAATCAGCTGGTGTTTCAATTGATCTGAATACCACTGATACCACATTTATCGCGTCTAAAGCAGGTTACGTGCTACTGATCCAACGCATTCTTATCATAGCACTTTTTCGCAGAGAGGGCTATAAATGATCTGATTGTAATTGAATTGCACGACTATCTGTCCAAACAGTCGGTAACTGACCATCCGCAATGTTGGCTGCGCGGAGTTGTGCTCCGATTAGTTACATAAATTCTAGTGATTGAGTTTATAGGTGAATAAGTGTAGTGGTGTTCAATAAATTCGTTAATTTGACCAAATTCACGTGATTTTACTGCTAAATTATCACATAAATCCGTAATGAATATCCAGATATTAACCGCTGAACTTAGATCCAGAACGCGGGCTGGTCATCGTAATACATTGCTGCTTTTTGCAAAAATTTTGTATAAAACAAATCTCATAAATTCCAAAAATTCACGCAAAAATAGGTAGCTCCGTAGAGCACAACCGCGTAAATTTCAAAAATCGCATAAAAATAGATTTACTTTCCGGGAGTCGTCGAAGCAGAATTTTGTAGCCAAATTGATGTGCATACTAGCGACGCACCGTGGGATGAAACCCAAATATAGGCGGACAAAAGTAATTACGCTAAAACCGTTACTCCTAGGTATATAGTATATTTGGAGTAAATTTGTTATTTTAACTTCAGTAAAGTTAAATAACATTAAATTTTGAGTAACTTTGCTAAAGAAATGAAAGTTCTATCTCCTATGGTTGATGGGCTGGAGCTATTTAAAGTTTTTTGGTCGGGGTGTACAAGAAAATTCGTTTTTTCTTTATATCTCCTTTCATGTTTATTTCTCACAAGTCATGCTTTCTGAGCACTTTCACATGCATAGAAAACGCACATTTTGTTTGAAAGAATCAAGCTGCTATCTCCTTCGGTTCCGAAACTACAGGCATTTTTTATAAAAAAATATGCTTTTTCCAAATGTCAATAACATAAAAACTGCTCAAAACCAGCAAATCAAATTTTGTACAGATGTTTAGTAATATATTGGCCTCCAAAATTAATAGAGATCACATCGGTCCAGGTCGATCTGGCAGGTGTTGTGGGTTCGAAACCGGCTATAATCTCAGATTATGGCTTGGTCCGATCCATGCACCTTCCAGCATTGGACAAAAGGTAGGAGTCATAACAAAAACTTGTTAAGCGTTAAGCTACCAATAACCCCCCCCCCCTCACCTTTCCACTCTTTCCCCTCCATTTAAATTTTTTTTTCATAATTTTCCCCTGCCTACCCTTCATCAATTGTAGAACCACCGTTTCAAAAAAATATTCATAAAAATCCGTTTTAAATTGAAAGAGCTAACGGCGTTCAAAATCCTTCCTTCTTTCGTGAGCGGCCCTAATTCTAAATAGTTTGATAAAACGTAGTTTTACGTCAAAATCCGCATGGTCGAAGTAGCAGTGGTTCTCCGCCTCTTATTCAGCAACTCCTATTCCCACTTTCTAGTGGTATCAGCCGGGATATGAATAACATTAGCGGAGAGCGAGTAACCAACCCCGGTGGAAACTAAGGTCGTATGCCGACAAAGAAGCAAATACTCATGTGGATGCTAAGTGTTGTCAACCCTGAGCGATCCGTTGCTCAAGCAGCAATTTAAGTTATCCTAAGCAGCAATTTAAGTTTTATTATTCATAACGTTTTTATAACCTCTTGAAGAGTCAGGACATTAGGTCAAGTACGTTTATTACGCTCTGCTGGGAGCAGTAAGAAACTGACTTTCTTTTACCTTCACTTCATATATGAAGTGGCTTGTTTCATTTGTTCAACAGAACGTTTCAAGCAAGCGTCAGCTGAAGTTGGTGACTGTTTCAAGTGACGACGACTGAAGGTCAGGAACGATTTGTCGATATTGGCTAGGTTGTTTATAATATGCGTTACATTGCAGGAAATGTTACTCAAATTCAATTCATTTGCATTCAAAGTTGCTGGCTTTCTACTGATTATTTGATAGAAAATACAAATGAAACTTTAAAATCGATCGTTATCATGAAGTGAAACCCGTTTCACTAACGCTGATTAAACTAGTATTGAAGTGAAGCGGTGCTGCTTTAGTTTAAACCGAAGCTTCATTGCTTCATTGTTGGGTGATGATTTACAATTGAAAGTGAAGTTGTCGGGCTCTGGTTTGTATATTAATGGAACCATAAAGTTAACAATTTTAATGCAAGTTGATATTAAAGAAAATAAAACAACTTTTTCCGATTACATTCCACTACAGTGGACCCCCGTTCGTTTGAACGATTCCTCATGCAAACTAACGGGGTTACTTTTTAATTTGAACAACTGGCAACCCGAAATATGCTGAAACCTGTGTGAACTGGCCGCCCTGATCTTTGTTATTGTTTTGGTGGTTTGTTTTAGTTGGCAGTTGCAAGTGCGAATATTGCATTTTCCGATCGGATTTCTCTCTTAATCGTTAGGAAAACGAAATGTGAAACCGATTAAACACGCTAGGTCAGTACAAACGAATCGTGTTTATGTGCATTGTCTGCATAAACAAATGATGTCATGTTGAGAATGACATTTGAACCATTTTTAATTTGCACGTCGTGCAAACCAACGGGGTTCAAATTAAAAAGTGTTCAGATTAAAAATGGTCAAACGAACGGGGGTCCACGGTATTCATATTTATTCGTGACAGTTACGTATTTCGCCTACGACTTGCAGGATTCATCAGTGTCTGTTTCCACTAAGACGCTCCAAAAACTTCAGTCAATTATTCCAGCTTGACAAGCAACCGCAATAAGATCAACTTTGATTGGTGCGCCATATTGTATTGCTACGCGATACTTATTGTAACTTTATAAGAGATGTGGCGCCGCCAACCACTTTTATCCACCTCCACGACATCGCTATCTTGGTCTACAGAGTTTGACAGTACCGCTTATAATAGGAGTTACTTTCGATTAAGCCTAAGAAAATATCGATTTATGTTGCAAATCTCTATATTTTACACATTTTTCAAAACAGATTTGAACGTCCGTTTTTCTTTTATGGACCTTGTGATTTACAACAGGATAGCGACCGGGTCCATTAAAGGAATTATAGTGTATTTTGCATGAAGAGGGTCCATTATTGGTGACATTTTGCATTGTCAACCATAAAATGAACCCTATAGCTTGCTGAAAATAACGATTTTAAGGCATTAATCATTAAATTCATCAGAAATTTCATAAACCGAACTGTGTGGTATGTTTAGTACTTTCTGTTTCATGTCATATATCCTCGGAAATAAGAAGCACAAGCTAATAAACGCCGAAACTGTACCCGAGGTCCATTATAGGTGAAGGGTTCACTATAGGTTAACTTACCCTATAGAACCACAATAAATGTGCTTTATTCGATTTTAACGGTTTTATTACGGTTTCATGGCTAGCTATAAGGTTTCGACTTGTATCATCTTGGTATTGCGCAACACCATGATAAAACCATAGGTAATAATACATGTCGCAATAAAACCTTTATAAAAACCAAATAAAACCAAGCGACTTTAGAATTGTTGATTGGTATATAAGGGGCAGCTCTTGACGGCTTGACACTTCCTCAAGCTAGAGAGCGCCTGTACTCTAACTTAGGAGCGGCTCGCGACAGCATCTGATGGCGGCTGAATTAAGATACGAGTTGTCTCTGCACCAAAGCTACGACGGCAGGGCCGTTACGAGACTCGGTAGCGTGGCCCTAGTAAGGCAGCATATCTAAACAAAAGTTACTACGAAAGATCAAGAAAATTCGGCATGTATAAAGGTGACGAAATAAGGGCATGGAATGAATGCTTGATCCCTGGAACTGCAGATCGCTGACTTTTATGGGTAGCGACAGCTGGAACCCCGAATGTTGGAAAGCTGTCGTGGCACTGTAGCAGATCTGTCACATGGCGAGAAGGCTTGAATGCCGACACGAACGATAACTGACTACGGGGCATGAACTTTATGCCTTCACGACACTTGGGAAGTGTGGTTTGTCCTAAAAAAAACGGGCGATCAACTCGATTACTGTAATTACGCTGACCAATAATACCCACAATGTGCTCTTCCAGATCTTGTTATGTAGTGTATCCCCAATAGCAAGCGATTTCGTAGAGGATTACCAGGGCAGCTTTATAGGGGCCCGCGTTATTACGGATCGCATTTTTTCACTCCGACCAACCGACCAGTGAAGTCGGGAGTACAACGTACCCATGCATTATTTTGTCGAAAATTTCAGGGCAGCATACGATACAGTCAAGCGCGAAGAGCTACAACAGATAATGCACGAGAACGATGATAAGCTGATGCGTCTCATTACAGTTTATATGTATGGACATTATCGCAGTATTTTGATCTATTGTGATATCGTCCAGGTGTGTTGTTCTGTACTCCATACTCCGTTTTTTACAATTTCTCAAATGATTGAGCGAATTGTCTACTATCCGTGGTTGAGTGTCGGTATTTTATCCTTTTTGTTCACCATGTTTTTACTACTTTTCAACCAATCTCGCTCTCTAGAGCCAAGAACTGCGGAGACTAATTATAATTTGCGTTTGGGCAAGAGGTTACATTAAATGTCTCGAGCCAGTATCATTCTTATAACTCGCCCTGGCTAGAAGCTTCATCATCGGTAAAGTAGTGTTCAGCACAAATGGAGGATGTATGTGAGTTGTATCGTAAACATCAAACGAAAATGTGTGACATCGCCTCATGCATCTTTAAATACGTAAGGCTTTGGACTGGTTGTTCGCTAAAAACTATGAAGGCAACTAGCGCGCACTGGTTAGCATATGTGTTGTAGAACAAAGTTGAAACATTTTTAAAGGATATGTCTCATAGTAATGTGTAGAACATTTAATACAATCCTACTAATTGCCGTCCTAGAAGCAGTCTCTTTTTAAGCAAACCCTTTAGACTTTCATCCACATCAATGGCAAATACTCCCCAAAAATGACAAACAGTTGAACCAGTTTTTTAGCCCTAGTGATGTAATGCTCGCACATGTTTTTCCGTGTACAAAATTACCTCAAGTAACTTTTTTGACAAATTTATCCACTTACGGGATTCCTGATATAACGATTACACCGGTACTGGTATTTACTGACGAGATCTGGAATTGCAGTAGGTAGTTCTATTCTGTGTTGTACTTATAAATTCTATACGCTTTTTACAAGCTGAAAATAGTTTAAGTAATCATGAGTGAAGCTCAGTTTGCGAAATGCTTTGATGAGGTAACATTCATTTATATAACCCTCTGATATTTGGAGAACAACTCCCAGTCCCAGCGCCGTAGTGCATTTCATCCGAAGTGCATCACCGGGCTGGACAAATGCTATTAGTCAAACAATGACGATCACTTCTGATAGTGGTACGTCATCTTGACAACATAGCTATAACAAAACGGGGGATATATCACAATAGATCAACCAAATGGTCGCAGTGATAAAAATACCCAACACGGAAAAAACGACATTGCCCTAAGCTGTATGCCGTTAAATACCCTGCATGATCTTTAAAGACAAAACTTTTCCTTTCTGAATAGTCACAAAAAATACCTAATTTTCGGTAGGACTGAGTTTAATTTGATTGAAAAACTAAACGTTTTGGAATTAATTCAAAAGATCATTTAAAAAATAGTTTTAACTGGGTGTTACTTAAACGAATTTTCAGTCGTATTTAGTATGAGAATCAAATCCAGTATCGGGTGCATCGGCTGTGACGCCTTAGTACAACTCTGTTCAGCCCACAATTTTATTATATTTTATATTTCTGACTTAATATGATAGCTTGGCTAGACGATATGATTTGTGTTAAAACTTTCTGAATTTCCGAAAAATTTTGTAGAGAACTTCAATTCAGTTTCATTTCGTGTCACAGAGTAAGCTCAGATTTTGAGAACATTAAATATTTTATTTTTCGGACAGTTTTCCTTCGCCTTAAGTTTTTTTCTGACTTTGCTCACTATACACGCCAAAGCACCTGTTCACATTCACGGAATTCGAATACTTCTTTTCCCGGAGTTTCCCGGACCTGGAATCGGATATGTCAGCGAGGATTGACAGTATTTTTAACGAAACTATTTATTCAAGCTTTTCACTAAAACTGTATTTTACATTCTCAATAAAATGACCGGCGTGACAAATTCCATAGAGTGTTGAGAGGAATAATGATACGGAAGCTACGCGACCGTAGCTTTCGTATCGCTTAACCGTCAGCCAGAAAGTTTGTGTACCTTGATTGTCTTGAACAAAGTTTCTATTTTTATTATTACTGTAAAAATCACCCAAGCACTGTTGGTCGGTTATCCAGTTTCATTACAATATGTTAAAATTTAGTTTACGCATAAATCACAATTTTCGTCTAAATTTAAATAATAAATTTGGCCGAAAGGTTTTTTTTTGTAATTACAAATAAAAACATTGTCTAAAATATTAAATTTTAGGTGTAAATATACTGCTGTGTGCTTTGTAAATATAAGTTAAAATTTTCGATTTTTCAAAATCACTAATTTTTCTAACTAACTTTTTCAACTCGTTTAGATCACAATTTTTGTTTGAATAAATAGATTTTCCTCGTGTCAAAAATCGTTTGCCCTCAGCAGCAATGTTTGTTTCAATACGTTCGTTTCGTTCGTCTTAAAGCAGCTTGGCTGCACAATTTAATTTCAGCATATTGAAGAAAGATACAGTTTTTTGTTTATATTGATAGTTAAGTCGAAGCAGACATGGACAATTACGGTTCGATCGCCGGGTGGACGTAACATAAGTAATGCTGTTAGTGTATTTACAATTGTTTGCGTTGTTGGTTCTTCTGTGCTTGAACGCTGTGTTACTTACTAGACTATGCTACCACTTGATTAATTATAAAGATGGGGATATTCTGTAGATTGTGTTTTGTTGTTACCATAATTGTATAGTGAAACTAAAAGTAACAGGAATAGGGCTTGAGGAAGATAACGCAAAGAAAAAGACAAATAGTGAACAAATAAACCCCACCACCAATTAAAATCACTGTCCACGAATACCGGCTACGGAATGTTACTGTTAAATTGAATGAGAGTATGCAATAAATCACATTTACTTGAGCTTATGTTCTGGTTGTTTGTAATGGATTAAAAGCTACGTGCAAATAAATCCTCGCTGCTTGATTCGTTTGTTTCTATCATAAAACTATATATCAAACAAAAAACGTAATCATTAATGCATAAAAACAAATCCATTAAATTATAAGGAATTTTTCGTACGGCATTGTTTTTAAATCCAAATTCAAAACCAATGTCAAGCATTAATTCGTCATTAATCGAGAATTTTCACCACCTAACGTTATGTAATTACGGAAAGCATAGTTCAACTATTGATATTGCTGCCACCATTGAGTTGGTTGTGCGCCATTTGGAGGATATCCTTCTTCTCCTTCGGGAACCGTAGCTCTCTTCCAGCCAGCCGGGCAGTCTCTAGTTCTCTTTCGGCAATCGCCAGTTCCCTACTGAGCAATCCGGGGTTTTCGTGTTCTCGTTCTATCCAATCCAGAGCCATTTGCTGTCGCATTTCGTCGTCCAGTGATCGGTTGGAGTAGTGTGCGACCACCTCCTGCCGGGAGCATTGTCTCTCGCGCATGGCCTTCAGAGATCCGTTCCAATGGAGCAGCTGGAAGACGGTCATCAGTTCCTGGAACTCAAGCATCGTGCGACCTTTGTTGGTTTCCAACATGAATCTGAAGAGAAGAAACGTTACTTGTTGGCAGATATTTGTGCTATATGATTTTATAAAATTACCTGAAGGCTCCGATTCCTGTATCCGGTCCATCTTCTTCGGGATTCTCTCCTTTAAACGATGCCCGTGCTTCCTGCACTGCCTTTTCAATAAAGTCATCACTGATTCTGCGGGACGGATGTTCATTGAATACAGAATTCATCAAGGCAATCTTTGCGGAACTCCGTCGAGCCTCTGCTTTTGTTGGACAATTCTGGAAAACCAAACCTCGGTTAGTCAGCTGGAATTTACCTATGATCGAAAAAAAAACTCTAGTACTTGAAAACTTCCAAAACAGCTGCCTCCTGGCAATGTTACATAGCAGACGTAGGGTTGACTCGTTGATGGGATGGATTCGTATATCACTAGTGCGCCATTTTTAAGCTCCGCTCCCCGTGCGGCTTTCATTTGCCAAAATTCTTGCAGTGCTTCAACGACATTTACTGTGAAAAAAGAAATGAAATACGATTGAAGCTGTTAGTTGTGATTTGCAACTTCATCAGTGTGAATGTTTAATATATGTGTGGCCGAAATAAAAGCTCAAAGTTTTGATAACGAAACCTCAAATTTTCGGTTGGCTATAGAACAAATCAGATTTTTGGTTATGTTGGTTGGTTTGGTTAGTTCACCGAAGAGTAAAGGCATGCCTCGCAGCATACGTCATCTTTATAACACCTGTTTGTAAGACACATGTTCGACTTTGATTGCAGTTTGCCTATTCCTTTCCCTTTTTACCGGAGGCCTTTTCTTTCTTTTATTATATCTCACTCGTTACTTTGGTGATGATAAAACTTTATTAGTTACCTAAAGTAGCCAGTAATATATTTTTTATGTTTTGATCTTGATTTTCTCCTCGCCATAATGAGGCATTTTGTATTCGAATATGATATCAATATTTTATTAACTAATGTAAAAAATTTAGTTTCCGCTTTGAAAAATGTGTTTCGGTTAAGAGTAATATCAACAGGGTCAACAGGTATTTAATGTGGAATAACCTTTCTTATGGCTTTTTCTTCGAAAGAGAGAAACCTGCCTCGGTTTCATTTCTGGCAGCAATCATGAGAAGAATTTGGGACAAAATACTGGAAACCGAAGCATTAACATGCGATTTCAGAAGACTTTTGCGTTGTACTCTGGCTCTGAAAGCGTAACGAAACGTAATGACAAATCGTGTGGCTAACTTTTGTATCGAGGCTAGGATCTTGAGCTCCTATAGAAACAAATATAAGCCGCAATTTTCCACATTTTTTAAATTTTTGCCATGAGAAGTTTACATAGAAACGACGAAAAGGTGTTTATCCTAGATGCCCTTTTCGTTTGTTTATACAGTTTACCTATAAAAATGTGAAATTTACTTCATGAAAAGTTGAGTTTACAGCACATATTTGTTGACTTTGTTTTTCAATTCTTGTCACTATGCTGGAAACCTACCCAGAATTTTAAAAAGTGGAAGTTTCATTTGCTAGAATCCTGGAAATTAAAGCCGCCATGTTGTATTATATCCCCTATTAGGTATCTTAACTACGCGTTTTGCCTTATCGGTAAAATATCTGTGTATAGGCCATTATAATTTTTTTGCATATTTTCGACGTAGAACTATGTCTTACGCAAGGTTTGGGACGGAGTGTTATTCCGAAAAATCACAAAAATGTGTCACAAAAATATGAATAATTTTGAAGGCTAATAGCTATGCCAATTATGAATTGGATGGATTTTCATGGTTTAGATACCGATCGACTCATAATAGATAGTAGCAATTGTGTGCTCTCTATTATAACTTTCATTTTCAATCACTAAGGCCATTACAAATATTTCATAAAGTTTTTGTATTTTTGGTGTTGGGCAACTCAAGGCAAGGTGTGCAATAAAATGATTTTTTGAATCATGCAAAAGAAATATACATTTCAAGCATTTTTACTCAAACCTAAACGTGAGAACCAAATCTATTCTTGCTTTTCACATATAGGTACGTTATTATTTTCCATGCAAAAAACTACGAAAAAAAGACAAAATCGACAAAAATTTTTGTTGCGGATTTTCGGAAATTACGTAGTTCGAATTTCTGTTTTGTTCTATTTTATTCTGTTCATTTCTGTTTCGTGCTAGAAGCGTCAACACACCGTACACTCATTTTTCTAGTCGTCTTGTCTATAGAGCTTATAGACATTAACTTATATCCCACAAATAATTTTTCAAGCCAATTTCAAAAGAGGAGTGTAGGGAGACGACAAAAAGCTTAGAAATAATTTGCATTGGTCCTAGTGAAAATTAACGAAAAGTTTCAAGGTCAAATATCTCCATACGTTTTCTTCGTGATCGCCTTGCATTACAGGCAGGGAGGACAATTAAATACACCAACTGTTACTGTGATTGCGACAACTCTATGTTCAGAAAAAAAGCAACCAAACCCCCTAGTCCCAACAGGTCGAAGATTCTTTCCGACGTGCTGACCTATACTTATTTGATATCTGTGCTTGGGAAGTAGGCCAGAAAAAGTGATAAAGACCTCTCGTCCTAACAATATTTCTTTGGACCGCAATAAACGTAGTCCAATTTGACCCGATTGTATCCATATACTGCAAGAATTTATTCAAATTTGATGTTTTATATGATGGAATATTCATGTATGTGAACTGATGCAGCAATTTTCAAAGTGAGGAAGAATTAGCGACTGTCTGATTCGAATATAGGTTTTGAGTGTATTGACGCTTTACAATTACTTGCATGCAATTCTTTCCATACTTTCAACAGTTTTGCTGTCAAGTGCGAAATAACTGCTAAATAGAGTGTCAACATAAACTATTAGTGTGTAGAGGACGTTAGCTAATTGATGATATTTAAACTGGCATAATTTTAACTCGTTGTTCATATGTTAGTTGAAAGGAAATTGTTTCAAATCAACCTGTCACAATAAATGGTGCTATAGGGTAACCAACCTATTTTGGACCCCATCAGCAGATGTACATAATTTGGACACTTGCATTTGATTTTGCTGTAAGTGTCTAAATTATGTACAGCTGCTGAGGGGGTCCAAAATACGTTGGTTACCCTATATCAACTGTTTTCAAGAAAACTGACGAATGTGTACCAGAAGTAAATGATGACCCAAATTATTTATTTATTTTTTTCTTCAACCGTAAGTTGTTTACGTTTCGAGCAAGATCCTTAAGCCAGTTAACCAGTCAGTTGGATTGCGGCTTGGGAAAAGTCTTAGTAGAGGAACGGATAAAACTGATATACAGGGCACGGGCATTTAGGAAATTTGAACTTGTCTCCTTGTTTTTTTGTCTAAATGTATAGGAATGTTTCAGAGCATTTATAATAATACAGTAAATTAAAAATTTGCGTGATAAACATTTGCAAAAGATCAAGCTTTGACGAATTGAACCTGCATTCATAATTATACGTGAGCCCCTCGTTCGTGCCCCTTGGCACAGACCTTCATACTTTTTTTCATTTAAAGAAATATGTAATGAGACATCAGTTTGTATGAGACTGTCATGGCAAAGCTGAGGCACATGGGGCTATAATGCCAAAAATACTTGGAGCCTACTCAAGTGAACTGCCTTAATGACTAAATACCGAAAGATAGGTCTTTTTTTCTAAATAAAAATATAAACAAATGCACTCATACTAACTGGTTCACGTGCGATCCCAGTAAATTTTATTAATTTTCTCGTTAACTATCACATAGTCCACTAGTCCACTAGTAACTAGTCCATGTAAACTTCTGAGCACAAGTTATATAATTTTTCATGTGGATGGGTGTCGATTTTTTAGAGTGTATCTACCAGACACTGCCACTGCCGACACAGCAATGGTGCAACCGAGGCTATCAATGAACACTTTATAAAATATGCTCATAGATTTACATGAAATAATGTAATTCTTATCTAGCACACTTTTCATGTGAATTCTTTGTACAGTATCACCCCGCTAATCCGACACCCAATAATCTGACGACTCGATAGTCCTGATCTCGCTAATTAGGAAAATTCCGAATTTAAAAACATTGTACTTAAACCCTCTAACGGGTAAGGCCGTCTGTAGACGGCCTTCGCTTTTGGTGCTTCAAAGTTGCATACGAAATTTGTTTTGAATCAACAATATGTAAAATGTGTTCAGAATAGATTTCTTGATTTTTTGATATTAATTCCACAACATTCTGATTATACATTCAAAAGTAATATTTTTTGAAACGATGGTTTTTACAATTGATTGAGGGACGGTAGGGGAAAGTAATGAAATTTTTTTGGAAAGGAGGGGAAAGAGTGGAAAGGAAGGGGGGGGGGGGGGGGTAATAGGCAGCTATGCTTAACAAGTTGTCGTTGTGACTCCTATCTTATGTCCAATGCTGGAAGGTGCATGGGTCGAACCAAGCTATAGTCAGAGATTATAACCGGATTTGAACCCAGGAAGTCCAGCGCCTCTGTGGTTCAAAGGTACACGGGTACCAGTGAGCGACACGCCCTGGCAGGTGTTGTGGGTTCAAATCCGGTTATAATCTCTGATTACAGCTTGGTTCGACCCATGCACCTTCCATCATTGGACAAAAAGATAGGAGTCACAACGACAACTTGTTAAGCATAGCTACCTATTACCCCCCCTTCCTTTCCACCCTTCCCCTTCATTCCCGGAAAAAAATCCTTCTTCATTACTTTCCCTTACCGTCCCTTCATCAATTGTAGAATCATCGTTTCAAAAAAATATTGATAAGTTCTACATCAACGGCCTAAGCAAGCTGCGATAGCTTGTGAAGGAGTGCGTCGGCCACCAGTGTCCAAAGCGAGGGGGAGAGAACTCCTTGTGAACATCCTTTGATCACCGAAATTGTGACTGTCGTATCTCCCAATGATGCTGTGATTCTTTGCTCTAAAGCATTGTATGAATGTAGAGTGTGGTCGATTGCGTTTTGAAAGAGAGCAGTAATAATTGAAACGAAGAATTGTAATCGAATGCTCCTTCAATTTCAAGGAAAGCACAAAGTGTCGCCTTATGCATGTCGATGTCCATGCAACGGAAAGTTATTAAAAACTCGTTACGGATATAGTTATCTGTGATTTTCTCCGTCAACTTAAGGAGCATTGATGTTAGAGTTATTCGCCTAAAAGCCAATTGTGTTGTATACAGCTAGATATTGTCCACTAGATTTTTTAACATTTTTCTCTAGTCATCGCTAAGCGCGGGTTTGCCGGTCTAAGCGCCCACTCGGGGCAGTTTTAACATGGCTTTATCGTTCTGGAAAGGTTAGAACATTAGAATCCAATCCAGCAATACTGTCACTGACGCTCTCATTTTTGCCGGGCCTAAATCTTTCGTTGGTTTTTAGGGTTCAAGTTGATATTTTAAGCCTAGCCTAAGCCTACACTAGAATCGAGAGTAGAGTGCGTTGTGTCTTCGCAATACTGAGTGAAAATAACATGGGTGAAAGCCTATGCATACCTAATTTCATTAATGTATCTTATACTTATACATTTTTTATTAGCATTCCACTGGTCAGCTTACAATTATAATCGGTTGAAAAGGTGAAAAAAGTGATTTTCTGATAAAAGTCAATATGTGAGCCAAATCTAAGATAGCCGTCAAAAATAGCTGTCAAAAGCCCTATGTGTTCTCTTGACAGCACCATGTCATTGGTAACCAGTAAAAACTAGCCTACAGAAATTATCCTGTAAGGCATGTCATTTGTAGATGATATACAAATTAAGGAAACATGTCAGATATGTCAAGAAGAACAGACAGAAATTTAAATTTTTTGCTTTATTTTATGTTTTTATTGTTATAAGGCTTTAAGGCGAAATTAGTCGTCATCGATTCTGCAAATTTCAAAAGCAGTTTATATTGTTTGAAACGAAAATATTGTTCATGAAAATAAATTCGCTATGTTCAGATTGGTAAGAAGAATGCAGTGAGTACATTACGATAAACTGAACCCCGCTTTTGGGCCCAAAAACTGCTTCTGAAATTGGACTCTCCGACGAAAAGTTAATGACTACTAATTTTCTGTTGAAATGATTTTTGCGCTGATCAAATTTCTTGGAATTTAGGGCTCATATCTTTGGAGTTTGGAGTTACGTCTAAAAAGTGACAGAATATGTGTCGCTGAATCTACATTGTCTGAAATAATCTGAAATATTTAAAATAATCTGATCTTTCAGATAAATTTACGTATTTAGTACCGTTAATTACACATCACGAACGCATTGAAGAGGGAATATTTGACATTTTAAGCAATTCTCTGCTAGGGTGCTGGATGGGTTCGTCTACGGCAGGTCTTCGTCTACTTCCCAGACATATCGACAAGAAACCAGCATTAAAACCAATTTTGATGCGAATTACAGTCAAACCAACCTGGTATTGATATTTAAGGATTGTATCTTCGCTATCGAAGAAAAGATTATGTTAGAAAATTACTATTTTTCAATATTTGTTCAAGAAACAGAAGCCCTCTTGGTTTTTCTACCAGTTTTGAGTATGACAAAGACAAGTTTGAGTATGACGAAGATTAACTACTTGAAATTTTGAGCTGTGATTTAAACTATTTCCACTCTTTTTATAGTAGTTGGGTAGCTCTTGGACACGGCTCAAAGAATACGTGTATAGATTTTTGTAAATAATTGCTGTCTGTCCATGATAAACGAAAGAAATGTTGCTTATGACGAAGTGAATTTTCGTATGACGAACTCCCGCTGGAACATGAAAAATTGTTCCACTGAGAAATGTAAGTTCCGAATTTTTTTCAGGCTAAATGGGTATACATGTACAGGCGAGATGTGTCAGATTTATGTGGTGTACAAAACTTGAATACTTCTGGATTAATTCTTTCAAAAACTTGCAATAAACTCTGGATCGTGTTTACGTATGACGAAGAGGGTCCGTAACCCTACATGAGTAAACAGTTTAACTCGTATCTCTGTTATTTGAATACCACTTTCAACGTATTTTCGGGGAGGAGAATATTTTTCACAAGCCAACTGACTGTTATAACTTTAAAGAAATGTTCGAAAGTGTGCATGTGTTTTTTCATGTGTATTTAAAACAATCATGACTTGATAGTTGCTGATTGTTGCGAAATGATGTAATGAATTAGTTGTACTTTATGTATTTTGATCTATTAACCTTCTAACGGGTAAGACCGTCTGTAGACGGCCTTCGCATTTGGAGCTCCAGTGAATTTTGGAGCTTTTGGAGCTCCATACGAAATTTGTCTTAAATTGACAATATGAGAAATTTGTTCAGAACAGATTTCCTGACATTTTGATACTATTATCACAACATTCTGACCATGCGTTCAAAAGTTATCATTTTTCAAAAACAAGAATTCCAAAAAATTCCGAAACAAATTATGGTGCGAATATTCCCTTTCTTGCGTTTGAAGAAAAGGACATCTAGAACAAAATGTTCGATCTCAAATTTTTCCTATGAGTAATTTGCATGCTTTTTTCAATTTTGTGATCTCTATGAACTGAAAAAACATTTGGGTTGAGCGTTAGGCGTGAAAAACTAAAAAATAAATAGGACTACTTCATACCTGGCGGTCCTCCAGATAAATATTTTCCCATAAAAATCAACACTCGAGCTTCTTTTTAGTGTACTTTCATGATAAAGTAATCATTTGCTCGATCGCATCGTTTTTACGATGTTGCCCATTAGAGGATTAATGAGCCAGATTATGTTTGAAAATCACGCTAATTTATTTGGAAATGGGAAGTTCTATCACGCCCTCTATATTCTCCAGACATCGTTTCTTCTGATTTTCCCCTATTCCATTCCATAGTGCTCCTCCTACTGTGAAAGTTTCATAAATTACGTTCATTTATTCATCAAATTCAAAAAGAATATACGTCGAACGACGTAGTAATCCATGCTTGCTAGTAAACCGACAGAAAAGTTGAGAAAACTGTGGAAAATACGTTGAGTAATGTTACTGTAATGATGATTTCAAAATAAACCATTAACATTGCAAATAAATGCTGCACATTAATTCTAACTATTGACAGTCTCGATCTATTCAAAGCGTATTACACAATTGTTGTCAGCTTTATTCATGCACTCGTTTAAACCTCAACACTGAGACATACGTTTATTGCATCGACAACAAAGGTCTGTAAAAAAAGTTTTTTTTCAGTTGTATAAGATATTTTAGCTAAATTCGATGTTTTGCAAAGTGGCGAATCTAAAACTGATTCCATTTCTTTTCGTGCAGGTTTTCTGTGAATCATGCTTTTAACATCCGTAACTAGAAAGCTAAATAAGTTTTTTTTTGTTTATTTTTTTAAAATTTTACTCGCTTAAATAGAGAAAAAAATCCTCTGGACAATTTTTAATTTTTTTTTCTCTTCAAAACAGGGTTGTTACACAGTTACGGTTATGCGACTGTATTAGCTCATAGAAGCACAATACAATACAGAAAAGTAATGTATGAATTATTTGTTGAACTAAACGCTGTTACGATCTTCCTGAATTGAGTACTGCATTATTTTTTTGTATTAATACCAGGAAAGGTATCTAAAGCTTGTTATATAAATTGAACATTCGTTTGCTAATGATAAAGTTACAGCGTCACAACAGTGTGAATACACAAAACATTATGTAGTACTCATTTAGGAAAGATTGAATTACATTCAACTTACAACAATATACAACATTATTTCGTACAGGTCTTTGACAGACTTCTATGAGGCAATACAGTCAAATGATAAACTACAAATTTTTAAATACTGCGAAATTAACGTGCAAATTGAATTCGCATAGAACACTGCTGATAATGGATAATGGATGCTCTATGAAACTGCCGGTGAGTTTTCGGTTTAGACATAAAATAAATAAACAAGCATCTGGTACGGATGAAACAACTGCAATCTTCGTTTGCCTGCTCTCTGCATCAATTCATACTTGTTGAAGTCAGCAAAAATGTATGTTTTTTCACTGGCTCCAATTAAAAGAAACTGGCAAGTGTTGCGATAAATACTGGACTAGCAGATAAAAGAATTTCTATAGAAATTGCAGATTGCAAAGAATCGAGAAAGAACCGCCGACAGAATTGACTGTTGATACACTGCCAATCATGGCCAATAAGCTAGAAAACACGACAATCGCACTTTGTTTTTTTTGTCGTTATGCTAACGATTAAATGCATAGAAATATTCCGGACGCTTTCATTGCTCATTTATATGTACCTAGAGCAACTTCTGTTCAGATAAACCATGGAAGGTAATAAATATGAAAATATCTGCAATTTATCGGCGTTTGTCCTTTTTACGGATGGTTCTGCGAAGGTATTGGAATTATAATCAGTTGATTGGATTTTTTTTTCAATTTTTTTGTTCTTCCTAGCACGTAGCAATCAAATTGAACGTTCACGCCAGGTCAGATTTAAGTGGTTATTGTTTACAATTTGTACCTATAAATGAATCAATAAATACGGCATCTCGTAGCTCTTACCACCATAGTCTCCATCGTCGTAAAGGGCTGGGATGTGTGGAATGGACCAGATGGGTTCTTCCGAGTAGACCATCATATTGGCACTGATTCGTTGAAGGTCCGATTTAGTAGCACGCTACTGAATATACACACTTCGTAAATGAGCACAACGTTTATAGTGATCTGTTTTCACGAGCGAACTCAGGCACAATGCACCAATACGAAACTAAGTTGTTTCTATGTTTTATGTTTCTTTGTTTTTCCACCAAGTCCTGATCGTTTCTTTTCGATTGCTCTCACTTCTTTTAGTCTGCTTTATTTTTTGCTTTGATAGTTCCAACATGAGGAAAGAGAGCCTGACCCTGGCCGAGAGACGACTGAGAGGTTCAACTGTTCTCAAGTTTCACCGAAAGGTTTATTTTTTGTTCGAACTCTTCACTGCTGTATTTTGTTAAAGGGAACAGTAGTTGTTGTAGCCACATGAGAAATGCTGGTAGCGCCTCTTCCGTCTTCTTTTCATCTGTTTCTCCTTCAATGATTCATTCAGAACATTAACGCTTTCCGGATAAATCATCACACGGGATGCGAAATAACCTTTCCGCGCTCATTGGCAGTCCACACTGCTTCTACACACTTGCACAAACCAGTTGAGGTCTAGCTCGCCTGTAGCTACAGAGCGGGCGCAAAGCGGGTTCGTTGCTTTGGCTAAGAAAGTCTCTTCCCGATAGCAGTTGGTACCTAACTTGACCCGCTCCGAACACTACTGGAAGCTGATTCTTCTGGACTTCGTTTATGGTATAGTTTGGTTTTGTTTTTCTTCTGCTCGAATTTTCAGATTTTTATGGACGTTTTTCTATTTCTACGTGGTCGAACAGGGCGTACGAATGAGACCGCAGTGGAAAAAAAAACATATGGGAATAAAATAATTTGTTGCATGAGAGTTGAATTTTAGCTTTTATTTCTTTGTTCAGCTGGGAGGAGAAAAAGAGTAAATAATCTTCGCTTTGCCTAATTGTATATTTTCAGGCGCTCTTCCAATTTAATTGATCTGTTTGTTGGCTTTGATGCCCATTTCGAGTTATTTTTTATTCGTTTTTCTAGGAAAGAAAGGATTTATGCTGACGGAGGGAATAAAAGCAACTGGCCGAGGATAATTGAGGGTGGAACAACATATTGCCGCCTTTGTAGGTATTTCCCTAACACCGATTAAAGCCTGAGATCGATAATTCTTTAATGGGTCGTATGAAGTGATGATTTTATATCCATCCCTTCGAAATTATAGTTTTGTTAATGGAGAATGGGAATGGGTTACAGAGTGGTCTAACTATTTGAAGTAATAGAATTTGATTGTATTTCAAAAGATCTTTTTTTCTTCCAATTATTCACATGGGCAATTAGAATAAATATAACAAAAAAAAACTTGTTTGAACACATGGTTGAATTTGCGTAGCAAAATTACGTCATATCCGACCCGAATTGGAAAAGAACCGAGCTGAAGCATACCGATCAGAATCTGAAGTCGAATGTTAATTTCCTGAACACCTACTCGCTCTCTCTCTCTTACTATATGAAATGAAAAATTGGCAAAAGCTGGAAGACAACCAACAGCCGAGCCAACCAGCAGAACACCGGCAACTTCGCGCACGGAGCACGGGAAAAAATAAAATGAAAACATTAAATGTTATTATTATTATTTAATCAAAAAACTGTTTTGTGACATATAAGCGTGAGCTTGGTTCGGTCGTGCGAATGTTTGAAAAAAGTTTCATTTACTTTGTAGTCTTGCTGCTGCGTTCCGGGGTGGGTACCTACATATACACATCAATGAACCGTCAAACAGTCCGCACCGGAGCAAGTCAAGCCGTCCGAGAGCATGAGGGACCACTTCCAGCGATCGTTAACATCAAAACTTAGAAGTGCAGACTTGCTGTGTGAGTAGACCGGCGAGTATCTTGAAGAGGTCCAATTGTGTACGCGAACGCAGCGGAAGAGGGGCGGGCTCCTGCAGTGGCAATAGCGATTGATCGGAACAGGTTGCTCTTGTCGCGATGCTTTGAAACACACGACGCGGTAGGAGCAGAAAAATGCGACATCGACCGCGATTAACTGATGAAAATTTAGCCAATATAATGACTGCTGTATTTATTATCATGCTCTGCGTTTCGTCGCATCTCTCGACGGTTTCGGCGTTTTTTTTTGGTTTGCCGTGTAAGAACCGTTTTTCTGAGTCCAAAATGTGGACTTTTGGGAAGGCGCGACTTTGGACTCGGCTGTTGTCAGTATGTTTTTTTTCGCCCGGTAAGTCGACTGCACGCTTCGATATGCGGGCGCTGAACTACTTTCGACGCTTTTAGTGTAAAACAGAAAGCGGTTGAATTAAGGCATTAAAAATGACAAGATATCAATCGCATCAACTAGATTTCGTTCGCCTCCAGTTTGGGTTATTTTGACAAATTTCTAATCCCTGGTCTCGTCGGGTGTTTGAGGTGAAAATATAGTCTTTTTGCAGAAAAAGTATTTTCTTTTTGCAGAAAAAGTATTTTCTTTTTGCAGAAAAAAATGGCTGAAGAAGTGTCTGAAACACCGTTAAGCGGATCTTAAGACAGCCGTACGAAAAGCATTTATGAGATAAAAATCAACTTAAACTTAACGCATTGCGTTTAATCGTGCATTCAAAAAACCTGTCAGTGCCTATGTGTTAAATGATGCCTGTGTGTTGATTTTGTCATTTGCTCTTCAGTTATCAAAATGGCGTCCACGCCAAAAAACCATCAGATCAACATTTTGCTTGCGTATCGCGGAAATCCAAATCATTCGCCCGTCGAGTCAGCAAAATCGTAAAAAGTGACCAAATCAACTGTCATCAACGTATTAAAAATGATTGGGAAACGTTTGTCACCAGCCAGGAAAACTGGTTCGGGTGGAAATCGAAAACCGAAAGCCACAGTGACGACAAAAAGAAAAGCCAGGGGTTTTAAGCGGAGCCTCAACCTTCCGTTCCGCAATCAAGCAATATCGTCCACGACCCTGCAGATCTAAAGAACGACGAGTCTTTGACCTTTAAAAACCTTTACCTTTAAAAAAGTAGTGACTCCAAATCACGACGATAAACAATACAAGAGAGCCAAAATACGATCCCAGAAGCTGTGTAAGACGAGACTAACGAAGTTCGACTGCGTGCTGTTGGATAACGAAATCTACATTAAGGCAACCTTCAAACAGTTTCCTGGGCCGAAGTTTTGTACGGAAGGGGAAAGATGGTAGACATTTTCAAGCATATGAAATTGTCGAAGTTTGCTAAGAAATATCTAATTGAATGGCCTATCTGATACATGTGGCTATGTTTTCATCACCAACGGAGCGTCAACTAGGAAACTTACATGAATTGAAAAATTTTGAGCTTTTATTCAAAGTACTTTCACTTTTTTGTGGAACTTGCACACTTGAACAACTCGGCAAAGTATGCCGAGATTTGGACAGCCGAGCGTTTGGTAAGAATTTTGGTAAATCGACGTTTACGGATTTTTACAAACGTTTGGTATCATAAAAAATTCTACCGAACGCTCGGCTGTCCAAATCTCGGCAAAATTTTGCCGACTTCGGTGCTTTTTATTAAATGTGTGGACAGCTCGGAAATACGGCTCGGGTACTTGAGAAATGTTCTCTGTCCATGATAAACGACAAAAAATTATGTTTATGACGAAGTGAAGTTTCCCTATAACGAGCTGCCGTTAAAATAAGAAAATTTATTTCACGAAAAATATAAGCGCCGAAATATTTTATCTGTTTAAATAGCAGTAGGGGAGAGTAGTCTACAGTGAGACAACAGGGTCAATGAGACAACGTGAATAACTTCGCCATAAAGCATTCAAGATCCATGATATTTTCATGGAAAGTGAAGTTTATGAACCTATATTACATAATGTAGTTTGGGAAAAATTTGTTGATCTTTCAATATATTTTTCAACAAAAGTCATTTGGGGGGGTCAAAGTAAATTTGATTGCAATCATTTTCAGGAGATGTTCAACAGCAAACCGCATATTTAATCCAAATTGAATTTACTACATGGCATCACATAATAATGAGAGATAAAAATATTGAAAATATGACAATCGAATTGTTTGCTAACACCACTATTTCACTATTTTTCTTTATAAAACATTCTTATTTGGAACAGTGAGACACACAGACAATGCTCACGCCATGCGAATTTTTTTAAAAACATTTTTGCATTAAATTGTAAATAAATCCATATGAATTAACCGTAAATGAATTCTGAAGTGTAAACTAAAAGTCAGATGACTAGCATTATTCCTTTATATGGAATATATGTAATAGTCGGCATTTTTAACCATGCCCAGCCATAATGTATAAACAGTATGTCTTCTAAACTATTATTTATAACCAAAAAATGTGGTTTAAATTGAATTCAAATATGTGTCTCAGTCAGTATTCAATACTTGTTGTCTCACTCTTCCCACCCTGTTAGGCAACAGTGTGACAAAAAACACCTTCACATTTTTTGCTGTAACTAATTTAGCTTATACTCAAAACGACTGAAACTTTTTTTCAGGCAACTAGAAGGATATACCATTTAAATGGAATAAAGAGCTCGTTGGTAGCTATCTATCAGCATCATTGTCTCAATGTAGACGACTCTCCTCTACATGTATACGTACAGGCAAGAAGTGTAAAGTTCATCTCGTGCCAGTAACTTGAGGTCTTGCTGATATAATTGCTTTAAAATCTCGGAGTAAACCATGGATTGCGTTTAAATATGTCTTAACGCGTGGAAATGACGAGAAGTAGTCCATTTTGCACCATAAACCTCTATGTCTTAATCATTTTGAAGAATTTTTCTGCTCTTCAGGATGAAAAGGTCAGTAGATCGAATCTTAGTAGAATCAGGCAGGCCATTCGAGGTTAAGTGACTGTATCGTAGGTTTATTTTCAGATCCCTCTACATATTTCCTTCCTGCTGAATTCTGCATTTATCAACAAAGAAGCCGCTTGCCAGGGAAAATTGTAAGAATGATACTTGCTCAAAGTGCATAGCGAAGCCTTTTGTCCAAGGGCATAGTATAACTTGTTCTATACGTAGTTCTAGAATCAAAATTGATAATGCAAAACTAGCAAGGATAAAAATACGTAGGGGAGATTGTTGACAGACTGTTTTAATTATGCGTGTAAATTACATCATTGGAAAGTTATATCTATTATCTATACAGAAAAAATTGTAAAATATTTGATTTTAGAAACACAAAGAAATTATGGTCATTTCCGTGAAGGTCCTAAAAAGGGTAAGAAATGGGGAAGCCAAACGAGAAATCGACCAACATAGATTTTGCCGGCTCAAGCTTCTACCTAGCGCCTCCACGCGGCCATACCCGGTTATACTCTATTGAGTAGCTCAGCTAAGTAGCTATTAAGTAGCGTGGTTCCCAGATGCCTGATCTCGAAACTGAGATTTTGGGAAGACGGCTGAACCACAAGGACTTGGTAGCAGGTAAGCCTAGTATGTTATTTTAATTATTTGTTTCGTTTTAGCTCATCAAGTATCTCCTACTGAACAATGCAAACTTTGGTCGTAACAAGTTTAAATAATGCACATGGATGTTAGAATGAAAAAATAAATTATTGGATATATGAACTGATGGAAATTCAAATGACGCAATTATCGGATTGTTGGTGAGATTGTTGTATTTTTGTCTCTATACTCGACAACAAACGAACTCAGGGAGTGAGAGTGTGTATGTGTTAGCTCTTTTTCTCCTCTTTCTTTTAGTATTTTTAGTTTTGTTTATGTATGCATGCCAAGTTTTGCTTAAAATGGCGTCAAAACAAGAAGCATCCCTCGAGCGCGTTGTACACTTCTACGAACTTTCACAGAAATCTTGGGAAAAAGTTTACGGAACAACATTTAAAAAGCGAATATGTTGCGGCTTCGGCTGTTTACTATATCCTAAGATGCCCAGCAACTATTCGCAAGCAAGGTAGTGAAAGCCCAGCCAAAATTATGGACGCAGAAGGGCATCGTTCTCTTTCTCGTTTCTTCAACAACAAGCCCTCTGGTTTGACTATCAATTAAGATGCACCAGACGAATGTTTGAAGAAAATTTTGGTCCCGTTTCTACAAAAACATCATGCAGATGGACAATACGTGTTTTGGCCGGATAGAGCATTATCGCATTACGCCAAAAAAACACAATCGTTCCTGAATACCCATTCAATCCCATTTTTACCCAAAAACCACAACTCGAAAAATCTATCTCAGTGCGCCCAATCAAAGATTTCTTCGGGATTTTTAGTTCCTTGGTGTACAAAAATAACTGGAGAGCTACGTATTGCAAACAGTTGATTGGTAAAATACAGAGATGCATTCGCAAAGTTGACATGACGGCCGTACAACGCTCCTGTTTCGACGTCAAACGAAAGCTTCGCCGAACAACCGATTACGGACCGTTTTCAAATGTACACTAATTTTTTTTCAACAATGGATAATGTATCTTAAATTTCGGTGAATCAGATCTTCATCATGTATCTTTGTCTTTTTTTGACAGCTTGAGAAAAAATTCCAAAATTTTAGTTGTCACCCATTACTAACAAGAGATCTGTATTCCTGTAACATCTATAAAAGTAGTATGGGTTCCCTGCACTTTAAAAAGTAGATGCTATCACTAACATTCTTACCCACTTCCCTTGCGGTTGTTCGGACGTAGACAGGTAACAATGCGATTTTATAGCCATCTACGATGTGTGCAACCTCATATGCTAATGCTAATGCTAATTTCCGTGAAGGTCCTACAAATTCGCAAAAAAAATTGTTGCTGCAGGTGGAGAAATTTTACGTTTTTACAATAATGAAAACAAAATCAATTTTATTTGTATATATGGTAGTTTTTTTAGCATCAAGCATTAAATTTAGACCAATTTCTTTCGAATGTAAGAGGCAAGGTAAGATAAATGCGACCGGTTGGAACGCCAATGTTTATTTGAGCGTCAACCCAGTATAATGCATAAAAATGTACAAAACTTTTTGTAAGCAAGCTTAACTTGCTTCTATAGCTTATATAACTTTCAAAGTGGATAAAACGTCAAAAAAATTTTTTGAGGCTTGCAAAAATATGGATTTCTCAACCTGCAGCATAGGCAATCCATTTGTAATTTGTAATTTATTATTATCACTAATATGACGAAAACCTGTCAGCTACATTGCTTTTACTCAAGTCAAGGAAAGTACATTTATAAAACATGGTGTAAAAAAGTATAAAAATATTATTCCTAATTGAGGTGTTTTTTAAATAAGGCTAAGGATGGTAATTGCCTAACGGCCAAAGGTATGCTATTGCACATCGTTGCCCCGCTTATGAGCACGCTCCTTCCGCTGGAAGTTGAGTGATGTGGGAGGACAAATGACCTGGCCCGGTCGTTTAACATAACCATTTTGTATATCCTCACAATACATATATATGTAAATAGTCTTTTATGTTGAAGAGCGCTTCAATACTTATGAAATCCATAAAAAGTGTTATCCAATTCTTGGAGGAAAACTGGTCTCGAAAAGGTTTCCGATAAATTATTATGACCATTTTTTTATAACCCGCTCGGTTCACAAAGAAAATATGCATCTAGTTTCTCCTAAACCAACTTAAATATAAGCGAAGGTGTAGATTTGATGTTTAGAGTAAGATTTGAGATTCATTAAAAAATCATCGAATTTTTTCAACCAGCAACTAGTCTAAACCTGCACTAGTCTACCCTACTTGATGATGATGATGAATGATACTTGTTCGAGATACGAATGAAGCCTTTTGTCCAAGGGCAAATTATATCTAGTCTCCACACTTTCTGGTTCTAGAGAGCGAAATTAGTTGAACAGTAGTAAAAAGTAAAAAGTAAAAAAGGGTAAAACACTGACACTTAAGCACGGATAATAAACTAATACTGCGACGGTATCACAATAAATCCAAAATAATGTCGCAGTGGACATGGACATTATCAGGCAAAAAAAAATCCTAAAAAGCTAAAAAGCTGATTGAAATAAATAGCTTCCCTAAATCAGAAAAGCACCCTAAGCGCCAAATAAATGAAAAAATATGATTCTAAAATGTTTCGATAATGAACGAACATACCAAATTTAAACAAATTCGGAGCACTTTCAAAATTGACCCTTTTTTCTATCAATATTTTCTCGGACTGCCACCCAGCCCAGCATAACTACTCCGGTTCGAGATACGATGCTGGTCTAACAAGCCAGTCGTCTGGAATCTGGACCGGATGTGCTGCAAGAGTCAGTAGGATCGTTGCACTAGACCCGTAATTGTCCTGTACTCTAATAACCGGCTGCGGGCGAAGTCTGTCGATAGAGAATAGTTTTAAAGACATTTATAAGCCTTGGGTTTGCTTTTTTATTTCCTCAGATTTCAATACAAGTTGCAGGGTAAAACAAGGTAAAACAGTAGAGAAATTGTAAATGATTCTTCCAAAATTCCAAATTAAAAAACAGGGGTTAATGGTCATTTTCGCGCGTTAGGACCTATCGATTTATCGATTTCTCGTGATTTTTTACGTAATTTTTTTAAGCGGATCATGTCGAAAGCAATCAAGTCACACTGCTGCAGTATTGTGCACCACAGCAAGTGCTGACAGTTTTGGTAGGCTGTTGCCAAATCATTGGCATTGGTTATCTCTAAGGCTGTGAACCATTTCGAGAAATTTTTAACATTTTAGTTCAAATTTGACAGTTCGATAGTTATTTCACCTTCTGTTGAAAATAATCCTGCTCTGAAGCATGGTTATTTTTGACAGTTCGATGGTTATTCTGAGAGCCAATGAGGCCTGCACAGGTGAGGAAGAGAGCTTCGATGTGTTTCACTGATTTTTCGTTGGATTTCTTACCAATGTGTGAATGTCTGTCGTATATAATGAATTTGATTCTTATTGTAGCTTTGCTGATAAAAACGAACGTTTTTCTTCTACTTCCGACGTTTCGATTTGTATTAAATCTTTTTCAAGGATTAGAATATTATCGTTTTTTTGTATAGGGGCTCTATCCAGTTGAGCATTAACAATCACTTCTTTAAACGGTGCTAGAATTCGTTTTTGCATTACAATTTTGTATACAAATTATCTCAAAATATCACAATTTAAAAAAACTTTTCAAAATCTGAAATTTGGAACTATGCGCTACCTTTACCCAAAACTAACTGTTAATTTGCTTGTAAAACCGCAATAAATCTGTTTGTTTTGTAGAGCTATTAAAACGGTAACACCCTGATCAATTGCAAGATGCATTGCTGCTATTCTGAAGAATATTAGAGTTCAACACCAAAATCAGTTTTATGCGAGGCCATATTGCCCTAGTATTTCGTTTTAGCTCGCAAACAAAAGTTCAGAAAAGCGAAGTGTTTTGCAGAAAGAAAGATATTATAAATCGGTTTTTCTGTCAGAGAAAGCTTCTAAGATGATTTTGCTAGAAATTGAGATTGACTAATTGAATATATTTAGGTATGTTTTGTCGACTGTGAAATTCACTGTTTTATTTTTATCGGCTGTCAGTCTTATTAAATCAGAACAGATTTTGTCCTTTCTCCTTCATTTCGACCATATTTTGTAGTTTTTATCAAGGACTGTTTAATGCTGTCTGTCCTTTGTCAATTGTCTTTGTTTAGTTAAAGCAACATGTCATGTTTAGTTAAAGTTACTTTGTTTAGTTAAAGTAACGTGACATGTTAACTAAACAAAGACAATTTACAAATCAACGTTGCTGCAAATCAACGGAGACTGCTGGAAATTAATCAATTATTCTATGGAATATTTTAGGGGGGCTCCGTAGCCGCAAGGTTACCGAGTTTGCTTTGACAAGCGAGTGGTCGTGGGTTCGAATCTTAGTAGAATCAAGCCATTCGATGTCAAGTGACTTTAGCATGGGTTTATTCTCAGGCCCCTCCATATACCCTTCCTTCATGCTGAATTCTTTATATTTATCCACTGAAGCCTCCTGACAGTGCAAATGTCCCTCCTGTTAAGTGTGTACTGGTCAGAGGTACGAATGAGTCCTCGCCAGGGACGGCTATAATATGGGATAGTGCTGGTAGCGAGGAATAAGTGGGTAAAGTAGATCAAGCTTTGAAGGAAGGGTAAACCCCAATACACACAAGCACGCATAAATTTAATAAGCATATCGCTCACTCAATAGCGATTATAGCAAAAAGAATTGCAGTGCAGGTCATACAGCAAACACCCGAGCGATATTACAATAGATCAACTATACTGGTCGCAGTAATGAGTCCACACATGGAAAAAAAATGGAATATTTTATGATGGTCGCTATAAGCTAAATCGATCAGGATGATCTGACAGTAAAACCTTAACTTTTCTGCACACGGATGTATTTTCAAGTTGACAAAGTTGGCAGACTGATTTAGCTTTTTACCAGAGCAAGCTGTATGTTTCGAAAAGCATAATCGGTTTTATTGCTGCTATATCCCATAGAATATTTTATAAATTTTAGGCAATTCCGTTGGTTTGCAGTATGTGCGCATTTATTTTATCGCGCATATTGATATGATAGGTGGATAAAATCAACGCGCCACTGAAATTTGGTGAAAACTGAAAACAGGTTCTTTTAACAAAATAAATATATTCAGTTAGCCAATCTCAATTTCTAGAAAAATCGTTTTAGTTGCTTCCTTTGACAGGAAAACCGATTTATAATAACTTTCTTTCAGCAAAACATATTGCTTTGATGAATTTTTGTTTGCGAGCTAAAACAAAATACTAGAATATGGCAATATGGCGTCGCATAAAAAATGATTTTGGTGTTGAACTTCGGTACTTATTGCGGTTGATTGTTAAAACCGCGATAAGATCAATTTTGATTGGCGCGCCATTTTGTATTGCCCCGCCACGCTTATGGTAAGTTAATAAGAGACCGACGTGGTGCAGCCAATAAGTTTTAACGTGGTAATATAAACAACCACAATAAATTTGCTTTGCTAACAGTGTTATTATGGTTTGCTAGCTAGCTAGAAGTGTGTACTCGTATCCTCTTGGTATTGCGCAATACCACAATAAAACCAGAGGCAATTATTAATACCGCAATAAACCCTTTATAAAATTCAAGTAAAACCAAGTGGCTTTAGAATTGTCACTTGGGCATTGAATTAATTTGCGGTCCGTCGTTTTGTTGACAAGTTTTCTCCGGAATTGCTCTACCGATTTTAACAATTTTAGTTTTAAATGAATAGTCTTACTGAGGGGTCAATCCCAGCGTAGTGGTTAGCTTTCACTCCTCTCACGCTGAAGACCCGGGTATAAATCCCAACCCCGCAGAAGTCATGAATGACCTAAGCTGTTACAGTGATTATAACCAACCCAAAAAAAAAACATATCGCTACATTTTTTGTGAGGATTCTAATGAAAACAAATAACCAGTTCAAAAGTTATACTTAAAATGTGATATTACTTGCTAAACATTTCTCAGAGATGGTCCAATCGATTTCTGAGCGTAATACACCGACGACGTTATTTACGACGTAATTTATCCAAGAAATTTAATATTAAACTAGAGATCCTAATGCACCGAATATCCCAGCTAAATTTCAAAGGAATCGGTCTTACTGCTCAAAAGAAATTGTTTTGATATGAAGCAACAGCAATTCCATAAAAAAGTAATATCTAAATTTAAAAGTGCTGCAATTTTGTTCAGTTTTGTAAACTTATATCATTTTAGAAAATGTTACACCCGTATTTTTTGGCACTTTTTCGCCATTTTTGCCAACCTTTCCTTCTTTAAAAATATATAACTTGTTTTAAATGATTTTGGTACCGAAAAAAGTTGTATTAACAAGCGTTTTAGTAAAAATTTTGGACTGAAGCCCGAAGTTTTCAGTGATCGCAAAATGATCAAAAATATATGTTTTCTTCGCATTTTCATGCTGCGTAAACCAAAAAGATCAGAAATTTATAATGTTGTAGCTGGATGGTGAAGGAGACGCACGGTATTTTGTTATTGACTGCAATCAAATATTGATAGACATATTGATTTTACATTTTTAACAAAAACAAACCAGAAATATGTGTTTCTTTTTTTTCAAATTTCTCATTTGGAAAATTTTGGGCTACTCGGGTTATAAAAACAGCCAGAAATATTTCCTTCTACATTTTTAAACAGCCAGAATTTTTTCCGTACCAAAAAAAAGACTACATATTACACTCAAGTACTTTTTTTACACGGTTTGTTTTTTCGAATATTGAGAACGGGGCTATTGAGGGACCATTCATTTATGTCTCAATACGTTTGGGAGAGGCCCGACATTCGTCAGGTATTTTGCAAATGGTCCCTAAATTGCACCGTTCTTGAGTAATCGAAAAAAACCAACAGTGTAAAAAAAGACTCGAGTGTACAGAATAATTAGCATTATCATAACTAAACATAACGTTACGAATAACTGTTACTGACGCTAGAATTAAGTGCAAAGGTCGAATCTTTGTGAGTTCAATGCTGCGCACTCTATGGGATCAAATGCAGAACCTTTTCTATACAGAGGACATCCATATTGAATGATGGCGTAACAATCGAACCTTTGTCTGCAGGCATGCATGCATGCATGCATGCTTGGACCTGTCCGACAAGTTCGACGCTCTGTCGTGGTCCATTTTGTGGGGCTAGTAAATTTTCTCACTAATCAAGATCTCTTCTGCAAAAAAGCATAACAAAGAAAAAAAAATCTTGGCGCCATAATGGTGGGCCTTTGTTTATGTCGTTAAATGTTTCCCCTTTGTGTAATTTTACCTTCTATTGCCAATGATCTTTCAACCCAAAGCGTAGGTATAACAGGTGTGCAAGATAATTGTACGGTTGGCGCAACAATTTTATTGACGCTAAAAATTCCTCGAGCTCGGAAAATGTCCATGCGGAGACTTTAATTTTCTACTTTCTGCATTGGCAGATTAGGTTCTGTTATTATTACTAATGTATTTCTGAAATACTTTGATGAATTATGTTTAATGTTTTAATCAACGTCTTGGCAGTACGTTGACGTCTCGTTCTCGGGTCTACAGACGACGAAGCGAAGGATCGAACACATCGATGGTTGTGGCAGAATGTGGACAACGCTTTTGCGAAAAAGTAATTCGTGTGGTTCCGTCTGTCCGTTTTCATCCCCTTGTCTTTAATATGTCGTTATAGTCGACCGTGCAGATGATGACGGGTGTGTGTGAGTATAATTTTATTTCCCCCCTGTGCAGATGGTCACTTCATTTTTATTGAGCAGACTCTGCTTTTGCATGCTTGCCCTGTTGTCGCTATGTTTCTCTTATACTTGTCTTCGGCGATGTTGTGTTTTCGTATTTCGTTGCCAATGTCGATGTTTTTTTTTATTAATTTTAAAGCATTAATATTTCTGCATAAGTGTGCACATCAAGAAAGTTTTCACTGTCTCCTCCTATTGCCGTCTGTTCTTAGGCGTTTGCGAATCCCTGGGAGAGACCCCAGCAGCCACAGCAGCAGCATCAGCAGCATCAGCAGCAGCAACAGCAGCAACAACAGCAGCGATAGCTACAACGGCATTCGCAAAAGAGTTGAACGAGATTTACAACATCTACAGCATAAGTTATGTGCTTTTCACCCTGCATTGCACCGTTTTGTGCCACGAAAGGGCGATCAGCTATGGGTTCGTCGCTTGTAGTGTGTGAGTTTGTGTGAGCTGCAAATGTTGAGTGCTGTCTGTTTTATTTTTTTTGCACATGCACAGTTGCTGGGAGGAGACGAGGTGAACGCGAGATGTGTGAAAATGGGTTGAAGGGCCTCTTTGTAGTCGGATGTTGACCAATGAAAACAACAAGCGTTGGTAACTTGTCTATGCGAAGGTTTGAAGGCAATGAGAGGTTGTTATTTTTTTGGGATGAAGCTGCAAGTGAGTGAGTGGGCACAAAATTTATGGATGTACATTCGAATTTGTGTTTTAATGCATATAAAAGACCGTCGTAATAAGATTCGCCTAATTTACTAGTTATTGGTTTTTTTGCTTTTCGATGAACCACTGCATTCGAGTTATTATCATCTTCACTCTACCGAAATCGAAAACGATGCAACCAATTATTTTACTTTCTAAGTTGGCAAAAAAAAAAACAACACATACAATGGACAGAAGGAAAACGGAAAAGAAGAAATGCAAAAAGAACTTGTTCTGGCACAGGAAAAAAGAAAGTCCATCGAAATGATCGCTTTTTCTTCGACCTCACTAGCTACTAAACACACATATACATCGACAGATGTAAGCGGGCACTGATCACGGGCGGTATCAGTTTTTTTGTTTAATTTGCACATAAATCAACCACTGCTGCTAAGCTGGTCACGTATAAACCGTGATCAATGAAACACTTTTTCTTATTACTGATTCACTATTTTCGAGAGCAACAGAAAAACAAAAAAAAACAACAAAAACGCCATAGGAAAAACACGAAATGGCCTTACACGTCAATACCCCAGCGGTACATTTAAACGACTAAAGAACCCAATCGGAGAGGCTAAAACAACATGTTCCCTAAGTAAAAGGCGAAGTGGAGCCCAGAGAGTCGCCCAGAAAGATGGGCTTTGGGTTCTGTGGCGGTGACCAGTTGAATGGTTGTGTTGTTTTAGGGTCCATTCAGAGCTCTCGCCGCTCTCGATTGGGCGGATGACTAACCAGCCTCTCGTCTCTCTCTCTCATGTATGTAGGTGGTTGGTACACCGTAAGTTCGTCTATACAGCATCACATCAGCATCACCAGCATCAGCCCGCCATTGGATGGTAGTCGTGCTCAGCCTATGTACGGCTAGTTAGTTGGTGTAGAAGTTTTCGATGTTTTATCTGCACTCCAAGTGCTGGATGTTGGTAAAGTATTGAGACGATCTTCGAGTATTCGGCAATTCGTTTTGTAATTCATTTAAGTTTGGTACACCCAATTCAAATGTGTCCCTTAGAAAAATGGAAATGAGTTATAAGGATATGTTTGTACACCTTTCAACCATGAGAAAGTCATGAACCTTCCGTGCAGTTTCATTTTATATGTTTTTGATATTTCTGCATTTCTATCCCATGGGGAAGCAGCAGAAAACTACATCGAACAACATCTCCTCAACAGCATCCTCATTAAGTTGCCTGTATTTGTGTTCATGTTTTTTTTTGCACCGCTGCCGCACAATGAAAGAAGAACTCATTCGTACGGGGAGCGCAGAGTAGATCTAGAGTTCGGAGGAGATCTTTCTCTTCCCTCTCTCTGACCGACGACTTGGATTCTCATGGTCAGTTTAACTGATTTTTGCACCTTTTGGGACCACCATAAGATCGCGAAATATGCCTTTTATTGGTAGCCGTTGGCGTGCATGTTTTATATTCATTTTTTTGATTATTGGCACAATATAATGCACTAGTTTAGTCACCGTCGATAAAGTCAGCTGCTATGTATATTTTATTGAAATCTGTAGAATATGTCGAAGGAGGATGCTGACTGGCAAAGCGAGAGGCGGGCGCCTGTAATTTCTGTTATATGGAAATTTACCTCTTTCGCACTATACTCGCAGATACGTTCGATTTTTGCGCGGGTCAATGTTCTCCTTTGGCGGTGCCGGTCGATACATCGTACCTCATACTTACTCCATATGGCTGCAGAACAACCGTGGAACAATTTGCTACAACAAGGCGACACAGTGCGCGGTTTGGTTATTCGAGAGCCTTTCATGACCCCCCCCCCCTGCTAGAGTAGGGGTTCCCAGCGCCCGGTCAATGTATCTTAACACTAGCAGTACCGGTTATATATTTCCACCTGATAATACTGGCGGTATATCAATAAATTGTCACGATTGGTTGACGACGGTGTGCCATGTGGGAGGCGATCTTGAATATTCTGCCTTTTTTGGAGGTCATAATTTATTGGTTCCATTTGGAGTCTACCTTCAAACTGTAACAAACGGTCGTATTTAATATATAGGAAGGAATTTTGTGTTACATGTTTTTGGAATATTTTTGGCATTCATTTTACAATAACAATGATATAAAATTTGGTCCAGAAATACAAAGTCGGTTAGAGGCCTCTTACACTATTTTTTTTTTAATTATTTTTCGTCGTCTCTCAGTGAAATTAATTTTTGCACTAAACAATCAAAAGAGTTATTTTTCAACTCTTTAGTACAATCTTATACATGAGTATAGTAAGTGAATTTTATCTTATTTGATAAACAGTTCAGAAGTATGGCTGAAGAAGATTTGAAGAAACACCCATAAACACTGCATTATCATAAGTATACTAGATTCCAATTTTAAAATGACGTTTTACGGCTTTCTCAAAACATGACAATAGTTTTGCAAAATTATATGACATTCGTCGTATCATAGACTAACAGACGTAACACTGAAGCCTCATTCCATCGTCAATGAAAACGATAATTTCAAATTTTCGCTTAAGCCAAGACTCAAACAACAGTCGCTGCGCGAGAACGTCGCTTGCCTGCGCTGGCGCTGTTGTCAGATGATATACAAGTAAATTTATAGCATTGCTAAATTTATAGCAACCTACTCTGGCGTAGCGCGAAGACTGCACCAGGTGATGCTAGTGTTTCTTCCAAGTTTTAGGGGTGTCATTGAAACGATGTTTTGTTAGAAAATTTGTTCGAAACGTAACATACGTCTGTTAGTCTGTGGTCGTATGTTCGAATCTCGGCTAGGCGGTGCTGCTGGATAGAGTTAGTAAGATTGTTGCACTAGCCCCGTAACTGTTCTGTACTCTAATAGTCGGTTGCAAAATCTGTCTTTGCTTTGCTGTATGACATTTTTCTGCAATATGGATTTATCTTGACAATACTGGCAAGATAAACACCTTAAAATCGTGTATTCTTGAAAAGAACATTCTAACATAAACTACTAATTAGTTGAAATGGACGCTAAAACCTGGAGGAAGTTGAAAAAAGGGTATCTTTAAAACAAAAATTAAGTGAAAATCCGTCCATTATTTTTCAAACTCCTTTATGGGAACAGTGATGTTTCAAAACAACGAAGATGTACAGGATTGTGATGAAACAAACGACTAAAGTCAAGCGTCACACACACACACACACACACACACACACACACACACACACACACACACACACACACACACACACACACACACACACACACACACAAACACACACACACACACACACACACACACACACACACACACACACACACACACACACACACACACACACACACACACACACACACACACACACACACACACACACACACACACACACACACACACACACACACACACACACACACACATACACACATAGGACGCTCGGACGTGCGAACGGACACATTAGGATCCTAATTATGGTACACTGGACACAGGATTGACGCTTAGGAGTAGACGTAACGAGGCTGGCAAACGTGCTATTATGCTCCCTGAATAAGGAAAGGTGAGACCTTTCTGAAACTACCCCATAAAGGACCGTGTTAACCCAAACATGGCCTCCCTGCTCGCATAGACAACCATGGGATCACAAAAGCGACTGCAAACGACGAATGGAGATAGCGGCCTGGAGGGGGACCCAACAGCATGGAGACAGATCCACAGACACCGCAAGCAAGTAGGAGGAAAAGGAGGGGAGGATCTGTTCGCCCAGAGTGATAAAACAAAGTAAACGCAACTGCTTCAAGGAGCTGTGCCGAGAAGCTGACGCCAATCCCTGGGGTGACACGTACCGAATCGCTATGGCGAAAGTGAAAGGTCCTGTGACAATTAGGGAGTTGTGTCCGAATAAGCTGAAGGCTACCGTGGAGGAACTTTTTCCGACGCACACCCCTACGATGTGGCCAATAACACCGTGCGGTCCAGAAGAGAGGACTAGCGCTGACGGTCTGCAAGTCTCCATCGATGAAATAGTGGCAGTGGCAAGACAGCTAAAAATGAAGAAGGCCCCTGGTCCTGAAGGAAGGGATTCCTAACGTTGCTCTTAAGGCAGCAATACAAGCGTTCCCGGATTTGTTAAGGACCGTGCTGCAGAAATACTAAGAAGATGGTAGCTTCCCGGACCGATGGAAGATCCCGAAGCTAGTGCTGTAGACGAAGCCAGAAAAGTCTGTGGGGGATCCAGCGTCATACAGGCCGATATGTCTACTGGATACATGCGGAAAACTCCTGGAGAGGATCATCCTGAAGGCATCCGAGGCATACAGAAAGTGAACACGGTCTGTGAAACATGCAGTTTGGGTTCCGGAAAAGGAAGTCCACGGTGGATGCAATTCGGACAGTGATCGTGCAAGCCGAGACAAACAGAGGCGAAGAGAGACCATTTTTGCGCCGTTGTAACGATCGTAAATCGTTGTAAAAAACGCCTTTAACAGTGCCAGTTGGGAGGGCATTGCCGAGTCGCTGCATAGAATGCATGTCCCGAGATATCTATGCAGAATACTGAGGAGTTACTTCACGAATCGCTTGTTTACGAGACCGCTGAGCGGGGCAAGACGATGAACATTACGTCTGGAGTCCCACAAGGCTCCATCCTTGGCCCAATGCTCTGGAACGGGATGAACAACGGTGTACAACGGTCTCTGTAGCTGCATAGAGGCACGGTGTTCGTCGGCTTTGCTGATGATATCGTGCTATCAATGATAGGCGAGTCACTGAAGGAGGTAGAAATGCTGCTGACAGAGGTGATTAGAACTATCGAAACTATCAATGCGATAGCCAGAATCATGTCGAATTATTACGGGCCGAGTAGTAGCAAGCGGAGATTGCTGGCTAGTGTGCCATCATCGATACTGCGGTATGGAGGTCCAGCACTACGATCGAAGCGGAATCGCGAGAAGCTGAATAGTACCCTCTGACTCATGGCTGTAAGCGTTGCCAGTGCGTATAGAACAGTATCGTCGGAGGCAGTATCTGTTATCGCTGGAATGATTCCCATCAGCATCATGCTCGTGGAAGATAACGATTGCTACGGACGAAGAAACACCAGCCCAAGGTGTAGTAGAAGAGGTCTGCTGGCCAGTGTATCCTCTTCGATACTAAGGCATGGAGGTCCCGCTTGGATTGCTGCGCTAAAAGCTACGCGCATTCAAGCGAAGCTGGACGGTACATTCAGACTCATGGCTATGCGGGTTACGATTGCGTATATGAGGTCGTCAGAGGCAGTATGCGACATCGCCGGCATGATTCCAATTGGTATAACTTTGGAGGAGGATAGTGAGTGCTGCATGCAGAGGGAAACCAGAAGCATTAGAAAAATGGTGCGGGGGCCTCTATGGTTAAGTGGCAGCAACAGTGGGACACGGTAGTGAATGGTATATGGACCCGTAGACTAATCCGAATCTCTTTATGTGGGTGAACAGAAAGCACGGTGAAATCAACTTCTACCTGATGCAGTTTTTGTCTGGTCACGGCTGCTTTAGGCAGTACCTTCATCGTTTCGGACATGCAAGGTCACCCCTCTCTCTGTCCGGAGTGTAGAAACGTGGATGAAACACCAGAACATGTAGTGATCGACTGTTCTAGATTCGAGCAAGCGCGAAGAAAGATACCCACTCTTTACGCGGAGAATATTGTAATTGAAATGTGCCGAGGAGAGGCCACCTGGAATGCCGTTAGCGGAGCAGTGACACAAATTTTGGCGGAGATGCAACGCGAATGGAGAAATGAGCAGCGACTAGGCAACAGCAAGTTGAGCACAGCACAAGCAACGGAAGAGGCCGGATCGAGTATCGGTATCGACAGATATTCCATCGCCGGTGATTATTCGCGTAGTAACTACAAACGCACACTGAGAGGAAAAACCTCTGCAGGCGTGCTGGCGCTTGCTCGACAGCACTGGAACACGATACTTACAGCATCATTGCAAAAGATGTAATTTTTTGTGAGAATAATGGTCTTCAACTACTATTATTTCGCAAAAGAATACAAGCATGTTTTCCCCCAATTAGTGTTGCTAACGAAGACTTCAACCTGTCTGCTGTAGCCAGTTAGAGTTGAGAAACTTCCTTCTTTTCGTTTTGGACCATCATACCGTACAGACGCCTCTTTTCTATTCTTGTGCTGCAGAAGTACAAGGATGGATACCAGTAAGGTTGATACAAAAGACCGAATGCCTCCGTTTAACAAGAAACCATTCTATGACACGGAGAATTCGCATTTTGTTGACGGTAAGCCGAAGACTCCCCTAAAAATGGCCACCGACCCTTCTATTGGGTCTTTGGTCATATGCAACCCTAGCGACAGCATGCCAAAGGGATCAACTCCTGAAGGTAGCCGGGTAAGAGCGATGTTGGCTTCGTCTGTCAAGGTCACTCCGAAACCGGTGCCTCCAGAAGCTGAACAGCGTATTCAGGCTTGGTTGGTGAATGGCGTTTTCGCCAAAGAACTAAATAGTCTCTTATACGCAACGCTATCCTCTACTTTCGTCCTCAGCTTTAATAACTCGGGGCTCAGTTATGGTATTGTCTGGTTTTCCTCGGAAAACGCAGACTGCCGGATATGACTCCAAGAAAAGCAGATCCAACCGATTGGAAAATCTTCTACGCATCAACCCCAATAAAGAAACCTATTGATTTCGAAGAACGCACTATTAAAAAATTGAAAATAATGAAGCATTGTCCAACTAGAAGTCCTCGCTTCGTGATTGGTGGCAAAAGACGTCATCATAGTTTTAACGTATTTTTAGAAAAAAGTGACAAAATCTTTCCGTCCCAACAGGTCGAAGTTTCTTTGCGACGGTTGAACCTAAACCAATTTGATATCTGTGCTTGGGAAGTACGCCAGAAAGTCTCCTCGTCCCAACATAAATCCTTACGAACACGATTAAACCTAGTCCAATTTAAAAACTGTGCTTTGGGAAGTATGGCAGAGTGCAAAACCACCCCTCTTCTTTAACCGATGTTATCGTTTGAACGTTTAACCTAGTTCAATTTGATGTCCTGAAAGTAAACGATTTTGTCAAAGTTTAAAACCATTCCTTTCTTTCACCCGAGTTTATCTTTAAACATTGAATTTAGTTCAAATTGATGCCCTGAAAGTAAAACGTCATAGAAAAATGAGCGGTAATCCTTTCCTTTTGCCAGATTGTATCCATATAGGTACCGCAAGAATTTGATCGGAACTGTTGTCTTACAAGGAAACAGGGCTAAAGGAATATTTGTGCATTTGACGTAACGAAGCAATTCTCAAAACAAGGAAAATCAGCAACTCTTTTATCCGAGAATAGTTTCTTTGAAATTCTTTACATAGTTTCTTTCCAAAATGATGGACAATACAAGCCAGGAGTACTTATATAGTAGATTTCAACTATAAAAATAAATAAAATTTGCATTTTTCATCCTGTGCTGCAGGAAAGCCTTTTCAACATAACAATTTTTTGATGTCATCAAAATATATAGGGTACGGGAGAGTGTTTTCAGCAGGTTTCTAAATTCAGCTTATTTGCCTTTTCTTTCGCCAATAAAAATACTTTGCCGACATACAATTTTAATATGTTATAACTATTTTCTCAAGACTGTAAGTAATCTTTCCACTAGAACTAGGCCATAGGCCGAAAAAATAGATGCCATCGCTTAATGGGCCGAAAATATCCTCTCGTGCTCTATATATAAATAGTGTTTGACGTTGCAGTAGGTTTTGAGGCGCTATTAACATTAATTTAAAAATAATCGAATTTTCTCAAACCGCAGTTAGTCTCAACAATTGCTGCATGTAGCATGTATCCATGAAGAATCGTCTTATTACATGCATAGATACATGGTACTATCGCTACAAAGAGACTTACGTAGTCCTGCGTCCCATATGCGGTCGTTTTTTGTACACAACCCTCTGATTTTTTCCTGGAAGGAAGCTCAAAGATGACAATACGTAATAACTAGCGATGGATAATTGTTTAAGTTAGACTGCCGGAAAATCTGATACGATTTGGGCAACCGGAGCACCCGGTTATAAACACTACAGTTTTTATACAAATATTGTGTTATATTTAGTAAAAGTTTCCGCAATGTATTCACGAAACCAGTGGGTAAACTAGTAAATGTGACTATATGAAGACTTCCCCTTTAGATTTTTCTGACTAAACCATAAACTACAGTGTACAGTCGCAGTGGAATACGTTGATCACAATTTCTTCATTACTAACTCTTTCCTCCCGGCTACTTTTAGTTCAAAGAAGTACATTGAAAGAAGATGATAATAAATTTTATTGGTCCTTATTTTAGCTGGGGTTTTCATGCAATTGAAATTCCAGCGATAGGTACCCAAGAACTTATGGTATTTGGTTTTAAAGGGGAAAAAGTTTTGGATTTTTTTTACTATCGTCAAAACATTTGGTTTATCTATATTTATTATTTATCGGGGAAAGGTGAATGTAAAATATTCCGGCTGAAATTTGAATTAATGTCATCCTGCGTGCTCAACGAAACGTATTTTATTTAATGGTCGAGCCTCAAACGAGCCAATTACGGCCATTACAGAATGGGCTAATAAAAGTTACGTGCTATTTGTGCAAATACGTGTATGGCCATTATGATTTTAATTGCTCAAGCTAGATAGTTTCATACATGCGTTTAATACTGATGCACATTGCGTAAACTAGTGCTAGAAGAAAAAAAAAAAACACAATCTCAACCACAAACATTATAGGTATCTAAATTTACAGCGTTGTTGCGAACGTGCTGCGCTTGTTGGTCACTTTTGCCCATGCACCCATTTACTTTCGTAAGGGGCTGAAACGTTAGCATTACTTTCGCTTCGCATTCAACTATTTTGTTTCTCCTTTTATTTCTTGTAACTAGCGACTAGTAAATTGAGACTTTTTTCAATCAAAAGGAAATTAAGTTTTATTAGAATGATTTTTTGAAAACAATTTCCTGTGCGTTTCGTCACGCACTAGGTCTCTTTAGCTTTTAACTGCTGAGACATAACAAAAGTTTGCTTGGACATTTCACAAAGTTGTGTTATAATTCGTTGAAGTTTAAATTGTGTTATAATCAGATCATGTTTCATGGCACAGATTGTACCGGACCTTAGCGCAAAGCTATATCTGGAGTCAAAGAGACGCTTAAGGAAGCGCTACGAGAATTTTCTGACGAATTCCGACTGCGCCGCTATAAACGATGAAGCGTAATGCGGAACGTTTCGGACAAATTCCTGGGCAAGAATTTTATACCTAGCTCGGTCGGCAGAGTTTTCTGCAAGCAAGGCAAAGCAAAGCCTTGGTGCTAAATTCCGCATTCGGAACATTAATTTCTATTGTTTATTCGGTAAATTTTGCAGCCAGCTGTTTTATTTTGTGTGTCAGAAGGGCACTGGGTTACAAGGTCACTGCGACAGTCTTATTTTATTTTTTTAATTTTATTTTATTTTCATTACGTCATCCATCGTACTGTCTTAATGACTTAATTAGACTGGAAAAAGCCATCTTGAGTAAATATTATATTGACATGTTTGCTCAAAGTGGCATAAAAACCCAGTATTTTTTGGTTTTCAGCATACAAGAGTTTAGCATAAAATACTTACATAAAATACCGATCGAATCGGTCGAAAACTTCGGACTTTCGGATGCAATTTGATTTAAGATTAAAGTTGAAATTGGACCAGAAATTAGTCTTGGAACTGGACTCGAAATATAGTCAAAATTATACTCGATTTTAATACCCTATTTAAAATAGTCCTGAATTTGGATTAATTTGGGCTGGAAGCTTTATTTCAAATTGAACTAGAAATTGGACTTAATTGCATTTGACATTGGAATTAAATTTGCAGTAAATTGGACTGGAAGTTTTACTTGGAATTGGACTTCGGAACATTGGACTTTGGAAAATCGGACTTAAAAGAGAATTTGAAGTTTTTATTTGAAATTGGAATTCAATTAGACTTGTGATTGGATTTGAAATTAAAGTTGAAATTGGTCATGAAAATGGATTTGAAATATGCTCGAAATTGAAATTCAAATTTTAGGTTGCAGAAATTGCACATGAAATCGTAGTTAAATTTGACTTCAACTTGGATTAAATTAGGCTTGAAATTACCCAGCTAGCAACAACTCGTATATCAATGTACGAAAACTATCGTAAATATCTCCTAACAAACTCGAAATCGTAACTAAAGCTGGATAAAGTGGGATCAAGTTGATTTTCTGTCGTATATAATGATAATGACTGACATACATACGATTTTCAGCACAAAATCATAAAGACGTACGGAGCGACTCGCGCTTAATCGGATATTATCGTATATAAATACCTATATAGTCGTAACGCTCAAAATTATTCGTAATCACGTACATACTTAAAAAAAAGCGCCGAAGTCGGCTAAATTTTGCCGAGATTTGGACAGCCGAGCGTTCGGTAAAATTTTTTATGATGCCAAACGTTAGTAAAGATCCGTAGACGTCGATTTGCAAATCACGTATATCGCCTCCAAAATAGTACGGATATGCCAATTTTGCGCATGAAATACGATTTATTTAGCATGTATATCTGTACGTAATGCTGATTTTTACCTTTTTTATACATATGAAAATGCTAGCTGGGTAGGCTCAAAATCGGACATGCAATTGGATTTTAAGTTTAACTTGACATTGGATATTAAATTGGACTTGAATTTGGACATAAATATGAAATTACTTTTTCTTAAATTTAGGTTCGATATATTTCGCCTTTTTTGTATGCCAGGAGAGCGCTGTGTTAAAAGGCCACTGCGGTCCTATTTTCGCGTGAAGATTGTGTCAACTTTATATTTCGTCCAGTTTTTTCACTTTCTTCCGTTTTTTCTTCTTGGCTGTTCCGTTTTTTTAGTTTTCTCACTTTTCTTCTATTTTGATTCGTTTTTGTTCCGTTCTTCTTTCTTTATTTTTTCCTGTGCTGGTTTTTCACTTGTTTTCACTCATTTTTTTGTAATTTTCTTTCCGCCTTTTCTCATTCTATTTTCCGTTTTTAATTTCCTTTTTTCTTTTCTCGTATGTTTCTAGGGTCTGTCTTCGGTTGCACCATTTTTCCTCATTTAGATGCCCAGATTATTCTTCTTTTCAGCCACGTTTGTTTCTGTTGTTTGCTCTCTTCTTTCCATTTGCACTCTAGTTTCCTATTTTCTTTCCCGTTTTTCGTCTTTTTTTCTAGTCTCACCTTTTTCCTAGTTTTTCCCTCTTTGTTTTCTGTCCGATTTTCCCATCCCATTCCCATTATCATTCCCATTTTGTCTCAGCTTTCTTCTTGTATATTCTATTACATTACTGCCTTTTACCGTTTTCCTCGTTTTATCTAACGGTTTTCTTTTCTTTCTCACTATTCTTTTTTCGCTCTTGGTTTCTTTTGTTTTCTGTTCCCTCTTATGTCCCATTTTCACTTTTTTCTTTCCCGTTTTCTCACCTTTTCTGTCATGTTTTTTTTTCTTTTTCTGTCCCGTCTTCTCTTTATTTGTCTTCTTTTTCGTCTTTTCTCTTTCATTTTTTCTTTTTTCCACTGTCCACTGTTACCTCTTTCACTTCTCTTTCTGTTCCGTTTTTCGCCCTTTTCAGTCCTAATTTTTCTCTTGGTTTACTCTTTTCTGTTTCGTTTTCGTCGTTTTCTTCCATTTTCAGACCCATTTTTCCTCTTTTCCAGTCTCGATTTTTGGGTTCTGTCCCGTTAATTCTTTTTCTATTCCTTTTCTTCCTCTTGTAATATCCAGCCTTTTTTCCTTTTCTGTCACGTTCTGTTTTTCGTTTTATTCCGCTTGTATTCCGCTTGTACTCCGTTTTAAATGTTCCTTTTTTCTGTTCTCTTTTCATGATTTTCTTGTTTCCGTATTTTCTCCTTTTCTTTTCTTATTTGTCTGTTCCATTTTTTCCTTTTCTGCTTCGTTTTTGTCCTTTTCTGTCCAGTTTGTCCTCATTTTCTTTCTCGTTTACCTCGTTTTCTTTATTATCTTCGCTTCTTTTCTCTCGTTTTTCTTCTTTTCACTTCCGTTAGCTCTCCTGTTTTGTCCAGTATCCTCTTTTTATGCTTCGTTTGTTTCTTTTTGTCTCTCGTTTTCTTCTTTTTCACTTTTTTCTCTGTTTAGGTTCCGTCTCCCTTCCATTGTGTCGTGACTTTTCCTTCGTTTTTACTTTTTTCATGTCAATTTTTCTTTTTTTTCGTTTTTTCAAACTTTCCTCTGATGATAAGTACTACGTCGTCGGCATAAGCAACGGTCTCATAAACAAGCTCAGAAAGCGTTTGAAGAAGCTCGTCGGACACCAGTGACCAAAACAAGGGGGAGAGAACTTCTCCTTGTGGAGATTCTTTGATCACCGTACACGTGACCGACGTTTCTCCCAATGAGGCTGTGATTTCGCTGCTCGAAAGCATTGCTAAATCCAGCGCATGGTAGTGTAGTCGAATCCCTTTTGGACGAGAACCGTATTAATTGATGCGAAGGACGTGTTATCGAAAGCGCTTTCAATATCAAGAAAAGCACAAAGTGCCGTCTCTTGATATTTGAGTGACTTATCAATTAACAAAATTAAGTAGTGGTGTTACGGTTACCGTAGATTTACCGTGATGGAGTATAAATTCATTGCGGATATAGGTAGTTACCCCAGATTTTCTCCAAGTTGAGAAGCGTTGATGTCAGGTTTGTTGGTCTGAAAGCCCTGGGCATGATTTTATCTTTTTTACCTGCCTTAGAAATAAACAGCACCTTTACTTTCTGCCAATTCTCCGGGCATCAAATTTGGCAAGGATTTTTAAGAGGCAAGTATTTTTTTTATATTCAATTATGACCCCTTCCCCATTTAAAGGGGGGGGGCTCCCATACAAATGAAATACAAATTTCTTCATAACTCGAGAACTAATCAAGCAAATGGAACCAAATTTGGCATGTGGTGGTTTTAGGAGGCAGGAATTTTTTCTATGGCGAATTATCACCTCTCCCCGCTTTAAGAGGGAGGGGGGGGTCCCACACAAATGAAACACAAATTTCCTCATAACTCGAGAACTAATCAAGCAAATGGAACCAAATGTGGCATGTGAGGGTTCTAGGCGACAGGAATTTTTTCTCTGGCGAATTATGACCCCTCCCCAGTTTAAGAGAGGGGGGGGGGTCTCCGATACAAATGAGTGTTGCTGGCGATCTCCCGTATCTCCCGGAAGCACTGGCTACTGCGGGGGGACAGTGCCCCACAGAAATCACCCCTGTCTAGGTTTATTTGTTTTGCTAGGTCTACTAACCTCTATTACTTTCCTTCAGTTGGGTCTGAACGAGCGATAGCGAGTAAGAAGAGGATCACCCCCGCGAAATGGCACTTTCCTCGAAAAGGTTTTCCATGAACTGGTACATCCCGCATAAGATTTTTCGCGAAACTCTATATTCTGCGTTATCGTCGACCGAGAATTGGTGTTCCGAATTTATTGCTATTTGGAAGAATATTGGAATTCAACACCGAAAACGTTTTTTTATGCGAAGCCATGCTCTAGCATTTTTTTTTGCAGAACGAAAGTTATTATCAATCGTTTTCGTGTCACAGGAAGCACCTAGAACGATTTTGCTAGAAATTGAAAATGACTCATTGAGTGTATTCATTTTGATAAAACAGCTAGTTGTTCAAAGATGGCAAAATTTTGATGAGACGTTGATTTGGCCCACCTACCAATATGCACGATAAAATAAACGCACAATTACGGAAACTGTTGAAAATTTGTTAATTATTCTATCGGATATTTTATTATAGTCGCTACAAACCAAATCGATCAGGATGATCTGCTAGTAAGACTTTAACGTTTCTTCTCACGGGAATATATTTTCAAATTAATGAAGCTGGCTAACTGATTTAGCTTCTTTACCAAGCAACAAGTTTTATGCTTTATAGCTTTGTCCAACAAAGCGCAAAGTTTAATTAAATTATGGTGTTGGCTGTCAAGCAGGGAAAGTAGACCTTTATAAGACTGCAGGAGCCTATAACCTGATTCTTGAAGAGGTTATAAAAACGTTATGAAGAGTGGACTACTTGGTTGGAAGATAGTTTCATAGCGGTTATCGGAAAATTCTGGTGGAGCACATAGTTTTATTAGCGGTTTTGTTGAACTGGTCGTGAAAACCACTAGAGAAACGTTATAAAACTTAAATTGCTGTTTGGAATTCCGCTGCTACCCGCCTGAGTTTTCTCCAGAGATCACTGTCAGACTTCCCTGGTTCATGTTCATAAGACTTTCCAAAGGATCCCTGGTGGTAACGGCAGGGGCGGACTGGGAGCCAAAGGGCCCACCGGACCTTTGATATTAGGGGCCCCAGTTTGCAATATTCTCATGATAGTAAATTAACACAAAAAAGACATCTACACAAAAGACATCAGCGTTACAAGGACAGTAAATCGAATGAATATGGGCTCTATTTTGTAAGTTATGTCGTGCAACTCGACTCGACTCAGGCACTATCAAGTGTCGAGTATCGGGAGAACGGGCAGCATAGCGGCTCGATGCTCGAAACAAAACAAACCCAGTCGTTATTAGGACCGAGTTACCAGCTTTTAGCGTGTGGGTCATATTAGCGGTTCACGGTATTTTAGTTTTGACGCATTTTTCTTCAACCCAATCTTCGCTGCTTTGAGTTTTAGTTTGTTCAGCCACCACCACAGATGCTGTTCTATCGACAATATCCATTTCATTGGGAAAACAGACGAACTAACTAGATTTGCTGAAGATTGTGCATCCTGTAACGGCATGTTGAACAGGCCACATGAGGGACCATCACGTTGATAAAGTTCCCTGCGAGATTAGAATGGCCATGATTTTACGGTCGATGGTATCATACGCAACTTTGAAATCAATCCGTCCGTTGAATTCTGCATTCATGGACTTTCTGGAGGATCTGCCGCAGCGTGAACATTTGATTTGATTTGCGTGATAAATGATATTATGTCAATAATTCAATATATATGAGTAGCTTACTGCGTCTACACGTCAGAACAGAACAGTTCATAGTGCAGGCGATTCCCGTGCCGAGTTATAGCTATCCCTGGGATTAAACTCTAGGATTCTCCTATAAGAATCCTGCTTCTATAAGCAAGGAATTCTGTGCGAATCCTCTGTACAATTTCTTCACATGATTTCAATGTGAGGAATGCCCGAGACTCTGCGCGAATCTTTTTGGTTCGTCCTGGTAGAGCTGCGGAAAAAAGAACCCATCATCCAAAAACGCCAGTACGAAGAGCACGTGCTCGCCAGAGGAGAGGTTCGTCAGCAATAACACACGGAGTTTCCACAAAACGGTCAGGTGAAAGAATTTTGCCATGCCTGTGATGTGCAATGATAGTGCTGGCAACTTGCTTACTGACAAAACGAGGGTAGCAGCCAGGTGGAAGAGTATTTCCACGCTGTTGAATAGACAAGTTAACACGAAGATCAGCAGCTACAGGATAAGAATTTTGAGCGAAGGCCAAACTGTGGAGCCACCAACACAGGAGGAGGTCAAAAGAGCAATCAGTGAGCTGAAAAACGGTAAGGTTGCTGTAAAGGATGGTATCCTGGCTGAACTTCTAAAAACGGGGAGCGAGCAGTTATATGAAACAATTCGCCACCTCATTGTCAGGAACAGAATATGGGAGGAAAATAAATATCGAAAGAGTGGTTGATTGGCCTCATTCCCCATAATTTTAAAAATGGACATCGATTTGAGAGTAAAAACTATCGAGGCATTACGTTACTCAATTTTGCCTATAAGGTGCTCTCCCTATTCTGTGTTTTAGACTGCGTCTAGTAACTGACGAGTTCCGGGAGTACAACTTGCAGACTCATAATATTTTTATGGATTTCAAGGCGGCATACGATTCAGTCAAACGAAATGAGCTGTGACAGTTAACGCTAGGACATGGTTTTCCCACAGGACTAGTTACGTTGGTTCGTGATATGAGTCAGAATAGCAGATGAGACCTCACGTGCTTTTTGATTTTGCGGATGACGTCGATATCACGAAAATCAAAAGTAGAGCAGGGAAAGAAGCCTTTAGGTCATTTATTGAGAAATTGGGACTTACCATTAACACCGCCAAAACGAAGTACATGGCGTGGAAATCCAAATGATGCTGGTGTCGAAGAGGAACTGAATATATTTTGGTATGCTCGTGACATTTGACAACGATGTAAGTCGCAAAGTAAAACGACTAATTACAGCTGCGAATTGGCCTTTACGCAGGCATTACATTTTGTAGCGGAAGTCCCGTAGCTTGCGAATTCGCATAAAACAGACGCTCTAGAGCAGCGGTTCCCAAATGGGGGTTCGCGAACCCCCAGGGGTTCGCCAAAACTTTAGTTCGCTGCAGAATAGTATAGGGAAATCCGCCAGGGGGTACGCGAACCGAAAAAAGGTTGGGAACCGCTGCTCTAGAGGACACTAATCCTCTCGGTGGCCCTTTACGGACAAGAATCATGGACGCTAAAAGAAGCTGATCGACGAATGCTTTGGGTTTTAGCGTAAAATGTGGCAAAATCCAAAATGGAGTGTCGCGCAGACGCATGAACCACGAACTATATTAAGAATGCAAATATGCTGTTGTAATGAAGATAGTACAGTGTGGCAGTCTGCGCTGGACTGGTCACGTGTCTAGAATGCCCAACGAAAGAGTAGCCAAAATTATTTTAAGCAGAGAATCAAGAAGAGGCCGTAGACTTCGGAGTAGACATCGCACTGTTAGATGTGCGCTATCGAGGATGATGCACGTTCAGCTGGTGTTCGAGGAGTTTGAAGAAAGGTAGGACCATAATTCATTCGGTGCAGGATCGATAACGGACCGTCGTCACTGAAGTAAACTGAGTATGGAGCTTAAGCCGACAGTTCAATATTTATAAGTAGTCAAATAACTGCGGATGAAATACTAATTCTACTTTTAAATACTCAGAATTTAAGCTGGTAATATTTTCGGAGCTTCCCAGTAAACCATTTGGTTTGTATATCTCGATTGCAACTGAGATATACGAAATCATATCTGAACGAAAAAGTTATATTTCACGCCATATAAGAACATATATGTACCAAAGTGGAGGCGATATACGTGCGAAAATTTTGACAATTATTTGTAATTCTATTTTGCGTAGTTTTTATAACACGCAACTAAATACTCCTGAATATATGATTAAGATATAATCAAATATTGCAATCGTCTATACGTCACAGTCATGAATTGTATATGAAGACACGCACGACTGCAAGACAACTTATTGTTCACTTCGATTTGACATACTCTAATCATTATACAATTCCAATGTGAAATTGACATGAAAACGATTTAATGTGAACGTTCTATTATGATTTTGTGTTATCTGGGTTGGACCCCAACAGCTCAACTTAAATGATTTCATGAATCATGGGGCCCCAGCAATCGAACATTCGTGAGACATAGAAAAAGTTTAATTGAAAGAGAAATTTAGGTTTAAAGTTCGGGGCTCCAACAATCCCATTTGAAGCTGAATTTTCAATCATCAAATCCGTTGATTTCATAAATCATGGGGCCCCAGCAATCGGACATTCGTGAGTCATAGAAAAAGTTTAATTGAAAGAGAAATTTTGGTTTAAAGTTCGGGGCCCCAATAATCCCATTTGAAGCTGAATTTTCAATCATCAAATCGGTTGATTTCATGAATCATGGGGCCCCAGCAATCGAACATTCGTGAGCCATAGAAAAAGTTTAATTGATATAGAAATTTTGGTTTAACGTTCGGGGCCCCAACAGTCCCATTCGAAGTTGAATTTTAGATCATCAAATCGGTTAATTTCGTAGATCATGGGGCCCCAACAATCGAACATTCGTGAGTCATAGAAAAAGTTTAATTGAAAGAGAAATTTTGGTTTAAAATTCGGGGCCCCAACAATCCCATTTGAAGCTGAATTTTCAATCATCAAATCGGTTGATTTCATAAATCATGGAGCCCCAGCAATCGAACATTCGTGAGTCATAGAAAAAGTTTAATTGAAAGAGAAATTTTGGTTTAAAGTTCGGGGCCCCAATAATCCCATTTGAAGCTGAATTTTCAATCTTCAAATCGGTTGATTTCATGAATCATGGGGCCCCAGCAATCGAACATTCGTGAGTCATAGAAAAAGTTTAATTGATATAGAAATTTTGGTTTAACGTTCGGGGCCCTAATAGTCCCATTCGAAGCTAAATTTTCAATCATCAAATCGGTTGATTTCATAAATCATGGAGCCCCAGCAATCGAACATTCGTGAGTCATAGAAAAAGTTTAATCGAAATAGAAATTTTGGTTTAAAGTTCGGGGCCCCAACAGTCCCATTCGAAGTTGAATTTTAGATCAGCAAATCGGTTAATTTCGTAGATCATGGGGCCCCAACAATCGAACATTCGTGAGTCATAGAAAAAGTTTAATTGAAAGAGAAATTTTGGTTTAAAGTTCGGGGCCCCAACAATCCCATTTGAAGCTGAATTTTCAATCATCAAATCGGTTGATTTCATAAATCATGGAGCCCCAGCAATCGAACATTCGTGAGTCATAGAAAAAGTTTAATTGAAAGAGAAATTTTGGTTTAACGTTCGGGGCCCCAACAATCTCATTTGAAGCTGAATTTTCAATCATCAAATCGGTTGATTTCATGAATCATGGGGCCCCAGCAATTGAACATTCGTGAGTCGTAGAGAGTTTAACTGAAAAAAAAATTTTGGAAAATCTCATTTTGTGTAACAACGAAAATTTTTCTGGGGTCCACCGGGCATTTGCCCGGTTGCCCGGTGGGCCAGTCCGCCCCTGGGTAACGGTGAGACACAGCCAGCTGTTAGAGTACAGGACAATTGCGGGGTAGTGCTACGATTTCATTGATTCTAGCTACCTCTCCCGGCCGAGTGGTTGCTCCGGAGTAAAGGCCGATTTAGAAATAACTATCGATTGTGAAGGGTCAACTGAAGAAAAAGGCACAGACAAACAGACGAGACACTCGCATCCATTCATTCGTGTATGCAAAAATCAATCATATTTCAAAAAAGCATGTTTCGCAAGATATCCATACCGCAGCACTCGAATGCTGCTTCGAGTTTTTAGTATAAAACCGTACAAATGTAAAAACCCTACAGTATAAAACCTTAAAAATATAAGTTCTACTGCAACTTGCATAGCAGATGGTGTAAGTTCAAGTAAACTGTGCAGAATGATGAAAAATATTCTTCTGTGTCATGTCAGTTCTTCAATGGAAAAATGTTGCAACAAATTGACTGCCAAACAAATGGGCAGACTGTTGGGTCATCCTTTGTTGTTTCAGGTGGAAAATCCGAGAGTCCGGGCTATGATAACAAGTAGTTAAGTATGAAATAATTGTCTTACTTAATTGTTTGTGTCCGATTTTTGCCGTGGTAGCAAGCTCATCTAACATAACTCTCAACAGATCGGTAGACCAGTTGAAATAATCGTAACAATATAATCGAAACAATAATCGATTCAGCAGAATCAAAACGGAGAATTCACCTATAAAGGGACTCATTATTCTTCGTGCATTCGAAGGACCGGTCAGCATTTTAATAATCACCCAAGCAGGAGCCACTCCCGATCCGTCACCCTTACGCATTTCCTAATGTTCCACCTTGGGCAATCAGTTTAGCAGCAAGTTTTGCATTTTTTTTATCGAAACATTCCGCTTGACTTGCATCGAATAGCCTGCGGACCAGATCGTCAACTTTTCGTCACTTCTTTTCTTGCCACAGCACACACTATTCACAGAAACCTGCCACGGGAACACTGGCAACAGCGATGGCGGTCGGTGGCTGGTAAGTGCAACGTAATTTAGCAATATATACCTAACCTTGCTCCTCGAAATACTTTCTGGCCTTTGTTCTTCGGGTTGTGCACTACATCAATGTAGCATTACATCGCTCGACGGTTTTCGATCACCTGTCCATCCGTCCATCCTCTGTGCCGGCCAACAATCCGCCCATACGTTGCGGGCCATTGTTGATCATTCTGGAAATTGCTCAAAATGAAAAGGAGACGGCGCAATTATTATGATCATTTCAGGTTATATTTTTACATCCACGGTCACCCCGCTGCCACCCACAGATTTCACATCGGAGGACCGTACCTTTGTTTTTCTCCCAGAGCTTTCGAAACCGTGTGCGCGATGAGAGAAAAAAATGCAGGAATATTATTTTATAAAATTATTACAAGAACCTCGACGGCGGGAAAATGTATAAAAATCGGTTGATATCGATACTCATATATGATAATGATAACATGTATACTCATGCGAAAGATAATAAACTGACGAACAGTGCCAGCAAATGCACCAAGGACTGGAATTAAGTGCACTCTCCTTTTGCTACTGCTGCTGCTGCTGCATCAGAGGCAGTTTCGTTGATGCTGTGCGACTAGGTAGGCACCTCCAGCTTGTGGCTGCTGTTGCTATCCTATCAGACTTTCATACCAGAGTGCAGCGCGTTTGCAGTAGGTACATATTTGGTATGTGCACAAACCACCATGAGTGTGGAGTGGTGTGAAGACAGGGGGAGGGACTAGTGTAAGTAGAGGATCAGTGTTACCATCTATCCCAACGTGAAATGAATTACAAGCGCCATGGCGGGTTCACTTAATCTGCGGGCGGAAGATTTGCTGGTCCCCACGTCAATAGAGCCACCGTCTCTGGTGGAAGCAAGTCTCCATTGCTAGTAGCTAGTAAAACCCTTTGAAGTTGCCTTGTATAGCTCGGTTCGCGCAGTTTTACCGAGCTGACCCCGGAAAGTGTGTGTGATTGCGGACACATAGCACGGAACGGGTAGAGTTAATTTCTCTGCAGGGTTTTATGGGTGGTTTGTGGTCCGTTAGCTTAATAAAATATTTCTTCCTATATGATTGAGTTATTTCCGTCGAGTGAGTTATGTGTTTTAGCAGGAGGAATAGTGTTACATTTACTATAAATGTAAATTGTTAAATTACTTTATAGGAGGCGAAACCGTTTAGATAAATAAGTTAAATAAGTTGATGGAGAACATCCTCTGCCGCTGAATAAACAGCGGTTGATGAAAAATTATCGAAAGTTCTCGACATAAGCAAACATCACGAAGAACGAATCGATTCGTCTTGGTAGGAGACACACTAGTAATAAGCGCATCCGGCGCCTTTGGGGCTTCCTGCCATCATTAAACAAATAAGGACTCCGTTCTTTTGTCTCCCAAACACAGAACGTTTTTAGAATATTTTTTCAACCAAGCACACTTTAACACAAAATTCATTCAAATTTACACTTCAGGACGTTTTCACGTCTACTGGCGTTTTCGCAGTTTACTTCGATCTTTCCATATTATTTCCATGATTATTGCTGGCCAAATTGGTCATTGATTGAAATCAAAGCAAAGTTGAATGCGTCGAAATAAATGGATATTTCTTCAAATGATAGACAAAAATGTATATTTACGTAACATCGACAGTCACGTGTTTCTCAGACACATTCCTCATGGGATACTTAATCAAAACAACAAAAGAGGAAAAACCGCGACAATAAACAACCGAACAGCCAGACTTGACTCGAGGGTAACAATCATTATATAGCATTTCATTGACTGATGATACGCTACTTACAAATAATCAATACGAAATGGTCAGTGTTTTACGATTCGTACGATTACCGATATATGTCATTATTCATCTGTGGCAAACTGGGGGTCTGAACAGTTCGTTCCCGCATTTCGTGTTTGCTGCTGTGTTGTCGGTAAAAATTTAACGTAAAAAATCTGAAAAATCTTCGCGTTTTAGGAACAGATCATCAATCCATGAGAATTTTCAGACCCAGAATCGAAACATACTGTTGTACATCATGTTTTCTCGCCTTCTTCGCCTTTGGGAGGCACCAGGAATTAGTTTGCTTTTTATTTGATCTCACCTGTTTGCTCATTTCCATTTCAATCCATTACGTTGACCACAACAAAAGCAATGCCGTAGCTTTTGTGTTCGATTGCTCAGTTTCTTCCGAGTGAATCAGAAAACGTCTCAAATTTGTTCTCTAATTATATACAGCATGTAAATTAGGCAACGGGATGCATCTAGCTCGTATAAATCGCATACTTTCACGAAGAAGACCATTTGTTTGTTCGTTTGCATTAGAATTTGAATAGGTTCCGTCCTGCTGGCGACAGTCGGAGGGACCCTACAAGATGAATGCAAACAGATATATGCGAGAGCAATACAGGTGGGCAGTGATATGTAGGTTTTTTCTTACCTACTCCGAATGCCACCTCCGTGGATGCTGGAGTTGAAAGTCGGCATCGATGAAAAGAAATTTACGATGACACGCTAAAACTAAGACGTCGAGGCTTTCGTAATATTTTCAGGGCTTCTCAGAAAATATATTGTTTACTTTCACCGTGGAAAACAACCAGAGAAACAAATGCACCTGAGGAGTTCTAATAAATCAAAGTGGATGTGTATAATGCACGCGCTTAAAAGATAAGGCATTCTGTGTTTGGAAGATGGAGAGCAAAATGTTTAGTGCCAAATGCGGTTCATTGTCAGTATATTCGAATCTTCTAGATTAATGAATGTTTGAAGACCTATTATTGGGAATTAGACACTCATATGTTTGTAACTTATATTAGGTTGCAGCAAAATAGTATACGAAATTCCGCGCGGGGGTTCACGAACCAAAAAAGGCTGGGAGCCGTTGGTGTAGAATGAAAGAAAATGACTGGAATTTTGACTAAATGTAGTTTAAAGTGTATTGTTTACATTGGCAGAGTTTCAAAGCGATTGAGTGGCTTTTCGGAATGAGAAACAGTGCGCGAGAATCTAAATGTTTTTCATCGGTGGATTGGTAAATCGCCGGAATTGCACGTTCAACCGTATCAAAAGTGATCAATCGGTCTTGGGTTACTCGTCGCCAAATCGTTGAGCGTCTCGACACACGCAAGTTGGCTTCAACCTGGTCGGGCCATCCAGCACGTTGGGCGTGGACCCCTCTGTTCCTGGTGCCGGTGGGGTTGTTGAAGAGAAAGGATTTCACAGAACAGTTGTCTGACAACCTTGCAGCGTGGCCGGCCCACCGTAGTCTTCTAAATTTCACCGCGTGCTCGATGGGAATCTCTACAAGTAGTGCCTACAGCTCGTGGCTCATACGCCTGCACTCCGCCACAAAATAGACCGTAACATTTTTCGCTCAAATACGGCAAGTGCACGTATGTCTACTCTGAGCGTTACTACAAAAGTTCAAATTAATGGACAAAGTAATCAAATCACCCAAAAAAAATCTACTCTAAGCAAAGTTATTAGGCCGTGTGAATAAAAGAGTTTGCTTAATTTCTTTCGTAAGGTTTACACATGGAAAGCAAAATAAACTGTTTTATTCATACAGCCTATAGTCTCAAGTCCGCAGAGGACTACCTGTCCGGTTAGCATTTTGTACATCGTCAGCTTTGTGCGGCGGCGTATGCTCCTTGATCGAAGCGTCTTGCAGAGGGTAAAGTAGGCTAAACTTCCAGCTTGAACGCGTTCTCAAATCTCCTTACTCGTAGTATTTGCAACGGTGACCAGAGATCTCAAATATACGAACTCATCAACCATTCCCAGTTCATCGCCGTCAATAGGTACTGTCCGTGAAAGGCAAACGTTGTTTTCTCTGAAACCTCTTCCTACCATATATTTAGTTTTCGACGCATTGAAGTAATTAAGTAATTGCAATTGCTGACTCATAGCCTCCGTTTTCAGTTTGGCGTAGATTGCCTCCGTCGTCCCAAGGTTTCTAGTAATGATGTCGAGATCGTTTGCGAAGGTTAAGAGTTGGCTACTTTTGCTGAACATCGTTCCTCTCGTTTCGATGCCCGGCCGCCGGATCATATCTTCAATGGCGATATTGAATTACATATAGGGCAGTTCATCTCCTTGCCGTAACTCTGTATGCGATTTGAAGGAACTCCGTGCGGGGGAGAGTGCTCCCAAAACACGCACGTAGCACATCATTCACCCGGAGTTAGCTTTAATCAGCCGCGTCAGCTTGTCCGGAAAACCGTACTCGTGCATTATCTGCCACAGCTGTTCTCGCGCGACTGTATCGTATGCTGCCTTGAAATCTACGAAAATATGATGCGTGGTCACGTTGTAGTCCAGTGCTTTATGGAAGATTTGCTGGAGAGTGAAAATTTGATCCGTAGTAGCACGCCTGGTGCTACCCTACAAGTTATTTTGCTGTTGGGGCTAGAGGACGTAACAAGATCTGAAAGATCACTTTGTATTCAGCGTTGGTCAGCGTTGATCGAGTTCTTCGTAGATGGAGCAAATCACACTTCCATTCACTCCTACGGTACTTTATCCTCTCCCACTTTGACCCACTGTGCATTTCTGTAAACATTCCCAAATACATTCTTTTTCCCGGAAAGGCTCAGTTTTACCAGAGCGGTGGTACTACTAACGAACTGGGAGCGGGCTTTGAAGTGTTAGGCAGAATGCAGGATCACATGATATATTGGAAGGCGATCAATGAGAGGATGTGTCTATTGAGGATAAAGGTCCGTTTCTTCAGGGGAAGCATACACGTGAACTACCCGCACGACGGTAGATCCGACAACGAAAAGGAGGCGTTCTACGCGAGGGTGGAGGCTACATACGACAGCTGCTCGCCACGGGACATCAAGATCGTCATCGAAGATATAAACATCTAGGTTGGTAGGGAAGAATGGTGTAGACCGGTGATAGGATCCTACAGCCTACTGATCCGAAGCACCTTTTTCCCATAATATCCATAAAGCCCTCGGGAGATTACGTTCTTATAGAAGGCCGATTCTTCTCTAACATCACGAACATACGTTCTCTGTAGGGTGCGGATACTCTGCCCATCACCTAGTAGAGTTATACGTGCGCTTAAAACTGTCAACTGCATACCAGACACGTCAAGTCTATCCTCCTTGGCTGAACATCAGGCAGCTGGATAACCCGCAATCTACAGAAAACTATGCGCGAATGCTGGATAAGGCATTGTTTTCTTCCGAAGAGTTAGGAGCTTCAAGCCTCGAAGACAGTTGAGGCAGGATACGCTCGGCCATCGGAGAGGCCGCTACCGTGGCACTAGGTGAAGAACCCCGGAGTATACAAAATAATTGGTTTGATGGTGAATGACTGCAAGCGGTGGAGAGAAAGAAAATTGCTTGGAAAAATTATCCGAGCATTGCCACTAGGGAGAAGTTGGCCAAGTATCTACGAGTAAGGAATCAATTCACCACGATCCTGAGGAGTAAGGGCTACACCTCGAAACGTGACTTGTGTAGGGACGAGGTAGGGAATCTAATCACAAACGAGCGCGAGTTCGTCGACAGGTGGAAGCAGTTCTTCGCTGAACACCTCAATGCCGAAGTTGCAAAAAGAGGGGAAACGAAAGTTAACCCAGGAGTGTCCATGGAAGAGTAATGTCCCAGCAGCTGATCTCCAAGAAGTCAAAAGAGAAATCAGCTTACCTACTGAAGACCAACACAGCCGCTGGTAAGGAACTCCCGCCGGCAGAGCTTTAAGAATAGACCGACTATGAATCTGTGAATCATGTCAACTTGATCCAATGCAGAAAAAACTCACGCGTGAGTTTTTCTGTTTTCATAACAAGGAGCACAAAACTCACACATATTTCTTCCCGCTTGATCATATTCTGCTTTACTTCAACTGCTGCCCGGAGCTATACACCTATACAACAAATTCGTTGTTGAACAGCATAGGAATTCTCTCGTGCGATACGTAACTGTGACTGAGCGTAAGAGAATGAATCTCTAAATAAATCGTAAAATTAAACTAAAACACACATTTAAACTACATGTTTATCTAATTCTTATTCGGCTTTTTACTTTCTAGTTAAGAAAATGTCGATTCTCGCGAAGGAAAAATGTAAATTCTGCCAATTTGTTTGCCATCTTCATTCATGAATGTGTACTAGCTTTTTTCGCAGCTGATGTTTTCTCTGGCGGTTAATTCTCTTTCGCTCTCTGGTTCGTTGTATGAAATGCCAGCTGTGGAAGAAGTAAGCAAAATGCTCACAGCTGAATTTGGTTCACATCGCATAGCAACAGACATCGCATATAATAGCGAGAGAAATTCGTATGTGAGTTCGGCGCTTCTGATCAAAGTTGAAATTTCTTGTGCTTGAAATCTCATTGAGTTTTTGCTGTTATGAATTTTTCAATACTGGATGGAAGAAGTGGTTTGTCCCATCTATAAAAAGGATGATCGGCTACAACTATCGCGGCATAACGCTGGTAAATGCCGCCTACAAGGTCCTCCAAGATGTTGTTACACAGGTTGTTACCGATAGCACAAGGTTTCGTAAGGAATTATCATGTGGGCTTTATGTGCGCTCACGTCACTACGGATTAAATTTTCATCATCCAACAGATCTTGCAGAAATGTCGGGAGTACAATTTGCCCTGCCCACGAATCAAATTTTTATTGATATCTAAGCAGCATACGATACAGTCGATCGAGTACAGCTATTATGGCAGATAATGCACGAACACGGTTTTCCGGAGAAACTGACGGAACTGATCAGGGCTACATTGGATCGAGCGATGTATTTCATGCGCATCTTGGGACACTCTTGAGGCTTTTTGAGACACCCACTAAGCGTAGCCAACTCCTGCTCTGTAGATGACTTTGGTATCATAGTCAGGAATTTTGCGACGACGGAGGCAATCTACGCTGGACTGAAAGTGGAATCTAGGAGGATTGGGCTAAAAATAAATGCATCGAAGACCAAATACATGAAAGGAGGGTCAAAGGAAACAAACGCGCGCCTCCCACGGACCGTAATCGTTGACGGCGACGGACTAGAAGTGGTAGATGAATTCTTCTATTTGGGATCGTTGGTGACTGTGGACAACAACACTAGTAAGGAGATCTAGCGGCGCATTCAAGCGGGAAATCGGGTCTACTTTGAGCTTTGCAAAAACGCTACGATCAAGAAGTATACGCCGCTGTACGAAGTTGACAATATACAAAACCCTTATCAGACCGGTAGTTCATTATGGACTTAAAGCTATGACGCTGCTCACGGAGGACCGTGCTCGAGTGGGAGGTGCTGCGGACGATATTTGAGAGAGTACAAACTGAAAGTGGAGAGTGGCTGAGGCGTATGAATCACGTGCTACAGGCACTGCTTGGAGAGATTCCCATCGTACAGCTGGCGAAAGTCGGTAGGCTACGGTGGGCCGGACGACATTTCGACGAAATAGTTCTCTTCAACAACCCCACCGGTACCAGGAATAGAGAGGCTCAACGTGCAAAATGGCTCATCCAGGTCGAAAGTGATTTGCGACTTCGGAAACATTGTAATGATATTATTGTATGTAGATTACAAATGTTTGACGAATAAATAAGTTCTTGAGTTATGAGACGACTGCGAAATTGACGACTAGCGGCTCGAGATCGAGTTGAGTGGAAACGTCTATTGTGCATTGCCCTTGTACCACTGTTTGGTCCAATTAAAATGTTGCAGTGAGTGGTTTGACACAAAGTACCAGCGAGAGACTGATGAGAAGAATCGAGCCAGAAGTCACATTTTGACTGCAACTGTGACACGCCAGAGCAGAGAGAGATACCGAGATGCTAGAGCTGCCGAAAAGAGACTTCATCGTCGTAAGAAACGTCAGCACTGGGATCGCGTTCTTGCGGAGGCGAAGAATTGCTTCGAGAGGCACGATACGAAAAGCTTCTTTAATACGATCAACGGAATCAGGAACCGGACCGTGCCAACTCCTGTTATGTGCAACGACAAGGAGGGGAACCTGATTACCGAAAGATCGGAGGTCGCTAGGAGTTGGAAACAATACTTCTATGTATTGTTGAATGGTGAACAAGATGGGACGGTCAACAGAAACAGGATAACGCTTGAGGATGATAGACAAGCTGTGGATCCACCAACTTTGGAGGTTAGGAAAGCAGCGAGAGAGCTGAAAAACGGCAAAGCAGCTGGAAAGGACGGCATCCCCGCCGAACTTTTAAAAGTCGGGAGCGAACGGCTGTATTGTGCAATCCATCAGGTTATACTAAAGGTATGGACTGAGGAGGAATTACCTACGGGCTGGTTGGAAGGTCCCATATGTTCAATTTACAAAAAGGACCATCGACTCGAATGCAGCCATTATCGAGGTATTACTCTCCTCAATTCTGCATACAAAATTCCCTCCTGCATCCTGTTTCTCAGACTGAGGCCGTTGCAGGAAACCTTCGTTGGCGAATACCAGTGCGGTTTTCGAGAGGGACGCTCCACGACGGACCTTCACCTTGCGACAGATCCTCGATAAATTTCGGGAATTCAACTTGCAGACTCATCATTTGTTTATAGACTTCAAGGCGGCGTACGATTCAGTTAAACGAAACGAGCAGTGGCAGATTATGCTTGAACATGGTTTTCCAACAAAACTGATTAGGCTGATACGTGCTACCCTTGATGGTTCAAATTCAAACGTTAGGATAGCGGGTGAGACATCGGACTCGTTTGTGACGTTGGATGGTTGGAAGCAAGGTGACGGACTATCGAACTTGCTGTTCAACATTGCATTGGAAGGTGTTATTCGCGGACGACATCGATATCATCGGTGTTAACCGTAGAGCTGTGGAAGAAGCGTACACGCATCTTAACCCTCTAGTTCCCAACCCTGCCAATTGGCGGGTTTCAGCAAAATCGTTGTAAATCTACTATGCTTATTCGTTTTATGTTGAGATCCACCCATACCTTCTCATTATAGTCTAATCTAACTATTCGATTGGTTTGTTTGTTTTATTTCGTTAATTTGAAACAGATATTTCGTGCAAAATTTGAAAAATGCCAGAAAACTGAGAAAAAAATTATTTTGCTCTGCAGAGTGAAATTCAAATTGTTGTAAATTGCTTATTTCTTGGAATAAATAAACAAAAAAATTATTGGTGAGTAGCTGATAAGTTGTACTTCATGGTAAAAAAGGAAATTTGCGATAAAAAGTTTAGGAACTGGTCGAGTTTTATCAAGGAACTGACCCCGCCAATTGGCGGGGTTGGGCAGTAACGTCAACTTTTTTTTTGGTAATTTGACAATGTGTTGTTTTCGTTGTATTTATTGATTTTTTTCGAGTTTAAGCTACAAATTATTGTTATAGGCCTTGTTAACTTCTTTTATATGCCTTGAAAAATACACAAGCATGCAGTGGCATCAATATGAAAGGGGAATTCAGAGGACTTATCACCTAATTTTCAGTGCGCCTTTTTGACGAGCTGCAATATAACGCTTTATAGCTATATCACAAAACATTTTTGCATTTTATGGTATTTGAAAATCATAACCCTATAACCAAGAAACAGATTCATTGAAACCCGGCGAATTTTACTGCTTAACGACAAAATCTTGATAAGCAAGACAATATTATTCAAAATGGGATCTACCATAGATCATTTTAAAACCGCAAATTTTAGTCTATACCGCTTAATCAGTTTGTGTTAATGAACAAATTGAATGAATTACCAGTCGATAAACGATTATAGTGAACAAATGTGTACTACAAAAATGAAAAACCCAATTTATCAAACAAATCACATAAATGAGGATTTAAGTTTCATGTTCTATCAGACTCTAAAGGTTTTTCAAAGGTTACAGTTTCAAAGCATATTATGGTGTAGGCAATCCTGACTTGGGAGCAGCTACTAATGTTGTTGTTCGCCTTTCTAAAATTTTGCCAGATTTTAAAAATCATATTTTTCGATTATTATTACACGACATTACCATTGATTTTATATCTCAACTCGAGAGGAACGAGAGGAATATACGACTGGGTACTATTCGGAGTAATAGAATCCCCAAAAGCAAACTGCTTACTGATAAGGACTGATCAATAAGCAAGATCGTGGTGATTCTGCTGAATTCATTGCCAAATTTCAAAATACAACTGTTTCTGTGTCTGTTTGGAAAGATTCGCTTCCCACGGGCAATGACTATAGACAACGATGAACTAGAAGTGGTTGATGAGTTCATATATTTGGGATCTCTGGTCACCGCCGACAATATTACGGGTAAGGAGATTCAATGATGCATTCAAGCTGGAAGTCAAGTCTAGTTTTCCTCCGCAAGACGCTTCAATTAACCCCTCTAGGGTCTACTTCATTTTTAGCACTGCAAAATTCACTAAAATGGCCGTAACTTTTTTATCTTTCAATATTTTTTCACCAAATTTGGGAGTTTTTCCGGAAATATTTTCTATTTTCATAATATCTATAGATAATAGCCATATGTCTTATGGTCCCGGAGTTATTCCGGAGTTCCTTGGGCGACCGTGAGATAAAGTTGCCAAATATTTAAAACTTGTTTGAAATCTGTTGATTTTTGTAAACATATAATCGACTGTGGACATATCAGTTACTTTGCCGCAGTTATGAGGTGCGCGCCATCCGAATCCGGGGGGACATTATAAATCCGGAACCGGTTCCCATAAAGGGACATTTCAGTATCAGTAAATTATGGCGTGTCGCATATCAAAAAACATCAGCACTCGACAAAATAGCGATTGGCGATCATCTCATGTCTCTCAGAGGCCGTATGACCGGTTCCGGGCCCGGGAAGTGTTTTTTTTCTGATTCAAGCACGGAACGGATTTTCAAAGGAACTTGTCCGGGACCTGGAAACGGCCATATGGTCAAAAATTTCAGTTGAAGCTCATTATAACTAGTTTCATAAATACTAGCACTGTTATAGATGTTCTAAAATCGATGTCCCGAATTAAATCGAAAAATTTGATTTTGCAACTTTTTTGCGCCCAGGTGCCCAACCCCGCCAATTGGCGGGTTACGAATTTTTATAAATAATCAAACTATTCCTGAGCTTAGTAACTAGAGAATATTTTTTCCATTATTCTGGCCACGAAATGAGCATTTTAAAAATTTTTCAAGCAAATCAAAAATTTGGGCACTAGAGGGTTAAGGAGGAAGCTGCGAGGATCATAAATTCTACCAAAACAAAGTATATGGTAGCTGGTAGAGAGCGTGGTAACCCTTCGGGTGTTGGAACTGCGGTGGTGATAGATGGGGATACTTTTGAAGTGGTAGATGAATTTGTTTACCTTGGTACGTTAGTGACATGTGACAACGATGGGAGCCGTGAAGTAAAAGGGCGGATAGCGGCTGCCAACAGGGCCTTCTAGGGATTACGTAGCCAGCTGAGGTCCCGTAGCCTACAACTCCGTACAAAACTCGCCCTCTATAAGACGCTAATTCTCCCGGTGGTACTCTACGGCCACGAAGCGTGGACGTTGAAAGAGAGCGACCGACGAGCTCTTGGTGTTTTCGAGCGTAAGATCCTGCGATCAATTCTTGGCGGCTTATTAGACGAAGGAGTGTGGCGCAGGTGCATGAATGATGAAATATACCAAGTGTGCAAAGATGCGGATACTGTGAAACTCCTAAAATACGACAGGCTACAATGGGCTGGCCACGTAGCAAGGATGTCGGATGAGAGACCAGCGAATACAATATTTAGCAGAGAACCCGACAGAGGCCGACGACTTCGAGGCAGACCCCGTACCCGTTGGATGAGCGCTGTTGACGAGGATGCTAGAACACCGGGTGTTAGGGGCGACTGGAGAGTGGCAGGCCAAGATCGAGTAATGTGGAGACGGTTCCTGAATTCGGCATGGATTCGATAAGCGGATTGTTGCCGGAAAAGTAAAGTAAGTATTCAATCTTTTGACTAAAGTCTTTGGAGTGTCTTAGTGAAATACTGAAATTAAAGAAAAAGAAAACTTTTTTCACGATTAAATTCCACTATTTATTGTATTTCTGACTAATACGTATTTCGCATGCAACTTGCAGGCTTCATCAGTGTCTGTGTTCGAAAACATAGAAAACATTTCACGGGAAATTAGCTGTCATTAACTCTTCGTCGGAGAGCCCAACTTCGGCAACAGTTTTTGGACCCAAAAGCGGGGTTCTGTTTATAAAAATGTATTCACTGCATTCTTCTTGCCAATCTAAACACAACGAATATTTTTCCATGAACAGAATTTTAGTTTCAAACAAAAAAAAAACTGCTTTTGAAATTGGCAGAATCGATGACGACTAATTTCAGCTTAACCGTGAAAAGTTTTCTTTTTCTTCAATCTTTTGTTGAAAGTCATTATGAAATTTACTAAGATTTATGAAATTTACAAGATTTATGACAAATTGCATTCTTATGAGTTAATGATACAGTCAAGTTTTAAAATATCCTTTGTAAATAACTGTTGAAGAAATATTTATAGATTTAATAGGTAAAGAATAAATCCAAAAGCAAATCATCCAAATTTAAATTTGATTCATTCAGGAACACGAGCAAAATTACTTGTCAAACTTCTCTCGACCAGTCGCTGAGCATTACCTTGCACAAAAAGGAACATACATAGCGTTAAGTGACCGACCGGATTGGCTACCGTCTGGTTCCAAGCCCAACCGCTCTGCTGCTGCTGCTCTGGCTGTGCAGGCCGGTAGGTTGTGTGCGTATTCGTACAATAAAAAGAAATTCCTTTCCTGCGCAGCTCTGAATCATCAACAGGCTGCGATTTGCATTCAAATGTGTATGCAGAATAGCCATACGGATTTCTAGTTGCCAACCGGTAAAGGAAATTGCGGACGGAAGGCTGAGACTGGGTGGTGGTGACTGGGATAATGGCAATGGGGAGGGTAAACCGTCGTCGCTGCAGGAGAAAGAGAGCCCCCAAAGAAAAAGGGAGCAGACGGTCCAATAGAATATGGTTGACGATGTGAACGGTGAATAGAAGAGCAGATCAGCCAGCCAGCAAGCAAGCAAGCACTCACCGTCGCCGTCGCCGTCATCGTCATCATGCATGCCGCATGCCATCACTGACTGTATGCGGATTGAAACTTGAATGAAGAATTTGGTATGGTCAAATCTGAGGACACTGTGGAAACAGAAAGCAAATAATATCTTCATTTCCCAGGTTTATTAATGAAATGATACAATCCATCGTAAAACATTATTTCATGTTATTAGCATATATTTCTGAGATGTGACATTATGAAACGTGTTATAAAGTTGAAGTTTATACTGTCACGTCGTACCGCATGGGTATGATATTGAAGAATTATGAAAGGAAGGCAAAAAATCATTTCAGGAATGAACTCGTCCCTGGATGGTATATGGAATGGTGATTTGGAATATACATGCTATTCCAGGCACGAACCGAGCCTCGTGTGAGCGGATGCATTCAAATGATTGTTCAGGAATTTGATGACGACATTATTATAGGTAATGTGCGGTAAACGTGCGAAATTCGAATGAGTTACGCTGCCTTTCTTAAATTCAAGACACGCCGGCCGGCTTAAGAGCGTAACCTTCGAAGTGTATTTTTGGTAGATGTTCCGATAAAAATTGTTGTATTATTAATAGCCGCGCGTTTCCGTTCCAAAATTGGTTATTTTCCTGACAGCAGCCTACGACGTTTGCTGGATAGACGTCCGAAGTCTCTTCGAAAACACTTAATCCGAGTTTTTTCATCTACTTAGACTGTAGAAATTTGAACAACTTAAAGAAAGTACCCAAAATGCTATGTGAAATTATACCAGCAGCTTAATTAAATTTTGTGAAAGTAGCTGAGGGTCTCAGAATTCGGAATGGAACCCACACTGCAGCGAGCAGTAAACTTTTGATTTTTACAGATCTAGGCGTTAAAGTGAACCGATAAATCTAGCTTATAATTGGACATACGTGATAAAAACAGGAAAAAAACAACCGAGCTGGTACATAAATATCGTGAAACCTGTAGCTTAATAGAGACCGCTCGTGCTGACCCCAAAGTTGCTAAATAGATGGATATTTTTTGCCTGTTATTGCAGTTGATGGTCTGATAATTGTTTGTATTTGCCACCACTAACCTAATCACTTACTACCCGTTTGAGCTAAAAGAAGCAGACACCGGTTACGCAAATTATAGCTTGTACTGGAGTTTGCGGTAATAAATTGACTCGGATTTTTATGACTTTTTTGATAGTGCAAAATTCCACAATTTTAACGATCCCCCATCCAACCGGCGACATTAATAGAAACTCGTTAGGTTATCGGTTCAATCGTTGCAAAAGCATGAAGTGGAGTACCCACAAGCGTAAGAGGTTTGAAGTTTCTGCAGCGCCGGCATGAGCCTCCAGCGTATTCATCATGGCAAAAGTAAAGCGATTCTCGTTAGGACCGCAACGTTTCCTACGGCTGTTGATGCAAGAAGTGATTATTAAATTTTCTTAAGATGGCAATTCTATCCATCATATTTCAATAAACTTTCTTATTCTGTTACACACCGAGGGTGATTAAAAAAAATCAATGTTGGCTGACAGTCGAACGAAAACAAGATGATTCCGAGTATTGCCAGGAGCTGTTCAAGAAGCTGCACGCCTCCTGCACAATGGCTGATTTTTGATCGGTTCTTGAAAAATCTGCTGTGGAGAGCCACTAATGTTTTCGCGACGGTTCTCACAAACATTATTCATTATCCAAGAAGAATGAAACGTTACATTCCAAGCTTTATGAGTTACATTATGATGTTTCTAATACTAATTCACGTTTAAATTTCTCAATAAGACGGTGTGAAAATTACAGACCGCATCGGTCATTTTGAACAACAATACGTAGAAATAAATAAAATCCGTATAATCTTGTATTTCAACTCGTAGAATATAACTATAAATTATTTTCGAACGTCTTAGTAAAATCTACTATATAATACCCTTAATCGGTCTGTAACCTAAACTGTACCTAAACTACAGCTTGTGTGAGTACCTTACGAGCACTTCCTTATCCGGGGAAGGAATCTTTGTAGGTCCAAAGGGGCCCAAAGTTGGTGTTACAAACATAACAATATTTGTGATACAACAATGTACAGATGTCAGTATCCTAGTAAAACCCCAGCGCCATAGTTGACAGTGGCAATAGTAGGTATACAAATGTAAGCGAAAATTCTAACAGATTATGACAGATTGTAATCAAGACAGACATCAGTAATGAAGGTGCATCCCATTAAGTTACATACCGTTAGAGGTGAATTTATGTGTTTTGGTCATACATTCCGATTATCTCCGTTCTAGTGAATCTAGATTATCATAGCAAAATTAAAAATTATATCACAGTCGATTATATCATATTATATCGCATTAATCAGGGTCGAAATTATAGAAAATTAGGTTATGTACCTCCGATTCGCTCTCAATTAGATACGAAGCGACTGCGACGCATGGGGACTACAGCTAGCTAGTATGTGATAACTTTGCAGGAAAAGATCCTAGAGCTTTGACTGTTTCGATCATTATCGCGACGGGATGGGTCTTAAAATCGTTGCCAACTGTTACTATTTGCTAGTTATTGCTTATACATTCGTCGGAGCACATTACTAGTTCTCAAATAAGGAATAGAACTAATATATAAATTTATAACACAGCTAGCAAAAATGTTCGAATAATGAGGCCAAACAAAATAACATTTGTTGGATAAAAAATACGCCGATCGAATGGGTTCATTTTACGCAAAGTATGTTCTATGTTGCTGGAACCTCGTGAAATTCCAATGTCAGAGGCGTCATGGTACTGCTTATCACTAATTCTTAGCAATAGGCATACACTACTATTCTTGCACATTCGTTTCATGGTGCCAAATTGGTTCTCCACCCTCATAAAGACTGTACACGAAAAAATATGCAACACCTTCTTTTGTGCATAACTTTTTATTGCAGGGGTAAAAATTGATGAAATTTTGGGTAAAACTAGTTTAGAGTGTAATGTTTATGTGCAAAATTTTGTCACAATCTATCAAGTGGTTATCGAGATGGTTTCCAAGCAAGAAGTGCTACGACAAAAAAGTATGGGTGCGGTCGTCGAAAATCCAGCGAACAGTTCGGAATTAACCATTCGACTGTGTCCCGTGTGGTAAAATCATTCAAGGAGACCAAAACAACCCAGCGACAAGCTGGCAGCGGAAGAAAAACGAAGACGACCGACCCCGTGAAGGAGAAGGAGGTGAGGGATTGGCTTGAAGTAGCACAATCCGAACTTTTCGACTCGGGACATGGCCAAGAAGGTCAATTTTTCCGTCTGGTTCGTCCAATAGACAATGAAGCGGGCCGGACTTCATATTTTCCAGATGGGGAAGGTTCCTAAGCGAACATATAAACAAAATGCTGTGGCCAAATCCCGTGCCAGGAAGCTGTACTGCTAGAGGTGTGTGCAGCCGAAATGGATCGTAATGGACGACGAGACGTACATTAAAGCGGACACCAAGCAGATTCCCGGTGTGGAGTTTTTCGTGGGCAAAATCCTCCTGAATGTACTGGAGCAGTTCCTGAAGAACAATGTTGACAAATTTACCAAGAAGTACTTGGTAAGTCAGGTGATTTGGGGATGCGGCAAATTCTACAAGCCGTACATAACGACGGGCACCTTTAACGGCTATGTATATAAAGAAGAATGCCTTCAGAAGTACCTGCTGCCTTTCCTCAGGTCCTACGAAAATGGCATTGTGTTTTGGCTGGATCTGACATTGCGCCATTGGGGCCGTCCAGATATCCCATGGACAGAAATATATCAATTTTCAACCCCCCTGTGTCCCCCCGTGGACAACCGTGGACATTGACTCAACCTCCACCCGGTTTCCCTGTTCGTCCGCGGGACTTTTTTCTAATGTAAAATTATACAAACATAAATTAAGCTATATTTTCTTTTCAACTTGATTTATTCAGTAATTAATAAAAAATAAGAAAAAAGCTTACGTAAAAGGAAGCTGTACTAGGCATGTTATCCAGTCTAATTTTTCAGTGCATAGTGATCTTGTTTACTGCAAAATAGTATTGACTACTAAAATGCCCGTTTCAGCCTGACTTTCGCTTGACGCTTTATCTCCGTGAAGAGTATTTCTGTCTAACCAGAGTACCTCAGCGTGTCCGTTGACTTCAACCGAAGACCCCATTATTAACAAGACTAGCATCTGTGTTATTTTCCATATAGGGGAACTGGTGGTAAAATGCCCCGTCGGGGCAAACCGGGCAAGTGTCAGTTATTTTTCATTTTTCGTAGGATTTATGTAATACAGGAAGCTTATTCGATGCACACAAGTTTATAATGCAAAACAGAAGAGTATGGCAAGTGAATAGGTATGCGCAAATAATTGGCTTTGCCAGCGTTGAAAAAGATTTCGTAGGCTGCTCGCACTTACTGGAAATCTCGTGCCGAACTGTCAACGCGTGAGTGTTGACAGAAGCAAAAATACTTCCCTTCCTTTTTTTCTCACGCAAAACCCTGAACAATATCAGCAAAGCTGGCAAGGCTAATTACAGTGGAGCGTTTTTCCCCGACTGGCACACCGCAGTCTCCTACACAGTCCCCTACATAGTCCACAGTTCTCCTACACGTCAGGCGTCACCATTGGTGCCGCTTCTTTTAGTGAAAGTAGTAAAGTTTGCATGAGTGTTAGTAAGCTCTCCAAAATTCTGTATTGGTGTTTGTTCGACTATGTTGGCATATCGATATGACTATTAGCACTCATTCACACAGATGCATCTATGGACTACCTTGGTCGGCAGAGCGAGCTGCCAGTAGTGTTTCCCGAATATTAGCAGAGCTGCCAGACTTTTTGTTACAGGGGTCTTTAATACAACACAAGACCTTTCCGACGTGGTTCGTAAATTTTGTTTGAGGACGAATTCTATGACACCTCTTAAGGGCCAAACAGAATGCTGCGTCAACGCATCTGTCAGCGTCAATTTGACAGTAAACCCATACCCAAACGAATACTTTTGGTATATTTTCATTATCTTTGTCATTTATCAAAGGATGCAAAGAGTTGTGATCTAATAATAATAGATTGCATTACTTTATCATTCAGGTTGTGTACTAACACAGGCTTAATGCTTCCAACAAAAATTATACGTGATATGCGCTCTCATTATGCTCGGTGTATGTGTTTTCTATAGTTACTATATATATAGTTCGGCGGATAGAAAACCAGGCGAATTGGCAACTCTGATTTTTGAAATTAGATTTGAAATTATGGAGAAATGTGCAGGTTTTTACGGAAAATAATCGCTAGTGGGTGTTGAAAATGACTAGCTTTATGAAAATAAAGTGTGTTTATTAACATTAGTCCCACAATTCGAATTTTGAAAAACGTTTGGCTCCGCTTTTGACGTTTATTTGGCTCCCGATTTTTGTATCCGCCGAACTATATATATGGTAACTATAGTGTTTACACCAACATAGACCTCAAAAGATATACCTTTATATGAGCTTTAAAACCAATAAATCGTTTGTTTGAGAAATCCCACATGCAGTTTTGGCAATTTTGAATCCTCAGGGATTCCTTCATCTTCTCTCAAATTCTGGAAGGTTGGTTCCATAAACCTCTTTTAGTTGGGGTTGAAAATATTTCGAGAAAATCAGTTATTTGTTGTTTTCCTAAAAATGTGTCAAAAGCACATGTGGGGGCTCTCAAATAAACAATTCAAATAATGAACAATGGTTTATGCTAATATTTTGAAAGATGATAATGCAAAGCTTGACGAAACTTGACCTTCTGTTTCTGTTCAACAGACTTTGCAGCTAACTGTTAGAGTACAGGACAATTGTGTGGCTTATGCTGAGATTGACTCAGGCTCTCCTAGCTGAGATTCGAACATATGACGACTGACTTGTTTAACCAGCGTCGTATATCAAGGCCATCTAGGCGGCCTCTCCGATTGATTCCATACAAAAAACAACGAGTGCACAGTTTGACTTAAAAGCATAAGGTTGCAAAAGTCGAAAGATGTCGGCTGCCTGTTTTTCAAAGTGGCACGGCGATTGTGAAGTTTTGTTTTCGGACAAAAACATGACCTGCTGCAGGATCACCACAACCCACAAAATGATCGGATATATGCAGTACATCTTCCTGATATTCCTTGGTACAAACTGTTGAAGTAACACGAGGGCCCTACGATCGTCTGGCCGGATCTGGCTTCATGCCACTATTAGAGGGATGTCCGGGAGTGGTACGAAGCCAACGGGGTTATTTTCGTACCCCCCTTCCGCCACTAACGCACCGGAACTACGGCCCAATCTATACCTCCCACCTCTCTAAGAGGGGGAGCTCTCATACAATTGGAACCAAATTTGGCATGTGGGTGTTTTAGGAGTCAAGAATCTTTTCTATGGTGAATTGAGATCCCTCCCCTCTTTAGAAAGGGAATTATGATCCCTTTTCCCTTTAAGAAAAGGGAATAAATGAAATACAAATTTCCTTTTATCTCGAGAACTAATCAAGCAAATGGAACCAAATTTGGCTTGTGGGGCTTTTAGGGGGCAGAAATTTTTTGATGGTGAATTATGTCACCTCGCCCTTTTAAGAGGGGGGCACCCATACAAATGAAATTCAAATTTCCTCATAAGTTGAGAACTAATCAAGCAAATGGAACCAAATTGGGCATGTGGGGGGGATTATCGGAGGCAAGATTTTTTTCTATGATGAATTAGGAACCCTCCCCTGTTTAGGAGTGGGCTCCCATACAAAGGAAATACAAATTTCCTCATAATTCGAGAACTAATCAAGCAAATGAAACCAAATTTGGCATGTAGAGGTTTTAGAAGGCAGAATTTTTTTCTATGGTGAATTATGACCCCTCCTCCTTTTAAGAGGGGGGGGGGGGGGCTCCCATAAAAATGAAATACAAGTTTCCTCATAACTCGAGAACTAATCAAGCAAATGGGACCAAATGTGTGGGGTTTTGGAGTCTTGAATTTATTTGATGATGGTTAGAGACCTCTCACCCCTGTGGTTGGGTGATAAGGACTCTCATACACATAAAACAGAAATTATTGCGTAACTCAAAAACTAATTGAACTTGTGAAATTCGAGACTCTTCCATAAAACAATAAACAATAACACCACAGACCACAAAAACTATCTATAGTAACACTAGATCATTCAGAGCGAGACGGCCGCGAGTGTTGCCGGCGACCCGCCGTCGAAAGTGCCGGCCATTGGGGGTGGGGGACCCCCCGCAGAAATCACCACTGTCTAGGTTTATTTGTTTTCCTAGGTCTATTACTTTCCTTCAGTTGGATCCGAACTACAGCGACAGCGAGTAAATAGAGGATCACCCCTACGAAATGGTACCTTCCACGGAAAAGTTTTCCGTGAAATGATACATTCCGCTTATGGTTTTTCACGAAATGGTATTCGGCGAAATGTTGTACAATCACGGCGAATATTGTTATCCGCTTTCTGGCTAAGCAATGTGGGGAGTTGTTTTCTACTTTACTGTGCGGAAAAATTGCAAATTTGCATTTAAACTACCGTTTTGATTCAAACTTCGAACACTTAAGCCATGCTAAAACTTTCTTCAAAGTAAAATGTTCGAAAAGAGCTTTATTCTACCCCCATGAATGGTTCAATAGCATGACAATTTATTTATTTTCATGGGAAAATTTTAAAAATGAGGATAAAATGTTATTTAATAATGAAAAACATTAAAAAATTGCTGTTCGGTTTTGATTCAAACTTCGAACACTTTCATGGTCGACTTTCAAAGCTTGAACATTTCAGTCTCAGACATCAAATTATCGTATTACTTTGAAAAGTATTAATGTTTTTAGAGTCATTCAACTTAAATGAGTGAAATTACATCCTTTTTCTAAACACTGTCCTTTTAAATCCACCTAACAGTGTGATTTAAATTTTTCACACAATAATTAGTTTCAATCCTTATTTCTGAAGTCAATTGCTAATATTTACGAACTCCATGAACCACATCTAAAGGAAGTTTACTTTCTACAGCTTTATCAATGCTGACAATTAATTTTCCCGAAGGAAAACCCGGAAAAACCGGATATTATTCGTGGGTGTTCGAAGTTTGAATTACACCTCAAAGCGTGATTCAAACTTCGAACACTTTTTATTTATCTAATATCTTTGAAATAATGCATGAAATATTGTATTTTAACTATGCTTTAGTACATATATATCTTGCACTTACCTAATAATCGCGCAGTGGGAAGGTAAATGTTCTAAAATTGGTAAAATAATGCAAACGAAAAAAAAAAACAGCTACTTTTGCACGAAACGCTAAGAGTATGCGAACGAAGTTAACATCTGAGTTCTCACTTTTTTCCAACGCCTCCTGATTTCTTACAAAGAGTCCTACAGTTCAATGTCATACCTCACCGGATAGAGGACATTCTAACGAACACGGTGGTGTACAATAAACATAATATTTTATAATATTAGCGATACTAACGAGCATTTTATTCTGAAGTGTTCGAAGTTTGAGACTGTTCTAAGTTTGAATCAGAACGGTACCCATCTTAGGTAACCAATGAGCATTAACATAAGCAGCAAATCAGCATATCTGGCATTTTATACTGCACTTTGTTGTATATTAGCTTTTTGACTGCATAGGTGTTGTAAATTGGCGTCCAAAATTCTATTCAAATTCTTCGTGTCGGTAATTAGCTGCAAATTAGCATTGTCAGCACTAAAAGAGTATGTGAAAAGCACTATAAGAATGTTAGCAGTAAAGTAGCTGTATATTTTGCCAAAATAGCATCTATGTAGTATTTAAGGCGACTTAAATGCTTATTGGCTTGCATTTGAATATTTGGTGATGCATATTGGTTACCTGGGATGCTTTCATAGTTACGTAACTGCCAAAATGAATCATCTAAGGTTGAACTCCTCAGAAACTTGCAAAACTCGAGATTGTTACAAAGATCATCCAATATTCATGATTTGTGTACAACACAGTTTAATTTGTGGCAATACAAAGTTTGTCGGGTCAGCTAATGAAAAATAAAATACTGGCCTACTATGAAGCAGGCACCACGGAAGCATCCCAAGGAGGTCAAATCTGACAAAGAAATGAACAAAAAGTGGGTTTCCGTACAGAAGAAGCTGCAGCGAGATATTGCTTAAAACTTTTTGAGTGGAGTTAAGCGTAAGGTGCAAACATACGGTATTGAAGTCGAATGAAATAAATAATGTCAAAAGCTTACTAATGGGTAGTATTTTACTGTCTGAAAGTTTGAAAACGATAGGTCAATTAGGTAATTGTCTACAGCGTTTCTTCCTTGGTACAATTTGATGTGGGACACCCTTTATTACCATTCAAAAATATGACCACTTTTCGAGATTGATTTTTTGGAATAACACACTAAATACCCAGCCGAACCTTGCCGTAAAAGGTAGTCCAATGTCAAAAACATAGGTGAAATGTCAGTGTAAGTATAAAATCTGTTTAATTTAATGAGACTGATTGTCGATTAAAATAAAGTAGTAAATTCCATTGTCGACAAAGCATGTCCATTGCTATTATTAAGCATGTGAAAATTGATAGATGACATTATATTATACAACATCTAAGAGTTCGATTAAATTAAAAGCCAGCTGACCATCTGAAGACCAATACAATTTAATGTAAGATAATCTACATAACTGTCGTATGTTACCCAATGCAAAATTACGATCGTACGAGTACACTATCAATAAATCCCATACAAACTTATTCGCATGCCATCCAGCAGATCTGACTGGTTCGGTATAAAGTCCATCGCCTATCAACTTGCTCTTGAAAATGTTGGCTACGATAATTTACATTAACGTCATCTTCAGTAGTCCATATTCCTTCATGCCACTGAAGTTTCTCGACCCTAAATGTCCAACCGTGTACCAACATACTAGCCAACAGGCACGTCCAATTGAGATCGTCATTTGCATTAACAGGCAAATCATTGTAATGTCCGCCGTAGAGCCATTTTGTACCAATAATAAATGTCCGGCAAAAAGTTTTAATTGAATAATACATTTCCGACGTCCACCTCCTAATGACAGAAGAATGTCCGTTAATTACATCTTCATCTTCCAATCAGCCAGATATTAAAACATTTATCTCGCCCCAGCTGGGGCCGAAGGGAGAACAAACAGACCTTACCTTAAATAAACAGTTTCACATCCGCGCGGTAAGATTGCACACGAAATGCGAACGGGATGGAGATGCCTTGGAGCTGCACAACAAACTGCACATTTCATCGTGTGGTTTTTATGGAAGCAGCATTTTGCAGAGGTGGAGGTGGTTTACTCTTTTTACTGTTTATTTCTAGAGGGCGTCTGCCATTAACTCCCGCGCACGTGCTGTTTTGTACCGACGATCGGGTGGCACATTGGCAGCTTTGCGTTCTGTCCAACTACTTTCTTGGTTCAATCGTCCAGCATCTTCTGCAGTTGAGCATCCTTCACGGCGACGACCGACGGTTAGCTGGCGAATCTGGCCACCAAACTGAGAAGATTCTTCTTTCGGAGCACTGCATTGTAACGTAACTTCGAGGCAATCGTGATTTCAGTTGCATACTGACGGTGAACCTATGGGTTATGGGTTCACGAGGGAGGATTACCGAGGCAAACCCGAGCCGGGATCATTCGTCCCAAACCCGGCAGTCGAGAGCCATAGGCGGCGTAATTGGACTGCACGAAGGCGAGCACATGCGCCTTGGAAACCAAGCCTCAATTACTTCGTCTGTTTTTTTTTCTGCTCTCCGAGCCTTGTCGGCTGCCAGGTGAGGGAGATGTTTGTGTTTATTGACCGTTTAGGTGGTTAAATTAGGCAATTTACAGTCTATTTAGACGCCGCCGCCACCGACGGACGGCAGGCTCGAGCCGTTTTTGGAGTTGAAAATCCAATTTTGACCTTGAAACACTTTGGCCCGTTCGCTGTTTGCTGCAGGTTGAAGCACTAGGCACAGGGACGGTTGGAGTTTCATTATTTTTTTTAATTATTTCGGTGAAATAACAATAATAATTAGCCTCCTTATTGGGATCATTCTTATGTACCTCAGTGTAAGTAATCGTATAGCTCTACATGTAATACATGAGCAAAGCCTTGGGCTCGAACGACTCTCAGAACCGTCGCAACCGTTCCGTTAAGGGACAATTATAGAGCAAGTATCTTATTAACAATAACACTACCTCCCAACTGGTATCTCTGGCACATGGAGCCATTTTCTATAAGGACTTTTAAGGTTTAAAACTTGCAGTGCTCTGTTATCATGAGGCAAAGCCCACACTTTATCGTTCATATTTATTGGGTTAATTAAAGTGTGACAATCTGTGCTGCAAGATTTTACTCGCTCAAGTCACCTTTGATGAATTCTCCTGACCTACGTCTTATCGGTTCGCGGTACCTATATTACATTTCAGCAGCTGTTAGCTCATTCCAGCCAGCCAGCAAACATAACTTTATCCGTCACCGACGGTGTCCGCCATAAATCAGGTTCATCTACATTGTCGTCGAAATGTATAGTACCGGAGTAGGTAGGCAGTTTCCCTTTCTCTACACTCACGAACCGTACCAATTTATTTCCTCAAATTTCGGTCACATCGAGCATCACACCATATTTCGAGATTCGCTCGTGCGTTTTCAGCGCGTTTCCAAATCTTGATTGGAATGAATAACGGTACCTGTGCAGATAACTCACTATTTTCTCCCTGCCGCCCGCCACCCGCGAAATAATCTCCTGAGACGCGAAGAGTTAAAAACTTATCAAGACGGTCCAAAACCGAATATGTTTTATTTTCGTTCCTGCACACTCTCGCAGAACTGCTTACCGGTTGCTGGCGACGACGGAATGCAACGAAGACACATTTTGGCAGACCACCGGACCGTCCGCAGCAGCTCTATGGCTGATTGGGTCAACCGTGGCAAAACTGAAGGAGACAGCCGCTACAAAAAAAGTGTAATAATTTCGACGTACATTATATGAACATACGTAGAGATATTATTTATTACAAGCTCTTGCGATCTCATGAATATGCGAAAGTCAATTGCTGATCAGAGTTTGCCTTCAAATAGCACCGGTGCGCGGTGGGTGACGGTGGGTGAGGAAAATAATTGAGTACGAGGGAAGATGCCGTAGCCGAAAACAACCACGAGGAAAGAATTAATAATGGCAAACCGATTGAGCAAGAAAGTAACGCATCTGCATAATAAGAATAAATGAATATGATTACGTAAAGTATTTCGAAGTATAGCCTATAGGAATAATATCACTTCTGTGATCTCTGTCTCTGCATGAGCAGGGCACTAACCAACCAACCAACCAACCAGCAGGTTCCGCAAAAGGAGTAGGTACGAGGCCACAGCCAAATGCAGGAAAGTGAAAATTGTTTATGGCGCTGTAAGCTGGAGAAATTATTGAAAAGGCAGTGATGTGCTTCGAGCGGCCGATTTTGTGGCGAAACAAAATGCAGAGATTTAACCAGGATACAGTTTTACGTCTCGCAGCAGCAAAAGCTTATGCTGAATGGCCTATTAACTGCGTGCTGGCTGGATGTAAATTTTCATAAAACAGTTGGTGGCTTTAATCACTAAAAGATGGACCAGCACAATTTGCACCGGCTCTGAAGAGTCATTAATCTTAATAGTTTTTTTTTTAAATTTAATGGTTAGGTTATATTAGATGAAAATGCTTAAAATATTTGCAACAGCTGCATTTATTTTCTGCATTTCTGTATATAGGTCAATTTCGCATCAATATTATGACAATTTGACTTTTTGTAATTCACCCTATCTGCACGGTTGATATAAAACTGTTTTAGTGACTGATATATGACTAATTCCAGTCGTAATTAGGCTGCTTCAACTAAATAGATTTAAACTATGCTATCATGCTACAGCTCGTAATTGAAATTTTAGTGGATTAGCTTGTGGTTTTAGATTTAGAATATTTGGTTTTTTATATCGCCTTAAACTTGTCGTAATTTGGGTTTAATTTGAAACTAATCTCGTAGCATTGTTGACCTCCTAGTTAGCTTCGAGATACCATTCTGATCTACTGGTGGTACAGCTAGAGACAGAGTAGGGTCATTGCATTAGCTTCATAATTACCTCATGCTCTAACAGACGGCAGCGAAGTCTGTCGGTAAAGAAGTGTAAAGTCTGAAAGACGTTTAAGCCCAAGGCTCTCCTTTGCTATGCTCAATGTTTTCCATTAAGTTGAACAATTATCGCTACTCAGCCTTTCATCAAGCGGAATGTTGCCAATTTGTTGATAGTTACACAGCCCCTCAATGATGGACTTTACTTGGTATCAGATCATTGCCTAGTCGAGTTCAACATATATTTATCCCATTTTTTGCTTGTTTTTGCCTAATCTTTCTCATTGACTGAAGTTTTTGGAGCGTCTTAGTAGAATACGAAACGTGGAAATTAAACAAAAAGAAAACTTATCCAATTTAATTCTACTATGTATATTTTATACTTGACAGATACGTATTTCGCCTACGACTTGGCAGGCTCAGACACTCAGAGTTCGAAAACAGACACTGAGGAAGCCTGCAAGTCGTAGGCGAAATACGTATCTGTCAAGAATAAAATATACATAGTAGAATTAAATTGGATAAGTTGGGTATGAAAGGGGGAAGGCAATAAAGATGCGTCCAACATAGCTCTAGCCATTCCAAGTTACTACCTAGCACCTCCATGTGGTCATACCCGGTAATGCTCTTTCCTTAAGATTGAGTAGTTAAGCTAGGAGGTGCGATGCTGCGTGGATCCCGGCTGCCTGATATCAAAATTGTGGTTTTGGGCAGACGGCCGATCCACTGGGCCCCGTTGATAAGTAAGCCACAAAATATATTCTAATTATCTGCTTCGTTCCAGCTCTTTAAACACCTACTGTACAATGGAAACATTGACCGTAAAACTTACTAATAATGTACATGGATATTGTTGGACTGCTGTACATGTGGGACTAATGGAAATAAAAATAGAACGAGCTGGTGAGCTCGTTCTATTTTCATCCATATTAATTTCTTCTTATTATATATCATGTGATAAATTTATTATATGCATTATATGATAAATTCATAAATATAGAGGCATCATATAAGTGGAAGACTGGAGGATGGAGTGAGGAGTCAACCGGTATCACTAGGAGGAAGCTCCTGAAGGTCTGAAATAATATTTACGTTGCTCTTTTCGAACAAGCAAACCATCTCGTGGGTTAAAGCTGGTGCAGCGAAATTGATTCTAGCATGGAAGGATCCTAATACTGGAAGAAAATTCTTATAATCCCGGCATGCGCACAAGTGTCTCTGCTTGTGGTCCGCCCAATCCCTTTTGGTCCTTCTACAACAACTTTAGTGTGAAATTCATTTAACAATCAAATTTGGATCTACTGTAAGTCTACCCACATACACTGGTAGGACCTTGAACTGATGGTGGATTCCCCCCCCCCATACATTCATACAGAGTAGAACTCAATTGGATAAGTTTTCTTTTTATTTAATTTCCACTTTCTCATTGTTATTACTTTAATATTATTCAACTTTTGAGGATTTAAAATTTAAAATTTGTAACCATTTTCTTCGTAGGAATAAAGTGGATTAGATCATACCTGACTAAAAGTTCTTCATTGCAAAGATTGAAAACAATATATATAGGGTAGTTGATCCAATAGTTGTGGCAGCACCAATAGTTGTGCTACTATTCATTATTAATGCATATTTTCGTTACCGTAGCATTTTGAATAAAACAATTACGTTCATTATAAAAAACAAGTTCTTAGGAGTATTGGTAGTTAGACTACACCATTTAAAATCAAGGCATTACTTGCTAAAATGCCGATTTTCTAAAATCTAACGCAACTATAGGCGCAGTTGAAGCGCACAACTATAGGCGCTCATTTCTATAGTTGCGCTACAATGTTTTTCTTGGCAACTTGGATAACTTGGCAACCTCGCAATGTATACCGAATAACACAATTAAAGGAACGCCAAACTTAATTAAGAGAACATTAGCACAACTATTGGTACAATATAATTGAATCGGAAAATTCATTTTTTTCTTTATAAAGCTTCTCGAAAAAAGAATGCAATTGTCTTTCCTAGTGACAAATACCTTGTGTTTGATAAATTTATATCCCACAAGCATTAATTGAAGCATATACCTCAATAAACAAGTAAAAAGAAATTACATTGTGCTTAGCTACGCGACTACTGTATCAACTACTACTATATATATGTATATATGTATATTGTTTCATCAGTGGATCGGAGGTACCTCAAGAAAGCTATTTCGGACCTTGCATATTCTCGACAAACGCAAATTGTGTAGAACTACAAACAAGGTCGCGGATACTCCTAGCATATGACTCAAAATCGACCATCGTTTACGATTATGTTCCGTAGGTATTTTATTTTGCCGTTATTGCATTAAAGAACCGAATGATGCTATCGGATACGAGATGCAGGCAACCATGAATGTTCGGAGTGAATAATTTCAACACTCGTGTAAATATTTTGATTGTCATACATAGTTTTTAACAACAGCACTTAGCAAACATAGATCAATTGAAAATTTGCTTTCGCCTGTGAGAGATTCCACGCCAAGCGACGAAAAAATAACATATTCAATTTATCATTTTTGATTTAACTGAAACTTTGCATAGCTGTTCTTCTTAAAAAATGGTATCATTTTATCATATCAGGTATTTTTTTAAGATGACGACTGCTTTTTCAAAAGGGCCTAACCAAAAATGGTGCTAATCCATTAAATATTTTGTATTGGAAAAATGGTTTATTTGATGGAAATAGTGTCTTCAGCAAATCACTCCTGTGAATGGGATATTTCGTTAAATTTAATTTATTGCTTACGTACCGGTGACTCTGCCCCGTAATCTTTTTTACGATTTTCTGTATCGTAAATGAGCCCGGCAGAGCTCTACAAAAATGGCCAAGAACTGCTGGCTACGGCACTTCATTGGATAATTTCTAGGATTTGGGAGGAGGAAAAACTATCGGAGGAATGGATGGAAGGTGTAGTCTGTCCCATCTACAAAAAGAGCGACCGGCTAGACTGCTCTAATTACCGCGGCATCACGTTGGTCAGATTTTGTTGCGTCGTCTATCCCCAATAGAAAGAGAATTCGTAGGGCAGTATCAGGCGGGCTTTATGGAGACCCGTGCTATTACGGATCAAATGTTTACTTTTCGACAAATTCTCCAGAAATGTCGAGAGTACAACGTGCCAACACATCATATTTTCGTGGATTTCAGGGCAGCATACTATACAGTTGAATGAGAACAGCTATGGCGGATAATGCACGAGTACGGTTTTCCGGACAAACTGACGAGGCTGATCATAACTACTCTGGAGCGAGTGATGTGCTACGTGCGCGTTTTGGGGACACTCTCGAGTCCTTTCGAATCGCGCAGAGGGTTGCGGTAAGGGGATATCGCTATTGAAGGTGCGATCCGGCGAGCGGGCATCGAGACGAGGGGAACGATCTTCAGTAAGAGAAGCCAACTCCTAGCCTTTGCAGATGACCTCGACATCATTACTAGAAACCGTGGGACGGCGGAGGTAATCTACGCCAGACTAAAAACGAAGGCTAGGAGGATAGGGTTACAAATTAATGCGTTGGAAACTAAATATATGGTAGGAAGAGGCTTCCGAGAAAGTAACGTTTGCCTCCCACGGACAGTGACTATTGACAGCGATGAACTGGAAGTGGTTGATGAGTTCGTATATTTGGGATCTCTGGTCACCTCCGACAATAATACGAGTAAGGAGATCCGTGCTAGATGGCTCGACCAAGTTGAAGCCGACTTGCGTGTGTCGAGACGCGCAACGAATTGGCGACGAGTAGCCCAGGACCGAGTACAATGGAGAGGAATTCTTGATATGGCAAGAGCCACCCCGGCCCTCGGCTGAATAAGTAAGTAAGTTACATCCAGCATAATGAATGCCCTGGTCTCCTACAGTCCCCTCACGAATTTTTCCTCTATCCCTAAACCGGAACCCTTACACAGCATCATTCTCTTCATCATCGTGCACAGATACCTTCTCTTCTCTGGTCGCAGATAGTGGCTTGGAGATTTGATCTGCTTGTTTAATCAATATTTTACTCGAAAGACTTGAAAAATATTCCACATTCTTTCCTGGCAGATCCTTTTATGCCAAGAGTACTCAAAAAGCGCAGAGATCCCAATATTCTAATCATGGCTCGGCATCGACGAAACAAATAAATGATGGTCAGCATTTCTCGTATCTTCGCGTCATGCATAAAGAGACTTGTTTCATTTGTTGAACAGAACGTTTGAAGCAAGCTTCAGCTGAAGTCAGTGACTGTTCCAAATGACGACGACTGGCAGTCAGGCACGATTTTTCGATGTTGAGTAGGTTAATTATAATATGCGCTAAATTGTAAGAAATATTACTCATATTCAATTCAATTTCATTCAAAGTTGTTGGCCTTCTAGTGAATATTTGATAGAAAAATACAAATGCCACTTTACCATGACAACCGGTCGTCATGGTGAAGTGAAAATCGTTTCATTGACGATGATTGAAGCTAGTTTTGAAACGAATCGACCCTTGTTGAGTAACGGTTTACTATTGTAAGTAACATAGCCGGGCCCTGATCTTGTTTCCTACATTCGTTATTTGGGAGCTTCGAATAATTTGATGGCTTCTAAATATCCAGTTGCCCAAAAATAAATTTTAACGCGACGACTGGCTTATACAATGAAACGTTTGCATGAAGCATACAGCAAAGATGCTCTACACTAGAGCTATAATTATTTGACCTACAGTTTCACTCTCTTCATTGCTAGTAATCGAAGAATCTCGTTAGCATTAACACGAAGTTGTTTTTCCATTAGTTTTACAATCTTTTACCAAACTTAGTTCTTCTTCGAATAAGGAATTTAAAAAAAAACTAGGATATTAGAAAATACCGGAAATACCGGTTTTTTTTTATCCAAAAACTGGTCGGTATTACCGATTTCGGTACTAGCGGTACTATCGGTTAGACAGCCCTATAATGTTAGTACCTATCAAAGATAATGAAGATTGATCTCCTGTTTGACAATTATTTTTGCTCTAGTACCCACGGGGTTCGCCAAAAATTTAGTTCGCTGCAGAATACAGACTGAGCAGAGCACACTGAGAAAACTTTTGTACAGCTTCTTTATATCCCGCACATAGATTTTTGCGTAAACTTTATGTGCCTAACAGTTATCATTTATGTGTTTTGAACAGTTATCATTAAAATTTACACATACTATTCATATGCGTATAATTTTTATGTTTACTTTGAGCGAATTGTGTTTATATGTGGCACATGACGGATTTCACGCCAACACGACCAGAGGTTGGCATGACCCTCTCAGAATTTCATGAAACTTTGTGTGTGTAAAGAGTTCATGTAAATAAACCAACTTTGCATATTTTTATTTGATCGAAAGAGTGTAGTGCAAAATAAAGTTGTAGATAATAAAATTGCCTTTCTAAAAAAAAATATGTGCACTGTAATACAATTTTTTTTTGTTGAAAAAAAAAAAGAAGAAAATGGAACTAAAAAGTGAAATATCTAAAAAAAGTGAATTTTTAAAAAAAATTATTTTTGACATGTTAAAGGTAACAATATACACTACTTTTTCTGAAAGTTTCATTGCTGGCTAATGAAGGGCAAATAAGTTATGCTATTTTGAAAATTTCATATTTTTTTTATTTTCACCAAAAATAATTTTTTACAGTGTATAACTTTTTCTAAAGATGAGAATTATAATATCATAATAAGTATAGATAGAGTAGTCTATATTGTTGCCTTTAACATGTCAAAAAACAAAATTTTAAAAAAATGTGCTTTTTTAGATATTTAACTTTTCAGTTTTATATTCTTTTTTTTATCAACAAAAAAACATTTTTTTACAGTGCACATATTTTTGCTAGAAAGGCAATTTTATTATCGACAACTTTGCTGAAGACACTATTAAATTGTTTTGCGGGCCGACATTTTGTTTAAAAGTTATACGCGAAAATCTAAAAATTACGTGACATGATTTTCTCCGGAACCACTCAACCGATTTCAACAATTTTAGTATCAAATGAAGGCTCTTGCTACTGCAAATTTTTTGGGAGAGTTTTATCGAAAACAATCAAGCGGTTCAAAAGTTATGCTATAAAATGTGCTTTTTCAAGGTGTCAATTAGTCGAACGTTTCTCAGAGATGGCCAAGTCGATTTGTGCGCTATTAGTCTCATTTGGTAGGTAATATAGCCTTCTAGATAACCATTGATTTGTTTTTTGATTGGATGTTTAATTTGGAAGTTATGAGCAGTCGTGTACAGCATAATAAAATTTACAATTATTCATAACGATTTTAACCAGTCAATTAATCAGATTTCAATTATCTTAGTATCACACGAGAGGTCTTAATGCTGTGAACATAATCTTATTAGAATTGGCCTTACCAGTCAAAAGTTATTTGAAAAACATTGATGAAATTATTTAAGCAAACTTTACTGATATGAACCAAATAGAAAAAAACGCGATCATGTGCTCTTGCATGCTTAATTTTACAGGTGGTATGTCTTTGGAAGAGTTTATTTAAAAAATATGGCGCAACTGTCTACACTATTAGGGTGACCGTAAATCTACCTGTTACAAATTTTTGTTTTTTTAAATGAGTCCAAAACAGTACAGTGTCTGCACAAAAGTTGTAGAACACAGTAAAATAAGCAACTTTGCTGTACATAGCAACTATCTACCTCTTGCTGGTTGCGAAGTGGTATGATTTTTTTTAAAAATGCAGCGAAAATTGAAAAATTGAGATATCGAAAAGCGGCTACGTCACAATTTAGATAATTAATTTTTACACGTCAAAAAAATCAGCCAAAACGATCCTCTAGATACTGAGATACACGCACCGTCGATGAAAACATGGTTTCGAGGAGAGCGTGTTTAAACTATTGTACAGCACTGCACTTTTCTTCAAGTGATCCCACAGTTTTTCTGCAAATTTTTAACGAGACCACAAACCGAAAAATACTTTGGGCTCAACATTTCTGAAGGTAAAATGCTCCTGAACATGCATAACAAACAAGTTTTTCTAGGTAAAAGGCTTCTGAACATGCATAACAAACAAATTTTTCGACTTAAATTTTAATCCTACCCAAGAACTTTGCACACGATTTTTTGATTGATTTCAAATATTCTACAAATTTATCAATATACTACATACACATGCATATGTGTTGATGATAACTATCATTACTACCCATAAAAGCCTCCCAGTTGGCTTCGAGGTATGACGCTGGTCTAATAAGCCAGTCGTGTGTTCGAATCTCGGATGGGAGAGGCTGTTGGTGTTAATAGGATCGTAGCAACTGGCCCTGCAATTGTCCTGTATTCTAACAGCTGGCTGCGAAGTCTGCCGTATAAAAACAGAAGGTCAAGTTTCGATAACGGAATGTAATACCTAGGCTTTGCTTTGCTACTACCCATAAACGCATAACAGTCTCATGTGATTTTTCACCACCTTTGAAGTAAGCCTGGGAATCATCTTTAAATTGTTCATTGTTTCAAAATTTCAAACAGTAATGTTATGTTTGTTCCCAAAATTTTGAAAAAAATATCAAACTATGTCAGTCTCAAGTTCAAATAAACGCATAATAGTCTCAGTAGTGAAAATAAACAAAAACATCGCTTTTATCAAATGCCTGGACCGATTTGACTGAATAACTACCAAACGCAAAATTTTGTGGCCTAGAAACCAAGTAACAATTTGGGTTTTATTACACTCGTACGATGGAATTTAAGACCAAAATTGATCATGAAGACCACCATAAGAGTACAATAAAACTCACATTGTTGCTTGTGAAGAATTCTATTGAACAGAATCCGGATCGGATGTACGGTTCCGAAGATATGTCCGGAACAAGTTCCGGAATATATGAAACTCGAACATAGAAGCACCTTCAATCACAACAATCCCGTCATGCGACATCTCCAAGTACTCGAAATTGCAAAACTAGACCATTGGTAGTCGTATAAAACGTTCAAGATATCATCGGACCCATCTGAACACGTCCGGGAATGTTCCGGATCGGGGATCAGTTTCTGAATTGAATTAAAATACAACATGTGACATCTTTAAGTACTCAAAATTGAAAAAGTAGTTCATTTGTCGTCATATAAAGTGTCCAGGATTACATTTGCAACAGCCGGACACGTTCTAGGAACGTTCTGAATACATCCAGGAAGACGGCCAGTTTCTAACTTAAAAGTTATAGAATATCTAGAAACCCCGCTATTAACTCAAAATAACAAATTACAAATAAAAGGAAGACATTTTTTGATTCCTTTGAAATATCATACAAATTTATCAGTATATTACATAGACATGCATATGTATTGATGATAACAACCATAGTGTTATAAAAGTTGAATTATGTTCCGAAAGCGTGTCGAATTGTATCTTAAATGACAAATGAGATGGTATAACAAAGGTTCCTTTCACCAATAGGTGGATTAAATCGGGTTTTATAATAAAAAAGAGAAAAAATAAGCCCTTTCCAAAAGTTAGTCTAGATCAATTTTCGAAATACTAAATATGCAAAGTTGTTTATTTAAATGAACTCCTTACACACAAAAAGTTTTATTGAAATCTGAGAGGGTGTTGCCGTAGACGAGTTGGCGTGAAATCCGTGACATGATAATCATATGGAATTTCATATCGAAAATTACCATTAGTTATGCGCAGATTATTTTGAGTGTATAGGGAATTTCGCCAGGGGGTTCACGAACCAAAAAAGTTTGGAAACCTCTGCTCTAGTGTATCGTTACTGTTACGTACGCCGAATAGGTACTGAAAATGCGATACATATTAAAATTTTATGTAGATAATTGAACTAAAAAGTATGGTGCAATGAAAAAGACTCATAAGCAATACAGAATACAACAATTATTTTTATTCATAAGAGTTATGTTCCAGAATTCCGTAGATTTACCAGACTTTTTAGGTTTGAGTTTTGCTAAGCAAATAATCAAACATCGACGGTAGCGCCCAAAGTGTTGTTCAAGTTTTCTTTTCGGCCAGTAAAGATGGTCCTATGACAAGAATCGGTGGGAAATACGCACACTCCAACAAAGCCAAGCTCACTCCGGACTCCGCACCAATTATTGCAAAGCGTTATTGAATCGAAGTGGTAAAAGTAATCGCATTCCACATCCTCCGACGAACAACAAACAGTTCGCACATTTCCCGGCGCCATTCATTGTTACGATCCGACTCAGTTTATTGCAATTTTCTTAGGAGTTTTCAGTTTCATGAGGCAGATGCAGTTTCGCTTTGACGGTCCTGTGTCGCTGCTGCAAATGGTTACCACATAAACCCTGCGAGAGTGCAATTGAAGAGGGTAAAAACTGAATCACTTCATGATTGAACCCCCGTCCCGGCCAGGCCATACTATATGGTCGTCATGCACGCTGTTGGAACATTTACCTATATTGTGTGTTTCGATTTCATCGTGCAATTTATATACACCGCCGAGACACATGTATACATTTTCAATTACTATATGTAACATAAGAACGTTTCACATGTATATTTATGGACTTTTATCGTCCCTTCCTTTTCTGCTGGTAGCGTGTATGGCCAACAGCCTCGAAGCCTCCAAGCGTTTGCCGACTGGCTGGGACTTGGGAAGCCTTCCTTCATGGATGTGGTATTATGTTTTCGCGATGCGGAGAAGTAATAAAAATTTGTAGTGACATAAAAGATGATCAAAGGTAGGGAACTGATAATTTATCTGGTGCAGTAGTTTTTACCATACCAGAACCCACATTCGTAAGTGAAACGACGTTGCCCGGTGGTGGTGTGGTTGTTCTACAACCGTCTCAGTTCCTCGGTTCCTCGGTTGCTCGGTGAAATGAAAAATGGTCGAGACAAAGTTTAAATATTTTGCTATCATGAATCAGTCTACCAATATGATCGTTTTATCCCTGTAATGTTAAGATCCATAAAATGTGAGCGGCCTCGGTTTCCCACCGTTAATCACGGTGGAGATGGCGTCGTGGGATCAGTGCCGACGATTGCGTTCGCAACTTGCATGTCAAAATGACATACCGATAGGAATCAACGTTGCCTGATTGCACATGTCTGTCAGCGAGTGCAGCTCGTTGTCGGTTCTTGTCCCGGCTGCTTATGGTTACACTTTCTGAAGGGCAATCACTCGATGTCCCGGATGCAGAAAGGGGCCCATTATTGAAACGCGGCGTATTAATAGCATCAACAATAATTAAATCTGCAATCTGCCCTTGCACTTTGCGAAAATTACCTCCTTGCACGCGATCTAAACGGTTCTGCTTCGAACAGTCAGTGGACCGAGGCGCAGCCGTTCGATGAAGATGCATTTCAATTTGTAGGAAGCATAACAAATAAAGTCGACATGTTACTTGATCCCAAGACGTTCCTCTGTAATTCTGTTACGTATGGTTTTATGTGTTGGTTGGAAGTTATCTAAATGACATAAAACTTCTGAAACGATGTCTGAATCGTAACTAGTTATTGCAACGAGGAGAAAAGTAAAGGAAAGTCAAACGAGCCGAAATAATGTTTGGTCCGAAAACCAATCTAAATTAATTAAGGACAGTTGCTCGAGCAAACATGCAACCACATGCAGGATAAAGTGTATCGCCATGCCGTAAGTATATATACGCATAGAACGAAAAATTAAAGGAGCGAACGGCGGGCGCAGATTGATGCAGCGGCAGTAAAATGCTGATTCTGCGGCGTTGCGATGCGATGCGATGCGATGGTGGGAACAACGAAAATGTGTCAGTGCACTCTTAGTTTGCCTCTTTTGTGTACAGTGAAGTGACCGAATCCGCAGTACGGAACAAGGAGTTGGTTTTTCTTTTTTCTCATTCTGCATCCCGTTTGTTGGCCAGCAGAAAGCGAAGGGAAAAAATCACCCGACAAGCGCAAAAAAAAACAGAACGCTATTTTCGCGAATCGGCTCGGCTCTGTTTGGCTGGGGAACAGGTAAATGATTGATTACTAAGCTTTTGAAAATAATGACTTGTCGAATCTTTGCACTTTCGTACAATAGTGACGTGATTATCAACAAACAACACTACACATGCGGGCAACATTCTTCGGTTCGGCTTGGGCTTGTAGTTGCTGCATGTTACCGTTTCCGTTCTGCTGCGCTGCGATCGATTTTGCGGGTTGTAAACTTACAGTGAAGGGCAAAAAAAAAAATCATTACACCTCGATCGGTCAAGCTCAAGGCGTTCTACATATTAGGAAAACTTATAAAATTCGAGATTTGAACATTCGACAACTGGTTTGGTAGACCAGCATTTTACTTCGAAGCCTACTGGGCGTTTAAGCTAAAGGCTAACGTTTAAGCCAGACCAAAGACAAATAATGTGTACAATTATTTATTTATATTTTCTTAAACCTCTAGAGCGTAATATCGTACAAAATAGGTTCAAACTAACTATTATTTTTCCCCGTAAATAGCATTGAAAGAAGCGTAGGTTTTAAATTTCATGCAAAAATGATGGAAATATTCTTTGATATGTGCATCATTGCCTGCAAACATTGAACCCATTTTTTACAAAAAACAGTGATTTAGTTCGAGAACCTTTTTGTATTAGTTTTGTTTGGCAGTACAGTTCTTTTTTTGGTTGAATGGATGTCACAATAAGCAAAACTACTAGCAAAATAAGTAAAACTCCTTCGAAGCGCTGAGAATCATACCGCCGAAACATCGCTGTAAGACAGTCACTGTTTGAGGCACTTTATGCGCTAGTGGAGTCATTAGGCCGTTTTTCTTCAAAAATAATACCGACCATAACGTAACAGTTAATGGTGACCACTACCGAGAGATGAGTATCGACTTTTCTGTATCAAAATTGAGCGTCCTTGATCTGAACGACCTGTGGTTTCAGCAACACGGCACAACATGCAATACCGTACGTACCACATTTGGTTTTTTGAAAGGAACGGCAACGAATGAACAATTTCGTGTAGTGGACCCTTGAATTGGACTCCAATATTATGCGATCTAACCCCATTAGACACGTTTTAGTGTGGCTGTGTGAAGTCTCTGAAGTTCACTCGTAACCAGAGGTTGGAAAACTCTTGGAAAATAAATAGATACGCCGAGCATCGGCAAACGGTTTTATCATGATAAAACAGCTACGCGAGTGGTTCAATTCGCCTATAACAATGAGCAACATACACTCACGCTTCATAGCATCGCCGAATATACGAATATCGTGTTATTAGCATACCTTGCAGTTTTTTAACCTTAGATTTGCAGGTTTTGCCCCAAACGACGACTAGATACTGCAGGTGAGAATGTAAGAACCCAAAATAAAATTAGTGCAGTGCATACCGCGGAACATATGGTCTAAATCGATACAATAACCCGCAAAAAGATGATAGTTTTTATGTAAATATAATCTATATTACCCCCTCAAGAAAGCGTATAGGGTCTTAAAACAAGCAGAGATATCTGAAAGTTTGCGGCTGCTCAATAATTATCTGCCCAACACATGGATTTATGTGTGCAGATATTTATCACCCCCGCTGGTTTACCCTTGACGATCTTTAAAAGGTAGGTTACCGAGGTCATTCATGTAGATGAGGAATAAAAGTGGCCCGATGCTGCTACCTTGTGGGACGCCAATATTAGATATTTGTAAAGAACTTTGCTAGTCCTCGATGGCTACACATTGTTGCATATTCTTCAGATAGCTTCGAATAATGTCATTTCGAGATCTAGTGAAGCCCATAATACTTTAATTTTTGAAACAGAATGTTGTGATCCCAAGTGTCGAATACTTTTTTTAGATCGATAAACAGCCACGAACAATACATTTTTAAGCTGATTCAAAAAAATTTACCAATTTATTGATTGAGCTTTCAAAGATTTATATTCATTTTTCTATCGTCTGTTGTGGCGATTTTGGTTTGGTGGCGTAATCATTTGTAGTCTTTTTTGGCATTTTCTATCGCTGTCTTGCTGTCTTTTTATTCATCAGGTGACAAGCCTACTTATCTTCATTTCTTCCTCATATTTCCGTCGTTCTCTCTTCACTACCTGTTCGTCGTCTTTTTGTCATTTATTTGCAGTTTTTCATCGTTCTTTCGTCGTGTTATCGTTGTCTATTCGTCATATTATTGCTGCCTTTTCGCCGTTTTTTTGTCATTACTTTGATGCCTTTTCTTCGTGTTCGTCGTCTCTGTGTACTTTCTTTGTTGTATTTTTGTTGTCACTTCATGGTCTTTTCGTCGTTTTTAGACGTCTGTTTTGGCATTTTTTAGTTTGTTTCGGCGACTTGTTGCCGTTTATTGTTGCTGAGTTAAATCGAATAGTCCAGTCGAGCAGTTGAATAGAGTCGTCTCTGTGTACTTTCTTTGTTGTATTTTTGTTGTCACTTCATGGTCTTTTCGCCATTTTTTCATGGTCTTTTCGTCGTTTTTAGACGTCTGTTTTGGCATTTTTTAGTTTGTTTCGGCGACTTGTTGCCGTTTATTGTTGCTGAGTTAAATCGAATAGTCCAGTCGAGCAGTTGAATAGAGTAGTCTAGTCGAGCAGTTAAATCGAGTAGTTGAATCGAGCAGTTGAGTCGCGCAGATGAATCGAACAGTTTAGTCAAGCAGTTGAGTCGAGTGGTTAGGTCGAGCAGTCGAATTGAGTAGTTCAAACGAGCGGTCGAATCGAGTAGTCCAGTCGAGCAGTTGAATCGAGCAAGTGAATCGAGCAGTGGAATCAAACAATTTAGTCAAGCAGTCGGGTCGAGCAGTGAAATTGAGCAGTCTAGTCGTGCAGTTAATTAAGCTGTCTAGTCAAACAATCCAGTAGAGCAGTCGAACCGAACAATCCGATCAAGCAGTTAAATCGAACAGTTCAATCGAGCAGTAAGGTAGAGCAGTAGAGTCCAGCAGTCAAATCAAGCTGTCCAGTCAAGCAGTCCAGTTGAGCAGTCAAATCGAGCAGTCTAGTCGACCAGTCCAGTCGAGCAGGCTAGTCGCCCAGTTGAGCAATCGAGCAGTCCAGCAGTCGACCATTGAGGTGACAGACACAGAATAGAACCCATGGTTACAAAAGCATGACGTGCTATCAGGCGCCTGTTTTCAGTTACCGAAAGGCTTCTTAGGACGTCCTGTCAGAGACCTGGTTTTGGCTACAGACAAGCCTCTTATATATATAGATGACCTAAAATTAAAAAAGAAGTTTTCGAACAGTTCGAAAACAGATACTGAGAAAGCCTGCACGTCGTAGGCGAAATACGTATCTGTCGTGAATAAAATATACATAGTAGAATTAATTGGATAAGTTTTCTTCTTTTTTAATTTTAGGTTTCGTATTCTACTAAGACGCTCCAAAAACTTCAGTATAAGATGAACCTGTCACAATAAATAGTGATATATATCAACTATTTGCAGGGAAATTGACGAATGTGAGCCAGTGGTAAATAATAACCCAAATTTTTCTTTTTTCTCTTTAATCATAAGTTATGCGTCCAATGACAAAAACTTTGTATTTTGAGCAAGATCCTTAAACCATTCATGCATACAATTTGAACATTTGTTTCAAGCCAGTTACCTAAAGTTGACTAGTGCTACAAGCAGGGCCTTAAAGTATCACCGAATTTCAAACATAGGAGACAATCTTTTTTCTCAGCATACAATGTTTTTTGTACCTCTGAGTTTCATGTATACAACTGCACAGTGATTTTCATCATAGTAAACAAGTTCAATATCTCGTGAAAATAAAACAGGAAAAAGTGATTTTCAAATACAGAAGGTGATATTCACTTCAGGTAAAAATAATTTAAAATTCAGTTGATGAATATAGGTAGTAATATTTTGTCCAACAGCTGAACGCAATAGATGCTAAACCACCCCATCAAATTTTTTATCGATTTTCACTGCACATCACAGCTCAAGCGTTTGATGCTCAAACGTGAATATCAATTTATTGCAATATCACAGCGTGGTAATATCATATATTCTCTCGCATGAAGCTCATGCTTGCTATATGCTGTTATTATGAATGTTTGCTTTGATAGCATACATATTCCATACAAGATAGGCTGATAATCCAGAAGTTTGAACGTTGTGCTCATGAATATTTACAGCACTGGCTCCAAGTCACACAAAAGTCTGGTAAAAAATTTATAGGAGTGTGTCAGAGCATTTATTATAATACAGTAAATTATAATACAGTAAAGATTTACGTGACAAACATTATCAAGCATTGCCGAATTAAACCTGCATTCGTAGTCCTACGTGAGCCCCTCGTCCGTGCCTCTAAGCACAGATTTCATACTTTATTTGTCGTCTTTTGTCCTGTTTGTTATCAATTCAATATCAATGTTGTCATTTGTTGTCTTTTCGTTCTTCTTTCGTCGTTTTCTGAGGTATATTCGCCATCTTTTCGTCGTCTTTCTTGCATGGTTTATTGTCTGTTTGACGTTTTTTAAACGTCTCTTTGCTTTGCTTTGTCATGCGTTTTGTTTTCGCTGTCTGGGCGTATTTCCGTCGTTTTTATTTTGTCTTCTCGTCAACTTTTCATCGTATTTTCGCCCTCTTTTCTCACTGTTCCGTCACCTTGCCACATCTTTTCACTGTTCCGTAATCTTTTCGCTGCCTTGTCGCCGTCTATTCGTTATCTTTTCTACGTATATCATCTTTTAACTGGCTTAAATGTCCAACAAATTTTAATTATTGCGTAAAAAGATCATACAGAACATTAATACATATAGAACAAGGATTGCAGGCTGGAATTTCCAGCTACCTGGTTATAAAGAATTACCGTATACACTTGTAGCGAACATATGATTAATATTGGCGCCTCACCCTTGTTTATTCATCAGTCCAAAAATTATGCCCGTTTGCGAAGTTTCATAAAAAATAAGAGCTTTTGAGTCAAGCCTGTACAATAGTTTTGAAAAATCTCTGTAACTCTTAAAAGTGTTACAGGTTTCGACTTTTAGATCTGTGGAAATATTCCTGTAAACTTTCAATTATTAAAACTAATATGATATTGTATGGCAATATATTTATGGTTTTCTTCAAGTCGAAATTCATCTCTAAAAATATAAATATAATTTCTTGCACTAAATTCGTTTTTCTTTAATTTTTTTTACTTCGTCTCTTGTTGAAACTTTTCCATATAGGTGCCATTTTCTTGAATGTCAACGCACATCCAATTACAAATCAACCACCACGCGTGCATTTTGAGTACACTTAATACACTTGTATTTATTTTTTCTAGTGCTGTATAATAAAAACAGAAAATTGCTACACACCCGAAGCTAGTTGTCATCTTTCAGATGAAAATTTTAAAATCTATTTCTCAATAGTGTCAAGATAGATTGGAAACGCTCGTAACTCTTTTTTCTATTAAGTGAATTTTGTTCAAATTCAGGGTGTGTGTAATCGGTAACTAGTTTGGGTTGCGCAATAGTTTCAAATGTTGCTGCACTGCAATGCACTTCTACTGTTGCCATACGTTGGCACCGTTTCGGAGGACCATGTTTGCCAGTAGCAAGCAACCCTACGCGTGTTCCGCTTGCGTCCGGTTACTGCACTACCGCATGTCTTCGGACTGCTCCGAGTAGGTACCTACGTATGCACGTCATTTTTCTTTGTGGATAACAAACGACGCCGGTCACACAAGATGAGTCAGCTGCAATTTTTTCTTGCTTTTTTTTCGGCCAGAAAATGATGTATTGTGTGATTTGAAAAGATTTATTTTCAATGTAATTTCTTTTTTCTCGTGTTCAACGAAGCCAACGAAGTGGGGAGCCACGGAGGGCATACCGAAAATGAGCATTCTCCTGTGCCCGCCGCAAAACTGGCTGCAAGAAAAAGCCCATACCACATTTTTTCTTTGCGAAATAGCAGCATATGCGATGAAAACAGGTGAGCAATTCATTTGTTGCGAGATAATGGATTTCGAGGAAAATTAAATGGAATTGAATCCCAAAGTGCACTGCCCCAAATTTCCATGTCAAAATGAGTGATGATCGACAGAAAAGATTCGTCTTTCAGAAAAGGGGCCAGGCCCACTCAAAAGGGACGACCGATGGAAATGGCGTCGATTCTTTATCCTTTTCATGATTCGGAAGGGTTCGGTACGGTCGATGACCGTAATTAACCCAAAATCAAGATGATTGTGCTTAAACGTAAGCAGTGCAAATGAGTTTCGTCAAGGTATCGGCCCTTTTTTTGCGGTACAAAGAGTATAAAGGAAATTGTAACCACTCACCTCTACCGTATCCTTGGGTATGTTTGGCAAAACTATTTACAACGGCATCGACAGCCTCCTTTAGGACCTGTTTTGCCCGTGCATCCGGTGCAGAGGGCGCTGCCGGTGCTTGCGATTTCCCATTCGGGACCAAAAGCTTCTGTGGTACACTGACGTTTGTCATATGAATTACACTGTTCCCGCAGTTCACGTGACTCAAATTGTCCGAGTTCTTGTTCTTGCTGTTCAGGTTGTTATTGTTGATTGTGGTTGCTTTCGAGGCGCGAGTACTATTGATACTGTTATTGTTGACGTTGGCCGTTGTGGTTTTACCGTTGGTACCGACGACGTTGACGTCGCTCGATTGTTTGATGGCTGTTGCTGTTGTTGTTGTTTTTGCGGTCACTGCAGATGTTACTAAATCACTCTGAACCTGGTTCATTCTTGTTGTGGTGGCCTGTCGAGGTGCCTCGTTTTCTGCATAACACGATGCACTGTGTTTGGCAAGGGAACCAACTGGTGCGTTTTATTATGCATGAGATCCTTCGCTGTCCACCATTCGTTGCTCGGTATGTTCATGTTAGATATTTGCCTAGGCTAAAGCTCTAAATATCCATTTGCTTATTCACTATTCAGGTACACCTAAACTCTAATCTAAATGGTAATGATTGAGACATTATCACAGACTGCTGCTTTATCGAAGCCGGATTCTTTTATTCATTCTGAAAAAGAAAAGAAAAAAAGCATCGAATAAGTACTTACGAAAAATCATAATAATTGTCAAAAATCTCATTGTGAAACATTTAAAACGGTGTCACTGAAATTATTCCATTACAAAGATTTGTGTTAGAAGGGAAGTAAAATAAATAAATCTATACGAACAGGCGCATCACGGACGGTAGTAAAACGTATTAAAATGACGGGATGGGAAAAATTTATTTGATTGCTTTCCTGTTACCCGTTGTCACATTTTTCATACAACGATTAGAGTGTCGCCAAAAGTTTGATTTAACATCAGCAGCACGCTATAAAGTAAACACAGACGACGAACGTCGACAGCCGAATAATGCTGGTCCGCGTACATCCAGTTCGTTCGTTCGTTCGTTCGTTCGTGCACACGGACACGCGGATCGAGCCTCCGCCATAGTAAGACAGAGGAAACGCCAGATGGGTCTTCTCAGTGTGCAAGAAGAAAAGTGCGGAAATCCCTTTTCGTAGCGGACGATGCCCAAAACAAAGCTCCAATACTACCGGGTCGCGGTTTGGCAGCAAATTCCGGAGGTTAATAGGGATTTCTAGTGCTGTCAGAACTTGTTGAAAGATGATTAAATGGAAATCGAAACAAGGACCAATAAGTTCAAAGAAATAGATAACGCAATGGTAGGTCATAAGTAGCTGTTCGTTTGTTGGACGACTCTATTGTCAACGCGCGGTCATCATCTTTCGCGTATCAAATTCGTTGTGCGGCATCATACCTACATGCGCTGGCCGAAATGCGAAAGAGCGATGCAGAATAAACAATCTGGCTGTGAACTCAGGAATAAAAAGCGGAATGACGAAAAATATGCACTCCTTAACAACGTACTTTGTCGCAAATCAAAAAATTTCTTTTCGGAGGTTCTTGAACCTGGTGCATGCAGCAGCGGCGGCGCAGCGTTCGTCGGTTGGACAGGCTACCCGGACGGGCTGGATGACCATGCCTGGCCGGGCACTGAAACCATCTTCGACATCGGCGGAAGCTGAATTTCAACACGGCCAATTAATTTTACTGCAAGCGGAGCTCACTTTTGCCGACATTCAACGCCCGCGATAGCGAGAATGTAACCTTTGGACGCGCTCAAGGTTGCGCTGTGCTTGTGTCTATGTTAATGGAACGAATTCAGTCGTATAGCATTAAGCAGCTGTTTGATACAACTCCGATTTTATTTTAACTTTTTAGCATATATTCTACCATATATGGTTAAAATATCGTTTAAATATTCATATTCATGTAAATGTAAATGTAAATTCCAGTACTGCTGACGAAAAATTATGTCTTTCAATAATCTGTTTACAGAATCTAAATTCGGCCTAAAAGAACTTGATCTAAAGGCTGGTGTAATAAAGACGATGCATTTTGAAATTCCAAATAAAACGTAGAAAATTCGTTCGATTTCATCAATCTGTTTTGTAAGCGAAATTTAACATTTTTCTCACAAAAGATAATCTAAACATGTCTGATAGCACGCTTTTGTGGTCAATTGGAAGGTCCATTTCAAAAAAATTATCAATTCACTACGTAATAAGCCTATGGTAACAGCCGCAGTGTGGCATGTTGCACCAGTTTGCTGAAAAAATGTTATCGCCCTCAACCCTCAAAAAAAGTTTGTCAATATGTTGTAATATCACTCTCCGTGGACCGTAATTACATTATCTTTTTCAATTTCAAAGAGATATGAGCCTAAAGCTCGAGTCGTTTAATATCTGAACGTATTGTCTATTTTACCGCAGCGCTCCTAGTGGTCGGATCTAGAACGTATTTTTTTGAAATGTTTCATCTTTTAGTGCTGAAAATTTCGTCACGATTAATTTTGTTTTATATAAATACTTAATGGAAGTCGCGAACCGAAAATTAATTTCGGACACGCACTTCGAAAATCCTACGTTGTCAGATTCAAAAATCGCCAAGTCTGAAGCAGAATCTAATGGCCAAAAGACGTGTCCAAAAGTTGTATAATGAGGTTATTACACAGTATAAACGATGCATCCTCTTGGACGAGGAAACCTACGTGGAGTATGGGTAGCTTTCCGGACAAAAGATCCATAAAGACACTGGTCGAGGTGATATTCCTAGCAAGTTCAAAATCGTTTGAACCGATAAATTCACAAGAAAGCAAAAGAAGCAAAGTATTTGCAGCTTCTAACAAAAAAAAGGTTGTCGTGTTGTTTATCACGGATACGGATTCCAAAATATACAAGCAGGAGTACCTGAATGAACATACTCTTTCGTACAATGGAGCCGTAAAGTTTTGGCCTGATTTGGCAAGCTGCCACTTCAGTGGAGAAGTACCACAGTGGTATCGAAAGGGACAACAATCCACCCAACTAAGCTCAATTCCACCCAATTGAGAAATATTGAGGAATTTGTCAAATAAAGGATGAAGAAGAGTGGATAAGTGACTCGGAATGCGACAGAGATGAAGAAATGGTGGAACAAAATGGCCGCTCAGGTTTGCCAACAGAGCGTCCAAAACATAACCGGTATTCGAAGAAAAGTTCGACATTTTTTCAATACCAAATCGGAATAATTTTTTCATTAAAGTGCAATAAATTAATTTCCTTTTGAGTATGAAATGGGGAAGGCAAACGAGAAATTTTCTGTTGCCGCAGCGGCCTCCGGTATTCTATTTGCCTCCGATTCAGACTTCCTGGCTATTGACAACGTTTACGGAATACTTCTATTTTATTGCTGACGATTGATTGATGAACGGCTGGATAATGCGCAACATTGTAGATGTCAAAGTGGTCCTTTGCCTCTTCCTTTAGCGAATACGGATCAGAATATTCGTCACCGACCTAGGCGACGAAACAAGGACAACGAACGGAAACTCGGTACTTGGAGCTGCAGATCGTTAAATTTTGCAGGTGACGACCGGGTGTTGCTCAAACCACTTGAACTCCGTAAACTCGGTTTGCTCTGCATGAAATCTGTCGCAAATGAGAGAAGGCTTTGAAGATCTGCGGCGGAAAGGCCTACACTCAAAAAAATCGGCACGTCAAGTTTACTTGAAAACATAGGTAATTCTCATCCATCACTCTTTTCATGTAACATTCACGTGAATTGTTGGTAACTCGCACTCATACTAACCAGTTTACGTGAAATCTTAGTAAATTTTATCAACTTTCCCATTAACTAGTACATGAAGTTCATGTAAGTTGCTGTACAGAAGTCTACATTGACCAAACTCGTGTTTTAGTCTTTGACCTTGAAATGCGATCAGGCATTAATATTAATATTTTTTTGAAACGATGGTTTTTACAAGTGATGGGGGGGACGGTAGGGGAGAGTAATGAAAATTTTTTGGGAAAGGAGGGGAAAGAGTGGAAAGGAAGGGGGTAATAGGTAGCTACGCTTAACAAGTTGTCGTCGTGACTCCTATCTTTTGTCCAATGCTGGAAGGTGCATGGAAGCGAGCCACACGCCCTGGCAGCAGGGATGGCACGGTCACTTTGACTCAATTCACATTCATTTGACAGTACCGTCTCAGCCAAGCAAAATTCGACAAAGTTTTATATAAGATATTTGTAGAATTAGTTATTATCTACAACTTTGCTGGACAAAGTTTTGCTGTATCTTTTGTAGTTACGGCGCTACAATGCTAGTAACTCGTTAATGACTGAATGAACGTTCACTTAGTCACTACAGAGGTACTAGCATTGTAGCACCGTAAATACAAAAGATATAGCAATATTTCATTCAGAAAAGTTGTAGATAATAACTAGTTCTTCATTCGTCCCATATATGACTTTTTCAAATTCTGCATGACTGAGGCGATACTGTCAAATGAATGTGAATTGAGTCAAAGTGATTGTGCCATCCCTGCCTGGCAGGTGTTGTGGGTTCAAATCCGGTTATAATCTCTTATTATAGCTTGGTTCGACCCATGCACCTTCCAGTATTGGACAAATGATAGGAGTCACAACGACAACTTGTTAAGCGTAGATACCTATTACCCCCCCCTTCCTTTCCCATTCCCTCTTTCCCATCCTTTCCCAAAAAATTTTCATTACTTTCCCCTACCGTCCCTCCATCACTTATAAAAACCATCGTTTGTTTGTTTTTATATTGTTTACACCTTTGCTAAAGAAACTATGTCTGTATTTCCTAACACAAAAAGGTTATTTTTTTAATTTTCATTATAGTAAGCAATGACTATCTTTTGACAGTTTTAGATTAAGGGGTATATTCATACGAACAAAAGTGCTTAACATCATAAATGTTAAAATGAAAACAAAAGACACTAGGAAAAAAGTTCCACTTTTCGCCCTTTTGGATTACTGTTAGGGTTGCCAAGTGGCCGGTTTTTGGCCGGCCCGACCGGTTTTTCACCTGCAAAGCCGGTGGCCGGTCAATCCTGCAAAAAGGCCGGTTTTCCGACATAGGAAGCTCAAAGCTAGCTGATCTTAAACTCGAGGTTTTGGGCAGACGGCGGAGCCACACGATCTTGTTAATAGGTAAACATAAAAGAAGTTATTATATTTTTTTTTCGTCTTAGCCTTCATAGCCTTCATCACCTCCTGCGATATAGTGAAAACTTTGGCCAATAAGAGTGTTAATACTGCACATGGATATTGGATACCAGAAGAAAAAATTAAAATTATTCGAAGCATTTATGGAAACTAAAAGGACGCAACTCTATTCCATTCGAAGGACTGCTGGTGAGATTGTTCTATTTTTACCCATATACAATACCACATTTCATAAATAAAGTAGAATCAGGAAGAGGGAGGGACCATCAGAGCACTTGTTTGAAGCGGTGGGCCTAGGGAGAGTGAAACGGTCAACTTTCTAGGGTTCATCTTGGCCCGATTAACAACACATCGTGGATAATGAGCGGGCTCTTCTCCCCACATGCTGGAGTCATTCTGCATTAAGACGGTTTATTCAACGATTGACTCAGGCCTCTCCATCTTCCTTTGAAGGAGATTCTCTAAATCCCTGGTACGTGTAAGCGTTATTGCTTATCGACCAATTTCCTTTTGGCCCTTCATACAAGAGTTGGGAAGCATGACCAATCGTTTAATATGTTCAACTCTTTTTGACATGATAAGCTCATTGCTATGACATGGGTCTTCTGCTAAGGCAGGTGGCAGTACCATATATTCATATAGTACAGTGATGGCCACACTGCGGCCCTTCGTGATGATTCGTGCGGCCCGCGGACTGATTTGAGGGATGGCGGACATATGAATAATTTTTTTGATGACACAGGGGTCACTCAGTTCAGTCGTAGTACCTCGTGCATATTGTAGATCTGACCAGCACCAGGAACAGGAGGGCTGAACGTGAAAAATGTCTCGACCAGGTCGAAACTGATTTATGACTTCTGAGATGATCAGCGACGAGTGGTCTAAGATCGAATTGAATGGAACAACTGCTTGAAACTGCACGAACCACTCCGGCCTTAAGCGGCTGAAGACGATGACAGTTGATTTGACCACTTATAGCAATTTCGAGTAGGTTGGATTTTTGCGATTTGCGAGCAAAATTTAGAGGCAAGCAGGGGATGTAAAGGTTTTTTAAATGCATGATTAAAAGACTTCTGGCTAGTTTAATTCAACCCAATCACGGGCGTAAAACCCGACTACGGAATGTCGAATAGGAATCTTTCAATGAACGATCTTATTATTTTAATTTTTTTTAAATGATTGTTATTTTTAAGCTTCTCTGAAGTTTCTCTGGAACCGCTCATCCGATTCCAACGATCTTAGTATCAAATGAAAGCTCTTTCTATTATAAACTTTCCTGAAAAGTTTTATTGGAAAGCAACAAGTATTTTGAAAGTTATGCTTAAAAAACCTGTTTTGACTAGGTACAAATGATCGCCTGTTTCTCAGAGATGGCCAAACCGATTTATGCGCTGTTAGTCTCATTTGATAGACAATATAGCCGGATAAAACATTATTGAATTGTTTTTTGATTGGACGTCTAATTTGAAAGTTATGAGCAATCGTGTACAACACATCAAAATTAATAATAATTTATAATGTGTTTAACCAAAATAATTTATCTAATTTCAATTATTTTAGTATCAAACGAAAGGTTTTAACACTGCCAACATATCTGCGAAATTTCATGATAATTGGTTTTACCGGTCAAAAGATATTTAAAAATAATTGATGCAACTTATTCAATGAAACTCTACTGATTTGAATCAGTGGGACCAAATTTCGAAAACGCGATTATTTACTATAGCGCAAAAATGCATAATTTTTTAAGGGGTGTATCTTTGGACTAGTTTATAAATAAAATATAGTGCATTTTCTTACCCCATTAGGGTGACCGTAAATACACCTGATAGGGTGATACAAATTTTTGTTTTTTTAAATGCGTCCAAAAAATATAGTGTCTTCACAAAAATTGTAGAACACACTAACATAAGCGATTTTGCTGCATACAGTAACAATCTGTCTTTTACAATTTGCGAAATATAATGATTTGTTTAAGAAAACCACTTTAAAATCAATTCTACTCAAAATTAAGAATTAAGTTTCGAAGACGCGACGGTTTTTATATGAGCATTCCCAGCGTGAAACGCTTAAAAGCCTTTTTAACTCGACTATTATTGATTGGAATGATTGAAATTATAATATGAAAATGTAAAAATAGTTTCTTTGTAAACCCAATATTTCCAAATATATCTATAAGCAAAAGAAAATAAAATGATTTGGCCAAACGGGTCTTTCCTTTTGATGCGTATAGAATATGATTTTATTAGTTTTTTCAATGGTTTTTCATAAAATATCAGAAAGAGTGTCCATGAGTAGCTCTTCGGCATAATTTAAGTTATCCTTAGAAAAAATACGGCAAACAGGAAAGGGATATTTTGATAAAATTAACATTTTATGATTTTTATCATGATTTTGAAGTTTTTTCTTTCAGTGTAATTTTTTACACAACACAATAATTTCCCAACTTTTCCTTAGACGTCATTTTGATCAAATAAGTAGTTTTAAGACATAATTACTCATTACAAAAGAAACTCATTTCTAAATACGTCCTTCTGAAAAGTTACTTTTGACGAAAAAAATTATGTTTAATTGAAAATGAAACTGAAAATGTTGTATCCATATATAGGCAAAACTTTATTCGAATCAAAAATAATCAAGACAAGCCGATTTACTATTTGAGGCTGGAAATAATTATATTAAATGACAAATAAGATGGTACCCAAAGGTTCCTTTCACCACTAGATGGTTTAAATCGGATTTTTTACTACGCATATGCTTGCTTTTTGGATGCATATAAGCTTCAGTTTAACCTGTTTTGAGATTAAAGTTTAAAATATGAAAATTTTTTGTCTTTAGGGATTTTTGTTAATTGTAAGCTTATCAAGAATTATATTATAACTTTTCTGTTTTTAACTAGCTAACTGTATCTATTCTGTAACTATTCTGGCATCATTCCTATTCAAGCTTACTCTTTGTGTTTGCTAGTGTTATCAAATATATACTTAAGCAGCATAGTTTTCAAAGCGAAGAGAAACAGCATTATCAAGGAACATCAGCATAAAAAATCCAAAATTGCTAATACATAAACGATTAATGGCAGAATAAAACTTTTTCACTATTTTTACCTTTGTTATACTATATAACAAAGGTTTAGAAATTAGTCGAAAAACGCGAAATAGAACCAAGGCCCGGAGGGCCAAGTGTCTTATACCAATCGATAGGGTTCGACGAATAGAGCAATGTCTGTATGTGTGTGTGTGTGTGTGTATGTATGTGTGTGCAGCTCATTTTCTATCGGCTGTTTCTCGGAGATGGCTGAACCGATTCATCCGCTATTACTTTTGTTTGAAAGGTATTTATGCCTAGTATATCACCAATTCAGTTGTTTCGTGGTACGACGTTTCGTTTAAAAGTTATAGGCAAAAATGTGAAAACAACGTGACACGTTTTTTTCCGGAACTACACAACCAATTTGAATGATCTTAGTACCAAATGAAAGCTCTTGCTATCGCTAAACTTTCTACCAAGTTTCATCAAAAACAAATATGCAGTTTAAAAGTTACGCTTAAAAAACCAGTTTTGACAAGGTCCAATTGATCGCCTGTTTCTCAGAGATGGCCAAACCGATTTATGCGTTATTAGTTTCATTTAAAGGGTAATACAGCCGGATAGATCACTATTGAATTGTTTTTTGATTGGACGTTTAGTTGGAAAGTTATGAGCAACCGTATACACCACACCAAAATTAACTATAATTTATAATGATTTTAACCAAGTTAATTTGCCTAATTTCAATTATTTTAATGTCAAACGAGAGGTTTTGACACTACGAATATATATGCAAAATTTCACAAGAATTGGTTTTTCCGGTCAAAAGATATTAACCCTCGAACACTCGCGCTAACTTTTGTAACACAGTTACTCGCGCGCACAATAGCCCAAAATCAAAGAAAACGTGCGCGCTAGATTTTTGACTAGGAAAACTTGGTTTTAAGTTTATCAAACCTTTGGAAGAGTTTTTTGAAATTGAATGCTCTATCGTCTGGTAGCATTTGAATTTTGACTAATCCCCCTAAAAGTAAAATAAAAAAAATATTTTTCTTCAGTTTCAATATAACACATTGATGTGTTCTGCAAAGTTTTAGAGCATATTACAAGAAATTTTGCTGAAGACAGTAACCTTCTATCTCTTCAGCGACGATAGAGAAATCTTATTTATTGTAAATGCACTTGTAAAATGAGTTTTTCTATTTCGGCTCTTTTTGTAATTGTTGTATGACTTTTTATTTATTACAAAGTTGTACAAATAGTAAAAATACACAACTTCACTGAATGTAGTATACCTCTATGTCTGCTTGTTTAGGATCTGTAGAACTTTGATTATAAAAACACCCTAATTTTGACTCCAAATTATTCGACTACCAACAGACGGCTACATTTTAAACATTTTACATTTGCTGATAGTTTTGCTGCATACAGAAACCATTTTTCTATATGAAGAAACGAGATAAAATGTCAGTTGGGGCCAATTGCGGTACACCTCACATGCTGCTTGCTTCGGGTCTGTGATTTTCTGTCGGTTTATGCTGATCTGTTTTCCTAACAATTTAAAGTATTAATGCGTCGAATAATTCTGACATTTTGCTCATAACAAGTTTATTGAAGAATATACGTTAGTTTAACAATGATTTGTAACTTTATAACAATATGGCATTCAAAAACCTACACATGTTGTACAAAATACAGCAGCGTGAGTAACCGAAGGTTAATAAAAATTGATGAAATTTATTCAAGAAAACTTTATTGATGTGAACCAAATAGAATGGCTTTACAGGAAATTATGCATAGTTCGAAAACCTGTAAATTAGACCTTTACTACGCAATGTATATGTTAAAGAATAATATTTCATCTTACAACTTAATTTTACTTGCACTTACCCACATTAGTAACAACTTACTCAGCAATTTCATGAGAAAAGGAACTATCAAAATTTATAAGTGCTGCCAATAGATGAATTATTTTCCGAAGACTTGTCGATTTCTATCTCAAATAGCAAGTAAGACCGTATAACAAAGGTTCCTTTCACCACTAGGTGGATTAAATCAGGTTTTTTATTTGATTATAGTCTCTTTAACAGCTTAGGTCATTCGTGACTTCTGTGGGGTTGGGATTAACCACTACGCCGGGATTGCCCCTTTCCACTATTTCATACGCATTGTAACTAGCACAATTTTACACAATTACCAGGTCTAGGTAAACTAAATTGTTAGTTTTATATTTCAAATAATATCGAATTAGCAAGTATTTGACCACACAAGGATGTTCACAAAGTGCGTGTCTAATGATTCATTTCTAAAGCCCGGTATACGATATCTAAGCTAGAAACTGAAGTGCGTACGATGTGTGATCGAACTGGGCGGCCAAACGAAGAAGCAAGGCGCCTTCCTGTGGACATAAAGCGGCTCATAACAAATATACATACTCATAAAGTTCATTGTAAACGATAATCCTCATCATTTCGGTTAGACCGAACGGTACCATTTGGGCAGCTGAAGGCAGCACCGGCATCACGGCGGCAGCTTGGGCAAACAGACGACCTGGCACTAATTTTCAGAAAACTATTTCCATAATAAAGCACTTTTCAGTGTTTCGATTTTTACATTAAAAAAAAAAGCATGGTGATTTATGAACACGTCAGAGGGGCAAGCAGAGATAATTCGAGACGGGAGAAACGAAATAATTATGCAACATTTGTCTCTCATGACTTTTACGATTAATTAAGATTAAATAAAGAGATAGGATTATATATACATTTTGCTCGCTTCCTTCTTTACATGATTTAGTTCTTTTCGGTCGCTTGTTCCACCATTAATGCCACGATGTGCACTTCTTCACGCTTTGCGCTGGTTTTTTGTTACTATGAACCTAGTATGGCTTTATGGCTTATAGTCTAGTATGAACTTTGGAGTTCACCAAGCTGGGCGCCTGAGACGGTTGCCGTTTTGAGACTCGCATCGAATATTAGCATCTTTCAGTCTTTCAGATTCCTCTGTACAAGTGTCGGCCGTACCACTGCCTGGTTGGTTGCGCTCTGGGAAAATCTGCTGTGAATGTAATTGATTGATCACTAGCTGATGAGGATTTGGCTAATTTCCAGGTGTGGCGAGTTTTATAGCAATCATCATGAAAATCAACTGAGGTTGAATGTGGTTTTTATCGCACCCCGACGTTCTTCGATTCGACCGATTTCGTGTTGGACGGCACCTTGCTTGATCAAAGAAGACGGAGAACTTACCGCTCGGCTGCCGGACCGCCGGGGCATTGGTTTTCGGATCATGGGTGCGTGTGCTAATAGTGTTCGTTGTTGGGAGGCACATCAGATGAAAAAGCTACTGCTACCAGTGAGTGCTACCATATGCCAGTACTGAAGGCTATTAACTGTAAAGTGCGAATGGGTGGTTTTAGATTAATAATTAGATGGTGTTTTGCCTTTGGGTTTTCATTCAAATTAAAATGTTTTTAAGCATATTCTCTGCATAAGGTGCATCTCTTTGAATGCAGTTTCCTGTAAGTAATATGCACAATAGAACGCCAAAAACTCCCATCTGTATTTCTCGTGTTCCCAATTCGTCGATTCATAAAATCAAAAATATCATGTGAAAATTATGTTGCGCCACTTACAGTTATGTGTTTGCGTTCTCTCTTAAAACTGCAATTGTCTCTAGCCTTTTCGTTAAAACTGATATCGGCTACATAAATTTCACTTCCAGCCTGTACTTGATCTTTTACTCGTATCATCGCAGATGTCTAACAAACCGACACAAATAACAGAGCGCCTCCATTTCCTGCACGAATTGCATGTACATTAGGATAATGTATTTATAATTGAAAAGTGGTTGAATTGATGGTTGTTTTCATCATATTTGCACTATCTGTACATACTGCTCATTAGCCGGGTGAAATGAACCCGAGGCATATCTTGCTTACGGAATGATCGCCACCGTCCATCGGCTTATCCTACCACGCACCGGGGGTCAACGAAACTTTTGCGCTGCTTTAAAAGAAGGCTTCTTGCAATTATACCATACGTGCTTCTATGTGGTGAATCGTGTGTCCGAATCCGCACCTCAATTGCTTCGCCCCGTAATAAACGATAATGAGGATCTTTTGTTTTTTTGCCCCTCAACAATTTGTCCAATTTTAATGCATTTCAAGGTGAAATTTTTCCGGTCATCAGCGGCATTGAAACTTCGGCACCTCAATCACCCAGGCACAGGCAAAAACTTGCAAATTTGACATTTTCCCAACCGAAAGCTCGAAAAGTTTCCTGGAAGGCACCAACGAGCAGCAGCATATGTATGTGTACTTATACGTTGGCGAATTCCAATGTTCATTCCCTTGATGTTCGACTGGCAAGGAACTGGCAAAACAATGGAAAAAATTAATGAAATGGAATTCATGAACTAAAGTTTGAAGTCTACTGAAAATGAAGTCGTTTCATCAGAGGTAAACTTTATTTGATACGGAGATAATAGGGTTTAAAGACAACTGGGCAAGTACAAGTAGGTAAAAGAGGCATTTATTCTTTTTCATTGCAGATTTTCTAAGGGGCCATTCAGATACCACGTGGACACAAACATGCCAATTTTCAACACCCCCCTCCTCCTCCGTGGACAAGCGTGGACATCGACTCAACCCCCACCTCCCTCCATTGTTTGTCCACGTGGTCATTTTTTTCTTATGTGAAATTCTGTGCTCAATTCTGTTTTCATTTGCGTTATTCTGTAATATAAAAAAAATTAAGTAAAAAGCTTACGTAAAAGCAAGCTAAACTAGGCATGTTATCTAGATCTAGTTCTTCTATCCATGCTGATCTTGTCCACTGCAAATAAATGATGGACTACAGGAAAGCCTGTTCCAGCTTGATCTTCGCTTGAAGATTCATATGCTTCAACCCCTGTTCAACCAGAGTACCTTAGCTTGGTCGTTGACTTTAACACATCACAAGACCTCTCCGTTGTGGTTCGTGAAATTTTAGGAAGACGAGTTATTTTTCAAATACGTTGTCAATGGATTTTCTTTTTCGTGGCGAGCTGCATTGGATTGTAAGGCAAAATACAATACACGTCGTAACCTAATTTTAATTAATTCAAAAGGCACAAATGAAAGTTTATTGCAAAAAATGTCGCTTGTCCACGTGGACATTTTCTATACCCCCTCCCCCCCTTCCGTGGACAAGCGTGGACATTCACGTACCCCCCACCCCCCTCTAAGCTGTCCACGTGGTATATGGATGGCCCCTAAAGTGGTTGGGAGCAAAAAAAGGGTGAGTTGGCAGGGGTAATGATGTTCAAATGAGGAAAAGGGGGTGTGCTTCTTGTAATATGGGAATTTTCAGAATAAAAACAGATACAAATAGCTGAGACACAAAAAAAAGATGACCTTGAGCAAGACTCAATTAATTAGAAAAATAAACTGCGTGGTGGTGTAGCTGAAAACGCACTCGACCGGTAAACTAGCATCAAATCAAATCCCACCAGCCTAGTCAATCAATGTGTTTCAAACGAAATTTTACGTTTCGAAATTATGAAAGAAACAATATTTAATCAAATGTCAAATCAAATTAGTCAATTTTGCTGAAAACTGCAAATAAATTTCAAAATGAGCTGCTTTCTAATATACCAGTGTTTCTTTTCATACGGACGAACCCCACTTCATTTATGATCGCGCTTATCACATTTGTTTTATAGGTAGTGTTCTTGATCGTATTTGAAGGAAATTAATACTTTTTTGAATCAAATCAGTTCACCGGTTGACATAGTTGCGATTTGACCTAACGTTCAAATACGCCCACTTTCGCCTTTTGCTCTTGGTCTTTCATCGTTCGCCTTTCGATTTTGTTTTTCCGTCTTTCATATTTTATTTTCCGTGTTTTGTCTTTAATTTTTCGTCTTTTTTGGTAATGCATACTTTGACACCTTTGTTGGTGTCTTGTTTTTGTCATCTTTACTGTCGTCATTTTAAGGTCTGTTAGTTGTTTTTCGTTTTTTAACATCTGGCTTTCTGGCATTTTTACATTGTCTTTTTGTTGGTTTTCAGCGGCTCGTTGTTATTTTTTATCGTATTTTGTCATCATTTGTAATCTGTTTTCGGCATTTCTTGTCGCTGTTTGGCCGTCTTTTTATCGTATCCATTTCTGCGTCTATTTATTCTTTTCGACGTTTGTTATTGTTGTTTTTGACATTCTTTGTTGCTTCTATGGCGTTTTTAGGCATCTTCTCATCGTACTTTTGTGATCTTGCGTCTTTTTCTCATTGTTTTATCGATTACTTGTCATCTTTTCATCGTTTTTTCGCTATCTTTTCGGCGCCTGTTCATCGTTTTTTGTCATCTCTTTGTTGTCTTATCTTCATATTCGTCGCGTATTTGTCATATCACAGACATATTTCGGTCGTCTTTTCGTGGTCTTCTTGCCTCCTTTTTATTATATCATCATCTGTTCGTCACTTTTTTACGTCAATTTTATTGCTTTTTTCGGTGTTTTTTTTATTTTCGCCGTCTCTTTCGTTGTCGCTTTTGTCGTGTTTTTTGTTGTCTTTTTGTAGTTTTTCGGTCGTCATTTTGTCGTTTTTATATCATATGTTCGCCATCAGTTCCTCTTCGTTTTTGCATGTTTTGTCGACTTTTTGACGGTTTGTAACGTATTTTTGTCGTTTATTGGCTTGTTTCTCGTTTTTAATTTTTTACGATGTTTACCTGTGCTGTTTTGCCTTTTCATAACAGTGCGGGTGATATCCTTTGCTTGCTTATACTTCTTCTTTCATCGGATCTCCTTAATGCTATCTCTTTGTGGCATGCGTGGTCTTTTTTCATCGTTCTTACATCATATTTTTGTCATTTTATGTCGCCTTTTCGTTTTTTTATCATCTCTTTGCTGTCTTAATCGTATTTATCATCTTTGTGTCACCCCCCTCTCTCTCTCTCTCTCTCTCTCTCTCTCTCTCTCTCTCTCTCTCTCTCTCTCTCTCTCTCTCTCTCTCTCTCACACACACACACACACTCTCTCACACACACACACACAGTTTTGTCGTTTTACCTTTGTTTTCAGGGTCTTTTTGCCACATTTTCTACGTATTTTTGTCGTCTGTTTGACGTTTTTGACGTTCTATGTTTGGCATATTTTGCCACTTTTCCGACTGCATTTGCTGGTTTTGACGTCCTTTTCGTTGGTTTATAATGTCTTTTCGACGTCAATTTGTCGTATTTGAGTCGTATATTTGTCATCTTTTCATTGCCTTTTGTCGTTGTAACGCCGTTTTTTGATGTCTTTTCATCAGTTTTTTGCCATTTTTTGATATTTTTTTCCTGTTGAAGACAAGAAAATGTTGCATATTTACTATCTTTCCGTCGTCCTTCTGTTGTATTTTCGCCATCTTTTCGTCGTTTATTTTGCATGTTTTGTCCTTTTTTTGAAGCTTTTTAATCGTTTTTGTCATGTTTTTTTGTCCCTGTTTGTTCAACATGTTTTCTGTATGAATCTATAGTCTGTTCGTCCTTTATCATTGTCTTTTGTGACAGTGTCTATGAGAAGGTAAGTAATTTGTTTTAGCATATTCACAGAATGATTACCAATGGATTTAGAGATAATCCATCTCTTGTCGCTTCTAATGAAAAAAAAACTGGAAAAGCACGAGGAAAAACTTGACAAAAACTGGACAAAGGGGATCGAAAAAAAAGGAAAAACGCAAGAGAAAAAGGATGAAAAACTGAAATGAAAAAAGAGAAGCGAGACAAAATAGGGGTAAAAAAGAAGAAAATGAGAAAACAGGCGAGTGGAATAGAAAAGAAGAAAAATGAAAGAAAATAAGTGAAAACGGAAAAGAAAATGAGGATAATCTAAACAGAAAAGGAGAAAAAATGGAACACAAAAGGAAACAAACGGCACAGAAAAGTAGGAAAAGAAATGAAGAAAATACGCAGTAGGAGAAGCGACAACAGAATTAGAGGAAAATAGAGAAAAAAATGGAAACGGAGACAAATGGAATAAAATGAATAAAACAGTTTGCTTTGCTTTTCCCGTGTAAATTTTATGGGAGAATTTGCTCTAACTCTTTTATTCATACCGCCTAATAAGAGGAAAAATGAAACAGACAAAAATAAAAAAATAGAAGAGGAGTTAACGAGACAGAAAACAAAAGTCGTGTTTGGAAAAGAGATAAAATGAACCGTAAAATGCAGACAAACGGAACAAAAAGGCAAAAAATGAAGTAGAAAAAAGAATAATAAGAGCGAAATCAAAGTCACGAATGACATAAGCTGTTAAAGTGACTATAATCCAAAAAAAACAAAGGAGCGAAATCAGAACAAACAAGGATAAAAAACCAAAACAGGAAAAGAAGAGAAAGAGGAAATATTAGGCATAACAAATGAAAAACGACAAGTGGACAAGGAGCGAAACCCCAATAAATAGAAGAAGGCGGAAAAGGAACGAAAAAAAAAAAACGTGGGAAAATGGGAAAAAGAGGGAAAACGGAACAGAAAACAAGAGAAATCAAAAGGAAAAAAAGAATAGCGAGAGAGAAAAAAGAAAACGAGGCGAACGTGAAAAAAAAGGAAGAGGGGATATAAACGGAAAAAGTCTGGACAAAATGAGAACAGGAAATGGGAATAGAATGGGAAAATGGAACAGAAAAAGAAAAAAAGAAAAACAGGCAAAACGAAAAAAACGGAGCAATGATGAGACGAAAAACAGGAGATAAAATAAAGAAAACCGGAGAGCAAAGGCAAAAAAGGGAGTCAAAACAGAGTAAACGTGATCTTTACTGTCCTAAGAAAGAAGAATAGAGGAAGATGAAAAATGAGAACGAAGGACGAAAACTGGAAAAGATAAAGGAAAAAGGAAATCAGGAAAGGTTAAAGGTAAGTCGGAAAACGAGAAAAAAGTCAAAAAAAAAGATTTAATACAAGGGTAAAAATAATAAAAAGTAGGATAGGAAACGAAGTAAAACGGAACAATGAAACAGAAAACAAGAGACAGATAAAAAAAAACGAGAGAAAAAGAGAGAAAACGGAAGGAAAAAAAAGTGATATACTACACAAGTCCAATTTAAATTCATTTTACGTCCAAATTTTATTCTAATTTTAAGTTCAATTTCGAGCATAATTTCAAATCCAATTTCAATTTTGAGTAAAATTTCAAGTCCAATGATTTCATGTGTGATGCTCAATAAAACTTTAAGTTCAAATTACTCAAATTTTTCGATATGACTCGTACAAAGAGTTTTGCTCTTTCAGCTTTTTGAGAGTCATTGAGCTGTGTTATTCCTTATGAACAGAAACTCTATTATTTAGTTCCAGTGTAAATGAAACGCAGCTTATGCAAATGATGTCCGATACAATTGGCTGGTCAAGTATGTAAAGGTGCGGCTCGCACTAGTTAATCAGGTCTGACGCTACAATTTCTCCAGATTTTGTAGCCGAATGTTATGCATTTTATCAATCACGCCACGATTTGTATAATTAGATTTGTAACTGTAAGTAAAAGAAATATTTTTCTTTACAACCCAACCAAATGCGATATTTGTCCTCTGCTGCTGCTGTTTCAACTCAGTCCGTAATTGAACAAGCCAAGCGGAGTGCAGCCCACTCTTGTCGGGCATAAAACGAGCAAGGGAAAAAATTCGTCTAAATTCTTCCTCGGCAGAAACAAGAATGAAAATACCATTGCATTGCTCGGGAGCTGCATCACGATTGAACAGAAACACTACAGAAGCTAAATGGAAGCGTTATTTCTGAAAGTAATAATTCCCATCAGAAATTTTACGACTCCGGATCGTGACTTTCTTCTCAGGTTTTCAGCCGGCAGTGATGATCTGCCAGTAATCTAGATTTATTTCCTTTCGACGGCCATGCAGCATGCGGCAAATAACTCCCGTCCGACTACGTTTATTACATTTGCCATCGCATACCACGCATTTTTCTTAATCAAAACATAGCACTTCAGGCAGTAAGTGGTGCTTAGTATGAATGATGTTTAATATACTGACGCTTTTTACGAAAACTACCGACCGCCTTGCGCTCATCTCTTCTTCATTCATTCATTAATAACATGATCGAGATTGACTCGTTAAGTCTTCATTAAGTTCACGATATTTCCATTTCTGTATAAAGCACAGAATTGAGTGAGGCTAAGAAGAAAGCCTCTGCGTGTTGCTACTCTTAGATTTAGAGATACGCATGACATTCCCGATGCTGCTAGAATAATTAGCTGCATGAAAATTGCTGATAAAAGAGCCCATATATGCGACGCCCGATGAAACGTGATTCCCTATGTTGACCAAGCGAAACCTGCAAAATCATTGACAAATGATACGCACTCCTCTTGTTGCATCACTTTTGACAAACTGGAACTGACAGCTAGCATAGCTGCCGTTGACCGTGAATCATTATTGAACTATACGTCATGCATTCCAAGGATTTGCTACAGCTTGAAAAATGTGATTTTAAATGGAAAATTATAACGTGTGCAACTATGTGGCCGTGTGTCACTCATCTATGTAGCTACGATCATAAATACGCAAACATATCCGGCAACTTCGGATAACTTGAATGCAATGCAATGCAAGAGACCTAGTTGGAGCATCTTCCCCCCCCCCCCCCTTTAGTTCTGCTACATTTTTGTGGTTTAATGTATTCCACACCTTGGCCTTGAAGGGTTTCCTCCTCGAGTGGAGTACTCTTGATAGCGTACCATTATCACCACATGATCATATGCGTGTCTCCCATTTTGTGATCGTGCTGTGCCGTGTGAATCAGGGCTCGACATTATCGGTTTCAATTGAAACAGCTACAGTTTTTTGAAGTGTGCTTGTTAATCATTAATATTGCTTTCTGGAAAATTAACATTCTCTTTTTATTACAGTACATGTAGTTAGATATATATACAGAAGAACGAATGAATCGCGAACAAGTTTAAGTGAACTGTTTAAAATACAGCTCTGTAGACGTCATATTTTGCGCTGCAATATTAACAGTTCAGTTTTCAATTTTTATAACTACATATATAATATCCTAACGATAAAAGTTTCAATAGCATGACATGTTTTATAGACCAATAGGGAACAAAAGTAATCATCGACATCGGTGAATATAGTTTCTATGTAATTGCTAAGTGATTTATTTTTCCTCATCATGACCTGTTTGCCATTGTTAAATGACTTCCAATATTCACTTTTTGTAAATTTGAATTGTGAATTCAAATTACTGTGAGAAATAGTCGCTGGCCTTTGAGTGCATCAATGATGTAGGGAGCCGTACGGCACCTTGATCTCGCATCATTTGAAAATAGAGGCATAGGTCGATCTGAGGCCTTGCTGATGACGTCATTCTTGACAGTAAATCAAACGATTGTAACAACGATGAACATAATATTCTTCAGTCTATTTCTCGACTCCATGGCGATTTGATAATTTGAGGTACTACCCTGCTCATCGTTCCACTCCCTCTGCTGTAAGACAGTCCACAGCACAACTGAGAGCAGATCACAAATCACCTTCAAGACGCGTTGTGCGCTGCAACCGACCCCCCTCTCCCCCCTGTCATATGGAAGCCCCACGCCCTAACGACCCTCTCATGCCTTCTACTGTCAGTGTTCCTGCTAGTTGTCGCAGTCCTGGGATGCGCATTAAGGTAGGGGTCTTCCAACCAGTCATACCTGGCAAGTTCCGCAATATTTATGAACATCCCACACTTCCTGCGGATTTCAGCATTCTGCGCAATGTTTGATATTGCTGCTTTGCCTGTTGATTTTCTCGCTGGATCCTCTTCTCTATCGGGATGCAACGTGTACAGTATTTCGGAAGCCTCTCATCCATCCAATCCAGTCGAGCCTCCCGCAGCCTGCGTTAATCACAGTCGTCCCAGTTCAGCGATTGCCATTGGAGGAGGGGTCAGGCAAGTACTTGTCATCTGGCGATGTCTCCATATTCTAGCGAGTTCGTCCTTCTCCCATTTCCTAAGCACGCGTTGGCCTGTGAAAGAGTGCATATTGTGTTTTTTTTTATCAAAATGTACGTGGATAGTGGATAAAAATCAACGTCTGCGGCGCAATCAAACTTCGATGTAATCGTTCTTACTGTAACGTGGCTCGATGACAAAATCTACTCAGCACAGTTGTTTGGTAATTCACGATTTTTCGTTGCGATTAGAGTTCACATAATAGCAAAGAATGTCACATTGGCGGCAGTGTGCTAATTAAGGTCTAAATGAGGTTAAGTGCTTTCATCGATTTTTCCCCAAATCCAATTCAGTTGAACAAATCTAGATAAGAGTAAAGTAACCAGGTCCCACAATGACCACAGGAGTTATTTACGTTCTCCCTGATTGCAAAGAGGGTCTGATTAGCATCAAATATCGCATCATTTCCACTGAGACTGTTAATTCGGACCTCAGCCTTTCGAACTTCACGCGGTTCCCTTGAGAGTTTTCCGGAGCCTGAACCACCTGTGGTAGACAGCTTGCGATCGAACATTCCGATGGTTTGCACTGTGTTTTTAACGGTTTCTACCGATAAGGTCTAGCGCTGATAAATATAGTAATCAACAAAAACTCATACTCGCTTTATTTTGTTTTGGTCAGCGAATCTGCAACTTCATTTTGCTCGGTTCATGAAGCTGTTGATCTTCAAGTTCCACTTGATGCTGATTATTCCGCTGTTGAAGTGGTAGCATTTGCAAGTCTCTATTGAATTTGAAAATATTTTCGGTGTTGGTGACTGGGACTTTTTTAGTGTACAGAACGGGATATGGGAGAGCCAGAATTGAGTAATGTAATACCTCGATAGTTTTTGCACTTGCATCGATGTTGGGTAAATAAGGTCATCCAACCCCTCTTCCGGTATTTGTTCTTATTCCCAGATTCTGACAATGATCCTATTCTGTAGACTGAGACCGTTTGCGGAGCAGCAAGCTGGTTTTCGTAAGGGACGCTCCAATGCGAATTAGATGTTTACCCTGCGTCAGTTACTAGACAAGTTCCGGGAGTGCAACTTGTTCTGATCGACTCATCATCTGTTTGTAGACTTTAAGATGGCGTACGATTCAGTCAAACGAAAAGAGGTGTGGCACATAATGCTAAAACATGATTTTCCGATTAAACTAGTCACGCTGACTAGTCTAACGACGCTGGATAGGTCAAAATCATGCATCAGAATAGCGAGTGTGCCGCTTTCGTGATGTTCGATGGACTGAAGCAATGGGATGCACACTTTAACCTGCTTTTCTAAACTATTTACAGCAGGAGGATGCCGTGGGCCTCGGGGCAGACCCCACACCCGATGCATCGATCGAAGACGATTCCACGTTCAGCTGATATTCGAAGAAATTGGAGAACGGCAGCTCAGAATTGACAGTACTGGAAGATCATGGTTCCTTCGGCGCAGGATCGATAACGGACCGCCGCCATTACAGTAAAGTAAGACTTGGACTGACGCAAAGCGAATCTTTCTGACTTAATCGACGCAATCAATCGCGTCGATTGGAGTTGCCTTGACCTATTTGTGAATGATAACGATGCTGTTATTCACTTTACCCGAACTATGAAATATCTTATCTCTGATTGTGTGCCCACTAGTAGAGCACCTCGGAAACCAGCATAGGGCGATGCTCGATTGTGGTTTTTGAAGCGCCTCAGGTCTTTCGCTCTACGAAAGTGCAGCATGTTCCAATTCGGAAAGGACGAAAGTGCGAAGAATGATTAATTGGGTGAACTGGAAAAATTTAATATAGGCCAAAAATACACACGCTATTTTGGTTGATATCCAAATGTTTTACTTACTAAACTAATGCCGCCTTCCTTTAGTGGTAGTCCAATACCTAGTTTTGTTTTATTCTCCCAATTCCATCATTTCGTATACGCACCACAAACTCCTGTGCGACGATATTATTTTTGTATGACTGCCCTTTTGTTTCTACCAACGAGAAGCTAGACTGTTATCTAATTATCTAGTGCAATAGAAACAAACAGTACATTGCCGACTGTCGCTCTAGCAAGTCTCGTGATTAACCGTCTGATGTCCGGGTGCCCGATGACCATTTTTAAAGCGATAGTATAACAGTAATAGCAACAATTACAGAGCTTTAATAGACTCTTATGCAAATGTTTCACTTACCAAATGCAACTTCAACTTGCGCAGAAATTTAAAATTATTCTGCTCGTTCATGCAAAGAAAACCGAGGTAGGACTGTCTGTAAATATGCTTCTGGGCATCCGTAGTACAAACACAGCAGATACGCAGGAAACGCAATCAGAAATACTCCATATGATGCGCAAAACATGTGCATACTCCATATAAACGTTTTCCGAAAAACTCCCCATCATCGGTCAAATTTATCGCCAGATTTTCACCCCTGGTCTTGGCTGAAAAGCTCGGTCTTTCTGAATATTTACTTAAGATACAGGAGGGTATTTTCGACCTGTTTCTAAATTCGGCCTATTACCCTTTTCTTTCGCTAATAAAAGTACTTTGCCGACATACAATTTTAATATGTTGTAACTATTTTCTCAAGACTGTAAGTAATCGCTTAATGGCCGAAAATACCCTCCCGTGTCCTAATTATAAAAATCCTATCTTATCTTATCTCTTATCTTATCGTATCTTATTAATCAAAGTACGTAGAGCAAACAGTTTCTTATGAAAATTTTAATAATTTTTTTCGCATATTCTCAAATGAATTACCAAAGGATTTAGAGGAAAATGGACAGAATGAGTAAAAACGAAAAAGAGTATGTTGGAAAACGTAACAAAAAGTGGACATACGGGATAGGAAAAGAGGAAAAACCCGAGAGAGAAAAAGAAGAAAAACTGGCATGAAAACAAATAGAAAAACGAACGTGAAAAATGAGGGAGGAGAGCAGAATATAAAAACCGAAAAAAAGTGAAAAAGAAGAGAATGGAAGAGAAAAGATAAAAAACGAGCAGACTTGACAGAAAAATATAAAGAGAAAAAAAGAAAAACGAGAAAAAAGAGAGAAAAGAAGCAAAACCATGAAAAAATCGAAAACAATGAGAATAAATCGAACACAAAAAGGAGAAAAAACGGTACTTTAGGAGGAAATGCGGGGGAAGGAAAATGAAGAAACGGGAACTTAAACAGAGGAAAAACGGGACGGAAAAGGAGGGAAAGCAGGAAAAAAAGAAGAACGGAACAGACGAAAACGAAAAACGGGATGGAAAAGGAGTGTAACACCAAAAAAGGACAAAAACCGAACCGAAAAAAGTAAAACAGTTGAAATACAGGAATGTTCCGATTTTGTCATCCCCATGATGAATTTTTGGCTGACAAAATGGGGAAACTGACAAAATCGGGAAATTTTTTTTCGAAATTTTTTTCAAAATTCAAGACTTAAGACCTTGCAATATCGAAGACTTCTACTAAAAATTAAATTTTAACCCTCAATCGGTCAACCGAAAGCTCAATGAACCGGGCACAGCACACTGGTCCAGAACCGTTTTGGTGCGCAATAGCTTTGAGCGGGAAAATTTGGTTTTAGGTTTATGGAACCTTTGAAAGAGTTTCTTAAAATTCAAAGTTCTATCGTCCAGTGTAATTCAAATTTTGATTAATCCCCCTTAAAGTGCAATAAAACAATTATTTTTCTACAGTTTCAGTATAACACATTAATGTGTTCTGCAAAGTTTTACAGTATATTATTACAAGAAATTTCGCTGAAGACAGTAACCTTCTATCTCTTCAGCAAAGATAGAAAAATCCTATTTCTCATAAGTGCAAAATCGTTAAAATCAGTTTTCCTATTATTAATATTATTAATAGATTCGTCATAACATTCTTCTGAAAGATCGGGTGCCACACCTTTCATTTACGTTTGAGCCACTAGCATGGCTGGGATTCAAAACCCCTCAAAAAAAGGTATACGACAGCATAAGTTATGTTTGTTGCTAAGCTCTTGTTCAGGCAAATTGATTGTTCATCCTTCCTGGAGCAGCTGAGTCTATACACTCCGGAAGGGGCTCTGCGATCAAGAAACTCGATGTTCAATTCGATGCTCGAAGAATTAACTACGGTCAGTTTAGTCCGATAAGGTATATGGCAGCTTAGTTCAACACCGTTTAATATATTGGGCTATGCAATGTCAGGTGGGGTCACATCCACACTCTCTCGGTTGGTACCCGAATGTTTTACTCACTAAGCTATTGCCGCCCGTTATATTAGGTAGTTTAATACCAAGTTATGTTTTGTTCTCTCAATTTTATTGTTCCCGAATGCACGCCACCTAGTCCTAAGTGACGATATTAGTTTTGTATGACTGCTCTTTGTTTCTACTGCCGAGCAGTGTGATAGAAACAAGCAGTGCGTTGTCGACAGTCGCTCCGGGAAGTCTCGTGATCTGCAAAAACAAGCAGTGTTACAGTGTAGCAGTGTATTTATTTTTGATTTTGGATTCTTTGGATCTGCTTGAATTCGGAAGTATACAACAGAGAATGCCAGATGGTCAATAAACAGCTGAATATGAAGGAAGTGGTCACCAGCAACATTTATCAAATGATGAATTGGTGAAACCGGCTGGCCAAGATCATAATTGAAGAAGGCATGAGACAACAGATGAACGGTATCAACAGTTAAGTGCGAGAATAGTTGATGAAGTTTCATTCATTATTATTATTGAACTAAACAGGCATTTAAGTATATGTTGGATTCTTTGAAGTCCTTTTCTTCGTTTAAAACTTTTGTATTTGAACAAGATTCAAACCTGATTGTGTTGTGGCCTAGTGAATCTTTGAAATCCATATAATTACATCAAATTACCGCTATGTTGAAAAAAAAAAAACTCACCTTATTTATGGTTGACGAGATAATGAATTGCTCCTGCTAAGAAGGAGTGATTTCTTCATAGATTTTTGATAGTAACCTTACAGAGGGGTACTTATTATATTATTAACCCAATAAAACAACTCAGAAGTAACTATATCGAAGCAGCGCCCAACCGATCGGATTGGTTAATGCTAAACTTAAACCACTAGACTAGACAGACCGCGAACCGTACCATTCATCGCATATTTATTATTGAACCCTGGCTGGCACGGCTTCGATCTAATACCAGCAAAGAGCTACGAAACGACCGCGCGGCAGTACCACGGGAAGCTTTTATATATATCCGTGGATGCTGTGCCCGGTGCCTGGTATGACGGAAACCTACACACCTCTCAGCATCCGAAGACGCTCCGGGCGGTGCGCCAGCTCAATACAATCAAAAAGAACTTCTGTTAGATCATATATTAATATTTATGTGCGGCTTCATTTCACCAGTCAGCTTTACGGTATATCGTACAGCTTGCCTGTGCCGCACTTCTGGTTGGTTGGTAGGATGGTGTGTTTTGTACCTTTGCGAACTTTTTCTTTATTCCGCGTGATCTGCTGGGTGAAAACGAAATCAGCTTAAATAGGTCAGTTTTTTTTCGGTAACAGTTTCATTCATTATATATTCGTTGCAAGCTGGCACCTTCCTGCAGTGAGGCTTATTCAGCCACAGAATATTCTGCTTCGAAATCGGACGACGGAAAGGTAAACCGTTTCGCTCTAACAGGCAAAGCAGTGTTTATTCATCTACTAGCTCCGACATTTACCGCAAGAATAATTGTCGAAATGTAATTACCAATACGGGAACATAGTACTCGTGTTCAGCATAGCACAGACCGTGTAGTGCAACGTGCGAACAAAGATCCATCATCGTCGGTTCATTTTTCTTCTCTCATTACTGGCACAAGCCGCATAAATGCAGCTGTTTGATGCATTTAAATCTACCCGACGCTTTGCTGATTTATTTATAGACGTGCACCACGGGCACACCAATGCAGTCAGACAGACAGATATTAGCGAGATGAGGCAGTTGCTAAGGATTGCATCGTCACGAAGCAACAATGTTGTGCAATCGAGTTTTAATTTTTTTTTTCTTGCACCGACGACCGATCGACTGGTCGCTCGGTGGGGTAAGGTGCGGCAGGTAGGTAGAGCAGGACTCCTGGTGGTTCGATCATTCAACCCAGCGCGAATTGTTACTCCAATTGCAAAACTTCTTCAGAATGGAATCGATTTATGCTGCCAGTGACTTATCACATGCAGAGCACCGAGTTTGTGCTTGTAGGAAAACGGTGGTGATTTAGTGACACTATGAGTGGTTCTGAGTTAATGCAAATATACAATCAAGAAGAGTTTGATAATAAATACAGAGACTGATTTTACCTGATCGATCCTGCGAATGAATATATACTATACATTCGACACGAAGCATTTCTTTTGAATAAAACTTGTTTATCTGTCTCCTCTTTTAAAGCCTGCGAACAGGATACTAATTTAATTGAGGATTTTTCACAAAGATCGTGCAATTTGGGTCGAATGGTGTTACAATTTATAATTTATCATTTAGAAACTTATAAACAAAAACAAAGTGTTCCGTGATCGTCGTAAGGGGGGCCGGTTACCAACGGGACTGTGATATTCACTATGCAGTATGTGACGAAAGTGTTGCGCTTTGCACACCACCGCCAGCGGCGGTGGTTGCGAACGGACTGAACTCAAGACTCACGTTTATTGCCCTATTTATAGGTACATCGTTCGATAAAAGCTTATTGTCACTATATCTAGCCAGAACAACAATAGCGCTTTGTCTCATCTTCGACCGAGTACACTGATTGTTGTTCTGCTAGATGTGAAGGTCAACGCGGTCATATTGCGGCTTTGTGCCGCAACATACTCCCGCACCAAAACCGAAGGTTTTACACTGCGATGTACAAAACGAGAATGATTCTAGGGCTTAGCAGGAAGGTAAAAAATTTAACTCGTGAGGTGTTGTCGAAATCTCGTAGACTGACTATCACTTGAACTGGCGCAGAGCGGCCGGAATTACGTAACTGGACCGTGTGTCCCTACAAAATGGCGCGAAGTGGCCGGAATAACGTATCTGGACCTGGTGTCCTCTCAACATGGAGCCAAGTGGCTGGATCATCAAAAACGGATTGGCGCTGGATGGCCGGATTATCACAACTGGACCTGGTGTCCTCACAAAATGGCGCTGCGTGGCCGGATTATTACAACTGAACTTGGCGTCCTCACAAATTGGCGCTGATTGGCCGGATTATAATGATTGGACCTGGCGTCCTCACAAGTTGGCGCAGAGTGGCCGAAGGTTACAACTGGATCTGGTGTCCACACAAATTGGCACTTGGTGGCCGGATTTTATCACACATGAAATTTTCTACGATGTACCGATGAAACGAAATGGATGAACGTCAAGTGTCAGCGAGTTAGCTTCCTTCTGGCGAACGACCCAGACGAAACTTCTAACCGCAACCAAGCACTTGCTGATAAGAATACACCCTCGGATGCTGCAAGCTTCGGTGCTGTACAGCCCTCCTACTACTAGCTGAATCCAAAACCGGGGATTCAGAAGCTGAATGTATTTTACTAAGCGGCTGTGATTCGCCCACACCGGCATAGCTCCGCTCGGGGATTTGTTGCTAAGCGGCTGCGAAGTCACCCACACCGGCCTAGCTGAAGCGTAGTGAATGAAATCCTATTTCGACTATCGATATGCCGTACTTCCTCTGGAACGACGAGCACAGCAAGGTTCAGCAGCATCATCCCACTACGTGGATGCCAAATGTAATACACTCTTGTAGCAATGCAGCAACACGGTCGATGGATTTGATGTCCCGTTAGTAAACTGTTACTGTTCAAGTCACTATCCCACTACCGAAAATATCACGAGTTACTGTGGACCGATAACACGATCGATAAAACTGAAGTCCCGTTGGTAAAACGTTATCAGTGCCAGGACAAATCCTGGTCACGGCACCAATGTTCCGTGATCGTCGTAAGGGGGGCCGGTTACCAACGGGACTGTGATATTCACTATGCAGTATGTGACGAAAGTGTTGCGCTTTGCACACCACCGCCAGCGGCGGTGGTTGCGAACGGACTGAACTCAAGACTCACGTTTATTGCCCTATTTATAGGTACATCGTTCGATAAAAGCTTATTGTCACTATATCTAGCCAGAACAACAATAGCGCTTTGTCTCATCTTCGACCGAGTACACTGATTGTTGTTCTGCTAGATGTGAAGGTCAACGCGGTCATATTGCGGCTTTGTGCCGCAACACAAAGGGATCACAATTTTTTCAGAAAATTGCCAAAGAATATCCTTAACTAATTTTTTCAGTAATAGGGTAGTTGATCCAAAAGTTGTGATAGTACCAATAGTTGCGCTACTATTCATTATTAATGCATATTTTCGCCACCGTAGCATTTTAGATAAAACAATTACATTCATTATATAAAACAGGTTTTCAGAAGTTCAGAGTTGCTAGTTAGACTACACCATTTAAAATTAAAGCATTATTTGCTAATATACCAATTTTCTAAAATATAACGCGCAGTTGGAGCGCACAACTATAGGCGCTCATCTATAGTTTTGCTACGATGTTTTTTCACTTAGCAACCTAGCAATGTATATGGAATAACACAATTAAAGGAACATCAAACTTAATGAAGGAAACATTAGCGCAACTGTTGGTACAATATAATTGAATCGGAAAATTATTTTTTTCTTTATAAAGCTTCTCGTACAACGAAAGCAATTGTCTTGCCTTGTGACAAATACCTTGTATTTGATAAATTTATATCCCACAAGCATTAATTGAAGCATATACCTCAATAAACAAGCAAAATGAAGTTATATTGTGCTTAGTGGCGCAACTAATGGATTATCAACCCTACAACAAAATATAAAACAAAACCAGATAAAGAACGAACATAAAATTGTTGCAACACAGTAAATTTATAATCAATTCTCCTGATCAAAAACCAAACTTGTAGGGAAGTTTTACACATGCATTTAGTTCAAATCACATAAATTAAATCAATTTTCAGAAGTTATTTGGTAAAATACTCGACGCTTTTACGTAATGTCATCCATAAGAGTTTGTACAGTTCTATCCAGTACATTTCTCTCATTTTTTGGCTTTCTGTTGGAAGCGCTTGCTATCGCATGATTGTCTACATCTTAGTCCAGGTAAATAGTGATGTTTTAATGTATTGTTGTGAACAGTTTTGTTATTGTTCTTTTCTAAACACAGCTTTTTTTATTTATTAGTTTAGTGCTATCCTAATAAAAAAAAGTAGAAGGTGCAACAGTGTTTCTTCCACGAATACAACAAACCTGTCATTCCACTCATCTCACTTCAAGACAAAACTTGTTTGTAAACAATGTTTTTAGGGTCACCACCAGGAGCAAATTGGAGTTGGAATTCGCAAGATATGATTTTTCAAAGTATTGTAATCCGAAAAAATCACTATTTTTTAAATACTGATTGTAAACATAGTTTATAATATCAAAAAATGACTTTCTACCAGATGTGTTCACTATTCCACAAGCTTTCAAAATTGGTATACTATACCTCCTCTCGATTGTTTTTCAATAGTTAAATAGTGCATTTTTATAAACAATTGCAATTTTTTCAAAGTTGGAAATGGAGAAATGATCCAGATCATTCTGATCGATTTGGTTTATAGCGACCATAATAAATTTTCCCATAGAATAATTTATAAATTTTAAGCAATTTCCGTTGATTTGCAGCATATGCGCATTAAATTTATATCGTGCATATTGATATGATAGGTGGACAAAATCAATGCTCCATTGAAATTTTACAATTTTCGAAAACTGTAAAACAAATTAAATTTATTTAGTTAGTCAATCTCAATTTCAAGCAAACTTATTTTAGCGACTTCCTGTGCTAGGAAAACTGATTCATAATAACTTTTTTTTCTGCAAAACTCTTTACTTTGATAACTTTGTGTAGAATATGGCAATGCGGCATCGCATAAAAAAAAAATATTTTAGTGATGAACTCTATTGTTCTTCATAATAGCAGCAATAAATCTGTTTGGTGAGGGTACTACTGTTTCAATTGCTCTATAAAACTAACAGATTTATTGCGGTTTGACAAGCAACCGTAATAAGATCAATTTTGATTGGTGAGCCATATTGTATTGCTACGTCACACTTGTGGTAAGCTTATAAGAGACGTGGTGCAGCCAAATAGTTTTATTGTGGTTCTATATGCGACCATAATAAATTTGCTTTTCTAACAGTTTTATTATGGTTTTTTAGCTATCTATAAGAGTGTGTTGACTCGTATCCTCTTGGTATTGCGTAAATAATACCCCTTTAAACCAAAGGTAATAAGGCCATTGCAAATCATTTTCGAAGTTTTTGTCACTAAACCCCCCCCCACCCCTTTGGAAATTGGCCTGAAAAATCGGGGGGTAAAAAAATATTTTGTAGGATATGAGTCAAATTTTTTTTTATAAAATCAATTGTCTGTGAGCTCTACAGTCTGAAAAACTCGAAAAATGAGTGTACGAGTTGAGTTAACGCTTCTAGCACGAAACAAAACTGGAAATTCGAACAAAGGAATTTTCGAAAATCGTCCAAAAAATATTTCCTTCGTTTTTGTCTTTTTTTCGTAGATTTTTGCATTAAAAATAATAACGTATATATTATAAGCAAGAATAGATTCGGTTTTTACGTTTAAACTTTAAATAAAAATGCTTAAACCCAAGTTTTTTTTGTTCGATTAAAAAATTCACTTTGTTTTTTTGCCTCCCCCCCCCCCTCAGTGGCCGAACGCCGGAAGGACAAAAACTTTATAAAATATTTGTAATGGCCTAATTAATACCGCAATAAAACCTTTATAAAATTTACGTAAATCCAAGAGGCTTTAGAATTGTTACTTGGGCGACAGCTATGGCAGATTACAAACACAAACACACAACCCACACACACAAACTCGGTGCTCCGTGTGCCATTAGGAAACACTCGAGTTTCTTCGAGACGCGGTGGGCATTGGGACTAAGTGACAGGTTATTTTCCATGTTATTCAGCATCGTTCTAAGTGGTGATTTGACGAGCGGGCATCAAAACGAGAGGCGCCAGGAACTTTGCAACAGGCAGGCAGTCTATGTTAGACTGAATGTGGGGTCTACGGAGATTGAGCTAAAAATAAATGCGTCGAAGACCACATTCATGAAAGGAAGAGGCTCTAAGGTGACAAATGCGGACGGTAACCGTTGACGTCGACAGACTAGAAGTGACGCTGGTGACTGCGGGGAAACAATACTAGTCCAGTGGCGCATTAATTAATTTAGTATATTCTATGAACTTAAGTACAATTTAGTTTCATATGACAATTTTTTTACATTTCTTACAGATTGATTGTTAGCCTTAGCAGAGGTCGATTTATTATTGACATGCAAAAACTAAGTGGATACTAAAAGATTACTGATTATCTGCAAAGTGTATTATTTTGATTCAAGAACAATTCTGTACAGAACGTATAATAACCATACTAGGAAGTAAAGTTGGTAGGTGCTTTGAAAAATGCCGATCGTTAGGTTAGAGCTCTGGGCATAACTACATTCTCGGATGTCGATAATTGTTCGCACAATAAAAGGCCGACAGATGCCAACGGAAAATGAATAAAAATTAAAAAAATAGTCTTTTATAGCCTATGAAAGCTGAACTACATATTCACCGGAACGTAACGTAGTCAATTTGCATATATATATGAGACAACAGCAGACAGTTGGTTAAATTTGAAATCAATGAACTCAAATGATGGAAACCTTTAATGGGTCATTACACGATGTAAAATCTGTATTAGCACAATAAATACTGAACTTCAAAGTAGACAGTTTTAAATAAATTTGAATGTGGTCATTCATGATTTATTCTACAAAAAACATACCGTTAGAGCATTTTAGTCTTAACCTATCTACCTTTAACTTATTTTTCTCTAAATCTACAGCTTTTATACGAAATGATAAAAGAAGAATAGTTAGCCCGGTCGCCATTACCTGATGCATTCCGTTAGAGCTTAAGGCAGCTTTTATCCCCTTCTTCGTCAATCTATTTAAAGTAGAATTAAAACCATGGCTAATTGAATATATATTGAGCAATCACTTGAATAGATCAGTTGGCATATGATGCAATTTTATTCCTTTTTCGCTGTTGCACACCAGCAGCGCAGAGCTCGATCAGCTGAAGTCGACGCCGTCGACGTCGTGGTCGTGAGAAGAAGAAAACCTAAGCATTCGATTCGATGACCCGCGCGAATTGCACATAAAACGTGATTTCAGCAAATACTCTCGTTCCGTCTCATATCGGGGGATTTTTTTTGCAGGAATCAACCGGGTGGATGACTAATCGATATTGATGCAGCAAAGTTCTAGTTCTCTCTTGAGCTGAGTCTATTGAAGGGCAAGCTATGTTTACTGGGAAGGCGTTGAATATTTATCATCTTCAGTTCAGCGAGATTTTCCTGAAATCGCATCTAGCTAACATCCGTCGCTAATCGACACCCAACAAGCAAGAATCTAAAAGCAACATAAACCTTGTGGTATAGTATGGAAATCACCAAGTAAATAATTATGCGAGCCTACCGATTCAAAGGCGATGTTTTGAAATTCAAAATCGTTTCTTTGGACACTTAACCAAACAGCAGGAAGCAACGCAAATAAATCATTGCCTCAAGAAAAATTTATTATTCACTTTACAAACTCCCGGCGTCACAGAAAATTTGTTTCCCATCAGCAAAGGTGCAGCAAATGAATAAATTATCATCAATTTCACTAGTCAGTACCCACTCACCGCCCGGTAGACAACGAGACGGTACCGGCGTCCGCCGTTCGGTACCGTCCGTCGTCGTCGTCGTCGTCGCTTATCGGTTTCAATCGTCGTGCCATACGTATTCAAACGGCACACTTGTCCTTGCGGGCAATAATCTATCAATCAAAAAACGGTCCTCCTGTTTTCCTCCCGTTTTTCTAGCTTTAACTCTTACGTAGACCTTCGGTGCGGTGCATTAAAACCTTCCATCGTTGTCAATACAAAATTGCACGCTGCAACGGCACCTTGACCGGTGGTGCCGTAGGCGGCGCTGCCCGGCATTCCATTTACGGTCAACCGGCTGGCCGGTCGTCCTGGGGCAGATAAGGTTCTGGTGCTTTTTTGGTGCAAAGTAAAGTTCTCCGTATGTATGACACAGGTTCGGTTCTAACGTGTCCGGCTGGTGGGCTTGAGGGCAATTACTGAACAATGGGCAAGAAACAGGGTTTGTTTTACTAATTATTATTGCACTTTAATTATTCTAAAAGCATTGATTTCTGTTGCTAACACAGGCATTAAGGGAAAAAATGACACTGGATTTTCTGGCTTTTGAATGCAAAATAATCAATCGATAAAACAAACGATTTAAATGTTTAGATCCCGTTATGACGAATTTGAAATAAACGTTTTCAATGTATTATCCTATAGTGTATGATTTTACGATTATTGGAAATTTAAATCACGTAGGTACGATAGCTATTATGTCAGTCTAGTGTCCCCAGTATTAGCTTTGCCGAACGTGGTTGGAATATCGTATTTTGTTGGTTTTTTATGATTCCTATGTGGAAAATCTGTAAAATATGTTTACGTAAAATTCTTAAAGTATTTGTCAATCTATAACTTCATTTTACGTATATTTTTTGTCAAAAAGAAGATATCGATAAGTCATAAGTCTGTTGCAGCTTTTACAATGTTATAAAACTATTTAAGCAATCGCTTTTAAAATTTTTCTAACAAGTTTCACAAACGCTAATATTTCTTATTCTGATATATCTATCTCATTCTTCGCACGCTGCAACAGTCAATTCAAATTTTGTGTTAGTTGGGAATGTCTCCCTTGTCCCATTTTTTGTCGGATTTTCTTCAAAGACTTATGTCTGTTTGTCTATGTGGATGTTTTACTCAGTCATGAGCTCTGTGGTCTTCGTCAAAACACTACTGAACCTATGGTGGGTGACGGAAGCTGTTATCTTTTATCAAACATTCGGTTTAACGGATGCTGCCTGCAAGGCTGGTTGTTTAAAATATCTTTCAGGCATCCCAGTAAAAAATCATGTGTGAACGAAAAAGTTATATTTCACACCACATAAGAACATATAAGTACCAAAGTGGAGGCAATATAGGTGTGAAAATGTTGACAACCATTTGTAATTCTATTTTGCGTTGTTTTTAAAATACGCAACTTAGTACTTCTGAATATAAGATTTAGATATAAGATATAACTTAATATTGCAATCATCTATACTGCTTGATAATTCACAGTCATGAGTTGTATATGAGGACACGCACGACTGCAAAACAACTTATTGCTCACTTTTTTTGACATGGGATCTGGGATATTCTGAGATGCACACAACATTTGATAATAATTTGTGTCATTTACTACCCCCATTTAGTTAAACATTTCCTTGATTTCGCTTACAATTTCCTAACATGATAGAGCAGCTTGCGAGATAGAGCAAACTTACGGATCGGAATATGAAATGCGCTTAGGGTAGTTGTGGTAGTACCAATAGTTGCGCTACTATTCATTATTAATGCATATTTTCGTCACCGTAGCATTTTAGATAAAACAATTACATTCATTATATAAAACAGGTTTTTAGAAGTATTGGTAGTTAGACTACACCATTTAAAATTAAAGCATTATTTGCTAAAATGCCAATTTTCCAAAATCTAACGCGCAGTTGGAGCGCACAACTATATGCGCGTATCTATAATTTTGCTACGATGTTTTTTCACTTAGCAACCTAGCAATGTATATGGAATAACACAATTAAAGGAACATCAAACTTAATGAAGGAAACATTAGCGCAACTGTTGGTACAATATAATTGAATCGGAAAATTCATTTTTTCTTTATAAAGCTTCTCGTACAACGAAAGCAATTGTCTTGCCTTGTGACGAATACCTTGTATTTGATAAATTTATATCCCACAAGCATTAATTGAAGCATAGGGGAGTGTCGTCGTGGTTGGGCCACGTTTTGGAATCTATACATAACTTTTGTTTCAAAAGGAATTTTGGAAATCTAAAAAGATCGTTGCAAAGGTATAAGAATAAGGTATATTTCCGGAAAGTTTCGAACTGATTGCTTGAAAAATAAAAAAGTTATAGGCATTTACGTGAAGACAAAAAATGTTGTCATAGTCGGGCCATGTTGTGCAGGTTGGGCCACCGCAGAAAATCTAAGACATACGTATTTAAATTCTATATAGAGACTTGAAAAGAATGAATTCCGAGAACAACGACTCATATAGGTACAAATACCCTATTTCTAATTGATTTTTTGCGAAATTTTGGCGATCTTGTAAAATCCATATTGCTACAATCGCCTTTTCCAAAGTGTACAACTCCAATGAAAATAACAACAAAAAACTAGGTTTTTATCATATTAATTATGCTTTATTTCATCACATTTTATGTGACTGACATTCTCTAGCGATTATTGCGCTTCTGCGCTTAAAATTATGGTGGCCCAATCATGACTACTCAAGTGGCCCGACCTTTACAAATAGCGCTTTTCTAGTATTTCACCTTAGCCTTCCCAAACACCTTACCGAAGGGGAATTTTCTATAGTCTTCGTGTGCAACACAACACATTTCATACATTTTCAAAATTTATCTCGATAATTGCATTTCATGAATCATTTCTTGAAGTAAAGTTCATTGCGCCTGGAAAACTTTTTTTTGTAAGATTTAGTCACTGAATTCAGTACGGGTGTTTTGAATACACAATTGAAACTCACAATATTGTGAAAAGTTAGCTATCACAGTAAGAAGTTTTACAATGGTTGTATCATAGATATCATGAGTTACTATAACTTTAAAATCGTGATGGCCCGACCATAACAGTGGCCCGACGATAACGACAATACCCTATACCTCAATAAACAAGCAAAATGAAGGTATATTGTGCTTAGTGGCGCAACTAATGGATCATCTACCCTACTTCTTGTTTTGCAACGACAATCGTGTTGGATTATATATACCATAAAATGCATGTGCAAAAACAACAAAATAGCCCATAAAATGTATCCAAGGTAAAATAGTATCACTTACGATTAACTCTTACTTTTAACCACTGGTGTTGAATTCTTTGGTGAAATGAGTGTATATTGTTTACGCTGTGTAAGATTAAATAATAACTGTGCAACGGTAGCAAAAATGGGGTCTGAAAAACAGCACGTGCACGATAAAATTGTGTATATGATCCTTAATAATGCTAATCTTTTTCATCGAGCTCTCGAAAAAAAAGATAAGGACCGTATAACCTACGCTTTCGTGTGTTCATGATGTCTGATTTTTTAATTTTCGCTTAAAGTTCAAAAGAATCATACCACAATGATCGGCAGAATACGATTTAAGACACAAGCATGCTGCTCGAAATCTCTACGTATGACTTTTGACAAAACACCTAATTTGATGAATGTTTCTCGTAGCATATTTTCTCAGCTTTTCTAATGGTGGTCTTGAAATTAAAATCAGTTGAAGGGATCACGGCGAAAATGACGATTTTTTGATAAAATCCAATATGGCGACTAAATCAAGATGGTCGCCAAACAATTTTTTTACTCTGAAAGCTTGAAAGCCCAGTTCTTTTTCTTTACAGAACTGTGCCATTTGTTAGTTGTTTCATTGCAAATTTAGAAAATATCACATGATACAGCTCTCAAGGTTTGCTAAAAATTCCACATTTTTTTAAACTGTCAGACCCCTGACGAACGAGGGGTCCACTGTTTCGTGGTATTAAAAGTGTAATTCTCATTTTTTAACCATTTCCAACCAATCAAGTACCAATGTTCTAATATTTGAAGACCTCGTGTCAGTAGTGGTCTGATATCGGACGTGTTGCCTAAGGCGTGTTCTAGGATTTTTCGCTACATTGGATACGTTATGTTGGCAGCGCGTAACAGGATCAACGTCAAAGTGGAACGAAGAGATGATGGACTTCCCGCCAGAGCGATTTTTGCGATAGAATGGAGTGGAGTAGGCCTGAAATATTAGCTATCACATTGGCGATCCTGCCAAATTGAACAATTAAAGAGTTTTTCTTATCAATCTGGTGATAGATCGAAACATATTTTATAGCGCAGTATATAATGGACAAAGTTTTAACACAGACTAACAGACGTAACACTTCGAACAAATTTTCTAACAAAACATTGTTTCATTGACACCCCTAAAACTTGGAAAAAACACTAGCATCACCTGGTGCAGTTTTCGCGCTACGCAGAGTAGGTTGCTATAAATTTAGCAATGCTATAAATTTACTTGTATAATACCTAACATCAGCGCCAGCGCAGGTGAGCGGCGTTCTCGCGCAGCGACTGTTGTTTGAGTCTTGGCTTTAGCGAAAATTGTAAATGATCGTTTTTATTGACGATGGAATGAGGCTTCCGTGTTACGTCTGTTAGTCTATGGTTTTAAGTTGCATAAAACTATCCAGCTATGTTCCGCTAGTGGCAATAATTGATCAGATAAGAGCAATTTATTGTTGCTTTCCCTAATTCAAAGCTTATTTGTAAGCTTACTATAGAACTGTTTCTATTTATTTATATAACCAATCCTTCAGCTACTGTACTGGCAACCAGAGGGGTGGTGTGAGTGTCAAACCATTATACATTGGTCATGTCCCACTCATTGGGTTTGGTACCTACTTACTGTTTGCTTCATTTAAACCCAAGTAGCAAACTTTAGGTCAATTTAGTTGATGCAAACGGATTACTGCTGAAATTAGTTATATTTCGGTTACCACAACAGCTTTATAACAACCGTGCTAGTAGGGTATTAGCTATAACTTTACTATTACTAGCTGTTACTTTCGATATATAGGCTACTTCAGAATTGTCGCCATCCATGGATGTTTAGTACACTCTTAAATGACTTAACCTGTAAATAGGTCGGATTTAGATAAAGCTAGGTTGAAACTACTCAAAATACCCTTAAAGTGCACAAACTCAAACTTTGGGTAAAAATTTCAACCAATTTTAGCTAGTTGCTACCGATAATTGAATTATTCTCTATGACAAATAACGCACTTTTAAGTTCCTACTACCAATTTTTTGGTTGAAAAACTACTCAAAATCTTAAAATCTTAATCTTAAACTCAAATTTAAGGGCATTTTGAGTAGTTTCAACCTAGTTTTAAGTAAAGCCGACCGAAATTTTGACAATTTCACACCCCAACAGGCATGCAGGTTATCGGCATCGATTCACTGTATCCAGCACCGAAAAGTTTTTACTGGCAACTATCACTGCAGTCTGCCCCCGCTAGCCATCCGTGCTGCCCGCTTGCCTTCCGTGGTAACGAAATTTGACCTTGAAACTTTACATACATTTACACTATTAAGCGTATAAAAGATTATTATAAGTATATTACTATAACATTGCTGGACATTTTACCTATCCAACGACATGTTAATAGTTATGTTACGTTCAGCAGTTTAGAAGTTATAACCATTTGAAATATTTCATCCAAACGTTACACTTCTATTTTCGTTTTCACAAAGTGCTACCCAGTATAGTAAACAAAGACATAGTCTTACGTCAACAAACTTTATCACGTTTTTAGGAGAAATTTAATGAAAATGCGACAAGAAAAACTTATTACAAAGCTTTTTGCTTCTGAAAAGCTACCAAATTTCATGAAATAGAAGGTTTAAGAGCAGTTTTCAGTACAAAATTGTCTCACCTTTCGAATCTATGGAATAGAATTGAACTTGTCAGCATACATTTTGTACTAGAAATAGCTTAAGGCAAACGGAGCCGAAAACGAAAAATAGTTAATAACGCTGTAGCGATACAGATTTGATCATATGCGTAGACATTTTTTTTCGTCAAATGTTGTTCTCTGGTAATCCCTGAAATATTAGCACCAACACCCTGTATAGGAATTCGTCCACTACATCGAGTTTTTCTTTGGAGTCTCTTCCTACCATAATTTGGTTTTCGGCGCAATTATTTATAGTCCAATCCTTCTAGCCCCCATTTCAAATCTGGAATAGATTGCTTGCGCCATTCCAAAGGTAACGATAATGATATCAAGTTCGTCGACGAAGGCTAGGAGATGACTACTTCTGCCGAAGATCATTCCTCTCCTTTCGATGTCCTCTCGTCGGATCACACCTTCAATAGCGATGTGAAGCAACATACAAGACAGTCTATCCCCTTACCGTAACGTTCTACGATTCACTAAGCTCTCTAAAACACGCATTCGCTTCAGTGTAGCTTTGATTAACCGAGTAAGTTCGTCCGGAAAACCATTCTCATGCATCATCGGCCCCAGCTGCTCGCGCTCGGCAGTATCGTATGCTGCCTTGAAATCCATGAAAATATGATGCGTAGGCACGTTCTACTCCCGACATCCCTGAAAAATTTGTCGGAGAGTGATAATTTAATCCGTAGTACCACACGCTCCCATAAAGTCCGCGTTACATTGCCCTACAAAATCTCTTATTATTGGGGATAGAGGACGTGACTAAATCTGGGATAACAGTTTGTAGGCAGCGTTGATCAGTGTGCGTTCGATAGCTGTCACAAATCTCTGTGAAAAAAGTTAAACTGGTCACTCGTTTTCGTATGATGAGTATTCTTAGCGACCTATTATTATTTTAAAGGTTTCTTAACGAATTATCATAATATTATACCATACCATGATACTATCACCAGGTAACCCAAATGGTTACCTGGTCCAAATGGTTCTTCATTGGAAGATAGGTAATAATATTTATGGTTGCAATTAATGCGGTTATGCACATTCTGGATGGATAGTCTGGTTGGTTTAATGTAGAAAAATCTAGGATCATTGGAACGGGTAGACCAATGACTCACTCATAGATGACGAAATATACATAAGCAAAATTTACAAAAAATAATCAATAAATTCATGACTTGGCAAGCAATTTGCGCGAGTGGAAAATGTAGCACGCTTTGGTAACAACTAGAATTCACAACGGCCAGGTATACATAACCCAGAACTGTCTTCAACAGTATCTTGTTCCGTTCCTGGGCTTCCACAACGGTCCAACGTCCTTTTTGCATGGAATTCGCCACGTGCCGTCAATCAAATGATGCGTAGGAATGGTGCAAGACAGGTAGTGTAAATTAAGTGCCGAATGATTTTAATCCTCCGTATACATCAGGACAGTGACCGTTCTACGTATCGTAATTGCTTAAATATTTGTTTTAATTTCTTGAACGTTTCAAGATAATCTGTTGAATTGTTTAATTCTGGCATATTTTTTGGTGCAATTTTATCACGGAAGCCCTTCATTTTACGGCTTTCACGTGCAGGTGATAAGCAGGATTGTGAGAACTACCGATCAATCACTATCCTGAATGCCGCCTACAAAGTTTTGTCCCAAGTCATCTTTCATCGACTATCGCCAACAGCCAATAGATTTGTGGGAAGTTACCAGGCCGGCTTCCTGGAGGGTCGGTCTACAACGGACCATCTCTTCAGTCTGCGGCAGACCCTCCAGAATTGCCGCGAATTCCGAGTCCCCACGCACCACCTGTTCATCGGTTTCAAAGCCACATATGATAGCGTAAACCGACAAGAGCTATGGAAAATTTTGGACGAAAACGGCTTTTTGGGTAAGCTTACTAGACTTATCATGGAACATTTGAGGCGGTGGAAGATCAGTACACTAGACTAAAACGCGAAGTAGAGAAGATTGGATTGAAGATAAATACATCTAAAATGAAGTAATGGGTGGCAGCTAAAATTTTGGAATTTTTTTAACAAGCTGTCAAAAAAAGACGAAGATACATAAAGAAGATCTTATTTATCGAAATTAAAGATACATTATCCATTGATGAAAAACAATTAGTGTACATTTGAAAACGGTCCGTAATCGGCTGTTTGGCGAAGCTTTCGTTTGACGTCGAAACAGCAGCATTGTACGGCCGTCATGTCAACTTTGCGAATGCATCTCTTGGTTCTACCAAACAACTGTTTGCAATTCGTGGCTCTCCAGTTATTCTTGTATACCAAGAAACTAAAAATCCTGAAGAAATCTTCGATTGGGCGCGCTGAGACAGATTTTTCGGGTCGTGGTTTTTGGGTAAAAATGGGATCGAATGAGTATTCAGGAACGATTGTGTTTTTTTGGCGTAATGCGATGATGCTCTATCCGGCCTAAACACGTATTGTCCATCTGCATGATGTTTTTGTAGAAACGGGATCAAAATTTTTTTCAAACATTCGTCTGGCACATCTTAATTGTTAGTCAAACCAGAGGACTTGTTATTGAAGAAACGAGAAAGAGAACGGTGTCCTTCTGCGTCCATCATTTTGGCTGGTCTTCCACTACCTTGCTTGCGAATAGTTGTTGGGCATCTTAGGATATGGTAAACAGTCGAAGCCGCAACATATTTGCTTTTTAAATGTTGTACCGTATACTTTTTGCCGAGATTTCTGTGGCAGTCCGTAGAAGTGTACAACCGAAATGCTTCTTGTTTCGACGCCATTTTGAGCAAAACTGGGTAAGCATAAACAAAACAAAAAATATTAACAAAAAGAGGAGAGATAGCTATCACATACAGACTCATTTCTCTCTGAGCTCATTTGTAGTCGAGTATAAGGGCCGAGAAAAAATTCCAAAATTTTAGTTGCCACCCGTTACATCCTGGCGGGCGGGATCGAGCGCAACAGGGCCCGCTTGGACAGTACCGTGGTAATCGACGGGGATGAGTTCGAGGTAGTTGACGAGCTCGTATACCTTGGCTCACTGGTAACAGAGAACAACAATACCAGCCGTGAGATTAAAAGACGTATTATCAGCGGAAGTCGGGCCTACTACGGACTCCACAAATACTTGCGGTCGAACAATTTGAGCCCCCGTACAAAGTGCACACTGTACAGAACGCTAATTCGACCGGTTGTCCTCTACGGGCACGAAATTTGGACACTGCTAGAAGAGGACTTACGAGCACTCGAAGTTTTCGAACGGCGGGTGCTAAGAACCATCTTTGACGGAGTGCAAGAGAACGATGTATGGAGGCGAAGAGTGAACCACGAGCTCGCGCGCGTCTCTACGGCGAACCAACCATTCAGAAAGTGGTTAAAGCTGGACGGATACGCTGGGTAGGACATGTTGCTAGAATGCCTGATAACTATTCTGCAAACATGGTTTTCGCATCGAGTCCGTCAGGAACAAAACAAAGAGGAGCACAGCGAGCGAGGTGGCAAGACCAGGTGAAGCGAGATCTGGCGAGCACTGGGTGCCGGCGGAACTGGAGACCAGCTGCCTTGGACCGAAACAGATGGAGAAGTTATACTGCGCAGGCCTTGTCGTAAGACGTTAGGCCAATTAAGTAAGTAAGTAAGTATACTGCGGCTATTTTCTGCAGTCGTATCCCGTTTTCACACGCGTTTGGGGTGAAATTAACCTACATAAGCAATGTCCCAGATAACACAAAATCGTAATAGAACGTTCACATTAAATCGTTTTCATGTCAATTTCACATTGTAATTGTATAATGATTAGAGTATGTCAAATCGAAGTGAACAATAAGTTGTTTTGCAGTCATGCGTGTCTTCATATACAATTCATGACTGTGAATTATAAAGCAGTATAGACGATTGCAATATTTGATTATATCTTAATCATATATTCAGGAGTATTTAGTTGCGTGTTATAAAAACTACGCAAAATTTACAAATAATTGTCAAAATTTTCGCACGTATATCCCCTCCACTTTGGTACATATATGTTCTTATATGGCGTGAAATATAAGTTTTTCGTTCAGATATGATTTCGTATATATCAGTTGCATGCGAGATATACAAATCAAATGGTTTACTGGGGTATACCTCTGTTAGTACCTTGAATTCATATAATTGCGACAAGCTCGTAATTCCGATTACTCAATTAAAGTAGTTGATTTTTAGAAGATTGAATTGAAAATCATAGCGGTTAGACCACCTAATATAGAGGCGCGGCAGTAGTTTAGTCAGTAAAACATTCGAGCGCCAATCGAAAGAGCATGCGTGCAAGCTCTATTTGCCATTGAGCGACCCAAGACATTTTTGGCTTATATACTGAAATGTTCGCACCAGGCACATCCTAAAAGTGTTTAAAAGGGAAAATCATTGTCAATGAGAATGCATTGATTACTAGGTGTCTTGCTGACTAGGATTTTTGATTTAATTTTCAATAAATCGATCATTTGGCTTGAGTGATCGGAATTAGGAGTTGATCGGAATTATGTTCGTTTACGGTATAACAATGCAGTATTGGCTTTCCATGAGTTACTATAATCATGTGTTCGTTGCATCTGTCAAAAACACTATCAATAATTCAATAAATCAGGTGTTCGTTTGCCTTAGCCGCATAAAGTGTTTTAAACCGTATTTCTTGCGATAAGTTGGTTTTTGGAAATGATTCAATGAGGCAGTTTAAAAAACGCCAAAACGATGTGTTTTGGGTGCGAAAGGAATAGGAATGGCTGAAGCCAATAAGAGGGAGGGTCTACCAATTAGAAAAATAGGATACAGGCTTAGTAGAAAATCAAAAATGTTTGAAATACCCTAAGCTTCAGCTTGATATGCCTGAGGAACATGATAAAATCTTTGCGACTTTAAAGTTTTATTTTGCAAATTACACAATTTTATTTTGTTCAGTTTTTGACAATTGTACTTAATTATCGTATGTTGCTTGCATCATTTATATAATGTAAACCATATAAATTTAATATACCAAACAGACATTTTTGCTGTATAATAGCTTATCAAGCGCTTGTTTATTGGAAATCGCTGTATTATGGTTGAATAAGCTGCTCTTCAAATAAAATGTTTGTTGGGTACACATTACTGTTTTTTTTTATTGATTAAAGAAATTTTTACATTAGTGTAGCTCGTTCTATTTCATATGCTCATGAAACGGTCGACCTAAAATTTAAAAAAATCTAATGTCATTTCTTTTGTAGAGTTCCAATGTTCTTATATGAGTTTTCAAATTGTAAGAAGAAAAAATTTGAAGTGAAAATATGATATTTAATCGACCTCAATATTGGCAACGTCGACGATCTAATCGATAACTTAACAGAGTTTTGTTGTGTTGTGAAATTTAGTGCCTATGGGTTATAATAAGTAGAATTACAGTGTGTAAAATAATTGACAATCTTCAAACATCAATTCGAAAATATCAATCTATAAAAACCCGTACCGGATTTGGTTTTGAAGTACCTTTGTATGAACATTTGCCGAAGATAGATTCGCAAGAGTTATTACACATAATATGTGCCAAATCCGTCGAAATGATATATCATAGGTATAACATTCGGACGTACAAAGCCCAACATAATGGGTGTTCGCAGGAAACACAAGAAATAATAACAATAAAAGAAACAATCTATCTGCATTGGCCAGCCAGCAGCAGCATCTGCGCAGCTGTGGTACAGTTCTTCCAGAGGGCAGTCGTTCAGCTCATGAGACTATAAAGTATGAAAATAAACATTGCGGTGGTTTTCATTCCCACCTCCTCACATTACCGCCGAACACAGGAAGCAGCAGCAGCAGTAGCAGCAGTGCTGGGGGAGCGGAAGAAGGCACTCCTATATACAGCTTGCTGCATAGGTTCCTCCAGTCTCTGTCCAGATGTCTGTCCACCGTGAGCGCAGACTGCGTTACGAAACGGAAGACTAAGCATTGACCACCACCTCCGTACCGGTCGGTCGGTGTCGGGAGTGTTTTCTGTCGACTACTGACTAGTGGAACGTTCTTTTCCCATCCATTCCCAGCTTTTGCCCAATGGGCCCTAATGGGAAAACGGACAGCGAAATAGTTTTGAATCGCATTACTGAACTGAAAGTAGGTTCAAGCCATTTAATTGACACCTAGGGGAAAGGCGTAACAAATGCAACTCCAACAACAAAATAGCCAAACCCCCCTCTTCCTCCCCCCATCCGTTAAAACTACTGACCCCAAAAAGAATTGCATGTCAAGGTTTTCCCGTCGATTGATTGGTGGTATTCGGGAATGTTATAATGTTCTTATGTACACCTGTGACATAATTCTTTCGTTGGATATTGTTTGTCTGAAACATGTTCAAAATGTTTTGAAACATTTCGCATGACTCCAGTTTTATTTGTCAATCCTCAAAGACATCAGTACAGTATTGCTGTTCAAGTTGAAAAGCGCAGTAATTGATGTGCGACATTCGATTTTATGCTTGTTCTGTGTGTCGCAAGTATTGCGCTGCAATAGCACAGTGAAGCGCTATACAGCGCACTACTTGTATTGCACTTGCGACACACAGAACGTGCTGAAACTACCTTGCTGTTTGGCTCTGACATCTCGAAGAAGTCTAACTATCATCTAGGTTACGCTCATAAAATTTTCTTTGTAACATTTCTACAAACATGGTGAACCGTGTCCTCAGGTCAGGTTTCTTTTGATCAAGTCCAACGCATAGCTTCAATGTTGGACGATCGCATTACTATGTACCAACAAGCAATAAAAGCAAATGGAGGATATCATATTCAAGAGTAGTTACATATCGCAGTGATAAAATGTACAGAAGTGTTAAACGCTAATTACCTCTAATTGCCATGAGATTATCATAGTTGAAATTAGCGTTAGCGAAAGTTACTTTCGTCACAATTACGGAATTCAAAAAAATGTAGCTTCAGTCGTTGGTTTGAATTATGCAGTTTCTAATTATATCCAATGTGCTGGAAGAAAGTCAGGAAACTAAAACGACCTGACGGCTTTCCTTCAACGGGACTGTTTTTTTTTTTTGCTGTTGCTAAAGATAAGTATGGATATCGATAGGTGTAAAATAAATGATAGCACTTTCATTAACACTTTTTTTTATGAAGCCACAAGAAGGCTTCGAACTGAAAGTAAGAAAACTTCTATTTTAATTGGTTTCATGTAATTTCAGGAATGTGCTTACGTTCCATCAATGCTCCATGAGCCTAGCATTATATCGGTCTATTAATTTACTTTTTTTTTTTTCTACGAGTGAACTTGGTAAGAGAACAATTTACAGTAGACATCCATTGAAATTTATTTTTTAAATGAACCATTAGCTGGGTAATGATGTTCATTGCGAACGAACCAACCGTTTTCGCTATGTAAATTTTTCTTCGCGGAAGCACAATTTCGAATGAAGAATTTAATTTTGTAATTTCTCATCGAAATCGCTAGGTCAGCAGCTGGATTTCACTTTATTACTGTTATCTAACATCTTCAGCATGGTTGCAATTACTTAATTCCATATGAAAATTATCACCTTGAATCATCAAGCTTGAGTCATTTAGTATGTGAATGCAAAAAACCAAACCATGTTAATGAGATAAAAATTTAATGAGATAAAAGGCGAGACCACGTCAAGCCACCTCTCCACAGATCCAAAGTGAATTCGGGTACTGGTAAAAACTTTGGCCTTACAAAGCAGGCGGAAAATCCATGAAATTGTAGCACACTAGAGTGGAGTCTTTCTTCGGCGAGTACCAAACTGGTTTTCGTGAGGGTCGCTCAACAACGGATCAGCTGTTTACCCTGCGTCAGTTACTAGACTAGTTACTAGTTCCGGCAGCACAACCTGCAGACTCATCGTCTGTTTGTGGACTTTAAGGCGGCGTACGATTCAGTCAAACGAAATGAGCTGTAGCAGATAATGCTAGAACATGCACACAGATAATGCTGATTCGTGCGACGCTGGATGGGTCAAAATCATGCGTCAGAATACCGGATGAGACCTTAGTCACTTTCGTGACGTTGAATGGACAGAAGCAAGGGGATGCAGTATCTAACCTAAACCGCTTACGGGCTCAGTAGTAGTAGACTCATTTTTCGGAATCTTCCTGCGTACATGCTGTTGTCAACTCGGGTTTTGATTGTGACATAAGATGTTTTTCAACGAAACTCTTCAGGAATCTAAGAGGACAAAAAAGATCGCAACCAAAATTGCTGGCATGGCTTTTCCTAGGGCTCGGGTAGAAAACATAGTGAAATCCTTTCAACCTTATAAATCGGCAGGTGTAAGTAGGAATTTGCCAAGGCAGATTTAAAACGGATAATCTGCGCTAGTTCCAGCTACAATCGATATTTTTAAAACAAGTTCAATACTGAATCACATCCCGTCTGCATAGAGATTGGTTAAAATTGTATTCATGATCCATAAAAAAGTATTATATGAATCCATTAAGTCTGAATGTTTAAATAGGGTCCAGAGCAAATATCACCTTCAAATGCGTACTATTTGTTGTCTTTGTAATGCCGAGAGCGAAACCTCGGAACAAATCCTCTGCAATTGTGGAGCACTAATAGGACGCAGGCCGTAGTATCTCTGTATGAGCCTATTACAGGGATATTTGGTTTGCGATCAGGGTAACTAGGTTTATAATTCAAGTCATCCCTGATTGGCATCTGTCTCGCTCTGGCAACCAGCCTATCACTTCCTCAATAATTGTTAGGTAAGCTTGAGGTTTAATGAAAGGAAAAATAAATAAAATAAAACGGCGCATACCACAATAGCTCAAAATAATGGACGCAGCGGTAAAGTACCCAAGTAAGTAGAGCATAGACGATTCTATACTTTCCGCACGATGATTTCACTTGTAATTTCGTCACATTTTAAACTACTTTCCTATATTAAGTTAACATCCAAAATTTATGTATTTTTCCTAAACGTTCTAAATCAAGCACGCGAGAGATACACGAATATTTATTTATTTCCATTAAAATACAAATTTGTAGCCAACATTTTCCGAAATCTGTAAATTTCGAAATTGCAGTACGAAATCATGTGATGTTTTATCGTCACTACTTTCCACTGTTTTTCACATAAAAACGTATTGACGGAGCGGTTTCAAAAGCAAACCGATTTCCAAATGAAAGTATTATAATAACGCAGTTTTAGAGACAGTTCAACTCTGCGTTCAAACCATCAAAAAAAACAACCTTTATGATTTCACTAAAACGTAGTTTCCATCGTAATTTTCAATTACCGCTGAAACTTTGCTTTATTGATTTGAAATGTGCAATGTAGTAGAGGGAACACAGATTATATTCCAACAACTTGCAACAGTTAATGAGGCTTGCCATAAAAATCGATATTTCTGCACGTTAACGACAAGGTCGCCAGAGTAAATATACTAATGGCGGTGAGTATGGTCCCTAACTTGTCCCTTCACTTTACTTCCACTGCTCACCCGTCACATGTTTCAATGGCCGGAGGAAATAATCAGAAAAAAATAAACTTAAAGCCACTAACCTGTTACTACCTGCTGTGTTGCGTAGTTGTTATTCAATTTTCTTAGGATTGATTTTTAAAGTTATTTTCAAAACAATTTTATCTAATCGAAGTACTCTTGTAAGTTAACCTGGCACATATAAGAGAATAATTGCTGTCCTTTGCGTTCATTTTAGGCGATGGATAAAATTTCATTCCAAATCAACTTCAATCGCAAACTTTACAGTATATTTACATAGGCCAACGCTCATGCGCTCGAAGTGATGTCGACCTAACTAATTGAGCATAAAATTGACTAGACATTTGTACTATTAAATTAACGACTGTAGAGCACTGAAAATAAACCAATAATTTTTATATTCACTGTAAATTGTTTCTCTGCTCTTGCGGTGAAAAGTGTCAACACATAAACAAGACGACGGTCGTTGTATGCTATAAAAGTGCTATAATCAATGGAAAACCACTCATTCAATTTCCACACTTGGAGTTTTAGATCAGCATGTTTGAAAAATGTTGTCAAGATGATATATACTTGATCGAATTGATACGTCAGCTTTGGTACACTAATAGCACAGACAAACAGACTTAATTCTTTGAGGAAAATCCACGCACTTTTTTCGTAAACACTAACACCATCTATGATCGATATTTCCCTATATTAACTTACAACAGAGTAGGTAGTCCCCAGACAAGCAAGCATTTTATAAGTGACTCTTCCTCCTTTCCATAACAAGAGCCAGTTTGGCGAACACGGAAACATTCCCAACCAACACTAAATTTGAAATGTCTGTTACTCACGAAGAATCGGGCAGTGAATGTTATATATATATTTATCTGTGCTAATGGATTGCAATGGAGATGTTCTCCGAACATTTCTATCTAAAGAATCACGTAATTTGAGTATCCTGTCTGATAACTTATCTATTTGTAAGGGTATGTTGCTGCTTCGTCAAAATTGCCTATTCTCGTCCTATCCAACACAAATTATTAAGAATATTAGCGATTTGTATGACACACAATGCAAAATTAGTTATTCCCTAATATTTTACTTTGTTGACTGTCCTACGCGATCAATCGAAGTGAGCTCTATTTAAATGCTTTTTTTCATTAAAGAATAATTCCTAGCAGCCAAATTTCCTACGTTTCTTCGTGCGACGAAGAAGAAAATGTCAACTAATCGTTTCAATTTCCGTCATTCATAAAATGAAAATAGTTCACGCAACGCATTGTCGTCATTCTGCAGCTGGGAAAACTGGCAAAACCAGCAGAAATTTTTGCAGAATAACATTTGTCATGCCGTCCTACACAAATACATGTGTGCTAGCTTCGTTAACATTATTGTGATTTTTAGTTCGGACGATGAAAAATGTTGAAGGACGGATTTTAAAACGGTACGACGAATTTAAGAAATAAAGTCAGTTGCGTAATTTCAATAAAATGCTTTACTAATCACTTTTTATTAAATTCAAAGTGCACGGATCGGTAGGTAAGTGTGTTTGAGTTAAATCAGCACAAGAACTTTTGGAGTATTCATTAAATTCACCTAAGGAACGATAAAAATTAGAGTGGCTTTCCTTACGATGACGGGAATTATAAATGAACCCTATTTAAAAGTAATGCATCACAGCTGACCTGCAAGTTGACTGGGTTGAAGTACTAGATTCAAAAGGATCGTAAGCACCACATTCGCATTTATTCTGTATCACCAACAGTTGGTTGCGAGTTTTGTTGTATGAAAACATAAAAACTCAAACGGAATGGTGCGTCAAGACCTTGCTTAGCCTAATCTAACCCTTTTTAAAATGACCCATTATGTTGAAATGTTGAAAAGTTGAAATGACGATGCATTTGCATTATGACGGGTCTTTAAAATGCGCAAACATCTCCAGTAGAGGGACTTGAAATTGAAAACGAAAAGTAACTAAGAAAAACCACAAACAATTGTTGATTGATAGCGAGTTACTTCGGAATCAAAGAACTTACCTCCTTCCTAGCGCCACTCGAATGCTCATTGATGCATTCAACAGACAGCACACACACAACACACACACACTCTACTGGTAGGTAAGTGAAATCAATCTTCCTCGTCTTGGTCGAGAGTTGATCATTTGTCCGGAGCAAATAGTAGCAAACCGGCACTGGAATCCAGCGCGTTTTTCCGACTGTCCGTTCGTCCGATCGTCAGTCGATCCGTCAGGCCCTGGACATATGGACAAGCTCTTAAAATATTATGTTGTTTGTTTCTCTAGCCAAGTCCGATATGATAGATGTGCCTTTTCGCTTCGGAACGGAACGGGACGAGACAGCAGCGTGCGCTTTCATCCATTTTCTGCATCTTCACTTCGGATGCACTTCTGGCAGCTAAGTGGACTGATTGCCATTCTAGCAAATTATGGAATAATGCATGTAGGCACATACGGCGGGAGATGAAGTTATTCAATAAGTCGATATTTATTCAGTTACCACCGGTGTCGGTATACCTACCTACACTTCCGATGTACGTTGCAGTACGTTGAATGCAACGTACAGAGGAATGCAGTTCGATATATGGATGATGTCTCGGCGAACGTTGCCGCCCGTTTTTCAAGTTGCAGCAGTTGTGATAATTTGTCGAGAGAAGATTTCAGTCAACCGGTGTCAGATGTGTGTGTGTGGTACCAGGAAGGATCGTACAATTTGGACAAATATTGGTTACTTCCACATGTAACATTGTACGGTTTTATTTTTGAATTGCCGAATTTATGAGAAATTCGAGTCTGCCAGATCAATATTGGTTCGAAAATCAAATTCGAACCATCAGTGCATTTCGAATGAGTCGTTAACAAATTCAAATCTATAATTAACAGATTGACAAATCATTGATCCATCACCTGAATTAATTTATTTTTATATAACTGTAAATCATTAGCTGTCCTGAAGATGAAGCGATACCCTTCGAAACGTCAACCTTAAACGAAAAATAAATATTTTCGCACAAAACCCGTGACCAAATATATATGACTAAAGATAACTAAATTAAATATAACTAAATAGCAGAGGAAGGCACCGCTAATCAGCTAATCACTAACCTTTTAGCCAGCGAGCAGTGTGTTCGCTAGGTTTTAAATGTGTTAGCGCTTTCATTAGCTTCCGATAAGTTAAAGTGCCACTAAATAAACTATTAGCCGCTGATTTTTTAAAATAATAACAAAGATAAGTGTGCGATTTCTTGCAAATTGATAAAATTACGTAAAAGAAAATCATATTTTCCGTGAAAAAACAATATGATTGTTGAAATTAAATTAAAAAGAAAACTTTCCAATTGAATTCTACTATGTATATTTATTCTTGACAGATACGTATTTCGCTTACGACTTGCAGGTTTCATCAGTGTCTGTTTTCGAACCGTATTCTACTAAGACGCTCCAAAAACTTCAGTCAATAAGATTGTTGTTATATTCAATTTATAAAAAAAATACTAAATGTCCAAATATTTCGCGTACCTAACTTCAAGGGGTTCATAAGTTCTCGTTATTGGTATTAACTTATAGTGGAATAGCCAAAATTCATATTTATTTCTTGGTGGATAGGAACTCTAAGACCGAGTGTTCGTCAGGGTGTTCGGCATCGTTTGCTTTCGTACCTCATTCGACGCAAAAAACTTTTATTCACAAACCTTTTGTTCAGACGGTAGCCTTTGCTTACGTTCGAGCATTGTACGGTTTCTTTCAATAAAATTTGTAATAGAATTATTTATCTGGGACTATTATCGATCGATATGTCGAAAGAATTTAATCAAAACCAAACCTTGTATGAATATACAGGTGACAGAATGTAAGTTGTGAGTGAGAGTTGTAATCATTGACAGCTAGTCAAGAACCCAGCGTTAAACAAACCTGCATAATACAGTAGACGCCATTCTGGAATTATGCAAAATCTAGAAAAGCAAGACAACTCTAAATTATAGATAATAGAGTAAACATAGATCAGCGGTTGCACCTTCTCGCAGAACTAGTAACTACAATGACATCTCAGCAGCACTGTAAAATTCCCAAGCGTCGCATAGAATATAATGCCTGTCCTGAATGCCATCTACAAAGTGCTTTCCCAAGTCATTTTCCATCGACTATCGCCAATAGCCTATAGATTTGTGGGAAGTTATCAGGCCGGCTTCATGCAGGGTCGGTCTATAATAGACCAGACCTTCACCCTTCGGCTGATCCTCCAAAAGTACCGCGAATTCCGAGTCACCACGCATCACCTGTTTATTGATTTGAAAGCCGCATGTGATACTGTAAACCGATAAGAGGAAGATTCTGGACGAAACGGGCTATCCGGGTAAGTTTACTAGACCTATCATGGCTACGATGGATGGGATCTAGTACAAGAATCTCGGGTGGACTGTCGGACCCATTCGAATCTCGCAGGGACTTCGACTAGAAGGCGATAATTTCCTGCCTGCTCTTCAACATTGCGCTTGAAGTTGTTATGAGACGGCGATCGAAAGGCACAATTTTCAATAAATCCAGTCAGTCTATCTGTTTTGCAGACGACGTGGATGCTGTCGGCAGAACATTTGAGGTGGTGATTGCCACCATACTAAAACGCGAAGCAGAGAAGATTGGGTTAAAGATAAATACGTCTAAAACGAAGTATAAGTTGGTGGGCGGGACTCCATAAACACTTGCGGTCAAACAAGCTAAGTCTCCGTACAAAGTGCACATTGTAGAAAACGCTAATCAGACCGGTTATCCTCTACGAAAATGAAACGTGGGCATTGCTAGAAGAGGACCTATGAGCATTTGAAGTTTTCGAAATCTCGTTTCTCGTTTCCCTTGCGTTTAAACCGATTGCAGTTGTGCAACCGACTTTGCGAAGAGGGGGGGGGGGGGGGGGGGGTCCACCGAGGAGGAATATATGGTGTTTTGTTTCCATTATAGCGATTTTCATTGAGCAAGCCGATGCATAATTAGCTATGTGACAGAAGGGTGAGCTAACTGGAAAGGAATCGACATGTAGGGGGACGAGGAACGTGAGTATGAATGTATTTTCTACCATAGCTCCGGAACTTCTGGACTGTTCTTCATCAAACGTTGTTTGTCAAACACAGGTTTTTTGGCATAAAAAAGTCAGCACCGGGGGGTTTCCAAAGGGCGAGACGGTCTCTTACAAGGGGAGAGAAAGGTTCAAGTGGGTAAAGGGGTGCGTTTTTCTTGCATTTGGAACGATAGCAGTTGTACAAGTAGTTTTATTTCTGAAAGGGAGAATAGGGTGGCCATTAAAAAGGGAGAGGTTTAAAAACGTAAAAAAAGGCTTTGTGTCGATCTATAGGGATTACCGAGAAAAAGACAGATTTACAAGTGGTTGGAGACATCGTGAGAGGAACTGACAAAGGGAGTTGACATATTCAAACGAAAAAAACGGTTTTGTTTCTTGCATTACGAGAGTTTTCGTTATAAAAACAGATGTACAAGTGACTGAGTGAGAAAGGGTCCCCAAGTAAGATCGGGTAATCAGTTAGTAAGTTTTAATTTCCCCATTGACAACAAACTTCATTACGCACCTCGAGCTAGTACCACTCTTATAGCTTGGTCTCATTGTTGGTAAATACAGAATTTAGTATGAAGGAAGGATGTAGAGATGCCTGAAAAGAAACGCATGCTAAGGTCACGCAACATCGAATGGCCTGATTTTACTAAGCTTAGAGTCCATAAATACTCGCTTGTCAAAGCACACTCGGTAGCTTTGTGGCTGCAGCCACCTCTTCCCTTCACTGCAATTAACTTCTTCAACTTCCTTATTGAATTTTCCTTATCCGTCATAGAAGTTGAATCACCAGTTAGTAATGCATCAGGAGAATAAATTGTGCCCCAGCGCATTTCATCTGTGCTGTAATTTAGTATTCAAATTTATTTTTCTTCTATTTAAATATTCATGATTTCGTTTAAATTTTGTTTTGAATTTCTTTGCCATTTTTATGAATAATTGATTCCATATTTTCGACTGGATTCAATTTATATTTTGAAGTATTCGACATGGCAGTCTTCAGAGAAAATGATCAAGATAAAGATTTGATGTTTTACCGACGTTTCGACACACTGTTGGTGGCTTTTTCGAGGGGCACTGTGGTAAAATACTATCCATCACACCCCAAGTAACATATTTACGATACTTTTTGATAAATGCACTTATTAATGACTGAAATTAATCATATAACAGTCAGCTTAACTGTTTTATAATAATTGTGCTGGTAGGAATGCAGTACCATTCTTAGAAATGCATCATATCGCGAACACACCAAACGTTATTTTGTTCGATGCATAAACTTCTAATTCACTGTAAAACTTAATGCAATTGTTAATTTTTGTTCCACTAGTTGTAAGTAACTGTTTTATGTTCCTTTGACAGTGACGCATAAAAAATCATCGATTTGCTGTCTTTTGTTTACGTTTCACAAGACTAGTAAGTGCTTACGGATCATGGCTAAAGCATACAAAATAAAGCCAGGCAGTCGTCCATATACGAATTTTTCTGTCGATTCACAAAGTTTGGCAGCCGTAAAAGGTAAAAATTAGGGCCATTCATTGAAGGAAGCAGCTAAAATCTACAACATTTGTGGCTCAACCATTAGCATATACAGAACTAATCAAATTGTCCCGATGACACTCTTTGTCTGCTACTGAAGATTCCAGGTGATGCTGAGGATACGTCTTGGGCAGAAGTAGATGTCCTGAAACGCTTTGAACAGACTAATACTCAGAAATGCAAAAGTATTTTCCAGGAAGCTGGGTTGCCATAACACTATACGTTCTCTTTTCTCTACTCTTCCAATGAAATGGCAAATGTGTGCATACAGATAGAATCATGTTACTCTGTCACTTTTTTATGAAAGGAAACTAATCGAAATCAGATGGTGTACTTAACTGTCGTCCCTGCCTGTGAAGCAATGCGATCACGAAGAAAATGTATGCGGATATTTGACCTAGAAATTTTCCATTGATTTTCACTATTTAGTGATTGAAAAAGAAAATTATAATAGAAACCACATAATTGGTACATCTGTTGTGAGTCGATCGGTATCTAAACTATGAAAATCGATTTATACGTGGCAAAGTTGTTAGCGTTCAAAATCTTCCATATTTTCGTTACGGTAACAAGTATTTAAATTATGGAATGACACCCTGCGGTAATACGTAGGTCAAAATAGTAAAAAGACAAACCGTGTAATTTGCTATTAAATACGTTCTTAAGATTTCTGTACTGCTAGTCGATGAATAACCACGCGTCTCCTTTTTCGTTAGAATCGATGGAGGGGTTTTGTTCAATACGGTTGTAAGGCTTTTTTGTTTAATAACGTCTTATGAAACCAAAAAAATACCGAATATAAAAAATGTTAAGTCCTCTTCTATCTGTTAATAGTCTGTTTAGATCTGTTTTACTGATTGAACTGATTTAAGTTTTCCAATTTGTTGTTTTACTACTTATTTATTATTCCGACTCAGACACTGACGAAGCCAGCAAAACGCAGGCGAATTACGAATCTGCCAGAAGAGTAGATAAATAGTAGATATAGAGTTAAACGAAAAAAAATCAACTTCAAAATTTCCAGTTTTAATTTACACTGCTTTCGCATTGATAATTTTCTCAAACACGTCATTACTGTATCCAATACAAAAGAGTTGTAACTCAAGCAGGAATTTTACCAACAAACCCCTGATATCACTGACATTCAGACAAACCCATATGAATAATTAGCAATGCAGCGAAAATTACACATTTCGAAAAAAAGTTTTCTTCCCCAAATCGGTTGAATTATTTCCCATTGATTCGGTTTATCGTTTCAGCTCTATCCCAGCGGTACTTCGTCGCTGGCGATCAGCTGAACAAACGTTCATATGACCCACAAAACCAGTATGCACAATCCACGGCGGAGCCAGCATTCATGCAAAACAAACCGATAATAGCGTCTGTCCGCGGGCAGCATCCCACTTGCACTTCCAGACTGGCAATTGCACTCCCAGTCCCTGTTGAGCTGCCGCAGAAGTACAGACCAAGGAAAGTGTGCATGTCTCGTGCACCCTCGGGCCATTTTCCGGATTCTGGTGTGCTTTCTTACGACAAAAAAATCATTTTTAATAATACAAACTGTAACAGTAAATTTAAAATACACATTTGTCACTCTGGTGCGGTTCGTTGTTTGGCTTACTTTCGTTTCGCTGCGCGCTGATTCCAAAGGGGCCAAGTTCGTCGCTTGCTGTTTGGCTCCGTGGGTTCGACTGACTGAGTTATGATCCGGAGTGAAATTCGGTGAAAAATGTTGTCCCACTGATTGGATGCAAATTGTTGCTGCACGTTTGCACTCTGTTTTCTCAGCGACGATGATATGAACTTTTCGCACGCAGTAATTTCAAGGCGGTTCAAGGCTTGGCACTACCGCAGCACGTATCACACTTTCACACTTTCTTATCACCAACTAAAATGTATTACTCAGGTTCACCCTAGGCAAGGAATCACAGAATATTCATACACTTCTTGGCTTTATCGCTGAAGGGAAGTTTCTTCGCATCGCAAAACAATTTTTCATTCACCACCTCACATTCGCAAGCTTACCGAAGCTTCAAAAGAGTATCTTTGGCCGTAGCTGCGGTCCGTATAAGAAAACCGAGAAGAAACTATCTTCTTTATTCTGCTATTCATATAAATCTACATTTCCGGCAGTATCAATTTCTCACGTTCGCGCACAAACGAAATAAAACTCGAGCAAAACAGTTTTGGTCGGTTGCGAAGAGTGGAGAGGGCAGAACAATTTTGTTTTTCGAATGCTAGAAGAAAAAAAAGACCGATGTTGGGAGGCAACGCCAGAAGCAACAACGGACTCTCCCACCAGTCCAGTCGGCTGTACACGGACGGCTTGGCACTGCAAGTCGACAAAGTTGTCTAAGGAAATCTCGGACCTCTCACGAGGACTCTGTACTGCGCGCGCAATGGCAATCCGCTCGAAAACAAACGTGCACTTCTCGGCAAAGGTCTTCAAAATGACGATAGGATCCACAGAACCGTTCGAATATCGGTCGTACTACTAGAACACCACAAATTTATGTACCAATATTAGCCGGTCGCATGAACAAGAACTTTGTTTTGCGAAATCGAACTCCGCACGTCTCGCAATGCTAATTTATATTTTGTTTTCATTAAAACCGACCGTATCTGTTCGAATATTAAGTACGACTGACTTAAGTAGTTGATTTAAACTTAAGTTACCGGAGCAATTTTATATACAAATATCTTTGAAGCGAATGAAAGAGGAAGAATAGGCAAAAGGCTGAATAATACTCTTTACCTCTCCCAGCCGAAGCGCACTGTAATGGGTTTTCGAGCTCTCGTTCTCTGCTCGAACGTCAGATCGGCTTCAAGAGAGTGAGTGATCTGACGAACGATCAGCGATCGTACACACCAACACACCAATAGCCAACCGCCGCGCGTACCTGGGAAGCCAGAGCGTTTCGGAAGGAGGCGGTGGATATTTGATGACGAGAGCCTTCCTCTAATATTGCGGGATCACTCTTCGGCTCGAACTACGGAACGAACGGAGCGAAACTTTTGATGCGAGTAGTTTAGCACGTATTTATTGCGGTTATTGTTCGAAACATCCAGTCCAGGTTCTGTGGGAATCGATTCGCGTGCTTTTGTGTTGAACGTTGGCAGTGGTGCAGCGTTTTGTGCCAGGAACGTTCTTTGGTATTAAGGTGGCATGCATGATCTTTACTGCAGCTTCTTTTTTGACGGATGTGCCATAGAACAGAGTAGAAATAACTGTGCTAACCTTTTTTTCTTGTAATTACCTGGAATACATTGAAGAATTTTCTTGATAACCTCATATATACTGACAGTTTTTATGTCAATTTATTCGAGATAGCGATCTTAATCAACTACGGCTTTTGATAAGACCACGGTAAAATATGGTGCAGGTTCGTTGTTCGATGAAGTCACCGCTCTACCCAGGGCATATTTTCATGAATGGTAATATTTAACTTTCTGAATTGGATTTCTCGAACCCGTTAAAATCTGTTTAACGATGAAAACAACAGCAAGAAGCAGTGAATAGGATTACCAGTCCAATTTACAGAAATTTCCCTCAAAAAGACACATCGCCCAATTATTCGGTTTCGAAAATCAGCACATCTACTCTTGTTGCTCGACAGACCATTTATAGATGTGAAAATGTAGTTTATTAACGAAAATCGTAACGTTGGTAAATAAATCGGTAAGTTTTCCTTCAGAACCGACCTGGGTCCTGAGTGATCTCAATAAGTGTCAATGACCAATATATTACTAAATATGCATATAAACGCGTAGTTTGCAGAGCTTAGAAGTTCGTTTTGAATTTTCATTCATTTAAGAGTTTCATTCGTGGTAACCATGCACGCAAAAAGGGAGCTTGTGATCAGTCTGTTTTTGAAAAATTTTCGACTGTGTAATATAAAGCAGCTGAAGTCACTCGGAATAAACAAAAGATTCATCTTTCATACTATCAAACGATACAATTAAACCGGTTCTTGGAAAATACTCCCAAAACCTAACCGCAAATGCACTGTAAGGACACCGGAAGCCATCAAATGAGTAAGAGACCGAATCTGACGGAAACCAGATCAGGCTGGACGCAAAACATGCCCAAGGAACTGGGAATTTTGCAGTCAGTCATGAAGATTTTTTTAAAAGATGATGTTAGATTGATTCCATACAAAAACAATGCATGGTTTGATTAAAAAGCGGAAGGTTGCAAGAGTCGAAAGACGTCGACGGCTGCTCAAGCGGTGATTGTGAAATTCTCGGATTTTCGGACGAAAAAATGTTTCTGGTACAGGAACACCACAACCAACAAAATGATCGGATATGTGCAGCACATCCCAGCTAGCACTAACTCGTATATCAATGTACGAAAACTATCGTAAATATTTCCTAACAAACTCGGAATCGTAACTAAAGCTGGATAAAGTGGGATCAAGTTGATTGTCTGTCGTATATAATGATAATGACTCACATACATACGATTTTCAGCACAAAATCGTAGAGTAGTACGGAGCGACTCGCGCCTAATCGGATATTATCGTATATAAATATTTATATAGTCGTAACGCTCAAAATTATTCGTAATCACGTATATCGCTTCCAAAATAGTACGGATATGCCAATTTTGCGCATGAAATACGATTTATTTAGCATGCATATCTGTACGTAATGCTGATTTTTGCCTTTTTATACATATGAAAATGCTAGCTGGGATCTTTCTGATATTCCTCGAGACAAACTGGCTGTTCAAAGGTTCCAGAATGTTGCCAGGGTGATGGCACGGGAATGTTTCTCCAAGTTGGACGGTTGAATTGCTGTTCATTGAACTTTTTGTTAAATGCAACACTAAATATTACATCGATAATGTTTTGAAGAAACGTTTGCTTCCCATCGTCAATAAAATTACAAGAATGCACCATACTGCTTCCAAGAAGTTTCTGCACTGTCTCACCAGGCGAAAGCTACACAGGCTTGGTGTGAGGACAATTTTCCGGAATTTATTTCTTCAAAAGAGTGGCCAACATCTTCGTCTGATTTGAATCCTCTCGACTTCTATACATGGGGCTACATGCTAGGCAAAGCAACGTTTGGAAGAGGTTTGGGATGAAATGCTTCAGGTTATCGCGCGTGCCAGCTGTGATGCTTTGCAACATCGATTGCGACTGGTAATTAAAGCAAATGGAGAAAGTTTTGAATTAGACTAATTTAAGACAATTGTTATGGATACTCTTTACACGATATACACTTAAAATTAAGATTCATGCAAGTGTCTTATTTTTTTGATCACTTACTTTACTGACAGTTATTACTACTTACCCTGTAAAGGAGCTAGTGAATTGATTCAAAGAAAATGTGCATGGTTGACAGATCTCAAAATGCTCTGAAGGCGTGGTTTGTGAAAAATAAATATGAAAGGAGATATGGAGAAAAAACGAATTTTAAAGTCCACCCGGACCAAAAAGTTTTAAATTGCTCTAACAAATTAACAAAAGACATACGATTTTCATTTCTTCGGCAAAGTTTCTCAAAATTTAGTGTTCTTTAACTAGGTAAGCAGAACATTTTATTCAGCATTAAGCAAAAAAAATTAATGTTTTGGTCTCGCTTACTACGACGGCCATCCTAATGTCATGTCTATACCTATAAAAATGACTTTCTGTCTGTCTGTCCGTATGTTCCTCATAGAATCGAAAACTACTGAGCCGATCGGCGTGAAAATTTGCATGTAGGGGTTTTTGGGGCCAGGGAAGGCTCTTATGATGGTTAGACACCCCTTCCCCATCTAAGAAGGGGGGCTCCCATACAAATGAAATATGTACAAATTTCCTAATAACCAGAGAATTAATCAACCAAATGGAACCAAATTTGGCATGTTGGGGGTTTTGGAGGCAGGAATTTTTGTATGATGGTTTTAGTCCACTTACCCTTGTGGAGGGGGGGGGGGGGGTAAGGTCTCTCATACAAATAAAACGGAAATTTTTTCGTAACTTAAAAACTAATCGAATTCGAGAAATTTCAGACTCTTCCCTCTTCCATAAAACATTAGTCAATAACGAGACCACCAAAAACTATCATCGTCGGCAGCGCCGGCCACTGCGGGGGAAGCCACCCGCAGAGAGTTATCTCTATCTAGGTTTATTTATTTTCCTAGGTCTACTGACCTCTATTACTTTCTTTCAGTTGGGTCCGAACGAACGACAGCGAGTAAGGAAAGGATAACCCCTGCGAAATGGTACTTTCCACGAAAACATTTTCCGTGAAATGGTACATCTCGCATAAGGGTTTTCGCGAAATGGTATTCCGCGAAACTCTATATTCCGCGTTATGGTCAACCGAGAAGTGGTGTTCCGCAAAATGGTATTCGGCTAAATGTTATATAATCATGGCGAATATTTTAATGCTATACGCTTTATTTTATCAGGGTAAACAATGGGGGGATTTGTTTTCTACTTTACTGTGAGGAAAATTTTAAACCACCCATGATCTGCTCAGAAACTTGCAAAACGCGAGATTTTGACAAAGGCCATCCGAGATTCACGATTTATGTACAACACTGTCTAATTTGTGGCAATACGAAGTTTGTCGGGTCAGCTAGTCTAATATATATGAGCTTTGTTTGCAACCTAGTCCCTGACAGGACTCCATATTTTCGTGGTATGAATCGCAGCTCGCTTCCTACAGGTTTTGTACAAAGCTGAAACTAATGCATGTGCCACATAAATAACAGCTAGGGCGACCAGCTCATAAACACTCTGTGATCCGGGACAGGATTTTTTGTGAGTCCGCAGAAGGAGTCCAAAATCGGTGTTAAAATTCGTGATATAACAATGTTCAGATGTCAGTAAGCAGGCTAAAACTCCAGCACCACAGTCAATATCAAACAACACAGTGCGCATCATTCGATGTTTATACGCGAGCGCTCGCTGCCTATTTTGTCTGTCAAGTTTATCTGCAAGATTTTTAATATTAGTAAAATAACCTTTAAACATAGAATAAGTAATATGTAGCGACAGTATGTACGAATTAGTCGAAGACTTGTAAATAAATAAATAAATAAATAAATAAATAAATCTGCATATATATTTTGATATTTCAATATAATTTCAAGTCGCATTGATACCTGCTGTTTAACTTAAGCGCTCTCTGTAACGATACGGAAGGTTATAACAGCGGAAGGGAACGTGTGCTCTGCTGATGGAAATGGCTAATTTGTGGTTATGTTAGTGGCTTGTTTTCCTCCGCTTTGAAAAACTCTATAAAGGCACAGTGGGAAACCACCAACAGCAATAACAAATCGCGTGTGTGCAAGGGGTTTTCAGCAAAGCGTAAAAGTGCGTAATAATCAGAGATTAATTCTACAACCTCTTTCTGGCTCTCTTCTAAAAAGAGTTTTGGCTACTTTCTCGTCGGGCATTTTGGCCACTACCCAGCTCACCGCAGCCTGCCACGTTGTATTGCCTTAATCAAATCAGCATATTGCGTATGCTTGATGCAGCTCGTGGTTCGTGCGTCCATTTTGCAACTAAGACATTGATCGCAAAATTTTACGCTCAAACACCTCAAGCACTCGTCGGTCAGCTTCCTTCAGCGTCCAAGATTCATGCCCGTAGAGGGCCTTGAGATTAGTGTTCTATAGAGCGCCAGTGTAGTACATATTTGCAAACCACATGACTTCTGCCAGCAACCATGCACTTTGTTTTTTTTCGATTTAGAAGTCATAAAAGCTTCTTCTAAACTGCGGTCGATTTCGATGATATCTACGTCATCCGCAAAACCAAGACTTAGGGTACAGGAGGGTATTTTTAGCAGGTTTCTAAATTCAGCGTAATTGTCTCTTCTTTTGCCAATAAAAATACTTTGCCGATTTACAATTTTAATATGTTATAACTATTTTCTCAAGACTGTAAGTAATCCTTTTTTGTTATTCAAAGAACGTCAAAACCACCTGTTCTTCCACTAGAACTAGGCCATAGGTCGAAAAAATAGATGGCATCGCTTAATGGGCTGAACATACCTTCTCGTACCCTATTTGAGGCCTCGTGACAACGGCCCCTTTCCTGTCCACATTTATCCTTCGTATTGCGCCTTCAAAAGCACTGTTGAATAGCAGGTTAGCGAGTACATCCCCTTGTTTCAGTTCTTTTAACTTCACAAAAGTGGCCGAGCCGCTGACTCACTGTTCTGACGCATGATATTGATTTATCTAGCGTCGTATGAAACAGCTAAACCTGAGAGAGAGAGAGAGAGAGAGAGAGAGAGGAACCAACTCAATTATACATTGATTGTTTTCGTTTTCTTCTTTTTCTTATATTTGATGCAGAAAATTCAAATAGCACCATTTACATCAAATCAGCATGCTCGGGTTTGCAAGCGGTTTGGAATTTCGTCGCAAATAAATGCTTCCCCCGTTTTATTCACAGTTCTTACCCGGTTTCCACAGAAAGTTCGATGCACAAAAACAATCCCAGCTGGCTCTCTCTCTCCCTCTCTCTCTCTCTCTCTCTCTCTCTCTCTCTCTCTCTCTAAGAGCTAAACTAGCTTCGCCATACACTGTCAGTTTAGTTTCGTCATATTCTAGCATTACCTGCCACAGCTTATTTTGTTTGACTGAATAGTACGCAGTCTTAAAGTGATGAGTCCGCAACTTGTATTTCCGGACTTGTCTAATAACTGACTCATGGTAAACATCTGATACGTTGTGAAGCGACTCTTACTAGCTTGGTAGTTGCCGACTCTGCTAACGTTCTCAGTCTACGATGAGGTGGACTGCTTCGTACAGCTATTCGCTCTCCGTTTTTGGAAATTCTTCTTCCAGCTGACCCGTACCATTGTTTTGTCAGTAAGTAAGTTAACAGCACAGCACTATGATTGCACAAGACATGTATGGCAAAATTTCAGGTCCTCTCCGTTTTGTAGAAACTTTTGGCACGTTTTGTAGAAACATCGCTCTTCTGCGCCGACGAGTACGTGCGGTACTTACGCTGTCTACCACGTGTCGTGCCGACCTCATCTCCCACAGTTATTTTTTTATGTTCCATGAATATTCTTCCATTGTCCATTTATACCCTTTTCCCATTCCTGTACTTTGTTAATCAAGCTTACTGGCATATTCTCTTGCTAGATCTTCTATTGTCAAACGCGGGATGCTGAAAAGTAGCGTCTTTTCAGTGCGAGTCCTCGCCGCGTTTGACAACCTTGAACGATTGGTTGAAGTTTTTGGAGCGTCTTAGTAAAATACCAAACCTAAAATTAAATTAAAAAGAATAATTTCGAACTGGTTCGAAAACAGACGCTGATGAAGCCGGCAAGTCGTAGGCGTAATACGTATCTGTCAAGAATAAATATACATAGTAGAATTGAACTGGAAAGTTTCTTTATAATTTAATTTCAACTTTGCATGAATTTTACGCACAGCGGGATGGATATATATATGGTTAACGTCGATATTTGATCCCCGAAAAGACCGTACTGTGGCATCCTGGTATTTAACGATATTAGAGAATTTGCCTGTAGTGTGTAATGTGCGTTAATGACACATTATTTGAGTGGTTGCCGGTAGCGTGTAACCGGCATAGAGAGAAAGTATCTGAGTCAGTTGACAGCTTCGCGCGTCAATGGCTTGGACTTGGACTTTGACTTGGACTTGGACTTGGACTTGGACTTGGAGTTGGACTTGGACTAGAAATTGAGCTGGAATTTGGACATAGAGTTGGTCTAGGGTTTAGAATTGGACTTCAACTTGAACATGGATTTTAGTTTTGGACTTAGACGTAGACATAAACTTCGCTGTAAGATTAATGGTCGGTCTCCATCCTTTCAGCCAGGCGCATGATGCAGTAGAATCAAATCTGTAGCTTGTACGGATATCTTTCCAGCAACGGTATCTAAGTCGGATTACCACTAGAGAGATTCGATTTTGATTGAGGAAGAACAGCTATCGACAAGACGAGGCGATATCATAGATATTCTTCGACAAAGGCCAAATCCAGAATGTTCCATACTTACCGAAATGTCACAATCTCAATACGAAAGTATATCAATTTCAATAGATATTTGCGAAATATTTGTGTAGTGAGTAAATTATGAATTTTATAGTGGCAGTATTAAATGGAAAAATTCTTGTTTGCACATATCTGAATGGGATTATAAGATACACAAAAATAAGTTGTAAAAATTAAGTATTACAATAATTGCAACTTCCAATAGTAACAAAAAAAAATACATGTTAGGACTTGAATGAATAAAATAAAAGAAAAACAAAAAAAATTAGCACATGCCATTTTTCTTGAGCAGAGAACATTGGAAAAATATTGCGTCAAAAAAAATTTCTGACCCTCAATTTCCCCCTTGTATAATAAAACTCTGTTGTTGAATACCATAAAATACTATTCAATTCTGCACACTATCATCCCATATCGGCCTGCTTACTGTTTGACCGGTGGTCACTCGCTTTTGCTTCCATGATGGAGCGCGAAGAAAGAGAAATGGTTTCTCCGGTGAAATTTCCTCCCGATGGAGCTGCACGCCAAACGCTGGACCGCTGCTGTGCTGCTTGCTGTTTGCTGTTTGCTGTTTGCTGTTGCCATCCAATGATGTATGTATATGATGGTGGGCGAAATATAACGGAGAGCATATTCATAGCATAGCGTGGAGAGCATTCCACTGCAACGAACGAAACGATCCCCATTGAACCCGATGACAGTAATGATGATGAGAGAAGCGACTGATCGACAACACTCCATGTATGTGAACGGCAACAGGCGATCTCAGGAAATGAAGCACATAAAAGTTACCTTCGTTCGGATGCCGCGCGAGACAGCTCCGATCGACGGTTGTTGATAAAAACGAGTTGAGAGACGGAATGTTTATGCTGGCTGTGCGGGTTTACGATGCGAAAGTGAAGGAAGGCCGGAACTCTCGTGAGAGCAGCATATTGCATAAAAAGCAAAGCGAAAAAAAGGCTCTTTGTGGGCTCCACAAGAGAGCTAGAAAGGCTCTCTGCTCGATCGCTGCCTCTGGTTTTGCCATAGCGAATGCTGAGAAGACAGCTTCCATCCAATGCTTCCGTTAGTGGATCTTACCAGGCTAGGAAGGTGGGTAATTAATTGGGTCAGATCCAAGTAAGCGTTCGGCAGATTTATTGGAAGAGCTTGAGTGCCCGTGCTGCACTGCTCTCAGTTAGGACGGTAGAAGTTGCTGATAAACAGAATAAATGGGCATCGTTTTTAAACTTTTCATGGAGTAAATATATGTTCACTTTAACCTTACCGCAACTATAGGCAAACGAATGATGTTAGATAAAATCATTCTCTTTGAAAAATCGAATTTTTAATTATTCCAATACTCATTTTTATAAAGATTAAGATCGTTCCAACAATAACGTGTGTTGATACATGTATGTTTATTCTGACAGCACTGTATCTTGATCAAAAATTTGCAACTTATACTAAATGCACCACTATTCATTCGGTTATTCATAATTTTTTCACCGCAAAATTTACTGAAATGGTCATAACTTTTTCGTTTTGAATATTTTTTCACCAAATCTGTTTGCTCCCATGCACCTTCCAGCATTGGACAAAAGGTAGGAGTCACAAAGACAACTTGTTAAGCATAGCTACCTATTACTCCCTCCCCTTCCTTTCCACTCTTTCCCCTCCATTCCCAAAAAAAATCCTTCTTCATTACTTTCCCTTACCGTCCCTTCATCAATTGTAGAACCATCGTTTAAAAAAAAAACAAAAAAAAAATAAATTCAATGAGCAACATCCTACAATTTATTATTATTTACAAATAACTGATATTTAAAAATATCATTATAGATGTTCCTGAGAAATTAAAAAATAATTATTGTGGCAGTAGAAAGGCTAGGTCACACCGCTAGGTGGCATAATTCGGGTTCTATACATGAGAAATAGGATTTTTCTACCTTGGCTGAAGAGATAGAAGATTAAGTCTTCAGCAAAATTTGTTGTAATAATATGCTTTAAAACTTTACGGAACACATCAATATGTGTTATATTTTTTTCTTGCACAAAAAAAACAATGTATTTATTGATTCAGGTGTCAAACGTTATATTGCGATTAGCGGTAAACACAAAAGAAACTTAGATGCATGAGAGAGTAATGTTGCTACGTTGAGTAAATTTATTGTCGCGCAATATTGGGTTGATTCCGAAATGTACAATATGCGTTACAAAGTAACGACATCTGTTGTATTCAATAGGGAAACATTGATAGTTTCAAGCATACTCTCACGCATGGCGCATGATGAAGCATTAGTGCCAACTTCTGTTACTTATTATCAGAAACTAGAGGCGGTGTACTATTGTTAGCCCTGGCGTGCTTAGGCTGGATCACACTGGGGCACGAGCCTCACTTTACTTACTTACTTTACCAGCCGAGAGCCGGGGTGGCTCTGGCCGTAGTAAGGATTTCTCTCAATAAGACACCGCCTCGAGTTTTTGATAATAAAGAACAGAAGTTGGCGCTAGTGTTTTATCATGCGCCATGCGTGAGCGCAATTTTGCGCGACAATAGGTTTATTCAGCGCAGCAACAGTACTCTGTAGTGCATCTCAGTTTCTATTGTGTTTATCGCTATATAACGTTTGACACCTGAACAAATAAATACATTGTTTTTTTTATCTCGTTCATGTCGCGAAATTTAATTTCTTCGAATTAAAATATCGCAAACATATTCAGCTTCCGGCTCTCGTACGGTACCAAAATCATTTTCCCGGGCTCACGGAAATATGGTAGGATGCTATTGAGAGGTATAGGAAAAGCTTTTTTTTTTATCAAAATTAGGCAAAAGTTATGAAAATAAAGCATAACAGAGTAACTCTACCACAAATTAAATATGATTAGTGATTGTTTTTAGAGAAAAATTTTGATTTTCCTACCACTAGAAAAGCATCAACTATTGAAAATCAACTGTTCGTGTGGTGTCCTATTGTATTTGGTCCTGGGCTAATAGTTGCCAATTCGTTGCGCGTTTCGACACCTGCAAGTCGGCTTCAACCTGGTCGGGACATCTAGCACGTTGGTCCCTCTATTCCTGGTGCCGGTGGGGTTCTTGAAAAAAAAAAGATTTCACTGCACAGTCGTCCGGCATCCTTGCGACGTGTTCGGCCCACCGTAGTCTCCCAACTGTCGCCAGGTGTACAATGGAATCTCTTCAAGTAGTGCCTTCAACTCGTGGTTCATAGGCCGACGCTTCTCTCCGCTATCCGTTTGTACTCCGCTAAAAATCTCCTTACTCGTATTATTGTCGGCGGTAGCCAGAGATCCCGAATATATGAATTCATCAACCACTTCCAGTTCATCGCCGTCAATGGTTACTGTCCATGGGAGGCAAACTTTGCTTTCCCAGGAGCCTCTTCTTACCATATATTTGGTTTTCGACTCATTGATTTGTAACCCAATCCTCCTAGCCTCGGTTTTTTGTCTGGCGTAGATTGCCTCTGTCGTCCCAAGGTTTCTAGTAATGATGTCGAGGTCGTCTGCGAAGGCTATGAGTTGGCTATTCTTTTTTTTATTTATTTATTAGGAGAAGGGTACTCTTGCTGAAAATTGTACCTCCCGTTTCGATGCCGGATCACACCTTCAATAGCGATATTGAATAACATACTGGACAGTCCATCCCCTCCTCGCAACCCTCTGCGCGATTCGAAAGGACTCAAGTGTCTCCGAAACGCGCTCGTAGCACATCACTCGCTCCAGGGTAGCTTTGATTAGCCGCGTCAGTTGGTCCGGAAAACCATACTCGTGCATTATCTGCAATAGCTGTTCTTGTTCAACTGTATCGTGTGCTGCTCTGAAATCCACGAAAATACGATGGGTGGGCACGTTGCACTCTCGAAATTTCTGGAGGATTTGTCGGAGAGTCCCCATGTAGCCCGCCTGATACTGCCCTATGAACTCTCTTACTATTGGGGATAGACGTCATAACAAAATCTGAGAGAGCACCTTGTAAGCGAGCGACGTAGAGTAGCGAAATGCCGTGGTAGTTTCAGCAATCTAGCCAGTCGCTCTTTTGGTAGATGGGTCAGACTGCATCTTCCATGCACTCCTCTGGTAGTTTTTTCTCCTTCCAAATCCTTGAAATTATCCAGTGAAGTACCGTTGCTAGCGGTTCTTGGCCATGTTTGCAGAGTTTTGCCGGAAAGTGGTCTTTTCCGGCGGCTCTGGAGATCGGGAGCCGTAAGGCCGTAACGCTACTGCTACGCTACGGTAGTACTGCTCTAGCGGCACTAGGTACAATGAATCCGAACCGAAAAAACGATTGGTTCGACGGCGAATGCGAGCAATTAGTGCAGGAAAAGAATGCAGCACGTGCGAGAATGCTGCAATGCCGTACGAGGGCGAATGTGGATCGACATAAACAAGCACGGAACAGGCAAAACTCGGTCTTTCGGAGGAAAAAGCGCCAACCAGAAGATCGAGATCGCGAGGCGATGGGAGAACTGTATCGTGCTAACGATAAACGGAGGTTCTACGAGAAGTTAAACCGTTCGCGCAAAGGCTATGTGCCGCAGGCCGATATGTGTCGAGACTCAGACGGTAATCTTCTCACGAACGAACGTGAGGTGATCGAGAGGTGAAAGCAGCATTATAACGAGCACCTTAACAGCGATGTAGCTGAACATGGAGGTGACGATATGGCAATAGATCTTGGAGCACGTGCAGAAGACGACAGAATACCAGCCCCTGACCTCCAGGAGGTAGCAGAAGAGATCGGTCGGCTGAAGAACAATAAAGCGGCTGGGGCTGATCAGCTACCTGGCGAGCTGCTGAAATATGTTGGTGACGCACTGGCTAGAGCGCTGCACTGGGTCATTGTCAAGATTTGGGAGGATGAGCTACTACCGGAGGAGTGGACGGAAGGCATCGTGTGTCCGATCTACAAAAAGGGCTACAAGTTGGATTGTTGCAATTACCGCGCAATCACACTGTTGAACGCCGCCTACAAGGTACTCTCCCAACTTTTATGTCGTCGATTATCACCATTTGCAAAGGAGTTCGTGGGGCAATATCAAGCGGAATTCATGGGCCAGATTGTCGCGCTTCGGCAAGTGTTGCAGAAATGTCGCGAAAACAACGTGCCATCATTTCTTCATCGACTTCAAATTGGCGTACGACACGATCGATCGAGATCAGCTATGGCAGATTATGCACTACTACGGATTTCCTGATAAACTAACGCGATTGGTCAAGGCGACGATGGATCGAGTAATGTGTGTTGTTCGAGTATCAGGGGCAGTCTCGAGTCCCTTTGGATCTCGAAGAGGGTTACGGCAAGGTGATGGGCTTTCATGTTTGTTGTTTAACATCGCTTTGGAGGGTGTGATAAGAAGAGCGGGTATAGACACGAGTGGCACGATATTCACGAAGTCCGTCCAGCTTCTTGGTTTCGCTGACGATGTTGACATCATTACACGTACCTTTGAGAGGATGGCGGAAACGTACATCGGACTGAAAGCTGAAGCCAAACGGATTGGACTTGTCATTAATGTATCGAAAACAAAATACATAAAAGGAAGAGGTTCTAGAGAAGTGAATGCTGACCTCCTTCCCCGGATTCATTTAGACGGCGATGAAATCGAGGTGGTAGAAGAGTTCGTGTATCTGGGCTCACTGGTTACCGCAGACAACGAAACCAGCAGAGAAATACAAAGACGCATTATGGCAGAAAATCGTGCCTACTTTGGACTCCGTAGGACGCTGCGATCGAACAAAATTCGCCACCGCACGAAGTTAACAATCTACAAGACGCTGATTAGACCGGTAGTGCTTTACGGCCATGAGACATGGACTATGCTCGTGGAGGACTAACGCGCCCTTAGTGTTTTCGAACGGAAGGTGTTGCGCACCATCTACGGCGGAGTGCAGATGGAAGACGGAACGTGGAGGAGGCGAATGAACCAAGAATTGCATCAGCTGCTTAGGGAATCACCCATCGCTCACACCGCAAAAATCGGTCGCCTGCGATGGGCTGGGCATGTCGTGAGGATGTCGGACGACTGCCCGGTTAAAAAAAGTTCTCAATAATGACCCGACTGGAACGAGACGGCGGTGCGCAGCGAGCAAGATGGATCGATCAAGTAGAAGGCGACCTGCGGACCCTACGTAGACTACGTGGCTGGCGAATTGCGGCCATGGACCGAGTGGAATGGAGACGATTTCTTCGTACAGCAGAGGAAACCACGGCCTGGAGCTGATTAATTAAGTAAGTAAGTAAGACCGTAACGCTGTTGTCGTTTATAGTCACTCCGAGGTTAACATTCGTTGCGCCTCCTTCCGATAATCGAAGAACTGCTTCCACCTGTCGACCACCTTGTACTCGTTTGGGTCGCTTCGCTTGTCCCTCACATATCAAGTTTAGGTTCACCTTCTCGAAAACTTGCGCGTGTCATTAACCCGGAATAGTTGTTCGAGCTCCTCACGATCACTGTCCTCCTTCTGGCGCTTTTTCCTCCTCAGGTTCGTGGTCAACTCATTCCGCGCTCGTCAATACTTGGCGAAATACTTTCTCGTGAATATGCTTAGATAGTTTTTCCAAGTTCTTTTTTCCTCTTCATTGCTTGTTGGCATTCCCCGTTAAACCATCAATTATTCCGTGCGCGCGAGATTTCATCACCTAGTACCGCGTTGCGGCATCTTTGAAGGCCGACCGTATCCTACTCCAACCGTCTTCGAGAATCGAAGCATCTAGCTCCACAGAGGAAGGTAGTGCTTCATCCAGTATGCGCGCATAGTTCTCGGCATCTCGCGGGTTGTCTGTTTGCCGAATATTTAACCGAGGAGGGCGAGTTTGTCGCGAAGTGTAAACCATCGATAGTTTTGAGCTTATGTGTACTGCTACTAGATAATGGTCCGAGTTGATCCCGCACCCAGTAGGGAGCGTACGTTAGTGATGTATGAGAAAATCGGTCATTGATAAAAATATGGTCGATTTGGTTCAAGGTTCGTTAGTCAGGTGATCTCCAGGTGGCTTTGTGGATATCTTTGCGGGTAAAGAAAGTTCTTCTGATGACCAGGCCTCGGGAAGTGGCAAAGTTGATGCTCCGTTGACCGTTATCGTTCGTGTCAGTGTGCAGGCTATGGGACCGGTCACTATCACTATCACCGGTCTAAACATTACTGCCCTGGTAACGATCTTGATGTCTCGTGGCAAACAGCTGTCGTACGTTGCCTCCAGCTGCGCATAGAACGCTTGCTTCTCATGGTCGAGTCTACCTTCGTGTGGACAGTACACGTGTGTGATGCTGCAGTTGAAGAAAAGGCTTAGAAGGTTCAACATACACATCCTCTCGTTGATCGCCTTCCAACCTTTCACGCGATCCTGCATTCCGCCACTGATCCTGTACAACTTCTTGCTTTTGCGACAGATTTCCTGCAGTGGTTCTAACTGATCGAGCAGCACCCTGTCACCACCCACCAAATGCAATGATTCATGACTTTAAGTAGTCGCCTTTATCCATGCGGAACGTTCTGAGTCGAATTTTCTTAACCCTTCGAAGTGTTTTAGATTTAGGTAGGTTGCCTTACTATGGACACGTCACCGGGTCTCGTGATGGGGTTGCCATCTTGAGCGTAGATAACAACAAATTTCTTAATTCATTCGTCCGCTCCGGATCACACTCTGTCATGAGTTAAATAGCTGAAAGTGCGGTTCTACAACTAGTCATCAAATTGCATTGCCCGTACGGAAGAAGCGCAACGTCTACGATTTTAAACATTATGTACTAGTTTCTTGCTTTACAATGCAGCTCGTTAATTTCGAATCTCTCGGCATTACTCCAATGTAGTACACTGTTGTTTTCATGAGCCGTATCTTCAAGTGTAGCATAATTTCCTAACTCAAAGCACATTTGCTGCCAACTTTCATAGCTGAAATTTTTAACTTTTAAACATAATGCCTTTCATTATGCCAATATTAATGCCTTTCAACGAGGTTATAACTTTCTCGCGCAGTTTATGTTTAATGATGATCGATTAAATGCGCTACCTTGCGTCTGGTAACCAACGTATACTTTATCAACCCACGTCTGTGGCCGATAACTTTCAGCAAACATTCGCTCTCCCTGGTGAATGAACATCATTAAAAACCTGGCAGTACTATCCAGACATCGCAAGGTGTCATTATTATTGTCCACTTTCGATAAGATAGTCTGATAAACAGAACAACGCATTATCATTTACCACCAAGCGTGACTGAATCCTGCAGAGGAGGTCAATTGAGTGAATTCAAATAATTAATTCACATGATAGTAGGAGAAAAATTGTTTCTCAGCTATTTATGTCGCACAAAATTTTCATTTCAAATATTCACAATATGAAACTACAGCCGAATTTCGTACGTTTTGCATTTTCAAAAAACCGGACCGGCATGCGTTTCAACAACAAAGAAATTTTGCGCGAAACCATGTGGCTACAAAGCTGCTCTATCTCCAGCACCGTCAAAACCACCACCAGCATGATGCCCAGTTCCGGTGATAAATTTATACATCGCAATCAATGATCGTTGCCTCTTTTGCGCGGTTGCGCTTGACTGTCATGCCACGCTAAAGTTGCGTATTTTTGCGAACTGGGGGCCATCATACAACCATCCACGGGGTAGTACTGTACTAGTGAAATTAAAAAAAAAAAATTTGAACACAATTACCAACACTAAATAACCATCAGCAATTTTTTTGTCGCTGGTTTGGAAAATCGTTTTTTAATTAAATTGATTGGAAAATATCGCAATTATCCCTACAGTTTTAGTAGCTTGCTGTACTACACGGTGCATGACAGTACGAGCGGGTACATCGGTCGCGACAGCAGCAGCATTTAACAGTAGCATCGAACCATTAACAGCTGTCTCACCCGTGGTACTGATATCGTCAATTATCTTGAATTTTAATTTATTCAAATATGCTATCATTATGTGCCCCTGATGGAGAGTGATAAACTTTTTTCCCTGATGATGCACCGTGCCTTCAATTCTGCGCGATGCTTTCCTTTCAGCGCGTCATTTCCTTCAATATTTTCAACGTACAACAGCGGCGCGCTGGCAAGAAAACCAGGTTGGTCCGACCGATCACGGAGGGGTTTCGGGATCAATGGAAGATGATGCGACCGGCCCCGGTCGGGTTCACTGGCCACTGTTTTGCTTCATTTAAATATAAATTGATATAAATCGTCCAAACGCTACATTTTCAGCGAGATGCACCACAAGATGGTTGCCGTTGGTTGTAGTGCGGATGTTGTTCATGATGGATGGCAGGCTTAGAGCTCCGAGAGCGTTGTTCGTAACGGAATAGGTGAAACGAGATCAAGTTTGGCAACCTGCTGAATTTGCGCGTGCGATATAATTAGCCGCAATTTTAGAGGCGATGTTCGGTGATCTTCGGCAGTCGGAAAAAAGCAAAATGGTGGCAGCCCGGCAATGAAAGCGGAGAATTAAGTGCAATTTGATGTTTTATTATGGCGATTGGAGGGAAACTTGATTTTTCGAGTTCGTTTCACAGAATCAGATGTTCCTTTCAATGTCAATCATTATAAATAATTTGCATCATCAGCGCCAACATACTGTATGCAAATATGTACCAATAAACTTACCTGTACCGGCTTCGATGCTCTGAAATGTAAATATAAAATATCAGTAGTTTGATTTATAGCCGAATACTGTCATGCAACTAATGTTTATTTAATCATAAGCGTACCGTGTGACATTTTTGGAAAAAAGAATTAATCGAAGAGATACTGTAGCGTTGGACTTTTGCCTTCGAACGAGGAGCAACGAAAATGAAACAAAACACGTGTTTTAGGATGAAAATTTGATAACCGTTTTTCGAAAAAAAAAAAAAAATGTTTTCATGACTTGCAAAGGGAAAAAATAATTTAGAGTAAAATCATTTATGATAACCTGAAAATCTTGTCAATATTTATGAACACTTTATTTCTGTTTTGTGTGAATTACGATACAGAGTAGAGTAGGGCGGGGCATAAGTGCGATGTTTGAAGTTGTCATCAATTTTCATGAGATATAAAGAAGGACAACAACATAATATATTTTATAGTGATGCAGTAACTCAATGTCTTCACATTCAACTGTAAATCATGTGGAATAATAGAGTTATGCGAAATAAATTCTTCATTCTTCTGATCAAGTGTCGATTCGCACTTTTACCCCATTAGCGGGGCAAAAGTGCGAATACCGCGGGGCAAAAGTTCGAAGCTAGAATCCATGAAATTAGCCCAGCAGTAGCTAACAAAACTATATTACCTTCAATCTGCGGTATGTTTCGGTAAGGAATATTCACAATTTGCACCTTTTCTATTTTGCGCTGGTGTATTGCAGCCTCCGTTAGATCGAAACTTTTCCAAACGTTTGTTTTTTGTTTCATCAGCGGAAACACATTGTTTTTTTCGGCCTACATATGTAGAGCACACAGTTGTCTGCAGTTTTCATTTCTAGTATCTCTAATATAGTGCCTAAAGCTGTATATAATTAGCTATACATTTTTGCCTCGTCCATGAATCGCACTTTTTACGGAAAAGCAAAATATATTTTGTAAATTATTTTCGCCGTATTTTCAAAACAGATATGTGAGTGATGTAAAACGCTGTCACAAATTTTCAACAAGTAATATCCTCCTGTTAATATCGTATTTGCCGTATAACGAAAAATTACATCAAAACCGCCCACTCAGCAACTATGCTTCGTAAGCAACCAAAGTTTACGTTAGATTCAAGCTGTCAAAGTAGTCACCCATCCATGCCAGTGTAGAAAATTTACTCGGAATCTGCACCGATAAATCATTGAATCGCACTTTTACCCGCATCGCACTTTTACCCCTCTTTACTCTACATGTTTTTGATGTCTTTGTTTTATAATTTCAACAAGACGGTGCAACATTGCACACAGTTCGTGAAATTAAAGCGTTATTGAGATCAAAGTTGGAGGATCAAACTATTCTCGTAATACTACCAGTTCGTGTGATTTAACATCCGCACCAATTTGTGAGAATATTTTAAAAATGCACACTTACAAACACCGTTGAAAATGTTGGCATTCGTATGCAGACTTGTTAAGAGTCCTAGTGGTCATATAATATTTCTTATACATAACTAGAAACTAGCTGAGTGCCTGATCTTACTCTGGTCCCCTTTGTCTCTGTCTGATCTGTTACCGTAACAGAAATTCCCGTAACACATGAAACAAGCCACTCCTTCCTTGGAATTTAACTCCCCCGTTGCCACCCCAACACGTTTCTTTACGGACCACCCGCTTAACACCCAGCTAGTTGGACATCAATGCGTTAACGATGCGATAATTCGCATTATGCAAACAAACAAATCCCTTTTTCGTTAGTTTGGGCCTCTCCACCTTCTCTTTGAAATCAACAACGCGTTTGCCAACCCAATTCTCTTATTTCATGTAACAGGTATGCCCATTTTAAGAGATTTCAAAATTAATCCTATATTAACCCAGGAAGACTGGATGGATAGGCAATATAACTTTGAACGACTATTCCAAGTGACCGAAACAAGTCGCACGGAGTGGGAATCAGGTGGGCCTAATATTCAACCAGGATCCATCATCTTCTACACTGACGGTTCTAAATTAAACAACAGAGTCGGAGCAGGGGTAACGGGCCCCGGAGTCAACATATCAATATCTATGGGTCAATGGCCGACTGTATTTCAGGCAGAAATACAGGCAATAATTGAATGTGCTACAGTTTGTCTGCGACGAAATTATAGACATGCAAATATATGTATATTTTCTGACAGCCAGGCTGCATTAAAAGCACTAAAGTCAGTATCGTGTTCATCGAAGCTGGTTTGGGAATGCATTCAATTGCTACAGCAGGTACAGTAAGTCTTTTTTGGGTACCTGGGCACTGTGGAATTGAAGGCAATGAAAAAGCGGATCAATTGGCAAAAGCTGGATCGATTAAACCTTTCATTGGACCAGAACCATTCTGTGGGGCCTCAACGTGTACCCTCAGAATGGAATTGAGTAACTGGGAAAAATCAATGATAAATGACATATGGAAAAATAATTTAACAGCTCGCCAATCAAAGCGATTTATATCACCTGACAAAACAGTAACTCAGAGACTTCTTAGTCTATCTAAAAAAGATTTACGTACTTTCTGTGGCCTGGTAACGGGCCACTGCTCAAGTAACTATCACTTAAAACAGCTAGGCAAATTGGAAGATGACTCTTGTCGTTTTTGTAACCTAGATAGCGAAGATGCGGAACATCTGCTTTGTAACTGCGTAGCACTTTATCATAGAAGGAGCTAATTCTTTGGGGAGGGTTTAATACAACCCTCAGTTGTGTGGACAAGTTCTCCCAATAAGGCAATCAACTTTATTCGTGGTATTATACCTTATTGGGACAATGCCATTAGTCAACAAGTGGAAACCACTCCTATTAATAGTGACCACCTTGACGTGGGTTACAGTAAATAGGGGCCCGCCACAATAGATCAAATTACTGGTCGCAGTGGAGAATGTACCCAAAAAAAATGCCCATTTGGACGTACCTTGAATCCCTTATGAAGAAACATGATTCACGTTTGGTGGAGATTTGAACAGAATGCACCAGTGGGATAGAACGGCGCATGCCATTAATTGTTACAGTTGATATGGACCCAGGTAACCAATAAGCATTTCCAATGCAACTTAAAAGCAAACCAATGAGCATTTAAGTTGTCTTAAATGCTACTTACATGCTATTTGGCAAAATATGCGGCTACTTTACTGCTAGCCCTCTTATAGTGCTGACAATGCTTAGTTGCAGCTAGTTACCAACAAGAAGAATTTAAAAGAAATTGTGGATGCCAATTTACAACAGTTATGCAGTCAAAAAGCTGATAAACAACAACCTGCAGTATAAAACGCCAGGGATGCTAATAAACGACTGATTTACTGCTTATTTTAATGCTTATTGGTTACCTGGGGATATTGATATTTATTGAATAATTTCAACCGACTCATTGGTCTAAATGAAATTGGTCTAAAATGAAATGCTGGCTGGGAAAAACCACCTTGAGATGCCCAAATCATGCATCCTCAAAGCGGCATAAAAAGTCAGCATCTTTTCAGTTGTTTTTTATTTCATGGCGAACTTATCATAAATTTACTTAAGCATAAATACTTTTTGGGACAAAATAGCAAATTACATATTACATTACATATTACATTAAATTCCATATCTATACCTATAAAAATGGATTTCTGTCTGTCTGTCTGTCGGGATGTTCCTTATAAAATCGAAAACTACTGAACCAATCGGCGTGAAAATTTACATGTAGAGGTTGTCGGGGCCAGGGAAGGTTCTTATGATGGTTAGACTCCTTTCCCCACTAAGAGGGAGGCTCCCATACAAATGAAACACAAATTTCTCATAACTCGAGAACTAATCAAGCAAATGAAATCAAATTTGGCATGTGAAGATTTTTGGAGGCAAGAATTTTTTCTATGGTGAATTAGGACCCCTCCCTACCTTAGGAGGGGGGGGCTCCTATATAAATGAAATACAAATTTCCTCATAACTTGAGAACTAATCAATCAATTGGAACCACATATGGCATGTGGTTGTTTTTGGAGGCAAGAATTTTTTTTATGATGAATTAGGACCCCTTACCTTTTTAGGAGGGGAATTATGACCCCTCTCTCCTTTAAGAGAGGGGGGGGGGCTTCCATATAAATGAAATACAAATTTCTTCATAACTAGAGAACTAATCAAGCAAATGGAACCAAATTTGGCATGTGGGGTGTTTTGGAGGCAGGAATTTTTTTACGATGGTTTGAGACCCTTCACCCCTGTGGTAGGGAGATAAGGACTCTCATACAAATAAAACAGAAATTTTTGCGTAACTCAAAAACTAATCGAACTCGAGAAATTTTAAACTCTTTCATAAAACATTAGTCAATAACAAGCCCACCAGAAACTATCAATAGTAACATTAGATGATTCAGGGTGAGACGGACACAGACCGCGAGTGTTGCCGGCGACCAGCCGGCGACCAGCCGTCGGAAGCGCCGGCCACTGTGAGGGGGAGAGCCCCCCGTAGAGATCATCTTTATCGAGGTTTATTTATTTTCCTAGATCTACTGGCCTCTGTTACTTTCCTTCTGTTGGGTCACCGAAAAAGAAGAAAAATAGATGCCTGAAAAAATAAAATTTTGTCTTCTTTTTCTTTTTCCTCAAGTTGTGTTTTGTTTACAAAACTGAAAAGTTATAAAAGTCTTTGCCAAGCTACTACCAACAAAACAAAAAAAAGTTTGTTCCAATACGTTGTGTAGTTTCTGAGAAAAAGGTACATAAAGTTTAAAAATCATGGTTTTTCAGGAGCGGCGTTTTATTTCGCCGAGGTTGTTCCACGCGGCACTGGAATGCTTATGTGTATGATCGTTTTTCGGCCACTATCCGTGGTCGGATCATTACAAATTTAGTATCAAAATAAATATAAATATAAAAAAATAATGATTTTTTCAAAATTTTTGGTCGTTCATGTCCCCTTAAGAATATTTGAACAAATCACTATATTAGGCAACCAGTAAGAGATAGATAGTTACTATATTCAGTAAAGTTCCTTAGGTTAGTGTGTTCTACAATCTAGCTTTTTACGAGCCATAATGGCGGACGAGTTCGTAATAATTGAACAGCATTTTTGACATTTCCCTAATACATCGCACGTTTTCTTTCCGTACATTCCTTTAGTTTTATCGTGAACGCGCGGAAAGGAAACGTGCGATGTATTGGGGAAATGTCAAAAATGCTGTTCAAATATTACGAACACGTCCGCCATTATGGTTTGCGAGCTGGATATTTCTGAAAAAAAATTTGAATGCATTTAAAAAAGCAAAAGTTAGGTGGCTAGAGGCTAATAGATGATTTCACGGTAACACTAAAGAGATGTATTATATTTTTTTAACCCATTATGACCCAGCGTATGATATATCATACCTCGTCTTCAAAACCTGTTTACTGCTGAATGTCAATAGTTAGCATTGTTAATATATCACTACAAGAGAGATAAGACATCAATCTGATGTGTGAGTGCTATAATTTGTCAGTTTTTGTCATTTCATCTGTATTTTCAACAGTGCAAAGTTGTGACAAATGGCGGAAAAAAATTTGAAAAAATGGCGAAAAAATTTTTGTCTCCAAAACGCATGAAAAAGTCTACATTTAGTGACGAAACATTGCCTGACATGTAAATTAGTATTTATATGTAAAGTCTATCACAAAATTCGATAAGAAATCTGTAAAAAACTTTGTAATTTGTTTGTTTGAAACTGAGCCTATAAAATATTTAACCTGCGATATTTTGGCCTTGAAAGCATTCCAAATGACGATTTTGCGTTTCCCGACACATTCGAGCCATAATATAAGAGATTACAGAGTTTCACTTTATTTGGTCCAAATTTAGGTATACCCGGGTCATAATGGGTTAATGAACTTCTCCAAAGCCTCGTAAAAGTGCGCTTTTTTACGCAACAGCTAATGATCGTATTTTTGCGATTCGGCACCACTGTGCGTGCCGATCACCTTTTGTTCTCCTTTCTCCGTCAGAGTGTTTCGTGCACATCTATGAAGTTTGTCGGCTACATGCTTTTAGCTGAGTCCGACAGCCTTTTCTGCTTTAATAAGAGTTTAAAGTACGTCAAACGCACATCGAGGAATGTGGAGTACGAATAATGCACAGTGGGCATAGTCGATCGAAAAAACAGAACTTTTTGTTGCCGCTGTTTTTAAGGGGTAGAAAGTGACTTTTCTTATGTAAAAATCACGAGAAATCGATTGGTGATGGTTTCAACGCGCCGAAATAACGAGATGTAGCCCATTTTGCTCTATTCACCCCTATTTTCTAATAGATTTGAAAAATTATTTACAAACTCTCCCTAATTCGAGGTGCTGTGGTAACGAAAATAGAAAAATGCTAGGAAAAAGGTATATGCCCAATTTTATTTCAATACAACATAATCTAGAAGTTTATTTCGCCCCATTTTACTCAAGATTTTTGTAATACAGGTAAAATGCCAATTCGATACTTTTACCAGAGATTTTCTGTTGAAATGATTTGCCGCACCAATTTGTCGTTCAGTGTAGCAGGGAAACTGTTATACGGTTCCAGCAGAATGCCAGCTGTCAACATAACGTCAGCTGTCAGACGACGCCAGCTGTCAGAACGGCTCACTATTGTAGGATCATGTGTTTATAGTATTATAAATATTGTTTCCTTATCAATCGCTATTATAATGTAACCAAGAATCATGACCTCGATACGTGTTACCAATAAAATTTAACTTTTACTCAGGCTAGATAAATAGTGGTCTTTTCTATTAATCTGCCAAGGTCCAACAGGTTTTAGGCCCAGCCAACCTCAAGATCGTCTAGTGGAGACTAGAGTTTTCGTGGATTAGGGTTACTAATCCGAGGAAGAAATTCCTATTTTCAATAAGCAACCAGTAGTCAATTGGTCAACCCGGTGGTTAACCGGATTATTTGCGAGTTCGATTTACTCGTGGGACATCGCAGGAAGATTGCTGAACGTGCTATTATTGGGTGGTTAACCCGGTGATTCTCGACATACTTCGATTCTACCAACATGGCGGATGGTGACGACGGCGGCAGCAGTCGACGGAACGGTGGCTACGAGAGGACCACTCTTGAGCGCACATTGCCGTTAACTGCAATACGTGGCTTCGATCGGGAAAATATCTTCGATGGCAACCGTGCCGTATTCGTAGCCTGGAAGTGGCGTGTGGAGCATCGCCTTTTTTTTTTTTTTTTTTTTTTTTTTTTTTTAACGAGTAGGGAAATCTGCTATCAGACACCTGAAAAGACAGCTCAGGGAGTGGGGTTTGGTATCCCGTGAAGATCGTGGAGATCCAGACCCACTAAAACCCTACTCGAGTCTCCAGCCTCAATCCCCCCTGGAACCACCTTATCGGTATTACTTCAGGGAGGGGCTATTGTGCTTAACGCACGCTCTTAGATAACTACTGGACTATGGTAGTTAGGCTGTTTATTCGCCGTTGATCGGCTTTCCAACGATTTTGTAGCTCAAGTACGATCTGGGTAGCAGCCGCATTGACCGCACCCCAGACGTCCGAGCTAGAACACATCCTTTGGACTAAGTTATCCGGAGTAGTGTCCTGTCCGCTAACTGCCATCATGTTGCTTCTCGCGCCCTCGAAACGAGAGCATATGAAGAAAGCATGTTCTGCAGTTTCCTCAACGTCCGCGCATTCGGGACACTCGGGGGACTCCGCATGCCCAAATTTGTGCAGATACTGTCTAAAACAACCATGCCCTGACAGAATCTGTGTCAGGTGGAAGTTGACTTCGCCATGACGCCTGTTGACCCATCCGGATAGTTCCGGGATAAGTCTATGTGTCCACCGGCCTTTTGTGGAATCAGACCATGCCCGCTGCCATGTGATCATCGAGGCCGATCTTGTGGTACTCCGTATGCCTCTAGTTCCACGTTGGTTGAAGCACTCTACGTCCTCGCTGATGATGATACCAATAGGCATCATACCCGCTAAGACGCAGATTGCGTCATGTGAAACTGTGCGGTACGCACTCGCCACTCTTAAGCACATGAGACGATAGGTGCTTTCCAGCTTGGCTAGATAGCTTTTGGTACCTAACGCCGATGACCACACCGGCCCGCCATACCTGAGTATGGACTGGACCACGTTGGCTAAAAGCCTTCGCTTGCTGCCATATACCGCAGAGCTATTAGACATCATACGAGACAATGCCGAAATAGCTGTGGAAGCCTTCTTGCAGGCATAGTCGACGTGGCTCCCGAACTTGAGCTTGTCGTCGACCATGACTCCAAGGAGTTTTAAGAACCGCGTTGACGAAATAGTGCAGTCCCCGACACTGATATTTGCTTGCTGCACCGACTTGCGGTTGTTAACCACGATAACCTCCGTTTTTTGATGCGCTAGGTCCAGTTTCCTGGATCGCATCCAACCTTCAACAATGCTTATAGAGTGAGCAGCCGTCAACTCAACCTCTCTGATAGATTCACCGTAGACTTCCAAGGTGATATCGTCCGCAAAGCCGACAATCGCCACCCCTACCGGAAACTTTAGCTTCAACACCTCGTCATACATGACGTTCCACAACACCGGGCCCAGTATGGAACCTTGCGGAACCCCTGAGGTGATTGGAACGCATTTCTGACCATCCTCCCTGTTGTAGCATAGCACACGATTCTGGAAATAATTTTCCAGAATTCTGTACAGCGACACCGGCACTTGGACGTTCCGAAGCGAGCTGGCTATGGAGTCCCAGCTAGCGCTATTAAACGCATTTCTCACGTCGAGCGTGACAACTGCGCAATAACGAATACCTGTCCTCTTGGGCTGGATTGCCACCTCGGCTGTCTTAGTGACAGACAAGATGGCATCCACCGTAGATTTGCCTTTTCGGAAGCCGAATTGGTTCCTTGACAGACCGTTTGTGCCCTCCGTGTACTGTACGAGTCTGTTAAGGATAACCCTCTCCAGCACCTTGCCGGCAGTATCGAGTAGACAGATCGGCCTATATGACGAGGGGACACCCGGAGGTTTTCCCGGCTTCGGCAATAGGACCAGGTTCTGTCGCTTCCATCTGTCCGGGAAGTGGCCAGCTTCCAGGCATCTATTCATTACTGCCCCGAATAATTCGGGAGCCTCTAAAATAGCCGCTTTAATGGCCATATTCGGGATACCGTCTGGCCCCGGTGCCTTGCTCACCTTTAGGGATTTAGCGATATCAATGAGTTCCTCGTTCGTAACCGTCACTTCCTCCCCGACCTCCAAACCGCCGTCGCCCACGTTACTTTGGATGTTCGGCTGGGAGGCCGACCATCCTACGCTATGGTCTGAGATACTGGAACGTCGGCCGTGGGACGACTCAGCGGCCTGGGGCCAGGGCCTTGGCTCGTGGCGCGGAAAGAGGCCCTCGATGATCCGCTCCAGCATCTCTGGCGATTGCTCAGCGGGCGCCATCACACCCTTGGTCTTTGCCATTACGACTCTGTAGGCATCACCCCACGGGTTCGCATTGGCACTAGCACATAACCTTTCAAAGCAGTCTCGTTTACTAGCTTTTATCCCGCTCTTAAGCGCTGCGCGTGCAGCAACGAGTGCTACTCGACATTCAGCCCTGCTTTCATCCGAACGAGCTCTTTGCATAATTCTCCTCGCACGAAAGCACGCTCCGCGGAGTTCCGCAATTTCATCTGTCCACCAGTAAGCCGGTGACCTGCCATACCTAGGACGACCTTTCCTAGGCATGGTAGCGTCACATGCTCGCGACAGTACCTCAACCAAATGATCAGCGTTCGGATCGGGCATACCGCGATCACCGCACTCTCTCCGGATCGCTTCCACAAATACTTCGGGATCGAAGTATGATGTCTTCCATCCACGGGTGGTTGGAGTGTTGGCCCTACTCGCCGCCTGCCGCCTCGTTATCTGACCGACACCATAGCGGACCGCCTGGTGGTCACTGTGAGTGTAGCCATTATCTACCCGCCAGTCTCCTATCAGACCAGGACTGCCGAAAGTCACGTCGATGATAGACTCCGCACCGTTCCTACTGAAGGTACTTGTGTTGCCGACGTTGGCCAGATCTACGTTAAGCTTTGCCAGAGCTTCAAGCAGAATCCGACCCCTATGGTTCGTGCGACGACTTCCCCACTCTACCGCCCAAGCGTTAAAGTCGCCCGCCACAACCACCGGCCTTAAACCAGTCAGCACAACTGATACTCGGTCTACCATCCGCGTAAACTGCTCGATAGACCAACTCGGCGGAGCATAACAACTGCAGTAGAACACTCCACCCACTTTGGCAACCGCAAATCCCTCGTCTGCAGTTGACACAACCTCCTGAACCGGGAACCTGCTTGTTGTCCATATAGCCGCCGTCGCAGACCTATCCGAGACCCAGTTGCCGTTTCCGGCAGGGACGCGATATGGATCCGAGACTATGGCAATGTCCATTGCTGACTCAGAAACTGCTTGGTGTAACAGCTGCTGAGCTGTGCTGCAGTGGTTCAGGTTGAGTTGTGTCACTTGCACTATGAACGTGGCTTAGTCGCCGGCACACCGGCCGGGCACCTTGGACCTCCCGTTACGTGCTTTGCGTCCCGTTTACCGGTACAGATCAGGCACTTAGGAGGCTCCGCGCAGTCCTTTGCTTTATGGCCAGCACTGCCACATCTCCTGCACAACTGACTCCTATCTGGCCCCTTGCAGTTCCAGGCTTTATGTCCGTGCTCGAAACACCGGAAGCAAGCTTCCGACTGCTTGGACACGCTCAGTGGGCATACCGACCACCCCACTTTTAGCCTAGCAGCTTTCAGGGCTTTGTTTCCGTCAATCAGCGGAAGTCGTATGGTGGCTACCTGGGTCCCGGCCGGACCCTTGCGTAGGCGAACCGCCTCGGTTGCCACCACCACTCCACTTTGCTCTTTGAGAGCTTGTACGACCTCACGCACTTCGGTGATCTCGTCCAGGTTCTTAAGCTGGAGAGTCACTTCTGGTGTGAGAGCACGTACCTTCACTCCGTCCCCGAGCACTCCTTCCGCTATTGGCTTGTATGCGGAACTCTTCTTTGTGGCGTCCTTCTTTAACTCGAGGATCATATCGCCCGTGCGTGAGCGGCGGATGCTCCGTACGTCCGCGCCCAGATCCTTGAGTAGGGCGTCTCCTCTCATGGCCTTCAGAACCTCCGAGTATTTCGACCCGTCGGTTTTCAGGATAAGAGCGTCGCCCTTCTTCGCTCGCTTTCTTGCCGGTTTAGGTGGAGCAGTTTTTTTACTGGAGCCTCCTCCGCCTTTTCTCTTGGCCCTAACCTCGGTCCACGGGCCGCCTGTCTTGGAGCTTCCCGCTGATTCATCGGTTAGCATCGCCTGGCGAAGATGCAACTCATTCACACCCTGCTGAAAACGCCGATGGAAGAGGTATTTTACAGACCAGTAGAAGGAGCTACTCCGGAGTAGCAGCAAGAAAGGAAAAGCTGCAGAAACGATTGAATGAAGATATTGAAGCCATGGACGAAATCGTAATGCTGATCAACAACGAAGTATTGAACAAGGTCATCGGACTGGAATATGCAAAGGAAGTCATGTACGTACTTGTAAAGACGTACCAGAAAGTCGGTACAGCCGCAGTAGTAAATATGCGAGACCGTCTTTTTGGCATAACATACAAGAATCTACAGACACTGGAAAAGATCTCTGACGAGTACGATTTAGTGATAAGAAAGCTGGATCGTATGGGTGCTAACATCTCGCATGCAGAGAAAGTGCATACTCTGCTAATTGCTATGCTGACCAAGCACAAGTTCGTCAAGGGGTCGCTAATGATTCAACCTCTCAAAGAGCTCTGTAAGAAAACAATCGCCGAATTGAAGCAGGTTTTCCAGGACGCAGAAGTTGATGAAGCCGAAGAAGATAAGAACCACAACGTTGCACTGAAATCTAAGAAATTGACAAATAGATGTTTCGGATGCAATGAAGTTGGACACTACAAAAGTAAATGTTCACTGACGAAAAAGCTGAAAGCGAAGGTTAAGAAGCAGTACAAGACGAAGGAAACTAAGCGTACGCACGCAATGATGGCCGGAAGAAGTATCAAGAAGCGCGGAAACAAAATAGTTAGATTTGCTGCAGATTCTGGAGCTAGCGACCACATGGTTAACGATGAATCACTGCTGGAGGATTCATGAAAGGATGCCTGTTGAAAAAGTTAGAAGATCGCACAACGATCAACTTTTTCACTGATATGTCGTGAATAGAATATTTTGCCTTGTTTTACTTTACAACTTGAACTGAAATCTGAGAAAGTATTGATGTGAAAATGAGCAATTCCCATTTCGTTCAAATTTGGTGTGTTTATTCTTAGTCGAAAGGTGAATTCACGGTCACCCTAATAGTGCAGAAAGACGCGCTATATTTTATCATTAAACTTCTCTGAAGAAAGCACCCTCGAAAAATTACGCATTTTTACTCAATTCCTAATGTCCGCTCTTTTACGAAACTTGCCACTGACCGCTGGAACGAATAAATTGGAGAGAATTCTTGCTATGGCAATAGCCACTATGGCTAGCTCAATTCTATTGCTTTCATTCGAAAGCTGAGAGGATTTTGTACTGAACATTGTCCATAAACCTCCTACTTCATGAAGTTAAGTAACTTTTCAGAAGCAAAACGCTTTAAAATAAATGTTTATCTAAGCGTTTACATGAATTTTTTCCTTCTCCGCTAACTGATTGAGCTCTGAGTGAGTAGTTTTCTTTATTGAAGTCAACGTAGAAGCTTTTCTGATCAATTGGTGCAAAAATATTGAAAATCGATTAGGATATCGTTGAGTTATTACCGCTCATAATCTTATTTTTCACGAGTTTTGTGGTGTTTTGGACCTTGCCGCGGCACGTCATCTTGCGTCAAAAATTTCAATTATACTATAAAAGATGCTGAATTTAATCTGATCTCTCTTCAGTTGTCGAATAAAAGACGCAGAAAAATATTACCAATTAACAGCTAACTGAGTTATAAGTTTACAACAATATTTTTCCTTGCATGTTAATTTTTTGTACTGGCAACTCAATTGTAAATTCCACTCGCTTTGAGCAGGATCGGCATAAGCGCCTCACCGAGAGTCAATGAATATTCTGCTGTTGCCGCTGTACGGCAGCCAGTCACAAGATGTAAAAATTATTAGTTATGCACCTATTCCTTCCCGCTTTTCTCTTAAGATCTTTCTTTTAGCGTCCTCGTCGTTCGATGTAAAATGATAACGTTTAAGTCGTCATACGATGATTGATTACAATGATAAATTGAACATTCATCGTCGGAAGCTTCGAGAGACTGATAGACGAAGGATTTTCCACTGCATAAACAAATTACTCCCTGCTGCATCGCCCGCCGGAGCCAACGCACCGGGACCAGCGCAGCGCCATCGCGCCATGCCGGGACGGATGCAGAATTTTATGGATGGATGTAGTGAACCGGGCAGCTCCACTTTGTGCACACGTTTACCAGATTATAATCGCTCTAGTGATGGAATTGTGGTATAGTTTCTTATTCTTGCAAATATTGTCGTCGATAATGTGATGTCTTGTTCTATCGTAGCTTCTCCAGTGCTAACCGTAATGTTCGTTGATGGAGAATTTCAGTTTTACTAACGTCGCATGCGAAATAAGATCTTTTAAATGGAACGTGCGTGTCTAATCTGCATACAGGTCCATCGATCATCCGGTTGCGAAAGGTTAATGAATCAGCAATACCTATTCATATGATATCGGTCGGTGCATGCGCATCATTTTACCTACAACTCGTAGATAACAATTACATTCTGCGAAAGTTTCAAGCTGATATCCGTTGTATCATACTTTTGATTGCACTGGCAGTGATTGAAAGTAAAAATGATGGTTTCTTACGATAAACAGTAACCCATCATGGAATGCAAATTTTTCACCTTGGTTGGCGGTTTTACGGTGCACCGACAGTTACAAGTTTCATTAACATTTTCTTATCAATTCTTAAGATTCAGCAATTTTCCACGGTCATGTCGAACGCGTCGCCAAATGAAAAGATTTTTTTCGTACTCTATACAAGTAGGAGAAAACGGAGAATAATTTATGCAAATTGCCTGACTACCTCCCTCTACAATGTGTACACCATAATTTAAAATTTTTATTATGCTAATGTAACCGGTGAAGGCTCTGAACTAAAAGCAGTTTTCATGTCGATATCATCAAATCCCCATTATTGCTACTTAGATGCCGTCTTTTTTCCCTGAATATTCCCATGTACTGCAAAGCTACGGAAGTGCGATGTAATTAGGCACGGATTTGCATATCCCGTTCAGCCAACCAGTAGCATACGACAACGATATTTTACCAGAATTATCACCGCAGACATTTCTAGATCTCCCGGTACTCGGTCACAAGAAAGAAAAAAGTGTGCTATTTGCACAATTACGCATATGGAATATTTCGCAAACATTCATTGACACACTAATAGCCAGTGAAGCTGCTGAACATTCCAACCGTTTCATCTGCTTTGTGTTAAATACTTGGAATTTATATTACGGTTATTTATTAAATCAGAGAATCACCAATAGCAAAAAAAGCACAGTTTTAATGCAATGCGACTTGATTGGAATTTTAAACCTCAAGATTTCGGCCAACTCTTACTAGCTATCGAACCGTTCTGTTGTCTAACAAAGCACTTCCTTCAGCACTTATCCCGTCAGCGACTGTCGGACAATCATCACTCTCCCATGACCGTACTTAAAATGTACCATCCATACCATTTCCATGATATAAATAATTTTTGCGGACATCGGGCTTCGGGTCGTGGTCGTGGCTGCCTACGCAAGGTGTCATCTAATCAACTTACTGCATCTAATCGGGTCAATGTCAGCTCAGCATTTGCTGCGTACCGTTGCTGTTGCGTTGATTACAAACGGTTTTGTAATTGGGCGTACAACAGCCGCTTCACCCTATGTTTTGCCGAGACCATTTTTATCGACCGTTCCCGTCCACCGTGCGTGTCAAGCTGAAATATTATCTTGCACGGTTATTACGCGCTACAGAGAACAACAGCCGTTACTGCAACTACTAGTAAACAGGTTGCGAAAAACAACAAAAGAAAATGAACTGAACTGAGAACAAAGGGCGAATATAAAACTATAATTTTATTATTTTACCTCGATTGTAGACGCACGTAATTTGCTACTTAGTGATCCCGCTTTTTGCGAATAGGGAGACCTGTTTCTACACACCTGATCCTAGGAGGATCGAGCTGAAGTTGTCAAGATCGCTAAATGCTGTGCAGTGCAGATGCGAAGTTTTTGCAATTAATGGAAGCTCGTGGTTGGAGGAGACTGCAATCGGCACCTTCAAAACGGGGTGCTCCCAGTAATAATAATAACATAAATGATTGCCCATTGCCGACTGATGCTCAGATTTCTATTGTGCAACGGCGAAAACAATTAAACAGAGCCACATACCTGGGTGATTAACTGATGAGAATTCTACCAGAGGTGTATACTGTATGTAGCGTTTTTAATTGCTTGATTCAAAAATCATACAATCCGCCTATATACATACGTATATACATACATATATATATACATACCTATATACATAACTATATACATACATATATACATACACATATACATACATATATACGTGCAAACGTACAGGCAAGTTGACTCAAAATAAGGTGAATGCTCCGTAAACAGATAGATGCAAATCACTACGGGTGACAGGTAAAAATCAAGGCAGGTTAAAACTAGCTACACTCAAAATATTCTGCACATAACTAATAGTAAATTTCCATATGAAATTCTATATGATTATCATGAGCCGCATATAAACACAATCCTCCCAGAAATACACTTAAAGATTATACGCGAATGAATAGTATGTTCAATTATACAGATAAAAATTATACGCATATGAATAGTATGTGCTAATTTTTCGCTTGCACATAAATGATAACTGTTTGGCACATAAAGATCATTTACTGGGCACATTGCAAAAATCTATATGTAGGACACATAGAAACTATACGAAAAGTTTTCTCAGTGTAGTAGAGCATACTCAAGCAAATTTCAATTTTAAGGACACTAAACTATTTTGGAGTTACATCCGTTTAAGGTAACATGTTGGTGGACCTGGACAGCACAATTCATGCTGTGAACCGAGTTCTGATAAAGGTGTAAATTTAAGCTCATGTATACTCAGACTAACAACCAAATTAACCACATTTTTACCACATAGTTTAGTGAAAACGTATGATCGTATTGATAAGATAATGTTGAATCAGCCAATAATATGATAGCAGTATATTGGTGTATCAAGCTTCCCTGGCTTGGGTCATTCGTGACTTCTGCGGGCTAGGAATTTGAACCCGGGTCCTAGGCTTGAGAGGCGAGAATGCTAATAACTACCACGGGATTGACACCATCGATTACTCTAGGTAGTTTTTGTTAGTCCTTGCATCGATTCATCCTGCATGCAATATAAAGCGGCAAAGCCGGCCAAAATGGAGTCGATTTGGCCTATTGCAAGCTACCTGTAATGGGGAAGCTCAGTACACATGGTCACCAGGCTTGGCATACACTTTTCGCTTTGATTTTGCTCTTTTGATTACTGCTCCTCAGCCAAGCAGAATTTGAAAAAGTGGTGTATGGGTCATTTGTAGAGCTAGTAATTATCTATAATATTGCTGAAGAAAGCGAAGTATTATCTTTAGTATTTACAGCGCTGTAGCTCAGCAATGCCGTTGGTAGCAAAAAGAGCGCTCTTTTTGCTACCAAGAGGGTAGCAGCCTTATAGCGTCATAAATATAAAATGCACAGTAATGCTCACTTCAGCAATATTGTAGATAATAACAAATTCTACAAACGCCCCATACATCACTTTATCAAATTTTGCTTGGCTGAGATGCAGTAATCAAAAGAGCAAACTCGAAGCGAAAAGTGTATGCCAAGCCTGATGGTCACGGATCACGGTAGCCCTAGGAGCTTTGTATTGGTCAATGTGGAAGCCATCGTGGCAAAACATCATCTTTATGACATCCGTAAGTGTGGCAACCGCCCGAATGACAAACGTATATGTACATGACTAATGAGGTGTCATCACCTCATTAGGCCCGATTCACGGCTGCAATTCGTAGTTTACTTCATGGCTCACATCGTTGTCATATGTCACGAGCGTACCAAGGTATATTAATTCTTCCACTGCTTCGTGTCATTCCCCATCCAGGTTCACCACTGCACCAACAATATTTGAAGGCCTACGATTCCTACCATCAGCCATGTACTTCGTTTTGGCAGTGTTAATGGTAAGTCCCCATCTCGTTACTTCCCAGGTAAATGGCTTAAAGACCTCTTCCACTGCTCTACGGTTAATTCCGATAATTTCGATTATGGACGTCACCCACATAATCGAGAAGCAAGTGAGATTTCCGTTCCTTTCCACGTTTGCTCTTCGTATTGCACCTTCCAAGAGAATGTTGAGTAGCAGGTTAGCGGTGTTTCAGTCCATCCAACATCACGAAAGCTGCTGAGGTCTCACCCGTAATTATGTTCTTATATTACATAATATAGCTCTAAGATGTTGTACATAAAAGAGTCATAGCCGGAAACTGAAACAAATAGCTTTTATGGTCGTATTGGATTTTATTTAAGTGAATAAAAACTTCTAGCTGTTTGCAACATTTATGTAGTCTGATTAGAGTAAAATGTTGCTTAGAAAATTCTTGATCGTTTGCTATCATTGACTCATTTTTTAAAATTTTGCGAGTTGGTCCGATCTGATTTAACACCGCCCATATCATACCGCGACAAGCAATCGAGTTGAGCAGGCGAGTCGAGCAGTCGAATCAAGCAATCGAGTCAAGCAGTTAGGTCGAGCAGGCGAGTCGAACAGTCAAGTCGAGCAGTCAAATCGAGCAGTCTAGCCGAGCAGTAAAATCAAGCTGTTCAGTCAAGCATTCCGGTCGAGCAGTTGAATCGACTGGTCGAGTCGAGCAGTCAAGTCGAGCAGTCAAGTCGAGCAGTTAAATCGAGCAGTTTAATCGAGCAGTTAAGTCGAGTAGCAGTCGCGCAGTTGAATCGAGTAGTCTAGTCGAGCACTTGAGTCGAGCAGTCGAATCGAATGGTTTAGTCAAGCAGTTGGGTCAAGCGGTTAAGTCGAACAGTTGAATCGAGCAGTTCATTCATGCAGTCGAGTCGAGCAGTTGAGTCGAGTAGTCCAGTCGAACGGTTTATTCGAGCAGTTGAGTCGAGTAGTCCAGTCGAGCAGTCGAGTCGAGTAGTCCAGTTGAGTAGCTGAGTCGAGCAGTCGAGTCGAGTAGTCCAGTTGAGCAGCTGAGTCGAGTAGTCCAGTCGAGCAGTTGAATCGAGCAGTTAAGTCGAGCTGTCGAATCAAACAGAAGTCAGCCAGTTGAGTCGAGCAGTCAAATCGAGCAGCCTGGTCGAGCAGTTAAATCAAGCTGTTCAGTCAAGCAGTCCTGCTGAGTAGTTGAGTCGAGCAGTCGAGTTGGGCAGTTGAACCGAGAAGTCGAGACGAGCAGTTAAGTTGAGTAGCCTAGTCGCGCAGTTGAATCGAGTAGTCTAGTCGAGCAGTCGGGTCTAGCGGTTCAGTTGAGCAGTTAAGTCGAACAGTTGAGTCGAGCAGTCCAGTCGAGTAGTCGAATCGAACAGTCCAGTCAAGCAGCTCAATCGTGCAGTTAAGTCGAGCAGTCGGGTCGAGTAGTAAGTCAAGCAAATGCGTCAAGCAAATGCGTCAAGCAGTCGAATCGAGTAATTAAGTCGAGCAGTCGATTCGAACAGTTCAGTCCAGTTCAGTTAAGCAGTCCATTCCAGCAATCAAATCGAGCAATCTAATCGACCAGTCCTAGTCGACAGTCTAGTCAACCAGTTGAGCAATCGAGCAGTCCAGCAGTCGACCAGTGAGATGACTGAGAATACAACCCATTGCTACGAAAGCATGACGTCCTGTCAAGAACCTGTTTCTAGTTACCGATAAGCCTCTTATGACGTCCTGTCAGAGACCTGGTTTTCGGTACAGACATAAGCCTTTTATATAAATAGATTATATAAATAGATATTTATTATAAACTGCCATCGTTTGATTAAAAGGTCCAAATTTTGCATAGTTCGTTCTATGATTATTAATTGCAAATATTTGTCGATGCCTCAAATGTCGTGTTGGTACATAAAAGTTCAATTTTAATAAGATTGATAAAATATTGTTCATAAAAGATGCCATTGCAAATTCTCGCCGTTCCTTTAGTGTTTGAATATTAAAAAGCATGCATCTATTTTTATGAGATGGTAACGGGAATTGAGTCCAACCTATCCAGCGCAGTGCATATAATAAAAACTGTTTTTGTACTGATTCTATACTTTCTTCATGTGTGATTGTAAATGGAGACCATATCGTACTGCAATATTAACTCAATTACATTAAAAAATCCACACGTCCTTTCCACGTGAAAAATCACGTAAATTTTTCTACAGGGAGTTACGTGACTTTCAGTTGAACATTTTATTGGAAAATACAATAACAGCGATCTGATTTTCACGTAAATGCACGCATACTAATGCAAACTACGTAAAATTCACGTAAATAGTACGGGAAAAGTTGAATGGAAAATATTTACATAACTTTTCACGTAATATCAACGTGAAAATTATTTTGAGTGTAGCAACACCGCCCAGCCAAGATTCAAACATACGCCGACTGGCTTGTTAGACCAGCACCGTACCACGAAGTTAACAGGGCAACGACCGAGTTTAAACGAAGGTATAGGTTTGTGTAGTTATTTTCAGCCTATTAGGCGGTAGGCGGTAGTTTGAAAAATATTCATGTTATGTGGCAACTATATTCAAAGGGTGTCCATGGTAAAATTGCAACACACAAAATTAATTCGAATAATTCGAGTTTTTATCCGATCGCCATAAAATTTTCAGGGTATCAAATGAAACAATTAAACTTAGTTTTAGAGTCTTTATTTTATTTTATTTCGCATCCGTATCCGAATGCTCGTACTTTGGCCTTAACCGTGAGGTTATGCACAACCTCAAAATCGGCATGTTTTTGCATATTTACCCATACTTTCTTTATTTCTTCAACTATTTTGAATACTATACGAACACGTTTAAGAAAATTTTGCTTCATGATAACGCAGTATTATTTGCCTTATTCCATTCCAGCACGTCCGCTGTATAATGGCATCAAGCCAAATCCGACCAGCAGATCGTAGGACAATAATTGTCAATAATATAGACAATAATTATTGTGTTAAGTCTCACAATTGTCCTCTGATCTGCTGGTCGGATTTGGCTTCATGCCATTATACAGCGGACGTGCTGGAGTGGAATAAGGCAAATAATGTCAAAAACACAAGAAACCCTGCCCAACGGTACCCTGCATCGCCATATTTGTCTGAACTCAATTCGTGCCGTGCATCTCAAACTGATTTTCACTAACACGCACTAACTCCATCGTGCCGTCGCCAGCCGTAAAAGGAGGAAAGAAATCTACAGCAATAATAGCACTGCTTTTGATGCGGAAAACGAGCTTCGCAAAATCTATAAAAGGCTGAAATATTGACTGGGGCGCAGAAAAGAAAATTATCTGAATTATCCCTCCGCGTTTTGGCGGGCTGTGTGAGGTAGCCGTCAAGTCAGTCAAGAACGCCGTATTGCGAGAGATTGGTACAGCCAACTTAACTTTATTACTCTCTCGACTCAAATCGAGAAGTGCCTGAATTTCAGGCAACTGCAGTGCACTGTTTCATAACTGATCCATCGGGCCTTAAAGTTTCAATTCCAGAACACTTTCTAATCGGAATCTATTTCTAAGCTATCTCGGAAACCAACCTGAATGACGTCTAACGCACCTCGAGCTTATCAGAAGCGATTGAAGTGAATCTGGTTCGGCAGGGCGCTAAAATACTTCCAGTGCACTGGAGGTAAAGTATTATGAAAGCTAAGCTTGAGTGTTTCAACCTTTGGCTGCTATTTCGTACGATAAAAACAATGAATTTCTCATCTTCACTCAAGACGCGTAAATTAAAATCGCGCAAAAACCGCGTAAATTCCGAAATTCGCGTAAAAACCCACGTAAATTCCGAAATTCGCGAAAAAACCCGTGTTAATTCCGAAATGCGCGTACAAATAGTCGCGTAAAAAACAAACCACGTAAAAAACCGCGTAAAAAGCGACTTCAGTGTACCAATTTTTGTTAGATGGGAAAACGCTATTATGAGATTGCGCGGAAGCTTGTCATTTCTCGGTCTTTAGTTTCTCGTGCATTCAATTAAGTAGCTTGGTAGTGAAGGTGTTTTTTATTCTAGACAACGATAATAGAAAAGACCGCTAGTCAAGTTAGTTTTATGGTGGCTAGATGTTCTAAGATATATAATCTGTTCAGATGAATCCCAGTATTTTCCCACCGTTTTTAGCAATATGTTTCCACCTATGGCGTATGTGAATATGGTTTGCTATATCATTAGTAGCAGAAAGTGTTGGACTAACATTTTTTCCTCTTCTCAAACTGACAGCATTTGGGCGTGATCAGCGTCATTGTAAAGTTCAGCGCCTAATTAGAATAATTAAAGATTGCGCAATGAGATCTCGTTACACCTTAGCAGTTTTCAAAGTGGAAATCGTGCAATTTTCCTGTCTTTGGTCAATCACGAAATGCAACTGCGAGCGTCATGGTATTAACGCATTAATTTTGTTTCAGTTTTGTTTGGCTTTCTTCTTGCCTCTTAATCTTAAACTAATTTTAACATGTTTCTTTATTATTTTTCGTTTTCAAAATATATCACAATAAACACAAAATATAGAGTGCAGCCTTCGGCCGCCTATGGCGGTTAAATACGGTCTCCAAATAAAAAAAACAATTGAAGTGTTTCTGTAACTAAATGCTGCCGAATCGAAAAGACCGACTCCCGAATACATTTTATCCGAAGAATGTTATCGATTTGATGTTCGAGTGATAGCGTTGCTATTATTTTGGATAAAAACGAATTTTTATTTCCGAACACTCATCAGGTTTTGGTCGGCGAAGCACAACGTTCTGCCAGATCGATGATCTCCGATTGCTAAATTTGAACCTGCTATAATGTTCCGCAACGTTTTCTCGCCGACCAAATTAATCGACCATGGACAACGTTCCAGCGTAGATTAACGACAATCCGCCGGTCAGATGATAACCGTCCTGTTCCCATGCGTGATACCGTCGAGACGTGGGTTCAGCTGGGTGCATGCACAACGGGAGGCTTCCCAGCAGCGCCAGCGGTGCGGCCGGCCGGCGTGGCAGCTCCTTTTTGCTGCGTTTGCTATATGTGCCTACTGCAGAAAAGGCCAAGAAACGCATAAAACCGAGATCCCGTTTTGCTATTAAAACAAGCTTCTTTAAAGCGCAAAAACAAGCAAGCTCACCGACCTATCACTCAACTGGAGCGATTTGAATAAATCATCAACCGGGCCCTCTGCCCACCGCGTGTCGGGACGGGGACTGATTGCTGTGACATGATAGCAATTTTCTACGGTCGCACCCCTGTTCAGAGGAAATTGAGTCACGCTAAAATGGCCAATTTTGCGCTTTTTGTTCCACTTGCCATCGACGAGATGGTAAAACAAATACGGTATGTGATGCGATTTTGGTTCCCATCGGTTTTATTCGCATTGCAGCTGGAAATCAGTGACGTTACTGTTGAACATACTTCCATTTCAATCATTACATTGAAAGTCAATATCCATAAAAATTGCATTTATTTCGTTACGGTTTGTTTTAGTTCTTAGATTGAATAAAACAATTATTATAGAGTGAGTTTTCAAAAGATACTGAATTAAGAATGAAAACAAACCGAGTGAAAGTTATCTTCTGCAGGAGCAGCATTGGAAAATAAACTTTCACTCGGTTTGCTTGAACTTTGCAATTAGCCAGCTGCTCTTCACGCAATAATATAAAAAAATAATAGTAGATATCGTGCATCCTAACAAGCTAGTACACAAACGCAATGAAACTTATTTTGTTATTGTGCCTTCTACCGTAAGATTGGAGTGATTGGGCATCAACTGGCGAATCGAATATGGGCACTTCTCCAGTGGTTATATAGATTGTGATAAGAAGAACCAATGTTGAATGATTGCTCTCGTAAAATATTTAGAGCTTGGTTTATACTAGTATCAGCTAGATGGAAAGGAAGAGACAATAATGTACGGTATTTTATTACACAAACTGAACGTTGAAGCGTTGTAGCGTATACGTTTCGAGAGTCAAATCAATTTGAAGCTTCCCTCCCCAAGCTAGGTATTATGAATTTGAAAGCCCCGAGTTTGAAAGGGAAATTGATCCAAATTATCCAGCCATCAATCGCTTTTTGCCACATACTGGATTAATAATGTCACCTGTTCCCAGCTTGTTATAAAAAGCAGAACAAGAGGATAATCAAACAGACACGGTAAAATGGTTCGAATTACGTTGCTTTATTTCTTTCTCATCTTCCGCTGGTCAGTGGCTGTAAATGTGGATCTGTTGGTCGATTTTCTTAAAATAAAACAATCTAAGATAGTGTTATTTTTCTTATGTGATCTTAGAAAATGTAAGCAATTTAAATTCATCACTTGTTGCTTCAGAGTTTTGCAATATTTTCTGATTGTAGCCCAGGAACTGCACTTTGCGATGAACGAAAAAAAGGTTTTCAACCGAATTGTGGACATCAGTGGAGGACTCTATACAATGCCCCCGGATATCTTACCGTCCTCCAGCTATGGAAGAACATTGTGCGTATTTGACTATAGCTGTGAACGTTCAGGGTTGGTGTTGGGAAATGTTAGTTTATGACTTATTAGTAGCAAAGCAGGTGTTGCATAGAATTTATTTAAAGTTTTCAGATTTTCACTTCTTCAACACAACCTATAGTTGGTTGATGTTTGCTAACGGAGGTTCAAATGTTGATGTTAGCAAAATATTGTGGGAATTGAAATCCATTCAACTTAACTCGGATCTTACGACAATCGAAAGCGTTGTTGGTTCAAACGAGTCCGATGGTCGCTATACACTGATAGATGTCTATGCCAAAGGGCGTCATCTGTGTAAAGATATCTATCAGCATAAGTATGCTGAATGGGATAGTCAGAACGGAATTACCCAGCAACCGGACTATAGTCGATATCATGTGAGGGGCAATTTTGACGGAATTCAACTGCGTGGAATTACCGTGGTAATAATAATTGTTGACATTCAGGAATACAGTAAGTGCGACTAACTCTGCGCAAAATTCTTAATTCTGCGCTTCGCATGTTTTCATTACAAATTTTAACATTCTAAAATTAATAACAACATTGTACATATATTTTCGTAAATATGTTCATTAAGAAAAAAAAATTGCTGGTATTTGGTAGTTTTTACTGAAATTTGGGGACCGCAGAATTGGGAATATTGTGCAGAATTAAGCACACTTACGGTAATTATGTTTAGAAATGTTCAACGAACAATGAAGAGCTAGATTTAAGAGATAATATTTTCAATTATAATTAAATTCTCCCTAGATTGATCGAGATAATATTACTTCGGACGACGTTGATAGAATCCTTTCGGTACCGGGTAGTGAACAGGGGATAGTTGGGTTCGTAAAGTATCACTATTCGTTGCTTTCGATTTTACGAGACTATCATAACTTCAGGTTAGTGAAACTACATTTAATCAGTGATGGTAAAAACTCAAAATCTCACAACTCATAAAAAATCAAAATCAACTGTAAATAATGTCAGCTTGATCCTATGCAGAAAAAAATCACGCATGAGTTTTTCTGTTTTCATAGCAAGAAGGACAAAACTCACACATATTGATTCCCGCTTGATCACATTCTGCTTTGCTTCAACTGCTACCCGGAGCTATGCACATATACATACAAATTCCTTGTTGAACAGCACAGGCATTCTACGGCACAGTCATAGGCGATACGTAGCTGTGAGTGAGCGTGAGGGAATGAATCTCTAAATAAATCGCAAAGTCAAACTAAAACGCACATTTAAATTACATGTTTATCTAATTCTTATTAGGCTTGTTACTTTCTAGTTAAGAAAATATCGATTCCCGCGAAGTAAAATCGTAAATTTCGCCAATGTTTGCCATCTTAATTCATGATTGTGTGCTGCGTTTTTCGCTGCTGATATTTTCTCTGACGGTAAATTTTCCTTTACTCTCTAGTTCGTTGTATGAAATGCCAGCTGTGGAAGAACGAAACAAAATGCTAACAGCTGAATTTGGTTCACATCGCATAGCAACAGACATCGCGTATAATAGCGAGATAAATTCATATGTGAGTTTCGCGCTTGTGATCAAGGTTGAAATGTCATGTGCTTAAAATCTCATTGAGTTTTTTGCTGCTATGAATTTTTCAACACTGCATTTAATTATACAACACTTTGAAGCCCACAGGATGCAGAAGAAGAGGCGTTAGCAAGTTTTAAAGTTTTCATTCTAGCGGATTACTAGGAGTAATGCCTAATGATTCACGAAAAATACTTAAATCAAAGTTTAATTTGTGTCCAACAGATTAAAATGTGAAATAGTCAATTCCATTTTCTACGATTTGCTGCTTTAACCAGAGGGCAAGTTCCAAAAACAAAAACTTTGATATTTCGATTCGCATGTTTTAACCAATGGACGGGAACGCCACGTAAAAAGTATTGGCTCGGCCGATGGATTTTCCCGTTGTAAGTTAATACTTGGAAATGTCGATCATATCTGGCTTTAGTTTTCAGAAGGTCGCATAATCAACCCTTTTGCATGCATTATGCGACCTTCTGAAAACTAAAGCCAGATACGTGCGTGACGACAACCAGGGTACCCCTCGAATAAGCAAGTATTTTATAACTGGCCTTCCCTTCCTTTCATTAGGAAGCGCCACTTTGAAGAATACGGAGAATTTCTCAAACAACACTAAATGATAACGGGTGGCAACTAAAATTTTGAAATTTTTTTCTCAAGCTGTCAAAAAAAGACAAAGATACATGATGAAGATCTGATTTACCGACATTAAAGATACATTATCCATTGTTGAAAAAAAATTAGAGTATTTTGAAAACGGTCCGTAATCGGCAGTTCGGCGAAGCTTTCATTTGACGTCGAAACAGGAGCGTTGTACGGCCATCTTGTCAATTTTGCGAATACATCTCTTGATTCTACCAATCAACTGACCTTCGATTGGGTACACTGAGACAGATTTTTCGGGTCGTGGTTTCTGGTTAAAACTGGAATCGAATGGGTATTCAGAAACGATTGTGCTTTTTTGGCGTAATGCGATGATGCTCTATCCCGCCGAAACACGTATTGTTCATCTGCATGATGTTTTTGTAGAAACGATGCCCTTCTGCGTCCATAATTTAGGCTGGTCTGCCACCACCTTGCTTGCGAATAGTTGTTAGGCATCTTAGGATATGGTAAGCAGTCGAAGCTGCAACATATTTGTTTCGCAGAAATGTACAACGCGCTCCCGAAATGATCCTTGTTTCGACGCCATTTTTAGCAAAACTGGGCAAGCATAAACAAAACAAAAAATATTAACAAAAAGAGGAGAGAGAGAGAGCTAACACATACATACTCTCATTTCTCTCTGAGCTCGTTTGTTGTTGAGCACAAGGGCCGCGAAAAAATTCTAAAATTTTAGTTGCCACCCGTTATGACTGTTAATGACTTGTTAATGAGTTCATAGTTCGGTCCCCGCCGATAATAATATGCTGATGATGTACAAAACGCTAATCAGACTTGTAGTCCTTTACGAACTTAAGACTGCACTTCCCGTGTTTGAACGACGTATATTTTTAGCGGAGTACAAATGGAAAGCGGAAAGTGGCGTACTCATACTCGTATTGGTATTTCTCCAAACACCAATCGTACACCTGGCGGATTTCGGAAGACTGTGGTGGGTGAAATCCGTTTTCTTCACGTACTCCACCGCACAGTGGGACCATTCTGAAAAAAGACGGTCAAAAGTATTTCCTCGCCTTTCTTGACGTTTTTGAGCTTAGGTGTCTTCGGGGAAGTTACTTAAAATACTCTTTTGTATCTTTTGACTTTTTCTTACAATTCAATATTAAGGGAATAACACACTTGAAAAAAATAACTTTTTGTAGGAGCTAGATAGCAAGATCATGTGTTCAGCAAAATTATACAACTGTAAATTTTATCAAACTTTGCCGAAGATACTAGGTATCTACGTTGTATGGTTTGCGAGATATAATTGGCTTTCTGTTGTGATCCCTAAAAATCAGTTTATCAACCTTTTTGCACACAAAACCTTATCTAACTGGTTTGACACGTTCTACAAATTTTTTGATATCATGAAAATACATAACTTTCTAGAAGGTTTAAATATCGTATGTTGCTTTATTTGCCTTACAAACTTCTTTCGTAAATAAGCACCTACTGGCAGCTACAGTCAACACCGCTTGAACAGCTATAGAATATAGTAGAAGTATGCCAAAAAACCTCGGCAGGGTCTGCTCGGGCAAATTAGATTTTTCACTAATTATTTTGATCATTTGAGTTATGTATTTACTTTTGAGTTTACTAGATTTATTCAAAATAAAATTGCACCGAGATTTCAGTTTGTTTGGATATCAAATTTTTTTTTTTGCACAGTATAGATGGTCATTGATCAGGTTTTACCCGAAACCTCAATTTTCCAAGAATTCCAGGACAACTCTTCTGAAACAGATAGCGAAAGAGACGCAAAGAAAATCTAATGAAATCACTACAAACATACTAAAATATTAAAACGCAACATACGATATTTATATCTTCTAGAAAGTTATGTATTTCGATGATATCAAAAAGTTTGTAGAATAGGTATGTCAAACCACTTAGATAAGGTTTTGTGTGCAAAAAGGTCATCAAACTAATTTTAAGGGATCACAAGACATCTCGCAAACCATACTACGTAGATATCTAGTATCTTCGGCAAAGTATGATAAAATTTATAGTTCTACAATTTTCCTGAACTCATGAACTTACTATCTAGTTCCTACAAAAAGTTAATTTTTTCTAGTGTTATATCCCCTTAATGTCGAATTGTAAGAAAAAGTGAAAAGATGCAGGGCACTATTTAAAGTAACTTTCCGTCAGACACCTAAGCTCGAAAACGTCAGGAAAGGCGAGAAAATAGTTTTGACCGTCTTTTTTCAGGATGGTCCCACTGTGCCCACCGGTTCCTTAATAGAGGTGCCCAACGTGCATAGATATAGATAGCTCGACCTGGTTGAAACCGACTTGCGAATGTCGAAACGCGAAACGGATTGGCGACGAGTAGCCCAGTATCGAGTATCAGTGGAGAGAAATTCTTGATGCAGCAAGAGCCACCTCGGCATTATGTTGTTAGAAGTAAAAGCTATCACCCTTTTCAGTCTATGTTAGTATCTAACGCTAAAGAACCGAACCAACATTTGCAAATGAGCGAATCTGATCCGATTTTGATTTATTTTTTATCTTTTCGGTCGTTCATGAACCGAAAACGATTGCAATTTGCAATCATCATTTGATTCAGTTTCGGTTTTTGATGGTAAAAGTGTCAATACCATTGATTTAAAGTTGAACGATAAGTAAGCGTTCCCGTTGCTAACGTTTTGTCTCAATAGGTTTTGAACGAATCACTGCTTTTTCATATTCCCTTTGAGTTATTTTCTTTCAAAAGACTTTTTTCATCTTTAAACAATTGTTTTATTCACAGTGTAGTGTTGCAAAACCCACACTCATATCGTCTAATTTGCTCATATACGCGTACTCATTCTAACAAACACGCCGGTATAAGCATACCTTTCAGACTCTCCATCTTATTTATACATGCACTGCGACGAGTTTTTGCGAGTGTGTATTTAGTTAACAGCTACAATCGTCGGTCTCGTTCGTCCTTACATTAATAGAATCGAGAGTGAAGATGAAGAAGAAAAGAAAAAACGATGCAAAATCCAAATCAGCCAAATAATTAGAGAATCGAATTAGGCCATTACATTTTTTTAATCACGCAAAATAAAATTAAGATTTTTAGGAATTTTTACTTGAAGTTTAATCGTGAAACCCGAATCTATTCTAGCTTTTTTATATACGTTATCATTTTCCATGCCAAAATTTTTTGCCGATTTTCGGAAATTACATTATTAGTACTTCCTCTTTTGTTTCGTGCTAGAAGCATTAACACTCCGTAAACTCTTTTTTCGAACTCTTTAGGCTGTAAAACCCACAAATAATAGATTTTATTCAAAAAATTGTTACTCAAGCTTAACAATTTTTTTTGCCCCCCGATTTTTAGAGCCAACTTTGAAGGCCGGGGGACAAAAACTTTAAAAATAATTTGCAATGGTCTTACTAGGGAGTAAATATCCTTCACAAAAACACATTTACTCCCTAGTATCAAAAATATAAAATCGAAAAAATATCAAAAATATCATAAATTATAAAAAGATGAGAATCGAATTAGTTTTAATAAAACTTATCCGAAATTTGCGATTACCGAAAGGAGTTTCATAAAACATGTAGGAAATGGCGATTCGATCAAAATAGTAAATTGAAAAAAACTAAGCCCTTTCCATGATCAATCTTATTGAAAACCAGTTGGCTATACTCTTCGCGTCAATTTATATGTGAATTAATGCATATTTATTAGCTTTATTAATCATTATAAACGGTAGGCAATCTCCCTGGACTGATCGATTTCACCCGAATCGATGGCTCAATTCCAAAATATTGTAGATTACTTTCAGTTACATTGTTCAGTTTAATTATCATGGTTTTATCAATCAATATCTACTGGTGAATAACCAGCTGGTTAAAACCACATTAAAATTAAAATAAAAAATAACAAAAATTAAAATCTGAGGATAATATCGGTAGCTACTTATACATAAATAATTGAGTTTGACAAGCCTTTTCATAAATCGATAAGAAACACATAGTCTTAAAAATTTGAAAGAAGACATCTTCATCTACTCCAATGATAGCCCATTTTTTACTCGCAGTTTCTCGCAACCAACAAAAGACATTTACAGATTAAAACTGTGTTCGTTTTTGGAATTTAACAATTCGCAAAACATCATTCGGTGAAAACTTTTTGATAACGGCTTTTTCGTTCGACGAATAAATCTAACTAAGGGGAGGCCCTACTCTGGAAAGCCACAAAAATCGAACTTATACGTTCAGAAATGTCATGATAAAAGGATTTTTTGTTGTCTGATCTCGTTGATTCTCTGAATCTAATGGTTCGATTTGGCTGAAATTTTTGCCAGCATGTAAAAATGATTTTGTTTTGTTAGATTATAGTCACTTCAACAGCTTAGATGATTCGTGACTCCTGCGGGCTTGAAATTTGAACCCGGGTCCTCAGTGTGAGAGGCGTGAATGCTAACCACTACACCGGGGTTTTTTTATATCTCAATTTTATAATTCTTTATGAGCTCTAAATTGGCGACTTTTAATTACCTTTCTTTTGGAAAAATTGTCGCCATTTTAATAATTTTTCGAATTTTTAAATACCGCTATGTAACCATTTATGTATTGATGTATGTTTCTTCGTTCTTCAAATATACCCTAACCAATAACCCAAATACCCCAAAACTTAACTTTAATTCCACCATCCGATAAAAAATTACAGAAATCTATTATTGATCCTTCCAGAGGATGTTTCTCCCTTAACTTGTTCAATTACATAAATTTCCTTTCATTGTTTGATTTTCAAGATTGACAGCATAATAGCGGTGACAGCGGTTTCATATAACTGCTATCTTTCTGTGAAACTAGAGATCACTGAGTCTTGCGACTTCCGGAGTACCTCAGGTGTGCCCCAGGGCAGCAACGTCTCACCCTTGCTATTTTCGCTGTATTAAAATGATGTCTGCATGATACTCCCACCAGGATGCAGAATCGTGTATGCTGATAACCTCAAAATCTACCTTGTAGTTCACTCAGTCGCTGATTGTATCGAATTACCCAAGCTAATCGATATGCTACTTGGTTGGTGTGTATGCAATCGGCTCAGTATCAGCGCCTCCAACCCAAGTAACATTTTGGGTTTTATTACACTCTTATGATGGCATTTAGGACCTAACTTAGTCATGAAGACCGCCATAAGAGTACAATAAAACTTACATTACTGCTTGAGTAGTGTTCTGTAATCAGCTACAGCCGAAAGAAGGCTCCAATCCAATACAGTTATTCTATAAACGGTCAGAATATTGAACGAGTAACAGCCGTCAAGGAGCTTGGTATTCTTTTGAGCTTACATTCCAGGACCACTACAGTAGCATCATTTCCAAAGGAAACAACAATCTGGGATTCGCAATGAGAATTGCAAAAGAGTTTCGTGATCTATACTGCCTGAGAGCTTTGCATTACGCACCTGTATGCTCATCACTGGAGACGGCAGCCCTTACACTGAACAATTGACGCTCCTTGGATTGTGGCAAAGATCAATATGAACGCACCCTCGAGAGTTCTTCGCTCTACTGAGTTCCTCAGAAATCCATTTCATCGGACATTATATGGTCAAAATGAACCTGTATCGCTATGTGTGCAGTTTTTAACTATGTGTTCTACCTGTTGATTTTAATATCAGCTGTGAAACGTTCATAATCCGTTTATATAATCGTAGATCATTTTACTTTGTTAGTTAGTAGTGTTTACTATTTTATTTCATGTAAATCTTGTTGTCAGATGAACCAAAGCAGAAATAAACAAAAAGAAATAAATTGTTAAATAACTGTAACATCAAACAATGTTATGATGCCTAAAATTCTAACTTTATTTTCAATTCAGAATAAAATTTCGCGTCGCCAGAGGATGGGCTGGTCGACTAAAAACCGGCTATCGACTCGGTTTGCTTGGAATCCTTGCCCGCAATGAAGCAGATGTCGCGGCAACGGCCATTTTTCAAAGAATCAACCGGCATGCGGAGTTTGACGCTATACACCAAAGCTGGGAATTTTCGTATGTCACGTTCAATACTGTTTTTACTGTTGAAATTTTACTAACCGATTTCTTTTAATTTTAGAGCAGGTTTCATTTATCGCATAACACCACAACTTAGTGCATCTGGCGGCGGTAACTTTTTTACTCCTTTCGATAATAACGTTTGGATTGCATCAGTTGTGACGTTACTGATTGTGATTATTGTGTTGAAAGCAGTTAGTGCCATAACTTATAGAATTTCAAAAAATGCACCAAATATTTCAATTGTAACCTACTTCGTTGACGTCGTTGCATCCGTGGCTCAGCAGGGCATCTCGAGTCAAGTATCTCTTAGATTACCGATTAGAATCATTATATTCTCACTTCTCTTCTTGAATCTGGTGCTATACAATTATTACACATCATCGGTGGTTGGAGGATTGTTGAGTTCCCCCGGAAAAGGTCCACAAACAATTGAGGAAATGATTGAAAGCCCACTTACGTTGTCTTTTCTAGACATTGGCTACCATAAGATCTTGTTTCGCGTGAGTGTGATTTTGCCGTTCATAACACAGCTTCATAAATCATTGCTGCTAACCTGTTTGTTTACAGGAAACCAAGGTACCGATAATCCGTGAGCTGTACCAAAAGAAGGTATCACTTTCACTGTGGCATTAATTAGCAAATTAAAGTTTTACAGCTTTTCATTTGATTTCTTGCGTGTATCGCCACCATTGCTGCTAACCATCAACAACGCCTCAAACCACCGAACTCCGGAACCAGTTGCAACCGTCGAGAGAAGGTCTGAACACTATTCCGGTATACACCGACGTGACGACGGCTGTACCGTTTCTGAAGAAGGGAGGTTACGCATTTCATTGCGAAATGACCGAAGCGTTCGAGACTATTGCGGATCAGTTTGATGGAAATGAGATTTGTGAGCTGCGTACGGTAATTATGTAGATTTAGTGATTAAAGTTATATTGAGATCTAACCGGATTTTTACTGCAATTTTTCTACCGAGAAGGCGAAAGGTTTGTTCGAAGATTTAAGTTTGATGAGTTTCGTGCTGCCAAAGAGAAGCATGTATACCGAACTTTTCAAAATAACGTAAGAAGACCATTAACTAACCCACATTGCAATTGATAAGTGCGTACTCTTCGTTTCAGTATGATGCGTGCACAAGAATTTGGTCTGGTGAAGCGAAACCTTAAAATACATCGAATTGAGAAGCCGATTTGTCAATCCGGGAGTCGCGTTCATCCGGTAGAATTGTCCGGGGTGTCGTTGGCATTTGCTGTTTTACTAGGTGAGAACCGGGGATAGTTATAGGATTATGTTTCACTGAGGATTTCATTTTAGGAGGTATAATTGTGGCAACTATTATCGTTATCATTGAAAAACTATTTTGGAAACGGGCTGCTAAACAACTAATTCGATTTTATATAGACTAAGGACAGTAGCCAATTACAATTTTATAATAGTACAATTACAAAAACATTTGAAATATTTTTACTACCAACACATGTTTGTTATGATGTTTGCAAAATGACACGAACTTAGAAGATTGGTTCACTGAAATAGATTTAAATGAAAAAATAGATCAAACTGTGTTAGTTGACGAAAAGGATAAAAAATATTGTTAAACATATTAGGGGCCATCCATATACCACGTGGACAGCTTAGAGGGGGGTGGGGGTACGTGAATGTCCACGCTTGTCCACGGAAGGGGGGGAGGGGGTATAGAAAATGTCCACGTGGACAAGCAACATTTTTTGCAATAAATAGAACTTTCATTTGTGCCTTTTGAATTAATTAAAATTAGGTCACGACGTGTATTGTATTTTGCCTTACAATCAAATGCAGCTCGCCATGAAAAAGAAAATCCATTGATAACGTATTTGAAAAATAACTCGTCTTCCTAAAATTTCACGAACCACAACGGAGAGGTCTCATGATGTGTTAAAGTCAGCGACCAAGCTAAGGAACTCAGGTTGAACAGGGGTTGAAGCAGATGAATCTTCAAGTAAAGATCAAGCTGGAACAGGCTTTCCTGTAGTCCATCATTTATTTGCAGTGGACAAGATCAGCATGGATAGAAGAACTAGATCTAGATAACATACCTAGTTTAGTTTGCTTTTACGTAAGCTTTTTTCTTAATTTTTTATATTACAGAATAACGCAAATGAAAACAGAATTGAGCACAGAATTTCACATAAAAAAAAAATGTCCACGTGGACAAACCATGGAGGGGGGTGGGGGTTGAGTCGATGTCCACGCTTGTCCACGGAGGGGGAGGGGGGTGTTGAAAATTGGCATTTTTGTGTCCACGTGGTATCTGAATGGCCCCTTAACCCATTTCCTCCCAGCGTTGCGAAAACGCAACGCACTTTCATTCGATTCTAGAGAAGGCCCGGTTTAAGATAACAACTTGGACCCTGAGAAACAAAGAAAGATTGGAAAAAATCTAATCGACCTGTTTTTGCTCAAAGGTCAGATGTTACATGTAACATAATTACAGCTGTGACAAAGCAACATGTTTTGCTATTTTTCAGACAGTTAAGAAAAAATGCTCATAAAACTCGATTTTACCTCTATTAACGCCTGACCTATCAATCAGTGTTAGTAAGAATCGGTTGCTGGCCAAAAAAAACTTTGTTTCATAATTTTGATTATTTTTGTAATTTTAAGATAGGTTTGAAGCTTTGCGTTGCGAAAACGCAACGCTAGGAAGTAACGGTATTCAAAATTTGCAACGGGAACGTTTGTTTTCGTTCGTTCGCTGCGGTGTTTCATTTCATGTCGTTGCTTTTCAGTAAACAAATGAATGTAAATCTGATCTTTCGCTTATTTAAAATAACCCGGAAACATTATAAAAGTTTACATAACATAGAATTCGCAGTTTCAAACACTGATGGCAGATGGAGAAGCCGTTGTGATAAGAGCGTAATAAAATTGTTAAAGTACCTTTGCCTCCGGAATATCTGGAGGAATTGAGTGATGGCAACGACAGTTTCAGGGACCCAAATTTAATGTTACAACCTTTCCGGAACGTGTTGCTGGCATTTAATTGTCTGCGATGACATGCATTTAGCATGCAAACTGCATACTATGCGTCTAGTGCAAAGTTGGTCTCCAACCCAAATGTTTCGATATCTATCATAAAACATAGCATGTAATACTCTAAGTCGTTCATTTAATCTTTATTAATACTCAAAATCACGAAAAAAATCACAAATTTGATTTAACGGCATGACAGTATGAAGCATTTATATGCATAATAATGAAGGTATGCAAAAACGGTATACCCTTAACGCCCAGCGTTGCGTTTTCGCAACGTAGCGTTGCGGGACACAGGGTCAAAATTAAAAATACATGTCTGCGGCTTTTTCTTAGTTGACCTAAAACATAATTTTCCTGAAAGTTTCAAATTTCTATCCCTGCTGGAAAAAGTGTGGGGCTTAATGGGTTAATGTCACTAAAACAGTGTTTATTGCAAAAAATAGTAAATAGTAAAATAGTGCAACGAAATAGTAAAACCTGTTAGCCTCTAACTGCTCAGCGGTTGGGGAAGGGAAATGCAGATGGGAAATAGGGTGTGTGTCTCGGGGCTAAATTAATACAAGCACGTAACTTCACTCGTACACAGCAGATGCCGAAATAAACCATTAATCATGGGTGTTAATCTTACCAGAGGGAAAATGTAACCACTTGACCTGATGCTGTCGAGGACCAACCAGATAACCAATCAAAATTGCGAATGAAAACTCAACGACGAGGACTAACCACTCCTTTTTGAGTTCGGAAAGACGAATAGCAAACCGGATGTAAAATTGTGGATAATGTTGCTTTTTGTGGCAAAGACTGGTTTAACAATTTACGGTACCGTTTTATTCTTTCCCTGGGCCCTATAATTCTTATTCTACTGTACTTGCGCTTTTGACTTTGCTGGTGTACCACTAAGTTGGTTTCTGTTTTACACGATGCTCCTCTCCATTCGGCGATGATTCCACCGACGTGCTAGGCCTGTCCAGGCCCCCGAATGGTTCTCGAAGCTGGCTTCAATAGCCCGTGGACGCACGGGTCGATCTCCCTGGTCGCGGGTGGTGTGAATAACGTCGAACGGCGCCGATGGTAGACGTAACCGGCCCTTGCCGCCACTGACGATCAATACGGAGGCGATTAACCGCTGCACTCCGTCGAACTGTGGAATAGAACCGAGAACAAAAAGGCCCTCTAGGCCCTGTCGGAGGGTATCAGATACAGTATCTCATTAACCATAAACTTAGGTTTATGTACACCAGCAACAACTTTCACATTTTTAAACTTAATTTACCTTTTGTTTCTATGATTTGGGTTCACTTTAGTTTCCCTTTTGTGGGTGTTATCTCGTAGAACTACAATTAAAATTATTCTTGACAATTAGCTATTCTTGTACACCACACTTAGCTCTATTCTTTTACAATGGACAATTACCTATTCCACTTTAAACTAAACACTTTCTCGTTGCACAATTAAACAACAATACAACAACTCACAATAAATTTAAAAAAACTTTTATTACGACTCACCGCGCGCACCTCTAACTTCGTTAGATTTTCGAGATCGAATTAAGTTTGAATATTTGCGTTGAGCCTTTTAAAGCTTCTCTATGTTTGTAATCGGGCTTTCAAAAGCTTTCCGATTTCAAACAATAGGCCGTTTTTGGTAACAATTCCCTCGGCAGTATCCCCCTGTGGTATTGAATGCCTTAGTTGTATTTTCGATACCTCTGAACACGGCTATGTATGAGTGATCCGTCCGCCCGCAGGCTTGGATGGTTATCACCCATACTGTTGCGAGTATTCGTGGTTGTATTAATGAAGCTACCCACCGTGAGTTACCGTTCCGTCCGCAGACATGGAATGTTATAACCCATACGATGCTTGTGTTCCATTTGGTCGAGCCGTCCCGTCTGAGTTACCGATCCGTCTATAAGACGTGGAACGCTATAACCCACACAGATGACAGCTCGCCCAGCGATGGGTACTCGCTATCCACATCGGAGCAAACTTTCCTCTCGGAATCATCTCTCCGTCCGCAGACTTGGAGAGCTATCACTCCAACTGTCGACAGTTTGCTCGGGGGTGGACTTAGGAAGGGGCGTTTTCGAGCAGTTTGAAATAGCATACTAAATTGGCGGAGACAATACAAAAACTTGTAACCATCGGTTACAATGCCCCATCGACCCCTCCTCTCTCTCTAGACTTTTAATATTTGACAAATTCTCACCTCTTTATCTCAGACAGTGTTTACTGGTAATTAGTTTATTTTCATAAATTCAATTCCAGTACTATCTGGTTACGGACTTTGTGACCCTCGTTCTATCTTTCTACTTATCTGCAATCTGCATGGAAGTCTAAAGAGAACTCAGAGATCTCATTTCACTACTACACCTACGTGTGGAGAATTGTCAAAAATTTTCATCTGAGTTTCATTTGCACGTTTTTCTACGGAACTAGTGATAATCGCTTGATTTCTCGTGTTTTTTTTTTTCTCTACAAAAATATACCGAAATTTCGCGAAATATTCTGCGGTTTATCAAGACGGCGTCTTCGATTGTGTCGTTAAAAGGAATTTCTCCTGGAGCGCTCAAAGTCGCAGAATTTCTCCCTACATTAATCGGTGTTGAATTGCTTCTTCGTTCGCGTGGGTTTCTGCTGATCAGGAAAATTTCATTTGAAGGAGACGATCGGAAGTGTCTACGGTAAACCAAGGCTATGAAAAAGCATCAATTATCAAAAGTGTTAGCGGGATCCTCATGTGTACTCTCTTACGGTCAGTGTTTTTGCAGAGACGTCCGCAGTATCAGTTTTCTATTTCACTGCCACCAGTTTTGAAGGCTAGAAGAATGTCGCTGTTTATCATTCGGGCTTCAGATCGGCTACAGAAAATACCCCAATGGGTTTCCCTGCTTCGTCGGCCAGTTCATACGAACTTGTACCGACTCTTGCTAGAACCGTGCACGGAAGATACAGGGCATCCAGCTTGGAGTTGTATCCCTCGGCGGCCGACGACTGACGGAAATTTCTTTTGAAGACCCGCTGACCGACACTGTAGACCGGTGCAACGTTCTTCGATCGTAAATGGTAGGTATTTATAACTTTTTCATGCGCTTTTCTTAAATTTTTCTGTACTATGGAATAAATAGTTTTATCGATTTCCCTTTTCCTTTCCATTCTTTCCTCTTCAGACAAATCTCTCTCGTCCCTATCCATTCGGTGTTCTTCTGCTTTACTTATGATTTCGTGTCCGAACAGAATCCGATAGGGGGAGAATCCACTTGCACTATGTGGAGAATTATTTAAACAATATTCTATTTCAGAAATGCGACTATCCCATTCTTTTTGGTTTATTTTTACATAGGATTGAATACAAGAATTTATGGTGCGGTTCAACCTTTCAACTGGGTTGGCCTGGCTGTGATGCCGGGAAGTGGCCCAGTGTTGAACCCCATATTTTGAAAGAAGTGCTTTGAATTCTTTGGAAAGAAACGTTGTGGCATTATCCGAAATCAGAAATTCTGGTACCGAGTACCTTCTAAACCATGCCTCTTCTAATATTTTTACTACCTGTGGAGCTGCTATTCGTTTTACCGGTACTAGCAGACTCCACTTTGAGAACAGATCCATTATAACCAACAGGTGTGCGTTACCGTTCTTGCTTCTAGGGAGTGATTGAATATAATCTAGCGCAATAATTTGAAAGGGTTTAGTTGTAAGCCGTTGCTTTCCTGGTTCAGGTAGCTGTGCTCGGTTGCACGGCTTATTTTGTTTACATACAGTACATTTTCTTATATATTCTTTTACATCGTGGGCCATCTTCGGCCAGAAATATTTTTTTCTTACTTTTGCCAAGGTTTTCTCGGCTCCTAAATGAAGGCTATCATCGTGCTCTTCAACTAAAATTCTTTTTCTCATGACTTCGGGAATACACGTTTTCCATGAAAAGCGGTAATCCAAAATTTCATCAGGGGAGGAAACTAACTTTTTGAGAATATTTTTCTCTATTTTAAAATCTTTATATTTTTCGGGACAATTTTTAACTTTTTCTATCATTTCAGCATACCATCCGGATTTTACCTCACATTCTTCTACGGACCTGGACAACGCGTCCGCTACAATGTTATCAGAGCCTTTTCTGTGTATTATTTCCATGTCGTGGCGCTGGAGATCAATGCTCCACCGACATAAACGAGAAGAGGTTCGCCAGCTGCTTCGCATTATGTACGTTAAAGCAGAGGCATCGGTGTATACCGTAAACTTGGTGCCTTCCAGGTAACACCGGAATTTTTCTATCGACCTGAGAACGGCTAAGCCCTCCTTCTCAGTCGCAAAATACCTTTGTTGAGTGGATGTCAACTTTTGTGAATAAAAAGCGACAGGTTTCTCCACTCCATCGTGCGTTTGCGTTAACACGCCTGCTATTGCGCCATCGCTAGCATCGCAGTGGATCGCAAACGGAAGTTTAAAGTCTGGATTGGTTAATACCGGGGCACTTATAAGAAGATTTTTGATATTTATAAATGCGGCTTCGGCCTGGTCGTTCCAGTGGATCGACTTAGGTTTGTTCCGCAACAAGTTAGTTAACGGCTGTGTAATCTCACTATAGTTGGCCAGGAATCTCCTGTAGTAATTACACATACCCAAAAATCTTCGCAAAGCCCTCAGTGAGGTGGGCCGTTCGTAATTAACGATAGCCGAGACCCTATCGGGGTTTGGTCTTAGACCTCCTCGACTCAAGATGTACCCTAAATATGGGACTTCCGGTACACAGAAGCGGGATTTATTAATATTTATGGACAGATTAGCACCTTTTAATCTGGCTGCTACTTCTTCCAATAAAGCCAAATGTTCTTCAAACGTATCGCTGACAATTATAATGTCATCGAGATAAACGAATACGTTTGGTTCTAACTCTCCTCCTCCTAGCACACGGTCCATCAGCCGCGACAGCGTTGCCGGACTGTTAACCAATCCGAAGGGCATTCGGGTGAACTGATAGAGTCCACGGCCTAACACGGAAAATGCGGTGTATTTACGCGATCTGGGGTGCAAAGGAATTTGTAAGAAAGCTTTCGATAAATCGATAGTAGTTATAAATTCTGCCGCCCCTAGTCTACTTAATATTCTATCGGCATGGGGTAACGGATACGAATCTCGAATGGTTCGTTCGTTTAATTTTCTCGCGTCTAGGCACAGACGCACCGTGCCATCTGGCTTGTCGACAGGTACAAGACGCAATGCCCAATCGCTATAGGATTTTTCAATAATTTTTGCATGCAACATGTTATCTAATTCGGCGTTTATCTGTTCCTGCCTCGACGGAGACGTAGGAAACGGGTTAATTCGAGCCGGAGGTAGCTTTTTAGCCTCTTCTGTGAGCTCAATTCGATGACTAATTAATGTAGTGGTATCCAAATGTTCTCCTTCAGCTATTTTAAATTTTATTTTAACCATTTCCAGTTTGGCTTTCTGCTGTTCATTAAGACGAGACTCGGAATCATCGGTAGTCTCCCGCATATTTTCCTCGTCTTCTGCCTCTAAATTTTCTACACTAGTGTTAGCTATGGTGGGTTTAATTTTGAATGAATTCCAAAAATTCATTCCCAAAAGTATTCGCCTTTTCAGTGAAGGTACAATTAGTGTTTCGACAATTTTAGTCACGCCATTAAATGTGACCGGTAAGTAAACAGTTCCACAAACTTCTAATCTTTGTCCGTTGGCCGTTTTTAACGACACTTCTGACGGAAACAATTTCAATTTACATTTTTTTATAAAATTTTCTGATCCCATTCCTAGGATACTCAGGTGGGCTCCGCTATCTAGGAGACCCACTAGCACATTTCCGAAAATAGTGACTTCTACAAAAGGTCTATCGTCATTTTCTAAGTAGACGAGCATTTCATTTAATTCGTTTTGAGATGAATGGAGATAATCTTCAGGTTCTACTCTGTCCAATCCCAAAGATTGTAGAGCATCCACCTGTTCGTGTGTGTTGAGGGGCTTTACACACGCTCGACTGGTCTGCCCTCGGGGACAGTCTTCGGCGCGTTTTTTTCACAGTATGGACACGTGGCAGTGTCTACATTGTGAAAACCACACCTAGTGCAATATTTGTGTTTCGGTCTGCGGCAGTCACGAGCGTGGTGACCCTTCAGCCGACAGTTAAAACAATAACCTTCTCTAGGCGGTCGGTAAGTATCAAGCAATACATTGAGTCCTTCAGAGTCTGGTCGCTCCCTATCGTATTTTTCGTTTCTGCTATCGGTTTTTGTTTCTTCATCCGAACTACGAGACCGTGTTTTCGAGTTATAAAAATTACGCGTTTTTTGATAATCATCCGGTTTACGATTGTATTTCGGTTTTGCCCCGGTGTGAACCTCGTTCACTTGGGCCGTTTTTCCGCGAGGGACATTGTCGTTCGCCGATGCCTGGTATTTATACCAGTATGTTGCATCCAACCGTCTACCGAACCGTTTAAGATCTGCGAGATTGTCAATCTCGGTCGAAACCACGTGGCCTTTATAATCCGCGCGCATATTTCGGAACACGATGTCGAATTTTTTCCGTTCGGTTAAGGGTTTCGTGAGGGAGTTAAATCGAGTTTGCATATCCAGGTAATAATCCTGAAATCGTTCGCGAGGGCCTTGTTTTCGAGCAACCGCGCGTATTTCACACATATGATCGTGGTCTGGGCTTAGAAATTCGCGTTTAAGTTCCTCTTTAAGTTCTTCCCAGGAAGTGAAATCGCCGTTTTCCACTCCTGTCATGAACCACATTTTCGCGGGACCGGAAAATAAGTGTATAGCCGACCGAAACAGTTCCTTATTCGCCATTTTCTCTGATTTAGCATAGAATTCAACTTCTCTTATAAACTTCATCAACGATTGTCCGTTGTCCGCGCCATCGTATCGTAATCTCCAGTCTGATACTGGCCTACCTTGTCTCGACCGACGAGTATCTTTCTTCTCTTTTGTTCCGCGACGCGATTTATCCGATGACCACCCCGATTCCGAATCGGTTGATTCTCTAGCCGCACGTCGACGCGAATAACTACGATTTCTACGCGGGGAAACGTATCGTACTCTTTCTTTTGCCGAACTTTGCTTCCTACCACGACCTTCCAGGGACTCAACTCTTGACGTTAAATCTTCAATTGAATTAAAATGCAACATCTTTTGAGCCGCCCACATTTGCATTTGTGGTGGGCCAAACATCCACGGATATGCACCTGCTTGCATGTACGTTGAAAACATATTCTGATTGGGAATCCTATTCAAATTATTAACTGGGTTTTCTATCGATGTTAATTGTCTTCTCATGTGTCTTCCAGGTGTGACAAACGGAATCTCATCACCGTGGCTCGACGACGACGATCTTCGAGCACTATTTGGATCTAACGGATTGATTGCTAAATTCGCCATGGATTCATTAATTTGGTTTTCGATCTCTTGCTGACCTTCTACCGACAATATGGAAAAGAAATTGTTATACGCGCCGCGAATACACGTTTCTAGAGTATCAATATCTTTGAGATCTTCTTCGTTATCAGTAAAATCTGTGAGCCTTTTCACTCGTGCAAAACAATGTACAAGCCGCGTTTTCAATGCTGTACGTATGCCCTCATACTTCTTCTTACGGGAAAGAAACTCTTTAATTTGCTTCACTTTTTTGTCGATTATCGAAATTTCATCATCCACCGTAGTATTTAACCGATTAAAATCTAAATCCACACAACTATTCGTTTTATCTGCCTTTACCCTCTCTTTCAGCCTTCTAGTAACTGCCGATCGATTTTCTTCTACTGTGAACTCGATTCCTCTAATTTGAAGCTCGTATTCAATTTCATCTCTCTCCAAATGATGGACGAGTAGATTCTTATATTGAATATCAAATTCAATATCCATTTTTAAAACTTGGGAATTCGTTTGAAGGACGAACTAAATCTAATCAGGGACCTGATTTCTACCCTCTCCTTCCGGGGGTTTGAAAAATAGTTTCAAATCTGTGGGGTTTTGTATGTTGGGCGCCAATTTGTTAGCCTCTAACTGCTCAGCGGTTGGGGAAGGGAAATGCAGATGGGAAATAGGGTGTGTGTCTCGGGGCTAAATTAATACAAGCACGTAACTTCACTCGTACACAGCAGATGCCGAAATAAACCATTAATCATGGGTGTTAATCTTACCAGAGGGAAAATGTAACCACTTGACCTGATGCTGTCGAGGACCAACCAGATAACCAATCAAAATTGCGAATGAAAACTCAACGACGAGGACTAACCACTCCTTTTTGAGTTCGGAAAGACGAATAGCAAACCGGATGTAAAATTGTGGATAATGTTGCTTTTTGTGGCAAAGACTGGTTTAACAATTTACGGTACCGTTTTATTCTTTCCCTGGGCCCTATAATTCTTATTCTACTGTACTTGCGCTTTTGACTTTGCTGGTGTACCACTAAGTTGGTTTCTGTTTTACACGATGCTCCTCTCCATTCGGCGATGATTCCACCGACGTGCTAGGCCTGTCCAGGCCCCCGAATGGTTCTCGAAGCTGGCTTCAATAGCCCGTGGACGCACGGGTCGATCTCCCTGGTCGCGGGTGGTCTGAATAACGTCGAACGGCGCCGATGGTAGACGTAACCGGCCCTTGCCGCCACTGACGATCAATACGGAGGCGATTAACCGCTGCACTCCGTCGAACTGTGGAATAGAACCGAGAACAAAAAGGCCCTCTAGGCCCTGTCGGAGGGTATCAGATACAGTATCTCATTAACCATAAACTTAGGTTTATGTACACCAGCAACAACTTTCACATTTTTAAACTTAATTTACCTTTTGTTTCTATGATTTGGGTTCACTTTAGTTTCCCTTTTGTGGGTGTTATCTCGTAGAACTACAATTAAAATTATTCTTGACAATTAGCTATTCTTGTACACCACACTTAGCTCTATTCTTTTACAATGGACAATTACCTATTCCACTTTAAACTAAACACTTTCTCGTTGCACAATTAAACAACAATACAACAACTCACAATAAATTTAAAAAAACTTTTATTACGACTCACCGCGCGCACCTCTAACTTCGTTAGATTTTCGAGATCGAATTAAGTTTGAATATTTGCGTTGAGCCTTTTAAAGCTTCTCTATGTTTGTAATCGGGCTTTCAAAAGCTTTCCGATTTCAAACAATAGGCCGTTTTTGGTAACAATTCCCTCGGCAGTATCCCCCTGTGGTATTGAATGCCTTAGTTGTATTTTCGATACCTCTGAACACGGCTATGTATGAGTGATCCGTCCGCCCGCAGGCTTGGATGGTTATCACCCATACTGTTGCGAGTATTCGTGGTTGTATTAATGAAGCTACCCACCGTGAGTTACCGTTCCGTCCGCAGACATGGAATGTTATAACCCATACGATGCTTGTGTTCCATTTGGTCGAGCCGTCCCGTCTGAGTTACCGATCCGTCTATAAGACGTGGAACGCTATAACCCACACAGATGACAGCTCGCCCAGCGATGGGTACTCGCTATCCACATCGGAGCAAACTTTCCTCTCGGAATCATCTCTCCGTCCGCAGACTTGGAGAGCTATCACTCCAACTGTCGACAGTTTGCTCGGGGGTGGACTTAGGAAGGGGCGTTTTCGAGCAGTTTGAAATAGCATACTAAATTGGCGGAGACAATACAAAAACTTGTAACCATCGGTTACAAACCTGACGGCAGAAGCATAGTAATAAATTGCGTTATTCTCCAAATTCCGGCATTAAACTATTTTATTTAATCAGTCTTCTCCTGCGCAATGCAGCGATGCTCCTGGTCTGGTTTAGGAATCTGCTCTGATGTTAATTAAATGACTACATTCATTCAGTCCAGTCGGGTCTCACGCACGGAGCCTGCGCTTATCTTCAGACAGAGAAACGTTCTCGTTATCAGATGTGACGTTATACAGTCTAAAGTGTCTTCGCCTTCTAGTGGCTTCAGTCTTCTTCCATCTTCTACGGAACATACCCGCTTACACAAAGCACGGTTAAAGAGCGTTGGTTGTCAGTTTATTATCAAAATGTGTGCGGCACGATGACTTTTTCATAGACGACATATTTTTTCGTTTCTCTTTTTGTCTCCAAATCAGCTGCTCATCACAGTAATAGTTTGTCGCCCGGAGTCGGTCCGACCGGCTCGGAGTCGGTATTGGACGGAGTCCGACCGACTTCCTCCATGCACATGTAGTGGTTATTTTTTGGTAGTATTCGCGTTGACGGCATTAAACGATCTCTTGCACACTCATAGAAATGCCCGTATGTACGTGTGGGTGAAAATCTGCCAAAATGTTTCGATCTCGAAATCCCTATTCCGCTTCACCCCTACAGTAAACTTTTGGAGGTGGCAGCAGCTTACGTTCGTCAACGCGAATTGAATAATACGATAGCGCGGTTGCTTTTCGATAGCGTTGTGACTGCCAGTCATTTGACTGTTTTGCAGTCATTCGCTACTCCAAACGGTAAAGGCAACTTGATCGAAACGAAAATGTTAAAAAGGTTTAAAATGTTCAACTCTACCGTTCAAAACGGAGGCATGACTGAGCATGCTGCTAGGGTAGACGCACCAGTAGTAGTGGTAGTACCAGTAGTGGTGGAAACTTGAATTATTCCATTATTTTTGCAGATTTTGGTACAAGTTTGATAAGTATCGAACTACCAGTAACAGTATTATTTGATAAGTATCAAACTTGTACCAACATGTGCAAAAATAATGGAATAATTCGAGTTTCCACCACTACTGGTACTACCACCACTAATGGTGCGTCTACACTAGTGGCGTTATGCATGACGTTCGCATTCCACCACTAAATAGACGGTGTGAATTTGAATGCGCGGTGGTGTGACTGCGTTAGAAAAGAAGGATCGGTTGAATCCGTGACTGGATCATCTAAAACGTAAAAAAATATTGCGTTAATATAATAATAAATTTCCAGTTAATTACAAAATTTACACCTAAAATACTAGTGACTTTAAAAATAAAACAGTTTTGCGAAAGACGTGCTTGTATTCTTCAAAGGCATTCGACATACCACATTAGTCAAATACTTCGATAGAAAAAACAATGACCATTATGTACTATTTGCTCTACATTTACACACATAATCCGATTCAAAATAAGGAAAAGGAAAAACAAGTCTTTCCGTCACTAATTCGACACGATGGTGGTGTTCCGACGCTAGGCGCACACAATAATAAAATAAGAACATAAAAATAAACAAACGTAACGGTTCTTGGCGGGTGCTGCTGGCCCGGCAAACCGTAAAATTCTTTTATCCAAAGATCCGAACTGAATGGAAAATCATGCATTGACACGGGTTCAGGAACTAGCGCTGCGCCGGCCGAGCTGATCGGCGCACAGCGAAATGGCAACGTCTTACACTGCCAGGCGCGTCGAATTATTTCTCATTAAACATGCAATAACCCTGGTGATGAGCGCAGCAGCTAGGAAATCTGCCAGCCCAGCCTGGTTGGGTTTCTAAAACCAATAATTAGTGCGCGTATGATCCTGCCATGAAGTTGCCCCAGCCATCAGCCTGATCTGCTTTATCGTTCGCCGGCTGGAGATGGTACAGGTTGTAGTAACATTTAGTGACTTTCTTCCACTAGCTGTTGCCTGTTGTCCGAGGAGCAGACGGCAACATCTGTGTCCCATATGTCGATCAGATGCGCATAATAGGTCTACTGACTGACTCCATCTGGACATCCAGGAAGGGGCTAAACGTGGTCTGCTAATAGTAATAATATGCAATAAAATTACTGAAGTATAAGTAAAGCATAATCATAACGCGTACAGTTTAAGATCGGCGGCCGTTGATCGCGGGCTGTTTGCGCGAGGCTCAGCCTCCCGAGAACACGATGTCTGCGTAATGGATAATCAACGGTTTCCTGCTGTTTGAAGTCACAGGCATAGCCAACCGCTATGACTTCTGCAAATTGAGTCACTTTCTGCCTCATCCAACTGCCCTACTCTCTAGTGCTAGCGAGGATGATAAAAATATTACTTTATTTCAACTTTCAGAACCTCTATTCTAGATAGAGGAATGAAAAAATAATTTCGCCCACCAGCTATTTTTTAAATGTCTTTATTGAATATCCCAAGTTCCAACGAAGTTTGCTTTAGCTAGGTCCAACTAATTGTGAATCACGATGCATCGTCCGTTCGTTTCGTCGTACATCGGTTGATGGTGTGTTAACGGCAATAACAGTCCACAGTCAAGTTCAATAAAGTATGTATGTCGCAAGATGTAATGAAATAAGGCAGAAAGCACATAAACTAGTTAAAATTGAAAATATCTAAAAATATGCTTGTTAGCCAACGCATCGTTTTGCCATAATTTATCTAACGATGCTGAAGCAAACAAAAATCTTAAAAGCTATTGAAGTGAATATAGCGCAATTTGTAGAGCTTCTAACTAGAACTGTACGAAAACACGAGCAAATAGGGTTTTGGATGCAAATTCTGTCATAGCAAGGCAAATTCAATCATTATGAGGCTTGTTTGAACGAGTTTATATAAACAAATCATATGTTTCTACTGAATGTGAATAAAAATTTGCTTGTCATTTGACCTTCATCATTGTCAGCAGGTCTTTTGTCTTAGTGTTTTGTTTAAATTACTTCATGGCATCATTCACAAAGGACGTCCGGTATTTTTCGGCGTTTAAGAACCCCCCCGCCCTCTATCGTACTTTTTCGTCCACATCAGCTTAACCCCCCCCCCCCCCCACCCCAACTAGGACGGACGTCCAGTGCCAAATATTTAAAAAGAAATTAAGTGTTTTGTCGTTGGACACGGGAGGGTATTTTCAGCCCATTAAGCGGTTGTATCTATTTGTTCGGCCTATGGCCTAGATCTAGTGGAAGAACAGGACATGAACATGGTTTTGACGTTCTTTGAAGAAAAAATTGTAGATTTCTTATAGTTTTGAGAAAATAGTTATAAGATATTAAAATTGTATGTCGGCAAAGTATATTTATTGGCGAAAGAAAATGGAAATAAGCTGAATTTAGAAGCCTGCTGGAAATACCCTCCCGGATCCTACATTGCATATTTATTTATCAGTTCTTACCACCCTATTGACATCTTCATATCAAACTGCAGCTGAATGACAGCTGAATTTGCCGGATTTTTAATTGTTTTTGATTTTTCTGATTGGACGTCCGAAATCACCTAAACTCCCTCTCCCCCCGTAGTCCACTAGCGTCCATTTTTTCTGTAAATTGTTATGGTGAAAGGGTACCTACGTCTAACCGGTAAAAGATCAGCGATTGGTCCTCTGATCATCCGCGATCATAAACGCCGAGAAGGCCACCAATTCTCGGGCAACGACCCTAACCGTAAAGGGGAATTCCCTTCAGTTTAGCAAAAATCGGTATCGTCCTTCGCCAACCGATATTCGTCAAGGAAAGAAGCGGGGAGGAAAGGGTTCCTAAGGGAACCCACCTGGAACGCCTTTCCAGGTCGCCCATCCGCCACCCGCTAAAACAACGTAGACGCAATTTTGTCAACCGGCAGAGAAAACGCATTTTGCCCACCATTACCGACGATTAGTAGGGTAAGACTGTCCAGAACGCACCGGGGGGGTAGAATGGCCCATGCTATTAATTGTTTAAAAACGCGTAAACTATTTGGTAAAATTATGAATGCGCATTTTATTTTGGTGTAAAACAAGCTAATTCATAATTGTGTAGAATGTAAAAGTATCAAACATAGCCACATCCAATAAAATCAAGCGATTATCCGCGATCTCATTCCACTTGTAAGAAATCACGGTTTTCTCTTAAGCTTTTACCACAAGTCGGTATGCAAATTTCATAATAAATACAGTCTATCTAATTGATATACTGTCATACTCGATGATTCATCACAAAAACGTCATTAACTAGGCATGTTTTTCACATATATTGCAAAAACTTCAAAATACAAAACAGGGGTAGAATGCATCACAGCGGGATCGAACAGTTATAAAATATTTTTAATTTGCAGTACTTCTTTTGTTTCGGATTGTATATTAAAAATGTAGCAATATTATGTATTGTATAGGACTTAGAATTTGCCTTAAACCCAATTGTACATTGTTTAACTTACAATATTTCATCACACATCAGTTGGAGAAAAGTAGATGATTAAATTTTATTGCCAATTATGTTGACATATGAACCCATTGTATCCCAGCAAACAAGCGTTTGTAACAAACGCTATAACGAACGCTTCCGCCATTTCGGCAGCCTAGTTTTGGGAGTTTATACAACACGTAATTGAATGTAAATTTTTTGGTAGCGTTTAACGCCTAGCTGGGCAAACTTGGTGCGTTTTGTCCACGGGCTTTGGCGTTCTACTTCACATAATGATTTTGACTCTTGCCAAAAATCGTCAAAAATAACAAAAAATACTGGTTTTTGTTAGGAAATTTCACCAGGAGTAAGTGTAAAAAAGATCCCAAAGTCGTCTAGAAGTTGAAAAACATGGAACAAATACGCCGTTGCTCTGCAAAATGATGTTTTGCTTAAGCGGTGCATTCACCACTTTACCCTAAGTGCTCGCCGATCAAGACTCGTCACCGCCAACAAGCCGAAGAAGGAATAAGTGGGTAAGTGCAGACCCGCAGTAAACCATCCAATCAGAACACTATACTGGACACTAAAACACATTTCTACAAGAAACCGTTGACCATTTCAACGAAGAATTTGTATCACGATATCGCACCTGTTTGCCTAGTAGCGCGTCGACCTTGCGGCGAAGTTCGGGTCTCATGCTGCTGCAGTTTGTCGAGGTAACAACTCACTTGGGAGTTATTACATCTATTAGTGATCAGTATCAGGAGCGTGTCGTGAAAGCGTTTTAGCGGAATCCCAATGCTTCGGTCCGGGATATGGTCAAAAAGTTGAATCTGTTCAAGTCTTTCGTTGAGAGAACCAAGGACCGGGAGGCATGCATACGTACAAGTGCAGAAGGTTCCAAATCGTGACGAACGACAAAATACGGTGGAAAAGATACGGGCCTACACTTAGATGCTGACGAAGCCTCATTGTCTCATCATGGATGATGAGACTTACGTCAAGGTGAACTTCTGGCAGCTTCCGTTAGCCAGTGTTCTTCACCACCCAGCACAAGTTTGATGTTTCGGAGGAAGTAAGGAAGCAGAAACTTTAACACTTCACCAAGAAATACTTGATTTGTGGCAAACGGAATGCACCGTTTGTGGCTACCGGGATTATAAACGGGCAGATCTACCTCAAGGAGTGTTTACAGAAGCGTCTGCTTCCTCTGTTGAAGCAACACGAGGGCCCTACGATCTTCTGGCCGGATCTAGCTTCGTGCCACTATTCAAAGGATGCCCTGGAGTGGTACGAAACCAACGGGGTCACATTCGTAACCAAAAGCATTACCCCTCCCCCTTCCCCACCTTCTAAACTCACGCCCGTCGAAAAATAGGTATTATGAAACAGACACTGCGGAAGCATCCCAAGGAGATCAAATCTGAAGAAGACATAAGTCAAGAAGCGTAAGGAAGGATAATGTGAGAAGACATAAGGAAGCAGCGTAAGACCTCAATGATCATTTATTACTTCAATTGGGGCATTATGCGTTTTTATAACAGCAGGATTCATTTAGGTTTAGCAAAAACTTAATTCCTTGTAACACATGTAACAGGCCAGTGCATTTGAAATGCGCCAATATGATTCCTTGCTCTTTTACATCCATTCATTGCGATTCAGATTTAGATGATTAAACGATTGTATGTTTAGTATTTTCCATGAATAAATGATTTTAATTTTTTATTTTCCTTCGATATTTCTATATTTTCTTTTCTTTTCTTAAGATTTCCCGAGGTGTTTTTCACAGCCGGGGTCCGGGGACACTTTTCTTTTAGCCACAAAAAACCATGTGTTGAAATTTTGCTATAATTTTTGTGTTTTAAACGAAAACCATATACTTCCTTTGGCAAAAATATAGGTACATATACGTTCAAACTCTCCAATGCTTTAAAAAGGTTTAAAATTGGATGATCCGATCAAAAGCTATGGCCAAAAAACAAAACCTGTTTCATAACCGGGGACATTCCCCTTTTGAAGTTGAATGAAATAAATATCAAAAACTTACTGATGGGCTATATTTTATTGTCTGAAAATTCGGAAGTATCGGTCAACCAGGTAATATTCTACAGCGTTTTTTCCGTGATGCACTTTGATGAGGGACATCCTTTACGAGTAGGTAAATGTACACAAAAAGTTCATCCAGTTCCAACCCGGATTGAACAATAATAATATATATTTTTATTATAAAGCTGCAGCTGTACATAATTTAAACACTAACAAATGATATGGAAGTGCCCAAATAAGCACTAATGGTGTCCAAAATGAATCGGTTACCCTATCTTTTCAATACAACACTTCATGGCGAACTGGGCGAATATTCACCACTCCTATATGAAATGTTTCACTGGTAAGAAAATGGTACATATCATGATGAAATCCGGTAGTTGCCTATCAATCAGGCGCATTTCCTCGGCATATTGATTGTGACGTTCTGGGTTCTGTATGTTTTTGGTAATATTTACAAACAGAAACAGCTGATTTAGATTCCGTCTGCTGTAAATCTTTTTTTTGATAAGCCAATTTTCTGTATTTCCTCGACATGCGATATTTAACACGATATTGTAAAGGTTGGCTTTTAGGAGGAAAACGGTCGTTCTTTACCAAAAAGAAGTAAGTATGAACATGTTCAATGGTAGCAGCAAATTAAATCAACCGCACTCCGCACACTCAACAGGTTTGATTTGGGAACGTGCAATCTCGTCGAGCCAGGAAAAGTTTCACCGGAACGAACGATTCCAGACCACATTGCCAAACCAGATTATTATTTCGTTCGAAACTCTCCTTCGGCTACTGATGGACAGGGGGAAATTAAGAGTGTAGACCAAATTCACGGAATGCGAGAGAGCTGTCGGTTGGCCGCATCCATACTTAAAAAGACGTGTGATATCACGCAAGTATTGCACATCCTGTAAAAATATTTCTATAAAATTGATTACATAAAGAATTTCAGGAAGGTCTGACTACCGATGAAATTGATGCCTTTGTGCATAATGAGGTAATCAAAGCGAATGCCTACCCTTCACCGTTACGATACCTGGGGTTCCCAAAGTCAGTTTGTACATCCGTTAATAACGTGGCATGCCACGGTATCCCAGATGATCGTAAACTCATGAACGGGGATATTGTTAATATAGACATAACGATTTATTACAAAGGATATCATGGTGATTGCTCTAGAACAGTGCTAGTAGGAAACGTCGATGAACGAGGATGTTACCTTGTAAATTCTACGGAAGGAAGCCTCAACGAGGCTATTCTATGCTGCGGACCGGGTCAACCGCTTTGTGTCATAGGAAAGTCGATCTCCAGGTTTGCCAAGCGTAGAAAGCTGAATGTGATGCCAGCATTCCTTGGGCATGGTATTGGAAGCTATTTTCACGGCCCACCTGATGTGTTTCATTTTAGTAAGTTATTGATTAATTGCATGGAGAAGGATTATTACACGTTCATTTTTTAGAAAATAATTTTCCGGGGGTAATGCGACCAGGGATGACATTTACCATCGAGCCTGTTCTAACTCTGGGTGATATAGAAGCGGAAGTATTGGAAGACGCTTGGACTGCTGTATCCGTTGATAACGCTAGGACTGCCCAGTTTGAACATACGATATTAATAACCGACGATGGTTGTGAGGTGCTCACTTTGCCCGATTAGCACCAGATGTTCTTAAATTGGCCATAAAATCTAGTTTTTGGAATGTCAATAGCATATTAACAAGATTAAAGCTTTATTTTATATTACTGGACATTTCCATTGCGATTTACCACAGGTGTTCTATAATATAAACTTCTTGAAAATATGTTATGATGTAAGGTTTGGTAAAGTTAATAAATTGTCGAATTTCTTAGAATCGCAATATTGTATCTATTTAAAATCCGCAACAGGTTACTATCTTGATAATTGAACCGAACGACCAAAAGATAAACGCATGACTGATTAACAGGTGGTTACAGTATTACAGTACTGATTACAGCAACAATTTAAAACATCACTCAATTTTAATCTTTTTCTTCAATAAAACTAGACTAACTAAAATATTATTAAAGGTTACTTTACATTTTCGGCGATAATACGCTAATCGAATCTGTGCCGAATTCAGGAGCTGCCTCCACGATTGCCGGTCTTGGCCTGCCGCTCTTCAATCGCCCTTAACACCCGATATTCTAGCATCCTTGTCAATAGTGCTCATCCAACGAATAAGGGTCTGTCGAGAAGCCGTCTGTCTGTCGGATGACTGTTGAATATTGTTTTCGCTGGTCGCTCATGGCATCCTTGCTACGTGGTCAGCCTATTGTAGCGTGCCAACAATATCCACATCTTTGTAAGTTAGGCGTATTGGTATCATGATTCTTGTGCCTGCGCCTTACTCCTTCTAATATGCCGCTAAGAATTGATCGCAGCATATTACGCTCAAAAACGCTCTGTTAGAGTAAACAGACGAAACTGTTTCTGTTTGCAGCACGAGGTGGGGCAGTTAGAGCCAAGTCTGTCCAGGGCTGAGATAAGGTGGTTGTGATAATGATAAAAGAATCCTTGCGGATAACGCTAGCGCCATAATGCGTTGGTGATGATGGATTAATGCGGAGGAAGAAGAATGACAGAACTTGGCTCTTTCCATATCCGCTATAATTGTGTACATGGTGGAATATTGAATAAGATGACTTGTACATATCTTGTTTTCTCCTTCCCTTGTTTGTTTGCTCGTCTTGTCCGTCTTCGATCTTACTTAAGCCCAAAGTCGGCTCCACGCCGTCCTCTCCATCGTTGTCACCAGTGCAGTCGTCTGTGGCTGATCTCTTGCCGCCCCTCACGACAACATTGTTGCCGTGAGAAGAAGCGATAACGCGGTTAGTCACAAGACATGCAAATCACCCTAATAAAGGAGGGAAATAAGAAAATAACAATAATGATTATAATTAATTACATCCAAAACAAAAATAATACATTAGAGGTGACAGTAACAACAACGATAGCAATATTAGTAATAATAGTAATAACATAGGAAACTGACACAGGAATCACAGCTACTGACTATAACTTCCTGCCCATTAATAATTGTAGTTTGGCAGCATAGGTATAAGAAAAAATTCCGACTCATCATAGAACACTCAAACATATATTCATTCGTACCTATACACCCATGCACACTCATACATGCATACACATGTATACATGTATGTCGTGACCCTAATTAATTCGAACTTAAATAAACGTCTGTCGTTCTCAACAATATTCAACTGAATGAACTATCAATCCCTCTCTCGCTCTATACATTTGCAAGAACCGAATTTTCCCGCGTCTATTTCTTTCGTTCTCTCTTCTTCCTATAAGGTTTTGCAAGGTGACGTCACGAATGAACCAGAATGAACGCAATTCATCCATTTGACATCTACTCGTGGTTTGTTTGTTAGGCGAACGCGATATGCATAAATTGGAATTAAACGTTTTAAAAGCGTATTATCCAGCAGTGTCGCCCTCCAAACTACTCGGAATGGCAGTTTTTGTGCTTTTCTGACTTGCCTTTAAGGCTTTAAGCAATATTCAGTTTCAACATGTTAACCCATGTTCCAAGCCCATGTAAACAAACCACTGATAGACGTCAAAGAAGTGAGGTTATGCTCGCCCGTGCAAAACCTTATGTAACCCAAAGGCATTGCACTTCTTCCGTGCCATTTGCTCATCATCCTTTTCGTGTGCTTTTTCGCCACACGAGCTGAGCGAACGATATTTGCTGCGTTGTGAGCAATATGTTAATGCACGCTAAAATGGTTTATTACAAAAGGTGGGATTTTCAGCAAATTTATTATTTGCATTTCGCTTACTCAATGGGATATCGCTAATCATTTGCCATAATCCCTACAATGTAGTGTGTGTATATTTTTCAGTGCTGTGCTGTCCATAATCGCATAACAGCCACAAATTCTATGGCAATCTCATAGAAAATGTCTCGATTACGCAAATAAAGACATCACATCATTTTTGAACACTCGTTCGTTCTAGCTAGCGATATATTTTAATTTTTATGAGTAAGTCAAAATCTCATGAATGGTGGGTAGGATTTGGTTTCAGTTTTCTAGAGAAATTTCTGTGCATACCAGCATTTCATCTAGGGAACTGAGTAAGCCCTCCCGGTGTTTCGGCCTAAACGGACTTGATTTAAAATCAGATCCGTTCAATTTCGCTCCATTCCGAATTACGAGACACATGCTACACGTAAAGGTAAATTAGGCAATACTACATACTACACACACAGAGAACAGATTAACAGGCTCGAAGAAAGTAATCGATTTTTTGTGTGTAAAATCTGTCGGTAGCGCCCTCCAGAAATAGTTTGCCAAACGCATCAAAAAATATCCATGTACCTTTATCAATATTTCTTTGTGCTGGAGTTGCATAGCAGCGATGGCAGCGACATCAAGATTTAGTTTGCCACTTACTGCTCGAGGGGTGCTCTATTGAAGGATTACTCGTAGATTACATAAAAACCTTTTACACACTTTTTGTCAATTACCTGGTAGTCTGTTTTCTGTGCTACACATATATCCAACTTAAACTATATTACATTCTACATGCGGAACTAAGATTTTTAGGTCGGTTAGCCGAAGTACGCGTCAAACCACCTACCCATGGGAGGGAAGTAAACAGACGAAACTAAACAAAAAATAAAAGCAAGGCGAAACAGATACTAAGCGAATCTCATAATGCCAAAATATCTTATTTAAGGCTCGAAAAGAGCTGAACCAGAAAACGTAGATTATAGAAATTTATGCACAGATTGAGAAATTGTAAGATAAATTTATTCCACGTCAATGTATGTTAATAAACTCGATTTTTCTCACTTCCATTAAATAATGATTTTAAAATATTATCAATATTACAATATTCGCACATTGAAATTCAAGTTTCAGTTTCCAGTCCTCCGTCAGTCTCTATTTACTTTGGGCTGTGTTACCTGACTCATAACGAATATACGTTATATACGGGGAAGGGTCTCGTAACTCACAAACTTTGTGGGTTTTCGTTTAATTGATCATAAATTCGAATGGAGCATACAAATATCTATTATATAGCATAAGAAATTACATGTTTACTCCAAAAATAAAAGCATGAGAGATTATAGAATTTCGGAAATAGGGGTTCGTTATGAGTGAGGTAACACACAAGACACAGTAGACTTTGGGTAAGTAAAACTGGTGTGTCTATTTTTATCGGTGCAATCGGTGTAATGATATGCTGTTGGAAGCCCCTTGCGCTTAAAGTAATAACTGATTACTGTCATGTCGTTGGAAACGAAAACAAAATCTGTTTGCAATTTGTTGACGTTTGGTTGTTTGGCAAAAGTTGTTTATTGTCGGTGTTGGAAAAAGTTCACTATAGATGCATACCAAGGAATAAAACATTCAGTCACGCGTACAAATTGCCTGTGTAAAGTTGGTTTGCTTTAGTGAAAATGTTCAAAAACACCTTCCAGTCGGGCTTTCTATCAATCCTGTATAGCATCGGTAGCAAACCGCTGCAGATTTGGGATAAAAAAGTACGGAACGGACACATCAAGCGCATCACTGACCAGGATATTCAATCGCTAGTGCTGGAAATCATTGGAACCAATGTGAGCACAACGTACATCACCTGTCCGGCGGATCCGAAGAAGACGCTGGGGATCAAACTACCCTTTCTCGTGATGATAATAAAGAATCTGAAAAAGTATTTCACCTTTGAAGTTCAGGTAAGCCGGTTTGTACATAACCTCGCTGAGTTCGCTTCGATTCAATTTAATGATTGGCGAACTTTCGTTTCGGATGACTGTAAAAATCGATTTTCCACGGGACAGGGCGTTGAGCTCTGTTTGCGTTGTTAGTGATTCTGAACGCGACTCTAGCATGTTCTGCTTATATCGTTGCCAAAACAAACTACCATGTGTGATGATTTCGTTAAAAATAGACCGACATGGTTATGCCGGTTATGCGTATCCTAGTATATTCCTTTAGATCATTGACCGCTAACAAAGAAAGGACACCAAAATAATATATTGTCAGTTTTGATTATGTTTTAGCTGTTTTTCCACTTTTGAAAGTAGTATTGTAAGTGTTGTAACAGCAGGATTCACCTCATACCTGGATCATTTTAGCACGCAAGCTAACTTGAGGTTGAGGGTGTATTGACTTATTTAGTGCGTTGCCGGGAGGATTTGTTTTGTATATCGTGTAGCGGGAAAAGTTTGGTGCAAACTTTACCATTGCCCAACAAATGCTTGTCCTCTTTCTGTCTATTAATTTTGATTGACAAATTCCCTTGAGCTATATATTTTTGTAAATATTCTTGTTACTGTTTGTTGTTTAATTTCACATTTTCTATACCTTTTCTCTTTTCTTGTGCAGGTCCTCGATGACAAAAACGTTCGACGGCGTTTTAGGGCAAGCAACTATCAGTCCACCACTCGAGTAAAACCATTTATTTGTACCATGCCTATGCGGCTGGATGAGGGTTGGAACCAAATTCAGTTCAACTTGTCTGACTTTACCCGTCGTGCCTATGGAACCAATTACGTGGAAACGCTTCGTGTTCAAATTCATGCCAACTGCAGGATACGAAGAGTTTACTTTTCGGACCGTCTATACTCTGAGGATGAATTACCGGCCGAATTTAAACTGTTTCTACCCATCCAGAAGCCCCAATCGAAGGCAATTGCTCAGCAGGCATGCTAACCTTGCTTTATGGTGTATATTATTCGATTCCTAATTAAGAAACTCAAAAACCAAAAGGCTCGCTGCCAATAAAAAATTATAAATAATATGAATAAAACATATCGGCTTTAATTTTGAAAACGGTTTACCGATTTTTAATCGAATGAGTTTTTGAATACGGCACTATCAAATGGGTGATTGACTAAATCGAGAAAAAACGCGATACGAAGTGTTCAACAATAAAGATGTATGTCTGATGTACACTTTTTGCTTGGCATCTACTTTTCTCGATCAAGCAAAGTAAATAAGTGAAGTGTCCTTATTGTCTACAACCACATCAAAATAGGATTCCAATAATGTTCGAATGAACAGTTAACCACTCTGCACTACAGTAGAATGGCACCGGTCATAGATACTACATACAAGACAGTAACTCGATAAACTTCGCACTCTCGTCAAGACAGTCAGCTCGCGCAATGTGCTTTATCACCCAATAAAATACTTTTGTACGCAGTTGGGTATGAAAAATTATATCTTTACCGTGGATAACATCAACAAACCCAATAAACATCATCTTAATCAAAAGCAAGCTTTTTTATATTCTATATCACGAATAATTGATTACTTTTCATAAGAGTTAATGAAGAGAATAGTGTTTTGTTATACATACGTATACAGCAATGATTCGCTAATTGCGCGTCCGCTAGTTGGGCCATGCTCCAACTGAAAAACACTTAGATGTCAAAATTCTATAGAATTTTCGAGTGTTGATAGTAATACTAGTCAGTCCAGAACTGAAGACTGTGAACAACAATAAATTAGCGAATCACGATTCGATAGGTGGAGAGCAGGGATGGTCCGATTACTTTGAGTCAATTTTGATTCATTTGACAGTACTGTCTAAGCCGAGCAAAATTTGACAATGCCATACATATATGGGACATTTGTAGAACTTTGATTGATTAGTTCTCGAGTTATGAGGAAATTTGTATTTCATTTATATGGGAGTCCCCCCCTCTTAGGGGGGAGGGGTCTCTAGCCATCATAAGAACCTGCTAAACTTAGTCATAAACACGTTTTGTTTTGTTTTCATTCATACTAAGAATTGGTTCTCTATTGATTTCAAGAAACAGCACTGAGAAAAAGTATGAGTTTTTGACAAACAGAAAAATCTGTACCTATCTGTACTTTTTGGCAAAAATCTGTAATCTGTACCGTACAGAACCTGTACCAAAAAATTCGAAAAAAAAGCTGTACTTTTCCTGATAAATCTGTACATGTGCAACACTGACTGCAACAGTCTTAATGATCGTTTTTTGTGGCACGTTAGTAAATGAAACTATTGCAAATTTGCTATTGTTGATATTATTCCTACTGTAAACAGCTTCAACGACGGCCCCAGGTTATGTGAAAATATTATCGCGTTTTACTTCAGAAGGGAGGGTGTCCCTAAGCAACGTTGTTGGTGTAGATTGACACAACACCCCCTGTCATGCCATACCGCCGCATTCATCACCTAAGAGACCTGGGCTGCCTACTCAGCCTTTTATCTGACCCTACCAAAGCTATGTCAGGCCCTGTCATTGCACCCGTTCTAGCCGTTACAATTCCATCATTACGTCCGTCACCGCCTTTTTGACGGCGCCAGACGCACGCTACTCCGCGCACATTCTCTGCACAATGTTATCGGTGTTGGTGTCTACTCCAACGACCGCAAGCATTTCACGCCGTGTGGCCTCGAAACGTGGACAGTACGTTTCACTGTCGTGACGTGATCTGGAGCTTCCCCGAAATTGGCATAAATATACAAAACATCTTCGGAATCCGCGGCCCGGTTTCTCCAAGGGTGCGCGCAACGAAATTGAAGTTAAGAAAATTTAACATATAAACATTTCCGGGTGGTTTGCAGAAAAACACCACGGCGGGTTCTAGAGCTAGCTGGAATGGGTGCTAAAGAATTCGGTGCCGCAAGAACACAGCGCGCATTGGTAAGCGACGACAGTGCGAGTGATGCTCTCCACTTAACCAACTTTGTTTATCAATTTTTCGCCCTCTGCTTGCGCTTGAGGTTGCGAATGAACCTGCGCGGGAAAAATAACAGATAAGTGTAATTTGTTAGTCAACAGAATAGAAGAAAGCGATTTCCGCATGGAGAACTCGCCTAGGAAAATACAGTAAGTGGGAAAATTTCCCCGTTTCGGTAGCTTATGTTAAGACCCGCTGTATAGAGAAAATATACGAGAGTTGACAAGTTCTATCAGATGGTTGGCACACAGAGAAAATGCGTGTTTCTTATTTGCGTCCGTTCCCCAAACTTTTAGCATTAAGGTCATAAAGGTAGCTCCGGGTTACCCTTCAATAGCAAAGAAGGCATATTTATGAGTATAAAAAATTACTATGGTTTATCTTAACATTTCTGCAAATCTGCCTGAGGTAAGTTTTTACCCATAAAGCAAAGCAGAGTCTAGGTTGTACATTCCGTTTTCCAAACTTGACATTCTGGTTTTATTTGAAAGCCTTCGCATCCAGCGGTTAGAGTACAGGACAATTGCGGCGCTAGTCCAACAATTCTATTGACTTTTAACAGCTGAGATTCAAACATATGACGATTGTCTTGTTAGACCAGGGTCCTTACTTCGAGGCCGCCTGGGGGGTTCCCTTACTTAAAATAAAAAAGTTATGCAATGTAAGGCAATCTGATTTAATTCTCAACAGGTAAGCTTCGTCGATTTGACGAGTATGATAAATTAAAAGAGCAAACATTCTAGAATTACAGCCCGCTTACATTTTTTCTAAGTGTGTTAGTCGAATAAGTTAATTTGTATAACTTTGCACGCATTAAATTGACGACTCCTGGCATGATGAAGTTTTACAGTTTTCTAAAAAAATGGTTACATTAATTATAAGCACACTGAAGTTTAGGATCACCAGAATTCATAATTAAAATGTTAATTTTTTTGACGTAGGACTACGTCTTTGATTTCTATATTTGGGTACACTTTAGAAAAACGAAAAGGGCACATGTACCGAACAGTTGTTATAGTTTGCACACTTAGAACTTAGTTATCCCTCAATAGATTCTAGAGATATTGGTAGCAATCGATTGATTTTTTTTTCTAAGAATCCATCACAATACAATAGATTACACGTTTCTCTAACAAACTTTTAAATAATTGAAAAATGTTAGGTATTGTCTAACTAAAAATTCACGCTCTGTGATTGGTCGGAATAAGTAGTGCTGGTTTGGCCTAGCGATAATGATTTTTCCATACCACAAACAATATTGTTGTATACAACTGTATCTAAATTTACACTTATTCCAGATTTTATACTTGCATTTAATTGTTCTCGTTACATTTTTCCTTTATTTTTATAGTAAAAAGTGATAAAGCTCCATCGTCCCAACAGGTCGAAGATTCATAACGACATTCAGACTTATACTAATTTGATATCTGTGCTTAGAAAGTGCGCCAGAAAAGGTGATAAAGTTCTCTCGTCCTAACAAAATTGCTTAGGACCGCTATAAACCTAGACCAATTTGATGTTCGTGTTAGGAAAGTGCGCCAGAAAAAGTGATAAATCTCCTCATCCCAGCAAGATTTCCTAGGACCGTGATAAACCTAGTCCAATTTGATGTGCTGAAAATGAACAGTTATAAAAAGAGAGCGACTAACCCCATATTTCGACTGATAGTATCCATATACTGAAAGAATTTATTTCAAACTGATGTCTTATATGAAAAAAGGGGTTGACGGAATATATCCACGCATGTGACGTGATGTAGCAATGTAGTTTCAAAGGAATTCTCGAACTTTTCCTGTAATATGGCTCATTAGGCGGCGCACACTTTCTTCGTCCATCGTTTTGGCTATCTTATTCCAACAGGTCTCCATCTGATTGATGTCTTTGACAACTTTTCTTTTTGCCTTGAGTCTCCTCATCATGATTGCCCAGTATATCTCAATAGGGCGGAACTGGGGGCAATTGGGTGGGTTAAGGTTTGTCAGACAAACTGGACCCCTTTCTCTGCATACCATTCTTGAACGACTTTGCTGTAATGACAGCTTGCCAAATCTGACCAAAACATCACGAGATGGTGGTGGAATCTAATGAATGGCAAAATTCGTTTTTGTGTTCCGACGTCTTTGTCTTATTTGTGACGAAAACTTTCATTTTTCTGTCTAGCTGCAAATGCGCTGCCAAATCATAAATTTTCGTGTAAATTTGTCGGCTAAAACGATTTTAATTTTTCTTGGAATATCCCCCCGAGCTACTGCCTAGTTAAATTTTTGGAGTGGAGTTTCGGAGTATTTACGATAGGGTGTTCAATAAGTTCGAATACAACTTTTCATCGTTGTGTAAGTGCGCATCATGTGCATTCTGTGTATTGGTATTGGTGTCAGCCTTAGACTTATATATACCCAAGCAGCACCATTTGTTGCATGAAGGGTTACGCAACTATAATTGAAACATTCAAATATGGTAAAAGTTCGCATCAGTTACCTTTATCGAACTGTTATGTGATTGAAAAAGCGCAATTGTTACACAGATGTTTTATGGAACATCAATGCGCGTTATCTATCCATTCGCGACTACGATACTAAAAGAGATTTTAAGCCTGTTCGCACTCCCACGAAATCCTATGCCGCGTTGTCAAAACTTGCGTGAAAACAAAAACAAAAATACTTTCTTCTCTTTTTTCCTTGCACAAAAACCAAACAATTATGAGCAACTTCATCACGAATTATGTTTAGCGGGAACCGGGATTTCCTCTCTGGGCTCCAAGACGAAAATTATTTACATTAATATTCTTAATGCGACTTTAGTTTTTTGGGCCTATTATGAGCTAATCTCCATGCCATTCAAAATTTATCGTGCAAAATATAATTTTGCTTTGTATTATTTGATGCGCCTCGTGAAAGTTATTAATTTATTAATTTTCAAGTTTAAAGAATTAACCCAGCCAGATTAAGAATTCGTTTACGATGGAAAAATGCGGTGTAAAATCGAACTAGATACTGTAATCAAATAATATTTTAGTAAATGCCATGGATTCCTGATGAATATTCGTGTAATTATTGTTAAAATAAAAACATTCCTTCGTTGAAAAATATTTTTTCATAAAAATATGGCGGAATATGATGTTACATTGGTTGTATTTGTTTGGTTACATTTTATTTAGCAATATGCCGTAATCAACATGATGCAACATCATGTGACATTATTGTTTAGCAATGGCATTATAATAACACGATGTTGCTATGAAGTTTCATGTTACTACACACTTAAAAAAAAGTGCCGAAGTCAGCAAAATTTTGCCGAGATTTGGACAGCCGAGCGTTCGGTAAAAATTTTTATGATGCCAAACGTTAGTAAAGATCCGTAAACGTCGATTTGCAAAACTGAAATTTTTACCGAACGCTCGGCTGTCCAAATCTCGGCAAATTTTGCTGAGTTTTTTCAGTGTGTAGATATAGACTAATATATTTGTGACAGCCAGTATAAGTATTGGATAACCTGAATCCAACATATTAATAACATGAAATTGCTTATTTGTTGCGTGTTTCAATACTGTAACCGGTGAAGTTTTTTGCAATTTAAACAAGACTCAATAGCCACATGGAAGATGTTGCAAGTGCTGCTTGGGTAGGCTAACCAACGCGCAAGATGTTGACTTGATGTCATTTATTATTTGTTTACCGCGCGCGATGAAGGAGTACCGCAACGTCGAAGTAAAGTTGTTTGCGAGACGTGAGCGACCCGACGACATATTTCGGCGGCTGAAATCCCACGGGGTGAAGCAAAATTTCATCTATAACACCATCCATCGGTACCGGAGATGGGCTCGGCCAAGCACCGCACCGTGCTAGATCCGGGCGGCCGTGTTCGGCGAGGACGGCAGCAGTCATCAAGGTGGTGAGGGAGCGGGTTCGTCCGAAAGACTGCTGTTGACCTGGATGTGTCGATCGGGACTGCCCACACCATCATGGTGAAGGACCTGGGATGCAAGCCGCACAAGAAACGTAAGGTTCACGAGGTAACGGAGGCTACGACATAGAAAGGGGCTGGACAGAGCAAAACTGATACTTTCGCGGTACGCTGGTCAGGAGTTTTCTGATGAGAAACTCTTCATCTTGCAACAGCCGCACAATGATCGGCTGTGGGCGCCGACGTTGGCCAGCATCCCCCCGTCCCACATAAACATCCAGCGGATCCAGAGCGCCGCGTCGGTGATGGTTTGGTTGCCCGTATCCAAGCATGGGAAGCTTCCACTGATATTTATCGAGGAAAACGTGAAAATCAACGCCGCGTACTATAAGACCGTGGCTCTGGAGAAGGTTGTGGCCCCGGCACTTCGTGACCTCTACGGAAAAGATCATTACGTTTTTGAACAGGACGGCGCCCGGCCCACACGGCGAATATCGTCCAAGCGTGGTGTCGGGAGAATGTGGCTGATTTTCTCGATAAGACTTTGTGGTCTCCCAGCTCCCCGGATCTTAATCCCCTAGACTTTTATGTATGGTCGTACATGCTGGTTAAGCAGAGCGAACATAAAGTGAACACTATGGACCAATTTAAGAAGCTCATTTCCATGATCTGGAACGAGATGCCCATGGACCAGGTGCGTGGCGCAAGTGATTCCTTTGAGAAACGTCTCAAGCTCGTCATAAAGCACAAAGGGGGATATGCAAAGCAAAGCAAAGCCTAGGTGCTACATTCCGTATAACTTGACCTTCTGTTTTTATACGACAGACTTCGCAGCCAGCTTTTAGAGTGCAGGATAATTGTAGGGCCAGTTGCTACGACTCTAACAGCCTCTCTCAGTCGGGATTCGAACATATGACGGCGAGCTTAAAGGGGGGGTACTTTCACCAAATATGTCGTAAAGAATCTCAATAAACACTGCTTCAGAAAAAATTGACTCAGGAAAAATATCTTGTATTTTCATTTTTTAAACACATTTTTAAAGTGTATTCGAACTTATTGAACACCCTGTGTTACTGAATTCCTTAGAAATCAAAAGCGGATTTTAAAGTAGAAGACCTTAACTGTGACGTAATGGAGATCGTTGACTTTAGTCAACGGGGGAATGGTTTCCGAAACGATATTCTCAACAAATAAAACGCTGTTTATGATGATCCCAAGTCGTAGGGAAAATAGCGCCAAATGCGTGAGAGAATATAATTTTCCTGAGGTAAATAAATGTACAAATGAATTAATATTAAGAAGTAAATCTAAGCTTATATACTATGTTTCTGTTACACATATCAGATATTTAGCATGATATACAAATCACTTACGTTTAGTTCACTAGGTAGTAAGTTTCAATCTTGTTGGCTGTGGTTATTGTGCAGTTTTAACCAAATTGTCTCTTCGCGATAACGTGGTTTCAACTGTAGATATTATTTTAGGTTATAATTAGGTTATAATAGGATAATTTAAATGCGATATAATTATAAGAAACAGTTTCCACCTACCGTATTTTCTATATGGTAATTTTTAGTGCTTCATAATTTTAATTTAGAATATCAACTTTAATCTTTTTAACTTTAACACATTATATTAAATTTTAAGAGCAATCACTTAGTTTTGCCCGTTTTTTAACTCTTGACAAAATCTTCTTCCTCGTTATTAATAAATCTTCTCGCTTCAACATAACATGACAACTCTCACCTTACCAGATCCCGCGTCAACGTAACGGCTCACACTGTGAATCAATATTGGACGAAGGTGTGCTAGCCGAGAAATAGAGTCGGCTAACAGAGACGGTAAATCAATGTCTACAAATCTAAACATTATTATACTTATAATTTAAAAATTGTCATGCGCAAACTAAAACCACAGCTAAAACCTTGCGAGAGAACCAAATCGCACCTGAGATGAAACTGCAGGAAAAAGTAGAAATAGAAGGATAGTAGAATCAATATATATAGAATGCCAGTGTCGCTGCAGTGCTCGTGGTAAACATCACACATTTGAAAATTACGTATTTACACTGTATGCGCATATGTGTGAGTGATCGATTCGAAACGGGAATCTGATTGTCAAACTAAAAAGGCAACCCAATAAAAAATCCTTCTGCTTTTCCGTAAATCACGTAGGATAAATCACCCGATTTGGTCGTTTTGGGGTATTCCGTCGGCAGGAAAATGTTCTATTGGGCAATTTGACAATGTAGTTCCCGTATCCAAGACACGAACCAGTAACATGTTTGCCACCAAAATATCCATGAAACACCAGCGACACTGGCATTCTATATATATTGATTATACTAGAAGGATACGTACAGCAAGATCAAATGGAAGTGTCCAAATTATATACTGGTGGGGTCCAAAATAGATTGGTTACGCTAACGTAAAAACATTTCCTCATGATTCTCGAAATAGTTTCTACCGAATTATGGACTATTAAAATGACCACGATGAGTTGAAAACGCGACAAGTACACTCAAACCAACTTTAAACAATGCTGTGTAATCAGGAAATTGTAATTTATATGGTAGGTACAAGGTCACTCTTTGCGGTATAAAACAGACGTATCTTGATTTGTCAAAGAGACAGCTTGAAGTTGCATGAGCAAGTAACCTGCAGTGCATTTACACTCTTTTTCAGGTGGTTTTGCACCGCCGGCCGGGTTCTCTAATTTTGCTATAAACATCTATCGAATGATTTCTCTTTCGTTTAAACCTCTCTTCGCGTCTAATCAACTACTGATCTCATTCGTCTCGAGCCCTGAGCCTGATTGTGTGTAGAAATCCTAATAACAATTTTGCAATTAAGTGCGCAATGTAGAAGTTCCAGTGGTTCAAGGCAGGATATTAATTAGGTCATTGACGATTTACAATACCTACCTGTAATTGTCACGAGCTCTATGTAGGTGCAGTAATCAAAGGCGGAAAAAGGAAACCAAGAAAAACTGGAACTGCTCGATTTTGTCTTCCTTTGCCGTCCATTGTTCGTTTTGTTTTCATTGAGTTACAGGCATCTCCCGAACAAGGCGATGGGTGGTGCTCTACGACCACCACGATATCTCAACTGTTTATGAACCAGCTAAGTTGATTTTTGATAATTGACTAGGTTATAGCAGATACTAACAATGTACCAAAAATCTAGTTTATTGGCTAATGGGCATATAAGAAATCTCCGTGAGCGTACAGCACCACCTACCGCCTAATTCGGGGGACTGCTGTGCGAAATGTTGTGATCCTATAAACAGTATTGAAACCAAGGAAAAGATGAAACTCGTCGCAAAAGTTGATTTGATGACCGATCAAGTAAGCAAACAGGTACCTACTGTCAGGTACTGTGTCATTGCGGAAATAGACTGCCACATATTGCACTGTAAGCATCACATACACAGGTATTTGATAGGCGATTACTTTTTCCTTCACTTATTCCGGGATCTGATAAATCAAACCAACCAGCTCACCTACATTAGACAGTCATGGAAAATGGTATAGTTTCCTCTTAAGGTTAATTGGCTAAGTGGAAACTAATCGAAGAAGAAATGAGTCAAGGTTTGATAGGAGAATGTTTAGTTGAAATGAAGAAAGACTTGGATTGAGCTAAATATGATCGTTTTCAAAGAGTTGTTTTCTCAGTGAAAGCGTTAGAAGCAAGGCTCCACAAGCCGTAAAATTCATTAGACACTGTATTGCACCATTGCAGTCATTGTTTATGTAAGATTTTAACTCATCTCTTGCAAGACTTAAATTAGACTAATTTGTCATAAAAAGTCCATAAGTACTGGATGTGAAACTAAATTTTTATCTTTCTTGTGGTCCAGACGAACTGTTGAAACAGTTTCCAATTAGCAAATATTACTTTCACTCTAAAATAATTAAAAAAAAGCATTTTGCAAAGAAAAATATTAAATCCCTTTGCAGAAACCCCGAAATGTTGCACAAAACGAATGGGAAACTGGTTCATCTACTGACCCAAAAACGTAGAATCTTAATTTTAACTGTAGCTAATTTCTAGAGTGCATGGAAATAACAATATCCACCGATAGGCGGCCAGTTCGAAATCAATCTCATCGTACGCGGAGCAACTGGACGCTGCTGATAGAGTGGGAGCTGTGGCTTATTGGTTCGCATCCACCTGCCTCTCCGATAACGGCCACCGCGTGTACAGCCGCAACGTTCTTCCAGCAGCATAAGTTTCAGCTGATAATGACGACGGCAGCATTCATGTTCGAATGCAATTGGCAAACATACAGTTGTGGTATAATTTCTATTGAGCCAATACCGATGCACTGTCCGGTACCGTAACGCCCCGAATTGAAATTTGACCACCGAATTCACATATATCGATTTTTCACCCGTGCCCAAACAACCGTATCCGTACCTTGTTTTGGCCTATAATTTCTTTTCCTCCAGTTTAATTCAAAATATGTACAAACAATACTGCAATACGTAAAAATAATATAAAAAATATTAATTAAACTTACTGCTCTTTTCATGTAAATATCGCTATGTTCTAGTTATAAGTCCAACAGTAGGTCCCCAACAGTATTCAACTAAATGTTTCTCTCCAGCTAACTCAAACAACATTGCGGGTGCCTGTTTATTCGGGGCAGAATTGGGAAATGCGAATTACAGTTAAATTAATTTTCCGATCCACACACTCGCGCGTATACGTGGAGCTGCATATGGAGTTTCACGCGCGTGGTAATAAAAAAACGGGCGCTTCCGAAAATCGACCTGTTGCAGCGGATTTCGCATCACGGCACGGTATGTCGAAGTCATATTCTAGCGAACTGGTTTCCACACTCCCGATGGTGCTCTTCGATCCTCCATCAATATCGTATCGGTAGGTAATTAAACGTTTTTCGGAAGTTCAATTTGCCTTCTTCGGTGCTTTGCTTTGCATCCAACGCGGGCTGCTATATTTTAAAGCGTATCGCACCAAATTGGATCACGGCTAAGTATGTAATTAAATTTGATTGTTAGTTGGACGGGAAAATAAGTGCAACGCCTACAATCTTCACTTTAGCTAATCAAACCGAGCATCAATCGGTCGAAAGATATAGGTGAGAATATTAATTTATGGGGAATCAATGAGCTAATGTTATTTTGAAACGAGTGCAGTGGAAATTAAAATCCGTTTTAAAATATATAGCTATAATGAAAATATATTGCCTGTTTCGAACAGGTTTCTAGTTATGAAGCAGTAAGTACTATTATTGCCATTAAAATTTACACGTACTCGAGCGGTTTGGCTCTATTTTTTTTACATATTGCCCAGATCTTTACTCACTTAGAAAGTAATGTGACTTTATCAGCCGGAAGTGTCAGTTCATCTTTTATCTGATGTCTACCAAGACTTACTTACTTACTTACTTAGGTGGCTTGCCGTCCTAAGACAGAGCCTGTTGAACAAAATTTCTCCATGTAACTCGGTTGAGGGCTACCGCTCTCCAATTCCTCGGACACCGAGTACTCTCCGCCAGATCTCGCTCCACCTGGTCTAACCATCTTGCTCGCTGCGCTCCTGGTCGTCTGGTTCCTACCGGATTTGAGGCGAACACCATCTTTGCAGGGCAGTTGTCCGGCATTCTTGCAACATGCCCTGCCCATCGCATCCGTCCAGCTTTAGCCACCTTCTGGATACTGGGTTCGCCATAGAGCTGTGCGAGTTCATGGTTCATCCTCCGCCTCCATACTCCGTTCTCCTGTACGCCGCCAAAGATCGTTCTTAGCACTCGTCGTTCGAAAACTCCGAGCACTCGCAGGTCCTCCTCGAGCATTGTCCATGTTTCATGCCCGTAGAGAACAACCGGTCTAATAAGCGTCTTGTACAGAGTGCACTTTGCACGGGGACTTAGTCTGCTCGACCGCAATTGCTTGTGGAGCCCATAGTAAGCACGACTTCCGCTGATAATACGCCTCCGAATCTCACGGCTGGTATCATTGTCCGCCGTTACCAGTGAGCCAAGGTAGACAAATTCATCGACTACCTCAAACTCATCGCCGTCGATCAATATACTACTGCCCAAGCGGTGTCGTTCGGCCTCGGTTCCGCTGGCTAGCATGTACTTTGTTTTAGACGTATTTACCTTTAACCCAATCTTTTCTGCTTCGCGCTTTAGTCTGGTGTACTGTTCAGCCACCGCCACAGATGTTCTGCCGATAATATCCATGTCATCGGCAAAGCAGACGAATTGACTAGATTTGTTGAATATCGTGCCCCGCGTGTTGATATCCGCTCGGTTCATAACACCTTGTAGCGCTATGTTGAACAGCAGGCATGAAAGACCATCACCTTGACGAAGCCCTCTGTGTGATTCGAATGAACTTGACAATCCACCCGAAATCCGAACACAGCACTGCGTACCATCCATCGTAGATTTAATCAGTTTGATGAGCTTCCTGGGGAAGCTGTTCTCGTCCATGATTTTCCATAGCTCTTTCCGGTCGATGGTATCATATGCGGCTTTGAAGTCAACGAATAAATGATGCGTGGGAACTCTGTATTCACGGCCCTTTTGGAGGATTTGCCGCAGTGTAAATATTTGATCCGTTGTAGACCGACCTTCGACGAAGCCGGCTTGATAAGTTCCCACAAATCTATTCGCAATTGGTGATAGACGGCGGAAAATGATTTGGGACAGCACTTTATAGGCGGCATTGAGAACGGTGATCGCTCGATAGTTCTCACAGTCCAACTTGTCGCCCTTTTTGTAGATCGGACAGATAACCCCATCTTTCCACTCCTCCGGTAGCTGTTCCGTATCCCAAATTCTAACAATTAGTCGGTGCAGACAAACGGCCAGCTTTTCTGGTCCCATTTTAATAAGCTCCGCTCCGATGCCATCTTTTCCAGCTGACTTGTTGTTCTTTAGCTGCATGATGGCCTCCTTAACCGAAATTTTCAGGTTTCTGAAAAGAAGTCCGGTGGTGGTGTTTTAATTGCTGTCTCAACTAAACTTGATTCCGACATTATTGTTACCACGAAATTCAAAGAATTTGAGTATATATGGGTAAAAGTACTGGTAGCGGGCGAAACACACGTTTTTTGCTCAGTATACTTCCCTCCAAATAACGCAACTAAATCTGCTTATGAAAATTTTTTCAAGGTTGCTGAACAAATTTTTTCCAAATTTCCCCCGGAAGTGAAAATTCATATATACGGTGATTTCAATCAACGCAATGCCGGTTTTATTCCAGACACTGAAAATGAGGACATCTTACTTCCAATTGTAGGCGAAAATGAAACGCTACAGTTTATTTTTGACAAAACTTCTAGTTTAGGACTTAATCAAATCAATCATGTGAAGAATCAGCAAAATTGCTTTTTAGATTTATTGTTAACAAACATGCATGAAGACTTTTGTGTAACCGCTTCATTGACTCCACTATGGAAAAACGAAGCATTCCATACAGCCATTGAATTTTCTATATTCGTACATGAAAATAAGAGACCCCTTGATTGGGAATATGAAGATGTCCACCAGTTTCATTTGGCAAATTATGATATCATTAAATGTTGTCTTAGCACATTAGATTGGCAAACCCTTTTCAATTGTGATGAAGGTATCGAAACCTCTGTAGAAATCTTTTACAAATTATTAAATGAAATTATAAATGAGCATGTCCCCCTAAAGAAAGTAAGGCGACATGGCTATTCAAAATATCCTATTTGGTTTAACCAACAAATAAAAAACTTGAAAAATCGCAAACAAAAAGCCCATAAAAGGTACAAGAATAATGGCAGTAACGCAAATCTGGCCCTTTACTTAGATATTTGTAACCAACTAAATGTAGCCATTGATACAGCATACGAGCAATATAATTCCAAAACCGAAAGTGAATTAAAACGTCATCCAAAAAATTTCTTTAATTATGTAAAAACTAAATTGAAATCGAACAATTATCCGACAGAAATGTATCTCAACGAAACGGTTGCTGATAACCCAGATGAAATTTGCAATCTATTTTCAACTTTTTTTCAAGGAACTTATACTGCTTTTTCGGAAACAGATCGGGATTACAGATATTTCGATTTCCTCCCAGAATTTACTACTGATATCACTATCAAAAAAATCGAAGCACATGTTATTTTAGAAGGGTTAACTAAGTTGGATGCCTCCAAGGGTTGCGGACCCGACGGTATTCCTCCCGTGTTTTTGAAAAAGTTAGCATTAGAACTTACAGCTCCATTGTATTGGCTTTTTAACATGTCACTAGAATCCGGCAATTTCCCTAAGGCATGGAAAACTTCATACCTCATTCCAATTTTTAAAAGCGGTAAAAAATCTGATATAAGTAACTATCGAGGTATTGCTATTATTTCTTGTATTCCCAAACTTTTTGAAGCAATCATTAATGAATCGTTGTTCAATCAAGTCAAAAATAGAATATCAAATATGCAACATGGGTTTTTTAAGGGCCGCTCAACTAATACAAATCTAATTGAATTCATTAGTTATTCGCTGAATGCAATGAACAAAGGGAGCTATGTAGAAGCATTATATACTGATTTCAGCAAAGCATTTGATCGCGTTGATATACCCATGCTATTATTTAAATTACAAAAAATAGGAGTCCAATCAGATCTGCTTAAATGGATCGAATCCTATCTGACTAATCGTCAGCAAATAGTCAAATTTGAAGGGAAAAAGTCAAACCCTCTAGAAGTAACCTCTGGAGTTCCCCAAGGTTCACATTTAGGCCCTCTTTTGTTTATTTTATTTGTGAACGATATCTCTTTCTTGCTGAGAAATGTTAGGGTATTAGTATATGCCGATGATATGAAGCTCTTTTTAGAAATAACAAACGAGGAGGACGTCAGAGTATTCCAGCTCGAAATACAGGTTTTCTATATTTGGTGTAACAAAAGTCTTCTTCAACTTAACACTCATAAATGTAGATCAATAGCCTTTAGTAGAAAAAGAAACATGCCAAACATTACAATTTCTCTAGGAAATAATTTGGTTGAAAAGTGTGAAAAAATCAGAGATTTAGGAGTTATATTAGACTCAAAACTAACATTTATTGAACATTATAACACAATTATCAACAGAGCTAACAGTATGCTAGGATTCATAAAAAGATTTAGCTACGACTTCCGTGACCCATACACAATAAAAACACTATATCTTGCATATGTGAGGTCAATATTAGAATACTGTAGCATAGTCTGGTCACCATTTTCATTAATACACCAGGAACGAATAGAATCAGTACAAAAACAATTCGTGCTGTTTGCTTTGCGTAAACTAAATTGGACAAGCTTTCCTCTTCCCTCTTATGAAGCCCGCTGCTTGCTTATAAATATACAGACACTAAAACAGCGACGTGAGTTCGCCAAAGTGTCATTTGTAAACGATATTGTTTCACACCGTATAGATTCTATGGAAATTTTATCCAAACTCAGCTTTTATGTACCGAACCGTCAATTGCGGAACCGAAATATATTTAGCATAAGTCACTGTCGCACAAACTATGCCAAATTCGGGCCTTTAAATCAGATGATGATCGCCTATAACCAACATTGCGAAAATATTGACTTTACTATGTCTAAATTAAAATTAAAACAATACTTTAATTCTACGCGCTAGATGCAAAAAATGTAAGCAATATTATGTAATTTAAAAGTTGCACTGTTCAGTTTTCTTTGTAGACTGTGTTGTAGTGATAGAACTAATATAATGTAATAACTAATGTAAAAGGTCTACTATGATTTGACGACTAAATAAATAAATAAATAAAAAAAAGACACCAACAAAGTGTCGAAACGTAGGGAAAACATCAAACTTCAGTCTTGATCAGTCTTCTCCGAAGACTGCCCTGCCAAATATTAACAGATTCAAAACAAACTTGCAAGCTGTGGTGATGATGACGATATTAACTTCGCCTATCGTTGGGGCTGGCACCTCTTCCCCGTTTGCTGCACCGTCGAAATCGCTTTCCCCGCCGCCATGGTTTTCCGCCTGGGCGCCATTCAGGTGTTCGTCGAAGTGCTGCTTCCACCTATCCGTCACCTCACGATCGTCCGTCAGAATACTGCCAGTCTTATCCCGACACATTTCGGCTCGCGGCACAAAGCCTTTGCGGGATCCGTTCAGTTTCTGGTAGAACTTCCGCGTTTCCTGAGAACGATGCAGCCGCTCCAACTCTGCATATTCCTGCTCTTCCAGGTTGCGCTTTTTCTCCCGAAAGATTTGGTTTCGCTGCATCTTCTTCTGTTTGTGTCTTTCCACGTTCTGACGTGTGGCACTGCGCATCTTGGCCGCCCGCGCAGCGTTCTCCTCATCAATCACCCTCCTACATTCATCGTCAAACCAATCGTTCCGCTGATTCCGTGCCACATGCCCGATGGAGCTCTCCGCTACACTGCTGATGGCTGTTTTGATAGTGTTCCAACAGTCCTCGAGAGGGGCTTCGTCCAGCTCGTCCTCTTCCGGCAGTGCAGCTTCGAGTGAATGCGCGTAGTTTGCGGCGACGTCTGGCTGCTTCAGCCGCGCGAGATCTAACCGAGGCTGGCGTCGGTACCGAATGTTGTTCACAACGGAGAGTCTTGGGCGCATCTTAACCATCACTAGGTAGTATCCGAGTCAACGTTAGCGCTTCGATAGGATCTGACGTCGATAATGTCTGAGAAGTGCCGACTGTCGATCAAAACGTGGTCGATCTGTGATTCTGTCTGATTTGGTGACCTCCAGGTGTACTTATGGTGGATTCTGTGCTGGAAAAAGGTACTACGTACGGCCATATTCTTGGAGGCGGCAAAGTCGATAAGTCTTAGGCCCATTTCATTGGTTCGCTGGTGTGCACTGAACCTTCCAATCACCGGTTTGTATTCCTCCTCCTGGCCGACCTGAGCATTGAAATCCCCGATGACGATCTTGATATCATGTTTTGGGCAGCGGTCGTATTCACTCTCCAACTGCGCGTAGAATTCATCCTTGTCGTCATCGGTACTTCTGAGGTGAGGGCTGTGCACGTTGATGATGCTTATGTTGAAGAATCGGCCCTTGATTCTCAACCTGCCTACCATTCTGATTCTGATTCTGATGTCTACCAAGAGCAACACGTAAATATTGGTCAAAAAATGAACAAATTTTGATCCGTTTGATTCCAAAATTCATTTTGATTCCAACTTTGAACAGTCGGAAAGTTCGAGCACTTCAGCATAAAATTTTCGTTAGTTTTGCTAAAAAGATAAAATCTTATGTTTATTGTGCACTACCGTTTTCAATAGAATTTCCTCTACGCGGTGAGGCATGGCATTAAACCAGTGATGGCTAAACTGCGGCCCGCAGGCCGCCTGCAGGACCGGCACTAGCCAATTTGTCGCTCCACGCAAATTCTCAAAATGGCGTCCCCAGAATAAATGAAAAACAGCCGGCGTTGCTGTGTGCAAACATTTTACTACTTACACACTCGAAAACGCACAGTCTCGCAGCGTCTTTCTGCATAACCACTCAGGAGGCAAACAACTCGTGAGCAGCCAGCTGCCCGTGAGCGCTAGCACACTGGGATACAGATTGTGCATTACATTTTGTTTCCTTCATCATCTTACGCCCTCGATTCTACACGCGGGTGGGAGTGTGAGTCATGGCGAATGATCGCTATCAATTGCTCAGGCTGCAATGACGTGCGGGAGTGACGACCGTGGCTGTTAGCTAAATACATACTCGCAAAAGTCGTTGCAGTGCATGAACAAACAAGAGCGGAAGTCCGAAAGGAATGCTTATGCTGGCGTGCTCATTAGAACGAGTACGCGTGTGTGAGAAAATTAGCCCACACAAGTGCGGGCTTCACAACATTGGTCACAGTCAACCGACATTTCTTTTGAAAAATTGTCGGTTTCTTGAAACCCATTATTAGAATGATAAACCTTCAAGAACGAGAAAGTTCGGTTCATATATCCTGTTACTTCAGAAACTTCGTCCTCATACCTTGCTACTTCATAGAAGATGAATCTGTTGATTCGAAAATTTCTCCCAAAAAGATTCTAAATAATTTAATATCATCAATGCCACTTTCCCACCACGTTTACCTGAGTGTTTTGATTGTTGTGTTTTGTTGCGAATAGATTTTCATCAGGAGAAGGTGGAGCGCAAACTGAAAGCGAAGAATGGCGTAGGCGTAAGCACTACTTGGAATGATTCTCAAAGTACACTTGTCGAAAGTTGGGAGAACACGATGGGTCGGTCGGTCACGTCGCAAGAATACCGGATGACCGTGCAGTGAACCTGTTTTCTTCTAGACGTCCATCGGCCTTAAGGGCCCCGTACACGTATGCATATGTTGGGTTGGAAACGAATAAAATGTTGGCGGGTCATTCAGGTCGAGCGACAAGCCCTATAAATTCTTTTGCTAGTTTGGTTCGTGGCGCTCATACACAGGGGAAAGTGTTGACCGAACATGAATTCATCAATATTTTCGGCCAACATGTTCGTACTTATATGAGCGCTTTTAGGGATAGAGAGACCCACTTACTAGTTGGCTCGACCAGGTTGAAGGCGATTTGCTTGTGTCGAGATGCTCAACGAATTAGCGGCAAATAACTCAGGATCCAATACAGCGGAGAGTGACTCTAAATACACCACTTGCCATCCCGGATTTATGCTGCTAAAGGAGAAGAAAGAAAGTTTTGTATTACCCACTTATTTATTTAAAGCAACAGTTTTTTTTAATGTAGGCGAAATGACGCCCCCTCGAAGTGGCGCTCCAAGCAGCTGCTTGTTCTGCTTAAGGGAAGCGCCGGCCGGCCCTGGCCGCATGAGGAACTTCGCGATGATTCGTACGGCCCGCGGACTGATTTAAGGGATGATGGCAGACTTATGAATATTTTTTTGATGACACAGGGGTCACTCAGTTCAGTCGTAGTACCTCGTGCATATAGAAGATTTGATTGCTTTCTGACTTGTGGTGATTTCTAAACATCGGCTTTTGCTGCCTTTTACATTTTGGTATGCGCAAGAATGGCCAGAGGTCATTGCGGTCCGCAGACTCACGGTGCGATCTGATTTGGCTCGCACCACGCTTATGCCTGGCCATCACTGCATTAAACTATAGGACCCAGAGCCCAGAGTGACCAGAGATTCAAATATATGCACTTAGGAATAACTTCCAGTTCATCGCCGTCAATAGTTAATATCCGTAGGGGGCAAACCTTGTTTTCTCTAGGGCTTGAAATATTTGGGTTTTGACGCATTGATTTGTATTCCAATCTTCCTACGCTCTATTTCTAGTTTGGAGTAGATTGCCTCCGCCGTCCCAAGCTTTCTAGCAATGATGTCAAGGTTATCTGGGAAGGCTAGGAGTTGACTAATTTTTCCGAAGATCGTTCCTCCCGTTTCGATGCCCGCTCGCCAGATCACACCCTCCAATAGCGATGTTGATTAATACACAAGACAATCCATCCCTTAGCTGCAACCCCCTACGCGATTCGATGGGGCTCGAGAGTCTTTCTGAACTCCCGAAGCACTTACGTACCACGTCACTCGCTCCAGGGCAGCTATGATCAGCTGCGTCAGTTTGTCCAGAAACCCTTTTTCGTGTGTTATCTGCCATAGCTGTTCGCACTCTACTGTATCGTATGGTGCCTTGAAATCCACATTTGCTATTGGGGATAGACCACGTAACAATATCTGTAGGCAACGTTGATCAGCGTAATGCCGCAGTAATTACAGCAATCGAACCAGTCGCCCTTTTTGACGTAGGACTACGTCTTTCAGGAAGGTAGCTGGTATAGGGGGTAATTCAAAAAATTCTTTCTCGAAAAATGGTCAGGTTTTGAACGCTAATAGCTTAGTGGTTTCCCGATCGATTTTCAATATTCTTACACTAATCGATTGGAAAATCTTCTAAGAATTGGCCCAAATGGAGAAAAGTATGGATTCTTGATGTTGAGCTATTGAAAAATTGAAAATAATGAACCTATGTTTTACCAGAATTCTCGCTCCGTGATTGGTTGTAAGATTCTTTACGATGATCTAAACCTATACCATTTTGATATCTGTGCTTAGGAAGTAAGTCAAAATAAGTGACAAAGATTTAGTGATCCGCAAAGAGAATGACTGATCCACGGATCTTTTCCCTGAGGATACGAATCTTTACTTCGCTCTCCTCTCAGACAGTGCAACATAGCTTCTTTAGCGAAAAGGTTTCTGATTCTTTTTTCTCATTTGTGCCCGTTGGATTCCTTTGTTGTGGTTGTAATCATTTCATTCTAATTTTGACAGTGTACATTAAAAGATATAATGATGCCTACTCGCACTTACACGAGACCGCAAGACGCTGTAATCAACCGTCAGAATGTTTTATGAAAACAAAACTATATAGCATTGTTCAACGCAAACTCTGCATTCCAGCGACATCAGTTCCGTGCGAGAGAATTTTGTCAAAGGCGGGGCAAGTATGCACAAATCGAAGGAACAGACTGTCACCGAAAAATATTTCGAAAATTCTTTTCGTTAACCACAACTATGAACTGTATATATTTCATACAAGAGAACAAATATTTATCAAATGACAAATATTAAAATAATTTTATAAATGTTATTTTGGACCGTTTTTTTTAAGTTTTGCGAAAATAGCAGAAAAACTCAAATGTGGCTTCAGTTTAACTAAAGATCTGGTGAACCGTTCCGAAGATCCGGATCTCTTTACTGAATGAACCGGTTCTGATCCGTTCAGCTTAGTGATCCGTTGTGCCCATTACTACAAAGTTTCCTCATTTCAACAAGATTTCTTAACACCGTGATTAAACCTAGACCATTTTGATGTCCTTGCTTGGAAAGTACGCCAGAGAGACTAACGAAACCCCCTCGTGCCAACAGATTTCTTACGAACGCGATTAAACCTTGTTCAATTTGATGTCTGTGTTAGGGAAGTGTGCCAAAAAAAATGACACAAGTTCGTTGTCCCAACAAATCGCAAATTCTTTACTGCGTGGCGATTAAACCTAGGCGAATTTGATATATGTGTTGGAAAAAAGTGCTACAGCTGTAGTGTACGGTTATAATATGACTCTGTATGAACACGCATGCTTGCCGTTTCATTAGAAGTGTAGTGAAAAGATGTGCTGTTGATAGGATAGAATAGGATTGAATTGGTAAAATCCCTTCAACGTGGGGAACCATGGGTAATAAAAACAATTTTTAATTTCTGTAAGGTAGCAGGCAAGCAATAGTTTGTGTTCTTGATTTTATTGAATTGTTTCCAAATGCACATAGAAATAACTCTGAAATCTGAATTGAACGTATGCAATGTTACTATTTTGAAAAATGTTACATACAACGCATGTAGTACAGACTAACAGACGTAACACTTCGAACAAATTTTCTAACAAAACATCGTTTCATTGACAACTTGGACTTGGAAACTTGGAAAAAACACTTGCATCACCTGGTGCAGTCTTCGCGCTACAAAGAGTAGGTTGCTATAAATTTGGCAATGCTATAAATTTACTTGTATAATATCAATCAACCCGTTCTCGCACAGCGACTGTTGTTTGAGTCTTGGCTTAAGCGAAAATTTGAAATGATCGTTTTTATTGACGATGGGATGAGACTTCAGTGTTACGTCTGTTAGTCTGTGCATGTAGCATGTATATATGTTGCATATAAGCATGTATACATGAAGAATTGAATGATTACAAGTATGGATACATGCTATCACTACAAAGAGACTTACGTACTCCTGCGTCTCCTATATATGCGGTCGTGTCTTGTACACAACACCTCTGATTTTTATAGACGGGACAAACCACGCCTTCCATCCACTCCCCCCGAAGTTTCTCCTCCTACCAAATTATTATCCTCCTTGAAATTATCCAGTGAAGTGTCGTTGCTAGTGATTCTTGACCATTTTGTAGAGTTCTGCCGGCAGTCAGTCCTTTCCGGCAACTCTATTATTCTTTAGCTGGTCCATCTCCGATCGGTGTGTATCCAAGAGATTTGGTAACCTTTTTGGTGCTTTCCCCTTCTGAAAATCGCGGTCAATTTATTCCACGTTGGTCGAAACGAAGCCAAATTCTCCGTCATAACAATGCCTAACTAGTTTTTTTTCCTCTCCATGACTTGTTGGCATACCCCGTCGAACCAGTCATTTCGTGCGCACGAGGTTTCTTTGGTTAGCACGAAGGTTGCGGCCTCATTGACGGCCGAGCGTATCCTTCTCTATCTTTCTTCGATTCAACAGAAGAAGGTAGAGCATCATCCCGTAGTCGCACGTAATTAACGGCAACTCGTGGGTTTTCTAGTAGCCGAATTAGAATTTAAAAATTTAACCAAGGAGTTCAAGTGATGTTCAAGAAAAACTGGCTATCGATGAGAGTATGATCGATTTGGATTAATATTCGTAGGTCACACAAAATGCGTCTGATCACCAGGCCTCGGGAAACCGTAAAGCTGATTCGCTTCTCTGCCGACCTAGGCGTTCATATCCTGATCTTGACGATGACAATGACAATCTTGATGTCCAGTGACGAACAGCTATCTTGCGTTGCCTCCAGCGGCGCATAGCGTTCTATTTTCTTCTTGTCTTCAAGTCTACCTTCGTGTGGACAGTGCATGTTTATGATGGTGAATGGTGTATTTGAAGAAACGGCCTTTTATCCTCAACATACATGTCCTCTCGTTGATCGCCTTTCAGTCTATCACGCGATCCTGCATTCTTCCCATCACTACAAAACCCGTTTCCAACTCGTTGGTCGCTCCACCGCTCTGATATTCTTATACACCTTCTCGCCTTTGTGACAGGTAAACAGTTGAATAAGAAACATGTTTAGACATCTGGAATATCATTAAAATTGTTTTATTCTGAATTACCACTTAATAATTTTCTGCGGATAATAGTCCCAAAGCATTTTCTAGATTTTGCTTTCTCATTTCCACATAAAATAATGGAAAACCATAAAATATAAAATAATGGAAAACCTTATTAAGGGTTCAATAAACTTGATAACTTGAAAAAAAATAGACATCTCGTCACGTTTGTGCAATTTGAATACATCAATTCAAATCCTACTTCGCTCTACTGTTTTATATTAATCGATGCATTTCCCCAGTGATGGGTATGGTCACCGCAATTCTTAATTACCCTGAAAAACTAATCGTAGCTAGAAAATTGCAACTGCATGCATGCCATTTTCCATCGAAAAGATTTTTCTTTCCGTTCCGAAACAATTCTAGCGTGAAGAAGAGAAAAGAGAACCGAAAGCAACAAGTGCGGTCAAATCTTAAATTAAATTTGTTAATATGGAAAAACGGTTATGTCTTCTAAACAATTTAATTTCCCATTATAAGCTATCACAGTTACTTCTCTCGCATGCAATACGTACATATTGGCGCTGCCGGCGATGGTTCTGTTGGTTGGTGGCCACAGGTTCCATGTTACTTCCTCGATCGTGTACCTCTTGCAGAAACTGCAAGGAATGGAATCTGGCTTGGTTTGCGCTGGCCGTTTAGAGCGGGAATTGATACCCCAGCTATTTTACCGGCCCACTTTTCTTTGCTTCCTCCCCATTTCTATAGCTTTTCGGTTTGCTACGCTTCAGTGATAACAGTTGGATGGATATATTCAAATTTATTGGTAAACCTACATTGCTTTGTATGCCAATAGGCACAAGCGAAGCGAGTAATAATCCAGATCGAAGTTTTTTTAGGAGCAAATGTTTGGTCATGAGGGCGAATATCTGGAGCTGTGCGAACCCGTGTCCAGATATGTATCTTTTTTCGAACAGCAGCGGCTAGATAGCGATCTAACATGTTGCAGTACAATGCATTAATAACTGTTTTGCGTTCTTACAATAATGAATATTAAACTAACACCCGTATTATTCTGTATTCCGACGGATCTTAGTTTCGGTTAAGTTGTTTGCCCACTCGAGTCGGCCAGTGAAATGTAAATACCATCCTTTTAAGATCGAAAAACCGATCGACCAGAATATAGATTTAAGAATAAGAAACTACGGCACCAACTTTTCAAAAGGGCCAATCTGCCCTATGTAAACAAACCGAGTGAGAGTTTCTTTCCCTAATGCTAGTCCTGCAAAAAATAACCCTCACTCGATTTGCTACATGTTGCAGATTGACCATTTTGAAAAGTTGGTGCCGGTTTGTATCTTAAAAAATTTCGCCGGCAAAAGTTACGCCGAGATTTCGGCAACAATCTCGGCTAAATATAATTTAACTATTATTAGCTGTTATTTTTGATATGTGGGATACTTGAAAATTATCGCCATCCATGGATATTTAGTCCATAAAATTTTAACAATATCACCCCCCTTGCCGAGAATCTCAGTAAGAAAGATTCTGATTTCTCGGTTAAGTTGATCTGAAAATCAGCAGAACAGTTTGACTGAATGATCGTCATTGTGGTATTTTACAAACGCCGTCTATTTCGGCAAATGTTTCGGAAATTTCGGAAAAAATTAATGACCGACTGTCAAAAATATTGCTCAAATTTCAGTATTTTTTCATTACAAGGATGTTTCTCAGAAGTAAACAACATTTGTTTACCGTGACGACTAATAATACTCCGCGTATTTAGTTTTCTGTGGTTTCGGTGGTAGCCTGACCGACGCCAGAAATCAGATAGGGTTTATTTCTAATTCCCGTCGTAGTAAGTAAAGCCATTCTAATTTTCATCATTTGCTGGATGGATTTAATGAATACTCCAAAAGTTCTTGTGCTGCTTTGACTAAAACACACTTACCTTCCGATCCGTGAACTTTGAAATCACTGAAAAGCGATTATTAAAGCATATTAGTGAAATTACGCAACTGACTTTATTTCTTAAATTCGTCGTACCGTTTTTTTAGTCGGATTTTAGTCCAACAAAATTTTTCATCATCCAAACTAAAAATCACAACAATGTTTACGAAGCTAACGCGTATGTATTTGTGCAGGACGGCATGACAAATGTTATTCTGCAAAAATGTCTGCTGGCCATGCAAGTTTTCCCGGCTGCAGAATAACGACAAAGCGTTGCGTGAATTATTTTCGTTTTATGAATGACGGAAATTGAAACGATTAGTCGACATTTTCTTCTTAATCGCATGAAAAAACGTAGGAAATTTGGCTGCTAGGATTTCTTTAATGAAAAAGGCATTTAAATACATCTCAGCTCACTTTGATTGATCGTGTATGATAGTCAACAAAATATTGGGGAATAACTAATTTTGCGTTGTGTGTCATAAAAAACGCTGATATTTTTAATGATTTTTGTTGAATAGGACGGGAATAGGCAATTACGATGAAGCAGCAACATACCCTACATAATTCCGTACCCTATATTGTAATTGGGCCATTACAAATATTTTATAAAGTTTTTATCCCTTCGGTGTTGGGCCACTGAAGGGGGGGGGGGCGAATAAAATACAAAGTTAATTTTTTAATTGAGCAAAAAAAATATGGGTTTTAAGCATTTTTATTTAAAGTCTAAACGTGAAAACCAAATCTATTGTTGCTTTTAATATACCTATACCACCTATACGTTATTATTTTCTATGCAAAAATCTACGAAAAAAAGACAAAAACGAAAGTAAATTTTTTTGTACGATTTTCGGAAATTCCATTGTTCGAATTTCCATTTCTGTTTCGTGCTAGAAGCGTTAACTCAACTCGTACTCTCATTTTTCGAGTTTTTCAGGCTGTACCGCCCACGGACAATTGATTTTATAAAACAAATTTAACTAATATCCTACAAATTATTTTTTTGCCCCCCCGATTTTTCAAGCCAATTTCCAGGGGGGGGGGGGGGGGGAACTGACAAAAACTTTGAAAAGAATTTGCAATGGCCTTATCACATAAACAAAGTTAAAAAAAGTCGATAGGCCAAACACAAATTAGTCCAAAATTGAAACTAGCACATATAAATAGGGACGTCTGGTGGGAATTGACTGAGCGGTGCCGCTACAGAGTTAATAAGATCGTTGCACTAGCCCCGTAATTTTACTTGCTGCGAAGTTTGTCGATAAAGAAGGGTCAAGTGAATTATGACACATGGGAACAACTGGAATAAGAAATTGAATGCATTCATCACCAGCAATAGATCAAAATAGATCAAAAAGGACTCGAGAGTCGCGCACGTAGCACATCATTCGCTCCAGAGTAGCTTTGATCAGTTTGGGTTTGTCCGGAAAACCGTACTCGTGCATTATCTGCCATAGCTGGTCGCGTTCGACTGTATCATATGCTGCTCTGAAATCCACGAAAGTATGATACGATGGCACGTTGTACTCCCGACATTTCTGGAGGGTTTGACGAAGAGTAAAAATTTGATCCGTAGTAGCACAGGCCCCCATAAAGCCCGCCCGATACTGCCTTACGAATTCTCTTGCTATTGGGGATAGACGATTGAGCAAAATCTGGGAAGGCACCTCGTAGGCAGCGTTGACCAACGTAATGCCGCGGTAGTTACAGTAGACGGTCGCGCTTTATGTAGTTGGGACAGGCTACATCTATACATTTACAGGCTACAGTTTCTCCTCCTCCCAAATCCTTGTAATTATCCAGTGAAGTGTCGTTGCTAGCGGTTCTTGGAAATTTTTGTACAGTTCTGCCGGGAGACGATCTTTTCCGGCGGCTCCATGATTCTTCAGCTGACCGTTTTCTTGCCGCAGTTCGGGATCGGAAGCCGCTTCTTCGAAAAACTGCTTCCGCCTGTCAACCAGCTTTCGCCCGTTTGTTTCTCTTCTCGTCCCTACACATATCAGGCTTCGGTGTGTGTTTTTTATAAGATCACCTTCTTATAGGACTTGTCCCCGTCAAACCAATCATTTCGTGCGCTCGAGGTTTCCTTACCTAGCACCGCGGTTACTGTCTCATTGACGGCCGAGCGTATTCTACTCCATCCGTCTTCGAGGGTCGAAGTATCTAGCTCCACAGAGGAAGATAGAGCGTCATCCAGTATGCACGCGTAGTTTTTGGCAACTCGCGGGTTGTCCAATTGTCGAATGTTTAACTGAGGAGTACGCCTTTGTCGTGAGGCATAAATCGTCGATGGTTTTGAGCGGACATGTACTGCTACTAGGTAATGGTTCGTGTCGTTATCCGCACTCCGTAGGGAGCGTACTTTGATGTTTTTCGAGAAAAACTGGCCATCGATGAGAATATGGTCGATTTGGTTCAATGTTTGTTGGTCAGGTGATCTCCAGGTGGCTTTGTGATATCTTTGTTGGGGAAGAAAGTGCTTCTGATAACCAGGCCTCGTGAAGCAGCAAAGTTAATCGATCGCTGGCCGTCATCATTCGTGTCGGTGTGCTGGCTATGGGGCCCGACCACCGGTCTATACATTGCTTCCCTGCCGAAGCGGGCGTTAAGATTCCCGATGACGATCTTGATGTCCCGTGGTGAGGAGCTGTTGTAGGTCGTACGTTGCCTCCAGCTGCGAATAGAACACTTCTTTCTCGTCGTCGGGGTTGGAATTTACCTTACTTTAGTGGCAACGGTCCGGTACCGATCCTGCACCGAACGAATTATGGTCCTCTAGTACCGTCGGTCCTGGGCTGCCGTTCTCTAATCCCCACAAACACCAGCTGAACGTGCATCATGTTCGACAGCACATACCCACCGGGTGCGGGATCTGCCTCGGAGTCTACGGTCTCTTCCTAGTTCTCTGCTGCAAATAGTTTTGGCAACTCTTTCGTCGGACGTTCTGGCCATGCGCTCAGCCCACCGCAGCCTGCCACTTTTCACTACCTTCACTATATCAGCATATTTGTATACTTGGTACAGCTCGTGATTCATGCGTCTGCGCTACACTCCATTTTACGTTTTGCCACCAAGTATAGATAGCAGAAAACGCTCGAACACCCCAAGCACTCGTCGATCAGCTTCCTTTTGCATGATTCGTGTCCGTAAAGGGCCACTTTACGGAGGATTAGTGTTTTATAGAGCGCCAGTTTTGCGCGAATTCGCAAACTACGGGACTTCAGCTGGCTACGCGAGCCGTAGAAAGCCCGAATCGTGACTGCAACTCGTCGTTTCACTTCGCGGCTTATAAATTCTTCCACTACTTCATATCATTCCCCATCTAACTCCACCTCAGCACCAACACCACTTGGGCTCCCACGTTCCCTATCATCAACCATGTACGTCGTTTTGGCGGTGTTAATGGTAAGTCCCAATCTCGCCGCTTCCCTTTTAAAAGGCCTAAAGGCCTCTTCCACTGCTCTACAGTTGATTCCGTTGATATCGACATCATTCGCAAAACCTAGAAGCATGTGAGATGTCGTGATGATAGTTCTATTCCTTTCCACGTTTGCCCTTCGTAATGCACCTTCCAAGGCAATGTTGAATAGCAGGTTAGAGAGTGCATCCCCTTGCTTCAGTCCATCCAACGTCACGAAAGCAGCTGAGGTCTTACCCGCTATTCTAAGACATGATTTCGATCCGTCCGAATCAGTGTCGCACGAATCAGTGTAACTAGTTTCGTCGGAAACCCATATTCTAGCATTATCTGCCACAGCTCATTTCGTTTGACTGAATCGTACGACGCTTTAAAGTCCACAAACAGATGGTGTGTCTGTAAGTTGTACTCCCGGAACTTGTCTAGCAACTGACGCAGGGTAAACATCTGATCCGTTGTGGAGCGTCCCTCACGAAAACCAGCTTGGTACTCGCCGACGAAGGACTTCGCTAACGGTCTCAGTCTGCAGATCAGGATACGGGAAAGCACCTTGTAGACAGAATTGAGCAATGTAATTCCTCGATAGTTTTTACACTCCAGTCGATGTCCATTTTTGTAAATGAGGTCATCCAACCACTCCTCCGGCATTTGTTTTTCCTCCCAGATCCCGACAATGATCCGGTGGATTGCTTCGTACAGCCGCTCGCTCCCCGCCTTTGGAAGTTCAGCCGGGATACCGTCCTTCCCAGCAGCCTTACCGTTTTTCAGCTCACTGATTGCCTTCTCAACCTCCTCCTGTGTTGGTGGCTCCACAGCTTGGCCATCGCTTACAATTCCTAATCTGTCCCTGCTGATCTCCGCGTTTACCTCACCATACAACAGTGTCTGGAAGTGCTCCTTCCACCTGGCTGCTACCGCCGTTTTGTCGATAAGCAGGCTGCCAGCACTATCATTGCACATCACAGGCATGGCAAAATTCCTGCATCTCACCGTTTTATAGAAACTCCGTGTGTCGTTGGTGGCGTATCGCTCCTCTGCGCCGGCGAGCACGTGCTCCTCGTACTCGCGTTTCTTTAGACGATGGATTCTTTTTTCCGCAACTCTATTCTCTCTGTACCTCTCACTGTTTTGACGCGTTGCCGCAGTGAGCATGCGACTCCTACCCTGGTTCTTTTCATCTGTCACTCTCTGGCATTCGTCATCAAACCAGCTGTTATGCTGTCTTCCACGCACCGTGCCTACCACCTCTCTCGCAGCTGTTTCGATGGCACCATGGATGTTCCTCCACAGCCTATTTATATTATCTCCTTCTACCTGTTGTTTTGCGATTCGTTGGTCAAGCTTGCTGGCGTACTACACTGCCACGCCGTCTGCCGTTGACCGCTGGATGTTAAAACGCAGTGTCGGGGCTGGTGGTGTAGTTTAAAAAACGACCTTTTATCCTCAACATGCACATCCTATCGTTCATCGCGATCCATTACGTCCATTACGCGATCCTGCATTTTTCCCATTACTGCGAAGCCCGTTCCCCGCTCGTTGATCGCTGCACCGCTCTGGTAAAATTGGGCCTTGCCGCCACGGATCCTCCACGCCTTCTTCCCTTTGCGACAGATCTTCTGCAGTGTCAAGATGCCAAGCTTTCGGGGATCTAACTGATCAAGTAGCACCCTGTCGCCACCAACGAAATTTAGCGATCTGTGGTTCCAGATACCAAGTTTCCATTCCATGTCCTTATTTCGTCACCTTTGTCCATGCCGAATGTTCCGAGTAGAATTTTCTTCATTCTTTTTAGTGTGTTGGATTTAGATGGGTAGCTGTACTAAGGTCTACGCTACCGGGTCTCGTGATGGGGCTGCCATCTTATAGTGTCGAGACAACACTGTGTCTGCTTGCCTGTTGGTATACGATCTTAGTTTACACTGGGGTTGGTTACCCAATCTCCGCTAAGGTTGCTCGTATTCCAGCTGGTACAACGTGGAGGTAGGTATAGGAGTTGCTGGATAAATGGTTAAGGACCACTATGGGGTCTGTTTTGCGCATTATCCAACTATTTACACGAATACGCTAACCGGATTCAATTAACCGGCTGTCGCTGCGTAGGTTGACCTGCCGTTCTCGGCGCCTTAAGCAACAGCGAAAGACCTTGAACCACTGACACACCTTCGAAGGCTTCTGTACTACTGTATCAACATTTCATCGCCATCTCTTTGCATTACCGTCTTCGTCACAAAAAGACAGTCTTGGCAAAATTATCGGAAAGCATGAATCGAGTGGCAAGAGCTCTGTTTTCTCTATGCGCCTCGCTATTCGAATTAAAAAAAGTGGCCTTTTTTAGAATTACCCGCTTCGATTGAGATGCACCTGGCAGAGAATCAGATAAATTACAGTTCTGATGGGCGATGGGGTTTTCATTACAGACCGAATAAGGCACTTATGTTATTAGATTGGTGAAACATTTATTCGAGATCTGTATCTAATCCAATAGGCCCTTCACAAATGCACTGTTCCTAGGGATGTCAACAAATCCGAGCTTTTTAATTGCTTAGTGTTTACTACAAAAGTTTAAATTAATAGACGCAGTAGTTGTTTTTTTGACGTAGGGTTATGTCTTACGGGAGTCCAAACCCAAGCCTAAGTTTAGATCCAAATCCCAGTTTAGATTCAAATATAAGTTCAGATCCAAGTCCAAGCCCAACTTTAAATTCAGATCTAAATCCAAGGCCAAGTTAGGATCGAAATTCCAGTTCAAATCCAAGTCTTAGTTCAGATCTAAGTTCAAGTTCAGAACCGAGTCCAAGCTCAAGATCAAATTGAATCCACATTCAAATATAAGTCCAAGTTCAGACCCAAGTCCAATAAACGTCACCAAGACATGGTAACGTAATCCTACGTCAACCAGGCAGTCTAACACAACTTTTTTTACCATTTTTGAAAAACTTCAAGGTATACAGCCCTAAGGGTTGTACGAAAGGGTGACGTAGGACTGTGTCATATAATACTCATTATATTGATAACATGTTTTAATCGATGAAGTATAACTTTATGTCTGATCATTAAATCAAAGACTAATGTAAACTGCAGGGGGGCTCCGTAGCCGCAAGGTTACCGAGTCTGCTTTGACAAGCGAGAGGTCGTGGGTTCGAATCTTAGTAGAATCAAGCCATTCGATGTCAAGTGACTTTATCATGGGTTTATTCTCAGGCCCCTCCATTTACCCTTCCTTCGTGCTGAATTCTATATTTATCCTCTAAAGCCTCTTGACAGTGCAAATGTCCCTCCTATAGTTAAGTGTACTGCTCAGAGGTACGAATGAGTCCTCGCCAGGGACAGCTATAGTATGGGATAGTGCTGGCATCGAGGAGTAAGTGGGTAAAGTAGATCAAGCTTTGAAGGAAGGGTAAAACCCCAATACACGCAAGCACGCATACAATTTAAAATAAGCACATCGCTCACTCAATAGCGATTATAGCAAAAAGAAATGCAGTGCAGGTCATACAGCAAACACCCGGGCGATATTACAATAGATCAACTATACTGGTCGCAGTAATGAGTCCACACATGGAAAAAAAAATGTAAACTGCATTTCTGGCATATGCATATTTGAGTATTTGTGAGTATCATTGTTTGAGTGTTTATTTGTAAAAGAGCGAAATATTCTGATTTAATTCTTCATTGAATCAATGGTGGTTTTGAAAAAAAACCGTTTGAAATTGTTTGGTGGCCCTGAAAAGAACTATGTTTGAGCTGATAGCACTTCTTAAAAATCAGTACTATAATTACTGTTGCCAATATATAGATGGATGTCGCTATTCGGTCCTTTAGACTCTAGGATGATAGTTGCCCGCTAATACAGGAGTGATAGGAAATACCAAATCACTGTAAAGTAGAAATGGATTAGTTTTATCAAAATACTGACCGTCCGTCAGTGCGATCGTGCGGTAAATGAGCAGACGGCGAACCTAATGTGCGATTTTATAGTCACTGGCACTGCCGTTGCTACTTGTAAGCTAGAGTAGGTATGGGAGAAACCAGATCGGCTGCTGCTGCTGCTCAAATAATTATCCGAATGGAACGTTAATCATTTAGAAAATGTAGAAAAATCTTTCCATTCTTCAATTACTATAGTTCTTATAAGAAGTGTTTAAGACCACAACGGCCTGCTGCTGAATTTGCTACCCGTCAGTCGATCCGTTTCCATTTGCCTTCAGTGTCCGATAGCCGTCGATGATAAATAAAATACTGACCGTCCGTCAGTGCGATTGTGAGATGAATGAGCAGACGGCGAACCAAGAGTACCATTTTATTATAATCACTGGCACTGCCGCTGCTGCTTGTAAGCTAGTGTATGTGGTGGGGGAAACCAGATCAACTGCTGCTGCTTCTCGAATGATTATCCGACGCTGATTGAGCAAGCATTTCCCATGTTACCATGGTATAACGCAAAATGGAACGTTAACCATTTTAGAAAATGTAGAAAAATCTTTCCATTCTTCAATTACTATAGTTCTTATAAGAACTGTTTACGACCACAACGGCCTGCTGCTGAATTTGCTGCCCGTCAGTCGATCCGTTTCCATTTGCCTTCAGTGTCCGATAGCCGTCGATGATAAATAAAATACTGACCGTCCGTCAGTGCGATAGTGCGATAAATGAGCAGGCGGCGAACCAAGTGTACCATTTTATAGTCACTGGCTGCTGCTACTTGTAAGCTAGTGTAGGTGGTGGAGGAAACCATATCGGCTGCTGCTGCTTAAATGATTGTCCGACACTGATTGAGCAAGCATCGAACAATTTCGCATGTCTGCGATGGGGATAATGCAAAATGTAACGTAAAGTGCATCGTGTGGGATTCACGTTGGCCATTGCCCGCTGATTCCGCTTGTCTTCGGGGTCGGTGTTGCCGTCAATAGCCATCGATGTTGCCAATTGGATTGGAAAAGGGGTGTGGCTTACAAAGTGGTCTCATTTGGATCCAAATCCTTTGGTGTATCTAATTGTCGTCCGTGCCTGTGAAGCTAGGCGATCACAAGGGAAATGTATGGGAAAATTCGGCCTTAAAACTTTACACACATTTTTACTATTTAGCGTATAAAAAATTACTATAATATGTTGCTATAAAATTGCTGGACATTTTATCTATCCAACGACATATTAACTGTTATGTTTCGTTCAGTAGTATAGTAGCTATTAGCGTTTGAAATATTTCATTCAAACGTTACACTTCTATTTTTAGTTTTTACAAAGTGCTACCCAGTCCCAGTATAGTAAACAAAGACGTAGTCCTACGTCAAAAAAAAACTTACCGATGAGAGTCACTCCGTTAACTGACGCTTCAGAAACCTACACCATATGTATTTTACCTGATATTTCGGGTTCACAACTACGTTCAAGCGAAGTACTACCCAACTGACGGATCTGTAGGATTAAGTTCTTCATCCGTTATCCTGGTACTTGCTACTCCCTGACCTAACACAACTTAACGTTTTTCGATAACTTACTCTCCAAAGTTTCTAGACATTTATTCGTCCACATCCTACGATAGTCCACTAAAAATACTCGTCCTCGTAAATTGCGCACTATCTCGAGATTTCTTACCGTACCTTTTCATTTAAAGAATTTCAGCCAAGTCTGGCTGCTGTTGTAGCTCTGGACAAGAAAGTTCAGCGTATTTGCTCGGCATGTGGGGTGTTGTCCAGGTTCTGTTTCATCGGAAATTACCAGTAAATTCCATTCACAACAAAAACTTAATTCAAATATGTCATTAGTGTTATTAACCACGGCAGTACCTAATTGGGGCACAAGTTTACAACCATCTTGCTCAAATAAGTACAAGCAATCCGTAAACTGCATAATTGGGGCCTGCAACAAATAACCATAATTGAAACTGTCGCAGTGGCTCTGTGTATCTAATACGCTTCTGATGGCATACATTGTCAAGATAAATACTATCATTCGAAATAATAAGATTAGTTTCTGATTGAAGTAAAGAAATGCAGCTGCGAGTTCGCCTCTTCACCAAAGTTGCTGAGTCGGACATTCGCTGTCTTTTGATAAGGTGTTTTTTATACTATCATACGATAGCAACCATTTTACAATTCTAGGAGTGTTAAACATCCATGATAGTGTCACCGTAATGTCTCTTGATTCAGTTTTTTTTAATATCCGAAAGAAAATGGTTTTCACAATCTCGACGGACCGCGTCGTTCTACATGGGAAAAGACGGAAAGACCGAACCGTTCCATATTTTTCCAACCGATTGGCCAGCTTATTGTGCAACAGTAAAATTACACGCCGCCAGTGAACGGGCTGGGTTGTGTTCTGGCATGGACCAAAACCGAGAAGCCCCGGCCCAAAACATAACCACACAGCCACAGCAGCAACACGGCAGCAAGAGCAGCATTTCCACAACAAAGTTAATGAACTGCTATGTTGCTATTTGCTGTTTTCCACCCCGTAGCATACCGGGATGACTGCCCACGGATTTACCACGGTTCGATCAAATTTGCGACGAACATGGCCAACGGACTGTGAAATACAATATGGGCCTAAAGCAAATAAACGTTTTTCGGCCGGCGCGTGGCCGGGAAGAAAGACTGAGTGTGAAATAATTTACATTTTTTTCCTTCGTTTTTTTTTCTGCTGAACGGGTGCGCTATGATCTATGACGCACTGATTACAGGACAAATTCAATCGATTGGATATGGTTGGAGTGTTTTAGTTTTTGTTTCAGCTATTATTTAACTGTTAAATAAATTTTATGTTTGTCGTAACTATAAAGCATTTGAATTTTTCCCGCTTCGCTCTAATTGGGTTCATTTAGTCTTACTAGACAAAATCAAAGTTGCTACATAATTGAATTCGCTTTCAACCAATTCATACATTCTTCAATGAATACCTGCCATCCAGACTGTGCGAAAAGCCCGGATCAACCCCATAAGAGCTGATCTTCTTCATAGTGGAGCGAGTCTCATCCGCACCGGCCGGGCGTTGCTGACTGGCGCAGTGCAGGGCAGACACGATGCATAGTGGTAAATGGCTTGGTTCTTCGCACGCCTTCTTTCTCTGCAGTTATTTGCGAAGCCCGCGTACACTCCACTGCCTTCTTTTGGGGTGCAATGCACAGACATCCCGTGGCTGCGAGCGCAGGTTTCAAGTTCATTCCATGTTTGGAACTCGCTCGAGACGGTCGCGTATCGCACCAGCAAAGGCAGTCAGCGTCGTGTTCAACTAGGTATTCCCCAACGGATTTCGTACGATTTACCTACGAGAAGCTTCGTTAGGTCGGTAATTCGATGTTCCCCCCAAAAGTGTTACTCAGTGTCGCTAGTGATCAGCTGGTTGGCAGCCCAGAGACGCATTAGGCTTAAGTGTTGAAACTGTACTGCATCTGGGACAGACTGTTGCTTGCAGCTCAACCGGAGTTTTACCGGATTAAAACAATACCCAAGAGTGGAAAAAAGGTGCTCTGTGACAGTGGTGTTCTGCGTAAAAACGGAAAAATAATCTTAGTTTTGTTTTGTTCCGCGAGACACTTAAAAGTGACATGAATCAGTCAAGCATTATTTCGGTCTTTCGGAGTAAGGTCGCTGTCGGAATGTTGGATAGTTAGCACAGCTCGCTCGGTGTGTGAGTTTAATTCAGTGCGGGATCAGTTGATCGATTAAGAAATGACGAGATTGAGCGGAGCTCATGTGCCATTATTGCCACCTGTCATCTCAACAGCGGGAAGCTGCTGGGAAAACGTCATCGATGCTGACGCCGATTGTCGAACAGGTTGCTCGTAGAAAGTAAACCTGCCTACCGGTACACGTTGCTCTAAATCGATAGGAAAACGAGTCGAATAATAGATAAAGTAGGTGTCTGGTGCAATCATTGCAGGCACGGTAATTTTACCGCTTTCTCTGGAAATGGAACTGTTTTTGCAGAAAGGATCACATTGCTGTGGTAATGCAATTTTGCCAGTTAAACTAGACTTTTCTCTGTTAAACTATGCTTTTCCACGTATAAAAATGTTTTTATGTTCTTGAACGACACTATCATCACATAATCGAAATGGCGCCAAATCCATTCTTATGTAGATAATAGTCAGCTTCGAATTGACTAAAGTTTTTGGAGCGTCTTAGTATAATGCGAAACCTGAAATTAAAGAAAAGAAGAAATTTTTTTCCAAATCAAATTCTACTAGGGTAGTTGATCCAATAGTTGTGGTAGCACCAATAGTTGCGCTATTTATTATTAATGTATATTTTTGTCACCGTAGCATTTTAAATAGAACAATTACGTTTATTATATAAAGCAATTTCTGTGGAGCATTGGTAGTTAGACTACACCATTTCAAATTAAAGCATTATTGACTAAAATACCAATTTTCTAAAATCTATCACAACTATAGGCGCAGCCGGAAGACACTCATTTCTATAGTTGCGCTACACTGTTTTTTCACTTAGCAACCTAGCAACGTATACGGAATAACACAATTAAAGAAACACCAAAATCAATTAAGGGAACAATAGCGGTAAAATTTGAACTTCCGTCTGTTGGTAATCACCGACTAGACAAGAAAACGTAACTATATTTGCTTTGAAAAAGGCCAAAACCGAAGGCCGAAACGTCAGGCAGTATAAAAAAAAAACGTTTTCGATATAAAACTGACTGTAAAGCCGAAAATCTACAATATATTGATTTGTTTAAAAAGATTGATTTAAAAATCAAATATATTCAATAACTTTGCACACGATTTTTTCATTATTTTCAAATGTCCTTCAAAGTTATTCAGCATGTTGAAATATACATTTTCTCTAAAGACTGTTTGTCGCTAGAACGCATATTTAATGCGTTATGAAATATTCAAGAAAAAATTTGCACTATTCGAAAAGAAATTTCAAATTCAGTCAACTTCAGGCAAATCAATCAACTTTCAACAATTACTGTGGTTTGTTTACAAAAAAATCAAACTTCTGTCAAGAGATCTCCGAAGCAACCTTGGAAAAAATTGATTGAAATGTGTGTTACTTTTTGATGAACTATTTTATAACTCATTAAATTTGCATCACAGTGAAAACCAGTCTTCACAGAAGACTAAATACACGTTTTCTGTGAAGACTGGTTTTCACTATGATGCAAATAATCACAACATAATTATTAATAATTTTGTACGACATTTAAATCAATGAAAAAATCGTGTACAAAGTTGTTGAGAACAATTGATTTTCAAGTGTTTTTTTTTAAATCAATCATTATATTTGGCAACCAGCAACAATGTGAGTTTTATTATACTCTTACGGCGCTTTTAATGATCAATTTTGGCCTTAAATGCCATCATAAGAGTGTAATAAAACCCAAATTGTTACTTGGGATAGATAGTTATTACATTAAACAAAGTTGCTTTTTTTGGTAAGTGAGTAATTCTCGCTGAAACGGGGCCACTACTGACACGAGGTCTTCAAATATTGGAGCTTTTGCGCTTAATTGGTTGAAAATGGTTAAAAAATAAGAATTACACTTTTGATACCTCGAAATAGTGGAGCCCTCGTTCGCCAAGGGTTCTGATAAATGGTTTCTCATAGAATTTTTTCTCAGCTTTCCAATGGTGGTCTTAAAACTACAATCAATTGAGGGGATCATGACGAAAACGGCGATTTATTGATAAAATCCAACATGGCGGACAAATCCAACATGGCCGCCGATTTTTTTTCACTTCGTTTATAAACCCTATCTCTCCTCTTTACAAAACCGTGTCGTTTGTAGTTTGTTTTATGGCAAATTTTGAAAATATCAAAATAATTATATGAAAATTGTGAACCTTGGTACCGTGACCGCTCCTAATTCTGCGCAGCTCCTAATTCTGCGCATTTTTCTTTATATATGTATTTTTCAACATTGTGCATAACTATGGCCATTGTGTTATTTTTTTATAAATCTCTGTTGAATAATACGCCATAATTCACAAAAGGGCCATCATATTTGACAGCGAAATAAATTAAAGTGAAACTGAAAGTATTTTATATGTCAGAAAACAACGTCGTTAGCGCCAACGTTAAAACTGTCCTTCTAGAAAATTAACAAATTTATCATCGAAATTCTTTGCAATGATCAAATTACCCAGCATAAACAGAAAGAATAATTAGTTTTAGTCATGTTTTAGACAAAAGAAGTGATTGCATGCCTTGTTTTCGTTGGAAAAATGCGTTGCAGTAGTGCGCAGATTTAGGCACAGATTTTTTATTTATGTTCCAAATTCTGCGCAGTAATGTATCCTATGAAGAAATCGCAAAAAAATACGCAACTTCTCCCAAATGGCTGAGGTATAGAGGCATAGAAATTCAAGTAGAACCTTTAATTTGCATTGATTGGAATCCCGTGTTACGGTTCGGGGTCCGAACCTACGAACGCCAATTCATGGAACCATGTCTTCTGATTTTTTTTGACTGTCGAACTTCATTGAGCTGTCAGGGAGTGGGGAAGTGGTTTCTATATGAAAACACAATTGTTAGTATTAGTCTAAAGTGTAATGTTCAGTATACAGAAAACCCGAATGAACTCGCCCTTCACGTTATCGACAATAAAATATTTTAAATAAGCCAACTCAAATGATAATAATGTTTCTGTGCCACCTGGACAGCACAAGAAGGCCAGATCATGGATTTAATCATGGTAATGGCTAATGTCGGATTTTTGATGTGCTTTCAGCGTATAAAGACATAAACAACATGGTATGAGTGTTTGTTGTTACTTTTTAGGTGCGCAGAATTAGGAACAAACATGCGCAGAATTAGGAACATGGGCAAGAAAGTGCGCAGAATTAGGCACCGTGAATAAGTTTACAAAACGAAAGATATACTCAATTGTTGGTCGACTTTTAATTCCCATGATTTTTACCAGATATTATAGACCGTAGCACTACATGTTGCTGCTATCAACGTTATTAATTTAACTCTAGAATACTTATAATAGCGGAGGAATCATAAAAATGTCTTAACTGCGCAGAATATGGTACGTTCACGGTACAAATAACTGGTTCTTTTATTCAGTTAATGCCATTGCACACCTAATTTTATGAATGTTTCTTATAGCATTTTTTTATCTCAGCTTTCCAATAAGGGGGTCATGGTGAAAACGGCCATTTTTTGATAATTTTTGTGGATATTTATGGACATTCACGGTTACCCTAATAGAACAGAAAGATGCGGTATATTTTATTAATAAACTTCTCCCAAGACACTACCCTTGAAAAATTGCAATTGTCCGCTTTTTTGCGATTTTGGACTACTGTGCACTGGTTACATACCGCCCAGTTAGCTTCGAGGTACGACGCTGGTCTAACAAGTCAGTCGTCGTATGTTCGAATCTCGGCTAGGCGGTGCTTGCTAGTTAGAGTCAGTAGGATTGTTGCACTGGCCCCGTAATTTTCCTGTACGCTAACAGCCGGCTGCGAAGTCTGTCGATAAAGAAGGGTAATGTCTAAAGACGGTATAAACCCATGGCTTTGCTTTTTTTTGCACTGGTTACAATCGACCAACTTATAAAAACGTCCAAATTTATTTTTCAGAAAAAATATTGAACACACTAAAATAAGTAACTTTAAAGGGTGTCCACGGTAAAATTGCACACAGAATTAATTCGCCAAATTCGAGTTTTTATCCGACTGTCATCAAATTTTCAGGGTATTAAACAATCAAACTTAGTTTTGGCGTCTTTATTTTATTTAATTTCGCCTCCGAATTCAAATGCACGTACGTTGACCTTAACCCGGCCAATGATATTTTGCACCACAAAATCGACATGTTTTTGCATATTTACCCTTGCTTTCTTCATTTCTTCAACTGTTTTGATTACTTTAGGACGTTTCAGAAGCTATTACTTCAAAATGATCCGGTTTTTCTCGACTGGCCGTAGCTCCGTTGTATTTGAGGGGTTAAGATCTTTCGGCATAAAATCGACATTACTTGCCTTATACGACTTCAGCACGTCCTTTGCGTAATACCATGAAGCCAAATGCGGCCGTAGGGCAGTTGTGAGACTTCAGAAGAAGAAGAAGTCGCTTTCGGAGACACTCTTTCAAATACACCCGTCCATTTATGGTATCTGTGGTAACGAAAGGTGACTTCACTTTCCGCATTAACAAATTGCTTGTTAAATCAGGAATTTCTTGGCAAACTTCGTCATATTCCGTTTTTAAAGGTTATGCTTTGCAGTGAAATGTTGGTTGACCGGAATCGGGTTGAAGGCCGCTTTCACGTAGATCTCGTCATTCATAACGCAGCGGCGCGGCGCGGTTTCGTTAGCTTTTGATCGAATTACTTCCGGGCAAGGCTTTCCGCGACCATCTTTTGTTGGGGCCTTCTGAACCTTGAATATACGTGGTCCAGCTCGTCCTTCTGTACGAAACTTTTGCTCAGATTCAGTTTTTTTTTCAATACCTCGAACGGTATAGTTTGGTGTCCCGTCGAAGGTCCCAACTACGTGGGTGTGATCCTTAACAGTATTCAGATGACTTTTTTCTCCGCATCTTGGTTACGAATCGACAGTTAGACGTTCTTCGGATCGTTTTATGACACGAGTAACTGTAGAATTTGGGATTCCCAACTTTTACTGATGGTACAATATGATAGATAATTATTTTGCATATAGTTGTGTAGAATTTGTTCGCGAACGCGCCATTCTTTCGACTCCATTTTTCAGGACTTTGTGCACTCACTGAGTGTAAACAATGCCCTATGAACTGAAGAATTTCAATTGATTATACCCAACAGTTCTAAAGTTAGTGCATTTTGGATGTGTTCCAATTTTACCGTGGACACGCTTTACTAAATATAGTAACTATTTATCTGTAGCTAGTTGCGAAATAAAATAATTTTTTTAAATAAATATTAAAAATCAATTCTGCTCAATAACTTTGCACACAATTTTGACGTAGGACTACGTTTTTGTTTACTATACCGGGTAGCACTTTGTGAAAACGAAAATAGAGTTGTACCCCTTCTGACTGCATTTCTCTTTCCTTTCGATGCTCAGAGTCTAGCCCAATTTTCAAGAGAAAATACCTAAAGAAGGCAGCTATTAAATTCATTTGAATCTTATGATCCTTTTCCATGCTGCGACAGAAATGCAAAATAAAAAACTTTTGCAGATTTTTAAGTTGATATGTGCGGTCACAAAAATCCGTCCTCAGATCAACTACCGCTCGAAAAAATTTTGGGTAAAAAGGTTGGCCAAAACTAGTAAACTCGAAACTCTATTTTATTCATCACTTTATACGTCGTTTTGCTCATAGATTTCCAATGCATAAGACGACAGGCTTTTATTTGTTGGGCTTGTTTGTCTCGTTTTTATATTGCAGCAGCCTTTTCGTCCGTCAGTAATGTTCTGATGTAAAGGAAACCATCGCCCACACGCGAGCAGTTTTCGCCAATAGGAGAAGAATTGTGTTTCATCAGAACGACCTAAGAGCATGGATGGGAGGGTCTTACACATTCGGATCTGGCACCAAGTAATCATCATCTGTTAGTCGGTGAAAAATTCGCCTGAAGAGAAACTCAAATGTTCCAGTTTGTTTTTCTAGTATGGACAATGGTTTACTTACACAGTAACAAATATCTAAAAAAAAAACGGGGTACATATCCAACCTAACCTGGATCAGTCTAACTATCCTCCATAAAACTCTCAATTTCATGCACAAATAATGGATTTATTTTTACTGCACCTTATATTTCAGATCCACATTTACTACTTTCTTCGAGAAGTGAAAGATAATCAAGCAGTATAAACAATAACAAATGCCAATTTCAACCATAGACTGTACCGCCAGTGTTGCTTTAGAATGTTGGCAATACACAATACACTAAAGGGTGTATGAAGTGGAGTTAGTTAGTGATTATTTTTATGGGTTTTATCACGTTTTACGATGGTAACCTTGTGTTACAACTAATTGTGTGGTCATTCATTTTTCTTTATGCTTGATGCAGTTGCATCGTAAACTGTTGTCATGTACCTACTCTGCTTAATTGGGACAATTAATGTAGCGGTTGGTGGGGTTATATTCAAATCTTTGCTCAAGGAGAATTTCGAGAGAGAAAGTTCCTAATTGTACATCTTCGGTTATTATGACCATCTAGGTTTGCTTCTGGCAGATTTCATTTCATTGAAAATGAATACAAACAACCTTCATAAAATGACACCTTATTGCTCTAACGGAGCGTAATTGACTATTGAGTGCTCGTGAAACTAGCAAAAACACATTTAATAGTAGTTTACAGCACTTTGGTTTTTTTTTGCAATTAGAAAGCACGCACCTACTGCGTAGAATATTGACATCAAAATAATCGAAAGTGATAAAAAATAATGTATACCTAGTGAATGTTGTAATGGTCAAGTGACACTAATCGATTTTTCTTTCTCTCTCTAGATTGTGATAAGAGAAAACAAAAGATTGGTGTTTAATGTAAGAGTGGTAATTCTGTAATTAACAAATTATTAATAAACTGAAAAATTGGCATTATTGTTATAGTAAACTTTCCCATATAGTGATTACATGCTTTCATAATAGCGCCAAGTGCTTTTACATGCATTGTATGGAGACAGTGTTTCAAGAAAATACAATTTTGTCCTAATCTAATCTCATACTAACACAGCCAATTCTTGATAGCATCCTGGAAAATGAAGATTACGAAGAATGAAGATGAAGAAATCAATCATTTTTCTTGTCAACGGCCAGGCCAACTGCGCAGCACGTACCGCATAGAGAATTCCAGGGAATCAAGTGGAACCAGAAATAATGTCTAATTCCATTAAACTCTTTTAAACAAGGGATAGGAAGAAAGCGTGGACCTCCAGTACCAAACGTTTCCCATTAGGATAATAATTTATTTACAGTCGTTGGGAATATCTTTGCTAATAAAGGTTAAGTTAAGGACCCTCAGGGATAAACTAATGCGATTTAGTCCAGAAGGCAGGCTGCAATTGACCAAGAATATAGCGTCTTATTTCGCTCTCTGAAAATAGATTAGGCTACCAAAAATATTAGTTCAAGCAATATAACAGGGGAAAATATAGTCGTGTGCTTCAATGGTTGTCTAAAACTACAGTTGTAAGGTTAAAAACTGTAGACCACACGACTTCGCACCTCCTAGCTTGGCAACTCAATTATACAAATTGAAGTATTTCCAGGTATGGCCACGTGGAGGCGCTAGGTAGGGGCTCTGGATGGCCAGAGTTATGTTGAGCGCTTTTTCCTAGTTGCCTTCCCCATTTCCATTTAAAAAGCAAATATGTTGCGCCTTCGACTGTTTATCATATCCTAATATAGACTAATCTCAAGTTTTTAGTCTTGACCTTGAAATGCGGTCATACATATATATTAATATTTTTTGAAACGATGGTTTTACAATTGATGAAGGGATGGTAGGGGAAAGAAATGAAAATTTTTTTGGTGAAGGAGGGGAAGAGCGGAAAGGAAGGGGGGGGGGGGGTATTGGTAGCTATGCTACAGCTACAGCTTGGTTCGACTCATGCACCTTCCAGCATTGGACAAAAGGTAGGAGTCAAAATGACTACTTGTCAAGCATAGCTACCAATACCCCCCCCCCCCTTCCCTTTCGCTCTTCCCCTCTTTCACCTAAAAAATTTTCATTTCTTTCCCCTACCGTCCCTTCATCAATTGTAGAACCATCGTTTCAAAAAATATTAATATCCTAATATGCCCAATATTCGCAAGCAAGGTAGTGGAAGAGCAGCCAAAATTATGGACGCAGAAGAACATCGTTCTCTTTCTCGTTTCTTCAACTACAAGCCCTCTGGTTTGGCTATCAATTAAGATGCACCAGTTGAATGTTTGACAAAATTTTTGATCCCGATTCTACAAAAACATCATGCAGATGGACAATACGTGTTTTGGCCGGATAGAGCATCATCGGATTACGCCAAAAAACACAATCGTTCCTGAATACCCAATTGATCCTATTGTTACCCAAAAACCACGACCAGAAAAATCTGTCTCAGTGCGCCCAATCGAAGATTTTTCGGGATTTTCAGTTCCAAAATTTTAGTTACTTGCTTACTTATGTGTCCATGTCCGCCGGTCCGGCAGAACAAAGGGATGAAATCAGAGATCTCCACTGCTGACGGTTACCCGCCATGGCTTTTACCTGTCGCCAGGACAGGTTTTCGTCGCCATGAGCCTCTGGGTCTGCCAAAATTTTAGTTGCCACCCGTTAATCAAAAAAATGTTTTAGAGTTACTTGGGCAATTTTCTTTAAACGTATAAAAAAAGTTTCTTCCTAAAAATATTTGCAAAAGAGTATTTAATAAAAATGAGGTTTCTTGCTTTTAAAAAAAGTTCAATTCATTGAGCGGAAATCCGATCGGCAACATTTTTGGAATTTTCACTTTAAAGCCTAGAAAAACAATCTTCCAAAATTAGGTGGAAATGCGATAAGTTCGATTACGTACTTATTCCTTCCTTCTACCACTATAGAGCCGGTGTATGCTATTCTAAGAATTCCTCTATTCGGCTATTCGTCGCCAATTCATTGAGCGTCTTCACACACACGCAAGTCGGTTTTAACCTGGTCGAGTCATCTACCACATGGTGAGGTGAGGTTCTTGAAAATAACGGATTTCACTGCACAGTCGCCCGGCATCATTGCGACGTGCACGCCGTAGTCTCCCAACTTTCACCAGGTGTACGATGGGAAACTCTCCAAGTAGTGTCTGCAACTCGTGGTTCATACACCTACGCCACTCTTCGCTATCCATTTGTACTCCACCAAAACTAGTTCGCAACGCCTTTCGTTCAAATACGCCAAGTGCATGTATGTCGTATTGTAAGCAAAGTTACTGTCTCAAATCCGTAAAGGACTACCGGTGTGATTAGCACCGGACCGGATCGGACCGGACCGCCGAACAAAGCAGACTCCTTGATCGAAGCGTTTTGCGGAGGGCAAAAGCAGGCTCGACTTCTTGCTTAATGCGTTATTGCATCTCTCTACTCGTGTTGTTATCGGCGGTGACCAGAGATCTCAAATATATGAACACATTAACCACTTCCAGTTCTTCGCCGTCAAAAGTCACTGGCCATGGCAGATGAACATTGTTTTCTCTGGAGCCTCTTCCTAACGTATATTTAGTTTTTGATGCATTGATTTGTAATCCAGTCCTCCTAGCCTTTATTTTTAGTCTGGTGTAGAACGCCCCTGCTGTCCCACGGTTTCTAGTAATGAAGTCGAGGTCGCCTACCAGGGCTAGGAGTTGGCTACTTTGGTCGCAGATCGTTCCTCCCGTTTCGATCCCCGCTCACCGAATCACTCCTCCTATATCGAAGTTGAATAACTTACAGGACAGTCCACCTCCCTGCCGCAACCCTCTGCGAGATTCGAAGGGACTGAATAGAGCCCTAAAATCCTCGAAAATATGATACGTAGGCATGTTGTACTCCCGACAGTTCTACAGAATTTGTCGGAGTATGAAAATTTGATCCGTAGTAGCACAGGCATCCATAAAGTTTACCTGATACCACCATACGAATCGTTTTGCAATTGGGGATAGACAACGTAACAATATTTGGGAGAGCACTGACCGTGATGCCGCGGTAGTTACATAGTCTTTCTATAGATGGGATAAACCACAACTATCTTCCTTCGGTAGTTTCTCTTTCTCCCAAATTCTTGTAATTATCCAGTGAAGTGCCGTTGCTAATGGTTCATGGACATTTTTGTAGTTTTTGTAGTTCTGCCAGTAGTCGTTCGTTTCCAACACCACTATTATTCTTCAGCTTCTTGGAGATTAGGAGTCGGCAGTGCCCGGCACTCCATTATTGTTTGTTGGCACTCCTAGGTCCTAGGTTAACTTCCGTTCCGTCTTCTTCTATTATATCGCTTTTACCCGCCGACCATTACATGCTTAATTGTACCCAGGTTTTCCTCCTCGTTCCTATGCATATCAGGCTCCTTCACGACCTCTGTCCCCCTTCTGGTCCACAGAATCGTGGTCAACTTGTTCCGCGTTTGTCGATACTTGACCAAATTCTCCCCGTGGTAATACTTAGGTAGTTTTTCCAAGCTCCATCGCAGGTAACCGATTAATGACTAATTTCAGTCATAAATAGGTTGCAGCAACCAGAAATAACAAAGGTGTGCTACTAGGGAGCTGCATTCAGTAGGCGCGTGTAGTTCTGGACAACTCGCGGGTTGTTTAATTGCCGAATAAAACAACCGAGTCGATACTGTCGATACATACTGTCGATAGTTTTGAGCGCACATGTACTGCTACTTGGTAATGATCCAAGTGAAAATCCGCACCCCGTAGGAAGCTGACCGTTATTATTCGTGTCGGTCTGCAGGTTATGGGGACCCATCACTGATCTGTGTATCACTTTCCAGCCGATCTGCACGTTCATATCCCGTGGCGAACAGCTATCATACTTTGCCTCCAGCAGCGCATAGAACACTTCCTTCGCGTCGTCAAGGCTACCTTCGTATGGACAATGCACGTTCGCAGTTCCAGGTTCCAAGCTTCCATTCTATGCCCTTATTTCGTAGTCTTTGTCCGAACCGAATTTTCTTGATTCTTCGTAATACGGTAGGTTGCCTTACTAGGGCCATGCTACCGAGTCTCGTGATGGGGCTACCATCTTAGCTGTAGTGCCGAGACAACACATTTCTTATTTGGGCAGACCCTTCTGGATCAGACGCTGTCGTGAGCCGCTCCTAACCTGGAGTATAACCGCGGACTTGGTTGAGGAATCATTTAGCCACGAAGAGCCGCCTCTGACATAGGAACAGACGCTCAAGGTTGACCAGGCTATTAGTCGTTACACTCGCGTATTTACGAGTGCGCAAGCATCAAAATTGTGCATTATCCAACCGTTCACCAACTATGATCTAGAATGGAGATTCATAGCAAATGTCAAAAATTATAAATATTCAAAAAGTGTACTCCGAACTTTACTCGAAGAAAAAATAGGTTTTTTGTTCTGACCGATATTTCATTTCCCCCACATTACGTCCACCCGGCTTAAGATGTCACGTTTCTAATTTAAAACTCTTTACCAATTTACCAGCATGCAGCCTATTTATTTTAATATCCAACCTTTTAGGACGCGATGACTGACGATTGATCCAATGAATCGGAACTAGGTTTATGCTTTCCATTAGAGGCAGACAAAAAAATTAAAACTGGCACGCGATCACTAACCTGAATTGATCGCGGAATTTCCCTGCCATAGAGCGAGTTTACGACGCTTAATCGCCCGCCCGATGGTACTGTGATTTTCGCGAAAAGATCTAACAACAAAACAGCGCGAAACCGGAAAGCAGGCGGCCAACAAGATTTGCCATCTATCTGCCACTTCTATCATTATGAGCCAAACCCGGGTGCGGAAAATCGAGAGCAACCTCCCGATTGCCGAGTGCCCTCTTGCTTTCAGGGCGGACTCGGACTCGGACTCGAACTGGCTGTGTGGAAAACCAGTTATCACGCTGGGCGGAAAAATGTGCCAATCTGTGACTACCTTTCAGCGGCGAGTGGGACGCACGCTGAATGGATTGCCTCAGGGATATGACTGTTTTCACTAATTCGCGCTAAAGGTCGTGCGCTCCGGATGATGGGCATTTTAGATAAACGGATTGACTCGCTTTGGTGTGTCTTTTATTTTTGTTCGTTTTCTTATCAAGAAACTCGAATCGGTGGTTTGTTTAGAAAGTGCGCTTACGCTAAAGTCGGAAATAAATACTGTCTCCGCATGTAGTGATCAACAGTTCATGCTTCCCCAAAGCAAGATCAATCTTTGAAGGTCGGTGCGCGTTTAATGCGTTACCTTGTGCGGTGAAATATGAAATTTTTCTCTTCAGAGCCAATCGGAAGGGAAAGTACATGTGCGCTTGTACAGAAATATAATTGTTTTGAGTGCAGTTTGATTGTTTGTTTTTAGGTAGGCCGTCATTAATACATGCGTGTAGTTGGATTTACGTACGAAACGTTTTTCCCATCACATCATTGAAAATCTTCCTTGAAGTGGTCATAATGAATGATTCCCATCAAATGGCCATCTTCTTGTCACTAATTTTAACTATTGTAGCTGGTGCTGCCGTTCGGCTTTTTCTTTAGATACTGTAATTGAATGCGAGAAACACATATAAAGGGTGTTTATCAATGTTCGAGCATTGCTCGTTCATTAAATATTCAAATCAACCTACGATATGTTTTGTTTATTATCGTGAGCATGAGAAATATGAATTTTTAAAAGCTGCAGGGTATAGTTTTGCACAACTCCGCGTGAACTCACGGTTTGTTGACTTTGTGTGAATCTTATCTTACAAGAGTACAATGTAATATTGGAGAATCATTGATCGGAGAAATTTTTTTTATAGGGGCACTCAAATGGGTAAATAAACCCTTAAGTGCGAACCAGGGAATGTATGTTCGTACGATCAGGATTAATTTCGAACTAAAATTTCTCTTTCCAACAACACTTCAGTATAAATTTCATTTATCTCGTAAACCTCATTCCTGCAAAACACCTTCGATTTCCGTTGGTACAACTTCGTAGTGGGGCATTCTCGGAAGAAATTGAAAGTAGGTATGTCTTGTGCTCCAGTGCTGACTCCCGCACCGCCTGCAATCGGCCTACAACTATTGTAATTGAGGTTAAACCCGCAACCGTACGTACCTATATCTCTACACCTTTCTCCGCGCGAAATGTAACGAGCATTCGCGCGCGCTTGCGACCAGTCCGGATTCGTAACGCCGCCACCAGCTACGGGTACCTACCTATAAAATGCGAAAGAAAAAATTGCCGTACAGCAGCGAGACCCCTGCCAGAACCAGCAATGGAAATGCAGTTCAAACAACCGGTACATTCGTCCACGTTTGCGGAGAACAGATGCACGCGTACGCATACGGCTCCGTCTAGGTACCCCAGAAAGATAGCCAATATATATATTTCCACTCCAAGTGAGGCTGCAGCGCACGGGCATGGGGATTGCTTTTTGTTTTACTGCGAAAGCACCTGTCGTCAGCTTTTCCCCGGTCGTCTGTCTTGAGGCGATGCTGAGCCGCAGCAGCGGGGGTCGTGACAAACTAGCTAGGTACTCGGAGCATACAAAATAACTTTCTCGACGTTGCGCACATTATTTGCATTATGGTCGTAGCAATTAGATCCGATAGGGTGGTGTGGCATATCGCTACTGATGACGTTGATGATGACGGTGAGCTACACCAATAAAGAGGTGATCGAGTGATCGCCATCAGGTTTGAATGGATAAAAGCGAAAACCAAATTCACCAGTTTTGATGATGGAAGGTGACAAACGAAATTTTCGCCGTTCTATTTAACGCTAATAGATTTATAATTGATTGCCAGCGCTGAACGGAACTGACAAGAGAAACTCGATTTTCATCTTCGATGGACTTTTTTTTATTTTTGTGCTAGAAGACCCGACGCGCGACGCAAGGCCTTATAAAAGAGTGCATATCCAAGTAACAATGTAAGTTTTAGTGCACTTTTATCGCAGTTTTTATGACCAATTTATTCATAAAAACTATCATGAGTTTGTAGTAAAACTCAAATTGTTCCTTGGGAAATGCGAGATGCTTTTAAATTATATCGCAAAGTTAAAAAGATTGCACTTATAAACAGCTTTTATGCCTTATAAATAGCAAGTAGATCGCAAGAAAACAGAAATAGGAAATTAAAGTTGTTAAGAAACAAAAGAAATATAGAGAAAACTCAAAATCAGAGCATTGCAAAGTTTTAATAGATATCATTGGTGTGTCCAGACACTGAGGACAGAACCTAGCCTTTGCAACATACTGTAGACATCTTCAACCGGTTGAGTAAATTCACCGTAACAAAACCTTCTCGTGTAGACTCTTTGACCATTCTGGTAATAGAATATCTCAATACCAAACCGATTTTGATATGACGTTTACATTTGAACTTCATTTGACTTCGTTTGCACTGAATCGATTTTTGGATATTTTTTTGATGTAGGACTACGTCTTTATTTACTATACTGGGACTGGGTAGCACTTTGTGAAAACGAAGAAGAAGGCAAGATTTTTTTCTATGGTGAATTGAGGCCTTTCCCCTCTTTAGGAGGGGAGGCTCTCATACAAATTTCCTCATAACTCAAGAACTAATCAAGCAAAAGGAACCAAATTTAGCATGTGGGTTTTTTTGGAGGCATCATTTTTTTCTATGATGAATTAGGACCCCTTACTTTTTTAGAAGGGGGATTCTCATACAAATGAAATACAAATTTCCCCTAACTCCAGAACTAAATAAGCAAATGGAATTAAATGTAGCATATGGGTGTTTTTACAGGCAATTTTATTTCTATGGTGAATTGAGACCCCTTCCTTCTTTAGGAGGGGAATTATATCCCCTCTCCCTTCAATAGTGGGGGTGGGGCTCCTATACAAATGAAATACAAATATCCTCATAACTAGAGAACTAATCAAGCAAATGGAACCAAATTTGGCATATGGGGGAGTTTCGAGGCAGGATTTTTTTATGATGGTTTGAGACCCCAGCGCCCCGTAGAGATCACCTCTATCTAGGTGTATTTATTTTCCTAGATCTACTGACCTCTATTACTTTCCTTCAGTTGGGTCACCACCGCAAAATGGTACTTTCTACGAAAAGATTTTTCGTGAAATGGTACATCCCGCGTAAGGTTTTTCGCGAAATGGTATTCTGCGAAATTCTATATTCCGCGTTATGGTCAACCGAGAATTGGTGTTCCGCGAAATGGTATTCGGTTTGTAATGATGCCGAATATTTAAATGTGTCCGCTTTATTTTATCAGGCTAAGCAATGGGGGGAGTTGTTTTCTACTTTGCTGTGAGGAAAATTTGTATATTAAAACACCTATGAACTCCCCAGAAACTTGCGAAACTCGAGATTGTGACAAAGTTCATCCGAGATTCACGATTTATGTACAACATAGTTTAATTTGTAGCAATACGAAGTTTGTTGGGTCAGCTAGTATCCTATAAAATAAATAATAATTTTTTGCAGTTTCCGCAGTTGTGCAGCATATGCGCATTAAATTTTATTGTTCATATTCGAATCAACGCACCATCGAAATTTTGCAATTTTTGAAAACCAGTTATTTAAACAAAATAAATATATTCAATTATCTTAATTTCTAACAAAACCATTTAGTTGCTTTCTGAGACATAAACACCGTTAAGATCAATCTTGTGTTGGTACAGTGATACAAATCCGTATTCGTACGGCACCTTGCAGATTTCGTTTTTCTACATTCGAAAGTTCAACAGAAGACCATCTGAACCAAAGATGTTAAAATTGAACTCATCTGCAAAAATAATATCTCACTGGGATGAAATTTATCATCTTTGGCTCAGATGGTCGTCGTTTTGTATGGGAAAAGCAAAACGATGAACTAAATGTAAAAAATCTGAAAGCAATGGTTAAACACGGCTGGGGTGGAGTGGTGGTAAGCGGGTGGATTACGGCTAATGCTAAAGGTGTTGGCAATTTAGTCTTTATCGATGGCATAATGGTTCAAAATGTCTGTTTAGACATTTTGAAGCAAAATTTGAAGCCAAGTGCCAACAAAATGGGATTTAATCAGAGGTTCAAGTTTTACCGAGACAATGACCCATAGCACAAAGCACTAAAGAAAGCCATACGGTTACTTTACAACTACTCAAAACTTATTGATACTCTACCACAATATCTCCAAACACCATCCCATTAAAAACCTTTTGGAAATTTTCGACAAAACAGTTAGAAACCATCAAATTTCTAACAAAAACCATCTTAGAAAGCACTTCATGGACGAATGGCACCAAATTCCCACCGAATACACGAAAAAACTGGTAGACAGCATTCCAAAACGACTAAAAGCAGTTGCAATGACCAAGGGATGCCATACTAAATGCTAATCTTTGAAATTAAGCCATATCTGCAAAAACAAAACTGTTAATTCAAGGTGCAAGGTGCCGTACGAATACGGATTTGTATCACTGTACGTCATGTTGTACATATAATTAGTTTATGATGGGTGCGGCACAGCCAACTAGTTTTATGATGATAATATAAGCAACCATAATAAATTGGCTTTATTATCATTTTTGTTACGACTTTATGGCTAGCTATTGCCATACGTTTTTTGAACTGTGTATTATTGTTTCAGTTATTAGTTTTTCAAAATTTTTAGAATTATCTTGAGATAATGAATTTCTTCATGCCGTCGCGTTTGGAATAGAGTTTAGCTCCGGTGTCGTTGACAACTATGTCAAAGGAATTTGTTTTATACCGAGTTGTTTTATGTCGAAGTTGTCTTATATTGAGGTATCACTGCCCTGTTGCTACTGTTGAAGTATTGCTTACGTCTGTCCGATTCTGTCGAGAAATTATGTCTGTTCTCCACTTCTCTTGCGCCGGGTCAGAAAACGCAGTTGGTAACCAGCGATCCAGTTGATTGATTATTTTCCTCAACAACCATCGAGAAGTTTGCTCAACGGGGAGGGTACCATAAGTCATTATGCAATTAGCAACCCCTTTCGATTGAAGCGGCTGCACGGTGGAGCAATGAGAGGCCATCTACACTCCGAATGGGGCAATTTGCGAATAGCGTATGAAGTTTAATTTTCGTAATCCGGACTCCGACCGACAGCCGGCAAAATACGATTACGCACGACCCAGTTTTTTTGGTAGGAAAAGAGGTAATCGAACGTTCTGTTCCGTCGATCGGGAATTCGTTGGCCTTCGGACAAGCAATAATTATAACGTTTCCATATTCGCTACATAACAAACACTATTGAAAAAATACTACACGCTGCTCAATTGCATCGTGGTTTTAAATCGATAATGTTCCCCCGAATAATCACCCCCATTGCTTACAAATCGATCATTTACCACAGTCTCGCTGGCTGGCTGCCTGCCTGGTTGGCAACGGCGTATCAAATGACGCTACAGGCTGTCAGCCACCCAAAATCGTTTCCTGCATCTACAAGAAAATGCCACAGTAGAGCTCCGATCCGACAGTGAACCAATCCGAATCCGAAAGACCGGCTTTATGCACGCAATTATCACAACAACTGGAGCTTGTAATGAAAGAACTTTTGTATTTTTGCGGTGAATTGGTTTCTGCGTGGATTGCCCCGATGCGATGTTCGCGAACTCCTCACCGCAGAACCAAAACAGAGAAGCAACAGCAGTGTTTTCATCGGGCTGCAGTGGAAAACCAGACAATTTTTTTATCTGCTAATAAGCATTTGTGTTTCTCTTTCGTCCACATCTTTCTACGGGCATTGTGTTGTGTTTGAACAGCTGAAACACGAAGAGCGACAGCGAGCAAATCATCCTTTATATTTCAGTTGATGAACAAGTGACAGGAGAGCAGCATCAATTCCGGCGTGAATAGCGCTGATAGTGAAACTGAAAATGAAACTGTCCCGGAACAGGCTAGCAGAGCGGAGATGGACCACCCAACTGATGGCGACGGTGGCGGTGGCAGCCGTAATGGTAAGTGAAAAGTTATTGCATTGTTCTTGTTGTTGAGGGGGGTGGAGTTTCACTTTGTTTATCGGGGACAGATTGGGAGACTTTAATGCTGTAGAAGTAGGAAACCGGAGTAAGGGTAAGCGGGGCAAGACCGTCCACTTAAGCAAAACCACCTGTGTAAAAAAAAGTTGTAGCTCAATTTCTAATTTATCTGCTTTAAATGAACAATTGATCTGTTACCTACATGTAAAAAATAAAAACATAAATATCTGTAATGATTTTCTATTTTTTATTGCGATTTGAAAACACGTCCAAAAAAGAGTATTTTTTCCATGTGGGGTGAAACACGCCCACTAACGGGGTAAAACCGCCATAGCGTATAACTTTAACAATATTCAACCGATTTGAACGAAACTGATGGCATTGGATTCGTGAATTTATCTAATTTAAACAAATTAAATCAGTTTGACATCCAACAATACATGGTTCCCCGAGATTCGCAATTTCGAAAGAGTGTCCGGCAACCACTCGTATTGGAAGAATATCAGTAATATTGGTACCAACAGTTTTGAAATTGATACCGTGTAGTTTCCTTAGACAACAAGATGGATCGAGTTAGGTATCCTGGAGTCAATCTTTAAGGACTAGAGAGGATCTATGATAAAATATAACAATATGGGTATTAAAGTTCCTGCAATTGATCCGGTAAGTCATTTTTTGACATTTCAAATTGTTCTGATTGATAAACCAGATACATATTATTTTTGCATTGCTACGAAAATTTGCCATATTTTCATTAAAAAAATGTTTATTCCATGATATTTGTTCCAAGAGGGAGGAATTATTGAAAAAAGCTATATCCGAGAAAACAAAGAAATGTCCATAGCGCCCGCAGGGAAAATTGGCGAATTAGATTTTTTCAAACAGTCTACCAGCTACAAGTTAAGCACATTTACATTATTTTATGTAAATCTGAGATTCTTTGGTCCAAACTATGCAATTATTTTAAAAATCTCCTTATCGCACTAGCATTATGAACGACGGTCTTGCGCTGTTCGTTGTGGGCGGTTTTACCCTCAAATGACCGATTTACACATTTCACTATTTATTTCAACAAAACTGCATGAACAGTTACCTAATTTAGGTACTGTTGGATGAAGACAGGATCAGAGGTGCGATATGGGTTGGATTTACTAAAAGTTTTAACGTTTTGAATAAAATAAACCCTAAGTTCTGTGGGAACAAAGTTATAAAAAACGAAACGAAAAATCTGTTTTTATTTATTTCTCCGATAGTTTATACGATATTGTGCAAGGTATTGTAAAATATTGCGTACGCATTCAGTAATATGACTGTCATCAACATTTAACACCAATTTGAGCAAGGCCATGTAAAATCATGGTGGGCGGCTTTACCCCGGCGGCCGTTGTTACCCCGTTTACCCTTAATGCAATGATGAAAGATTTCCGGTAAAAGTTGATGTGCCTCGAGGTTCGATTCTGGACCACCAATTCTGTATAAAATTTTGAAATCTGATCTTTCAAACTGCATTCAGCCGTTGTTATTACACAAAGTTACAAGAATATTCATAAGGGGGAAAATCTTCAGGTTCTAATCAGTCGATGGCAGAACAGCTTTGATATTTTCTTAATTTAAATATGAAGATTATTGTGATAATGGAATGCTTCTAAAAATTCATCAATGTAAATAAAAATGCCTGATTATCAAGGTGAATTTAATGGTTTTAAAGATGGTTAGGTCAGGTTGAATATCTGGGACTTTGCTAAACAGAATTTGCTCTTCTGACTGTGTCGCCTCAGCCAAACAGAATTTTTAAAAGTTGTGCATTGGGCAGTTGTAGAGTTAGTTACAACCAGGGCTTCGGCCGATCCTTTTTTTCTACCGTAGTCACATCAACGCGCATTCAAGTTCACACCGTCCGTTTAGTGGTGGAATACGAACGCTATACATAACACAACTGGCAGTTTGCTCAGTCAAACGCCGATTGCACGCAGTAGAACGAACGCGTTCTAAAGCTTTTTAACATTTTCGTTTCGATCAAGTTGCCTTTACCGTTTGGAGCAGCGAATGACTGCAAAACAGTCAAATGACTGGCAGTCACCACGCTAACGAAAAGCAACCGCACAATCGTATGATTCAATACTACAAAAATAACCACTACATGTGCATGTAAGAAGTCGGTCGGACTCCGTCCAATACAAACGAATATTTTGTTTGCGTCGGACCGACGTCCGGGCGACAAACTATTACTGTGAGCAGCCGATTTGGAGACAAAAAGAGAAACGAAAAAATACGTCACCGTATGCTTCCAGTCAGTTTGCACTCAGTTTATATAGGGTGTTTGCAGAGTACATATGTACTGGCGATCTGTTGGGCAGGCAAAAGTGACAGCTCCATATAAAACACACGGGCTGGGAAGAGCAAAAATTTTTAAATGATTTATTTTCTTCATTTAAAACAGAAATAACAAATTGCTTCATACATATGGCAAGGCAATATATCTGTTTACTAAATAAAAAAAATATTTTCAACAAATAAGCTAAGACGCGGTAGCAATGATCAAAAATGTAATTATGACCTATGTTAGCGGGATAAAACTAAACAAATATCAAAAGCAGATAGTTGCTTTCGGCTAAAAAAGCAATTTATTATGCTAAAACCAATGTTATATTCCGTTACTTTCAACTTGGCCTATGCCGTATACTGCTTCAAAAAACAGTATATTTGGAACACCGATTTAACGCGAATTCACCGAAACTCAAGTTACCAAAAGTCAGCATATATTTCAGGGAACATTTGTCGGTTACTTTAACTATTAATTGCTTTAAAATGATTAATAATTTTAGAAAAAATGATAATTTTATCCAGCACGTTTTTGCTGCATCGAATAGGAAAATATGCAATGTGTGCCCAACAGATGTCTTGCATGTGTGTGTAGCAAAAGCCCTATTCTCAAAGCGCAAAGCAAAACGGGAAATCGACTGTTTGATTTTGCTGAGATGCTGCATGAATTGTAAGACGGCAGCAGCGCAAGCGGCAGATTGACTGGATTCAAAAAACAGTCAAATGATCGTTCAAAAAGCGGAGTTTGAATGCGGAAAGTTCGCATTCGCGGCAGTCACATTCAACTTGCGATCCCTTTTCAAACCCTGGTTACAACACTGACGAACTGACATGACACACATGGCAACCACTGTAATACAGTAAGTATTAAAGGTAGATCAATACTTATTTCAACTATATTGTGGATTGGGGTCAATCCCGGTGTAGTAGTTAGCATTTACGCCTCTCACGCCGACGCGACGGCCCGGGTTAAAAGCAAGCCATGGGTATAAACGTCCTGTTAAGAACTTGACCCTTATTCGACTATCTTCGCAGCCGGCTATTAGAGTACAGGACAGTTACGGGGCTAGTGCAACGATTCTACTAACTCTATCTAACTGCACCGCCTAGCCGAGATTCGAACATACGACGACTGGCTTGTTAGACCAGTATCGTACCTCGAAACCAAATAAGCGGCTTGTCCCAACCTCGCAGAAGTCACTAATGACTCAAGCTGTTAAAGTGACTCTAATCTAAGAAAAAAAGTGGATTATAGCACACTCAATGTGTGACTCATACATAACTTATTAAAATCATGAGTGCTTGATGCGATACAGTCAACAGTATACAATTGAATCAAACAGTACATGTCAATCTTGATGTTAAAAAAATCATCATCATCATAGATACGTGAGATGTTTGTGTTCTCCTCCCTTTTCGGGTGGTCGATCGTCAAAACAAAACGTCCTCGGTTGTTGATGATGGATTGCACAAATGGATACCGAAACGTTTTGCTAGTTTGTTTATCGTGGCACCATTCTTACAGAGCCAAGTATTCAATATGTACTGGTGACTTTTCGAAGAAGAAAATTAATCAATTAAATAATAATAAATCGCACTCTAATTTGAATATACCACAATGAGCTTGAAAACAAATAAAGACATAGTCCTATAAACGGCTTTTTGCCTTTCTACCATTTAAGTATATTTATATATACTCAGAAAACCGAAAATATCGGAGAGATGAGAATCACTATTACAATCTGAAAATGTCACTGTTTGGTGAACTTTACATTACCCGGTAGAACAAGCCTTGATAAGCTACTATACGACAAAAAGTTTCTTGCCAGTAACAGTTAATAATGATGGCTACAGTTATGCCATGATCACCGACTTTTTTGTACCACAATTGAGTGCCAATAATGTGGACTAACTGTAGTTTCAATAAGACGGCGTAGCCTGCGACATCGCGTATGCAAAAACTGGTTTATTAAAACGTACGGTGACTGAAAAATCTCGCATGGTAGACCCGGAAGCTTCCCTCTACTAAAATCACGTGATTTAACGCCGTTTGGCTGTCTTTTGTCAAGCGAAATCCCTGGTTTACACCGTTAAACCGCATATATTGATGCTTTGAAAGGCAATTTCCGCCGCGTTATCATTAATATACGGCCTTGATTGCTGCAAAAAGTACACGAACATTGGACTTCCTATGAGTCTGCCGAAGTAACCATGTGCCGAAATTTCAAACCTGGCGGTGTGGCAGGCCAATACCACCTATTCTTCAACCAGAACCTAATTAGGCTGAAGAAATAGAAGCATTCGTTTAATAGGCTGAAAGTGACTAACTTGTTCTGGTACGATGTCCGTTAGAATTTGACCTGCTTAAAAATGTTACACGCCAACATACTCGTTCCATAGCAGTTCCTTGAAAGAGTCTTGAATGATCTTTGGTTTAGCTTCACGGGCTTGGTATCAAGTAACAAGGTGTAGATTCTCCATACATTTTCCACACGATCTCCCAACTTCAAGTTAGGTCTTCTATCATGATCGCAGAAAAGGTTGACACGGGACAACAATCGTATGAAAACGTGATCTTTGGGAGAATCATCTTATCATTAGTTGTTCCTCTCCGATCTAAATCGGACTACACCAGTACGCTGTAGTCCAAAATAGCGTCGTTCGCTTCCATTTTAGCAATATTGTGCCACCCGTAATCTGAAAGTTTGAAGAGTTAGTCATAGCTTACCATTATAAAAATCAATAAATAAACTTTTTGACGTAGGACTACGTCTTACTTTAATAGGGTGGCATGCTACTAAAACAAAAATGATCGTGACACGAAAAAGTGATAGATTTTGAACGGCAATCGCTCAGTCAATTCTGAACGGATTTTGCTGTATTACATACCAATCGATTCACAAAATGTGTGCCTATTCTGTGGTTTTCACAAAAAGGTGGATCTTTAAAGCTAACTGCCGGAATTTTTACGAACAATTTTAGTAAAATTACACAACCTTCTAGCCAATCACATTTGAGTATTTTTGGGTATGAATTTGTTACTTCTATTTCATTTATCAGGTAGATGTGGGAATGAAAACCATCGTTTTTATAACCTTTCAGTCCTATTTCTGCCATTTTATTTAATATTGCATATTTCAGCTCACAATTCCTCGATTTTTCCTTTCGCATGCAACATAAAACAATCATCAGTTTTCGTTGCTACGTGTATCCAAAATGGTAACAGTTTCGTGGTTTGCTATTAGTGTATCGGCCAGCTACGCCCTTTAATTACGTAGATAGTGGAATGAAAGAACTTGAAAAATCCCAATCCCAATTCTAATGAAACAGAGATTACATGATCACAAAATTAGCTTCCGCGAAGCGTTCAAATGTGAATTTTGTCGGTTAGCTCTGAAAATCAATGATGAAAGGCGCGCAAGGCTCGTAAAACATCAACAAGGGTGATAAGCAAAATCGGTGCAAGAAGACGCAATGTACATATATAAGGTCCTGAAGCAGATCCACTCTTACACTGGTAATTTTTCAAACGAAATGAGTATCTGCGAACGAATTTCTACAGAGACTTCCAGTTTGACTTACTACAACAAGCGCTCTACAATTATCCCTCCCGAGGGTCAAACCTCTGGAAATCTACTACATCCAGAAAACTTGTACAAGCTCTCATCTCTAGTCATGACCTTGGGTGCATGTTTCATGTATATTTGGTTTGGTAATGACCTCGAACTAATTTTCTTTTCAATAAAATTACCCAGCTAGCATTTTCATATGTATAAAAAAGGTAAAAATCAGCATATAAGGTGAAAACATATCACTAAGCCGCTCACCAATGATTGATTTAATTACTAAGGTCTTTTAGAACCTTGTTGAGTTATGAGCGTATAAAACGTGTCCACTTTTCGTTAAGCAATCATTTATTTTTCGTATGCACCCCAAGAACGAAGTAAAATTATATTCATAAATAACCGCTTTGCGTAGTCCTACGTCAACAGGCGGTAGGGTCTCTGATGCAACCTTTTACTTTTTGTGGTAGGAAAAAGAGAGGTGGTTTCTACGGCAAAGTTGCAGAAAATGTGAAAGCCAGCAACTTTGTTTAAGAAATGGAATTTTTATATCCATTGGGCGTAGAGCTACAGAGTATTTTCTTTGAAAACTTATAAATTATTTTTCATGCTAAACTTTTGTTAGTTGCATTTTACAAGAAAATATTGTTTTAAGCAGTTATTGAAGCAATGCACGATTATGCGGAAGACCAAAGGTCTCTAAAACATTTCCTTGTCAAGTTATCTCATATTCCAGTTTCATTTGTCGTTAAATTTGCGGACTTATAGATAGGTGAGGGCAAGTGGCAGCTACACAAGTTTGTATTACTTGACCTAAGCTTCTAGGTGAAGCATGCAATTGACAAAAGTTAAGTATATATTTCCTTTAAACCTTATTTTAAAGGAACTTTTAATGAATATGCTCTGCACCAGAGGGAGAAATTTCATTTCCCCCAAAAAGTTTGTTTATATTGTCTACAATTCTTCTGAAGAAATCATGGCTCTATCTCCTGCTAACACAAAATAGATTTTTTTTTCATTTTTATCATAGTAACCACTGAATAACTTTTAACTCTTTCAGATTATGAATAGCAATAATACGAACAAGTACTTCATCAAGTACTATTCCTAAAAAGAAAGCAAAGGGCGCTAGGAAATGAGTTACACTTTTTGTTCTTTTCGACCACACTATTGCTGGATTACCAAGCCTAGATTCAAGCTCGTGGTTTAGATCCAAATCCGTGGTTCAAATCTAAATCCATGGTTCAGATCCATGTCTGTGGTTCAAATCCAAGTCCGTGCTTCAGATTCAAATCTCCGGTACAAATCAAAACCACGAACTCGGTGGTTCAAATCAAATTCCGTGACTCAGATCTAAACTCATGGTTCAGGTCAGTGTCGGTGGTTTAAATCCAAATTCATGGTTCAAATCCAAGTCCGTGTCTCAGGACCAAATCTGCGACTCAGATTCAAGTCAGTGGTTTAGGTCTAAACCCGTGGCTTAGATCTAAGTGCATGGTTCAGCTCCAAGTCCACGGCTCAGCTCCAGCTCCATGGCGCAAATCCAAGTTCGTAGCGCAGATTCAAGTCCACGGTTTAGATGCAAGTCCGTGCTACAAATACAAGGCCGTGCTTCAAATCCAAATATGTGGCTCTTGTGTAAGTCCCTGGCTTAATCCAAATCGGCGTTTCAAATCAAAATCCGTGGTTTAAATCCATGTCCGTAGTCAGATCTAAATTCGCAATTGAAATCAAAATCCGTAGTTCAGATTTAAGTCCGTGGCTCAGATCCAAGTCTGTGATTTACATGCAAGCCCGTGATTTAGATTCAAGTCTGTGGTTCAGATGCAAGCAAGATGCAAGGTTCAGATTCAAATCCACCGTTCAAATCAAAATGCGTAGTTCAGGTGTAAAAGTCGCGGGCTTAGCCGTCATTAGACCCAAGTAACAATGTGAGTTTTATTGTACTCTTATGGCGGTCTTCAAGACTAATTTTGGTCTTGAATGCCATCATAAGAGTGCAATAAAACCCAAAATGTTACTTGGGGAGATTACCCTCATTTATCGACAGATTTCGCATCCGGCTGTTTCGAGTACAGGAAAACTACGGAGCCAGTGTAACGATTCTACTGATTCTATCTAGCAAGCACTGCCTAGCCGAGATTCGAACATACGACGACTGGCTTATTAGACCAGCATCGTAGCTCGAAGCTAACCGGGCGGTTGTGAGTTCAGATGCAACTCCGTGGTTCAAATCAGATCCAAGCTCGCAGTTCAGATCCATATCCGTGGTTGAAATCCAAGTCTGTAGCTCTGATCCAAGTCCATGGTTCAGGTCCAAGCCCGTTGGTCAGATCCATGTCTACCCGATCAAATGAAAATATCAAATTTATATCAGGATGAGTTCTAAATAACAACTATTTTATAACAAAATCTCCTTTGCGTTTTGTTATAAACTTGATCTCGTTAGTAGTTAAAATAACAAAAATTGTAAACAAAAATCACGATGAGTAACAAAAATCATATTCTGTCTTACTGTATAAACAAATTGTAACAAAGCGTGTTATAAGTAACAGAACGAGATAAAATCTTGGTAGAAAATTTTGTGTATCGTAAGGTTTTCTATCACATTTATAACAAAGTTTTTAGAAATATCAACTTGAGCAACAATTCTGTGAGACTTTTGTTAGAATCATCTGATCGGGTATGGCTCAAAACCAAGTACTTGGCTCAGATCTGCGTTGCAAATGCACTCTATAATAAACCCAACAACAACAGATCCAAGTCCGTCGTTCAGTTCCAAATTCGCAGTTAAAATCAAAATCCGTGGTTCAGATTTGAGTCTGTGGCTCAGATCCAAGTCCATGGTTTACATGCGAGTCCTTGGTTCAGATTCAAGTCTGTGTTTCAGATGCAAGCCCGTGCTTCAAATTCAAATCCGCCGTTCAAATCACAATCCGTAGTTCAAATGCAACGCCGTTTAAATCGAATTCCGTAGCCTAGATCCAAGTTCGTGGTTCAGATCCATGTCCGTGGTTCAAATCCAAGACCGTAGCTATGATCCAAAGCCGTCGTTCAAATCCAAGTTCTTGGTTTAAATCCAAGTCCATGGTTCAGGACCAGGATCGTGGCTTAAATCCAAGTTCATGGTTCAGTTCCAAATCCATGGCTCAAATCCAAGTCCGTGGCTCAGATCCAAATCCGCAGTCAAAATGCGTAGTTCAGAACCCACCTAGTGTTTTAAATCAAATTCCGTGGTCCAGATCCAAGCTCGTTGTTAGCGTGGTTTAAATCTAAATCCGTAGTTCAGATGCAAGCCCATGGCTCAGATCCAAATCTGTGGTTCAGATCCGTAGTTTAAGTTCAAATTTGGAGCACAGATCCAAGTCCGTCGCTCAAATATTAGCCCGTGGCACAGATCCAAGTCCGTATTCTAGATCCATGTCAATGGTTCAGATTTAAATCCGAGATTCATATGCAAGTTTGTGGTTCAAATGCGGGTCAGTGGTTCATATTCAAGTCTGTGTTTCAGATCTAAGTCATTGTATCTGATCCAAATCTGTGGTTTAGATCCAAGTCTGTTGTTCAGAACCAAGTCTGTTGTTCAGATTGAAGTCCATATCTCAGATCAAAGTCTGCGCTTCAGATTTAAATCCGTCGTCGGGGTCAGTCCCGGTGTATTGGTTAGCATTCACGACTCTCATGCCGAGGACCCGTGTTCAAATCCTAACCCCGCAGAAGTCCTAAACTGAATGTCTTAAAAGTGTTAAAGTGACTATAATCTAACAAAGAAAAAAAAATCCGTCGTTCAGATGCAAGTTTGTGGTTGAGATCCAAAGCTGTGATTCAGATTCAATTCCGTGACGCGTCGCAGCACAGGAAAGAAAATATAGTTATTGCACGTAGTACATTCTTGGAAACCTTTAAGTAAAGATTAATCGGAGTAAACTGCGAAAAATAAAATTCGGTCCAGTCGCTATTGCTGATTCAGGATGGCGTTTAATGATCTAAAACTTCACCAATATGTTCCCAGTTAGCTTCGAGGTACGTTGCTGGTCTAACAAAACAGTCGTATTAATGCTTAAATCACGGTTGAGCGGTCCTCACCATACTTCGCTCAGGAGGAAGTAAGTTACAAGTGCCAGCCTAGTTTACTGTAACTGAAGCTTCTTTTACGAGAATCGCCGCGGCATAGCCGTAACCGCAGTATCTGTATCTATCTGAAATCTTTAGGTCGAAAGTAAACACTGGTTAGGAATGCTAAAACATTACGAATCTATAAAATAGACTTGTTATGGTTTCCATTGTCCTAAAAATTACCATGGCATCGTTAGAAATGAAAAACGTATTACTAAAGTAACATGCAGGAAAAAGGGAGTGAAAATACCGACTCATAAACATGCATAACCAAACAAAAGCAAAGGGCGGACCACAGAAAAATTCCTTGCTAATGTCACAATATGCACAAACAACCACAGTGCCATCGATGTAAACTTTACATTCCTTAAATTCCTCACGTTTACATTCGCTTTATCTCATATTTGAATCACAATGAAGTTGGTAATACAATTAAACAATTTGCCGACTACCAGAGCCAGCAGGTAGAAAGGTTTGCAACCAATAAATTTGTTTATTAACATTCCAAAGTTTACGTTATTGATTGGTAAACTCTAAAGTAAAGGTCATATCTACAGTTTGGCGGAATTTTTTCCCAAACGAAACATGCAAAGCAGCGCGAGTTGTTTTGTTATTTTCTAAACAGCAAATTTTATTGAAATCAATATAATTTCCTTTGAAAAAAAATGACATCTTAAGCTGTTTTGCATGTTCCGTGCATATAATGTTGATTAGTTTTGTTTATTAATTTGCCCTTCAGCGCGTGTTCAAATTACCATTTCGAATAGCAGAAAACCGTTTCAAACGCGTAATTCAGTGGCTGTTATACTTCATTATACGATCTTTGGTTTGCTTTGCGATATTCAAATGCAATTCCGTATAGCATTGGTAATAAAACTACTGTATTTACCGATATGCAAAAAAGTTCATATCGTTCTTGTGCTTCGCCGGATCGTATATTTTACCTCCGGTCCAAAGATACACAAACGTATTAAGCAAATGAAAATAAATGAAACAACCGTTTTAAACATTCATTGTTGTATGCAAACAGGTCCAGTCGCCGAGCATAATTGTGCCAAACATGATACCAAACAAATGTGGCGGAGAAAATGAAAGAGAAATTATGACAGCGATGAAACGGCCCCGGAATAGCAGCTGGACTGGCAGCTACACAATCAGGAAGAGCAAACTGAAAGAACTAAAACTCATCGCAATCGCACTACGGTAATAAAGATGTTCAGTTAGTGACACTTGCATGTACTTCTACCGTACCTTATACCTGGCCGGTTTTATGCAATGGAACAATTTATGGTCAGTTTAACTGACTAGTTCCGATGTAGGGCATTTCTGTTATTAGTCCATGACGATTTGTTCACGTGGAAAATTAATGGAAGCGATTATAAATTAAGCCTTTTGTCAGAACTTGGGTGAAATTTACATAAAAATTATGGTTATATAAATGTGCATTGAATGAAAAGAAAAGGTTTTTATCTTAAAAACGTGTAGGAAGCATAGGACTTTTGCAACTGATCTTATTGAACTTTATGATTCAAATCCAATTAAAAACTTACCGTTCGTTTTCGTTAGCTGGATCTAGGCTAGCGAAAGGTAATAGTGCTATTTTCCTATTAGTTTTTTATGCTGTAATAGTTGAAATTTTTTAAGGTTTATATCTCCGTGGGATGTATGAGAGTATATCACAATTTATCCGATGATTAGAAATTTTGGTTTCAGGTGGACGCGACTCCATCCAGGATCGTTACTGACGATCCGTGCAGCAGACCGGTGCATGGCACCCGCTTCAATTTCTTATGACTCAAAGATAACAAACGAAGTTTCAAAATTCTACGTGGTTTAATTTTACTCATTTTTTAAATTTGCGCGGTTTTAATACGAATTTTGAATATTTGCGTTGTTTTTATTAACGAATTTTGAAACTGCCACGTTTTTTGCAAAACATGTGTCCTTCGCTTAAGTTAAAAAGTTAAGAATTTATTGACCTTGTTGGGCCTTATACAATCTTCTCCTTTAGTTTTCTGGTTATGTGTTTTATTCTGTATGCACAGCAGAAATACAAATATTGCATTACAAATAGGGCTATAAAAGTAAAGTTAATTATAGGCAAATGTTTACTGAATAATGTAACTGCAAATTGGACAAAATTAACGAGTATCACGCAAGTTGTGAACTGAAACTGCCTAGGTACTGGAATACTAAATTTTCCGAGCAGCAAAGCACATGCTGTTCGCACTTTCCGCGCTTTCCGCCGTTGTTATTCTTTTCACCGGGCGCTCGTTACAGTTCCGAATGCTGTTACGGGAGAAGAAACTCCGGCTAGCTGTACCCAGCTATCTGCTTCTGTGTTCCGTAGCTCTGAGCCGTAGCTCACAATCGAAGATAAACATTAATTAAAAATTAGCCGCAGCTTGTCGGTTCTGCTGGCAAAGGAGAACGAAGCATTCGACCTAATAAAACATGCAACCGCGCGCTGGCTGTACGTATCGTTCCTATCGCATCGCATTCAGGTGGTATCGAATACCGGCCGGGTACTATTAATCGACGGCATCACTCCGGCAATTTCGAGAAAATTTAACTTCATTTGCCCGCTTCGCAGCCGAACCGTTTCGAGGAGCTGTAATTATGTATGATTTTCAGCTGAGAACACACTTCTTCTGTTCGTTCGAAATCAGGAGAAGTTCGAGTTTTTTTTCTTTGCTCGACCACACGCTTTGGATGCAATGAAAATTTATCGATGGATCAAGTGGGCGCTCTGGAGCCACAAGGAAAAATGGCCTGCTGAAGGAGGCCAAATAAAAACAGATCCAAAAGGTGGAAACGATGGAAGCTGATAGCACCTACATGCCAAACACTAGTGAGAGTGAATTTTCTGTGCTATTTATCTTGCGTGCCTATGGATCAGTTTCATCCAGCTGGTGAGGTGAAGCATTTGGATAAGGAGTTGCATTCTATTCATTGTACCAGCTACGACCATGGCATTGAAGTTTCCGTTAATTAGTGTAGTTTTTACCCATGATATTAGATGTTTACCGCTTAATAGCATGATTGCAGTGATCATTTGAATAAGCAGGGAAACCTTTGATGGGAATAAATTTTCATAAGTTGAGTTGAAAGAGATATGTGATTTATTCACTAACTAGGCTAAATGCTCTTATTTAATACAATGTTGGCTACTGGAGCACGCTAATGCCACTAATGTTGCAATATATTAGATGACTGTACTGTTACGCAAGCCCTTCGAATGTCTTGAAATCGATCAACCAACCCGAAAGTAGCAGGCAATTTCTGCAATGTACGACGGATTTCCGCTCGACAAATCTGTCGGATACGAATGCAACTGCACGTGATGCACATTCTTGGTACTGCCGTCGGTCGGTCGGTCGGTTGGTTGGTTGGTTGCTTGCTTGCTTGCTTAGAGTGCGACTGTCAAACACTGCCAATTTACTTAACGGAAATAATACAGAAAGCAACGTGGTGCTGAAAGGCTGTCATTAGGTGTACCATCACGGTCGCATGCGCAAAAGAGGGTAACAAAGGAAGGAACAGTCCTACATATAACCACCCATGGAGAGATGAAACATAATCGCAGGTGACATCATTTAGTTTGCTAAAAGGCTGATTATGTCGGGGGAGATCATCCGTCCATATGTAGGTTATGTGCACTTAGCATCGGTTAGTCAGCAGAAGTACCAAGAATGGCACTTTAGCTTGTTACGGAAAACTATTCTTCGGGGTAAAATCGATGTAAATCATTTCATCCAATTAGCAACTACTTTGGAACAGGCAGTTAAGCACGTCACAAAGAACAATGCTCTAATTATGAATTGGCGAGAATCAACAGAAACGACCAATGGAGTTAAACAATTTTCTTAATTAAAGAGAATAGGATAGGAATAGGATTTCCGTATACGAAAGTCTCTGCAGAAAGATTTGAACAAATTTCTTGAATTTATCAGGATGTAATGTCATTAAACTGCTCTATCGTTTAGGAGAAACGATACTGAATCCCAACATGGCCGAGAAAATGCCGTCCATGTGAGGATATGGCCGCCATAGATCCGGCCATGTTGGGATTCAGTGCCGTTTCACCTTAAAGGACTCCAGGCCAATCGTCGATTGGGTGTGCTGTCAAAAACTTCAACAGGAACAGTGATAATAACCCTGTTTCAAACCAACAGCAGCCCGTCAGGGGTCGGAAGGCTGAAAATTTGTGCCTTGTAGGATCGGCCAAGACAGCATCGTGCAACACTTTGCACTAGAACGTTTCATATTGAACCTAAGTGGGCACCAGAAATTTTCGTGGTTAAGTCGGTCAAAGTCAAAGTTCCAAAGGAGGTGAAGCACAGCAGAAGTGAGCACTGAAATTCACTGATCTGCTCTATCATGATATGGAGTGTTGTGACATAACCCACACATGATAAGCCGGTACGAAATGCAGCTTGCTGGAGAGTCGATTTTCTCCTTGATCCGATTGAGTACGTTGCAAAGTACTTTGAGAGTTTTTTCTTTCTTATTTATTTGTATACTTGTATACCATACTTGGTCATGACGTAAACTATTTTGGAATGTGAGGAAGTGTCTGATGTGAGGAATAATTAATTGGGTGAACTGGAAACTTTCGATATAGACCAAAAATATATCGGGGTGATGGCAGGTGGAGTTCGCATCCACGATCTTTTGGTTGGTACCCGACTGTTTTACTAACTAAACTACAACCGCCCACTTTTTTCTACACCGAGCAAAGAGCAGTCATTCAAATAATATCATCGCATAACAAAGTGTGTGATACGGGGAGTGACAGAATTGGAAAAATAAAACAAAATTAGGTATTAGACTACCTGATAGAGCGGGCGGCGGTAGTTTAGTTAGTATTGCCCGTTTCTTTGGTAACAAAACGCGCTGCTCACTTTTTTGATAGCTTGAAATCGTCGCAGAAAGAATCTGCTTGACTGCATGTAAGTTATAAGTATATATTATGCTTGTCTAGCACGCAAGCTATTGATTTACTTGACAAAATAAATGATATTTGCCACCGCGATGATTCTGGCGACGGTTTCCCCCGCGACGGTTATAATTCATCGCGTACGAAAGGGTGGGAAATTGATAATAAAACAGTCGGGTACCAACCGAAAGATCGTGGCTGTGAACCCCTCCTGCCATCACCGCAATGAAAAAACTATAAAATAGTATTCAATGGAATAATTCTACGTTTATTAGCCTTCTACAAACTACTTCGACACCCGGGCGGCTGGCCTTGCGGCAGTTACCTGGCAACTTAGGTAAGGGACCATTCAATAATGACGTCCATTGCTTATGGGGGAGGGGGTGGCAATTTTGTGACAGGGTGTAACAAACGGGGGGAGGGGTCTAGGCTAATGTGACATCCGCCGAAGAAAATTTTTTTTTTCATCAAAAGGTTACAAAAATTTGTTTTCAGTCATTCATCACTAAAGCGATTTATCTTCAGACATCGTCGAAACAAATAAATGAAACTGATTCTCTCCTACCTTTGCTTCACTCAAGAAGCGACTTGGTTGAACAGAATCTTTCAATTGAAACTGGTAATTGTTCCAACTGACGGCGCAATTACAATTACAAAATTACATACAAGCAAGTCAGCAATTCGATAAAAAAATCTGTAAAAAAGCAGCAAAAGTCTACTCGCCGGGTAGAGAAAGTTAACAAAACAAACGTGGAATCTTTTTGTAACTTCGTTAAAAAGATAACTCTAAGATCAGTTTATCCGGAAAAATCTCGAAATTTAACCCAGCAAACCAGATATCGTATATTCATGTCGAGATTTAATCTTATATAAATGGATATCACATCGGACTCGTATAAATGTACACATGTTGTAAGCACATTGTGTAAATTTCATCGTATGTAATGCACACGATGATTGATATACGAATTAATAGTAAAAATCTTAAATACGTCGAAAGATAATCGGGTTATGCTTAGCGAACATCGCATATGACGATTTCTTAGATTTAGTTACCAACAATGGCTATCATGAAGATGTAATCATATTTAATTACAGTTTTCATCGGATTATGTTTTGCAAAATATCTTATATGACATCGTTTTAGATTTATATACAAGCAGTGATAATCATGAGATTCTAGGTGCATTAAAATATGATTTGCATCAAAACACGTTCAAATTTGTTGTTATTTCTTTACAACAAAAACAACAATATAGAGAGATTTCAAGGATACGTTCTTAATGGAGATTTGTCAACCAAAAAATTAACGGTTTTTCGCTTTATTTTAAATTTAAATATCTGTTTATTTCTTTTGTTATAATTGAACTTATTTTATTATTCAAAAAACTATTATCAGGTTTGAAAAACTTTTACAAATACTTTTTTAACTATTTTAAAAATGTTAATAATTCAAACAAACCCGCCTAAATATTAAGCAGCAAGCATATAATGAGTAAGTCATACTGACAAGACAATAAAAGATCTTTTTGAAAAAGCACTCTTTGAGGAGTTTGATTGTTTTTTGGCGTATTAAAACCACGTAACGTAACGTTTTAAAAATTAAAAATGTTAAAAATAGAAACTCATATTTTTTTAGATATTTCTCTGATAGGTAAGTGAATGAACGGAATTCTTAAAATTTACCAAGGAGAGTATTTTTCAGAACTGGGCAAGTCTAAATTATGATCCATTCCTCTAATCTAAATGCCTTAATATCAATGCATCTTATGGCTGTTCAGAAGAAATGCAAATGTTAAGTGGAATTCGGAAAAGACATTCAGCATTAAACTGGTACAGTAAAAAAAAAATGTTTGATGCTTATTGTTGTAAGCAATTTTGAGCTGTCCTATAGCATCTAAATGTTCAGCATTCTATTTTAAATAACTTTTAATTTCTTTTTAAGAGCTTCTGAAGTAACAGACAACATTTTTGTACTTGAGCTTTAATGATATTATCTCCATGTAATCAAATATGAATATGCATATAACGTTAGAATGTATATTTAGAACAATCTGTACCACGGAATGCTAACAAAGGTACTGCATACATGTTTTTACCTTTGTTATACTATAACAAAGGTTTAAAAATTGGTCGAAAAACACAAAGTTGATCCGGGGCCCGGAGGACCGTGTCACATATACCAATCGATAGGGTTCGACGATTTGAGCAATGTCTGTGTGTGTGTGTGTGTGTGTGTGTGTGTGTGTGTGTGTGTGTGTGTGTGTGTGTGTGTGTGTGTGTGTGTGTGTGTGTGTGTGTGTGTGTGTGTGTGTGTGTGTGTGTGTGTGTGTGTGTGTGTGTGTGTGTGTGTGTGTGTGTGTGTGTGTGTGTGTGTGTGTGTGTGTGTGTGTGTGTGTGTGTGTGTGTGTGTGTGTGTGTGTGTGTGTGTGTGTGTGTGTGTGTGTGTGTGTGTGTGTGTGTGTGTGTGTGTGTGTGTGTGTGTGTGTGTGTGTGTGTGTGTGTGTGTGTGTGTGTGTGTGTGTGTGTGTGTGTGTGTGTGTGTGTGTGTGTGTGTGTGTGTGTGTGTGTGTGTGTGTGTGTGTGTGTGTGTGTGTGTGTGTGTGTGTGTGTGTGTGTGTGTGTGTGTGTGTGTGTGTGTGTGTGTGTGTGTGTGTGTGTGTGTGTGTGTGTGTGTGTGTGTGTGTGTGTGTGTGTGTGTGTGTGTGTGTGTGTGTGTGTGTGTGTGTGTGTGTGCATGTCACGCGTGACTTTAGTCGTCTGTTTCTCGGAGATGGCTGCACCGATTCGTTTGCTATTACGCTTATTTGAAAGGTATTATAACCTTGTAGATCACTATTGAATGGTTTTGCGGTCCGACATTTTGTTTAAAAGTTATAAGCAAAAATGTTAAAATTACGTGACATGATTTTCTTCGGAACCGCTCAACCGATTTCAACAATTTTAGTATCAAATGAAGGCTCTTGCTACTGCAAATTTTTTGGGAGAGTTTTATCGAAAACAATCAAGCGGTTTAAAAGTTATGCTTAAAAATGTGCTTTTTCAAGGTGTCAATTAGTCGAACGTTTCTCAGAGATGGCCAAACCGATTTATGCGCCATTAGTCTCATTTGGTAGGTAATATAGCCTCATAGATCACAATTGATTTGTTTTTTGATTGGACGTTTAATTTGAAAGTTATGAGCAGTCGTGTACAGCATAAAAAAAATTACAATTATTCATAACGATTTTAACCAGATAATTAATCAGATTTCAATTATCTTAGTATCAAACGAGAGGCCTTAACGCTGTGAACATATCTGCCAAATTTTATTAGACTTGGCTTTACCAATCAAAAGTTATTTGAAAAACATTGATGAAATTATTTAAGCAAACTTTACTGATATCAACCAAATAGAAAAACACGTGATCATGTGCTCTAGAGAATGCTTAATTTTACAGGTAGTGTGTCTTTGAAAGAGTTTATTTAAAAAATATGGCGTAACTTTCTATACTATTAGGGTGACCGTAAATCTAGCTATTAGGGTGTTACAAATTTTTGTGTTTTAAATGCGTCCAAAAAAGTACAGTGTCTCCACAAAAGTTGTAGAACACAATAAAATAAACAACTTTGCTGTACATGGTAACTATCTACCTCTTACTGGTTGCGAAGAGTAACGATTTTTTTTAAAAATGCTGCGAAAATTGAAAAATTGAGATATCGAAAAGCGGCTACGTCACAATTTAGATCATTATTTTTTACACGTCAAAACAAAAATCAGCCAAATCGGTCCTCTAGATACTGAGATACACGCACCGTCGCTGAAAACATATGGTTTCGAGGAGAGCGTTTAAAGTATTGTAGGTACAGCATTGCACTTCCCTTCAAGCGATCCCTCAGTGTTACTGTAAATTCTCAACGAGACCACGTACCGAAAAATACTCTGGGCTCAATATTTCTGAAGATAAAAGGGTCCCCCTTAAATATCAATTTTGCCCAAGAAAAAAATATTCTACAAATTTATCAGTATATTACATACACATGCATATGTGTTGATGATAACTACCATTACTGCCCATAAATGCATAACAGTCCCATGTGAATTTCACCACTTTTGAGATAAGCCTAGGAATCATCTTTAAATTGTTCATGCTTTCAATATTTCAAACAGTAATGTTAAATTTGCTCCCAAAATTTTGAAAAAAATATCAAACTATGTCAGTTAACAGTCACAAGTTACAAAAAACGGCATAACAGTCTCAGTAGTGAAAATATAATAATAAACAGCTGCTTTTAGGAAATGCCTTGACCGATTTGACTGAATAACTACCAAACGCAAAGTTTTGTGGCCTAGAAGAATTCTATTGAACAGAATTTGGATTGGATGTACGGTTCCGAAGATATGTCCGGAACAAGTTCCGGAATATATGAAACTTGAACATAGAAGCACCTTGAATTAATAAACCCGTCATGCGACACCTCCAAGTACTCGAAATTGCACAACTAGACCATTGGTAGTCGTAAAAAATGTGCAAGAAAAACGGCCAATTTCCAACTTAAACCAAACCCCAGAATGCGACCCCGCTATTATCTCAAAATAACAAATTACAAATAAAAGGGAGACATTTTTTGATTGCTTTCAAATATTATGAAAATTTATCAGTACACATACAGTACACAGTACATACACGCAGCGTTGCCAGATCAGCGGTTTTCCCGCTAGATTTAGCGGGATTTCAAGTCGGACAGCGGGACTTAATAACCAAACAGCGGCTAGCGGGAATCTAGCGGTTTTCTTAAATAACTCAGCGGGATTTTAGCGGGATTTTATCTCGATTTAGCGATATTTGATAGGCAAAAAGAGTGCTGAAAGAGAGGTTGACAGCAAAACACTTCGTTTAGTGACATTCTAATGTCTGCTCATGCATTGGCAGATGGTTCAGTATATTCTGTTGATTATAAAATTCCGTGGTTTTTACCTAGAATGGGATAGTTCTGACAAATACTCATTAGAACTTACTGAAAAAGAAGACCACCAAACAAATCCGTTTTGCACTAATTCGTTGCCAATGGATGGCAAAATCCAACTGATTCATGAATTGGAAACAAAACAACACTTATGTATCTATATACATCATAGGGCCCTATTCTGTAAGTCACGTCGAGCAACTCGGCTCGACTCAGTCACTGTCGTGTGTCGAGTGCAAGAAGAACGGGTAACATAGCGGCTCAATGCACGATCAAAACAAAGCTAACTCTGGCGTCATTTGCTAACCGTTTAGTCACTAGCTTTTTGGCGATGGACTTAGTCGTGTTACTCGACAAAATTGGGTCGCGTGTGACTTACATAATAGCAAAAGTCGAATAGTCGGAGCAAAGTGACACTCGACGTGACTTACAGAATAGGGCCCATAATTTGGTTTGTATGATAACAAAACCAAAACAAATCGGTGCTAAAACAAAATAAAGGCGAGAACAAAGAGCCGATGCGCTTTACAGATATTTTTGATTTTTGGGTGCTTCTAAAGATTGAAACATATCTTCTTTTGTCACCAAAAACCATAACCATTTGTCAGCGTTGCTGAAATTTTGCATGATTTTTATCATAGCTAGACACAGAAAAAGAATTTGTGCTAAAAGCTTCTTTCGAAATTTTCGCCTGTGTTCTTAGACTCCTTAATCTTATAATTCTTGTGAAATTTCGCAGTAAACTGTCATTATATAAGGGATAACAGAATATTTCGTTTTCTGTTTCCTGAATCCCAAAACTTCGTCAACATGAATGCAGTAAATTTGCATAATGTTCATTCAATTGCAACCTCTCAATTTCAGCAGATCATCCTAATTTCAAATGCAAGCCTTACTGAAATATTGCACCAGAAACGAAAGAATAATATGACTTTTGATTCAGCGGGATTTCTAGCGGGAAATTGATCCTGGCCAGCGGGATTTCAGCGGGAAATCAAGCTCTGGGCAGCGGGAAAATGGGCAATCGACCTGGTAACACTGCATACACGTGCATATGTATTGATGATAACTACCATAGTGAGTGTTATCATAAAGTTTAATTATGTTCCGAAGGCGTGTCGAATTCTATCTCAAATGACAAATGATATGGTATAACAAAGGTTCCTTTCACCAATAGGTGGATTAAATCGGGCTTTTTAATCATAGTCTAACTCTTAAAAGGTTAAGTTATTTTTATGAACCGGTTTTTGTTTTCAACACGCTTTTCTTATTTATTTTGGGTTTGTGTGACGACCAAAGGGGGGGGGGGAGATGGGAGGTTGAGTTTTGTGACACAATCGGACAGAGGGGTGAGGAGGGGGGGTCTAAAAAAGCAGAAATTTGGTGGACTGTTCTTCAGCTTTTTCGTAACCTTGACGATCAGCCGCTTCTCCCTTTTGGTCAGGTTGGTTTGGTCATTATTGGAATAGGTCCTCCGTTTGTGGTTGACCCTACAACTATTTAACAGTCATAGCTGGGAAACATTCGGAATGTTGGCGGTCTTCGGTACAACGTTTATCTTCAGCCGGCCCACCTTCTCCAGTTATCATTTGGCATAATAAGGCAAGGTCAGGTGCGGCCAAAAGACCATTCGAAAGAAATTTGTTGGCACGAGGGGGCTTTGTTACTTTCTGGCGTACTTCTCAAGCAAGGACAGGAGAATGGTATAAGTTTAAACGTGGTGTCAAGAAATCTTGTTGAGATGAAGAAACTTTGTCACTTGTTTTGGCTTGCTTCCCAAGCACAGATCTCAAATTAGTATAGGTTTAGATCATCGTTAAGAATCTTCCAACCAATCACGAAGCAAGGATTTCCAGTTGGATAATGTTCATTATTTTCAATTTTTCAATAGTACATACTTTGAAATCAATAGGTTTCATTATTAGTGTGGATGCGTAGAAGATTTACCGATCGATTGGCATAAAAATATTTAAAATCGATTTGGAAACCGCTAAGCTATTAGCTCTTAAAATCTTTCATTTTTCTTGACATTCGCATTTTTCGATTGTTTGGAATGACACCCTATCCCAAACCTTGCCGTAAGACGTAAGATCTTGCCGTAATAATAATAATAATAATAATCAGCTTATTGTACCGGAACACAAAAAGTTAATGAAAACGAAAGAAGAAATCTCTCTGGATTGTTGGCAACGACCTTTAGCATGATAACACGGACACTAATCGGAACATGGAATATACTGACCCTAACCCAACAGGGCAAGCTGGCTCAACTTGCAAGGGAAGTTGACCGCCTGAAGCTTAAAATCCTGGGCATAAGCGAGGTCAGCTGGCCGGGTACTGGCGAACACAGGACATCATCCGGGCAAGTCTTGCTCTACTCTGGCATGCGAGGTGTAAATGCTACTCGAGAAAGTTGAGTTGGATTCCTACTGAGCCTAGGGGCACATGCGGTCCTGATGAAGTGGGAACCGATAAATGAGCGAATAATCGTTGCAAGATTCAGAACACGGGTTAGGAACCTTACAGCAATCCACTGCTTTGCGCCTACAGATGCTGCTGATCTGCAAGAGAAAGAGAGTTTTTACAGCCAGCTGAACAGCGGGGTTGAGAAAATCCAAATCCACTTGGGCGACTTCAATGCGAATATTGGCCCGAACAACGCGGACCTTGAACGCGTCATGGGACGCCATGGCCTAGGAGAGCTGAACGAAAACGGGGAGCTGTTTACAGAACTCAGCGGTAATCACAACATGGTCATTGGTGGATCGCTCTTCCCTCATAGATCAGTACATAAACTCACCAAATCGACCACATATGCATCAGCCGAAAATGGCGAAGACTAAGCTAAGACATTTTACATTAAACAACATATGTATGTTTTTTCTTGCTGTTAATTCAAGGTCTGATTCAACAACAGGAATTCAAATTTCACACGCTTTCGATTTATTGTTTATATACTGAATATTTTGAACAACTCATACTGAACCTGGAAATTAAAGAGCGTTTCAATTTAATTTTGAAGTACCGAAAGCTACCTTTCTAGTCAATTGCACTAAATTGAAAATAGGTAGACAGGTCTGGCCAGCTAAAAAAAGGCCAGACGCAAAACAAACTATTTTCGCGCCTATCGGCGCACGGCACCACACGGCACGGTGTGCGGTGGCTTGTCGATTCATATCACAACATCGGTGTTTTCTTTCGGCCGGCAGTAGGTAACCTCTTCTTCTTGGAGATCAAGGTCAAACAGACCGGACAACAAGCCCAACTAGCGGAAGCGAACCTCGCTTACAATGCATACACTTGGCGTGCCATCCATCGACGCCGGAATAATCGGTAAGACTATAATTGCATAATCGGGAACAACCGATAATGAGCGAGAGAAACACATTGTTTGGCCGCTAGCCAGCCGGGTATTAACTAACACCGTGTGGAACGGATGGAGTGCGAAGATTTACTGATACCGAGTGATGGTGCTTTAGCCAAAAGATGAACCCGTTTCAGACGTTAATTGAAGTGTGTGAATGAATGTCACATTATTCTGTTTTATGTTAAAATCTCCATGTTTGTATCAGTTATTATGAACATGAAAATGAATAAAAATGTACTGTAACATTATTTAAAACATAGTCTACTTCAACAAGAAGCAAAAGTTCTGTATGCATCCAACGGTGGCGACTGGCGAGTGCTTTTTCTACACGCGCCAGACACCCGGTCAGTTTTCACGTAAAAACGGCTTCACTCCCGAGGAATCCCCTGCTTTTCTTCTTGGACTACAAATCTATCATCGGCCATATGGGAAAAACCTCCCAATCGGAACGTTTTGTTTTGATTGCTTCGCACCTTTCGCATCGTGTACCACTTGACGTAATTTTTTTTCAATTGTTTGTCAAGATTTTTTATACTAGATAGGAAGGTGCTGTATGCTTCGCCCCGTTAGGCCGAGCCAAGTGCTGCGAGTGGGTCGAAGAAAGGGATTGTTGTTGCATTAAGGTGAAAAAAAAACATTGCTCCTATTTTCCGGAGCAGGAAGCGGTGCACCGAGGCTGCGCTGCCGATTGACACACTTTCGCCCAGCTACGCAACAAACGAAAGAGATTTAGCCTTCAGAAAGCCGGTGTGCGTAGCTGGGAGAGCTGCTGCGAATTGTTTCACGCACCATCGACCGACAAGACAAGCGTGCAGTATGAGGGCAGACCAAAAACTCATTTTGGTGCTATTTAGAAATGGTGCAAAATTTTCAATTATGAACCACCTCGTAATTATCTACGTACGGAACGATGCGGAAAGCTACGATCATGTAGATTACAGACTTTCCTTGGAAGGCTGTATATTTATTGCATGTAGGTGCTCCATATCATGCCATTGTATTGGTCGCTTCCAAATTTCGGATTTTAGGAAAATTTTAATATTTTTCGCGATCGCCTTAAGGTCGGCCATCGCGGCTACACACAAGTAAAATAAAACAACTCGGCACCAACTTTTCAGAGGGCCCTTCTTCTGAGGGATTCTTACGCTATGCTAGTCCAGCAGAAAAAAAAACTCACTCGGTTTGTTTATATTTTGCAGTTAAGCCCTTTTGAAAAGTTGATTTAAAATAAATGTTTTAAAAGAGTTACATAAGGTTTTTTGGTTCGTTGCACAGAAGTTTTGCGCGATACATTTCAACTGATCAGCATGCCTTTTTCTTGGTCGCTCGATTAGCACAAATCTGGTGGAGCTCAGCTCATTAATAAACAACATAGTTAACACGGTGTATACCGAGATCAAAGCTGCATTCGATCGTATTGACCACACTACACTGCTAGCCAAAATTAAGCATCATTCTTACCTCTGCTGCTTTTGTCCGGTGGTTGAAATCCTTCCCTGAAAACCGTTATCTTTCTGGGAAACTGGGGAACACTGATTCTTGCGACTTCCGAAGTACTTCAGGGCAGCAATGTCGGACCCTTGCTATTTTCGCTGTATTACAGCGATGTGTGTATGATGCTTCTTCCAGAATCGTGTACACTGATGACATTAAAATCTATCTCCGTTCACGCCGAGAACTACGCGCGAATACTGGATGAGGTACTGCGCTCTTTCGAGGAATTATGTGCTTCAAAACTCGAAGACGGTTGGGCAGAATATGCTCGGTTATCTGAGAGGACGCTGCCGCGGCACTAGCAAAAAAGCCCCGAAATATACAAAATGATTGGTTTGATGGGGAACTCCAATAAGCAATGGAGAGAGAAAAAATTGCCTGGAAAAAATTATCTGAGCATTGCCACTAAGAAAAACCTGGCCAAATACTTATGAGCAAGGAACCAGTTGACTACCATCCTGAGGAGTAAAAAACCGAAAAAGAGGACAGAGATCGAGAAGGACTAGAATAGCTATTTCGAGCTAATGACACGCGCAAGTTTTACGAAAAGGTGTGCCTAACTCATAGGCCGCACAACGAAATCTGACATGTGTAGGGACGAGGGTGGAAATTACAAACGAACGAACGCAAGGTGGTCGACAGGTGGAAGCCGTTCTTCGAGGAACACCTCAATGGCGAATTTGGCGAAGGAGGCAGAACGGAAATTAACCTAGGAGTACCCATGGAAGATAGTAATGTCCCAGCACATGATCACCAAGAATTCAAACGAGAAATCGGGTTGCTAAAGACGAACAAAACCGCTGGTAAGGGCCGTCTACCGGCAGAAATTTATAAAAATGGCCAAGATCGCAACGGCTCTACACTGGGTTATTTCCACGATTTGATAGTAGGAGAAGCTACCGGAGAAATGGTTGGGAGGAGTGTTTCCCATCTACAGAAATCCTGTTCCTACTCTTTGCTATCCTGTTACGTAGGGAGTTTTTCGTAGGGAATTACCAGGCGGGCATCACGGGGGCTCACGCAACTACGGACCAAATTGTTACCATCCGACAGATCTTGTGGAAATATCGGGAGTAAAACATACCCATGCATCCAGGGATGGTTCGATCACTTTGACTCAATTTTGATTCATTTGACACTACCGTCTCAGCCGAGCAAAATTTGACAAATTAATGTATGGGACATTTGTAGATAATCACTAGATCTACAATTTTGCTAAATGAAATGTTGCTGTAACTTTTGTAGTTACCGCGCTACAATGCTAGTACCTTTTTAGTAACTAAATGAACGTTCATTTAGTTACTAATGATGTACTAGCATTGTAGCACCGTAACTATAAAAGATACAGCAACACTTTATTCAGCAAAATTGTAGATCTAATTATTATCTACAAATGTCCCATACATCAATTTGTCAAATTTTGCTCGGTTAGGACGCTACTGTCAAATGAATCAAAATTGAGTCAAAGTGATCGAACCATCCCTGCATGCATCACATCTTAATTGAATTTAAAGCAGCATACAATATAGTCGATTGAGACCAGCTATGGCAGATAATGCACGATCACGGTTTCCGGATAAACTGATCAGAGCTACATTGGATTGAGTGATGGGTTTCTTGGGCATCTCGGGGACACTCTCAAGTCCCTTCGAGACGCAGCGAAGGTTAAGGTAAGGTGACGTCTTATCCTGCATGCTGTTCAACATCGATCTTGAGCGGGTGATCTGAGGATCGGGCATCGAAACAAGAGGCATGATGTTTACCAAGGGTAGGCAACCCCTAGGCTTTGCAGATTACTTTGGATATAGGCAGGATCATAGCCAGGAACTTTGCAACGGCGGAGGAAAGCTACCCCAGGGGGGGCTCTATAGCCGCAAGGTTACCGAGTCTGCTTTGACAAGCGAATGGTCGTGGGTTCGAATCTTAGTAGAATCAGGCCATTCGATGTCAAAGTGACTTTAGCATTGGTTTATTCTCAGGCCCCTCATCACCCTTCCTTCATGTTGAGTTCTACATTATCCCGAAGACGCTTCTTACGATCAAAAGCAGACAAATCCACCCTTCTGTTTATGAACGACGAAACCTACGTAAAAATGGATTTCAGCCCAGATTCCGGGAAACCAGTATTTCACTGCCCAGGTTAAATTTGATGTTCCAGAGTACCTCCAAAACTAGAAGATGTCGAAGTTGACCAAGAAATTCTTGATTTGACAAGTAATATGGTCATGCGGAAAGCGGAGTGCACCTTTCGTGACAATAGATATCATGAATGGTCAAGTATATTTGAAAGAGTATCTCCAAAAGCTTCTTCCTCTTTTGAAGTCTCACAATTGTCCTCGGGTCTTCTAACCGGATTTGGCATAATGCCATTACGCAAAGGACGTGCTGGAGTGGTATAAAGCAAATAATGTTAATTTCGTGCTAAAAGATCTTAACCCCTCAACAGTCATTATTTTTGGTTATTTTGGAATTATTTACTACTGTAAGCGCGCCTAATTCTGTGCACCGCATAATTTAATGAAAGATTGTAATATTCTCGTATTGATAATTAAATGTTAGGGTAAGGAACGAGTTAAGTAGTGTCACCTAATTTAATCAGTTGAAAATAAATGAGCCGAAAATGCACTTTTTTCTTCATATTTTCAAAATCTTTTGATAGAAACATCTTCACAAATCACTTAACCATAGATTTTATTCACACAAACACAATTTACTGGGTGTCTGACAAGAAATATGATGAATTAAAAATTGTTGTCCAAAAACGTACATTTTTCAGCTGCTGAAGGCAATCGCCACCTCGCTACTAACCAATCCATCACATTTTTCAGCACTGATTACAACCACTCTAGAAGTCAAGCACTCAATTGTCACATACCATATTATTCACTACCCTTTTTCTATTATCTAAGGCTTTGTTACTAGCCGAAAGTTTTATTATTTTATAACAAAACTGAAAATAAATTCTGAATTGACAGAACCTGTTCAGCAGTAGTAGCAGCTGCAGCGTAACGCATAAAATATCGTGTTACCAGGACACTGTTTCGGATCTGGAAATAAGAATGATAGGTTTGAAATTAACAAAAACCTCCAATGCAATGGTGAAAACGTGGTTCAATACTTCAAGAGAAATGTATGTTGATAATTAATTTTTCTTTATTAAAAACAACAGAAAAGACAACTTTTTCAATAATTTTCGAAGATTTTCTCAGTGATTTAATGAAGCAACGATATGTTTCAATGTTATTTGATTGGACAACACTGTTTTGTAGTCAGACCGTGTGCACTGCTATGTTTGCCTCTTTTGTTCTCCCACCGTCCTTATGAACAGCGAGTGAGACATCAAACTCGCAGTTTCCCATAAGAACACTAGAGAATAAAAGAGACGACGAATATCGTTTGCCGAACGTGTGTGTATGCCCCGATAAACAATTTAGACAGATGGCATTTTACGCATCTACCGATCAAAAATATCAAATCTATTAATGCTGATGCCGATTAGTAGGTCGCAGTACGCGAACTTACTGAATAGGGGGAAAACTTCAAGGGATTTTTTATGGGGGCGTAAAAAAATTCAGATTTCAGGACTGTTTAAAAAAGCACCTTGAGAGTGAAAATATGTTCGGTGTGATCAAAATTAGTTCCATTGCTTCAACTTTTAAAGCGAAAAATCAAAAGTTTAGCTCAACAATAGTGTCTTCCAATGGTAACAGCTTGAAGAACTAAAGGTATCAAGAAGATTGGTATGCTGATATCCCCCACTTAGTCAACCCATCGCTTGTAATAGGGTAAAACAATCAGTGACTCGCTTAGACTGCTTAAAACCGGTTCTTTACCCTACATGTACACATATTTTCCTCCTCCATATTTTCCATGTGTTAATTAAGTTATAAATTTGCAGGGACTTGGATGTATTGACTGAAATGTGGGGTGCGTAGAATTGAGCGCACTTACGCTAGTATCAAATATTTTATAATTACTCTCTAGAAATACCTCAATATTTGGTTAATTTCAATATTTCTATAACACATAATAACAATGGCTTTTTATTGAATAAGTCTGAGACTCAAAAATGTAACTCCACTAATGGAACAACTTTCGTATTCCTGTTGCAGTGAGTTGAGTATCACCTAGCTCGAATGATTCAATTTAATTATCACAGAAGTCGACGAGCTGGACACGATTATTTTGAGTAACTTACAATCAGTTGAGCCGACAGTGAAGACAGTGAAGAAAACCTATTCGACTTCTAGAATGCGAAATTTTGCGAGAGTCGACTTACAAAATTTGGCTTAATGCATAAATTACTTTAATTTGCTTGGTGTTTTTCTCAATTTTATCTTTCAATTTACCTCATTTACCTTGATTTTTCATATTTTTCGTATTCGTATTTTCATAAAAATGTAAGTAATTTGCAAAATTTTATTCAATAAACATCAAAACCACTGTTTTTCCACTGGCACGTAATCAGGCCGAAAAAACCAGCAGCAATCGCTTACGCGTATCCGCTCTTGATGATGGTTTGGAAAACACACAATTATGATCACGTTTACTTATTCTAGCAACTAAACTGCTGTGAATATGATGTCACAGAACTATTCTACTTCTTTTCATCACGGAAGAATACAAAAATTCCCCTCTGATATGAAAATATAAATTAATTTTCATTCAGTAGCAATCTGCAGCATTTTGCTTTTAATTTCAGCATATGGTGCTTTATTTATACTACTATCAAGATGTGATGCATTTGCGCCTGAAACTCTTCTATCATGTTGACATAGTTAGTATTTGAGTGACAACCACTTGCTTCTGGTGCTAATGTATATGTACGATTCAATGATACACTAGCGCCAGCAGCAAGCTGTTATCACTGCAAAACTAATTTTTTTTAGTTATCTTCAATGAACCGGTATCTAGGCAATACCGACACGTTATCCATCGGTCTCTCTTTTGATCTGTTTTTGAAAAGCATTTAATCCCTGTGTAGGCTATTTCGGCCGGTCGGATTTAAAAAACACAGACACCACTATAGAAAATGAGCCCAATTTAGCCGCAGAGGCTTAATCATTTCTCGCGACAATAACTCAAATTCAGTGGCGTTTCATTAAGACCAAAATAAACGCCGATGTTCAGTAAATATTATTCTATCAACTGGTATAAAAATTTTGTCTCGAATGAATATAGTTTAAACGTAATTCTTGAATATTGTTTAGGTTTCCGCATAATGGGCTGAAAATAACCTCCCGTACCCCGTTTTCACTTCGTCCCGTCCACCTTCGTTCGAAATTCCTATCGATCGAAGTACAGAATATTTAATTCTGATAAAGAAATATTTGTTGACTGCCTTCTTTGTTTTTCGTAACTATTTGCTTATATTCAATTAAAATTAGCCGTGATCATACTTGCAATGTCACCTCGAATAATCCTACCAATAAGTGACCTGCCAGGACATAAACTTAGAAACTATCAATAACGCTTTTCTAAATTATCCCGATTCTATATGCGCAACATTTTATGGAATGCGAATAGAATCATCCGAATAACACATTCGAAAAAGGAAATCAAATGCGTATCGCTAACAAAGGCAACAGTAATTTGATATTGATCTCATTTCCAACTTATTTGGCACAGGTTAAGAACCCACCCGTAATAATTTCACATAACTAAGTGGACTAGTGGACCACCCAGTTTGCAGGCTCAATTTTGACGAGCAATTTTTTTCCATAATTTTCAACATTATGTTATTAAATAAACAAATTAATTTAGGTTCTCTCTCTCTCTCTCTACCTCATCTTAATATTATTCATTGTTTGATCGTTTACTTTATTTTCTTTTCGCAGCTACTTCCATCGACCAGAGCGCAAGACTACGACGGTAAGCCGCATAGGAAGTTTATAATTGAGCATTTAGCATTATAATAACCCAAGAAAATAACGCGTGAAATTTACAACCTGTTTTTGCAGATTATATAATGGCTTTCTAGCCGTAAGGTTTATAGTTATGGCTTCCTAGCAGAGCAGTGAAAATGCATTTTTTAATCTTTTTCTTCTCTTGCGCTGCCCCGTTCCAGTGACTGACATTCAGTGCTCGTTTGCATCGCAAGGCTCCAACCTGGGTGACATCATAACGGCCAAGCTGAAGAAACCGATCGGTTTCAAAGGAGCACCGCTGTTCGCGGACGACCGTGCCGTCAACCCGGAGGCCGACTTCGCATGCTCCATCAAGCAGGACCGGAAAGACCCTAGTGAACTGAGCTACGACCTCAAGATTACCGATTTCACACGCTGTGGTGTGCTGAAGAGAAATGTAAGAACCTGGTCACTGTAACAGTTGTGCAGCAGCAGTTGTGGGCTATTTTTGAAAGAACGGTCGGTCATTAGATAAAACAGGTTCCGCGGCGGACAATATGTAGTTTAATGCTTACGCCCTAGATACGGGTGAACTCAGAAAGCATGAAAAAGATTAGAATGACTTCGAGCAATAATTTCAATGAAGCTTGAAATAAGAATTTTTCTCCGCAATTTGTGGAGCGATTCGTTGCAGATCAGTACTCTGACCCTTTCCGTTTAAGGTAATGAATATCACCGGAAAGATAAAAGCGCAACTTATAATTCGGAATTTCTATTACCTCGATGGTTGGAATGAAAAATATCATCAAAAAATAAATAAAAATTTATAAATTCTTTAAATAAAAAGAATGTAATGAAATATAAAGGGAATGCTGCAGATTTTTTTGGTAAATAATTACTCATTGTGGAGCAAATAAAACTTTTTGATGGGGGGCTAAGCGGAGCGATAAAAAATTTAAACATTTAAAATATCCCTCAACACATTTTAGCATTCTAATTTTATCTTTCGAACGATCCTTGATCAATAAAAAGGAATTATTCACAGCGAGCAAATAATCAAGCGAACGAAATAAAAAGGCAAAACGCTTGTTGAATTAAAATTCATCAATTTACACTTTCTAGGGTTTCGTTCACGTCCGCATTTGGTTCCCTCAGTTCCCATCGGTAGTAATGCAATCCGATCAGGAACTGATCATAATGTGCAAACCACCGGAGCCAACAGTTATCCAAAATAAGGCGGCGGGGTTCGCCGGAAGTTTGTGAGTTTAATTATAAATTACATTTTTTCCCAACAAGCAAATTCTATCTAACCCCGAAACTTCTCCACCGCAGCCCGCACGGAGCACGTGTTTCCGGTGTGGTGGAAGAAACACCCGGCCGGCTCGAGTACGAAGTCGCCCTGTACAAGGAGGCCCCACCAATCGCTAGGATTGCCGGAATGAAGAATCATTCGGCACCGAACCAGCTGGCGGCGATGACAAACAACGAAGTACCGGTCGATCAGGCCGTTCCGATCGGAACCAAGCTGCAGCTGCGAGCTCGAATCAGCGCACAAAGTGTGTGGAAATATGTCAAACTGCTCGAGGTAACCGTTTCACCAGATCCGGACGATCCCCGCGCTGCGGGGTCGGTTTCGTTGGTCCGAGATGGCTGCCGCAATCGGGACTTTGCTTCGATCATTCCACATCAACCAGCACGCTATCGGGACAAGCCTAATGAAGTTTTCCTGGATTTTGAGGCATTTTTATTAAGCTCCATGAAGGAACGCAGTACGCTGTGGATCCACTCCCAGATTAAGGCCTGCATGGACGCAATGGACTGCCAGCCTGATTTCTGTCTAGATCTCTACGAGCCAACAAAGCGTAAGGGTAAGATATTCTCAAGCTACTGTTAGGTGGTGAGATCTAATACGACCGTCATTTTAGGTCTAGGAAGGCGTCGTCGTTCTACGGGAGAGGTCGCGTACGGTAATTTGTTGTCTATGGTTGGTCATGATCGATTCCGGAGAGCCTCCGGAAATCTCAACACAACGGAGTACACGAAGTTTAACGAAAACATCGAATACACCGTACTGATGCCAGGTCAGTTTGATGACACAAGGTACCAAGAAGTACCGGATCAGTGCAAGAATTTCGTCATGATATCGGGATTACTTGCGGGATTGCTAGCGTTATCCACGATCATTGTAAGTACATTCACTACGTCCAGTAGCTGTCTTCCATCTATAAAAATTTGTTTAATTTCAGACTTGTGGCCTAGCTTCCAAGATGCAGGGCAACGGTAAAAAATCGTCAATCGACGAACTCAACGTGAAAGGGTACTCCGGCCGAGCAATCGTCCAATAAATGAAGGCTGAAAAATTTTGTGTTCGAATCGGTATTAGGGGAAGGGCGGTAAAGACGGACACTGCGGGAAAGACGGACACTTGTCATATTTCATAAACAATAATTTTTTGAAGCAAATCAATGATGGGAAATGTTTCTATAGATTGAATTAACACTTTTGAAATAAACTACCGATTTTTAGCAGCGTAACTGACAAATTATTAAGCAAAACAAAGAAAAAATGCGTATATACGCTAACCGATGTAATTTTGTGCGTGAAGAAAATAGCTGGTAAATCGTCTAAAAACAACATGTTCATGCTAAACCGATGACATTGCGTTAGTTTGATCTTTCACTGAATATCCATTGGAAACCTAGTGAATTTTTGAATATTCAGTAAAAAGTTATTGAAGTTTGAAAAAATGGTATCCAAGTCGGGAAAGACGGACACCCAACGGTAGGGAAAGACGGACACACAGATTTTGAACAAAATGGGTTCACAACAACGCCCAACAACGATTTAACATTGCAAATACTTCCATATTATATATGTAAAAGTAACCAGAAGTCATATAACAGTTGGAATGAGCCAACTTTTAGAAACGATTAATTCGTCACCAATTAAAATATTGAAGGGAACCATTCTATTTTCTCGCTCAAAGGGGGGATCGGGAAGGGGGTTTCCCAAACCAATTCTTTCCTAAATACATTATGAAATATGTTAATCTTTCTTAATACTGATAATTCGACGACGCGTGACACCTTTTTGCGAGTGTCCGTCTTTCCCATATCAAGTGTCCGTCTTTCCCGCCCATGCGCAGAAACTCTGATTTATACATGATGTTTATAATATTAAAAAATGCATAAATTTTGGAAGAAATTTTGCAGCACACGTTGTAACTTTATTAGACAGAGACTTAAAGGTTCAGTTTATACGAAAATTGGGATCAATACAGTTATATTTGAGTAGATATTGAGTCTTTACCTTAAGGTGTCCGTCTTTACCGCCCTTCCCCTACATTGAAGTTTGGATGTAGAGCTCAAGATTCAAAAAGTTTACAGGATCAAGAGCTTCAGAAACTGTATATTTAAGAAGCTAGGTCAAACAAATATTTAGAACGTAAGGTTACTAGCTTAGTCAGTATAACTAGCATATTGAGAACTAAGCCCGGTTTTTAAGTCTAAGCATTTAAAAACTGGGCTTACCGGTAAACGTTACAAGCCGCTGCTGGCATTCAGTATTGTAGGAAAAGCACTTATAGAGCACTAACATGATTCAGACTGCATTTTCATTAGTGTATACAAGCGAAAAACGCATGAAAGTGAATATGTACAGCCAAACGGCTGCAGATAATTTTAGAAAGCATTTAAAGTTAAATTTATTTATTTTCCAGCCACAGATTGTAAGAATATTTTAACTAAACGAACTGTATCGGATGCATGTACAGTACAGTGTACAGTGATTTTATGGACGAAATAAATAGTTACGTTAGTAAATAGTACAGGGTTCGTTGTTAATTGTCCTTTAAATAATTAAATATCACTATCCAAACTAGGCTGACGTAATTTCATATCGTGAACCAGTAGAAGCTATCATTACTAATCAAAATTTCTATTCTGAACTCTAAAGTATTACTAAATAGGTTTAGTAAAAATTGAAGATACGAACACTTCCAAACATAAAATAACCCTAGCCGAATGTATGCCGTTGGAAGAATTGCAAATTGTTTACTGCTTTAATGGTATAACAGTTGTGTAAATTCTCGGATATCGGATGTTCAGACCGGTAGTCCCTTACGGACTTGAGATTGTAGGTTTGCTTACGCAAGATATATGTGGACTTGCAGTATTTGAGCGAACACTCAACGAAACACCGTAAACTACGAGCTACAGGCACTACTTGAAGACATTCCTTGGTGACTGGGTGACAGTCAGGAGGCTACGGTGGATCAGCCACGCCACAAGATGCCGGCCTGCGAGTGAAATCTGTTCTCTTCAAGAACCCCATCTACACCAGGGATAGAGGGGCTTAACGTGCTAGATGACTTGATCATATTAATCTCACTAGCGAGTATCGAGACGGTCAACGAATTGGCGACGAGTAGTCCAGGATTCAGTACAATGGAGACAAACTTTTGATACAGCACGAACCACCCTGGCTCCATGCTGCTAAAGAATGCAAAAGTATAAAGCAAAATTTTAAGCATAATTTGACGTACGTGGCTTTCTAGGATCACATAATCTAATAAGATCTGTTCATCCCATATCTATAATACCTTGATAGGTATTTTGGCAGGCTTGTATTTTCAAGCTAAAGCTGGCTCGGCCCATATCAAGAATTTCTCGTCGCGAAATAGTCGGCCTACTGTAGCCTCCCAACGATGGAGTTCCTCGCAAGACAGCGGGACAGCCGGGCAGCGATTATTAAATACTGGCAGTTTTGACGTTTTCTCCGCGTTTTGCAGGTGTACAGCAAAACAGACTTAACTTTTATCATTTGAAGATTCAGATTTATACTGGTGGAACGACACCATCGGTCTCCTCCATTTCATATGCCACAGAGCTAGAAGGCAAGTACAGAGGACCCGAACCGAGGCAGATGTCTAAGCGCGTAGGGTCGAGCTTAGTGCGGCCAGATTCACGCTCAACAAAGAGGTTAGGCGTAGCAAGAAATCCTGTTTTCGGAAGGTATACCGTGGTGCGGACTCAAACCCCTGGAGTGGTGCTTACCAGGTGGCGATGAAAAAGATGACGGATGCATCTACTCCGCCGGAAACCTGACCATATAAGCTGAAAATCATCGTGGAAGGGCTTTTCCCGTACGGTCAATCCAATGACATCTTCGTTTCGGTCATAAATGAGGAGCTCATTGCGGTTGCCAGGAGTCTAAAAACGAAAAAAGCGCCTGGCCCTGACGGGAAAGCGAATGAGGTACCAAAATCGGCGATCTAAGCATACCCTGATATGTTTAGAGAGCCGCTTCAGAATTGCCCAGAAGTATGCGAATTTCTAGACAAATGGAAGAAATTGGTGCTGCTACTGAAACCGGGTAAACTACCAGGAGATCCCTCATTGTACTGGCCGATTTGCCTACTTGACACTTTAGGTAAGTTACTAGAGCGGATTATCCAAAGCAGGCTTACGGCTGTTGTGGAAAGTGATACCGGGTTGGCAAGGACACAGTTTGGATTCCGTAAGGGGAAGTCCACCGTCGATGACATCAAGTCCGTCGGGCCGAGAAACCTATGAGACAGAGGTGGCGGGGCGACAGGTATTGTGTCATAGTCAGGAACGATGTCAAAAATACCTTTAACAACGCTAGCTGGGTTGCGATCGTGTTAGCGCTGCTTAGGATGGGGGTACCGGGACATCAATGCAGGCTATTTAAAAGTTACTTCGAGAACCGGACGCTGGCGTCGGACGCCATAAGCATAATAGAGGAATGGATAGCTGGGGTCAATCTACGATCTACGCAAGGCGGCTTCAGAGGCCAAAATTATCGAAGAGAATTAAGTGATTGTCTCCAAGCGTAGTGTGCAGTAGGTGGGTGGCAGACTTTAGGCTAAACTTCATCAGCGAGGTGGATTATACTAATAAAGCGTCAACAGCGGTTACTATGCAATCCAAGATTATGCTAAACGGCTATGGACCTAGCAGCAGTAAGAGACGTTTGATGGCCAGCGTCAGTCCTAACATATGGCGCACCGGCATGGGCCCCAGCTTTGGGTAGAAAGCGTAACCAGCGTAAGCGTTGCGCGTAGCGTGCGGGTATCGTACCATATCGCTGGATGCGAACGGGGCTATTGCAGCCATGATTCCCATATGCATACTTCTAGGTGAGGATATCGATTGGCATAGACAGAGGAATGTCAGGGGCGCTCGGGACTCGGTGATGGATGTGATGACGCAGTTGCAACGGCTAGAACGTTTGCAATGACAGGGCCTGACCTAGGTTAGTTAGGGTCAGATAAAGGGCTGAGTGAGCAGACCAGGCCCTAGGTGATGGGTGCGGCGGTGTGACGTGACAAGGAGTGCTGTTTGAACCAACATCAACAACGGCTACGATGGAGTGCTTATACACGTCCTCCCTCATGAAGTAAAACCTAATGGTAGTTCCGGAAGGGGTTCAGGAAACGGAGCAGGAGAGTTTTTGGTAGGTAGGCGCAAGTTGGCATCTTGCGAATCCTACACGACACCGTGAAGATGTTGTCTTTCGAAGATTTTTTCGAACCTACATAAAAATATAAAAAAGCATACCTCCTGCAGCATTGCGATGTCGATCTTGCGGTTCTTTACTTCTTCATAAAGCACATGAGTACTTACGAGGAAATTTAGAGACCGGCAGTTCCATGTTTCGAATGTTCTTTGCTGATTGTTCCATCTGAGTTACTACTAATATCGTTCGTTGGTACGTTTTTTATGGATGCGGGCATGCAAGGCCCGCAACCAACCTCACTGTATCGACGGATGACCAACGTAGCTTGAAAGAGCCCTCCTTCCCTGTCAGTATTCGACCATGGTTTTCACCAGGATTTATTACCAAACATGTAATAAGGTAGCTTGTATCCCAGCTGGTACCACGCAGAAATAGAAATAACATTTGTTGAATAGGTAGCTATGAACCATTGTAGGCTCTATTTTATGCCCAGAGCGAATGGCACCAACGGTACACACGTTTACCAGCCGTCTCACACTTAGCCTCAATGAAATGGACCAGCTTTCATATGAAACTCCTTTATACCAACTTGCGCTAATGTTTTCGAGATTTAGTAGGTCAAACGCTTTTTGATATGCCTCCAGATTCTAACAACTTTTAACACAGGCTTTGAGCCTGACGGTTGATATGCAATCTATCCCTGGCTCTTGAGTCCTGCTTTAAGTAAAGAGCTACACGTTATGCTAGTGTCTGATAATTTAGTCTGAGAAGTTGGTTTTACAATAGGCGGACTCTACCTTCTTCGACCCTACCCTTCCCACAAGATTGTTTAACTACCGTTTTCAGTTCAGTCTATCATTGACGACTTGTCTTAAGCGTTCTACTTCACGTTGGCTCAATGTTTTGGCTTACGCCTTTCTTCGCTTGCCGATCATCCTCCAGATTTTATCAGTAGTCGTCATAAAAGCGTTCTTGACTCCGACCCAGTGCTCTTAGACGGTTCCACCGAGTGACAATTTCAAGATAATTCAACTTGTTCTACGAGATCTCTTTTGGCCTCAAGAGCTCATCAGTCTTCGGATGTCGTAATGAAACGTGCGATACGCAACCGTATTGTAAAATTGCTTTGGTTAATTTAGTTCGAAAACAGACACTAAGGCAGCCTGCAAGTCGTAGGCGAAATACGTATCTGTCGTGAATAAAATATACATAGTAGAATTAAATTGGATAAGTTTTCTTCTTTTTATTTAATTTTAGGTAACTAATACTGACCAAGTGATGATTGGATGCAATATCCTCGCATTCTGCTTCAAGAAAGCTGCTTTCACATTTTCGATTAATGCCAATATGGTCATTTTGATTTTTTGTTGGAACGTCGTGGGAAATCCTTGTAATCCTATTTGCTAGTAGATGGCAAAAGGGCGATCCACCAATCATCATGTTGTTATTACTATAGAACTCTATTATTTGAATTTTTGAGTCACCGGTCAATTATGTGTGCAATTTAAAATTGATATTCACCGAAAAATATCAATTTTAAATTGCACACACTATAGAACTCTATAAACACCTCTTCTTTTTTGTTTATCTGTTCCTTGGACGCCTTCGAGGGCTACGTTGTTTTAGTCAATCGTCTCGTTGAAGTCGTCCAAGTGGATTTAAATGTCCCTATTTCTGAACTTGAGATTTTCTGCACCACACTGTTCAACTGGCAATTCAAACACTCTTTTTCCTGCAGATTGAGAAGACTTGATCCGTGCTCCCATTCGGGTTCTGATACGAGTTTCACACCAAGATGCATTTACTCTGCAAACTTCCAAGCATAACTAAAAACTGTGGATCACATGTCCTACCTGTCGTGTCCGTCGGTTATTTTCAACCGAGTTCTCCGGAACACGGAACAACATCCGTCAAAGTCTGCGTTCGTCCAAAAACTGGATCTTGTTTAGACTTTTAGAGCATGCTATATCATGCCACAGTATGCGTAAGTCTCATATTGAACGATTCATTTCTCTCCTTGTCTCTTATCTTTCGTATGACGGTATTCTTCGTATGCAAGGGGTTTCAGCGAGGGTTTCAGTTACACTCAAGTAAATAATTCAGTTTCATTAGATTTGTTTTACGCTGATTAATCTAACTCGGCTCGTTCCCTACACTACCATGGAACGAAGAGTCAACATAAAATTCACTGGACAACAAATGCATCAATTCGAAATTGATAGTGGAACATTCGGAACAATTTAAGCACCTTTTCAGAGCTAATACTTTTTTTTATATTGTATTCAATGTCTGTTACTCAATAACAGGGGGATTTTTCGGCTGCAGCTGTTCCAGCTTCGGTACATCTGCAGCCCAAATTTCATGCCCGGATGCTTCTAGCGCAGCCAGTTCCTCCGGATGGGCACTCTTTTTGTGCTGACGACAGTTGGGTCCACTGGCGAAGGATTTTTCACAAAATGGACATTTATATGGCCGATAGCCAGTGTGAAGCATCAAGTGGTTCTTCAACGTCTTCGAGCGTTTAAATTCGTTACCACAGTATTGGCATTTGAATCTCTTCTGATCCGAATGCACAACCATGTGCCGCCTGAGGGTACGTTTCGTATTCAAACGAAGTCCACATTGCGGGCAGACGTATTGCGTGTCAGAGTGAGTATCTATGTGTATCTTTGAGAAAATGTATGTTTTCAATAAATCCTTACCCGACTGGTATTGAAAAAGTGCAACTAACCTTCAAAGCCGGCATATTCTTGAACGCTTTCGGACATTGTGGACAGAGAAAATGTCGTTCATCGCTATGAGACGTCTGATGTTCTTTCAACCATCCTTTAGTTGAAAAATCTTTACCACACTCCTCACAAATGTACGGTCGTTCGCCGGCATGAATTGCTTTGATGTGTGTTACGACACTTGTCATCTTACTAAACCTAGAATAGGAAACATGAGTCAAGAAAGTAGATAAATTTGGTAACAATTTTGTTACTTTTTATCACAAAAACGACATGGATGTATCATTTTCAGCTCGGGTGGTAAATGCGTTTCGGCGTGCTCTTTCTGGCGTCTAGCCGAAGCGAATCGTTTCGGACAAGAAGCACAGGGAAACAGCAGCTCTTCCGATTGCGAATGTTTTGTCTCGAGATGCTGTAAATAGGCGGATCTATGGCGGAATTCACTGTCGCAGGCTTCACACCGTGGTCGCGGCTTGAGAACCCTTTTTTTCTCCGGTGAGTTTTTTGACTTGGCGCGGGGTTTTCGCTTTGTAGCTTTCGGAGGTTTTTCATCTTCGATCTCAAAGTCAGGATTGAAATCTGACGTCTCATCCGCTGAGTTTTCATTCGCTGAAACGGCAGGTGAATGCCGTTCTTCTGATGATACGCTATCGGATAAATCATCGTTCTTAGAATCACATGAAACTCTACTCAATTTTCCTTGAAATATAAAGGGTTTGACATTAAAAAATAAAATATTTCAAAAATGATTCTGCTTCTACTTTTTTTCCTCCGAGAATCGAATTTTGTTTCATCTTTCACCGAAAGCACAAAATCGGCATCGTCTTCGGGAATATTCGAATTAAGACAGGCGTCCGCAGCCCAGGCAACCGTTTCGGGAAAAATGTCTTCTTCTTTAACCAAAATTTCTGCGGAATCTTCTAAAAACCGAAACCGGGTTTCATCAAGTTTAATCTCGGAAAAGTCATTCTCTTTTATGGAGTATAATTCTAGTAGCATTCTATGTGTTTGCTGATACCGTTTCCTAAAACTATCCAGTTTATGAACAAAACTGTAACATTCATTGCAGACGTTGCTAGCGGCGTTGGATATTTCCTGTAACTATTCCAAAAATGTTAATCTTAAAATTTATAAAACATTTTAATATGAAGACTTACCGAAAAGTTTAAATGTCTCACTATGATCTTATTTAGCTCATCAAGAGATTCTAGGTTCCAACTAGTTTCTTCGTTGGCACACAATCGGCACCAATTTATCCATCTAGTTTCCATTTTCGATAAATTGTATAATTTTATTTCACAGTATTTTGCAACTACATTTAATATAATATATATTAGACACTAAACACTATTTTTAAAATTTGCAGTACATTATTGAGATATTTTTTTACTGCATTTGAGATGTTTGACATTCCAATCAATGAAAAAAATAATAACAACGCCAAACAGAGCTAACTTCGCTCAGGCAGTGATGCCAACTTTTTTCGAGCTACTTTTCTTATCAGTACACGAAAAAAATCGACACATTGATGCGAAATGTTTCACGCAATAAAAATATTGTGCCTGGCAGCCAAGGGCATGGTGTGTTGCTATCTCTTTCGCACGTCTAATGCTACCACAACCTTCAGTTATCTTCGATTAAGATCACTTTCGTCTAATAGAGAATTCGTACCGCCCGTTAATGTATTTAATACTGGCACTAAGACTATCCACATACTAGAGATGGTCGGGTAGCGGAAAATTTACCCGAAACCCGCACAGGTACCCGTACCCGCCGGATACGGGTCGGGTTCGGGTATTGAAAAAAAATAATTTGCGGGTTCGGGTCGGGTACGGGTTTTTAATTTTTGGTTTTGAAACCGGGTATGGGTCGGGTCGGGTATCCATTGACCTCATTTAACACTAAAAATTGTCGGGTACCCGGACCCGTACCCGTGCCCGACGGGTTGCGGTCGGGTTCGGGTATCAAAAAAAAAAAAACTTGCGGGTTCGGGTCGGGCACGGGTTTTTATTTTTTTTCTCAACCGGGTACGGGTCGGGTTCGGGTATTCAAATTTTCATACCCGACCATCTCTACCACATACCCTTGATGTAATCATGCTATCTCTTTCTCATGTAGGAGTGAGAGAGAATCCTTCAACTAGTTCGCCAGAAATTAGAATTTCCATTGAATAAACCGTTAGCCGTCACTCGGACCGAAACGTCAGAAGAGACGGTTACACTCACCCCATCGACATCTCTATATCGAGCTGCAGCGAACGTCAGCGACAGCATGTCCTGGGCTCAAAATTTGACAGCGGGCCCAAATCAGACTGCTGGCAGTTCAGTGAAACGTAGTGCTTACATGCTGTCTCATTTTCGCACACACGAGATGTTGGCGGCGAAAACATGCCCGCTTAGGAAAAATTCGGATGCCCGGCAGAAATCGAACAGGATCAATATGGCGCCGGCAAAATTTGACATTCAGAACCGGTTCGTCTTCTTCGTTTTTCGCTCGCTTTTCTGTATGTCTAAAATGACATTTTAAAACGGGAGATACGTGTTTCACACAATGCTGCCTAAAGCGGGGTACGCTGCTGAAAAGTAATGGGTAAAAAGATAGGACAAGAAATGCTCAAGAAATCGATTTCGTTTACGATTTCTTAAGCAGTACGCACTTCATAAGAAATATTATTTCTCGTTCAGATGGCGCAGTTTTACATGCAGGTGAATTAAAACGTCACTTTTCCGTACGGAATAATATCCGGCGCAATTATAACCACAAGAAAAAATGACAGGTTGTTGCTTGCATTGGAGTTGTCAAAATTTCTTCGGTAAATAGCAAGATTTTTTCTTGAGCTGTTTTCTTTTCAGCAGCGTACCCCGCTTAATGTTGCAGTTCTGCATTACAGGTAAGAAAATAATATTCAACATGTTTCTGCGGGATTTAGTTTCTGTTTTTAACGCCTCACGAAACATTTTAAATGGTCGATTCCAATAACGTGCGTGCTCCGTGCATTCTTTTTGTTTTCAGACCAAAGGTCCCGCTCATCTGGTTTCAGCTTCTGAAATGCACCGAAAACTAACAAAAATAAGCTGAACGTAAGAATGAACAATAAAGTAGTGTGAAATGCGCAAATGTATGTATTGTATTTATTTATGATGACAGCTTTCTTTAATCAAAAAGTTACGCAAAAAACACAAACCGGTTGAATCGGTTTCGGTATCGGTTCTGTTCGACATGGCTGACAGAAATCGAACAGAAATCTGGCAGACAAAACCGTTAGGCAAAATTTCTTCCAGAATCGGTTGTTGCATTTCTGCTAGTTTTCACGGGTGACGGCGGCCAGAAATCCGGCAGAATGCCTGGCAGAAAAAGTTCGATTTCTGCCGGACGCGCCTAAGCGGGGTGTTGCCTGCCGATGGGGTGGTTACACTGCAATCATATGCATTTGACGTTCGTTTCACACCCCTGGATGAATTAGTTTGTGAAATATTTCAAACGGCGAAATATTCCATTTTGGTAGGTAAGGTGAATTCGGCAAATTCACAGAAGTTGGTCGAGCTTAGCCCGTGCAGTTTTGTTTATTTTCAACGCTAAATTTCTTATTTGCATTAGCTAGTGCTAAGTGTTTTACTATGTTCTTGAGCTGTTTACGAAGATTTTAAAATTTCTGCGTTTCGTCACGTTTTGCTTTCGGATTCAGTAGTAAAAGGATTTTAGTGATAATTAGAGAATGTTAGGAAATTGGAAGAGCTGGTGCCGCTTGTGTGCCAATGAGTGTACCGTCTTCACCTTGGAATCTCTGGATGAATTGAACGAGATCCTCCTGAGACATTTCAATTTTGCGGTATAACATATTGCTATTTACCGTTTGCTTTGTAATATCTGCAATAAACGTTTCAGCTACAAGAAATAGCTGATATTTGTAACAGTATATGCGAGGAATGCTACAATTTTGTAAACAAATTGGATCGCTTCAAGGAGCGATGTTCACAAACTAGTAAGCTACTCACGGAACTGTGTGCGGCAAATGACGAGGACTTGCGTGATGGCGATATTCAGGACTTACGGTTTCGATTTCTTAGTGATTCTATAGTTGTTGTACCTGATGACGAAACTGACGATAAGGATGGCATTCAAACCGACACATCCGAACCCAATTTGGAAACTTCTAAATTGCTTGAGCAAGGGTTGCACACCAGCGATCTTGGGGTGCAAGGGTTAATCGGACTAGAGATCGTTCAAACGGCTTCGAGTGAGATGAAAAGTGAGTATTAAAGGTTTGCTCGACATTGGACACTTGTAAAGTATCAAATCTTTTTAGGTCAATCGCTTGAAAGTTTGGATATAAAAACCGAATTTGCTGTTTGTCCCTTGGATGAAGACGACCAAATTGAAGAGCATGATAGTGAAACGGCAGCGCAAAATGATGATGAGGAAACTGTTTTAGATGTGGTAATAAGTGAAGACAGCTGCAATTCTGACGAGGAAATAAAACCTAAAGAATCGAAAAAGGAAAACAAGCGTAAAGTGAAATCGAAACGCATTGAAATTGTACGGCAGGATTTAGAAGATAATACTGAAATTGGAATTCAGTGCGAGTCGTGTGAGAAAACTTTCCGCACGCGTTCACTCTACGTGTACCATCTGCAATCGAAACATCCCGACTCGAGGGAACTTGCCTTCAGCTGCTCGCTTTGCCCTAAACGGTTTCCTTCGGAGAAAAAAGCCAAACTGCATGAATATGTGCATCTACCGAAGGACAAAAAGGTGCTACACCCGTGTGATTTCTGTGATAAGAAGTGAGTAAGTTGTTCAGTCGAATCAAACAGCTTTAATAGTTTCTATGTTTTAGGTTTAGTCAATTGGTAAATGTTCAAGCGCATATTAAAGCTGTTCATATAGGTGAGCGTCCGTATATTTGTGAAGAATGTGGCAAGGCGCTTGGAACAAAGGGAGCTTTGAAGGAACACCAAATAACTCACAGCGATGAGAAACCATTTCAATGTTCTTATTGTCCGAAAAAATTTAAAAATTTACCTCGACTAAAAGTAAGATTTATGATTTATGATATGAGTTAACGAGTTTATGATTCATTTCTTTCAGACACATGAAGATATACATAACGACACGCTATATGTTTGTCCCCACTGTGGACTACAGCTAAACACAAAGCGAACGCTAAAAATGCACATGGTTGTGCATTCGGATCAAAAAAGGTTCAAGTGTCAGTACTGTGGTAACGAGTACAAGCGATCGAAAGCACTGAAAAGCCACCTGATATTGCACACTGGTTTGAGACCCTATCAATGTCCTTTCTGTGAAAAGACATTTGCCAACGGTTCTAACTGTAGAACTCATAAGAAAAAGGCACACCCAAAAGAGCTAGCCGCTCTGGAAGCATCGGGAGGCCAAACGCCGGCTACTAATATTCCTAAGCTAAGACAATTGCAACCAAAGTATGAAGTTGATATAGTTTAATTTGATTTAGTAATTCATATTCATATTCATACATTGTATTCATAATTTACAGGACACCAGAAGATCAAGCGAGTGTGGCAGCAGATGCGACTCGGCAGGCTTCAACAATTGTTGCATCCAATCCAGTTCGCGTCGTGGCCGAGCAACAGTCTCCAACTGCTAGTGAATCTTTGTCCACCGAGGATTTGCTTCTGACGCGTAACGTACGGCTAGTGACCGCTTACTTCCATTCTCACAGTGAACCACCTCCGTTAAATATCTTAGCAAACAATGTGAAAGGTGGAACGCAGAAAGCGGAAAAGGTTGTCCCAAAGCGAGTAAATTCGAAGTCTGTAATCGGCCAACCGCAGCTAGCCGGTTCCGATGTAGTTACGATACCTCCATTGCAGTTGATTTCCAGTAATCTTTGAACTTGTGTCTGTTGAGTTCATACCAATGCAATCGCCTAGGCTAGTGCAAAGAATTAGTTCAATTAGGTTATTTACGTTTAAGTTAAAGATATTATGTGCTGGATGGGAATGTTGAAAGAAAACGTTTGTGACGTAAGCTATTATGATGGTTTCAAATTGGAAAAAGCTGGGTTTGTATCCGGTTGTAATTGGCTCTTATTATAGCTTGATAAAGAGGAACGTTATACAAACTTCTACTTATTTTTTTTGCTCCTTTTCCCCACACAAAATCTTTTCCTTTTACATTTAGTTTAACCACAGTAGCAGTTTCTTGTTTTTATGCAATAACGCTAAATTTTTATTCCATGATTACGCTAAGACGAAATAAAATAGCTTTTGAAACTATATGCGTCTAACTACTGTCTAGTCGTTCGTAACATCCCTATCATAGTTGTCGAACTTTACTGAAATCTCGCTTATAGAAGACTACCTATATAGTCTAAATTCAGTTATTGAAAGTCGATGGATTGGCAATACATTACTAATCTAATCTAATCTAATCTAATCTAATCTAATCTCATACCAATGCAGCCAATTCTTGAAGGCATCCTGGAAAATGACGATTGGTAGAATCTATAATTTTTCTTGTCAACGGCGAGGCCAGCTCCGCAGCATGTACCGCAGAGAGAATTCAAAGGAATCAAGTGGAATCAAAAATGATCACTAACAGCGAATTTGTTTATTCGATCTAGGTAAATTCTATCTGTCAGGTCAGGAGCAAATGAACACAAAAAATTCAGCCAGTTCTAACCCAGATTGAATAAACAAATTCATTATTATTTCATTAAACTCCTTGCAATCAAGGGGAAGGAAGCAATCGTAGACTTCCCGTACCAAATTCTTTCTTTAGGTATTATATATTTGCAGTCGTTGGTAGTATGTTTGCTAATTAAGGTTAAATGATACTAGGGAGGCTGGTGAATGGCTGGATAATACAGACCCACTAATGGTCCTACCTCCTCGTGATATCAGCCGGAATACGAGCAAGCTTAGAGGAGACCGGGTATCAACCCCGGGTGAAACTAAGGTCATATACTGACAAAACCCAATTTTATCAAAGCGGTGGAGCGACCAACGAGCTGGGAACGGGCGTCGTAGTGACGGGCAGAATGGAGGATCGCGCAATGGACTGGAAAGTGATCAACGAGAGGATGTGCATTTTGAATTTTATCCTTTTTCTTTGAAGCAATTTCTTCAACTACACCATAACAAAGGTGCATTGTCCATACGAAGGTAGACTCGACGACGAGAAGGAGGATCGAGTCCCATCGCCTGCACACCAATACGTACGATTACGGCCTACGATGTATCACTTGCAACTTCCCGAGGCCTGGTGATCAGAAGCACTTGTTTTCCCCGCGAAGATATCCACAATTACTTGACCAGCGAATCTTGAACCAAATCGACCATATTCTCATCGATGGTCGGTTTTTCGCGAACATCACCAAGGTACGCTTCCTACGGGGCGGATATCGACTTGGACCGATACCTAGTAGCAGTACATGTGCGTTCAAAACTATCGACGGTTTATACTTCGCGACAAAGCGACAAAAATTCGACAATTGGACAACCCGTGAATTGCCGAGAACTACGCGCGCTTACTGGATGAAGCTCTACCTTTCTCTTTAGAGCTAGATGGTTCGACCCTCAAAGTTCGGCTGTTACCGAGGCTGCAACGGTAATGGGGACGGGTAATGCTAACATGCGCTGGAGAGGAAAAAGGAGCTTGAAAAAACTCTCTAAGCATTACCACGAGGAGGAAGGAGGACAGATCGTGAAGAGCTGGAACAATTATTCCATAACTAATGAGACGCGCAAGTTCTGTGAGACCGTGAACCATCTTACTTTACTTACTTATGTGTGCATATCGGCCGGTCCGGCAGAACGAAGAGATGAAATCAGAGATCTCCACTGGTGACGGTTACCCGTCATGGCTTTTACTTGTCGCCAGGTTTCCAGGTAAGTTCTCATCTACAACCCGGATGTCGTTGTACAGCTGCATCGCCATGAGCCTCTGAGTATGCCTCTTCTACGCTGTCTTTGCGGATTCCAGTCGAGTGCTTTTCTGCAAATCTCGTTTGCTCCTTTCTCAAGGTGTGACCGATCCACTTCCACCAACGTTTTCGAATTTCTGTTGCTATCGGCCGTTGATGACATCGACGATGAAGCTCCTCATTGGATATCTAATTGTCAGGCCACCAGGCATGAATGATATACCGCAGGCACCGATTAATAAATACCTGCAGTTTTTGCGTTGTCTCCGCTGAGACGCACCACGTTTCGTAGGCATACAGCAGTATGGATTTAACGTTTGAATTACAGATTCGGGTTTTTGTACGTAGAGTGATCTGGTTTGAGCCCCAAATGTTTCGTAGACCTGCAAAGGCACCCCTGGCACTATCGGGCGTTGTCTGGTTACCAAGATATCAAAAGGCGTCTACCTGCTCAACTTGTTGTCCCGCTACTGTGAAGTTGGTGTGATTGTCAGTGTTCACTACCATAGACTTAGGTTTTGCTACATTGACTGCTGCCTGTTCAAAATATTCAGTCCATCGCTTAAGCTGACCAGCTCTGTCCTTTAGCGGCATCCTTGGATTAATCTTGGCACCAACAAAGCGGCATGAAGTATCGTACAACAAATGGATATCACCATTGGCGATGTCGGTTTCTCCTTGTTCGGCTAGGGAGTTAGTCCAGGCTCTTTTGTCTCACAAATAAGCTCTTTTAACAGCTCTCTTCAGTTCGGCGTATCGTTGCCGGACAGTCTGTTTTTTTTTATTTATTCACTAGGCGAAGGAAAATACCTGGGAGTAAAACTACTTACCCTCTTCTCCCAAAGGCACAAAACCTTCTTTTACGTAAGACAAAGGATTGCACTATGGACTATCTTAGTCGTTTATCGGTTCCCACTTTTCACCCGTATATGCCCCTGGACTCAGTAGGAATCCAACTTCTCTTTCTCGAGCAGCATTTCCACCTTGTTTGCCAGAGTAGAACAAGACTTGCCCGGATGATGTCTATTGTTCGCCAGTACCCGACCAGCGGACCTCGCTCAGCCCCAGGATTTCAAGCTTCAGACAGCCAGTTTCCCTTGCAAGTTGAGCTAGTTTGCCCTGCTGGGCATGGGCCAATATATCGCAGTGGTCCAAGATCCCCAACAAGGAAAAAAAATGGGCCAATATATTCCATGTTCCGATTTGTGTCCGTGTTTTCATGCTAAAGGTCGTTGTCAATAATCCAGATTGATTACTTCTTTCATTTTCATTAACTTTTTTTTTTGTTTTCGGGTGCAGTATGTTGTTAATAAAAATGAAAGCAAAATCTGATACATCATAAGTGCGATTTGGATTCGGTAACAAAACATGATTTCTAGTTGATATCAACAGCAAAATATGTAGTAATTTTGATATACTTTTGTTGTCAAACCCGGCCCGAGCAAAGTTATAGAGCAAATCGAAAACAAAATTTGATATCTTGATGTCACGGATTACCTTATCCTTATCCCGCACCTATACAGCACCTTCACGGTGCCGAATAGGTTTCGCAAGGTGCCAACATGCGCATTCTTACTAAAAACTCTCTTGCTCCCCATTTCCTGAACCCCTCCCGGAACCGTTAGGTTTTACGCTGTTAAGATCGACTGAGGTACATATATTGTATTGCGGATTTTCGACTTTCCAGTCAGTTTACATTGAAAACCGCTATTCAGCGCACATTCTCTGCGCGATGTTGTCGGCGTAGGTGTCTTCTCCAACGACCGCAAGCATCACCCGCTGAATAGCCACGAAACGCGGGCAGTGAAACATAACATGCTCCACCGTTTCCTCGGCTACCGTGCTAACGGGGCAAAAGGGTGAGCCTACCCGCTCACGCGTATGTAGATACTTCTTAAAGCATCCATGTCCCGACAGAAACTGGGTAAGGAACATGTTTACCTTACCATGTCTTCTACCGATCCAAGACGAGATGTTCTGGTTCAGCCTATGGGTCCACTTACCGGGATCAGTGTGATCCCATTCTGTCTGCCAACGCCTAATAGAGTTCAGCCTAGCTATCTCTAGCGCCCCTGACGTTCCTCTGTCTATGGCACTCGATGTCCTCACCTAAAAGTATGCATATGGGAATCACGCAACGTGCAATACCAACAGCTTGAACACCTTGTTCAGACATGCCTGATAGCGCTTACTATCCGAAGCCGGGGCCCATGCACCATACCGTAGCACCGACGTGGCAACGCTGGCCATCAGGCGTCTCTTATTGCTGCTAGGTCCATAGCCGTTCGGCATAATCTTGAACAGCGCAGTAACCGCTGTTGACGCTTTACCACAAGCATAATCCACATGGCTGATAAAGTTCAGCCTGTTGTCACCCAGGTACTTCACACTTCGTTTGGAGACAATCACTTGTCCTCCAACGATGATTTTGGTCTCTAAGGCCGACTTGCGGTTACTAATCATCACCGCTTCCGTCTTATGATGGGCCAATTGTAGATTGAGGCCCGCCATCCAACCCTCTATTATGCTTATGGCGTCCGATGCCAGCATTTCCACCTCCTCTAGAAACTCGCCTACCACTGTAAGGACGATATCACCGGCGAAGCCAGTGATATCGACCCAAGTGGGTAGTTCGAGCCTCAGCACCCTATCGTACATGGCATTCCAGAGCGTGGGGCCGACTCAAGTAACAATTTGAGTTTATTACACACCTACGATGGCATTTAAGACCAAAATTGGTCATGAAAACCGCCATAAGAGTACAATGAAACTCACATTGTTGCTTGTGGAGAATCGAGACCTGTGTAACACCCGCTGTCACTTTGTACTTCTTCGCCCCATCCGCCGTGTCGTACACTAGCGTCCGGTTCTCGAAGTAACTTTTAAGCAACCTGCATAGATGATCCGGTACCTTCATCCTATGTTGCGCTAGCGCGATTGTACCCCAGTTAGCGCTGTTAAAGGCGTTTTTAACATCGATTGTGACTATGGCACAATACCTGTCGCCTCGTCTTTTTCGACTCATAGGCTCCTCGGCCCTCTCTACCACGGACTTTATAGCGTCTACAGTGAACCCTACTAGCACGGTTGTTATAAAGTTGTTGTAGTAACCGAAATATGACTATTTTCAGTCGTAATCCGGTTGCTTTAACTAAATGGATCTAAAGTGTGCTACTTGGGGACTTCCCCTTTCGGAAGCCAAACTGCGTGCTTACCAACCCGGTATCATTTTTCACAATGGGTGTTAGCCTGTTTAGGATTACCCGCTCTAGCAATTTGCCTAACGTGTCCAATAGGCAAATTGGCCTGTACGACGAGGGATCACCAGGTGGTTTCCTCGGTTTCGGAAGCAGTACCAATCTTTGGACTTTCCATTTGTCTAGGAATTCGCATACCTTTAGGCAGTTCTGAAGCGTCTCTCTAAACATATCGGGATATGCTTGGATCGCCACTTTGAGTGCCTCGTTCGAAATCCCGTCAGGACCGGGCGCTTTCTTCGTTTTTAAACCCCTGGCAATTACGATGAGTTCCTCATTCGTGACTGGAATGAGGACATCATTCGATTGGCCGTACTAGGTCGGAGGCCACCAAACTGGAGCGTGTTGCGGGAAGAGCCCTTCCACGATGACTTTCAGCTTTTAGGGGCAGGTTCCTGCGGAGCGGATGCACCCGTCATCATCACCACCTGGTATGCACCACCCCAGGGGCATAGCGGCATAGCTCCTGAAAACAGAATTTCTTGCTACGCCTAACCTCCTTGTTGAGCGCCAGCCTGCCGCTCTAAGTTTGACCCCCCGAGCTTCAACATCTGCATCGGTATGGATCCTCTGCGCTTGCCTTCTCGCTCTGTGACATCTGGAGCGGAGCTGAGCAATGGTCTCGCTCCACCAGTATACCGAGCGACGACCGTTCGTTGGCTGCCCCGTCCTGGTCATAGTGGTATCACATGCCCGTATTAGGACGTTGGTCAGCTCAGGGGGACCTCAGGTTCAAGCGGTTGCTCTCTGCGCTGAGCGCTTCGACGAACAGGTCTTTATCGAAGGTCTTCCACTTTCCACCTCAGTCGACTTCAACCCGCGTGACCGTGGCATCCGTCGTTCAATCGTGTACCGTATAGCTTGGTGGTCGCTATGCGTGCCCTTCAACCCAACATGGGCAGCGTTGGGTTGCAGAAGATGATATCGATGATCGATTATTCCCAAGTAGCACATGCTACCTTATTAAGTTTTTGTAACCCATTTATCACCAATTTTAGTCATAAATAAGTTGCAGAAACAAAAGGTGACAAAAATGTGCTACTTGGGTTGTACCCCCCTACGAAAGATACTGACGGATCCCACATTTGCCAGTCTTACGTCCAGCTTGGACAGCTTCCAGTAAGCTTTGTCTCCTAAAGGTAGTGTACGTACTACCCCATTCAACAGCCCAGGAATCAAAGTCCCCTCCAATGACAACCGGATTACGACCCGCGAACTCGTCGGTGAGCACGTCTAACATCCGGTCGAACTGCTCCGGCGGCCACCTAGGTGGAGCGTAGCAGCTACAGATGCAGACGCCATCTACCACAGCAATCACGAATCCCTCTTGGTCGACCGAAACCACTTCCTGGATGGGGTATCTACACATGACAGCAATTACTGCCATCCGACCCTATGTCGGTTACCCCGTTAGCGTCGCCTCGGAAGACTCGGTTGGGATCCGCGATAATGGCAACATCGCACCCAGTCTCGGCTGCCGTTTGCCAAAGCAACGGAATAGAGGGGCCCAATGTGCTAGATGACTCGACCAGGTTGAAACCGACTTGCATGGGTCGAGACGCTTAACGAACTAGCGACAAGTAGCCCAGGACCGAGTACAGTGAAGAGAAGTTCTTGATACGACAAGATCCACCCCGGCTTTCTGCTGGTAGAAGTAAGAAGTTAAAAGTAAAAATATTGTCTGGCTACGCCCCTTGAGACAGTATAAGATTAATCGGTTTTCGCTTTTATTTCGTTCTTTATTGATACAATAAGACGTAGTGTTGTCATGTGCACAACTGTCACATCAATATTGCGATAATTGTAATGGTCGACAGAAGTAGAATTGTTGCCACATGTCATTTGCTTCTTGTACTGGTAACTTAAGTTTTCGGATAAACTCCTGTTGTTGCCTTTTTTTACCTGACTCGAAGTGTGCTTCAGTCATGACATTGCTGGCAGTATATGAATCGTAATCGTAGCTCTGTTAGATCGTATGTAGTACCTCATACAATCATTGATCGTGTAGTGTAGTTACCTCGTCGGTAATGCGTTCGTTTGCTGTGAAAATGCTTTAATAAAGAAACCCCAAATCGATTCACCCAATGTATTTTGTCTTGAAATCGTCAATCTGACCCATGACAAAGTTTGTTAAGGTGTCAACTTTTTCTATCATCTGTGCGTTCGTCATGTGTGGCAAGGCGTCCAGTGTTCTTGAACCAGACCTTCCAACCCATTGATTTGGAATATTGACCTATAAAAAAGAACCTCTTGTTTAGGAACTAATCATTGCTAGTATTGTAAACCGTGTTACCTTGTGTCGCGCGATGGAACGCAGGATCAAAATCAGGACATAGAAGCAGAAGTACAGAGTAAAGTAGAGCGGGACATACCAAAGCGTTCGACTGATATAGTAGTAACTGTAGTTTTTAACACGTGCAGTGCCTGGCTCTGGTGGCGGCGGTGGTGGGGGTGGTGGTGGTGGAGGCGCTGCAGTTGTCGTCATGATTTCGTCATGATGGAAGTGATGATGATCATGATCATCGTAAATGTATTCCGGATAGTGATCATGATGGTGAGGATGGTGGTGGTGGTGATCGTAGTCACTGAAGTGGAAAGGATAGGAATGGTCTGGTGGAGGACCAGGAACCATGGGAGGTGGACCAGGCATAGGCATGCCCATCATTTGAGGCATTGCCATGCTCATATCGCTAGGCGGTAGGTACGGCCCTTTCGGTGGCAGATATTGAGGACTATCGGCACCAACCGGGATGGTTCCGACCATGTCGTCACCATTCGATGGTGGACCGGACGGTGGTGAACCCGAATCTGATAATTGGCCCGCTGGAGGTGGCAAATAGCTGGAAATCCCGTTGAACTTTGGCGGTCCGTTCGATGGAGGCGGAAGATAGTTTGAGTTAATGTTTGGGGGAAAGTTGAACAAATCCGGTGGAGGAATGTATTGGTTCGATGAAGGGCTCGACATGGGTTTGGAGTCCGGTGGAAGGTAGCTGGTTATTGGGCTGTCGTAGCTTGGTGGATTGCTCATGAATGAGGGATAGTTGGCGTCGCTGTTCGGAGGAAATTTATTCAGATCTGAGGGTGGAACTGGTGCTGAACCCATACTGGGTGGGGCACTCATTGAAACGGGAGTAGGTGCTACGATAATGGGTGGTGGCGGAGGAGTTACTTTCGGAGGTGAAGCCATCGTGGGTGGAGGTGGAGGAGGAGGCGGAGGTGCTTGGCTGGAAGAGTCGTCTAAAGCAGGATCTGAAATTAGAGCAGTCGTTCAGTATATATTCGTGATGCGTGTTTAAACGTAGTTTAAATTACTATCCGGCTTTTTGTATTGATATCCCTGTTGTTTTTGCTTTAAAATTTTGTAGATTGTCCCACCATATGCTTCACCAGGTGCAAATCGGTCCATTGCAACATCTGAAATGAAATAATGAAAATATGGCTTACTTTTTTCACAAATCGGTTATTAGATTTTTCTCTTTGTGCGAGCTTGACACGATCAAATAAATTATTTTACTTATCTACTCACTTTTGTTTGATAGACCATTATTATCGTTTAACTGGCTGTTACTGGGATATACGATGTATTTTGGCATCTTGTAACTTTCCTGATAACTAGAACTTTTATATCTGACCGGTTTCGTTAGAAGGTCACTAAATGGAAGCTGATATCGTCCTCCGCCGGAGGCTCGTCCCTCTTCGACACTGGCAGAGCTAAAATGAGTGTCACCAAATCAGTTCACTTATTCGTTTGATCTTAATTTTGTTACTATTTTTAACCTTGTATCATTTTGGGACGAAATATTACTGCTATTTGAAACTTTTGAAAACGATTCGATTTCGATTACTTCTCCAGCCGTAACTAAACACAACCCTAGTAGCAACGCACAAATTATTTTCGATTTCATTTTACTGAATCAGATATTCAATGAAAAGCTGACCACAAAGGCTGCGTGTTATCGTCCACTTCCGGTGGCCGCTATTGTTGCACTGTGAGTTCCGAAATACGTCCGTGTGGTTTGTCACCTTCAAATTTAATGATCATTTGTGCTAGAATACCAGCGATAAAGACGAGGAATCTGGGTGATCCAGATAATGGAGAAATTTCATTTCACCTTCTTCCGAGGGTGCTATGCACCAGTAGAAAATCGTGATCATCTTGTCTGACCGTCACCGTTTGCTTCCTTAGGCAGGGCTCTTTAGCATGTCGGTTATTACTGCTAGAGTAAACTGCTGTCCGCTGGTTATGTTTGTTTGTCCAAGTATCACACAGTTCGAGGCTGATTGCTCGAGGTGAATCGTAGAATTTCGGTTTCTGCTGACTTTCGCCAAAAGTGCGCTTCGGAACAGTTTTCTTTTACGGAATTAGAAATCCACCCCGGTTGGTTGCTTTTTGGCAACGCGCTGCTTAATACTTAATCTAAACCATTCAAGATGTTTTAAACCTTAGGGCGTCATGTTGATGGAAATTTTTTATCAATCAATCATAATTGGAATATATCGTTTCTCACCTTATGGGCCTTTGGTGGTTAGTCATTATAGTTGTGGTACCAATTATCATCTGGATGGTGTTGTATGTGATGGACGTTGATTTTTTTTAATTATGTGTCAAGCTATAACGGCTGGTTAACTATCAATCAAAAGTCATCTTAAGACAAGAGCGCGCGCAACATATGCATAAAATTATTTGGATCGAATAGTACCTATCAAAAAATTTTAAAATTTTGTACACGAGTAGGGTAGACGCACCATTAGTGGTGGTAGTACCAGTAGTGGTGGAAACTTGAATTATTCCTTTGTTTTTACAGATTTTGGTACAAGTTTGATAAGTATCGAACCACCAGTAACAGTATTATTTGATAAATATCAAACTTGTACCAAAATCTGCAAAAATAATGGAATAATTCGAGTTTCCACCACAACTGGTACTACCACCACTAATGGTGCGTTTATCCTATAGTTTATGGACTTATCAACGAAAACAACATTTGAAAAAAAATCGAAGTTTCTTATTTTCCTAAATATTTTAGGGAAAACTTTAGATTTTCTCGGTTTTGAAAAAATATAATCCTTGAATCAAGTATTGTGGAATAAACTTTTGTTTATGAAAATGTAAGCAAATATTAGGAAGAATATGATTTGGATTTTTTTTCAAATTTTCTACGATGGCGGATGCTGTATACAACCGATCGTCTGTATCTTTTAAATATTTCAACGCAATCAACCAATAAACATGATCTGATATGAGGTTTGTCATAATCTGTACCGACTGCGATGAAATATTTGTCGCCTACAAGTAGGCTGATGTCAATGAGGGTATGAAATGGGGAAGGCAAATGAGGAGCGTCCAATATAGCTCTAGCTATCCCAAGCCCCTGCCTGGCGCCTCCACGTGGCCATACCTGGTAATGCTCTACACTCGAGTCTTTTTTTACACGGTTTGTTTTTTTCGATTACTCAAGAGCGGTGCAATTTAGGGACCATTTACAAAATACGTGACGTATGTCGGGCCTCTCCCAAACGTATTGAGAAATAAATGAATGGTCCCTAAATAGCCCCGTTCTCAATATTCGAGAAAACAAACCGTGTAAAAAAAGTACTTGAGTGTATTGAGTAGCCAAGCTAGGAGGTGCGATGCTGGGTGGTTCCCGGTTGCCTGGTCTTAAAACCGCGGTTTTGGGCAGACGGCGGAGCCACACGGCCTAGCTAATAGGTAAGCCTAATAAATTATTTTAATTATTTTTTTCGTTTTAGTTATGAAGCATCTCCTGCTATAAAGTTAAAACTTTGGCCAAAACGAGTTTTAATACTGCACATGGATACCAGAATGAAAAATTAAATTAATTATTAGAAGCACTTATAGAACCTCAAAGGACGCTACTCTATTCCATACGAAGCACTGCTGGTGAGATTGTTCTATTTTACCACATTTCATCTTAATATCATATTATTAATAGTATTATTACTGATATCCTAAATGTGGAAGGCTGGATGCTGGAGTGGATTGCCAACCTGAATCCTTAAGGTCTGATGGCACTTCTCAATTCAAAACAAATTAATCATCACGTGGGTTAAAGTTGGTACAGCTAAATTGATTATTACATAGAAGGATCCTAATGCTGGAAGGCGACTCTTATAACCACGGAATGCGCATAACCGCCTCTGCTTGTAGGACCGCCCAATCCCTTTTGGCCCTTCTGTAACAGCATTAGTGTGAAATTCATTTCATAATCAAATTTGGATCTACTACTACTACTACTACTACTACTACTACTACTACTACTACTACTACTACTACTACTACTACTACTACTACTACTACTACTACTACTACTACTACTACTACTACTACTACTACTACTACTACTACTACTACTACTACTACTACTACTACTACTACTACTACTACTACTCTACTACTACTACTACCACTACTACTACTACTACTACTACTACTACTACTACTACCACTACTACTACTACTACTACTACTACTACTACTACTACTACTACTACTACTACTACTACTACTACTACTACTACTACTACTACTACTACTACTACTACTACTACTACTACTACTACTACTACTACTACTACTACTACAGGCATACCTCGATATAAGACAGCCTCGTTATAAAACAACCTCGATATAAGACAATTCGATATAAGACAATTTTGTCTTATATCGAAACAAATCCCTTTGACATAGCTGGTAACGATACCAGAGCTGGTTTTCCATTCTGAAATCGGTGCCATGAAGATGTTCATTATTTCAAAATAACCCCAAAAATAGTAAAAAACTAATAGCTCAAACAATAATAAATAGTTCAAAAACCGTAAACACATAAAACAGAGCAAAACTGGCGACCGCTAATGAAATTTTTTTTTTTAAAAACCATGTTTCGATATAAGACAATTTCGATATAAGACAACTTTTAGAAATTATAAATTGTCTTATATCGAGGTATACCTGTACTACTACTACTACTACTACTACTACTACTACTACTACTACTACTACTACTACTACTACTACTACTACTACTACTACTACTACTACTACTACTACTACTACTACTACTACTACTACTACTACTACTACTACTACTACTACTACTACTACTACTACTACTACTACTACTACTACTACTACTACTACTACTACTACTACTACTACTACTACTACTACTACTACTACTACTACTACTACTACTACTACTACTACTACTACTACTACTACTACTACTACTACTACTACTACTACTACTACTACTACTACTACTACTACTACTACTACTACTACTACTACTACTACTACTACTACTACTACTACTACTACTACTACTACTACTACTACTACTACTACTACTACTACTACTACTACTACTACTACTACTACTACTACTACTACTACTACTACTACTACTACTACTACTACTACTACTACTACTACTACTACTACTACTACTACTACTACTACTACTACTACTACTACTACTACTACTACTACTACTACTACTACTACTACTACTACTACTACTACTACTACTACTACTACTACTACTACTACTACTACTACTACTACTACTACTACTACTACTACTACTACTACTACTACTACTACTACTACTACTACTACTACTACTACTACTACTACTACTACTACTACTACTACTACTACTACTACTACTACTACTACTACTACTACTACTACTACTACTACTACTACTACTACTACTACTACTACTACTACTACTACTACTACTACTACTACTACTACTACTACTACTACTACTACTACTACTACTACTACTACTACTACTACTACTACTACTACTACTACTACTACTACTACTACTACTACTACAAGTAGACTTACGTCAATGAAACTGAATCAGATTCTATATTCTTCATCGCAAGAAACTTTCTTTCCACCATAACTCAGATGTGGCCTCTTCTGGCGCCAAACATATAAATCGGAGTTAAAACTTTCTGAAAAGGTACTAGTACTTTAAAATTGAATAAAATTAGAGTACTTTTAGAATTCGATAGTACACTGAAGTAGCTTTTTCATGGTCCTTTTATGTGACTATTGTAAGGCAAATTGTAGAAATAACGCGGTTTTTCACGCAAATTTTCGAAACTACGCGATTTACGGAATTAGTCCGGTGCTTCCAATTTTGAAATACGGGTTTTATTCGGAACGTATCTTTCGTGTGAAAAACGATATGAACGTTTTATTATGGAATTGTTAATATAAAACAATAAAATAAAGCTGAAAAATTAAGAAAATTTTGAAACATAAAATCAATTGAAAATACCACAAATTTGAAAGAAAAAGTAAAAAGTGAAATGTGAGATATATTTTAGCTCCATTTTTAGCAAACATTAATTAAAAATTTCAGCAGAAATAACTCACACAAAATAACAAAAAAAAAAGATTGATATTGAGTTGATTGAGAAATCATAATGAAAAATAGAGAAACTATAGCATGGTTCTTTAGTTAAAGAAAAAATGGCAAAGTTTTCGGTGGAGATTGAAGTACAGCTCTAGTTTTTGTTTTTGTTTAAATAGATCTGCTGCTGAATTGTGTCGGTCACATAGAGAAATTTGTTGTAAAGAACCTCAGTCATAAGAGTTTGAACGATAATTTTAACTAGCAGTGTTTTTTTTATATGGACACTAGCTGACCCGACAAACTTCGTATTGCCACAAATTAAACTGTGTTGTACATAAATCCTGAATCTCGGATGACCTTTATCACAATCTTGAGTTTTGCTAGTTTCTGAGGAGTTCATGGGTGTTTTCATATACAAATTTGCCTCACAGTAAAATAGAAAACAACTCCCCCCATTGCTTAGCCTGATAAAATAAAGCGGAAAGCATTTAAATATTCGCCATCATTACAAACCATTTCGCCGAATACCATTTTGCGGAATATCAATTCTCGGTTGACCATAACGCGGAATATAGAGTTTCGCAGAATACCATTTCGCGAAAATCCTTACGCGGGATGTACCATTTCACGGAAAATCTTTTCGTAGAAAGTACCATTTTGCAGGGGTGACCAAACTGAAGGCAAGTAATAGAGGTCAGTAGATCTAGGAAAATAAATAAACCTAGGTAGAGGAGATCTCTAGGTGGGGGGCTGTCCCCTGGCAATGGCCGGCGCTTCGGACGGCAGGTCGCCGGCCTGTAGCCTAATGTTACTATTGATAGTTTTTGGTGGTCTTGTTATTGACTAATGTTTTATGAAAGAGTCAAAAATTTCTCGAGTTCGATTAGTTTTTGAGTTACGCAAAATTCCTGTTTTATTTGTATGAGAGGGGTCCCAGGGGTGAGGGGTCTCAAACCATCATAAAAAAACTCCTGAATATGAATATGAATATATGGTACTACCACCTCCTTAGCAGAACATCCGTTCATAGCAATGAGCCTATCATGTCAAAAAGAGTTGTACATATTCAACGATGGGTCATGCTTCCCAACTCTTGTATGAAGGGCCAAAAGGGAATTGGTCGGCAAGCAACATCACTTACACGTACCAGGGGTTTAGAGAATCTCCTTCCAAGAGCTAAGTCGCCTGAGTCAATCTTTGAATAAGCCGTCTTAATGCAGAATGACTCCAGCAGGTGGGGAGAAGAGCCCGCTCATTATCCACTATGTGTTGTTAATCGGGCCAAGATTAACCCTAGGAAGTTGACTGTTTCACTCTCCCTAGGCACACCGCTTCAAACAAGTGCTCTGATGGTCCCTCCCTCTTCCCGATTCTAGTTTATTTATTTAATACAGGTATTATATTTAATTGTATTTTATAATATAAGTAGATAAGAAAATAAGTAACATTACCTTTTTAAGTCTGTACCTACACATTTGTTTTATTATGTGATACAACATCTACATCCAATATTAGTTTCTTGTACCAAGAACTCTGTTGCAATTGAGCCCTGTTAGCGTTGTAGACTTCCTCAGAGTGCTTGTAACCTGTTCATACTTGATCCTAAAAAGAAAGTGAAAAACAAAAGAGACCAGAAAACCAGGAGAAGGCACAGCGATGGTGACTTCCTATCCCCGTGACGATTCCATCATTGTGTATTACCCCTTGGTTCTAGTGAATTCTGTACTTACCGTCGCCTGCAGTATGTATTTAGTGCTGTGCGCTGTGAGATTGTTTACACGCGCATGTGTGTGCGTACTTAAAATGCCCGCAGCGCTCCGCGAATGAGATAAATTGGCTTCGCTCTTTTCGTCCGTTACATACGTACTTGCAATAGAAAATTTTTTCACATAGCACCTATACCCGTACACAAGTTCGGGTTCTATGTGCGACCAGTCAGTATAGTTGCTCGTGCGGAATCTGTTCTCTCGCGCTCCGTTTTCTTTCTGCTCGTTGCTCCGCTGTTGCGACGCCAAACGATAGACACTTCCTCTCTCGCGCTCTTTTGGTCTTACTTCTCACTACCACTAACTTACACTTTCACCATTTGCTTTGCTTTTTTTCCTTCAACGCTTTTTTTTCGCGCTTTTTATTGATTTCGCTATAAAAGAAATGCAGTACAAAGCCACTTCTACACTCCCTTTTCTATTTTATCACTCAGATTTATTTAAATAAACAACTTTTGTATCCCCGCACTTTATTCTCCCTTTCGCAACCGCACTATACCCAACACCAACCAGCTATCAGCGATTAATCAGCCTGATGTCGTTCCCAAACGCTTCACGTATCGGCAAATTACACTTCCCCGCTGCAATCGACAGCGTATCACCACTGCTTCTGCACTTTACCCAGCACTTTTTACCTTTTCCTTAATCACTTTAGCTGAGCTTTATCAGCAATTTTCACAAAACTCGATCGCTGCACTTATCTACCGATCACGTAGCAACTTATTCGCGCCGGTCACTTGCAAACGCATCCGCTCTGTTCAACGATTCAACTCGGAATCACCATCATAAAAAAACTCCTGCCTCCAAAACCCCCCACATGCCAAATTTGGTTCCATTTGCTTGATTAGTTCTGGACATAACTCTGGAAATTTGTATTTCATTTATATAGGGCCCCCTCTTAAAAAGGTAAGGGGTCCTAATTCATCATAGAAAAAATTCTTGCCTCCGAAAACACCCACATACCAAATATGGTTCCAATTGATTAATTAGTGCTAGAGTTATGAGGAAATTTGTATTTGATTTGTATAGGAGTCCCCCCTCCTAAAAATCATAGATCATAGTCATAATTCATCATAGAAAAAAATCATGCCTCCAAAAATATCCACATGCCAAATTTGGTTCCATTTGATTAAGGCCATTGCAAATAATTTCAAAAGTTTTTGTCAACCCCCCCCCCCCCTTGGAAATTAGCTTGAAAAATCGAGGGACAAAAAAATAATTTGTAGGATATGAGTTAATTTTTTTTCATAAAATCAATTGTCTGTGGGTTCTACAGCCTGAAAAACTCTAAAAATGTTGAGTTAATGCCTCTAGCACGAAATAGAAATGAAAATTCGAACAACGGAATTTCCGAAAATCAGCTGAAAAATTTTTCTTTCGTTTTTGTCTTTTTTCGTAGATTTTTGCATGGAAAATAATAACGTATATATTAAAAGCAAGAATAGATTTGGTTTTCACGTTTAAACTTTAAGTAAAAATGCCTCAAATAAATTTTTTTTGCTCGATTAAAAAAATCTTTGTTTTTTTCGCCCCCCCAATGATAATAATAATAATGTCAATTTTTTATGCCAAATGACATAACGCCTAACAGCAATATACCAAATGACTTTATACTGAATAGGAGGCCCCGTGTTCATTGCAAACTCGAACTTTTCTTCCAATCCTATGCATTATATTTTGGTCACTACGTTGATTAATATGAGGGGCCGTTTTGTTCCACCATTTCCTCATCTCGGTCGCATTCCGAGTCACTTTTCCACCTTTCTTCAACTTCTGTCTGACAATTGCCCAATATTTCTAAATTGGGTGGAATTGAGGGCAGTTGGCTGGATCCTTTTCGAAGAAAGCCACCCCGTTGTTTCGATACCACTGTGGTACTTCTCTGCTTTAGTGTCTGCTTGTCAAATCATGCCACAATATGCGTGGTTCCCTTCTCATTGCATAATGACGTTGCGATGCTTGGTGAATGAGGAAATGGGTGTTCATAGGAAAGCGAAAGCGATGGTTTAGAACCGATTTTAAGTTATGCCTATTGTCCATTATGCTTATCGTCCATTATGCCCATCATCCATTCTACTTACTGTCTAATGTCCGTATGCGTAACTTCGCGCACCCTGTAAGAACTGCCGAATGACAATAGCCAACAAATTTGTGGGAAATTAGACTGGCCTCAGGCAAGCTCGGTCTACAACGGACGAAATCTATGTTCTGGATTCCTTAGAAGTATCATGAACTCCGCATTCCCACGCATGTTCATCAATTCCAAAGCCGCGTATGATAGAATAAATCGGCAAAAGTTATGGATAACAGAAAGGTGAAAGGAAAGCTGAGCTGACTTATCATGGGTGCGACGGATGGGATTAAGGGCTGTATGACTGTAGAATTTTGGGTGGGCTGTTTTTTTCACGATAACCAGTATTCAGATCTATTTTGATATCGCCAAGATGCATTCTGCACTGCATTTCTTTTTGCTTTAATTGCTATTGTGTGAGAGATATGCTTTTGATTTTTTTGTGTGCTTGGGTGATTTTTGGTTTGCCCTTCCTTCAAAGCTTACTCTACTATATCATCCCACTTCTTGTGCTAATACTATTTGGCTAAATTATTCATCATTCGTACAGCCCACAATGACGGAAGGAGCGAATCGCAAGATAGTGGAGCGTTCGTTGCAGCTCGGTTCCAAGCAAGGGACCAAAGTTTTTGGAAGGGTACACCGTTCAGGGGCAAACAGAGTGCCCAAGTAACCATAAGCATTAATCCAAAACCGTATATTGGAAATAATTCTGCATCTCTAGTGCCAAACTTTTGTATATTAGCCATCTTAATGCTTATAAAACGTATATTAACATTGTTGATGCATAGAAACATTAACGTAAATCAACATTAAAGAAAGCAATATATGCGCATATAACGTAACAATATAATGAATTTAGTCAATTGCATTAAAACGAGCCGTAAGCGTTGATAAACGGCTTGTACTTGACTTCTTATTTTGCTATTCTATGACCACTATTCGTGTCCTCTTCCATCTAACGGATGCCGTCTTTTTCTACCCTATTGGAAATGCAGGACAAGTAGCTATGATATGAGAGGGAATATCACCAAGATTTAAATACGACTAATTTTAACTCACTCAATCACGTCCGCTATGGTTTAGATAGCAAAGGTGCAAGGAAACGAATGAGGTTGCATGACTAACTCCCGGTTCGAATCCTGTCTAGGTGGTAACATTATTCAGTATTTCAAAAAATGGTTCTGTTTATCCTGCTCCCCTTGTGATGCAGCAAAAAAATCGCTTGCTTTTTTAGTTTTTCAAATCCCGACCGAATCTATTTTTATTTTCCAAGCAAGCAAACGATATGCCGTCGATACTTTTTCGATACGTCGATAATGTAGACAAAATGACGTTTCGATTAAGCCCCAAACAAACACTAATAATGTTTATTGAATGCTTGTGGCGTAGCATTTTAATAACCCGCTATTTCGCCTTTTTAGCATTATGTGAGTTCTATAGAAGTATATAAAGAAAAATATGCTTTTAATCATAGTTCTGTATGCTTATATAATGTTGTCAAAGGACTAGTGTTTAGTGCTTACTGGTTACTTGGGTGCTGCGTCAATGCGTCCGTCAGCGTTATTCTGACAGTTTAACTGTCAAATTGGCGCTGACGGATGCGTTGACGCAGCATTCTATTTGGTTCTTTGCTGACAAGTATAAAATGCGTGTGAGTGTTCAGTTAGCTTCGTGGTACGATGTCGTCGTATGTTTGAATCTCGGCTGCGCGGCGCTGCTAGAGTCAGTAGAATAGTGCTGCGAAGTCTGTCGATAAAGAAGGGCTAAGGCTTAACGGTGATACAAAGGCCAGGGCGTGTATTTTCTACGTTTCGTAATCACACGCAAAAAAGCAACCCTTGGGTTAAATGGTTTTGCTGTTTTTTGCATGTGATTACGAACCATACCAGAAAATGGCCTTTGTACCACCGTTGAAAATCTCTGAATTCCGGCAAAAACCAAAAGAATTATAAAAACGAAACCGTCGTTCGATCTTAATCTAAGATTTGCGCAAATGGATCTACAAGGTATGAATTTACTTTTATCTTTTCATACGAGAAAGAACAGCAAATTTTGTTATTTCAAATACAAGACGAAAATTATAATATTTATATTAGCATTCACTTTGTTTGAAACAGGAAACATGTAGACCTGATTTTAAATTGACAGGAATTCTTTTCGTTCAAATGAAATAAAAACATTACAGTAGTACTGCAGACATTTACTTTAAATAGTCTTATTCTAAAGCGCATTGAATTTTTAAACAAATGATTAGCCTTCACTATCGATTGATTCAATTTTTAATCCTTCATTGCTCCCGGAAAACACCATCCGAATAGTCATTTCCAGCGTGTCGGTGTGTGACAGCAGCGAACCTGTCTAGACGTTAATTTCCGGCCGAACAAATTGCTAAATCCGAAACCCATTCCGACTAAATGATTCCATCCGAACCCGTGTCACGCGGCGTGCATTTTGTTCTCGCTCTCACTAATGCTTTCAGCACTGCTGCACCGGCTTGGCTTGGTTTGGTATGTACTGGCGTATAATAATCTGCAAATTAAGAACCAGTTAACCTCATCACCGTCCAAAATAGAAATTTGCAATATCTATCGGATACAGGATCCGATGCCCATGGCACGGCGGCGAAGGTGGGAAAGCATTCCGTGGCAGACTGCAAATTGCAACTCGAAACCGTGCTGCGCTGGTTCATATCCCAGGATTGCATATTTTATCGTAAAGCGCAATAACGTTTACACACCAGCTGAGAGCTGCCGTCAATCAGTAGCTCTACATGAATTGCATCGAACTTTTCGGACCAACAATTTGAGTACAGTGTAGAGAGGTCATAGTACATAGAGACAGCTTGTCCTCCGTGCTTATTCGCAGAATAGTCGACATCCTGACGAAGTTTTACTCGTTGAACTGTTTGAAATCGATAAGTTCAGAGTTCAATTTTCATAAAAGAAGAAAGCTGAAAGCAGAGTTGCTATTCTGACATCTTTTATAGCATAGTTTTTTTTCGTAACGACAATTGATGACTAAGTTGAACTAAATTTATCTTCTTTTATGAATCAATCATCATCAATCGTAAAAATAGCACTATAAACAACAATTATTATTTTGGCTGGGCAAAATATCGGATCGGAGTGTGGAATTATTTCAAGTCATAAAATTTCGAAACAGAGGCATCACGAGCTTGTGTATTTTTTTTCACACATATTTTTCTAAATGAAAGCAACGAATTTACGCAGGCAGGAGAAAGTATTAGGTATTCAGTCAGGCGCTCGCTCTATATTCGCCGAGCCGTGGCAGACGTGCAAGAATAAATAATAACTTCTCGGCGTTTTCCGTCGTGCTACTCATCATTGGGCACAGTTTTCCAACGTGATAATTGACCTGGCTAATTCACACATTTTGGCTTCTAACCGTTAGTAGCTGAAGCGGTGCCGCAACTGCCACCCGGACGGTGTGCGGTTGCTGGAACGTGGTGTCAAAAATTAGGTTTCCTCGGCAGTATTGAAAACCTTCTGCATGGTCCATCGGACCCTGATGGAATTGACAGAAAACCACATTTCCAAGCATCGCGAAACGTCCTCTGCGTCACCAGGCACTTCCGATTTTCTGCCTTCGCCCGCAAGAACGTGTCAATTGGAAGAACTAGACCACTCATGTGGTCAGCCAGGATAACATTCGTCTTCAGTGTTGCTACCGCACAGCATTCGGTGAGTAGCTGTCTACTTGTGTGACTTTTCCCAACCGCCGGTAATCTAATCTATTTCAATCATTTGTGAACCGTGATAAGAGATAGACATTTATCGAGTTATTCGTCGGCGGTGTTTCAGAGGAGAATATGGCCGTCTTATTCGTTATCGAAGACTGTTGAAGTAAATCCAGAAGGTTTCTTTCGCTTTTCCAACGGTTGGACATTGTTTGAATTTTTGTTAGTTATTTCTGTTTGGCAACTTCCAATCAGACCAGACGGGAGGTGAATTGTTTGAGGCGAGAAAATCGGAAACGTGTTTTTCTTTATTCGATTCGAAGGTTGGAAGAGTGCTTTTCTTCGGAGCTTGTTTGCCAAACGAGCAAAAAATGTGTGCGAAAGAATGAAAATATTGTACTGCAGTTGCCATAGCTGAAAAAGGACCGCTGGTTTGATTGGATATTACAAGAACACATCGTCTGTAACAAGTGAATTCGGACTAAAATTAGGAGAAAATTGTTACTTTTTCCGCCTTAAAAAGAGAAAGAAGAAAAACAAATTTATTTACGAAACGTAGATACGATTGTAGCAACTATAGGAAACGAATTTCGTCTGAAAAGAACCACCTAGAGGTAAAAAGGAAAACACAAGAGGTATTGAAAGAATCATCGGCCCGGCAGGAAAATAAGAAATAAAATCTCTCCTCTCGTTCTTCGGGCGGTTTCGACGGGTCTGTGATAGACGGCAAGCGTGAACGAAATCGTTATCCGCGTGGGACGACAGACAGAGAGTAGCGAAAATGTTCGCCACCAGCAAAAAACTTACCGCTTCAATAGTGCTCGTGGTGTTCCTTTCGATGGTCCTGCTGGATTCCGTTCTAGTGGCTGGCAGCGATGCTCGGGAACGCAATCACAAAGCAATGACATTCGGTAGGGCGAAGATGAAGAATGAAGCGACAACAACTGCCATCGTTGCTAATGAGGACCCAGAGCAGGCAGGGCACGAGGACGGTGACGATGAGGCTGATCATAATAATAATGAGCATGGCGATTTCGATGGGGATGATGTTGATGATGTTGATGATGAGGATGATGGCGAAAACGAGGAAAACAGGGTCACAGCTGGCCCATCGAAGCTCGCCCAAGTGACAACTCCAAGTGGTGTTAATTATGTTGCGACTACACCGAGTATTATTGCTAAATCACCGAAGATACAGAGCAGGTAAGAGTGCCGAGAGATTATCAATTTAGTATACACTTTGGCGTGCTATTTTCTGTGAGTAAAAGGAAAATGAGCCGGTTTATGACTGGTACCTACGAAGGAATTTTTAATTAAATTAAGTTGATCCAAAACGCGCTTCACATGTTATTTGCCCTTATAGTGTATTTTTTATGAAAATGTGTATTTTTATCATAGAGCTTATCTTTATGTCTCCAAATTTCATGTCTATATTAATATCAATTATGAATTGTAATAACGATTTTATTTAGGTCAATCTTTTAGTAAGCAGTTAGATGGCACTTTAACTGCATTGATATTACAACACATTTGAGGCATTACATACAGCGAATCTACCGCTCTGGGGAATAGAAAACCCGGAAGCTTTAGGAGTACACGGAGGAAAACACATGTAGAAGTCGCTCGCAATGAATTGAAATTTCACTTGCTTCACTTTTATAGTGATGATCCGTTATCGATCCTGCACCGAACGTACTATTGTTTTCTAGTTTTGTTAGTCCTAACTAATCGTTCCCCAATTATGTCGCACACAAGCTGAGCGTGTATTGGAAAAGTATGTTCCTGCATCTAGCACAGCACATTTCGCTTTACTGCATCGTACGCTGCCTTGAAATCTACAAACAGTTCATAGTTCAAACAATTGTCGTATGACGTAATGAGAAAAATGTCACGGCATTTTTTCTTGTCATTTGTGACATTTTGCATTTTTCTATACAAATGACACGGATTTGCCACATACGTCAGTTGTTGTTGCGATTTTTGGCTGGCGAATGAGAATGAAGTGTAAATTATTGATTCGGTTTCACCTAGGAGAGTATTTAAGATTTTAAGACGACTCTTGATGTAACCAAGTACCAATATATTACAGAGCTTCATAGTTTCTTTGTTTCTGTTTGTTTGCTGTTGGGTTCGTTTCTTCATTTTTTTTTAAATTCCACTTTTTTTTGCGATAATGTCGTTATAGTGTCCCGATCAGATGATTCTAACAAAAATGTTACAGAATTGTAGCTCAAGTTGATATTTCTATCAAACTTTGTTGTAAATGTGATAGAAAAACTTGCGACTTACAAAATGATTCTATCTCGTTCTGTTACTTATAACACGTTTTGTTACAATTTGGTTATACAACAGGACAGAATGCCGATTTTTGTAACTCATCTTGAAATAAACTAGATTAAATTATATCATAATTTAATATATTTGTGATATGTTTAGAGCAGCTTTTGTTACAATTTTGGTTATTTTAACTACTAACGAGACCGAATTTATAACAAAACACAAAGAAGATTTTATTACAAAATACTTGTTATTTAGAAGACATCCTGTTAAAAATTTGATATTTTCATTTGATCGGGGTACGTGTTATAGTCAGGGACGCCACATATAATTCTCTGTTTTTTGTTGGAAAAATCTGGCCATCTGTCACGAATATGATAGGCGCGTTGTAACACTTTTCCTCTCATACTGTAGCTAAAAGCTTTAGGTTTGTTTTTATGGTGAAAGGAGATGATGAAGCACTTTGAGATCCTGACGGTAAACATGTTACTCGAGCACCAATCTTCAAATTTGTCCACTAGGCGTGGCAGTTCGGCATGAAATGACCCACAGCGAGATGGCAGGATAGCTCTATCGGCTTTTTTATAAAAAGTGAAAAGAGCAGTGGGCCAACGAGTCGGAAAACTCGGACCCGATTTTCACACACAGCTTACGGTATGTCAGGCAAGATTGTAGCCACTTGCAGAACGGTTCGGAAACTCCCAGCTTTTTAAGTCTTGCAAGGGGGATACCATGATCGACCCGATCAGACGCTGCTTTCAGGTCCGTGTACACTGCGTCATTTTGCTTTACTTATTTACTTATGTGTCCATGTCCGCCGGTCCGGCAGAACAAAGGGATGAAATCAGAGATCTCCACTGCTGACGGTTACCCGCCATGGCTTTTACCTGTCGCCAGGACAGGTTCTCGTCTATAGCCCGGATGTCGTTGGCTAAGCTCCGTCGCCATGAGCCTCTGGGTCTGCCTCTTCTACGTTGTCCTTGTGGAATCCAGTCGAGTGCTGCTCTGCAAACCTTGTTCGCTCCTTTCCTCGAGGTGTGTCCGATCCACTTTCACCTACGTTCACGAATTTCTGTGGCTATCGGCCGTTGATGACACCGACGATGGAGTTCCTCATTGGATATCCAATTATCAGGCCACCAGGCACGAATAAATGTATCGCAGGCACCGGTTAATGAATACCTGCAGTTTTTGCGTTGTCTCCGCTGAGACGCACCACGTTTCGCAGGCATACAGCAGTACGGATTCAACGTTTGAATTAAAGATTCGGGTTTTCGTACGTAGAGTGATCTGGTTCGAGCGCCAAATGTTTCACAGACCTGCAAAGGCACCCCTGGCCTTCCTGATCTGTGTGGCTATATCAGTCTTGGTACCACCATCGGGCGTTGTTTGGCTACCAAGGTATTGAAAAGCGTCTACCTGCTCAACTTGTTGTCCCGCTACTGTGGAGTTGGTGGAATTGTCAGTGTTCACCAGCATAGACTTAGTTTTCGCTACATCGACTGTGAGACCTGCTGCCTGGGAGCTCTCGGAGAGGTCATCTAACTTGCTCTGCATATCGTTTCGGCGTTGTGCGAGCAAGACAATGTCGTCGGCTAGGTCGAGGTCATTTAGCTGCTCTATCGTTAGAGGATTCCAAGGCAATCTTCGATTTGGTCTACTGTCAATTGCTCCAACTAATATCTCATCCATAACGATGAGAAACAGAAGCGGTGATAAAATGCAGCCCTGTCTCACGCCAGCAGTAACCCTTATGGGGTCGGACAAGACGCCGTCATGCAAAACCTTGCACGAGAACGCCTCGTATTGAGCCTCGATGAGATGGACTAGCATATCTGGAACTCCTTTACGTCTAAGTGCACCCCAGATATTTTCGCGGTTGAGTCGGTCGAACGCCTTTTCGAAGTCAACGAACACCAGCAGTAGAGAGTCCTGGAATTCGTTGATCTGCTCCAATATAATGCGGAGCGTTGTGATATGGTCTACACATGATCGGCCAGCACGGAATCCAGCTTACTGCCGCCGGAGAGTAGCGTCGTTCTTCTCCTGGATCCGGTTGAGGATTACCTTACAGAGTACTTTGAGAGTAATACAGAGCAACGTGATGCCACGCCAGTTACCGCATTCCGTTAGGTCTCCTTTCTTAGGGACTTTGACCAATATGCCCTGCATCCAGTCCACCGGAAAAGTTGCGGTTTCCCAAATATTGCTGAAAAGCTGATGCATCATCTGGGCTGACAAAGATGGGTCAGCTTTGAGCATTTCGGCTGAAATACGATCTATCCCTGGCGCTCTATTAAATTTCATACTCTTGATGGCTGCTACAATTTCATCCAGCGATGGCGCCTCCGAGTTCACACGATTTATTCGACAAACTGTAGGCGTCATACGCTGCTGGTTTTGTTGGTCTCTGACATTTGAAACTCGGAAGAGGTGTTCAAAATGTTCAGTCCATCGCTTAAGCTGTTCTGTACGGTCAGTCAATAGCTGACCAGCTCTGTCCTTTAGCGGCATCTTTGAATTCATCCTGGCACCACTAAGGCGGCGAGAAATATCGTACAACAAACGGATATCACCATTGGCGGCGGCGGTTTCTCCTTGTTCGGCTAGGGAGTTGTCATTTTGCACACCTTCATTGATGTTGCGCAAGCAGAACGAGACAAAATCAACGACATTCGAAGTTTCGTAAAGACTGAACGTTTTGGAAAAAATACATACTGGTCTGAAGAAACGTAGTATTGACAGCTAGCGAACAAAGCATCGTTCTCGATTATCTCTAGCACTGGAGGGTAACGATGTAATCCCTCGATAGTTTTCAACATTACGCTTATCACCTTTCAAGTGTACAGGGAACATAACTGAATCTTTGACTGGGAACAATCCAATTTATTTATAATATCCAAACAAGACGTGAATTGAAAAGAGCGAAAAAGACAGGGTTATTGAAGCAAAGCTTATTAAGTATGTGGACCGTTTCTTTTTACCCAAGCTGCAAGATCCGCGTATCGAACCAAGCTATAATGGGAGCCAATTATAAACCGGATTCAAACTCATCTTTTTCTCCCAAGCCATGTGCCAAATGGACTGAATAATCAGAAGATTCCACAACTTCCTTATAAATCCTACGACGCACTTTGGCACCGGAAGGTTGAATTGATTTTAGACTCAAATTGTAGTCAAACCTATTACACGGAAAGAAATTTAATTCCGATGCCATGAATGAAATCATGAAATCATGAAAAGTGAATTCCTGTCAAATCATGACTGAACTGCCATATCAGACAGTACAAAATCATGAAAAATAGTTCATGATTTTGCATTGCGTTGTACTGCAAGAAGCTCGTAATATCATGATTAGTATTCATGGTGTATTTTCATAAATCAAAAGCTAGAAACCTGGAATCATGAGTCATTTTGCTCGTTTTATAGATCAAATTTCTATCCGTGTATAAGGGTGATGTGGAGTCTTCTTTTTATCCAATCCGCTGTGGTTCAAAGCTTCCCAACATCTGCAATCCACAGGGCCTGGGGGAAAATTCGTTGAGGGACGTATCGCTCGCAACTCATCATCGATATGGTTCAGGTATCTACCAAGTTAGGATTCTCTATTCCTGGTGCTGGAGGGCTCCTTGGAGAGCACCGATTTCGCAACATCGTCGTTCGGCACTCTCGCAACATAGCCCACCGAAACTTCTCAACTATTGCCAGGCTTATGATGGACGGAAAATAGTTCGTTCGAATACGGTAATTTAGCGTATGTTTTGCATTAGTATTGTTATAGTCTCAAATTCGCAAGAGACTACCGGTTGAATTAGTGTTTTGTACACTGTTAGCTTCGTGCGGCGGCATATGCTCCTTGATCAAAATGCCATACGGAGGATATAGAACGCTTTATTTTCAGTTCAAATGCGTCGTTAAATCTCCTTGCTTGTGTTGTTGTCGACGGTGACAGGAGATTTCAAATATACGGAAACACCTCCTCCATTTCAAGTTCATCGTCACCATCAATAGTTACTGTCCATGGGAGGCGATCGGTGTCTCCTCTTGTATCTTTTGTTATCATATATTTTGTTTTTGACACATTGATTCTTAGATCAATCCATCTATTCTCTGTCTTTAGCCTAGTGTAGATTTTCTGCACTGTCACAAAACTTAAATCAACGACTTAGTATTATGCGGTAATCCGTACTGAGCATTGTGTGCCATAGCTGTTCCCGATCGACTGTATCGTATGTTGCCTTGAAATCGGCAGAAACATGACTTGTGTGTCATTATTCTCTCAACATTTCTGAGAGATTTATTAGAGAGTAAAAATTTGACTCGCAATAACGTGAACGAGTTGTTCTACTATTGGGAATAAATTCTAGGAGAGCACCCTGTAGGTGGATGTCGTGGTAATTATAGCAATCATCAACCAGGCACCGGCATTCCATCCATTCCTCTGGCAATTTCTTCTCCTCGCAAATTGTAAAAATTATCCCATGGAGAGCCTTTTGTAATGCTTTCTTACTATGTTTGACGAATTCGGTCGGGTGTCGCTTGTTTGGTCGGTGGCTCTATTAACTTTCAGTTGTCCGATCCATTGCCGAAAATCCTCAAGATCGGAACCTGGGGTGCCGCTATCAGTTGAACACTCCAAGGTTGCCTATCGTTCCGCCTCCTTTGCCGTTACCGTTTATGTTCTTATCAAAGAACTGCTTCCACCTGTCGACTTGGCGTATTTCGATAAATCAAGTTTCGGTGAGTAGCCCTTGCAGGATTAATTCACCTTCTCGTGCTTGTCATTAGCTCGGAATACTTGGTGTAATTCTTCCGTTACCTTCCTTCTTACGCTTTTTCTTTCTCAGGATCATGGACAACTGGACTCTCTCGTGGCAATACTTAGGGTGAATTGCCAATTGTTGTACAGTTAAGCACTAGTCTACAGTAACTTGATGCTTTTGAACAAATGAAAGCCGATTTTTTCTAGCAAAACCGCTTACTGTGCCGATAGACTAATATATAATAGGTTGCCATAGCTATCTGTCTAAAATTCCTTACAAAAGCCCTGTAAAATACGTTTTTACATACCAACTCTGCATCCAATTACTGCACCACGTTCAAATGACCTTCAAATCTTATTATTGCACACCTCACGACCAATTGTTGCACAGCTTTTGTTTTGAATTTTCCTCATTGGCATTATTGCCAAGTTGTTTTTTTGTGACACACTTAAGACATTTATGTCGAGTTTGTTTTTCAATCCGGGTTGAAACTGGATGAATTTTATCTGTCAGATAGGAGCAAATGAACACAAAAAGTTCATCCAGTTCCACTCCGGATTGAATAAACAAATTCGACATTACATACACATAGTATCCATTATGGATCTGAAAACATCGCAATAAACGGTGAAAATTGGGAAAAATCGCGATACGGAAAACTACGGCTCCCACCGCTTGCGTTGATAAACGAAAAGCAACACCGCAGAGAAGTGAACTGTCTAATGCGCGATGCAGAAAAACAGGTGTACAATAAAATTGGAAGGAGGGTCGTACGTTGGTCTAATTATTGAACTTACGAATTTATCGGCAATTTGTGTTATAAAAACCCAATTTTATTCGCTTATGCTAGGAAATCCATAGAGGATGATTATTTGCATCTAACGTTCGATGTAAACTTATTTTGTAAATCAACTTTCTTAATCATTTTGACCAGAAAATTATTCAGTGAAGGCAAAATTGGGACACATGTAAGAAAATTTATTATTACGTTAAAAATCACGTTGATTTACAGGCAATAATCGTAACATTCGTTTTTTGCACCGTCTCGTCTGTTTGTTTTTTGTAGTTTTGGCCGAACAAAAATCATGACACCCTAATTTTGTGATGTTAACAAAATTACCCCCCAATGAAATCCACATAAAAGTAATTTTCTTTTGGTGTAAAAAAATTAGTTTTAACCCAGCAGATTCCAGAGTTATTGATCACAGTTGTACTCCAAGAAAAATAGAGAGAAACACCTTCATTTGGCAAAAACTACTAGAAACAGAAGCAAGCAGTATGCAAAAAACTCACCATTGGAATTTACCTATCTTTTGATATTCAAAAGTAGAATGTTGCCCAGCAGCATTTTGGAGATATTGAAATAAAGGACTTTTTATTTTCGTCAGTAGAAAAAAGAGCAGTCATACAAAAATAACATCGTCGCATGGGGAAATGTGTGACGCGTATATAAAGCAAAGCCTAGGTGCTACATTCTGTTATCGAAACTTGACATTCTGTTTTTTTTATACGACAGACTTCGCAGTTAGCTGTTAGAGTGCAGGACAATTGCAGGGTCAGTTGCTACGATTCTATTGACTCTAACAGCCTCTCCCAGCCGAGATTCGAACATACAACGGCTGGCTTATTAGGCCAGCATCATACCTCGAAGCCAACTGGGAGGCTATACGGAGAGTGACGCGTATACGGAGAGTGATAAAATTTGTTGAATAAAACAAAATTAATTTAATCTAATTTAACCAAAATTTAACCTAATAAACCGGGCGGCAGTAGTTTAGTTAGTAAAACATTCGGGTACCAATCGAAAGAGCGTTGGTGCGAGCCCTACCTGCCATTGCCCTGATATATTTTTAGTATACATCGGAATTTTCCAGTTCATTAAATTAATCATTCGTCGCATCAGACACCTTCTCCCTTTCCAAAAAAAACTACAAAGCTCGTTCCCAGTTCACTGGAGGTTCCATGAGTTTCCACTGCTCTAGTAAAATTGGCCATACTGCAACGAATCATTCGTATCTTCTCATCTTTTCGAAAGATTTCCTCCAGTGCATTTCAAAAATACTTACAGGCGTTATATATTTTAATATGCTCATATATTTTATTATGTCCTTCTAAATATCGACTCTACTAGGAATTTTGCAATTCATTCTCGTTAATAGGTTCTTAAGCACTAATTGCCAATTGAGGAAATTAATACTTGCTCCACTAGCATAATTCATCTTCACACAGCTCTTAAGCAGTTATATTACAGTATCAGCATATTTGGCGCGAGCAGCACGTTCCTAACAATCATGTCACAGTTACAGTAACAAGTCTTATCCACCAAATTAGAAATTTTATGTATTTTTTTTTAATAATTAAAACAAGTCGTTTTTTGCACAGATAAAGTTTGTACTGACTTGATGTTGTTTTTGTCCCATTTAGAAGCTATTACCCCTTTGAAGGGGTTCAATTGATCAGCGAAAATTATTTAACATAAATATCGAAAAACGTGTGCTGAAATATAAAAACATAAAATCCCACTTAAATGTGCCGAGGGGAGGAATTGTCGACAGCAGTAGGTACAAGCTAACAAAAACGGATAATTTCAATTTCCAATCATTTTTATCGAATTCAAAAAATATTGAACACTCGACTATGGGAGTGCCGCAAACTAAAGTCAATAAATGCATTCTGCCTTCTCGTTTTGCTTCATTTTGCTTTGGGAAACGGTACACATTAATTAAAAACCAAGCGATATACTGAAAATGAAAGAGGATTTTTTTGTTGTTGCAGCTTCTTATTTACTGTGACCGCCGCTGCCGGTGGCAAATAGTAGTAACATGTATGCACGTCAGATTCATCAGTTTATTTGTTTTTTTGGATACACTCCAGCGGCAGCCTCTGTCTGAATGGCAATGCAATGAATGGTATAAAATGATAAATGAATTTGCCTGCCAGTGCTGCGTTTTATGTTGGATGCTATGATGATAAATGCGGGGTGTTTGCATTTCAGCAATTTTTGCTAGTAATGAACTAATTAACTTTGTTTTAGATGGAAATGCTTTGAGTTTCAATTGAAAGTCAAACTAAATAGGCCTTTAGTAAGGATGGAAAAATATATATTTGGTGCCTGCAAGTATTTTTATTTTACAAGTCAGCGCCAGTTCAAATTTAAGCAGAGTAATGTTTATTAAGGACAGCTAGAAACTGAATCAGCTAGTCAACAGAAAAATCTAAACGAAGTAGACTTTCACCGTGATCAATATACTATTCTAAAAGAAAGGCAAAACTTGAAAGGCCATTGAAAGTATTTTTAATATCGCAACTCCAGCTGGTTCTATCATGCATTCGATGAGAAATCGCCTTTCATAACTGCACCCGTTGAGAAACGGTTGCAATACGTAGTTCCTCAAATCTCTTCTTTCAATGACACCTGCTATATTGCATCGGCGAAACTCTCATGCTGTTCGGTTGGTAATAAGTTACAAACGGAATTGAATAGCAGCTTATCACGACCGATATGGAAGAAATGAAAATGGATTTTTCGATTTACTGAAAGCTGACTGACTTTTGTAACGTTATGGTGCGATATTTTTCACTTTTATTTATTTTTGCTGTAATCACTCCTGCAAGCGCACTCGAATGGAATCGAAAATCCAGATGTGTGAGCTTCAGTCAGATATCGAAGCTATATCCTAAGCTGAATAGTGCAGGAAGCTTGGGATTAATATATGGTTTCTTAGAAAGAGCTTATCTATTTTCTGGCTCACAGAAGTAAAAAGACAAAAAGAGTTCATTAATAGGAATTGGAAGAGATTATGACTGAGAACATATTTTGTCGTATTTAAAATAATCCATCCCAAACTTGGGTTGGTTTCATAGTATTAGAAGGATAAATTTTGCCAATGAATTGTGTTGAAAAATCAAAAATCTATGTACCTAGTATAATAGTTGAAACTCAAATAGCCAGAATCAGACGAACCCCACTTTCATCCCCTCTGACTTTCAACGGCTGTAGCGACGACTATGGCGATATCTCGTAGCAGAGAGAACATACAGAGAAATAGCCACCCCATACGAGGCCATAAACAGCGTGGCCAGGATTTGGGTCAGGGATTGTGTGTGTGAGTGTTGACCACAAGCATCCATTCATTATTTCTAATAAAACAATTGGCGGTGCAGAAATAAATTTCATTTATTGTTATTAGCGCTTAATTTCGTTTTCATTTTGTCTTGTCCCAGAGGCATAGCCTTCGTCGAGCGCCGCAAATCCGGCAGCGGAACAGCGGAAGTGATGTGCACACTGTGCACTGATTCGGCTATGTTGTTTGTTTTGGTTGGCTTAATTTAATTTGCGTAACCATCCGTAGCGTTTTGTGGCAACTGAGATTGCCATGATTAGCAGGTAACCGGCTTAAGAACAGGGCAGTTTTTTGTTATCCTTACCGGAAATAGTTTTGGAAGCATCAACTGGCTTTGAATGGAAGTTGTGTATTATCTCAGCATCCCTACCGTAGCATCGCATGTACATTGTGATCCTTTTAATAAGATTTTATCCTTTGCCGTTTCCGTTTCCGGACTAAATGGATTTCAATTTAAGCACTACGTACTAGTAAAAGAAAATGCCAAAGCTTGCAGCTCGTAGCAGTGTTTGCACATTTATTCTTTGTGCGTGTATGTAAATCTTTCATCACAATGGACTTAGACTCGCTGGCGTGTTCAGACTTAGGTAGAAAGTGGGGTACCAAACGTTTGTAAAATGCAGTAGGCCTGTTGGGTTAATTTTGTTGACTGAAGTTTTTGGAGCGTCTTAGTAGAATACGAATACAAATACAAAAAGCAAAGCAAAGCAAAGCCGTGGACTTAAACGTCTTTAACCGTTATGTGTTCGAGAAAAAAAAACACCTTTAAGTGCTCGACAAGGGTACCCGGGTACCCACAAATTGAAACGCTTGTAACTTTGGCAATTTTTGACCGATTCGGACACTTTTACCACCAAAAGATTCAGGAACTTATCCACTTCCAGTGTGGTTATAACAGAGCCAGAAGTGGTTCATCTGGTTCCCGGAAAACCGGCACTCCGAGGATGTGTTCCGGAATTAAAGCACTTTTTATATTTTTGGATGTAATTATAGTAATATGGGTGTTCAAAGTTCTTCCAATTACTCCGAAAGGCCATTCTTCATTGTTTTAAAACAATACAATGACATATCCTCGGAATGGCCATTCTGCGACAAATGCCCGTGGGACCTCCTGTGGCCATAAAACTGTTTGGTTTGCAACACTGGCAATATGGGTGTCTAAATTCATGAAATTACTCCAGACGGTAATTTTTCATTATTTTGATTCTATCTGATGATTTTGCCACGGCATGGCCATTCCGGAACATATTCCCGTGGGGCTTCACAGTTGTCCAAAACCAAAAATATGTGCGCATTAGAGTTTTGAGTGGGAAAACTAAATTTTAGGTTTATGGAACCTTTGGAAGAGTTTCTTGAAATTAAAAGTTCTATCGTATGGTGAAATTAAAATTTTGAATAATTCCCCTAAAAGTGAAATAAAAAATTTATTTTTCTGCAGCTTCAATATAACACATTGATGAGTTCTGCAAAGTTTTAGAGCATATTATTACAAGAAATTTTGCTGAAGACTGTAACCTTCTATCTCTTCAGCGAAGATAGAAAAATCCTGTTTCTTAGACGTGAATCGTCAAAATCAGTTTTTCTATTTTAGCTTTTTTTGTAGTTGTTGTATGACTTTTTCAGGTTGTATAAAGTGGTACAAATAGCAAAGATACACAACTTTGCCAAATGTAGTATACCTCTACCTTTGTTTGTTTAGGAACTGTAAAACTTTTGATATAAAAAATACCCTAATTTTGATCCCCAATTACGCGACTATACGCAGACGGATATAAATGAAACTTCCTGACTTTTTGTAGTTTTTTATTTAGTTTCAGATTCATGTAATGTAATTTGTATCTGTTTGCGCATAGTTAAGTAATTCGGGGTCAGAATTAGGGTATTTATTATAACAAAAGTTTTACAGCTCCTAAACAAGCAAAGATAGAGGTATACTACATTCGGCAAAGTTGTGTATTTTTACTATTTGTACCACTTTATACAACCTGAAAAAGTCATACAACAACTACAAAAAAAGCTAAAATAGAAAAACTGATTTTGACGATTCACATCTAAGAAACAGGATTTTTCTATCTTCGCTGAAGAGATAGAAGGTTACGGTCTTCAGCAAAATTTCTTGTAATAATATGGTCTAAAACTTTGCAGAACTCATCAATGTGTTATATTGAAGCTGCAGAAAAATAAATTTTTTATTTCACTTTTAGGGGGATTATTCAAAATTTAAATTTCACCATACGATAGAACTTTTATTTTCAAGAAACTCTCCCAAAGGTTCCATCAACCTAAAATCAAGTTTTCCCACTCAAAATTCTAATGCGCACATATTTTTGGTTTTGGACAACTGTGAAGCCCACGGGAATATGTTCCGAAATGGCCATGCCGTGGCAAAATCATCAGATAGAATCAAAATAATGAAAAATGACCTTCTGGAGTAATTTCATGAATTTAGACACCCATATTGCCAGTGTTGCAAACCAAACAGTTTTATGGCCACAGGAGGTCCCACGGGCACTTATCGCAGAATGGCCATTCCGAGGATATATCATTGTATTGTTTTAAAACAATGAAGAATGGCCTTTCGGAGTAATTGGAAGAACTTTGGACACCCATATTACTATAATTACATCCAAAAATATAAAAAGTGCTTTAATTCCGGAACACATTCTCGGAGTGCCGGTTTTCCGGGAACCAGATGAACCACTTCCGGCTCTGTTATAACCACACTGGAAGTGGATAAGTTCCTGAATCTTTTGGTGGTAAAAGTGTCCGAATCGGTCAAAAATTTCCAAAGTTATAAGCGTTTAAATTTGTGGGTACCCTTGTCGAGCACTTAAGGGGTAAAAAAATTCGAAGCCCCCCCATTCTACCCCCTTAAGTGCTTCATGAAAACTTAATTTATGAAAAGTTGCAATTTAACTAGTTCTTAGATGTCACAGAGTTTCAGTATCCTTGATTAAAGAAAACTTTAGAATTTCGTACTTTGAAAGCAGAAAAGGTACCCGGGTACCCTGTCGAACACATAACGGTTAAGATTTGACCCTTCTTTATCGACAGACTTCACAGCCGGCTGTTAGCGTACAGGACAATTGCGGGGCTAGTGCAATAATAATCCTTTTGACTCTAAGCAGCAACGCCCGAGATTCGAATACACGATTACTGACTTGTTAGACCAGCATCACACCTTGAGACTGATTGGGAAGTTTGTGTTGATACATGTTTATTTTGGATTTAATTTGAATATGCTTAATTTTATGCTTAATGTTAAATGTTTGAGTTGCTTCTATTCAGTTTATATCAACCAAAACTGCTCTTAATCTTATATATAGAAATGGATTTTTGTTTTCGAGTTCGAAAACAGACACTGAGGAAGCCTGCAAGTCGTAGGCGAAATACGTATCTGTCGTGAATAAAATACACATAGTAGAATTAAATTGGATAAGTTTTCTTTTTTTTTTATTTTTAGGTTTCGTATTCTACTAAGACGCTCCAAAAACTTCAGACAAATTTCTGCATAACTCGAGAACTAATCAAGCAAATAGAACAAAATTTGACATGTGGGTGTTTTTGGTGACAAGAATTTATTCTATGGTAAATTGAGACCCCTCCCCTCTTTAGAAGGGGAATTATGACTCCTCTCCACTTTAAGAGGGGGGCTTCCATACAAATGAAATACAAATTTCCTCATAACTCGATAACTAATCAAGCAAATTGAACCAAATTTGTCATGTGGGTGTTTTTGGAGGCAAGAATTTTTTCTATGATGAATTACGACCCCTCCCCACTTTAGGAGGGGGGGGGGCTCCTATACAAATGAAATACAAATTTCCTCGTAACTCGAGAACTAATCAAGCAAATGGAACAAAATTTGGCATGTGAAAGTTTTCGAGGGCAAGAATATTTTCTAGGGTGAATTAGAACCCTTCCCCACTTTAAGAGGGGGGCTCCTATACAAACGAAATACAAATTTCCTCATAACTCTAGAACTAATCAAGCAAATGGAACCAAATTTAGCATGTGGGTGTTTTTGTAGGCAAGAATATTTCCTATGATGAATTAGGACCCCTCCCACTTTAGGAGGTGGGGCTCCTATACAAATGAAATACAAATTTCCTCATAACTCGACAATTAATCAATCCAATCGAACCAAATTTGACATGTAAATGGTTTTGGACTCAAGATTTTTTTCTATGATGAATTGAGACCCCTATCCTCTTTAGAAAGCGAGTTATGTCCCATCTACCTTTAAAGAGGGTGGGCTTCCATACAAATGAAATGCAAATTTCCTCTTATCTCGAGAACTAATCAAGCAAATGGAACCAAATTTGGCATGTGGGAGTTTTAGCTGGCAGAAATTTTTTCCATGGTGAATTACGACCCCTCTCTCTTTTAAGAGGGGGGGCTCCCATACAAATGAAATACAAATTTCCTTATAACTTGAGTGCTAATCAAGCAAATTAAACCAAATTTGGCATGTGGCGCTTTTAGGAGGCAGAAATTTTTTCTATGAATTAATACTCCACGCCTGTTTAGGAGGGGGGACTCCCATACAAATGAAATTCAAATTTCCTTATAACTTGAGAACTAATCAAGCAAATGGAACCAAATTTGGCATGTGGTAGATTTTGGAGTCTTGAATTTATTTTATGGTAGTTAGAGACCTCTCACCCCTGTGGTAGGGGGATATGGACTCTCACACAAATAAAACAGAAATTTTTGTGAAACTCAAAAACTAATCGAACTCGAAATTCGAGACTCTTCCATAAACATTAGTCAATAACAAGACCACAAAAACTATCTATAGTAACACTAGATCATTCAGGACGAGACGGCCGCGAGTGTTGCCGGAGACCCGCCGTCGGAAGCACCGCCCAACTTCCCGCAGAAATTACTACTGTCTGGGTTTATTTGTTTTCCTGGGTTTCCTGGAACGAGCGATAGCGAGTAAGGAGAGGATCGCGAAATGGTGCTTTCCACGAAAAAGTTTTCCGTGAAATGGTACATTCCGCTTAAGGTTTTTCGCAAAATGATATTAGGCGAAATGTACAATCATGGCGAATATTATTATCCGCTTTCTGGCTATGCAATGAGCACTATAAGAAGGTTATCAGTAAAGTCGCTGTATATTTTGCCAAAATAGCGTTTAAGTAGCATTTAAGGCGACTTAAATGCTTATTGGCTTGCATTTGAATAGCATTGGTGATGCTTATTGGTTACCTTGGATGCTTTCATAGTTACGTAACTGCCAAAATGAATCATCTAACGTTGAACTCCACAGAAACTTGCAAAACTCGAGATTGTGACAAAGATCATCCGAGATTCATGGTTTATGCACAACACATGTTAATTTGTGGCAATACGAAGATTGTCGGGTCAGCTAGTTTAGCATAAAACTTTTAACTTTGTATCATTTTGGAATATTAGTATTTTATTTATGATAAAAAATAGAAAAAAATAAATAGAAAAAAGTGAACGTGGGCATGTTTATATGTTTGTATGTTTTATATATTTTTCACCATAACTCCAGAACGCCTTGACCGTTCTTCACCAAACTTGGAACACAGGGTATCTTGACATAAAGGCAGGGCTGATTCCTCCACAGAGAAAAAAAAGAGAAGTGAAATATTCGCCTTTTGCTCAGTTTCCAATACTGATGTGTTGTTCTCCGTTTTGTTTTGCCTTCGCTCACTTTTACTAGGGGAATGTCGTCGTGGTTGGGCCACCCTTTTGGCGTTCGCCCATCACTTTCGTTTTAAAAGGAGTTTTGAGTATCTAAATACATGGTTGCAAATGTCTAAGAATAAGGTATGTTTCTGGAAAATCTTGAACTGATACGTTTTGAAATTCTATGTGGAGACATGAAAAGAATCAATTTAGGCCATTACAAATATTTAAAAAAGTTTTTGTCCCTCCGGCGTTGGGCCACTGAAGGGGGGGGGGGGGGGCGAAAAAAAACAAAGAGAATTTTTTAATCGAGCAAAAAAAAAAGGATTTTAGGCATTTTTACTTAAAGTTTAAACGTGAAAACCAAATCTAGTCTTTCTTTTAATAAATACCTTGTTTTTTTTCATGCAAAAATCTACGAACAAAAAGACAAAAACGAAAGAAATTTTTTTTTCCGAGTTTCGGAAATTCCACTGTTTGAACTTCCATTTCTATTTCGTGCTAGAAGCGTTAACTCAACTCGTACACTCATTTTTAGAGTTTTGTAGAGTCCACAGACAACTGATTTTATAAAAAAAATTTAACTCATATCCCACAAATTATTATTTTGCCCCCGATTTTCCAAGCCAATTTTCAAGGGGGGGGGGGGGGGGGGTGACAAAAGCTTTGAAAATGATTTGCAATGGCCTTATGGAAAAACGGCCTGTACAAGTACAAATATCCTATTTTTATTAACATTTACGCGAAATTTTAGTGATTTTGTAAAATCAATATTACTACAATAACCTTTCCCAAAGTGTACTACTACAATGAAAAAAAAAAAAAAAAAAAAAAAAAAAATACGGCTACAATCCAGGTCTTCATTGCTTTTTTGCAACATATTTCACGTGACTGATGTTCTCTTGCGAATACACTGAAGTCGCTTTTAACGCGGTTTTTTTACGCGTCTATTTTTACACGGTTTTCGGAATTTACGCGGTTTTTTACGCGGGTTTCGGAATTTACGCAGTTTTTTTTACGCGGTTTTCGGAATTTATGCGGTTTTTTTACGCGATTTGCGGAATTTACGCGGATGTGCTCAAAACGTCTATTTTTTTCGCGTAGTGTTGAAATCCACAAAGTTTTTTTATGCGAAATTTTGGTTTTTTACGCGAATTTTGGAATTTACGCGGTTTTCGGAATTTACGCGGTTTTTTTACGCGATGTTCGGAATTTATGCGGTTTTGATTTTAAAAGCGACTCGAGTGTATTGCACTTCTGCGCTTAAAATAATGATGGCCCAACCATGACTACACAAGTGCTTTTGCAGTATTTCGTCTTCTCTACCTAAAACCTTACTGGAGAGGATTTTTCTATAGTCTCCGTAAGGAACATAACACACTTAATACATTTTCAATATTTATCTCGATAATTGTAATGCAAGAATAAATTCTTAAAGAAAAGTTCACTGCATCTGGATAACTTTTTTTGTAAGAATCTATCACGGGATTCAGTACGCTTGTTTTGAATACACGATTGAAACTCATAATATTGTGAAAAGTTAGCTGTCACAGTAAGAAATTTTACAATGCCAGTACATAGATATCATGAGTTACTAAAACTGAAAAAATCGTGGTGGCCCGACCATAACAGTGGCCCGGTGTTAACGACATTACCCTACAGACGGCTGTTTGAGCAACCTGCCCTTTGTTCAATCTGCTCATTGAGGAGCAACAAAGTGTCAATACTATGATATGAATACATCGATGCATTTCTCACTAGCGAATGATGGATATGGCAACATGCGGCTGCTGTGGTCTTGTTTCTTGACACGGCTGTTTTTGTTTTATTTTTACCCTAACTGCAATCTGCAGCTATTTTGGCGAGAACAAAGTCAAAAGTTTCTCATTTAAAGAGCTCAATGTGCATAGTTCGAGAATGAGGAAAACATTTTTCTTTAAGTTTTCATCATTATGGAAGGGTTTCACTACTGTTTCAGCAGTTCCGCTCATTGTGATGAAGATAGAATTTTCACTTTGTGCACAATGAGTGAGAAAATAACAAGCCTGCATAAGGGAATTATTAGACCGGTAGTTCTTTATGGACTTGAAGCCGTGACGCTGCTCACGGAGGACATACGCGTCCTTGCCGTGTTCGAGCGGAAAGTGCTGCGGACGATATTTGGCGGAGTACAAACTGAAAGCGGAGAGTGGCGGAGGCGTATCAATCACGAGCTACAGGCACTGCTTGGGGAGAGTCCCATCGCACATCTAGCGAAAGTTAGCAGGTTACGGTGGGCCGGACACGTCGTAAGGATGCCGGACGATAGTGCGACGAAAATAGTCCTCTTCAACAACCCCACCGGCATCAGGAACAGGGGGGCCCAACGTGCACTATGGCTCGACCAGGTCGAAAGCGATTTGCGACTTCTGAGACGACTAGGAAATTGGCGACGAGTGGCCCAAGACCGAGTTGAATGGAGACGAGTGCTTGAAACAGCACGAGCCACCCCGGCTCTATGCTGCTGCTGAAGAAGAAGAAGAAGCATAAGGGAAATAGGTGCCTCCCGCTAAAGGCGGGTGATCCCTAACAAGAGTGCGGGGGAGGTTGCATTTGAGCAAGTGGCAGGGTGACGAGAAGGTGGGCGAGTTGTGGAGGGGGGTAATAAAGGGGAGGATCCGCGGCGGAGGGATATATGGAAATTGGCTTCATTTCTTTTCCATTATAGGGATTTTTAGAAAGCAAATAGATGCATAATTGACTACGTAACAGAAGAGAGAGCTGACTGGGAGGGAATTAACAGAGGGGGATGAGGAACGAGAGTATGAATGCATATTCCGCTCCGCAATGAGGACTCCGAAACGTCAGGACGGTTCTTCACTAAACTTGACAAACATGTTCCTTAACATTAAAGAATCAGCGCAAGGGAGTTGACAAAAGGGTGGTGGCGGTCTCTTACAAGGGGGGAGGAAGGTTCAAATGGGGAAAAAGGTGCGTTTCTCTTGCATTTAGCACGATAGTAGTTGAAAAAGTAGCTGGATGACAAGATGGGATCTCTGAAATAGGGTGGCCATTGGCAAGGTGGAGGTTCAAAAACGTAAAAAAAAGTTTCGTCTCCATTTATAGGAATTACCGAAAGTAGCAGAAGCAGGGGAGCTGACAAAGGAAGTAGATAGATTTAAATGAAGAAAAAGGGGTTTGTTTCTTGGATTATGAGGATTTTCGTCACAATAACAGATGTACAAGTGACTGAGAGACGATAAGTTCCCAAGTAAGATCGAGCAGTCAGCTAGCGTTTTTATATTGAACGTGCCATTTTTCTATCAATTTTTTTATTTTGTTAGTCACCTTTATGTATCACATATTTTTATGTCATTTTTGTATCATTATTTATATTACTTTTTGAGTTATTTTTGTGTCATTTTTGTTTAATTTTGTATCGTTTTTGTGTTATTAATGATTTGTCTCTTATTCTTTGTTTAATTTTGGTGCATCATTTCACTTAATTTTTCTGTAAAATTTTAATGATCAAACTACAATCATTTATTCTAAATAAGAGGTTATTCAAACAAACATAAAATTTGTAACAATTAGTCAAACTAAACAGTCAAAAAATCAATTGAATTTGTTTTGTACCACTATTGCATAATTTCTAAATTATTTCTTAGTGTTATCGCGTTATTTGTATTAATTCGTCCTCATTTTTGTTTTATTTTGTTTCGTTATATTTCTTTTTACCTTTGTTTTATATCGTTTTCGGGTCCTTTAAATTTTTTTAGTTATTTTTTTACTTTGTTCTTGTGTATTTTTGTATTACTTCTTGTACCATGATTTTTTGCACAATTTCTGTATCATTTTGGTATCATGTTTGTATAGTTTTTTCTTGTTATTGCGTGCCATTGAGTGCCAGTTTTGCTGCCCCTGTATCAGTTCTATATGTTGTCTCCGAGTCATTTTGTTTCATTATTTGCACGATGTTCCTTCCACAAGCCTGGTAGAGTCCCAAAATTGAGGCACCTTTTCTTTTTAATTGCACTATTTATTCGTGAGTTGTATTTCGGTTTCATCTTGATGTCTCATCAATTGTTTTTCAAAGACCTTTGCTGTTGTTCAATTTGTCCAACTCCAGGTCCAATTTTATTCAAACCTTATGCATTTGTTCCTTTTCGAGAAATTTTAGACTCGTATCTATTACGTGGTGCCTAGGCATTCCTCGTTATTTTGTCAAATACGTATTTCAAATACGTCTACAAGTAAATAATATTTTTTGTTCATAATCTAATCTAATCTAATCTAATCTCACACTAACGCAGCCAATTCTTGAAGGCATCCTGGAAAATGACGATTACTTGAATCAATCATTTTTCTTGTCAACGGCCAGGCCAACAGCGCAGCATGTACCGCAGAGAGAATTCCAAGGAATCAAGTGGAACCAGAAAAAATACCTAATTCCAATAAACTCCTTGAAATCAAGGTGAAGGAAGAAAGCGTGAACCTCCCGTACCAAACGCTTCCCATATATATAGATAATGGTTTGTTTCTAGTCGTTGGGAGAGATTTGTTAATAAAGGTTAAGTGATAATGCGGACCCTCAGCGATGAACTAATGGCATTTAGACGTCTTACTACGCACTCTGAAAATAGATTAGTTTGCCAAAAATATTAGTATAATATATAATCATATAATACTTGAAAATAAAGTCGTGAGGTTTAATGGTCGCCTAAAACTACATTTGTAAGGTTAGAAACTGAAAACCGCACGACCCCGCACCTCCTAGCTTTGCTACTCAATTTGATAAATTGAAGTATTTCTAGGTATGGCCACGTGGAGGCGCTAGGTAGGGGCTTGGGATGGTTAGAGTTATGTTGGGCGCTTCTTCCTAGTTACCTTCCACATTTCATACCCGTAAATAATATTTTTTGTTCATAAGTTCATAAACTAAACCAAACTATATACAAAATTTAATTAATTTCTACGTCTTTCGGTCGCAAAATGCAAATAATGTTGTTTTAGAAATCGTCAATTATAATAGTGTTCTCAATTCATAGAGCTTGAAAAAGCATATTTTAAGTTCAAGGTGAAATTAGTCGTCATCGATTCTGCCAATTTCAAAGGCAGTTTTTTGTTTGTAACAAAAATTTTGCTCATGAAAATATATTCGCTGTGTTCAGATTGACAAGAAGAATGCAGAATTTACATTTTTACAAACAGAACTCCGTTTTTGGGCCCAATAACTGCTTCCGAAACTGGGCTCTCCAACGAAAAATCAATGACTGCTAATTTCCCGTTAAATAAACTCAACCTAATGAATCATGGGATATTATTCGCAAATCATCATGTACGACTTCAAACTTTAAACAAAAAGTAAGACACTTGCCCCAGTGTACCGTATCCTAAGCATGCCCGTGCTTAAACTCTAGTCCTATCTCGTCTTTAGCAGCTATTTAACATTTAACCCGATCCTTAACACCACATTACCACGGTACATGATCTTTTTCCGGTGCGTTTCAAATCACTTTTCTCATGCTTCTTTGTTTTTCTTTTTTTTACAGATACGAGCAAGGTCTGGAGGACTATGATGAAGCGGCAGCACGAGTCGAGCAGGAAAAGAAGCAGCAAACCGTGCAGCAGTACAACAGTATGGTGCAGCCATTTTTGACGATGTTCAATGTGATAAACAGTGCTTTATCGTACGGAAGGTCGACGAATGCTGCCGGGTTGAATCCGGCAACGCTTCTTCAGCTTGCCGGCTGGGGCACCACAGGAAGCGTCGTCGGAAACAGCGTGCGAAACCGTAGCGGAAAGGAGTCAACAGGCGAAAACGTCGACTCGGGCGCCGGGGCAGGTATGAAATATCTTATGTATTTGGTCTGTATTTATCTTAAAAGTGATAGTTTTGGAAAATTTGGGCAGAGTACATTCGGCTGAGCCATGATTTTTGTTCTGCTTCGTTGCAGATTCCATTTTTGTTCGTACTAGCTTTAAAAATAATGTCAATTTCTTCCCCTTGATCTCGAAAAAAGCTTTTACAACTCCAAGCAGATTTTATTTATTTATTTTATTGTGTGCTGAGTCCGTTGTGTTGGCAATTTCCTTTGGGAAATGGAAAGCAGTCCGGATGTGCTATCACATATCGTTATGACATTTGGTGCACCGCACTCAGTGGCTTGTCGGTTCTTCTGCGAGTTCGACCCTTCACAAACCCGGGCTCATATGCAGCTTTGTGTATTAGTATTTCACCGGTTTTTCGTCGGTTTTGGTTCACAACTATAATGCTGCCGAATGCTGTAGTTTGTCGTTTATTTTAGATAATAAATGTTTTATATATGTACAGCAGAAATGTTCTACATTATTAGTTTAATTCAACCGAGTGGTTTCTAAAACAGAAGCCAATACCTGCAGAAAACAAAATATGTTTAAATCATCGTATGATTATATGCTTTACACTTCAGTATTTGATCTGTTCATACCACTTACAGATTCAGAATCCAGAATATTACAATTTGCATTCTGCACTTATATGCATTCTGCGAATTATAATCGGTACTGTAAGCCCTTTGTCCACAATGAACATGACTGCAGGAGAAGAAAAACTCTCATAATAGCTGGAATTTTTCTACGAATGCAAGGCAGAATAAGTTTATTATCTCACCCTGTACGGGGTGTGGATGGGTGAATCCGCGCCTAATTGGTTGTAGCATCTGGTCAGGCTTATTATATGTGTTTCGAAAACGAGAGGGATGGTATAGCAACGGAATGCCACCTGAACCAGAAGTAACCGGTACGGTACGGTGGGTGTATTCGAAAGTATGTTTTCGATACATGAAATTCGTTCGGAAAATACACCGTGTAATTCTAGGAAAAATCGAATCGACCAATTCTGGGAACGACTGCACCAACTGTGTGTGTAAGTCCAGAGCAACCACAGATTTGAATGTTGTTTGTTTTAGTGATGTTGGGTTAACTCTTTTATCTAGTTGGGACGTGCAAAACTTTTTGTCTGGTCTGGCACAGTCGATTACCCATGTGATTGCGTTCAGACCTGCCCTAGAGGCGGCAGAACACAACATTGTTAGAGGGATTTACAGCAGATAATTAATTGAATTATGTCGGAGTTAATAAATGTGCACTATATACAAAGGTCGTGTACACCGACGGATTTTCGAACAGGAATACAGATTATACCAGGATTCGGAAAGTAGGTTAATTACCATAAATAAGCAACGCTGCAGCAAATCCGAGCTTGTTGTCATTGTGATGTACCAATTAATAATCAACAAAAGCTTTAGCCCATGGCTCGCCACAGATTCGAGTGACGCGCATTTATTCTTGTGTTGATAAAAAGCATTTATTTGTGTTCAAATTCTGAAAAAGTTAAGCTTTTATAATTGTTTCCAGCTGCGACAGAAACTCGCCTCTAGAATTCGAACGCATTTCCTGCAGTAGTGCCGCATCGTCTGAAATCGATGATGATTGCAAACAAAAAACTTCATTTTGAATAATTGCTTTTCAACTCCTTTTCAATTTCCGCTACCAGAAGTACCATCGCCACTCCCATTAGCAAGCTTCACACTCTGCTGACATTTGGCTTAAACTTTCAGCTGACTTCACCCGTGTGCACCTCGACTGGAAACTTTGCCCTGCACGGCAGTTGTGAATACTCCAATGTTTTTTCTTCTTTTTCTTCTCCCATCAGCACCGTTCAAAAAAAAAAAGACCAATAGATTGCCAGTCGAGAATAAGGCGGACTGTCCGGAAATGTTTATTCATATTTAGAGAAAGGTAAATGTATCATCATACAAATTCAAATTGAATTTACGTCCCTAGGAATTCAATTATTCATTTAGAAAATGAATACTAAAGAGTGCATACATTTGGGAGCTCGTTGAGGATCACGTAGGTACAGCCAGTTTCACCTTGTGGGCTCGTGCTGATCGTTTGTGGTACGCCCCGTGTTGAAGGATACTACACACATGCAAGTAAATTATATACTCAGGCTCGGCTACAGGATCGGCTGCAAGCTCGATGGTAGAAGACAAATTTTACAATTTGATGTTTAAACATAGGTGGTTCCTGCTTCTGTACTTACACCCATCAGGAGAACGCAGTACCAGCAGTGGCATATTCATTAAACTGTTCTTTCGAGATTTGCATGACATTAAAAACCCTACGTGTAAAGAAAGCACAATAGGAAAGATAACCGGAGGCGTTATGATGCTAATCACGTATACAGTGATGGTCAGAAAATTGGTATGTTTTCGAAAGCAAATTAAATTCTCTATTCATTCGATACATCTTAACTTAAAGTACAGATTGAAATAAAATTTGATATTTTATTTTCAGTCCGATTTCATGTATAATTTCAAGCCTACTGTTGTAATTAATTTTATGCCCAACTCAAGTCCTTGATCCAGTTCAAATTGAAATTCGGTTTAAAGTCCAATTTCTAGTTCCACTTGAAGTAAAATTTTTAACTGAAATTAATCTAAATTCAAGTCCAATTACAAATTCAACTACCAATTTCAAGTTCAATTTCATGACCGATTTCAAGGTAAATCGAAAGTTTAGTTTAGAATAATTTTAGGTTTTGATTTTTTAATTCTGAAGTTCAATTTTTTGCTTACAAATTTTGACACTTTACTTTTGACCTTCGTATATCAACTATTAACTTCGGACCTCCCTGATTTGGAGTTTTGGCTTTTCAACTTTGACTGTTGCCCTTTGAAATTTGACCTCTGAGTCAGAGGCTTTGACATGACGTTTTGATTTTGACTTTTGGTTTTGAAAGTTTTACTTTTAATTTTCGACTTTTAGTTGTTGACTCGGAATTTTTAACTTTTAATTTTTAATTTTCGACTTTAGACTTTTACCTTTTGAGTTTTTATTTTTGACTTTCGAGTAAAATCAAAGATTTGACTCTTAGTTTTTGATTTCCACCTTTTAAACATTTGACTTTCCACTTTCACCATTTAGCTTTTGACTCTATATTTGAATTTTGACTTTCTATACTTTTGACTTTGATTAAATTTTTTATGATTTTTGACATTTGTGTTTTTCACGTTCGTTTCTTTATAATTTAGACTCCGAGTTGATTTTGATGTTTGATTTTCAGCTGTTGATTTTTAATTAGATGGGGTATGTTGCTACATCGTGGTAATTGCCTATTCCCGTCCTATCCAACACAAATTATTAAAAATATCAGCATTTTTATGACACACAATGCAAAACTAGTTATTCCCTAATATTTTAGTTAGTTATCTATCATGCACGATCGATCAAAGTGAGCTGAGATCTATTTAAATGCTTTTTATCATTAAAGAAGTCCTACCAGCCAAATTTCCTACGTTCCTACGAAGACAATGTCGACTAATCGTTTTAATTTCCGTCATTCATAAATGAAAATAACTCACGCAAGGCATTGTCGTTATTCTACAGCCAGGAAAACCTGCATGACCAGCAGAAATTTTGCAGAATAACATTTGTCATGCCGTCCTACACAAATACATGTGCGTTAGCTTCGTAAACATTGTTGTGATTTTTAGTTCGGACGATGAAAAATTTTGATGGACGGATTTTAAAACGGTACGACGAATTTTAGAAATAAAGTCAGTTGCGTAATTTCAATAATATGCTTTAATAGTCGCTTTTCAGTGATTTCAAAGTTCACGGATCGGAAGGTAAGTGTGTTTTAGTCAAATCAGCACAAGAACTTTTGGAGTATTCATGAAATCCATCCAACAAATGATGAAAATTAGAATGGCTTATTACTTATTACGACGGGAATTAGGAAAAAACCCTGCTTCTGCTTTTTGAGTTTTGACTTTTAAGGTTTACTTTCCGGGTTTTAACTAGATTTTGTTTGTTTTTTAATGTTTAGTGTTGACTATTGGCTTCGTTTTCTTGTCTTTTGATTTTTGTCTTTAGAATTTTGACGTTTGATTTTTGTCTTAAATTTTACCTTCGACATTTGACTATTAATTTTGGCTTTTAGTTTTTGACGTTCGTTTTATCTTTTGATTTTGCTTTCAGAATTTTAACTTTTTGAAGTTTAAATTCAAGTTTTATTTCTAGTTAAATTTTAAGTCTAATGTTAAGTCTAATTCCAAATTAAACTTCATGTCGAATTCAAATTCAAGCCCAATTCTAATGTAGTGTAAAGTAAAGTTTTATCTCCAATTTCAATTCTTATTGAAAGTTCGCTAATGAGCCCATGTCGTGGTACGAACCTCAGTTCTCAATATTATTTAATGTAAAAAATTCCTATGATATGACTCAGACAGAAGTTTTGAGTCTTTAACCTAACCCGCCGTCACTTTGCGATAACTAATTTAATTGCCGAAAAATAGATCCGCCACTATATGATTACTCGATTTTTTTAGGTCAAAACTATGTCTTGGGAGGTCGGTGCCCCGCTACCTGAAGGGGTCCCAAACTACCATAGGAAAAAATCCTGACTCCAAAAACCGCCACATGTCAAATTTGGTTTCATTTGCTTGATTAGTTCTGAGGAAATTTGTTTTTCATTTGTATGGGAACAACTCCTCTTAGAGAGAGGAGGGGTCTCAAACCACCATAGAAAAAAATCTTGTCTCCAACAATCGCTGCATGCCAAATTTAGTTTCATTTGTTCGGTTAGTTCTTGAGTTATGAGGAGATTCATGTTTCGTTTGTATGATTGCTTCCCTCTTACAAGGGAAAGGGGTCTCAATCCACAATAGACAAATTTAATTTCATTTGTATGAGAGCCCTCTTTTCCAGAGGAGGAGGGATCTCAAACCAACACAAGAACCTTCCCCGGCCCCAAAAGCCCCTGCATAGAAATTTTCACGGTGTTCGGCTCAGTAGTTTCCGAGTCTATAAGGAATGTACAGACAGGAACACAATTTGGCAAGCCATGAGCGATGTGGTATGTTGTACCGTATTGCTGAAACCCAGCTCCTCCATATTAAAAACAAGCAATTGTACAGGTATACCTCGATAGTACGTGCACCTTTGCTTCGTTTAGCGTACGTATTACCGAAATGTACGTGCTACCGAATCACAATTTTAGGTACGTACTATCGAGGTATGCCTGTAGTAGGAAAAGATCAGCGGTCACCATTATCTGTAACTTTTTGGACCCCACTATTTTAAAGAAGAAAAATGGAACTTTTGGTTATTGGTACATCCACATAATCAAAAATGAATTTCTATTTACTTTTTTCTATTTCCTATTTCCTACTTTCTATTTTCTTTTTTCTTTTTTCTATTTTCTATTTTCTATTTTCTATTTTCTATTTTCTATTTTCTATTTTCTATTTTCTATTTTCTATTTTCTATTTTCTATTTTCTATTTTCTATTTTCTATTTTCTATTTTCTATTTTCTATTTTCTATTTTCTATTTTCTATTTTCTATTTTCTATTTTCTATTTTCTATTTTCTATTTTCTATTTTCTATTTTCTATTTTCTATTTTCTATTTTCTATTTTCTATTTTCTATTTTCTATTTTCTATTTTCTATTTTCTATTTTCTATTTTCTATTTTCTATTTTCTATTTTCTATTTTCTATTTTCTATTTTCTATTTTCTATTTTCTATTTTCTATTTTCTATTTTCTATTTTCTATTTTCTATTTTCTATTTTCTATTTTCTATTTTCTATTTTCTATTTTCTATTTTCTATTTTCTATTTTCTATTTTCTATTTTCTATTTTCTATTTTCTATTTTCTATTTTCTATTTTCTATTTTCTATTTTCTATTCAGTGTTGTTATTCATGGATTACGGTACACTCAAGTCTCTTTTTACAAGTTGTTATACGATTTATTATTGCGGTTGTTTTACATGATTTTCGAGTCAACGCGGTGTTTTATATGATTTTTTGTATTACGTGGCCTTTTCAACGATTTTTGAATTTGAACGGTTTTTCGGCAATTTTTAGATTTTAAATAGCTTTTTAGATTATTGTTTATTTAACTTGGTTTTTACGACGATTTTTGAATCAATGCGGTTTTTTACAACATTTTTCGAATTAACGCGGATTTTTTAACAACAGTTTTCGATTTAACGTGATTTTTTAACAGTTTTATTTCACGCGTCACGTATTCCCCGTGTAAAAAAAGTCTTGAGTGTTCTGATTCAGTTCCAAACCCTCTTAAAGGTTATTTCAAAATATCAAATTCCCTGGCAATTGTTTTCTAAATGATAATTATTTTATGAGAGTGAAACGCTTTCTCATGCATGAATTGATCGCAAGTGGTGCAATCAAACATGTATGGTTTTTAAATCATCGCGCTGACTTTTGACGAATTAACAAAGTTGGGCTCTTATTTTGCGGGTGGCTTTGAACCTTTCATTTGCTGCTGCAAATTGATTTAAAAGAGTGGCTCATGGTTTACGGCTCGTTTGTTCGCAACGTTGACATTGTGGTAAACCTTACTCAAAGTAAATTTATTTAGTTTTAGCTAAAACTGGATAAAACTACTCCAAATGCTCTTAAAGTGTACAAACTCAGATTTTGAATATTTTTCCCACCAAAACATTGGCAGTAAAAACTAAAAAGTGCGTTATTTATCACAGAGAATAATTCAATTATTGGTAGCAAGTAGCCAAAACTGATTAATATTTCTACTCATAATTTGAGTTAGTACACTTTAATGGCAATTTTACCATGTTTTAGCTAAATCTGACCCATGCAGAGGTAGACTCATTTAAGAGTGTACGATTCACGAACCAAACTTCGTGTTACTTTCAGGAAGTTGCGAAGAACTGTGGTTCACTGTCGTGAACCTTTCGTGCTATTTCCTGTGAAACAGTTCATTTGCGCGGTTCATGAGGTACGTTATAGGATTTCAAGTTTATCACTTAGAATTAGGGATGGAAAAACCAATTATACCAGATTGCATTCAAGGCAAGCAAAAGTAATATAGTTGCATCTCACTAAGTTACATAGCGTATCTCCGATAAGCTCTCAACTAGACACGAGGCGACGCACGCGGGTTACAGCTAGTTAAGAATAATCTTGAAGCATGCATAATATCACACCAGGTTTACTTTCAAACTAGATCTTGTAGCCATTTTGTATATCCTTGTTCCACTTAACGCTACCGGTTACGACCGGATTGACGCCGCAAGTATATTTTGACAACTTCATAATTATCATATGAGACTCAGATAACGTTGTAACTTTGATCGATTAATGAATTTTAGTACCCTTTTTTGCAAAGAAATATGCTTGTTTATGCTTTATTGATTTATTTTTCTTTATTTTACAATTCACCTGACTTATCAGTCTTAAATTAAGACTTAAGCTTAATGAACTAAGCTATAATAAACTAGAACTTGTAATCATTCGTTTGAAATTGCAATAAATCCCAACCGGCAAGTCACTTTTGAGATTATCGTTGTACGGTGACGATCGGAAGTAAGTTCGGATCGAGAATCACAAAAAGATCCTTCACATGTTCCACCCTTTTCAGTACTTTGTCGTCAATTTTGTAGCCGAAAACTATAGGCGATTTGCTTCGGTGGAACGTCATCACCTCCCATTTAGAGACGCTTATGGTCAAGTTTTTCACTTTGGACCAATTTACAAACGTATCCAAAAGCAAGCCATTAATAGTCAACTCTAAAAAATGTGAAAGGTCATTAACAGTTTTCACTTTGACCTGAAATATTTTTCCAACTGGCGATAAAAAAAACAAATGATTTAATTTCAAATCACAATTCGGCTCTTAGTGGCAACTGCCACCATACTTTAACACATGAACGAAATAGAAAAAAAAACACTCCGCTGAACCTTTTGGCGGTACATGCAACTTTCCGAGTGGGCCGGTAAAGTACGTGAAAAGCGATGCAAACTGGAATTTAAATTTTGTTTTCGTAATTTCCCTTCACGCTCATCGAATGTTTCTCCAACGGGGTACTTTGGCACTGTAATATATACCGTCCGAAAATGTAGTATCCGAGTTGAGGATTTCGCAAAAAAGTTCGCCTTTCCGGCTTCGTCAGCTCCGGTCACGAACGGAACAGAGCGAGCGGCTAGAGGTTAGGCAAATGAAAAAGTTTTTCACTTCTGACTGAACTACGCTGCACAAGTTGGATTTGCTCTTATTTTTTCTCGATCGCGATGGAAAACAGCCACAGTATGCTCACTATCAACGTAACATTGACCAATGTGTCATTCCCGGGAAAACTGAAAAACTTTCATTCTATAACCATTGACAAAGTTACAATTACCAGAGGAAAGTTATGTATTATTCATGTCATCATGAAACATTGTGTCTTTTCTATGTTTTTGGTGTAGACGATTTGGTGAATTGGCCACTTCGTCGTTTGTAAACAAATGCTAAAGGTTCGACTCGGCTGGCCGGCTCGATGGGATTCAATTGTTTTACAGTGTTCGTTCGCTTCGAATCAGAAACAAATCCTCAACTGCCTGCTGGTGAACGTAGTGGAGCGGGATGTGAAAGAAAACTCGTTTTCTAATCAAAGCCGTTAATCTTTTTATTCCAACAGAAAACTCAACCGCCCTTGCAGCAGTCGAAGGCAGATATATCAAGGGAGATCCTCTGAACGGTTACTACGACTTTATAATCTCCGAGGGATCGTACAAATTTTGGGCGGTTTTTCAGGTAAAGAAAGGATTTTTTGCTAGCAGTTTCCATCGTCTGTGGAATTAAAATTGAAACAACTTTTTTTTCAGGTGATAACAGCAGTGCTCATCATTTATTCCACCTTCGCCGCAATCTATTACTCAAAGGTAAGCCCGCTGACGTCGGATTACGACTATATAGACTATCTGAACGGCGGTAGATCCTTTGCCGGAGGCAGACCGGCAAGCGGGAGAAGTGACTCTCTAGTTGATACCTGGGACCGGCTGCTCCATAAACCGTGGTTCAACGTGGTCACTCGGTCCTTCGGATTCATTATGGATGCAATCGAGCGGGTACCGCAATAATTAGGCTGGTTCGTAGAAAAATGGAAGTTTTTATGAAACATTTGATACATGTTTGAAGATGGTAAATAGCGAAAGTGTTTTTCGAATGTTTCATTTAAATTCTTACTGGTATGAATAATAGCAATCTGCTTGAGCTAATTTTCAATTCAATTGATTTGAAATTGAACTGTTCGTTAAACCCCCAATTGAGTCCAAATAAATTCCAATAGTCAATAGGAAACAATAATATCACAAATTGAGTTTGATTTTAAACTCAATTAATTATCAATCGCAAATGATATATTTGAAAATCTATCAATACAAATATTGAACTCTCAGATTGGCTAAAATTCATTTAAACTTTTTATGCTGATATGTGCAAAATTGGACTTAATCGCGATAATTCTTTGCTGGCATCTTTAGTAAGCTTATGTTTTCTCAAACAATTTTCTGTCGACATTCGTAATTTTAGCCATCTCATGTTCGCTAGAATGAATCAGTGAAATAGTATCATGGAAATACCGACAATAATCATGTTTTATTTATGTTTAAAAATACGAAACAATAAATGTTTAAGCTAAATAGTTTTCGTACCTACACTTAACTGATATGAAAAAGTGACAGATAAAAATTGCACTGTTAGATCTTCTTCAAAAGAAACTACCCTGTTATTAACACGTTACAGATGTGACGGCCACTCTATACCATTGAATACTAGTTAATAGATACCTAAACATGTTACGGTTGACGAAGGTCAGTAGGCTATGGTGGGCCGGACACGTCGAAAACAATACTTTTCAACAACCCCACTGGCACCAGGAACAGAGAGGCTCAACGTACAAGACGGCTGGGCCAGGTTGGAAGTGACGACATGATGTAGACCGACGATCATGCCTGGTTTGGCGTTGGTGTAGCTTGCCAATGGTAGTCCTTATAGATGCGGAAAAGCATTCAGCTTTGGGTAGTTCAGGTGGAATTCATAGGTGGAGTTCATAGTTCATAGCCCAGGTCAGCGAGGAGCAATTCAAACCGGTGATATGCGGTTCAGCGCACATTTGTTGATCAAATCAGTCAAACGTAGATTTACCTCGTTTTGATTGACTGCTGGCACTTAGACATCGTTGACTCGGACTAGTTGACTAGTCCTTCTCGAGAACTGTTGCAACACCATCCAGACTGTCAGCATTTTGCAACACCATCAAAACAACCATCAACAGCTTAACGGAGAACATCCTCATGTACGTGGCCGGCGGGCCATCTATGATCCGTAGTATTACTCGTTAGACCATGCAATGATGCAGACAGAAAAAATGCGGCGAACCTAAATCTTCCTGGAGAGAAAGTCTTGTTTGGAGAAGGAGGAGGAGGAGTATGTAGTGTTGGAGCGTCTGCAACATTCTTAAAATGTGGCTAAAGCTGGATGAATACGATGCAAAGAGCATGTTGTAAGAATGCTAGACTTCAAACCCGGCAGGAGCAAGACGAGACCTGGCATTCAAGAAATTGGAGAGCAACGTTTAACTACGTTTATCAGGTGTTTTCAGCAAGAACAATTATAATCGTCGTAGAAACAATTGGAGTAGTAACTACAGATGAAACCAAACTTTCATTAGCTGTGGCCACTGCTGTCACAGGAATCGTTGAGATTGTAGAAACACAGAGAGATGGGCTTCCGGGCATCGTTATTACGGTCATACCAACTTATCCTGGTGCGACGTCCCTTATGGATTCACTTGCACAGCAATGTTCCACCAACATGCTCAGCCTATGGGGGCCCGTCTTTAGTTCCTCGAGTATCCCACACTTTCTAGGTGGGTCGTGGGTTCGAATCTTAGTAGTCAAGCCATTCGATGTCAAGTGATTTTAGCATGAGTTTATTCTCAGGTCCCCCCCACCTCTTTACCTTTTCCTTCATGCTGAATTCTAAATTTACCCACTCTTGACAGTGCAAAAGTCCCTCCTATAGTTAAGAGTACTGGTCAGAGGAACGAATAAGGCCTCGGACGGCTATAGTATGGGATAGTACTGGCAGTGAGGAATAAGTGGGTAAAGTAATTAGGTAATTGATTTTAGACATATTCACCACTAATCCAGCCTCATCTGCTTCACGTTTTAGCTTGGTATAGTGCTCAGTAACTACCTGGAGCGTCCTTCCGACAATGTCCACATCATCAGCGAAACAGATGATTTGGCTGGATTTATTGCAGATCATGCCCCGCATATTAAAATCCGAACGTTTCATAACAGCACCTAGCGCGATGTTGAATAGGATGCAGGAAATACCATTACCTTATTGAAATCCCTTGCATGTTTCAAACGGGTTTGATAACGCACCCGATATCCTCACATAGCAATATACACCGTTCATCGTGGTCTTAATCAATCTTGGGAGTGCCGTCTTCGTTCTCTATTTTCATAGCTCTTCAAGGTTCGTTCTTGAGCTACTTCGCCTATTGTGGGTGTCGCCACATCACCATCATTTGCCGTACTGATGTGGTCATTACTCCTGCTATCTTGGTATTTCGTCTCCACTCCATTCAGGTGGACTTTGAAGTGCTGCTTCCACGCTTTCGATCACCTCACGTTCATTCGACAAGATCCCCCCGTCTTTATCCCGACATGTTTCGGTTTGTGGCACAAAGTCGGGATTCGTTCAGTTGTTTTTGTTAAATTTACACGTTTCCTTACAGAATCGCTTCTTATCCCAGAAAAACTGGGTTTGCCGTCTTCGTTTCTGTCAGTATCCTTCCACGTTTTGATGGGACTCTTGTGTCTAGAATTCTTCGTCAAACCAGCCGTTACTACATTTCTATACGAATATACCGTAGCGTAGGCCCCTTCCAGTCCAGCATACCTGATACCTCTTATAGAGCTACAATGCCAAACTTGTGGGCCTTCAATAAGTCGGAGAGAATGCGGGTACATCCCAGAAAATTGACAGACTTACAGTTCCATGTTCTTAACTTTCAATCGTAATCCTATTTCGTTGACTTGGTCTGTGCTAAAGTGACCAGATTTTTTCCAGATGAATGCTGGACGGCGGAGGTTATACGATAGACTTGAACCGTTAACCAGACCAAGTACATGAACGGAAGAAACTCAAAGGAAACAAACGCGCGTCTCCTATGGACGACGGTTGACGACAAAGAACTATGAGTGGTAGATGACTTCGTGTATTTGGGATCGCTGGTGACTGCAGACAACAATTCTAGTAAGGAGAGCTAGCGGCGCATTTAAGCGAGAAATTGGGCCTATTTTACCATTACCAAAACACTACGAGTAGGAAGCATACGCTACCGTACGTAGCTCACAATCTAGGTACAAAACTTTAATTAGACCGGGAGTTCTTTGTGAACTTAACCCTCTAACGGGCAACACCGTAAAAACGATGCGAGCAATCTAATAACTTTTTTATCATGAAAGTCCACACAAAAAAAACCATAAATTCTGATTTTCATGCAAAAATAATTATCTGGAGGAGCGCCAGATAAGAAAAAGTCCAATTTCTCTTTTTCTTTTTTCATGTCTAACGCTCTGCCCAGATATTTTTTCAATTCAAATATATTACAAAATTAAAATAATGCATAAAATTTACTCATAGAAAAACTTTTTAGGTCAGTCATGTTATTCTAGATATCCTTTTCCTTCAAAAGTAAAAAAGGAAATATTCGCGCACTAATTATTTTCGGAATTTTTCGAAATTTTTTCTTTTAAAAGATGATAACTTTTGAGTGCATGGTCGGAATGTTATGATATTAGTATCAAAATGTCAAGAAATCTGTTCTGAACACATTTTGCATATTACCAATTAAAAACAAATGTTGTATGTGGCTCTGGAGCTCCAAAAGCGAAGGCCGTCTACAGACGGTCTTACCCGTTAGAGGGTTAAAGGTGTGTTGAGTTCGAGTTCGAGTGGAAGTTGCTACGGACGATATTTGACGGAGTACAAACGAAGACGTTATGAATCATGAGTTGCAGCACTGCTTGAAGATATTCTCATTGTACATCTGGCGAAAGTTGGTAGGCTATGATCGCCGGACAACTATCCCACCAGCACACTGCACAGTGGTCCCATTGGTATCAGAACACGCGTTTTTTTAATTGCGCCGAAATGGTTGATTATACTGGTTAAGTATGTTCAGAGAAATTTCTCAGCGTTAAAAGCTCTTTCATATGGCATGAACGATTATTTGATTAATCCCCCTAAAAGTTAGATAAAAAATTTATTTTTTGAACAGTAAGAGATACAGCAAAACAAAGTTCTACAAAATTTTTGAAAAAATTATTATAAAGAACTTTGCCAAAGAAAGTAACCTTCTAGCTACTATAGTTTTAGAGATAAAGAACAATTTTTGTGGAGACTTTACGAAAATCAATTTTTTGACCACAGTTCTTTCTACAGTATTTATACGCATTTGATATGTTCGGTAAAGATTTTTTAACAGTCAAATTACATACTTTTGTAGAATATAGTAGCTTGCTATCGTCAATATTTGCGGAGAAAATTAAAGTTTTCGTTTAAAAATTAACCAATTTTCAACAGCAATAACTCCCAAACATGCAAATATATTCAAACCATTTATTACCCATGTGAAAGTACAAGAAAAATACTACAAAATGCAAAACAAATTAGCTTGACCCTGGTTATCCCTCTACCAAAACACTCGCATTGAAAATTGTTACTCGGTTGAATTTAATATGGCGTAGTGTAAAAACCGTGCTATCCCGATCAAGTAAGTGTGCAAAATAAATAATGAAAATGTGTATTCCAAGTAGTATGGATTATTTGTAGAGAAAAAGATTTTCAAAATTCGTTTTCGGATGAAATGTGATTACTGCAGTTCGAGGTGTACGAATTTCGAAATGTATTTGAAGATTCTTCATCCTCACTATCGCTATTATTGTGCATATCATATGTACTGACCAACAGTTGCAGTAGGTACATCTTCAGAGGACATGGCGTTTTTGTTATTTGGCAGTTCCCTCATGCTAGAAATTACCGGATCAGAAGATTCAGACGGCAGAAGATCCATATTTGTAGCCATTCTGGAGATCTTCCTTGTGTGATGAGTTCGGAACTGTTGTATGTCCTTGTCCACCATTGTCATCATCAGCTCGTAACCACTACCGTTCTACCTTCACATTCAATGGATGTAGGATGAATTTTTGCGATTTGCTGGTCTATGTTAATTTTTTCTTGCAGCGTTAGTGCAGTCGTTTCCTTTGCAAACTGGAGATGCAACGGCCGGCAATACCTGGTCGAAGACGATCTAATTAGGCTAATTCAAAGAAACATATCTGGTCGAAGATGGATGTGAATTTAGGAATATATTCTTTCCATTTGTTACTGCTTTCATGGGAACAATTGATGTGACACAAAGGCTTGAGTTGGACTTCGTGCCATCATCATCAACGAATGTTTGCTAATACTCGCTAAGATCTGCGGTTCCATCTTCCATCGCAACCGTATTTTACGAAAAAAGTTACTGTTTTCAGTTCTTCACCAGAAAACGTGTTTAGTGATGCAGCTTTCGAGCTGATAATACTGGACGAGGTCTGATATGCACAGTAACAGCGATAGTGAGGATGATGTATCTTCAAATACACTTCGAAATTTGTACACCTCGAATTGCAGTAATTAAATTTCATCCGAAAACGAATTTTGAAAATCTTAATAATCCATACTACTTGGATTACACATTTTCATTATTTATTTTGCACACTTACTTGATCGGGATAGCACGGTTTTTACACTACGCCATATTAAATTCAACCGAGTAACAATTTTCAATGCGAGTGTTTTGGTAGAGGGATAGCCAGGGTCAAGCTAATTTGTTTTGCATTTTGTAGTATTTTTCTTGTACTTTCACATGGGTAATAAATGGCTTGAATATATTTGCATGTTTGGGAGTTATTGCTGTTGAAAATTGGTTAATTTTTAAACGAAAACTTTAATTTTCTCCGCAAATATTGACGATAGCAAGTTACTATATTCCACAAAAGTATGTAATTTGACTGTTAGAAAATCTTTGCCAAACATGTCAAATGCGTATAAATACTGTAGAAAGAACTGTGGTCAAAAAATTGATTTTCGTAACGTCTCCATAAAAATTGTTCTTTATCTCTAAAACTATAATAGCTAGAAGGTTGCTTTCTTTGGCAAAGTTCTTTATAATAATCTTTTCAAAAATTTTGTAGAACTTTGTTTTGCTGTATCTCTTACTGTTCGAAAAATAAATTTTTTATCTAACTTTTAGGGGGATTAATCAAATAATCGTTCATGCCATATGAAAGAGCTTTTAACGCTGAGAAATTTCTCTGAACATACTTAACCAGTATAATCAACCATTTCGGCGCAATTAAAAAAACGCGTGTTCTGATACCAATGCACTATGGTCCAGAAAGCGATTTTAGACGGACAAAAATGATTGCGCCTTAACGGGATATTCTAGCTCAATGAAATCTTCGGCAACTTTTTGAATGAAAACATGACGCATCTTTTGAAAGGGTCGTCCAATGTTCAGATGATACCGTAACAACAATTCAAGTAATAATTTTTTAAATAAGTTTGTTTTCCATTTTTTAGTTTCAAAACATTAAAGATAGATTAATTTCACGTAACTTTTCTAAACATTCCAAATTTCTAACTCTTACGTATTGTCAGCAGTGGACCTTTGTTTATGGACGACCCGTAAAATCATATTTCCTCTTATAACTCATTTATCTCAACAGATAGCTCAATATGATGTTCTACAAAAATTTGTATACGTAAGAGAAGAATATTTTTGCAGAAGACTATTTTGCTTTATCTTTATGAGTTAATAAGTTATAGCCGAATTCAGGTTAAAAACAGACCAATTTTACTAAAGCATAACTCAAAAAGCGGCAAACGGATCTTGATGAAACTTTGGCGATTTAATATACACATATGCATAAAGTTTTTAGCAAAAAATGGTGAAGGTGTTATTTTTTTAAAAAAAGATAAAATTCTTTGAATTTTATGATTTACTATAGCTAAAATTGTCGTTTTCTTCATAGATTCACATTCAAGTAATCAAGTATGCGACCATGCAATACTATACGCAACAAATATACTGGCAATGACCATGGTTGATACTAAAATAGTGAATGCATTCAAAGAGTTACATTCGCAATCTTGTTTTTTAAGCGAAAAAGCTAAAAGAATGTTTAATAATAATCTTGAATTAAACGATTTTTACGATCCCTTCAGATACTAACACGGACTTTTTCTGTTATACGAGTATATTCGCAATACGAAGATGTTTTTGAAAATATTTTATAGACTAAAAATAACTGCGATGTGAAAAACGACGAAGATGAAGCAGGGCTGCGGAAAACTTATGATTTGCGCGTAATCGAACTACTTACGAAGGAAATTCCACTAATTGTTATATTTACCATTGAAATTCAAGAAAAATTCTATTTTGATTTTTAAATCCATTTAAAACTATAAAATTAACAATGGAAATAAATCGGGATTTTTTTTTCTTTATTTTCAATCTTCGTATTTCACTGAAACGCTCAAAAAACTTCAGTCTATTTCAACATTTATCGAATATTACTAGACACCACGTTGATTTATTTGAGCGAATGCACGTGATGCTAATAATTATTAGCAAACATATAACCAACTCTTCAACGGGTCGACTTCTGTAGATAGTTTTTGCTTTGAGAGTCTCAGAGCCATATATGAAATTTATTCTAATTGGATAACATAATATCTGTGCTGAGAATAGATTGACATTTTGGCATCAGCATTACAACATTCTGACTATGCGTTTAAGAGTTCTTATGTTTTAAACACCCCATCGACATCTCTATAACGAGCTGCAGTGAACGTCAGCGATAGGATGTCCTGGGCTCAAAATTTGACAGCGGGCCCAAATCAGACTGCTGGCAGTTGAGTGAAACGCAGTACTGACATGCTATCTCATTTTGGCACACACGAGATGTTGGCAGCGAAAACAAGGTTGCCTGCCGATGGGGTGGTTTTAAAATCAAAAATTCAGGAAAATTGTGACGAAAATAATTGCACGAATTTTGTTAATTTTTACTTTTTTAAAGCATAGGACATCTAGAACAAAATGTTCGACCTCAAAAATATTCAGTGATGAACTACGCACTGAGTTTTGTAATATTTGGGAAAAACAAGGATTGGATATGAAACCCAAAATAAAGATTTTATACTTATGCCTTAACTGTTGTTAGTCCAGATTATTACTTGTGCATGAATATCAAATCTTGACTTTCTTTTGAGTGTACTTTCTTGGAAAATAGTCATTATCTATCGTTGCCTCTTTAGAAGGTTAAATATGTACAGTTTCGGTAATACACAGAACAATTTATATGTATAGCTCTATGGCTGGTATCCTTTGCCTCCGACAGTGCAAATAGTATTTAGATTTCTTAATCATGTAATTGATCAGCGTATATATCATAGTTTTTTTTCTCCATGTAGGCATTGATACTAAACGTATCAAATAAACTTCATGAATGTTTTTCACTAACAGATTGAAAAGACCGCTATTGTCGTAATATAAGCGTTTGTATTTGTCTCGATAAAAAATAAATAGTAAAGCAATAAGCTATTATGTTTTAAAGTCATTTTCTAAAAAAATAGTTACACAAAATTGTGTTTTAACGCTTTGAAACTGAGCAAGAAACTGTGCTTGGGCAGTTAGGGATGGATAAAACGAGAACTTTAGCTACAGTAAATCATAAAGTTCAAAGAATTTTATCTTTTTTTAAAAAAATAACACCTTCACCATTTTTTGCTAAAAAGTTTATGCAAAAGTTTATTAAATCGCCAAAGTTTCATCAAGATCCGTTTGCCGCTTTTTGAGTTATGCTTTAGTAAAATTGGTCTGTTTTTAACCTGAATTCGGCTATAACTTATTAATTCATAAAGATAAAGCAAAATAGTCTTCTGCAAAAATATTCTTCTCTTACGTATACAAATTTTTGTAGAACATCATATTGAGCTATCTGTTGAGATAAATGAGTTATAAGAGGAAATATGATTTTACGGGTCGTCCATAAACAAAGGTCCACTGCTGACAATACGTAAGAGTTAGAAATTTGGAATGTTAAGAAAAGTTACGTGAAATTAATCTATCTTTAATGTTTTGAAACTAAAAAATGGAAAACAAACTTATTTAAAAAATTATTACTTGAATTGTTGTTACGGTATCATCTGAACATTGGACGACCCTTTCAAAAGATGCGTCATGTTTTCATTCAAAAAGTTGCCGAAGGCTTCATTGAGCTAGAATATCCCGTTAAGGCGCAATCATTTTTGTCCGTCTAAAATCGCTTTCTGGACCATAGTGCAATGGAACCACTGTGCACTGTGGTCCAGAAAGCCAAATTAAGTGGAAAAAATTGTTTACTCAGTAGTCGTTGATTTTAGACTATTTACGTCTTAGCAACAAAATCTTAATTTAGGATGCCGCTTTTTTTGGCATGAGTTATATTAGGGTGACCCTTAAATTAACCAAGATCCAGAAATTATCTTCAAAACGAAACAAGATAGAGCGATATTCACTTCAGCAATTTTATAGCTTGAAGTATTTTGAGTAATATTGCAGAAGACGAAATCCTTCTATCTCGAACCGTTTCCATATTAGAGCGATTTTCCTGAGTCAAGTTAGGGTGACCCTGCTATTTTGCGATTTTTCTCCATAACTTTTTTATTTTGCCTTTCTCGCAAAACACTTCTTCAGATGATTTTTGAGGCTCAATAAGACGCAACTTTTGGTGAAAAAAGAAATTGACTATCTACTTTACTTCTACACTTATATTAACTTTTATGATAAAAATAGGCCGTTTTCAAACGTTAGTATCTCAGAAAGGTGCAAGCAGAATTAAAATCGGTTGATTGCGTTTGAAAAATCGTGATTTTTTGTGTATAATATCAAAAAATTGGAGAGTGGATTTTTGTCTGTCTCAAATAAATCAACTTTGAATATATGTGGTTTTAACATATTTAAGTATATAAAAGTAAACGAGTTGCGCCATAACTACGGAACGCCTTGACTGTTCTGCAGCAAACTTGGCGTACATGTTTCTTGATACAAGTGAATCAGCGCAGGAGGTTGACAAAAAGGGGGTGGTCGCTAAAAAGGGTCCAAATAAGTAAAAGTGGCTGCGATCATCTTGCATTAAGGGGCGAACCAGCCACAGGCTGAAAACCTCTCAAATATAGAATAATAATAATAATAATAATATCTTGCATTTGGTCTGTTAGAAGTTGTACAAGTGGCTGGGAGATAAGATGAAGAGCGTGTGAAAAGATGGGAGGGTCACAACTACGGAAGTAGAACAATATAAGGAAGGCTTTGTGTCTCTTTCATTATCTTCGGAGAGACGTACAAGTGCTGTAGACAAAAGGGCCGCTGACCGAGGAGAGTTAATCAAGGGGAGGAGTAGATATGTCTAAATGAGGTCTTTGTTTTTTGTATTATGAGAATTTGCAAACTGAAACGTAGTGTTGTGAAGCCCGCATTCGTGTGGTCCAATTTTGTCTCGCCATTTTCTTCTAACGAACACATATGCATGAGCATTTCTTTCGGATTTCTTTTCTGATATTCTCATACACTGCGACAAGTTTTTGCCACAGTGTATATAGTTATCACCTCCCAGTTGGCCTCGAGGTATGATGCTGGTCTAATAAGCCAGTCGTCATATGTTCGAATCCCGGCTGGGAGAGGCTGTTAGAGTCAATAGGATCATAGCAACTGGCCCTGCAATTGTCCTGTACTCTAACAGCTGGCTGCAAAGTCTGTCGTATAAAAAAAACAGAAGGTCAAGTTTCGATAACGGAATGTGGCTTTGCAATGCTTTGCTATTTAGTTATCAGCCACGTTCGTTGCTTACGCTCGTCATTGTAACCCAGCAGTTGATACCTAGCATCGCTCGCGGCCCGCACACTTACCCGCGTGTGTAAGCGAGGGTGTAAAATGAAGAAGAAAAGTAAAATCCGTATCCATACATCCAAGTGTGCCGCTCGTGCTAACGACCTATGGACAGCTCGTGAGCTTTGGATTCGCGGGCGGGATGTGTAGAAAGTTGATATGAGGCCGTACACTCGCGAGTGTGTAGGTAGCAGAATGTATGCACACAGTGCCAGCAGTTGTTTGGCGTAGGCTTGCGTCAGTGGAGTAAGCTTTGGATGCTATGCTTTTCACACTCGCTCGCCTGAGATTTACAATCTTATCGAAAACAGATGTACAAGTGGCTGAAAGACAAAAAAATGGTAGCCTCTGATGAAAGGGGAGGTGCGAATCACGGAAATCCCCGTCGCGGGTAGAAAACTATTTAAACTTCTCATTCGGTAGTTCCACTCCATGATACTATGAAACACATATGATTTCATTACTTTGTCTACCATTCCCTCTGTTTATTGGATAGTCTACCGTTTTTAATGTCTAACCTCATTATGAAGTTTAAATCAACAAATATGAGGTTAAGTTTATACATTCTCTTTTAGATTTGGACCACTCACACAACTTATAACGATTTAAATGCAAGATAATTACAGCCACTTTTACTTATTTGTACCTCCCACTCCCCTTTTTAGCGACCACCCCGCTTTTGTCAACACCCTGTGCTGATTTACTTATGTCAAGAAACATGTATGCCAAGTTTGCTGCAGAACAGTCAAGGCGTTCCGTAGTTATGGCGCAACTCGTTTACTTTTATATACTTAAATATGTTAAAACCACACATATTCAAAGTTGATTTATTTGAGATAGACAAAAATCCGCTCTCCAATTTTTTGATATTATGCACTAAAAATCACGATTTTTCAAACGCAATTAACCGATTTTAATTCTGCTCGCACCTTTCTGAGATACTAACGTTTGAAAACGGTCTATTTTTATCATAAAATTTAATATAAGTGTAGAAGTAAAGTAGATAGCCAATTTCTTTTTTCACCAAAAGTTGCGTCTTACTGAACCTCAAAAGTCATCTGAAGAAGTGTTTTGCGAGAAATGCAAAATAAAAAAGTTATGGAGAAAAATCGCAAAATAGCAGAGTCACCCTAACTTGACTCAGGAAAATCGCCCTAATATGGAAACGGTTCGAGATAGAAGAATTTCGTCTTCTGCAATATTACTCAAAATATTTCAAGCTATAAAATTTCTGAAGTGAATATCGCTCTATCTTGTTTCGTTTTGAAGATAATTTCTGGATCTTGGTTAATTTAAGGGTCACCCTAATATAGCTCATGCCAAAAAAAGCGGCATCCTAAATCAAGATTTTGTTGCTAAGACGTAAACAGTCTAAAATCAACGACTACTGAGTAAACAATTTTTTCCACCTAATTTGGCTTTCTGGACCATAGTGCAGCACCAGGTTCAGTGGAGCCCAATGTGCAAGATGGCTCTTTCAGGTCGAAGGCGACTTGCGATGTCTGAGATGCTTACAAAATTGGGGACGAGCCCAAGATCGAGTTGAATGGAGACGATTGCTTGAAACAGCATGAGGCACAAAAGCAAAATCCGTGACGTGTGGTCAGAATAGTCTAAGGTAATTATTCGGTCCGTATTAACATTATTTACTTCCTGTACTAGAATTTTGTACGGTTGGCTTGTAAGGCCTGTGCCCACTCCCTGGGTCGTCGGAGGACCATCGTGACAGTACTGTTTAGCGTTCCAAATTCACATGAGGAAGATTATTCTTCCTTCCTTGAATTCCTCGATCTCCATTAAAGTTGCTCGTATCCCGGATGGATAGGATAGGAGTTGTTAGATAAGAGGCTGAGTACCACTATGGGATTTACACTATATCTAGACGTGTGCAAGGCATCGACAGTACACATCATTCAGCCATTTACCAACCATTATCACGGACATAATTTTGTGAAACTTCATAAATGCTGTAATGTTGCCACCGAAAACCAGTATTAATGGAGCTGGACACAGCATATTCTGAATCAACGAAATCGTTTGGGAAAAATCTCCTATGATCGAAGAAATTGTGGGTACCTTTCTGTTCAACAGTAGATAGCTTCGACTGTCAAATTTCGTGCTTTTGAGCGTTATTGGCGAGCAATTTCTCTATCCGTTCACGTCTACTCTTCAAGGTGACTGCACTTTTATTACTGCATGAATACCTTTTTGCATTCTAACTGCATCATAAAGTCGTACCTTTGCCTTTCCTTCAAGTACTTCTGTTGGACCTGCTCGTCGCCATTTCGTTGAGCGTCGACACCTGCAAGTAGGCTTCAACAATATAGAACCATCTAGCACGTTATCTCTCGCTACTCCTGATGCCGCTGGTGTTCACGAAGAGAATAGATATCACTGTATAGTCGTCCAGCATTCTTACGACGTGGTCGGAAGCTTGTTCATATGCCTATGCTACTCTCCGGTTCCCTTTTGTACTCCGCAAAAAGTAATCCGCAGTACCTTTCATTCAAATACGGCAAGATCTTCAGTAAGTTACAGTCTTTGATTGATGTTCTGCACATGTTGCAGAATAACATCTGTCATGCCGTCCTATACAAATATATGCGCGCAAGTTTCGCAAACATTATTGTGCTTTTAGTTCGGACGATGAAAAATTTTGATGGACGGATTTTAAAACGGTACGACGAATTTTAGAAATAAAGTCAGTTGCGTAATTTCAATAAAATACTTTACTAATCGCTTTTTAGTGAATTCAAAGTGCACGGATCGGAAGGTAAATATGTTTGAGTCAAATCAGCGCAAGAACTTTTGTGGTATTCATTCAATCCACCTGAGAAATGATGAAAATTAGAGTGGCTTTCCTTACTACGACGGGAATTAGAAATAAACCCTACCTCAATTCATGAATCTGACAACTTGAATAACATCGAAAACTACAGAGGTATCTCAGTCCTAAAGAGCATATCAAAAGTCTTTGAGAAAATAGTTCATCGCTCGCTATATGCAGCCGTTCGCCACGTAATCATTGAATATCACGCAGGTGTGTAAAACATCGCTCTAATGTCTCTAACCTCATGTGCTTTGGAACTAACGCGCCGAAGCGCATAGAGAAATGCCAACAGGTAGATACAAAAATGTACATTGAATACGCTAAGGCTTTCAATAAGATTCCACACGTGCTTGCTGTTGAGAAAATTCGGATTGGATCGGATTGGATATGTAACTGGTTGTACTCTTATTTGTATGGCCGGACGGCTTCCGTGAATGTTCAAGAAATTAAGACATCATATTGCTTTTCTATTCCGTCCAGAGTGCCACAAGGCAGTATCCTAGGACCATTAATCTTTGTGATTTTTGTAAATAATATTTGGGAATGGATCAATTTTGAGAAATTGTTATTCACTGACGACCCAAAATTCTTCCGAACTATTATTTCCTCTGTCGATTGCGATGCTGTGCATAGTGACATAAACAATCTGCTCCGTTCGAGCCTCGTAAATGGTATGGAAGTGAATGTATCGAAATGCAACTTTATTTCTTACTGCCGCCACAACTATTTACATACTGCATAAACGCACACGACATAACACGCTGCAGCTCCATCGAGGATCTAGGGGTTACAATCGACAACAAGATAAAGTTGACGAGCACATTAACACGATTTCGTCCAAAGCGTACGCCATTCTTGGTTTCATCCGTCGGAATGCCGCTGATTTTGAAGACACTTGTGCATTGAAAACGCTATATTGCTCTCTTGCTCGCAGTATTCTGGAATATGCCACACCGGTGTGGTCACCATATAATATTACTTACGTCAATAAAATCGAAACCGTTCAACGTGCATTCATTCGGTTTGCATTGTCCCGTTTGCCATGGCAGAACCCGCTACGCCTTCCTGCTTATGAAAATCGTTGCCGGTTAATAAGACTCAGTACACAATACTAACAGTATTGTCGCGAAGATTGTTTATTTTTGACTTACTAACAGGGGCCGTCGATAGCAGTTAAACATCCATTAGATTTTAATATTAGCAAAAATAGGTTTATAAATGCAATAATTAATGTAGATTAATATAAGACTGTAGAAGACTGTAAACAATAATAAAAATTTACATTATAGCTGCTCGCGCTCTACTGTATCGTATGCTCTCTTGAAATCGTTGCAAAAAACTATAACTATAATCGGAGAACATAGCTGTTCTTAATTATATCTTATCATACCAACGTGTAGGGAACTGTGCTAAATATCTCTTTACTTACTTCTTAATTTTATAGGCATATAAAGTCTAACCTATTTACCCAGAGATTATCCAGTTCAACTTTAATCATGATAAGCGGTCGCGATCAGCAACGCAACTACCAGGTTCCAATTTAAAATCCGAAGTGCTTGCTTTGCTTGACAGCACGCTAAGGAGTGGTGTTTGCGACGCTTCGATCGGGGCACAATGAAGTGCAGAAAGATTTATGGGAAAAATTACCCAACGAAGCTAGCAACGGACAGCACCACCACCACCGGGTAGAGTGGGACTTTTCTGCTCGACCCTCTCTGAATAGTGATTATCACCGCGTCAGCAAATAGCAACATAGGAAAGGAGTGAAGTGAACTTTTTACCACATCTTTAGATAAAGTAGGAACGTACTCCTGATTAGTATCATCAACAATGCCGTGGTATGCGCACAATCTGTGTGCAGAATAGCAATTCTTTCGTCAGCTTCAGATGACCTCTCCCTCCTGCTTTTCCCATTGCGGTTAGGGAAACGAAACATCTTTTCTGTGCCAGAGGGACTCACTTGATGAGGTTAATTATACCAGGCATACTGAAGAGCGGTATGCATGGTGGAATAGAAACAACTGCATAAAGTTTTGTTATAAAAACGCAGTTGATTTGCATAGTGATTACTAGCATTATGTGTACCTTATTACCTTTTGTACATTTTTCATCTGTAAGCTAGCATTCGTATTCATCTGATCGATTTCCTGTCAAACCAAATTAAGCACCTGCATAATTGCAAATTTTCTTTCAATCCTTATAGAACTAGGAACATCAACTTCTAGACCAATTAACCGCTTGCCAAAGATGAGCGCACCGAAAATTGATTCAATTACCAACTCAAGCACGAAATTAACGTGCTAACTGAGGCAATTTTCAATCTCCTCCACCGGCGAACGGCGAAAACTTTCCCAAGTTGAACATTTTTAATTACAATTTAACCATAATTGAAAAATCAACAAACAGGTTCCGGTGTGCCGCTTCCTGTCGAGCCGAAAATTCCAACCTGGCCAGCCCAGACTGGCGGTTCCTAATTCTCGGCTGATCGGTAAACGGTGGTTTATGATTCGGCATTAAGCGGTTTCATGAGACAACTCAAACTTGTACAGTCTCCGGCCTGCTCCGGCGGGCTCGCTGACTTGGCTGGCGGTTGGTTGGTTGGCTGACTATGTGCCGTTGAGGAAGCGAAAATTTAATTCATTTTCATTCATTTCTCGCATGGCAAAATCTGGCACACTGTAATCTGAACTGCTAATATGATTTTCATTAATGGGAGCGACGCGCACATACTTTGCTGCTTGGTTCCGTGTCGATCTTCCCTGGGGAGAGAGCCCAACTGGTGATTTTATTCGCGGAAACTTCCACCTAAATAGGTCAAATTTACCACCTCAATGCAACACATCAAATGTACGGTTGAATACTCCGTATGTCAGCTAACATCATAGTTCATGGAAAACACGTGTTTCTGCCACTTGGAGTTGGAGCACGGCTCTAATGGATTTGGTGTCGAACGTTAAACTATGGTCGTTAGCCTGTAAGTAAATTTAGAACGCACTGTGGTCTTGAACGATGATGATGTGAAGTTACAAACATGCAAACACAACAGACTATGTCAAAGTTCAGTAATGATGCTCTCAGATCCAATTAGCCAACATTGCTCGATAAACAGCGACGAGTGGAACTCGTCCTGATGACGACGGGAGGTCGAATGATGGTCCTCCAGCCTCACGTACCGAAAGACAAAGACAAAGTCGAATAATTGCTCACGGGGTGGTTTACGTTCATCGCCTTTGCAAATTTCCACCGATGAGAGCACTTTAGCCGGTAAATGCCAGTTCATATAGGTATTCGCCTGCAATTTGCTTACATTCTAGTGAAATATATTGACCAACGATGCGAACCAATGATCTGCCACTTTTGCATGTTCTATGCGACTAAAATTGGTTTTGATGTAGCTTAGATTTGCGTTGTGAAAAAATTATACGGCGGTATGGACGCTAATCACTTAGCTTTACTGAATGATTGTAATGTCTACATAAAACTGAATTAAAGATTCAACTCAAACCATTCAGAGACATTTGAACGAGTCACAGCTTAAGCCCTCTCATATAGCGTGATACGCGACGAGAGCAGCGGCACGCCTGCATATAGGAAAATTTCGGAGGATTACAGAAATCAAGGGCACACTATTTAAACGGACAGGATTAGTACGCCTCTACGGACAACGGTGGTAAATTTTATTTTGTGTGCGTGCGCTTTCAGTTTCAGTTTGACTGACCGAAAATCCGACAAAAGTCGTGCAGCTAGTTATTATAAGTTGTTAATATAAAAGTTGTTAGGCCATTACAAATATTTAAAAAAGTTTTTGTCCCTCCGATGTTGGGCCACTGAAGGGGGGGAGGGGGCGAAAAAAAAACAAAGAGAATTTTTTAATCGAGCAAAAAAAAGATGGATTTTAGGCATTTTTACTTAAAGTTTAAACCTGAAAACCAAATCTATTCTTGGTATTAATAAATACGTAGTTATTTTTCATGCAAAAATCTACGAACAAAAAGACAAAAACGAAAGAAAATTTTTTGGCCGTGTTTCGGAAATTCTACTGTTTGAACTTTTATTTCTATTTCGTGCTAGATACGTTAACTCAACTAGTACACTCATTTTTCAAGTTTTTCAAGCTGTAGAGCCCACAGACAATTGATTTTATAAAAAAAATTTAACTCCTACAAATTATTTTTTTGCCCCCCGATTTTTCAAGCCAATTTCCAAGGGGGGTGACAAAAACTTTGAAAATGATTTGCAATTGCCTTATATAAATTATATAAATAACAAATATCTGGAGCCTTCTGGCGGCATAACTTGATTGTTTAAATATTATTTTCAGGTAGAGTTCTTTTTAGGAAATACAGCGTAAAAACGGCATAAAGACGAAGAAAATACTATGAAAAGATGACGAAAAAGCAATAAAAAGATAATAAAAATACGATGAAAAGTTGACACAAAAATATCGAACGGCACCGAAAGACGACAAAAATTCGACGGAAATAATATGTATATACGATACTAACGACGGAAAGACAACAAAATAACAAAAAAAAAATCAATTAAAACGCTACTATAAGCAACAAAAAGACGTTTAAAAAGCGTTAAGGGGGACCCTACTTTGGAAGACCGAAAAATTATAGATTTTTGTAAATTTTTTAGATGCCAGAATTATGGTTAAGTTTTGGGGTATTTTGGTTGTTGATTAAGCTATATTTGAAGATATATTTTGTATTTTTTGGATATCAGAATAGTTGTTATTATGCTGGTGGCAGGTGGGCGCGCGCTGGGAACCAACGAAGTATCGTAGAACTGATTTCAAGCATGATTTTGAAGCTTTAGGTCAATATCTAAATGGTTACGTAGCAGTTTTTGAAAATTCGAAAAATTACCAAAATGATGGCAATTGTTCCAAAAGAAAGGTTTTTTTTCATCCATAATCTCTAAAAAAGAGCTACGTAGCCGTTTTTAAATCTCAATTTTTGAAGAGCTCATAAAAAATTAAAAAATTGTGATATCAAAAAACGGCTACGTAACAATTTAGATAATTCATTTTTACATGCTGAAAAAAAAATTCAGTCAAATCGGTCCACAAGATTCTGAGATACACGTATCGCTAGCTAAAGAAACATGGTTTCGGGAAAAACGCGTTCAAAGTTTCTTACAGCTTTGGACTTTCCTTGAGGTGACTCCACAATATTTGCCGTAAGTTTTTAATGAGATCAGATATCAAAAAGTCCTTTTGGCTTGACATTTCTGAAGGTATAAGCGTCTCGAAAATGCAAAAATATAAAATTCGAGTTTTCCGACTTTCTAAAGTAGGGTCCCCCTTAAGGAGACGACTTACTTTCTTACTTTTTCGGCAACAATCCGCTTATCGAATCCATGCCCAATTCTGGAGCCGTCTCCACATTTCGCGGTCTTGCACTCATCCAACGGTTACGGGGTCTGCCTCGAAGTCATCGGCCTCTGCCGGGTACTCCGCAAAATATTGTTTTCGCTGGTCTCTCATCCGACATCCTTGCTACGTGGTCAGCCCATTGTAGCCTACCGAGATTTAGTAGCTTTGCAATTTCCGCATCTTTGTATACTTGGTATATTTCATGATTCATGCGCCTGCGCCGAAAGCGACAAAATATGGAAAAAAGGAAGATAGAAAAACATGGATAGAACGATGATTTTGAACTATTCAACAAATCCGGGATAAAAACGAAGAAAAGGCAAAAAATATCGACGGGAAGACACCAAAACAACTGCGAAAGACGAAAAACGACAAAAATTAGTCAAAAAATGTCATAAATAAACGTCAAAAAGTGAAAAAATAACAAAAATACAACAGAGAGACGACTAAAAGGCGAAGAATATGAAGAAAAGAAACCAAAGAGGTTCCCAAAAGACGGTGTGAAAGCATCGAAAAGAAAAAATAAGACGACAAAAAGACGACATAAGAATAATGAAAAGACAGCAAATGCACGATAAAAAGAAGGCGATTAGACGGAGAAAAGACCGTGAAAAGACGAAAGAAAGATGACGAAAAAGTGATGAGAAACTGGGGTGACATTGCGCATCTCGTTTCGAGTGATTTTGGTTCGTTTCGACCACGTTAAACAAATGGGCGTCTCGAACGAAACTCACTCGAAACGAGATGCGCAATGTCACCCCTGGTTTTTATAACAAACTAGCAAAAAGACAAACTGCTTTTCTATAAGTAGTCTCCAATAGACGACGAGAACGGTAGCAGAAAGTAATGAAAGCAAGGTCTCATGGTATTAATTTCTGAGACTCCTGGTAAATTTAAAACTCTAATTTTTATTTATTTGATTTGACACAATTTTTGATGAAACAAAAATCATTTTCTTATTTTATAACTCTTTGTTTCTAACATTGTGCAACGGAGTGAGGTTGCCTGGTTGTCTGCTTTCCAGTTTCTCGTTGATCCATTAGCTTCCAATTGGATGTTGGCCTTGCTGTTTGCATTTATCATTGCTGGCAGCTGTTTGTCTCATTCTTTGAAACCATCTGTTTTCGTCAGGATTATGGGGAAGTCAGGATAGAGTGTATTTTAAACTGTTTTACAACCTCGTAAAATACACTTATTATAAAAGTTTTAGGAATTTCCTGCTTCGTCGTTTGTAATTTCATGTAGTTTTTTTTCTCACTTTATAGCTTATGTTCTTGGTTTTAGCTTGTAATTTGTTCAAGCACTTTGAACATTGTTCAGTGCGACTTCCTTTTGCGTAATTCATTCAATCTTAGCCCTTGTGAGTTTGTTATACATGCACAATGCGCCGTATAATAATATTCACATTGGAATCAATATGGCCGTACTGGGAATTACTTGCATCTTAGTTTGTGAGCTCTTTATGTGGTTGTTTACTATATGTTTACTAGCAGCGAACTAACCCATTTTTTTCTCACTCACGTTGTCACGGTCGCCATGTAGCCGCTTTGGGTGATGAACGACTTTAAGAGTGATCATAAGACTGACTGTATTTTCAGAAATTGTTCTTCAGAACCTATTTAAATCAACGGCCGACGCGCAGGTCAGGAATGTACTCTGTATTTTCCAAATATGCTCAAACAAGTGTTGACCAAACCTTCCCAGTCACGCCGGTCGTTGTAGGTAGCGTAAACTAAACAAAGCTGCATCAGCTGTTTTTATTGTTCACTGGTATGAATCTCAAAATACTGGAATTTACAGCTGGGAGATTCCTAGAACTGTAACACACAGAACTATAAACAGAGTGGGACAATAACAATGATAATAAATAGACAGGTTAGGAGGAAAGACGTGTTTGATTATATTAGTAAGAAAAACTAATACAACAAACTATGTTCTCATGGCAACTAGACCACGTGGTTGAAAAATTTCAATGCAATCTATAACAACGAAACGAACGTTATGACGTAGTTCCCGAGCGCTTCGATTGCTTTTACTGTATGATACAGGCTGGGTGCCAATACGCTTGTACGATCTGCCTAACCTGTGCTTTATTATCATTGGGACAATACGTGTAGAGAAAAGAGTGAAAAATTAAATAAGGGAGTGTTGTTGAAGCGACGCTTACTAGATTCGTAGATCATTCCTCTTTGCCTAAGCTGGGGGTCCGCGGATTGAGCCAAGCTTTAATAAGAGCCCATTTTAATCGGAATCGATGCCAACTTTGCTCCCACGGCCTGAAATTGGCAGATATTGGTGAACCTTTGAACCACAGCGGACTGGACATGGACTTATTATAAAATATCGTCCGCAGCACCTTTCGCTTCAACACGGCAAGGGCGTATGTCCTCCGTGAGCAGTGTCATAGCTTCAGGTTCATAAAGAACTACCGGTCTAATAAGGGTTTTGTACATTGTTAGTTTCGTACGGTGGTGTATGCTTCTTGATCGTAGTGTTTTGCGAAGGGCAAAGTAGGCCCGATTTCCCGCTTGCTGGATCTCCTTACTAATGTTATTGTCCGCGGTCACCAGCGATTCCAAATACACGAATTCATCTACCACTTCTAGTTCATCACCGTTAACGGTTACCGTCCGTGGGAGACACGCCTTTTTTTAACTTCTTCCCTTTATTTATCTGAACTTCGACGCATTTATTTTTAACCCAATTCTGCTAGACTCCGGTTTCAGTTTGGCGCCGATTGCATTTGCCGCCGTAAAGTTTCTGGTTATGATATCAAAGTCAGATATGATTTGGGATGATGAAAAATTTCCGTAGGCGTGGATGGACAAGGCGTGGTTTGTTGCATCTACAAATTGACTCGATTGCTGTAATTAACATGGCATTATGTTGATTAACAATGCCCTCAAGATGCTTTTTCAGATTTGTTGCGTCATCTATCGTCAATAGCAAGACAATTCGTAGGGTAGTATCAGACGGGCTATATGGGGGCCCATGGTACTATAGATTAAATTTTCTTTATCCGAAATTCTCCAAAAACGTCGGGAGTACGACGTGCCTACGCGTCATATTTTCGTGGACTTCAGGACAGCATACGATACAGTCGAATGTGAACAGCTGTGGCAGATAATGCACGACAACGGTTTTCCGAATAAGCTAAAGCGGCTGATCAAAGCTGACTTGTGGATGTTGAGATGCTCAACGAATTGGCGACGAGTAGCCGAGTACAGTGGAGTACTGCTAGAAGTAAAACGTATGCCACAGACAAACAGACAAGACTCTTGCTTTAATTCCATGTGTTGCTTGAAGTGTTGAATGTAAATTCCTAAAAATATAGGCAATACGAATAACAGAGGGTATTAGTGTGAAAGTAAAATATGTATGAGAATCCTGTAAAAAGGATTCTCTTATATATGCCATGTCCCAGTCCGTCAGTGGTTATGGAATTATTGCCTATTGTTTTTCTAATTGTGTCCCCTTGACATATCTTTGCTGGTCCTCTTTGATTATATTCCAACCAGCTTTGGCTTGGTGTCTATTTTCTTAAACTCGTTATTTTAATTGCTACTTAAACTATGTCAAAGCCAACATAATCTTTTTTATCAATATTTGCAATTTTATCTTCAAAAATGCCACCCTTGAATGTATACTGCATGGAAATTTCGTAAATTTGGGTAATCGATCAATCCATTTGAAATTGAAAAACCCGTATATTTCAACGGAGCAACCCGTCGATCCGGCCTCTCCGGTTGGGCCTCCGGAGTTTGTACAGATTCATCGTGTTTTCAATAAATGAATCCGTTTCAAGCGGGGCCGAATTTGACGCGAGGAGCACATACACTCGGCACCAAAAAAAAACATATCTGAATTAAAGTAACACAATAATTACATTGTTCTGTTTCGAATGCCTTGCGGGTACGCCTTCGGCCAATATCATGATACATTTTCTAATTGCATTCGAGCCGCATAGCGCAGGTGTGCATGTGCGCACTTCCACAGCATGAAAACGCAACGGTAAATCGTGGTTCGCTCGTAAACGCTTTTCGCTTTTGTTGTTTATTTTCGTTTCATGATTGTTCTCTAAAGTTCTCCATTGCCTATTCAGCATGGTATATAGGGTAAATATGTATGCATGATAAAAAATTCCCGCAATCATAACAGCAAGCTAGCATGCATTCCTTTATTCTTTTCACACACCATTCCAAGTGAAGAAGGTTCTTTCTTTCAGGGCACCTTCGGTGATTGCCTTCAGCAGCATACTTGCATATGTATGCAGTGTCATAAAACAATTTGTGTTTACGGTTGCACTTGTAGGTACATGATGGCACCATGCAAAATACACCAATTGGTTCTTAACAGATTACACAGTACTATAATTATTATAATTGGCTGTATTGAGAATGAACATGAATAGCCTGGAAAAAGTTATCGGGGCAAAGTTCGCTACCGATTCTCACTGCACTTTCCAGTTTCGTAATCTGGCTCTTCCTTGCTATGTTGCTTGTTTTCTGTGGATGGTTTTTTTCAGCAAATGTTCAACATTCCGGGTAATATAACGCAACGGTTGTACTCTATGAATACAGTGCAGTGGGAAATGGTGATACACTATTGAAGCATAAAGTACACACGCCGTGAATGAGGAGTTTGACCAGCCGCGCTCTCGAGTACATAGATTTCACGTTTGTGCTCAGCGGAGCTGCATCATGGACGGATGGTATGCTCGATAATGATGTTGACGTTGGCCGGATCGCAGTGATACTTCCAGAGTCTCGGGCTGCCTATCCAGTGCCTAGGCATGGATGCGCGCCATGAAAGCTCACGTCCATTGCTCGTTGACCCGAACAACCAACCGTCAGGTAGCAGTCAGGCGAGGTTCGTTCGGCGGATGTGTTTGCTCCGCCGAGTCTCGGATAAAATCTGGAGGATTCGGAAGCATCGACTAGTATGTATGCTATTTATGATGATGGCTTGTATACTCGCTCTTCTTTTATTACTCTTTTGAGGAACGAACAACTATTAGTGGCGGTTGTTATTGAGAGTAAACTGCAACATTATTCAAGTTCCACAACGTCGTTTTTGCTGTTCTTTTTTGCACGTGGTTTCTCGCCTGGCCACTGTATGTTGGTATTCATCGCAGGCAACGACGACGGTCGTCATCATAAAAATTCTGTGTGCAGCATCATCAAACTAGACACTGCCCTAGAATACCTTCGCTGTACGACCCGAACGTTGGGCCATTTTTTGTAAGCGGGTTATTTTGCCGTTTTTTTTGCACATCGATCCGCAGGATGTGAAAAGGATTTTCCGGTTTCTTCCGGTCGACCATTCGATGGGCTTTTTGCAGCAATCTTCCCAGAATGGACGGGACCTAATTGCATTACGATACATTGAAAATATATTGAGCGGCGCAAGCCATCCGCTACCAACCACTACTACTTACTACCGCAAGCACCGGCTGAAGATTGTGAATTTATGTAGATGGTTTGTGCTTCATTTGTCCTGCAGCATAGTGCTCGGACGTGCCATTCCAAATCGATTACCCCAAATGTGGAAAGTAAATTCGACCTGAATTATCTGAAGATGAGTTTCAATTTGGGAAACATTTGTTAGTTAACGATTACTAAAGCCGAAGTAGTTTATGGAGGAACAGATCATTGTAATGTAATGATACTGTTCAAACTTAAAAAAAAAGAGGAAAGATAATGATGTATTTTATTTCATTGGTTTGTTAAATGATGATGTTGAGTGCAGCAACTAAGAGGCCATCATTTATCCAACTTGAATTTTACTTGCAACAATTGCAAACTACCTCATTAGGTATTAACTTTCACAATCACTTTTAGTGAATGCAAATCAGCATCATACTTTTAACTGCCGAAAATATCCTCGCTTTTCATTATGTATTTTAGAAATATCACTTACTTACTTTTTCGGCGATAATCCGATTATCGAATCGCCTACACATTTGTCGATCTTGGATTGCTATTCTCCAATCACCAATCATAGCTTCCTCGTCAGTCATCGGCCTCTGTCGGGTTATCCACATAATACAGTTGGATTTCGAATTTGGCATGGTTCGATTTTAGCATGCCTCGATTTTGGCAACAAAAGTATTCGTTTTTGGCAACACAAGATATTTCACCTCCAAATATATGCTAAAATATCAATCAATTTCCGCATACATGCTTTAAATGACGAAGAAATGATGCCCTCAGTATGTTTATGAAACAAAGTTATGTGGTTTCGAACCAAAATACTTTTATTGCCGTAGGACTACGTCTTACCGCAGGGTGCCAATAACTTATTTGCACCGGACGGATAGCTCTTGTCGGACTTTTTAAACATAAAATGGTTGCAATCGTTGATTAATGATATTTAGTCAATTTCTAAAGCATTTAAATTATTTTTTTTCATTAATTTTTTCAATTAATCGAAAAAGGGTCTCGATTTTGGCACGGTTTCGATTTTGGCAACACAGACGACAAGCATTTGTTGCCAAATTCTAAATTCTACTGCATTGTTTTTGCTGGTCGCTCATCAGGCATCCTTTCAACATGGCCAGCTCACTCTTCCCGTAGTTGGTCGCTTCATTTAGGAAATATACCCATTTTATAACATTTCAAAAAATATAACTTTGCGGGTTTCGTTTTTCAAACTTTTTTTCTGTCCTGCGGTGAAATCGGAGCCGAAGCCTCACCGGGCCTTTGAGATTAGAAGCCCCATTCTGAAATATTCTCGTGAATATTAACAGAAAAATTAACAGAAAAATACTACGTCTATAATTCTTTGGACACCGTGCACTCGTCGCGAGATCTAGCTCCAACTAGTTTGAAGATGCTCACTGTGATTTGAAGTAAACACCATATTTGCATGGTCCAGAATTCTCGCAACTTGCCCTCCTCACCGTATCCGCTAGCTTTGGTCACTATTTGAATACTGGGTTTGATGTAGAGCTGCGCTAATTCGTGGTACATCCTCCGCTTTAAGTTCTGTTAGTGGGTTTCGGTTCCGTCGGTTAGCATGTACTTGGTTTTCGACGCATTGTTTTTAACTTAACCTCTCTGCTTCGCGCTTTACTCTGCTGGCTATATACATGTCATCGGCATAGCAGATTGATTGAATGTCCTACCCACGTGTTGATATCCGCGCTGTTTAGAACACCCTGAAACGTCGTGCTAAACAGCAAGCAAGAGACGATTGATTGACAAAGCCCCTGGCAAGATTCGAATCAACTCGGCAATCCAACCGAAGTCTGCACACAGCAACGCTTACCATTCCCCATAGTTCTTATCAGTTTGATCAGCTTCGAGAAAATCGTCCTCGTACATGATTTTTCACAGCTCTTTACGGTCGATGGAATCATACGCAGTTTTGAAATCAATTTAAAAATTGGACGTTCAGAGACTTTTTGGAAGATTTGCCGCAGCGTGAATAGTTTGGTCCGCCACTGATCATCTTTCAACGAAACTAGCTTCTACAAATCTGTTCACAATTGTTGACGATAGGCAGACAGACAGGAGAGATTAGCCAAAATGTTCGTAAAAGTGGTACAAAATTGATTTTGTTTTGTATGCCACACACTTTGAAAAAATCGGAGAATCGCGCATCGCAAATCATATAAAATTACGCGTTATTTCACAATATAAAATATCATAGCATGTGTTTCATATATGTTGGCTTATTTATTACATTTGATGTAAAAATATATCTTTAAAAACGGTTTAGGCTATTTACGTTCTATTTAATGGTAAAATATATGTGATTTTTGTTACGTGTTTATTAATTTATATGCAATTAAGTTAACGTCCAATGTGAGATTCATTTTTCGTTCTGTGCAGAAGACTATTGGGTTAAAGCCACTGGGACAGTCTTAGTGTTTTTTTGAAACGATGGTTCTACAATTGATGAAGGGACGGTAGGGGAAAGAAATGGAAAATTTTTTGGTGAAGGAGAGGGGGAAGAGCGGAAAGGAAAGGGGTAGGGGTATTGGTAGCTATGCTTGACAAGTAGTCATTTTGACTCCTACCTTTTGTCCAATGCTGGAAGGTGCATGAGTCGAATCAAGCTGTAATCTGAGATTACAACCGGATTCGAACCCACAACACCCTCCAGGGCATGTGGTTCGCTGGTACTTGTACCTTTGAACCATAGGTCCAGCGCCTCTATGGTTCAAAGGTACAAGTACCAGCGAACCACATGCCCTGGAGGGTGTTGTGGGTTCGAATCCGGTTGTAATCTCAGATTACAGCTTGATTCGACTCATGCACCTTCCAGCATTGGACAAAAGGTAGGAGTCAAAATGACTACTTGTCAAGCATAGCTACCAATACCCCTACCCCTTTCCTTTCCGCTCTTCCCCCTCTCCTTCACCAAAAAATTTTCCATTTCTTTCCCCTACCGTCCCTTCATCAATTGTAGAACCATCGTTTCAAAAAAATATTAATATATGTATGACCTCATTCCAAGGTCAAGACTAAAAACTTGAGATTAGTCTACAGTCTTAGTGATCGTCTTCTGTGACAGGTCACGATTGCTGAATCGTGTTTAAGGACTGTTTATACCCATTGATGGAGTCAAGCTAGGTAGTTGCAATCTTGTTTTCATTGGGAAAGCTCGTGTTATTTCAGACAGTCGTCTCCATGCCACACGATCTCGGACCACTCGTCGCCAACTTCGGAGGCGTCCTAGAAGTCGCAAATCATTTACGACCTGATCCAACTATCTCACACGTTGAGCTTCTGTGTTTCCGGTGCCAGTGTGCCTGTTGAAGAGAACCATTTTCGTCACACAGTCATCCGAGGCAATCTCTTCAAGCAGTACCTGTAACTCGTGAATCACACGCCTTGCCAAAAATTGTCCGCAGTATTTTCCGTTAGAATTAGTAAGGGTGCGGATGACCTCCATGAGCGGTGTCAACAGCTCCATGTCCAAAAAGAACTACCGGTCTAATAAGCGTTTTGTACGTTATCAGCTTCCTACAGCGACGAATGCTTCTTGATTGTATCGTTTTGCTAAGGATAAAGTATGCCAGATTTCTTACTTGAATGCGCTGCTGGAGTTCCTTACACTGATAATAAAACTTGGTTTATAGTACGAAAACGAACGTTTGCTTTGCGAATTCTTTCGTTGTTTTCTACCACGAAATAAATTCGTAAAATCAGTCCTGAATGTTTCCTACATATGAACAAAGCTACATTCGTACAAATTATTGCGTTTTACAAAAAGATTCGTAGATTTTACGCTCATGCTCATGAGCTCATGATAAAAATAACACTAGATTTCACTATTTTCCGGTAGGTGTCAGTATTCTACATTACCGACACCTGTTGAAAAATAGCGAAATCTCTTTTATCCTTCAATCCTTAACGTGTTCCAACGGAGCTCCGGAGAATTTTCGAGACGCACACGAAACACATGACTCGATCCAATGTTACTGGCCATAGCTGATCTCGGTCGACTCGATCGTACACTGCTTTGAAAAGAATGAAGCTGTGATGCGTGGGCACGTTATATTTCCAACATTTCTTCAAGATCTACTGAATGATGCAAATCTGGTCCGCATGATTCCCTACGAAATCTTATGCTTTCAGGGGCAGTATCAAATCAAAGGATTTTTCAACCCGAGCGCTTGGGTCGACTTTTGGATGTATTTTGAGTCGATCTGGACTTACTTACTTACCTTCTTATGTGTCCATGTCCGCCGGTCCGGCAGAACAAAGGGATGAAATCAGAGATCTGCACTACTGACGGTTACCCGCCATGGCTTTCACCTGTCGCCAGGACAGGTTCTAGTCTACAGCCCGGATGTCGTTGGCTAAGCTCCGTCGCCATGAGCCTCCGGGTCTGCCTCTTCTACGCTGTGCTTGTGGATTCCAGTCGAGTGCTTCTCTGCAAACCTCAATCGCTCGTTTCCTCAAGGTGTGTCCGATCCACTTTCGCCTACGTTCACGAATTTCTGTGGCTATCGGCCGTTGATGACACCGACGATGGAGTTCCTTATTGGATATCCAGTTATCAGGCCACCAGGCACGAATGATTTATCGCAGGTGCCGGTTAATGAATACCTGCAGTTTTTGCGTTGTCTCTGCTGAGCCGCACCACGTTTCGCAGACATCCAGCAGTACGGATTTAACGTTTGAATTAAAGATTTGGGGTTTCGTACGTAGAGTGATCTGGTTTGAGCGCCAAATGTTTCGCAGACCTGTAAAGGCATCCCTGGCCTTCCTGATCCGTGTGGCTATATCAGTCTTGGTACCACCATCGGGCGATGTTTGGCTACCAAGATATTGAAAGGCGGCTACCTGCTCAACTTGTTGTCCCGCTACTGTGAAGTTAGTGGAATTGTCAGTGTTCATTACCATAGACTTAGTTTTCGCTACATTGGCTATGAGACCTACTGCCTTGGAGCTCTCGGAGAGGTCATCTAACTTGATCTGCATACCGTTTCGGCGTTGTGCGAGCATGACAATGTCGTCGGCTAGGTCGAGGTCATTTAACTGCTTCATCGTTAGAGGATTCCAAGACAATCCTCGATTTGGTCTACAGTCAATTGCTCCAACTAATATCTCATCCATAACGATGAGAAACAGAAGCGGTGATAAAATGCAGCCCTGTTTCACGCCAGCAGTAACCCTTATGGGGTCGGACAAGACGCCGTCGTGCAAAACCTTGCACGAGAACGCCTCGTACTGAGCCTCGATGAGATGGACTAACTTTCGCCGCATCGATGAGCTTATAGTGAAATAAACAAACAAAACGCAAACGCAGGAATCAAAAACGCAATCCGATGCAAGCTGATTAATTAAACATCCTAGTGATCCTACGCATTATTCAGTTGCTGCTGTTAATTTTGATTGAATCGGAATGCCTTGATAAAGAAAACAAACCCTTTTTCGGGATGTTGGTAGTCAGTGCGGTTGGCTGCGGATCAGCTGTTTATGTTTGCAAGCTCCGCTATTTGACATATATTACCAATACTAATGCAGTATTCAAATAAACGTTTAGGTATTTAACGAACACATGAGATGTACAGTACAGTGTTTGTCGCACTAACACAATAACGTTAGCCACTTTCGGTTCCGCCTTAAATGGCCTATTTTATGTTTGAATAACGGTATTTTGAACACCGTGCTCCTACTAATAATTTTGTTTGGTTATTTATTCCAAGAGATAAGTAATTTTAAATGGTTTTCCTGTACATGGTAAAGTAATTGCTTGGCTGTTTATAATGTTTATATCTCCACCATTGTTCTATACTATAAGAGCTGGCTTGAAAGTCGAATAAGAATAAGAATGGAAGCTCAGGTTCTGAAAACGAAATATAGCACCCAGGTTTTACTTTTATATGCAAGAGATATCGAAAGAAATTTGCGTAATTAACGTTTTATTTAATGTTCGTGCAACGTACATAAAAACTAATTGAAATTGTGCGATTTCCACTGCTCCAACTCCTCTCTAGAGCTGACCACCATACAGACAGTTATTCAATTTAACGTTACATTCGTTTTGAAAGATTCATTTATATATATATTTTTAATTGTTGTATTCAGAATAAGCAAAAATTTTAATTTGCGTATCAGACTTATTCAATGACTTATTCAATGACTTAACGATATTGCGATGATGTGTAAATGCGTTGAGTGCTGCAAGCAATTCAGACCAATTGATTTTCGCTATTTATTATGTACCGTCTGCCGGGGTGAGATTGTGCCAAAAAAGCATAGGTTTTTGTTCTTTAGCTTGTAATACACACAATTTTGCGATTAAGTTGATTCAAAGCCTGTCAATATATACTTCAATGTTTAGTTTCCAACTGCCAAAAAGATGGTTTGGTTGCAATGAAAATTGTTAATGCATATTGAATGATTGGGATTTTGGCCGTTCAGTCATTAATTTTTAGTAGACGTTATATTTGTCTTTTTACGCCAACGTTTCGACCCGGATTTGGAACTTCATCAGGGCTTCTACGAACGGGTACTTTTATTAACTGTTGTTATCTGGGTTATAATTTGTTTGTTACTTACAAAGTGTTGATCGTCTTTGTCTAAATTCTTTTAGCCTACAGTGTTGTCTGGTTTTGGATGTTGGTACAATTTGGTTTACTACATAATGTTTAAGTTAATCAGAATTTAGTATAGAAATCTTTGTGTATGTAATTGTGTATACAATGCTGTTTAAACTTACTGGTAACTGTCATTTGTTTGCGTTATATTTATTACTATTTTAACCTGTCGTGAATTGTTCTTCTTATGTTGGGCACGATACTTTTACTATTGGCTTAATTTTAATTGTGCTATTTTTTTATGAAGATCCAAATCCGGGTCGAAACGTTGGCGTAAAAAGACAAATATAACGTCTACTAAAATTTAATGACTGAACGGCCAAAATCCCAATCATTCGATAATTACATCTCAGTCGAAAAATACTAGTGAGTTAATCACCCAAAACTTGAAACTGTTACTTTAAAAGGAATAACGAAAAATTCTTGTTTTAGTAACAACATTGTTACTTAAAGGGTAATAGCGTTCGTCGCCGGTTGAATAATAACATATACCAATGCATATTGTATACATTATACAGTCGAACTTTCTGTTATTTGCGCCTACACTTTCATTTACATTCGTAGCTTGCCTGTTGAACAGCACTCGATACAAAAACGTTGACTGTGAATGTGCGTTTGCGTTGTATATTGAATTTGCTAACTGTATACCGTTTGCATCGGGGGACTAGCAGCCCTATTGCTTAGAAAACAACAACAGCCCAGCCCATGAATCGCAAGCCGTATACGAATATGGCTACACAATTATCCGATTGATTTGACGCCGATTTCTGCAATAAAAGCAACCAAACATCCATTTGGTACTTGAACTAACAAGAATATTAGATCGAGTTTTTTTTTAATGTTTTTACAGCTAAATTTGTACAAAGTTGCATTAATAAACGAAGAATTGTTAGCAGCATTAACTTCTGCCAAGGCAAAAAGGAATATTAGCGCGTATTTTTAATTATCCGTTGGGGGAAAAACTAATAGTGTTTTTGTTTTTGCTCAGATCCAACCTGGGTTCGCCCTAGTTCCAATCGAACGGCTGTCAAAACGTTTGTTTTCTCACTCAGGTTGAACTTAGTTACGCTCTCGGCTGAACCTTTCAGACGTCGGGTTCGCTTTGGGTTTTTTCACAGTTTCAACCCCGCTGTAAGTAATACACGGACAACCCGAAAATATTTGTTTATTCAGTGGTCAAATTGGAACTAACGCAGGTTAAAAAACAAAAATGGTATAACTAATATTCAGCCACAAGCAAATTTCCAGTAGTAAAATAAAATTAGCAACTCTGGTCAGGACAATTTCTGCTTCACCTATAGGGTTCGTTTGCCAATTATGGACCCTTGCCATATTGTGAACCGTTGTTTACAATATAACTTCCAGCTTAAAAATATTTTTGTAAAGATGCCACTTAAAACGGGACACTTTATTTTTATAAAATATTTTATGAATTCGATAAGCAAAGGATTGAATATCCACTAAATGATTAAACGATTTACAGAACAAAACATGCCACTGTTTGTAAACCTTTTTTATGTAAACACACTTCTTTTTACAAAGCCTCGTTATCCTATTGTAAACCTCGAAGGTCCATAACAGCGTAGCGAACAACTTAATAAGGGAATTCACGTAGCACTTGCTATGTAGCGTATACGGCGTATTGCGTATTTATACTGCCGCTATTCACATTACAGTTCCATCTGCATAGAAACCGGAACTGTAATGTGAATAGTGGTAGTATATACATGAAATACACCGTTTACGCAACATATCAAACACTACGTGAATACCCCTAATATATTTATGAGAAATGACACTGACTATATGTGTGAGGCATGATTCATAATAGAAATCAACTCAAGCATAAAAAGGTCCAACGCTGGTTAATATACCCTATCAAGAAACAAACGGAAAATACTGACGTAGGCTGGGAATGGATTAATGAACAGTGGTTTGGAAACTGGGAATTGGTTTTTAAAATCACAACTGCTTGTTCCTGGCGCTAAATACACATATAGCAGCGTCGCAAACAGTGAGTGAAGAATAGTGAAATGAACTAGAATATCATACTAATACAGCTACAAGAAATAATCCGAAACTAACACAAGTACAGCAGTTTGTGAATGTGCGGTTCACTCCAGCAACAAACACATAGATGAAGCTGTCATTTTGCTTGTTACTTTTAGGTTGTTACTCTTTTCGTCTAATGTACGGTCATAAGACGCAAAGAGCAATAGATTATTGCTCAAAAGTAACAAAATATTCCCCGTAAGTTTTGGGTGTACATATTAAAATTACATGAACTTTGGCACAATCTAACCCCTTCTAGGGGTAATACCTAATACATAAACAGTAGTGTATCTATGAACAATACACAGGTAGAACAATATGTACTAGTTCGTATGGGGCTGACCATGACTCACGTGGGCGATAAGTAGTCGGGGGACGACCAAAAACAACGCACCTTACAAATTATATTAAAACGTATGGACAAAAACTACTCGGGGGGTCTACAACAACCAACAATAAGTACGTGGTTTACAGACAGCTACCAAATATGTAGCTGCGTCTCCAGGCTTTAGAAAGGGGAAATAAAATGGGCGTAAAATCTCACAAGACTTATCTATTTGATCATTCAACAAAGTTAATTATTTACTTCGATAGAGATACTGCAGCCAGAGGACACGCAATCAGCCTCACCCTTAAAACCGACAGACCGACAGTACATATAAGGTAAAGCATATTTGTCTCATAATAATGTGTTTATTCAAAGGATCTGAAATTTATATCGAAAAAGAATAGATGAATTCTGAATATTTAGCAGACTTGCGATACTATTTGCTCTTTAAAAGATAATGCAATCTAAATTGTCAAAATATTGTGTTTCCTAGTAAGCAATGCAACTGTATTGATGTACACTGACGCATTTTTGTTATGTATGTGAATTTCACACACCGAACCGATCCTTTTAGTTTGGCAAAATCTCATCTCGTGCAGCTCGGAAAGTGCAAAGTTTAGAAAAAAAAAATATTTTCGTAGTGAAAAGCCATCCAACGCATACTAACCTTTGAATATATTGTAGACGAATACTTTGTCAATCTTCAGAATAGCAAGTTGATGCGATTTCTTGTTCGGGTCTGTTTATGTGGGACATTTATTGTCAACGTTTTTTTCCCAGATTTTTAAACCCTAAAGTACGAAACCCTGTTTAAACCAAACTGTTCGCTAATATTATTTGTGTTCCATTCTACGTTATATGAATAAATATGTTATATTTCAAATCACCTTGAATTTGAGCCATCAGTGTCCATAGATCTAATGTATTTTCATAAATAAACATTGCTAGTTTTTGGCACAATCTACCCCCGTGGCCCAAAGTCACCCCGTATGGCGGTACGCGAAGACGCTCCAAAACAGCTACCCTTTTCTAAAGCTTTGTTATGTTCGGATGGGGCTGCTTAAGAACTAGCATTATTCGTTCTGTCCGGATTGTTGATGGGAAATATAACGGTAAATAACCAGACCGAGGAATATTCTTTCAAGCATGCTCCATTATTACCAGTTGACTTTCGGATTTAATTTCTTGCCAGAACCCTAGAGTTTGCTAGAATGAATTACACTGGTCGAAAAAATCGAAGTTCTTTCTCCCAAATGCGTCAAAATTTTGGTAAAAGTAAAGGTTAAGATTTTTGGTGATGTTTACACGTTTTGATTTCATACATGTATGTATTTTAAAAGTTCTTTATGACGCCTGACACTGTAAATAACCATACGTCTCCATCTTTAATGGATTCGACAACGGCGCCTTGCACATCGTGGCTATAACCCTCATTTTTATCAGGGCAGTGACAACCATCTAATAATTTGTAATATCCTGCATTTAAGAAAACCTTGGGAAAGAATTGCGCAAACTGTACACAATTTTTTCAACTGAGAAAACTTTTGCTGACCAGCGTCACTCATTACGCAAAATGAAAATTGACCACCGCCACCACCAACTTGTTAAATATTAAATAAACGAAAAGTGCAGCCATTCGGTGTTTTATTACGAAATATATTTCATTGGCGTTGGTATAAATTAAATAGCTTTTTATTCTGCTCAGTTTTTTATTCTTCTACTTCAACCTTTCTGCAGAAGCCGGACTCTCACGGCGTCTGCTTGTGTGAACTTTTTCTTCCAGAGTTCTCTCATTCTATCGAGATGACTCGAGCCGGGACAGATCGGCGACAGCAGCAGCAGCAGCAGTACAGCGGTCAGCAGAAGAATCGTAAAACAAGTATGACGTAGAATGGGATGATGGGATTATTCGAGTGTAAATTAATGCTAATATATTTTGAAGAAGGTTGCCAACCTCATTAGCGGGTTATGATTATTATCGTTGTGCTTGGGAGAACGTGCTTGTGAAACGAGCAAAATGTGAGAACAGAAAACGAAATGATTGCCATTTCAAATATTCGTGATACCGCTCTAAACTGATTTGTGTTTATTTAAAAAAAAAGAACTTAAGTTCGATCAATCGAAAAATTATTATTTCCTTTTTCGGCAATAACATACCATTAAGAAACGCTTCACTAGTTCAACTTTATCCATAAATTTAAACTCATTTTCAGTCAAAACAAGGGCAGAGCCAACTTGAACCAGTTTAGAAGGCGCCGGATGCATAAAATTTACACGCAACCGCTGGATCTGATCCAATTTGATATTGTTTAATCCACCGAAAATCTCAGTCGTGATTGTTTTTGTGTTTTTGTTACGATCCACTTTGGCACGCAAAGCCATGGCAAGAATTTCCGATGGCTTGCATGGAAATTGCTCCGGCGCGGCGGCAGCCGGTAAATACTCCCGTCTCGCCTCATCTACACAAGTATGTACACAGGGTCGGAAGCGGGATGAGTCCATAGACCTCTTGGATTATCGCACGCAACGCGATATAAATATTCTCGGTCGCCACGGTTTGTTCAGTCGTCATCCTAACCGCACGACACCGTCTATCCATTCATCCGTCCAGGCATCCATCCGAAACAAACGGGTTTGCTGCGGCGCAAAGTTGGTTCCATAAATAGAGCGGACCCGCGCTTCTGTATAGTAGGTACGGTACATGAAAAGCCACAAAGCTTTGCCATCAATGAATCTGCCATCGAACGGTTATGCTATTCATGCCATGCTCGCGCATCGTTTGAATGGTGGAAAGGTTCATCGCTGGCTGGCGCTATTGTTGAAGTCACCGACACAAAAGATATGTTGTGTACATTTTTCAAACACTTTTACAATCTTGAATTAAAAGTTGGCGGTCAATCGTACCTTCAGGTACCTAGTGGTTTTGCCTACAACATAGATTTTTCAGCTGTTTTGCTTCTTTTTTGTTTGTGCTGAAAACAGTTGCGGAAAACAGTCCGGGATTAGCTTTTTTCGGATTGGTATGAGTGAGCACGCGATGATCTGTAGTTTTATTGTTCGATCCGTTGTTTGCGTTACACTAGCACACTTACAAGGCCGAAAACGGTTGGTAGAGCTTTCGTTGCATTGGAGCGAAAGCCAGAGAGAATTAGCGGAAACCGTACGATCGTGTGCGAGTTGAACTGCGGAAAATAGGTAAGGAAAATTTGTACCCGAGTGGGACGGTAAATTGTGTGCAAAAGAAGAAATATAGATCTAACCGAAATACGATGTGGAAGCACGAATCGCAGTATTTCGGCGCAACCAGCCCCGAACGTTCAACTCGGCTGAATTTGTTTAATTAATTAGATTTACAGTTTCTGCCTTTGAATTCGGAGTTGGACCGTGGTCATGATTAAGCACAATATTCTCGTTCTCGTTGGCTGCCTTGTGGGCAGTTCCCGCGAGAGGGTCAAAAGAATGAAGCTTTAATTTCCGGTGTTTACCTTCGGCTGAAATTGCTTTAGCGGGTTCGAGTGCGCGCATTCGTTCTAGGCTGACTCAAATTACGCTAGATTGAGGTTTTAATTTGTTCGCGCAGCATTCGGGAGAGCTAAACATCGAAGAACGAAACGGTTACGCAAGTAAGAACCCGTTCTGGGCGACAAGAGGTAAGCTTTTGGGTTTTCAGTAGTATTTGGTATAGTTTGGAATTTGCTATTTGACTTTTTTTGGCGTTATTTAGCAATTTCCTAATTAGTTCTTAGTAGTGTGCATCATTATTAGTTTATCAAACGGTTGCGATATGTTATTATTGCATTATTGTTCGGGAAATATTGCAGCTTATACATATTAGTGGCGTTTCTTCAATATTAGATTAAAATTTGTAAATACTCTAGTTTCTATTTTATATCCCTATTAACACGGTTGTTATGAAGTTGTGGTGGCAACTGATTATGTAATTAATTCCGGTTTTAAATAAGTCGCTGCAATTAGAAGTATCTAAAATGTGTTGCTTGGATACGTAGTGTGATGACAACACAACCTTCGATATGATACGAAAGCAATGACAGGAATTTTACATAAATTGTAATAACAATATTGGTACATCAACCTAGCAAATCAAAATTAGATGCAGAAAGTATTCGAAAAAAAGCTCTAGAATTAAAAAGACTATTTCGAGATCTTACTTACATGTATTTTGAATCGTTTGGCGACCCGTACTGCCACAAATTGCACTGAATGTTACAACTTGTAAATTTTAGATGAACTGAGAAAGCTGTTGCTTTTTAGAAGCGGTAGCATGCATATGAGTTAAGTTTCGCAGTTTTTTAAGGAGCTCAGCATTTGGTTCAACTACACCACAGCACCCAATTTCACCTCGTCAAACCACTTACACCGCCGATTGATTGCCGGAAGATATTCCTTGCGCCAATCTACAGTTTTTTGCAGTGTAGTCGGCTTATCAATACGCACGGTGGGAGAAACCTTAGCGCCCGATGAACTTCCCAATAAAACATAAATTGGCGTTAGTATGTTTTTTTCGACAGACTCCAGCAGTGACACGTAAGTAAGTGGTCTGAAATTTATCATCACCTCCGCTTCATAAACTATAATCGCTAGCGTCTCGTCGTCGGCTGCATGTCGAGGAGCGTCCAAGACTGTCCCCATCGCGGGTTTTACCGATTGAACAAGCTTTTCCCACACTCCGCCCATATGCGGAACGAAAGGTGGATTTAATCTCCCCTCAGCGCATTGGTCAGTGCATTGGTGAACATAGATGCCAAGGCTACGTCTCTCGAATCGCTCTCATCTTTTAATTCTTTACTGGGCCCTACGAAACACGTCCGGTTATCGCAGTTGAATTCAGCGGGTGTGCTGTAAATAGGCAATGGACTATTTCTATGTGTACAGCGCGAACGGTGATACAGTTGAACAAAGTCACTAACCGCTTTACTCACAAACGACTGCATCCGATATGTTGGGAGTGGTGCCATGGGCGGTGGTCTGGGGTTCGCTCGCATAACACGGCAGTGTGCAAAGTTCTGCAGTACCTTGTAGCTTAGTGATCTCAGTAGGGCAATTTTAAATCGTTGACACATCTCGTTGAGAACTGTTTCTCGGTTGGCGTGGCGGTAACGGCAATGGTACCAGCGTGTAATGAGAAAGGTTATAGGATGGTACTTGGATTGCTGAGAACTTAGCTTAGGAAGGTATAAATGGAGCAGCACCGATTTTATGTCGCATTCGTCCGCTACCTGTATTGTCTAGAAACGGTGACAATTTCGGCCTCAATCGAGGCCAGCCTGCATTCTTCCCATAGAGAAATGCAGGCAGGGCCTTTCATCCAGACGCTGTTTGAACAGAAATCAGGACCCTTTTTCCACTTTGTGGCTCGTCCGCTGAGTTCAATTTTGTTGGTGTCCACGCGTTTTAATGACTCAGACTAAAAATTTCACCAATTCGGAAGCCTACGAATTTATTATACTGGCGGTGTTTCAACTGAATCCAAGCAAAGACGATGCTTGAATTATTTCTAAAATAGCACTGGTGAACTTACAGGGTGTGGTTTCTAGCAACGGATTCTGCAAGCTAATAACCGCGGGCGTCCGAGGGGGGTGGACTTAGGAATGGTCAAGGGTTTTAATGGAGCAACTTTAGATTTTGGAAAAATCAGAGACACTTCAAACTCCGGTTACCATTCGGAAATAGGCTATGAGCAGTACGCCACCTCGCTCGCGTCAAAAACACATGAATCCGCCAGTTGGTAGTCGGCCGAAAAATGATAGAAGTAGCATCGAGATATGGGTAAACTATCCAACTGTTGTCAACGGATTGGTAAATCGCCGGTAATGACTCCATCCAAGTTGATTCCTGAAGCCCAAATTTATTGGATGAGAACTTACTCATGAATGATGAAGAACGAAAGGAATCTGAGAGGGTCGAATAGACTCATAAGAACCTTAAGAACTTTCCGTTTAGTGGGCACATGATCTCTCTAGAGAATCGGCAGGATATTGTTGCACATTGCACTGTCGCATGCGAATTCAGCGTCCCTTGGAACCCACTTCATCTCGAGGACTGATTCGGTAGATTCGCCTCTTGCAAGCAGGAGGAATTTGGACTCCTTAGCCGACGATTCACCGATTCTGTGTAGAGCTTCTGTAAAGTTGGAAAGAAAGTTTCTTATTTCGAAACTTCTGTACGAGTGAATGCTTTTTACCTGGTTTACGACTGTTATCGCTTTGATAGTGGTATGGGAACTATTCAAGCAATCGTTCACATAATGATTTACCTTGATGGTAGATGCGGCGCGAGGAAACCAATCAGCAAACTCCGAGATACTCAGGTTCTTTATGTATTGTACGGACGCTGGAGGAAAAGTAGAACCAAACGTTGCAATGTCCATTGCATAAACTTCTAGCTTTTTGAAGACGCTTGAGCGAAACAAGAATTCTTGGTATTGGAGATCTTGTTCCTGGATTTTGATTTGGTGGAACTTACTTACTTTACTTTTTCGGTGACAATCCGCTTATTGCATCCCTGCCGAAATCAGGAGCCATCTCCACATTTCTCAGTCTTGGGCAGCCGCTCTCCAATCGCCTCTAACACCCGCTGCTCTAGCATCCACGTCAACAGCGCTCATCCTATGGGTACGGGGTCTGCCTCGAAGTTGTCGGCCTCTGTCGGGTTCTCTGTTAAATATTGTTTTCGCTAGTCTCTCATCCAACATCCTTGCTACGTGGTTAACCCAGTGTAGTCTGCCGTGTTTTAGTGGCTTCACAATATCTCCTTCTTTGTATACACTTCGTGGCCGTAGAGTACCACTGAGAGAATTAGCGGCTTATAGAACGCGAGTTTTGTACGGAGTTGCAGGCTACGGGACCTCAGGCTACGTAATCCGTAATCCCTGTTGAATCTCCATCTATCGCCACCGTAACTTCAACACCCGAAGGGCTACCACGCGCTCCAGCAGCTATTTTATTTTGGTAGTAATTCAGATGTCTCAGACACTATTCTGACGCTTGATTTGGAACCATCGAGGATAGCACGTAACAGCCTAATCAGTTTTGTTCGACACCCATGTTCAAGCATAATCTGCCACAGCTCATTTCGTTCAACTAAATCGTACGCCGCGTTTTGAAGTCTATAAACAAATGGTGAGCCTGCAAGTTGAATTCCCGGAATTTATCGAGGATTCGGTCCATTGTGGAACATCCCTCTCGAAAACGGCACTGGTATTCTTGTTTACAGAATTGAGGACAGTAATGCCTCGATAATTGCTGCATTCGAGTCGATGGCAAAACAAAGGCAAAGTCTTGGGCTTAAACGTCCTTTTAAGACTTGATTGCTCTTTATCGACAGACTTCACAGCCGGCTATTAGAGTACAGGACAATAACAAGGCTACTGCATTACGTGATCGGATGGGCAGCTGATTGAGAGGGAGCCAAGAGGAGGAAGGGCGCGAGGAATGTGAGTATGAATGTATGTTCCGCCATAACTCCGAAACACCTGGAGGGTTCTTCATCAAACTTGACATATGTTCCTTGAGACAAAAGAATAAGCGCAAAGGGGTTTACAAAAAGTGGAGGCGATCTCTTACAAGGGCGAGGAAGGTTAAAATCGGTAATTGGGTGCTTTTTTTGCATTCAGACTAATAGCAGTTGTACAAGTGGTTTAATGGCAAGGGATCATTCAATAATGACGTCCATTGCTTATGGGGGGGAGGGGGTGTCAATTTTGTGACAGGTTGTGACAAAGGGGAGGGGGTCTAGGCAAATGTGACATCCGTCGAAAAAAAATTGCATTTTCATCAAAAGGCAGCAAAAATATATTTCTCAGTCATTCATCACTCATTGATTTATTTGGATTTTCGAACTTATTGTTCCAGCTGACGGCGCTTGAAAGTCAGGCACAATTTGTCAATGTAAACTACATAGACCACGCGTTACATTGAAGGATCAATTCACACATCAGTTTCAGTTCATTTGCAATCAAAGTTTCTAGCTTTTTACTAAATAATGGATAGAAAAGTATAATGAACTCTAAAAGCTATCGTCACGATGTAGTGAAACCTGCTTCGCCAACGCAGATTGAAGCTTGTTTTGAAGCGGAGCCATGCTACTTCAATTGAAACCAAAGCTTCATTTTTTCATTGATTTGTAACAATTTGCAATTGAATGTTGTTAGAGCCCTTGTTCGTAGCTATTATTTTTTATTAATTGTCATTTTCTGTATTTTTTAAATCATACATTATCTCTTAAAAGCTTAAGCTAGTTTTATAAACCACTTTTACTTTCAACACGCTTTTCATTTTTATTTTGAGTTTGTGTGACGTCCAAAGGGGGGGGGGAGTTTGAGTTTTGTGACACAATCGGACAGAGGGGGGAGGGTGGTTTAAAAAAGCAGAAATTCGATGAACGTCATATTTGAATCGTCCCCAAGAGGGGATTTCTGAAACCGTCCAGTTAGCTTCGAGGTACGATGCTGATCTAACAAGCCTGTCGTCGTATATTCGAATCTCGGCTAGACGGTGCAAGCTACATAGAGTCAGTAGGATCGTAGCTGTAACTGTAGCTCGTGATTCATACGCCTCCGCCACTCTCCGCTTTTCGTTTGTACTCCGCCAAAAATAGTTCGCAACACCTTTCGTTCAAATACGGCTAATGCTCGTACGTCCTCCGTAAGCAAAGTTACTGTCTCAAGTCCGCAGAGGACTACCGGTCTGATTAGCGTTTTGTACATCGTCAGCTTGGTGCGACGGCGCATGTTCCCAGATCGAAGCATCCTGTGGAGGGAAAAGTAGGCTCGATTTCCATCTTGAATGCGTCGATGGATCTCCTTACTCGTATTGATGTCGGCGGTGACCAGAGATCCCAAATATACGAACTCACCAACCACTTCCAGCTCATCACCATCAATAGTCACTGTTTGTGGGAGGCAAACGTTGCTTTCTCTGGAGCCTCTTCCTACCATATATTTGGTTTTCGACGCATCGATTTGTAACCCTATCTTCCTAGCCTCCGTTTTTAGTCTGGCGTAGATTGGCTCCGCCGTCCCACGGTTTCTACTAATGATGTCGAGGTCGTCTGCGAAGGCTAGGAGTTGTCTACTCTTGCTTAAAATCGTTCCTCTCATTTCGATGCCCGCTCGCCGAATCACACCTTCAATAACGATATTGATTAGCATACAGGACAGTCCATCCCCTTGCCGCATCTCTCAGCGCGATTCGAAAGGACTCCAGAGTGTTCCCCAAAACGCACACGTAGCACATCACTCGCTCCGCAACCGCGTCAGTTTATCCGGAAAACCGTATTCGTGCATTATCTACCATAGCTGTTCGCGTTCAACTGTATCGTATGCTGCCCTGAAATCCAAGAAAATATGATGCGTGGGCACGTTATACTCTCGACATTTCTGGAGAATTTATCGGAGAGTAAAAATTTGATCCATAGTAGCACGAAAAACCCCCCATAAAACCCGCCTGATACTGCCCTACGAATTCTCTTGCTATTGGGGATAGACGACGCAACAAAATCTGAGAGAGCACCTTGTAGGCGGCGTTGACCAATGTGATGCCGCGGTAATTACAGCAATCTAGCTGGTCGCCCTTTTTGAAGTTGGGACAGACCACACCTTCCATCCACTCCTCCAGTAGTTTCTCCTCCTCCCAAATCCTAGAATTGTCCAATGAAGTGCCGCTGCTAGCGGTTCTTGGCCATTTTTGTAGAGCTCTGCAGGGAGTCGGTCCTTCCCGGCGGCTCTATTATTCTCCAGCTGACGGATTTCTCGCCGGATCTCTTCGAGATCGGGATCCGGCACGCTGTTGTCGTTTGTAAAGGTTAACTCCGAGGTTAACTTCCATTGCGTCTCCTGCTGCTATGTCGTCGTTGAGGTGCTCATCGAAATACTGTTTCCACCTGTCGGCCACCTCGCACTCGGTTGTGATTAGATTCCGTAGGAAGCGTCCGTTTGTGATGTTCGAGAAAAACCGGCCCTCGATGAGAATATGGTCGATTTGGTTCAAAGTTCGCTGGTCAGGTGATCTCCAGCCCAAGTAACAATTTGGGTTTTATTGCACTTTTATGATGGCATTTAAGACCAAAATTGGTCTTGAAGACCAGCATAAGAGTATAATAAAACTCACATTGTTGCTTGGGAGGTGGCTTTGTGGATATCTTTGTGGGGAAAGAAAGCGCTTCTGACCACCATGCCTCGGAAAGTTGCAAAGTTGATGCATCGCTGGCCGTTATCGTTCGTGTCGGTGTGCAGGCTACGGGTCCCGATCACCGGTCTATACATTGCTTCCCTTCCGACCTGGACGTTCATATCCCCGATGACGATCTTGTACGTTGTCTCCAGCTGCGCATAGAATGCTTCTTTCTCGTCGTCGGGTCTACCTTTGTGTGGACAATGCACGTTTATGATGGTGTAGTTGAAGAAAATGCCTTTTATCCTCAACACGCACATTCTTTCATTGATCGCTTTCCAGTCCATTACGCGATCCTGCATTTTGCCCAATACTAATAAGCCCGTTCCCGGCTCGTTGGTCGCTCCACTGCTCTGGAAAAGTTGGGCTTTGCCGCCACGGATCCTCCTTACTCTCTCGCCTTTGCGACAGATCTCCTGCAGTGCCACGATGCCAAACTTTCGGGGTTCAAGCTGATCGAGCAGCACCCTGTCGCCACCAACGAAATTTAGCGATCTGCAGTTTCAGGTACCAAGTCTCCATTCCATGTCCTTATTTCGTCGCCTTAGTCCATGCCGAATGTTTCGAGTAAGATTTTCTTGACTCTTTTTTAGCTTTTAGGGTTTAGGTAGGTAGCCGTACCAAGGCCTACGCTACCGTGTCTCGTGATGGGGCTGCCATCTTGCAGTGCCGAAACACACTGTGGCTCCTTCCCTGTTGGTATACGACCTTAGTTTCCACCGGGATTGGGTACCCGATCTTCGCTAAGGTTGCTCGTATTCCGACTGATACCACGAGGAGGTAGGGGTAGGAGTTGCTGGATAAGAGGCTAAGGACCACTATAGGGTCTGTTTTACGCATTATCCAACCATTTACCAACCAATAAAACCTTTATATCATTCAAATAACACCAAGCGGCTAGACAGCAGGTAGACAAAAGAGAACATATTTGGACGGCACGGAACAGGATTAAATGGCATCTGAACGACAATCTTGTCTTTTGATAACTGTCGGTGCGGATGCGGACAAACATACACTTACTGGAGTTTTTGGTAAAACCAGACTAAGCAACGGTTCTAATTATTAACATATTATTTCGAAGTTATAAATTTTCACTTAAATTCTTTTAGTTGAACTTGATTCGTGAGGGGGATTTCTGTTTTGGCATCTTTCTTAAAATAGCTCACCTACTTAAAATACGATAAAACGCATCTTAAGCATATGTTCTAAACACTGGCGTGCCCAGACCTAAACAGAAGGTGGGACACCGACCTTTAAAAAGCATGTTTTAGGCAGAAAATTACCACGTAATCGTAGGATGATGGATCTTTTTTACGCAATCAATTGATTTATCGCACAAATTCCGACCGATTACGTTAAAACCTCCAAAGTTCGGAGTTCTAGCATTAAGACTTTTTCACATTAAATTTTATAGAGAAGATTGGATGTGCGTTTCAGTATAGAGCGTCAGCGAATAACAATTTCTCAGAGTCCATCCAATCACAAATATTGATCACAAAAATCACAAAGATTAATGGTCCGGGGATACTGCCTTGAGGTACTCCGGATGGAATAGGAAAGCAATATGATTAAATTGCTTGAACATTGACGGAAGCCGTCCGACCGGTCAAATAAGATTATTTGAGCCGAGATTTTGAGAAAAACCTTCGGTAGTCGTGCTAATCTGATGAAGCCATGAGATGATGAACAACACTGTTGAACTTTAATATTTTTTTGAAACGATGGTTCTACAATTGATGAAGGGACGGTAGGGGAAAGAAATGAAAATTTTTTGGTGAAGGAGGGGAAGAGCGGAAAGGAAGGGGGGGGTATTGGTAGCTATGCTTGACAAGTAGTCATTTTGACTCCCACCTTTTGTCCAATGCTGGAAGGTGCATGAGTCGAACCAAGCTGTAATGTTAGATTATAACCGGATTCGAACCCACATCTCAGATTACAGCTTGGTTCGACTCATGTACCTTCCAGTATTGGACAAAAGGTAGGAGTCAAAATGACTACTTGTCAAGCATAGCTACCAATACCCCCCCCCCTTCCTTTCCGCTCTTCCCCTCCTTCACCAAAAAATTTTCATTTCTTTCCCCTACCGTCCCTTCATCAATTGTAGAACCATCGTTTCAAAAAAATATTAATATATATGTATGACCGCATTTCAAGGTCAAGACTAAAAACTTGAGATTAGTCGACTGTTGAACTGTTTGCTATAACGGCTCAGTCCAATTGATGAAAGTGTTTGTCAAAATCGGCAATTAGCTCAATTCAATTAACGAAAGATGGTTGAATTATGTTTCAAATATGATTCTATTTCTAGCTCAAATAACAATTAAGATGGAATAACAAAGGTTACTTTCGCCACCAGGTGACCTAAATCGATTCTATTGGCCGACAGATATGGTCTTAGTTGGGTTTAGTTGAAAAATAGACGTGCTCAAAATTAACTGTTCAGCTAATCACGTTCTACCATTCTGTTTTCGAATTACCTATCCAAACAGATTTGAATTAATTTGTGGTGATTTGATATCACCGTTTTGAAAATCCATTTAGAAGGTTAATATTTTTAACAAGAGTAAATACAGATAAATGCTATAGATGGATTAACCAATCCCAAGTGGAAAACTAATCAGTATGACAGTATAAAATGCTTTGCAACAGCTATGATCGCCGTCGCTCAACAACTTAGTTGAGACCGAGCTTTGCTGAAGAAAAAATAAACTGGGAAAATGAAACTTTACATACTCTACATTCCCACAGTTTCGCTGCCGTTCCTACACTCAAGCCGGCAGTTAGCATTGCAACCAGCCAGCAACGAACGGTGCGGTTGCGGTGTGCTCCATCAGCGTGAGTGCCAGGCCAGCACTAAAACGTCTTTAGCGAAAGCGCAGATGATGCCGATCGTCGGCTTCCACAACTACCATTGCACGCGATCACGAGGAGGAGAAGAGCCCAAAAAGCATTAGCATGAATAAGACCTTGCGCCGCGCGGTAGCATGATTTTCAGAGCGACTTTTTCGCTTTTCTCTTTCTCTTCGGGTCTCGCGGGTGGAAAAGGAATCAAAGCCACACGCGAGACCACAGAAGAGAGTGGCAGGCAACGGAAGAAAAAAAAACCTCCGAAGAAGCCGTAGCACGCGAGGAAAGAGACGATCTTGAACTTGAACGAAGCCCGCGCGCGGTCGATCGCTGGCTGCTGGCTGCCGTTGCTGCAACGAGCTTTCCAAACAGTTCCTCGGCAGGTCTCCATTTGTTCGGGCCAAACATTCGCGGTCGCGCTACTTTCGCGCAATACGTTGGTGATTAACTGTGTTTACGAGTTGACAGTTCGGATACAAAGTACTACCACCGACGACGTGGTGAAATCTTTAAAAGACGGTTAAAAGGTTCTTTAGATTTTAAATTCCGAGTGAAGTACATTTTTTGTGTCGAGTGTCATTCGTTGCAAAATCCTGTCTGCGCGACAGACAAATCCGAGTGAATAGAATTGTGATTAACATAAGTGGACGTTCATGTCGCGCACGACCCTTTCTGTGACTCGTAGATCAAAAAGGGCACAATATCCGCAGCAGTGCATTCACCGTAAGTAACGAGCAGTGAAGTGGTAATATTCATTCCCTTTCAACTCTTGACAGCCGTCATCATTCTCAGGTGAATACTCACTTTCCGGGTCTGGCGAAAGTGACTGTCGGTGATGGTGTTCTACTGTGCAGTAGTGCCGTCGGTGTGACGTTGGAAATAAACATGAAGTGAATTTGTTGTAATACACCCGTGAAAAGTGTGCACACGAAACGGTCCAATCCAAGGTGCTGACTCGGATGAGACTGAGGAGAAAATTTCGTTTGATTATTTTTTTTCTCGTCCCGCGCGCTGCTGTTCGAAAGCACGGAAAAATAAGCACGGTGACACACGTCAAATCAGATCAGCAGAGTCCTCCGACAGCTTTACCAGTCGCCGGCATCAGCCACCAGCCGGTAGCCGAAGTATAATAAGGTGAATATGAATGATGTGATAAATGGGAAATCAAATCGGTCGTCTTTGGCGAATTGCGGGTGGTGGTGGGTGGAGGGGTAGTTGAGCCCGGGAGACGTTCTGCAACTGTTTTCGATGGAACGCAGCTTGGTTTTATTTACTCGTGCGTTACAATAGCTTGTTAGAATTGTGTTGATGATAAAATGATTATTCAAGTTTGTTGTGACTCAAAGAGGGACAGACGGGCTTTTCATGATTTGCAGAATATTGGAATTTAATACAATATTCCGGCCTATAACGTTTACTTTCGTTTCATGTTTTAGTTCTGTTCATTCAGGAATACCAAAACAAGCAAAGATCAGAAAACAAAGTTTAATATTTCCATCAAATATGCAAATACTTTTATCTTCAAAATTCACCATCCATACCAGCCGCTTTGACAATCTTACATTATTCTATATCGGACCGTGTATATGTTGGTCTGCTTTCTATGCCCCATCCATGACAGCCGGTGTCAGTCAGTGTCAATCCGCTGAAGGAGCGGCATCCTGTGAGACCCGTAACCATCAGGCAATGTGTGATCCGAGTGCATCCATCGAAACCCTACAGCAGCCAGCCTGGCTGGCTGTTCGTGTTCTAACTACAACTTCATATCTATTATTCAGAATGATTACGAGAAAACAGCCCAACATTGTCATCCGCTCGCTTACATTCGGCGGAGGCTGCCGACAAAGTTCTTGCACAACCCCAGACAGGACCCGGCTGCCATGAAAAGTGGATGCTTATTTTTATGAAATATGCAATATCCGTGAAAGTTGTCCCATTGCAGCAGAGCTGCATCCCTGATCTCCTACGGAAGGAAAAGTTGGAAAGCCTGAAAGAAGTCTTTTTTTAGCTGTTGTTGTGCTGCATCCACTGCTGGTATGGTATGCATACAGCCAAGAAGACCATCCCAAACGGGGCAGGGCGGTTGGATGGATCCGTAGTTCAATTTTCTGTAACTACATTTGACTCACTGCTGAAAGCATTCTTTTTTTCCTCGGCTCGGTCAGGAACACGTTACAGTCTAGTGTGCTGCATCGACCCGATAGGTAGGCAGGCAGCACCGGTACCTCTACTACTGCGGATGGTGCCAACCGACGTGACAACATTTCCAGAGGGACTAAGTTTCCAGCTCCTCTGTTTCGTGCTGCCAGCAACTGTGCGGTGGCTTGGTGCGGGTCTCCGGAACGTTGTAAGCATGTAACCGACTGCACAGCACAGCTCCGCACCGCACTCTCGAGAGGAGCGGTTGTTTTTATGTTATCCACTCAACTGCTAATGTGGCTAGTAGTTGCGAGTATTCTTTGCATACTGTTTTAGTATGCTTCCACTTCTCGGTGATGCGTTTTTTATCGGGTTTGTCTGCCCGGCCGGGGACATTGTTGGCTGTCAGCGGGTTTATTTCGAAATAAATGTGTACAATTCTACAACGGAAAGACAGCTATTTCCGGTGGGATGATGAAAGCAAACATGCGTTGCGTTCAGAAAGGGATCAAAATGAAATTGATTGCTTCAGTATACGATTGAGCAAATGTTTGAATTTTCTGTTGATCTGTTTTGTTCTGAAATGAAGCAATTTTTTAAATTTATTTTATGTTGGGTCTCTAAATTCTGAGTTTCATGGCTTACGATTAATTGTATGTAACGCGTTCTGTGTTGATACTGAATCTGAGAATACTTCCCAAGCGTTTCATAAGTCAAATATTAAGCAAAATGTTTTCATAATCTCATTAGGAATAACCATCAAATTTCACCACTTTCATAACAGAAAGATTCTGTGACATTGGAACAGACTTTTAAACTAATTTTTTGAAGTTTAAACGTGCTTTGTGACCATAAATCACTGTCCACGGGTTATGCAATACTGGCAAATCATAGGGCCTAGGGGAAAGGCTGGGTTCGTATCCAGTTGTAATTGGTTCTCATTACAGCTTAGTTCATCCCGCGGATCTCCTAGTTTGTTAGAAAGGAATAAGCGACTAACCTTGTAAGTGCTACTTAACCTTCCTAATGCATTAGAAAAAGTTACATATTATGCATTGGGGTCGAAAACGACCCAAGATTTGAAATTGCTCTCATTCATCCATTTTCAATCCGAATTTCGCTTGTTTTACCTCGTTTAAAAGCTATGGCCAAATACTGGCACCCAAGGTATATTAGGGAATATTTTTTGACTAATGGCCACTTCTGCGTCGGTTCCGGAACACCCACTACCACGTCCCGGGGGACATATTTATATTTTGAGATAATTCATTTTGCGGCACATCAAATCACATTGGCTTGATAAAATAAGATTAATGGAAGTACCATGGGGACATTTTGGGCCCAAACGGCCACTTCCCCATCGGTTCTGGAACATCCGGTACCCGGTTTTTGAGGACAGTTATGTATTTTGGGATGATTTATCTTGCACCACGGCAAATTACATCAGCTTAATAACATAAGACTATTGAAAGTATAATAAAGACATTTTAAAGGCTAATGGTCACATCAGCATTAGTTCCGGAACATCCGGTGTATGGTTTTTGTGATCATTTTTGTATTTCAGGATGGCTGGTAAACGGCTGAATAATGCGTACCGTCGGTGCCTTGTGCCTGTGTAGGCGTAAAATAGACCCTACAATGCTATGAACCAACCTCTTATTCAGCAATTCCTATTCCTACCGCCTCGTGGTACCAGCCGGGATACGAGCAACTTTGGTGGAGATCGGGTAACCAACCCCGGTGGAAGCCAAGGTCGTATGCTGACAGGAAAGGAGGGCTCTTTCGAGCTTCGTTGGCCCTCCGGCGAAACAGGGGTTGGTGAAGCAGACTTTGCAAGCCGTCACCACGAAAAATACTAAAGCACGGAACGAAAAACAAATAAATTCTTACTGGAACAATCGGAGTAGACCCACGCGACGAAAAAGGACTATGGATTGGAAACTCGGGACGTGGAAATGCCGATCTGTCAACTTCCAAGGGAGCACTCGAGTGTTCTCTGAGCCGCAAGTTCGACGTCGTAGTGCTGCAGGAGGTGTGCTGGAAGAGCTCAACGGTACGTACGTTCAGAGATGGACATACCATCTACCAGAGCTGCGGTAACACAGACGAGCTGGGTACAGCTTTCATAGTGATGGGCGAGATGTGGAAACGGGTGATTGCACGTGCACAGCCCTCACCTCAGAAGTACCGATGACGACAAGGATGAATTCTACGCGCAGTTGGAGAGTGAATACGACCGCTGCCCAAAACATGCTATCAAGATCGTCATCGGGGATTTCAATGCTCAGGTCGGCCAGGAGGAGGAATACAAACCGGTGATTGGAAGGTTCAGTGCACACCAGCGGACCAATGAAATGGGCCTAAGGCTTATCGACTTTGCCGCCTCCAAGAATATGGCCGTACGTAGTACCTTTTTCCAACACATAATCCATCACAAGTACACCTGGAGGTCACCAAATCAGACAGAATCACAGATCGACCACGTTTTGATCGACAGTCGGCACTTCTCAGACATTATCGACGTCAGATCCTATCGAAGCGCTAACGTTGACTCGGACCACTACCTAGTGAACCTAGTGAACCTAGCGACCTGCGCTGCCGGAAGAGGACGAGCTGGACGAAGCCCCTCTCGAGGACTGTTGGAACACTATCAAAACAGCGATCAGCAGTGTAGCGGAGAGCTCCATCGGGCATGTGGCCCGGAATCAGCGGAACGGTTGGTTTGACGATGAATGTAGAAGGCTGATGGACGAGGAGAACTGCGCGGGCGGTCAAGATGCGCAGTGCCACACGTCAGACCGTGGAAAGACACAAACAGAAGAAGATGCAGGCGAAACCAAATCTTCCGGGAGAAAAAGCGCTACCTGGAAGAGCAGGAATATGCAGAGTTGGAGCGGCTGCATCGTTCTCAGGAAACGCGAAAGTTCTACCAGAAACTAAACGGATCCCGCAAAGGCTTTGTGTCGCGAGCCGAAATGTGTCGGGCAGTATTCTGACGGACGATCGTGAGGTGACCGATAGGTGGAAACAGCACTTCGACGAACACCTGAATGGCGCCCAGGCGGAGAACTATGGCGGCGGGGGAAAACGATTTCGACGGTGCAACAAACCGGGAAGAGGTGCCAGCCCCAACGATAGGCGAAGTTAAGGAGGCCATCAAGCAGCTAAAGAACAACAAGTCAGCTGAAAAAGATGGCATCGGAGCGCAGCGTATTAAAATGGGACCAGAAAAGCTGGCCGTTTGTCTGCACCGATTAATTGTTAGAATTTGGGATACGGAACAGCTACCAGAGAAGTATGGGGTTATCTGCCCGATCTATAAAAAGGGCGACAAGTTGGACTGTGAGAACTATCGAGCGATCACCGTTCTCAATGCCGCCTATAAAGTGCTGTCCCAAATCATTTTCCGCCGTCTATCACCAATTGCGAATAGATTTGTAGGGACTTATCAAGCCGGCTTCGTCGAAGGTCGGTCTACAACGGATCAAATATTTACACTGCGGCAAAGCCTCCAAAAGTCCGTGAATACAGAGTTTCCACGCATCATTTATTCATTGACTTCAAAGCCGCATATGATACCATCGACCGGAAAGAGCTATGGAAAATCATGGACGAGAACAGCTTCCCCAGGAAGCTCATCAAACTGATTAAATCTACGATGGATGGTACACAGTGCTATGTTCGGATTTCGGGTGGATTGTCAAGTTCATTCGAATCGCACAGAGGGCTTCGTCAAGGTGATGGTCTTTTATGCTTGCTGTTCAACATAGCGCTACAAGGTGTTATGAACCGAGTGGATATCAACACGCGGGGCACGATATTCAACAAATCTAGTCAATTCGTCTGCTTTGCCGATGACATGAATATTATCGGCAAAACATCTGTGGCGGTGGCTGAACAGTACACCAGACTAAAGCGCGAAGCAGAAAAGATTGGGTTAAAGGTAAATACGTCTGAAACAAAGTACATGCTAGCGGAACCGAGGTCGAACGACACCGCTTGGGCAGTAGTATACTGACCGACGGCGATTAGTTTGAGGTAGTCGATGAATTTGTCTACCTTGGCTCATTGGTAACGGCGGACAATGATACCAGCCATGAGATTCGGAGGCGTATTATCAGCGGAAGTCGTGCTTACTATGGGCTCCACAAGCAATTGCGATCGAGCAGACTAAGTCCTCGTACAAAGTGCACCCTGTACAAGACGCTTATTAGACCGGTTGTTCTCTAGGGGTATGAAACATGGACAATGCTCGAGGAGGACCTGCGAGTGCTCGGAGTTTTCGAACGATGAATGCTAAGAACGATCTTCGGCGGTATACAGGAGAACGGAGTATGGAGGCGGAGGATGAACCATGAACTCGCACAGCTCTATGGCGAACCTAGTATCCAGAAGGTGGCTAAAGCTGGAGGGATACGATGGGCAGGGCATGTTGCAAGAATGCCGGACAACTACCCTGCAAAGATGGTGTTCGCCTCAAATCCGGTAGGAACAAGACGACCAGGGGCGCAGCGAGCAAGATGATTAGACCAGGTGGAGCGAGATCTGGCGGAGAGTACTCGGTGTCCGAGGAATTGGAGAGCGGTAGCCCTCAACCGAGTTACATGGAGAAACTTTGTTCAAGAGGCTTTGTCTTAGGACGGCAAGCCACCTAAGAAGAAGAAGAAGAAGAAGAGGAAGAAGAAGGAGAAGTTTTGTATTTCAGGACAACTCATCTTGCGACACATCAAATCACATCGGCTTGATTAAATAAGACTGATGAAGTAAAATAAGGTCATTTAGAAGCCAAATAGCCACTTTACCATCGGTTCCGGAACACCCGGTACCTGATTCAAATACAAACTCAAGTGTAGTTTTACGTCCAACTTAAAACGAATTTATTTCCAGTTTTAAGTTTAGTGATGGTGGAAAACTTAAGAGAAAAGTGGAAAAATCATGTTTTGTCAGATGGAAATTTTTCAAAAATTTTTTTTGTTAATTTATAATCTTTTATTAATAAAATTTTCATAACATTTTTTGCTATTCCTGACTTACAGCCCGAGTAACAATTCGAAGATTTATTATGCTCTACTAGTGGTTTTCATGATATCAATTTCATAAAACCGCCAATAAAACTATAAGCTCCATCAATCCAATTCCCAGTTTAATTTGAAGCATAGCTTCAAACCCAGATTAGTGCAAAATGAATTTTAATTAAATGTCCTATGTGAAGTCCAATTTCAGGTCCAGTTTCAATTCTAATCCCTAGTTCAGTCCCAACTCTAATGTCCAGTCTAATTTTGATGTAATGTAGTTGCACCCAAAAGTCCGGAGTATTGAACCTAATTTGCCGGTATTTTTGTGATAAACGATAATAGTTTTGTTATCCTATGATTATTTGGGTTTTCATGCCAAAACATTGCTTTTGTTTATGTCTGAGCACGCTAGTATCAGCCGTTTCTCGGAGAAGACTATCTCCTATAGAATATATTTATGCTTCATCCTAATAATATACTTCGTGCAACACACGGAGTGACGTAGCAATACACAAGAGAAGCAATACATATTTTCATAGAGTTTTTGAAAAGGTGTTCCTTAGTAAACTTCGACAGTTTCATATGCTTGAAAATGTCTGCCACCTTTTTCCTTCTCATTGCCACTTTTTGAAGTCTATCTTGACGTAGGTTTCATCGTGCATCAAAACGCAATCGAACATTGTGAGCATCGTCAAGAACAGCTTCCGGAATCGTATTTCGGCTCGTTTTGTTTATCATAGCGGTTTTAAGTCGCTACCTTCTTGTAAGCGGGCTTTCTTTGCTGTTTTTTGCTCAGTAGATGGTCATTTGACTATAGCGCATCAGTGACACAGACCTAGAAAAAGTGGTGTATAGTGCAATTATAGAGTAAATCAATATCTACAATATTGTTGAAGAATTTATAGTTTTATCTTTTGTATTTATGCCACTATGTGGCTCCTACCCTTAGCGCTCTTTTGGTTAATAACGACATTACAGCTCTAGAGTACCATTAATACAAAAGATAAGTGCTGTGTCCCGTTCACTAGTTGTAAATAAAGCTATGCTCTCTTCAACAATATCAATAATATCATATCATAACATATAGAAAATAATGACTCTATATCTAAAACTCTGCAATGAGCCTATACTGAGTTAAAAACAGCAAATGAAGCCTGCTTTTATTCAAGCCCGCTTCATGAAATAAGAAACTTCCTTCGTAATTTGCATTTTGGAAGTACCCTCATTGCAACAATTTAGTGTAAAAAATAATAAGATTTATTGCAGTTATTTTGAAGATTAACGATATCTTTTAACGAGAACATATTTTTATGTCAGACCATACTGATATTGATCATGAAAAGAAAATCCTACCTTATTTCTATCCTATCCTTATTTTGTCTAAATAAGGTATGCGTTACAGAAACGAAGTCAATATCTAAGCGTCTTAATGTTTTAGTTTAAGATTCCTTTTATCACAGTATGCACTATGAAATTTGAAGAGCTTATCGTTCATAACTATGAAAACTGTTAAAAGTTCTCTATTTGTAATCCGACATGAATGCACTATCCAGTGTAAAGTGTCGTTAATAAAAAAACAATCTATTTGTTAGTTCAGATATTTTACGAAGATTGCCATAAAATACCGTCGATTGAAAGATGATGACGACAGGAAATGCTAAACATCATTTCTCGTGGATAGAAATGTTTAAATTAGCGTATGCAGTCTGGCACGCTGTTTTAGTTTTATGTGATGCTTTGTAGAACAAAACAATAAGCTTCATAGGTTTTAGCTCTAGATTTGGCATAAAACTCGAATAAAATCTGTGCTTCTAAAGATGATTAGCATATCGAGTCTTAATAGTTGCGCATTAAAACTGGTTCAAATGCTCATAACATGGTTGTTTACTGGTTCCCAGTTGGTTGTTATTACTTTTCAGTGCTCAATATGGGGTTTAAAATTTGTTTCTGGAATTTGCCTGGAAATTAAAATAAAACCAACAAGAAGAGGTGAACCAGCTGCAGGCTGAAAGCCCTTTGAAATAAAGAATAGAAATCAAATAAAATCAAAATTTTTACTTTGCATATTCATTTTAAACCGATTTTGATGAGTTGTTGTTTCTCTCTCTGTCTCTATCCCCTTTTCTCTCTATTTCTTTCTCTCTTTCTGCCGGATGTTATCTCGTCCTGAATGCGAAAAGATTTTGTTTGCTTTGTTGTTTAGCTCTACCTCTAATAGGCTTCAATTTTGTTTCATCTTTCCTTTTCTGCTAGAGAACTACAGAATGCATGCATTGTCTGTCCGATACACGGAGCAAATAGTCTCTAGTCGCTATGGGGTGAAGAAAAGTTTAGCACTGATTAAAGTTGTGCTCTCTTTCAGGACGAGTTGTTGTATGCGGAAACAATATTTGGCATCACTCGGGGACAGAGCAAACGATTAAACACATAACAATACCCTTAATCATCTGTTAATGGATTTTAAGGCGGTGTACAATTCAGTTAAAAGAATTGAGCTGTGACAAGCAATAGTTGGAGCATGGTTTTTCGATGATATTGATTGAGCTAAAGGGAGCTAGATTATAGTTACTATATATAGTTCGGCGAATTCATAATCGGGAGCCAATCGTTTTTCAAAATTTCACAATTTCAAATTTTATTTAAAAAATCAGGGATGTCAATTTGCCTGGTTTTCTATAACGAGTGAAATTTCAAACGGTTGTGTGACTTTGAATAAACTGAAACAAAACTATTTCAGGGGCTCATTAATTTTGCCAAAACCGATGTTAAATGTGAAAATCAAAGTAAAATTGAACTTTTACTGGAAATTGGGCTTTAAATCTAAGCAACTAAACTAAATTACCATACAATTCTGCTATTGTATTATGCTACTGTATCTTTTAAGATGCCCATCAGGACTATTTTGCTCTAATTTTGTTCTAAATTATTATCATATCCTACGATTATCCATCACTATAGAACTGTGCCATACATTTATATTTTATATATTACAGTAATTACAAAAGTCGAATCAAGCCACAATCATCTGTAACAAGTGGAAAAACAGATCCGCACCAGAATGTCTTATCCGCTTCCAAAGCTGTTTAAATCTCGGTTAACTCTCTCTGCAGATTAAAAAAGTCAGTTGACAAAGAATGCCTTATCTGCGTGGTCGTTCTATCTATCCGTCGTCGTCGTCGTTGTCACTCGTCGTCGGGAGTCAAGCGGATGTCTGCATAAAATTATCATTTGAATGCGATAATCGGATTACAGCTCGAGCTTGGTTCCGTTCCGGCGGCGGAAAAGGTGACGACGACGACGAGCTGCTCGGCTTGGGAAAATGGCTCGAACTTATTTCGCTTGGTTCGGTTTTTAAAACCCACAGCAGACCGCCAGACCGAGCCAGAAAAACACAGACGACACCCAATTTCGGAAGCCAATTTCGTTTCATAATGACTGACAGGTTGCTGCATCCGAGCAAACCATAACAAACCATTAACACTTCGTGTCAGTTGAAGCATATCAAACCTCAAGATAAACAGTCGGCTGTCGTTTAGTTTCTCGTTTCATCTAGAGCAGCAGACCGGGATTGCAGATAAGAGGCGTCTCCTGACCGGACCGGGAACCGGTTCTTTGCCGCCGGCGGTCTTCGATTCGTTCGGCATGTCGTGGACTTGGTTTTATTTATCCAGCGTCCAGACTGTGCAGCCATGCTGCAGCAGAATGTTTGTTCTATTTGTTTCCACATGGAGTTATTTTTAGAAGGACTTTCACCTTGACGGTGCTTGTGGTGCTCTCCAGTAGAACCGTATTTGGCTGCTTGAAACTATAACGATAAGTGAACCATTATTATTTTCGATGCCAATTGAGTATGTTCCACTTGAAAAGCGAAACCAATACACCGAGCAGACGATCGTGGATGCGTGCAGTGGCTCAGATTAAGGAAATCGTCTCCACATTCCGGCATTAAAATTGAACGTGTTTAGCCAGTATGTATCCCTGTGCACCCTCTTTTCGCCGTTTCGCAACAACCTTGCACGGTCAGTGGCAGCCTTCGCACCTGTTCTGCAGAATCATCATTCACCGGATTGCGAAGTTTGCTTTCACTAGCTGACTGGTTTGCTGGATCGTGTGCTACCTACTTGTGTAATATCTTGCCAGTTCACTACCCGTTAAATGCGTCTGCGATGGGGAGTCTGCCAGCAGCAGCCATCAGCCAGCCAGCAGCGGTCAAAGTAGAGCGGTGGTGGAGTTCTAACTCATTCGGCAATTATTGCTGACTTCTTTTACCCGTGTTTCCTGGCTCGTTTTCTTCAGTTTTTAACTGTGCAGCGTACGTTTATTGCTATTTTTGTACCATGCGTGCTTTGGCATTCCAGCGAACTTGCGAACCTGCAACTTTAGCTCGGTGTATGCTGCTGGCCACTTGGCTGTAGTGTCAGTTCAATGGTACCTGAACAACCGGCACACAGTTCATCTGCAAGAACGGATTGTGGAGATACGTTCTGGAAATACGTTCTCTGTTGTGAGGAAATATGATTATAATTTGCAGCGTTTGCTACCTAGTAGAGCAAATGGAGGTGATTAGCAATCAGATGTAACTGAGTTCGATCATCATAAATGATCTTTGGATAACAGAACTTGGGACAGCGGAACGAGGCATCAGTTAAAATAGATTCAGTTACTAATGTTTATTTAAATGCGGATTATTTCAAATACCCGGGCTAGAAATTTGTTTGAAAGAATACTTGTCACCAAGCAGTTTTCCATAAAAATTAAAATTAAATAGATTTTCTCAGTAATTCACGAAAAATGCAGGAAATATGGAATTATCAAAATAATTTTTTGATCATTGGAATAAAATCTTATTAATTATACTATATTTTATGCGACCTTCATAAATACGCGTATTTCGGCTACGACGCGTTTCCTTCAACAGTAATGAAGGTTTCAGGTCCTATTCGAAATACATGCATCTGTGAACGTCACATAAATTATAGTACAATTAAAACGAATTTTATCGTTTATTCGAGAATTTCATTCGAAAGTAATTTATAATTATTTTTGAACATTTCTTGACGAACTTTTTGTATATTTTGACAACCTTTTGCTTTGCATTACAGTCAATCTTCTCTCCATACCTTGAAGGTTACACTACACCGGCGTGCCCAGGTTGGGGAACACTGGGATTCGTGGTACGTGCCCCAGTTTCTCTGTGAAATTTAATGTAAAGCAAAATGAATTCTGTAACCCAGAAGTCCGCAGTTATTAATTTAATCGACTACTATTTATGCGATAAATAAATTAATTGCGTAAAAATAGTTCCAGTCCACCTATAAATTAAGTTTCGAGTTCGAAGTTTAGTTAAACCTGATTTAAGCTCAATTTCAAGCTAAAATACAATTCTATTTTCATACCCATTTTCAACACCGATTTCAACTGCAATTTTAAGTCTAAAGGGTGTCTCACATCAAATTGCACCACGGAAAAAACGCTGTAGAAAATTACCTAATTGACCGATCCTTTTCAAACTTTCAGATAACAAAATCTAAGCTATTAGTAAGCTTTTGGCATATTTGTTTCATTCAACTTCAATACCATAACCGTATGCTCGCACCTTCCGCTTAATTCCACTTTTGTACAACCTAGCTGCAGCTTCGTCTGTATGGAAACACACTTTTTCTTCATGTCTTCCTCAGACTTGACCTCGTTGGGATGCTTCCGTAGTGCCTGCTTCATAATAGCCTAGTATTTTTCGATGGGCCTTAGTTCCGGTGCGTTGGAGGCGTTCATGTCCTTGGGTACGAAAGTGACTCCGTTGGCTTCGTACCACTCCAATACAGCCTTTGAATATTGTCACGAAGGTAGATCCGGCCAGACGATCGTAGGGCCCTCGTGTTGCTTCGACAGAGGAAGCAGATGCTTCTGTAGACACTCCTTGAGATAGATCTGTCCGTTTACAGTCTCGGTAGATACGAACGGTGCACTCCGTTTGCCACATGATGTATTGCTTGGCCAAATAAGGTATTTCTTGGCAAACTATGAAAGTTTCTGCATTCTCACTTCCTTCGGAACATCAAGCTTGTGTTGGGCGGTGAAGCACAGTAGCTCCGGAAGCTGCCGGAAGTCTACCTTGACGTAAGTCTTATCGTTCATGATGAGAGAGTTGAGGATTTTCCAGGTGCTTGCGCAAAAGAAATTCGCAACGTTGCTTTTCGGATGACGCCAGTTTTTCAATTTTCGATAATAATAAGGCCATTGCAAATCATTTGCAAAGTTCTTGTCACCCCCCCCCCCCCCCGCCTTGGAAATTGGCTTGATAAATCGGGGGGCAAAAAATAATTTGTAGGATATGAATTAAATTTTTTTATAAAATAAATTGTCCGTGGGCTCTACACCCTGAAAAACTCGAAAAATGAGTGTACGAGTTGAGTTAACGCTTCTAGCACGAAACAGAAATGGTAATTCAAACAATGGAATTTCCGAAAATCGTCCAACAAAATTTTCTTTCGTTTTTGTCTTTTTTCCGTAGATTTTTGCATGGAAAATAATAACGTATATATTAAAAGCAAGAACAGATTTGGTTTTCACGATTGAACTTTAAATAAAAATGCTTAAAATCCATATTTTTTTTGCTCCATTAAAAAATTCACTTAGTTTTTTTTCGCCCCACCCCCTTCAGTGGCCCAACACCGGAAGGACAAAAACTTTATAAAATATTTGTAATGGCCTAAATAAATAAAAATAATAGTGTAAACAATACACTCTAACCTACTTCTACAAAAACTACTTCTATTCAAGAGAAAATACTTAATGGGTAATTTTCTACAGCGTTTCTTCCGTGGTGCAATTTGATGTGGGACACCCTTTAGTTTCAATTCCGATTCCAAATACAGACAATGAAACAGACCAGGGAGAGAAACAGAAGAAAACCTGGTAAGGAAAAGAGAAAAAAACTTGACAGAGTGTGAGGGAAAACGGTACATAATAAGAAAACAAGTGGAAAAGAAAATAATAGAAGAGAAAAGAGACAAAATGAAGAAAGGAAGAGTAAAGGTAAAAAATGAGGGAAACGAAGGAAAAAGCATAAAAAACCAAAGATAAACTGCCAGAAAAGGAAGAAAAGTAAGACATAATAAGTGGAAGAATGGAACGCCCGAAATTGCAACACGGAATAGAAAAGGAGCTAAAAAGCGAAAAACGACGAAAATTTGGATCGAAAAAGTCGAAAAAGGTAAAAACGAGACTGGAAAAAGGAACAAACAAAGCTGAAAACGAAGAAAAATGGAACAGAAAAATCAGATCTCACGAAAAGCGCGAAAAGAGGGGAAAAGTGGATAAACGGGAGGAGAAAGGTGAAAAGATGGGACAGAAAAAAAAGAAAAGGAAAACAGGAAAACGGATTAAAGAGAAAAGTAAAACGGAAGAGAAGAAGACGAAAAGCGGAAAAAAAAGGAAAACCGAAGTGGAAGGGGACATAAAGGAGCTAACTACAGAATATAGATAACAGGAAAGTGGGCAAAACGAGGCATCGACAAAAAAAGAAAACCGGAACAGATGAAGGTGAAAAAAGAGAAAAGAAGGAGTTAGAAAAAGATAGACTGGGAACGAAAAGAAGGGAAAAAACTACTAAGACTAAGACTAATCTTCTAAGACTAATAAGACTAATGTAAACTGCATTTCTGGCATATGCATCTTTATAAGAATCTCTGAGTGCCATTGTTTAAGTAAATGTTTAAAAGAGAAGAGCGAAATATTCAGATTCAATTCTTCAATGAATGCAATGGTAGCTTTGAAAATACGTGGACGGGGGTTCATAAGTATAGCACCTGGAACCATTGAGACATAGAGATTTCTTTTAAAAATCACTTGTGTGCATCATAAAGGTTGAAATAGTAATGAATGATTAATTCTAGAGTTATGAGGAAATTTGTATTTCATTTGTATGGGAGCCTCCCATCTCAGAAGGGGAAGTGGTCTCAGTACACCATAGAAAAAATTCCTGCTTTCTGAAACCTCCATATGCCAAATTTGGTCTCATTTTCTTGATTAGTTCTCGAGTACTGATGAATTTTGTGTTTCATTTGTATACGAGCCACCCCTCTTACGCCCTCCTTAGAATAACTCTCTCATCCCCTCCATAAAATTGTTGGTCATTTTATCTATCCAACGACCTATAAATTGTTCAGTTTCGTTCAGTAGTTTAGTAGTTATTAGCATTTGAAATCTTTCATTCAAAAATTACACTTCTATTTCGTTTTCACAAAGTGCTACCCAGTCCCAGTATAGTGAACAAAGACGTAGTCCTACGTTACTATAATAAAAAAGTTGGAATACGGGCAGGAAAACAACGAAACGAAACGCGTGAAAACAGAACTGAAAATGAGAAAAAAGGATAGGAAATGAAGAAAAACGGAACAATGAAACAGGAAACACGGAACAAAAAAAAGGAAAATGAAAGAAAAAGAGCAAAACTTAAGTGAGAGCAAAACCCTAGAAAACGGTACAGATAAAATGAATAAATGCAATAAAAAGTGGAAAAATGAAACATGAGAATAGAAAAATGGGAAAATACGTGCGAGAGAATAAGATGACAAATGTCAAACAATCAATTACACTCAAGTACTTTTTTTACACGGTTTGTTTTTTCGAATATTGAGAACGGGGCTATTTAGGGACCATTCATTTATTTCTCAATGCGTTTGGGAGAGGCCCGACATTCGTCACATATTTTGTAAATGGTCCCTAAATTGCACCGTTCTTGAGTAATCGAAAAAAAAACAAACCGTGTAAAAAAAGACTCGAGTGTAATCAAGTAATTTCAAGCAAAACTTCGTGCCTAATGTCGTGTCCATTTTCTGTTTGAAGTAAAATTTTAAACGCAAAATAATTCAAATTCAAGCATAATTTAATGTCCAATTAAGGTCAACTTCAGGTTCAATTGCATATGCGTTTTTAAGCTGAATTTTAAGTCTAATTTAATTCTAATTTTATGCTCAACGATAAGTCAAACTTGAACTCTGATTTCACATTCAATTCAAAGTACAATTTGCATTCTAATTTCAAGTCTAATTTCAAATCTAATTTATGTCCAATTTTTAATCCAATTTTGAGTTCTAGTTCTTGCTTAATTTCAAATCAAATTTTAATTTCCTTTCTCGAAATACTTGTGAAGATGCAGAGGATTCCCTGCTCTTTAGTAGCAACAAGTATTGGACTAACATTCCTTCCCATCCCACCAGGACCCGCATTCGGACGTGGCCGGCGTCGGTATAGATCAACATGCAGGGACCTGATAAGGTTGCACAATGAGGAATAGCGTGCTGTCGCAAGTATGTTTTTTCCAGCCATCATTTTGCAATTTTCATCCGTCCTGGTCAATAACGGAGTAGCAGCACACGGGTGGTATCCTATGTTTATGCTTATGCTTAATCCAATTTCAACTATAATTTAAAATCTAATTCAAATTTCAAATAAAATTTCAAGTCCAATTTCAAATAAAAACTTCAAATGCGGTTTTAGGTCCGATTTCATGTCTAATTGCAACTGAAAATTGCCGACTGAAATTTTTGAAGCGTCTCAGTAGAATACCAAATCTGAAATTAAAGAAAAGAAAAAAAAAAACTCTGTTTTGCCAGACCGAAACACTCCTCTGGAAGGACGGGTGCCCCACCTTTTGTTTATGTCGGAGTACGCTAGTATAAAACTGTATTTACTCTGTCTACTACAGAGAATATTGAACTGGTAATTTACCGACTGAAACGTTTTACTCAGTGATCTTGAAATGATGATGTATTCTTTAGTGCTTCAGCAGAAAACGAAAGATAAAAACTAATTGACACTAATATTGCAGGCAGAACACGAAAAATACAATAGTGATATTCACGGTGAGTTCAGAAACCAAGCAACAGCAGTATCAGAGAAATATCAAGAGCAAAAGTTGATTATTTCAAGCACGTGATTCAAATCGTTCCCGTTCGAGCTCTAAAATTTCAACTTCAATGTTAGGTCCAATCTCTATTAAAATCCTAGGTTCAATTTTATGTTCGATTTCAAGTCGAATTTTACAACCTCACTTCTTGCTTTTCACTTCTCACTTCTCACTTCTCACTAAAGACTGTGATAAAAATGCAACACTTTCTGTTGGTGTAGCTTTCAATTACATGGGTAAAAAATGATTAAATTTTGGATAAAACTAGTTTAGAGTGTAATGTTTACATGTGCAATATTTCTTCATAATCTGTCAAGTTCAAGTGGCTATCGAGATGGTTTCCAGGGAAGAAGTGGTTCGACAGAAAATTATGGACGCGGTCGTGAAAAATTCAGGCCACTCGCACAAGTGGATCGTGAAACAGTTGGGAATCAACCATTCGACAGTGTCCCGGGTGTCAAAATTGTTCTAGGAGACCCAGACGAGCCAGCGGCGAGCTGGCAGCGGAAGAAAAGCGAAGACGACCGACCCCGTGGAGGGTGGGAAGGTGCGGGATTACTTTAAGCATAATCCCAACCTTTCGATTCGGGACGTGGCCAAGAAGGTCAATTTTCCTGTCTGGTTCGTCCAACAGTCAAAGAAGCGGGTTGAACTTCATATCTTCGAGGTAAGGAAGGCACCTAAACGAACCGATAAATAGAATACGGTGGCCAATTCCTGCGCCAGGAAGCTGTACCGAGAGTGCTTGGTGCAGCCAAAATGCATCGTAATGGACGACGAGACGTACATTAAAGCGAATGCTAAGCAGATCCCCGCCCTTAAGTTCCAGAAATTCCAAATATGTGAACTCTTTAAACACTTCCGTTATCAATAGTCACTATCTGTAGGAGGCAAACGGTATTTTCCCTTTAGCCTATTCATATCATATATTTGGTTTTCGTCGAGTTGATTTGTACCCAATCCTCCTAGTCGTTTTTAGTCTGGTGTCGATTACCCCCACCGTCTGCCGCCCACTAGTTATGATATCGAGGTCGTCTGCGAAAGCTACGAGTTGGCTACTTTAGCTGAAGACCATCCCTCTCGTTTCGATGCCCGCTCGCTGGATCACACCTTCAATATCTCCTTGTCCATCCCCTTGTCGCAACCCTCTGCACGATTCGAACGGACTCGAGAGTGCCCCCTAAACAAGCACGTAGCTCATCACTCGCTTTGATCAGCCGCATTACTTTCTCCGCAAAACCGTTCTTGTACTTTACTTACCATAGTTGTTCTGCTCGACTGTATCATATGCTGCCTGAAATCCATAAAAATATGATGCATGGGCATGTTCAACTTCCGACATTTCTGGAGGCTTTGTCGGAGAGTGAATATTTGATCCGTAGTAGTGCGGGTCCCCATAATTCCCGCTTTGTACTGCCATATGAATTCTCTTACTATTGGGGGTAGGCAATGTAACAAAACAATCTGACAGAACATCTTCTATTCATTCTTCCGGTATTTTCTCCTCATCCAAAAGCCTTGAAATTATCCAGTGAAGTTCTGTTGCTAGTGGTTGCCATATTTGTAGAGCCACCGGGAGTCAGTTCTTTGCAGTGGCTCTGACCGGTTCCTTGCTGGATCTTGATGTCACGTAGCGAACAGCTATCGTACGCTGTCTCCAGCTCTGTGCGCAAAACGTTTCCTTCTCGTCTGCGGAGTCAACCTTCATGTGGACATTGTGCGTTTATGATGTTGAAGAAACAGTTATTATAATTTGCCCTTCGACAAGAGGCGTTATTCGCACCTTGAGCCAGCACTAGTAATGTGTGTGTGTGTGTGTGTGTGTGTGTGTGTGTGTGTGTGTGTGTGTGTGTGTGTGTGTGTGTGTGTGTGTGTGTGTGTGTGTGTGTGTGTGTGTGTGTGTGTGTGTGTGTGTGTGTGTGTGTGTGTGTGTGTGTGTGTGTGTGTGTGTGTGTGTGTGTGTGTGTGTGTGTGTGTGTGTGTGTGTGTGTGTGTGTGTGTGTGTGTGTGTGTGTGTGTGTGTGTGTGTGTGTGTGTGTGTGTGTGTGTGTGTGTGTGTGTGTGTGTGTGTGTGTGTGTGTGTGTGTGTGTGTGTGTGTGTGTGTGTGTGTGTGTGTGTGTGTGTGTGTGTGTGTGTGTGTGTGTGTGTGTGTGTGTGTGTGTGTGTGTGTGTGTGTGTGTGTGTGTGTGTGTGTGTGTGTGTGTGTGTGTGTGTGTGTGTGTGTGTGTGTGTGTGTGTGTGTGTGTGTGTGTGTGTGTGTGTGTGTGTGTGTGTGTGTGTGTGTGTGTGTGTGTGTGTGTGTGTGTGTGTGTGTGTGTGCGTGTGTGTGTGTGCGTGTGTGTGTGTGTGCGTGTGTGTGTGTGTTTGTTTTCCTTACTATTTTTCATTAGCAATCTCATTTCTAGAATGGTGGTGCCTCGGCAGTTGAAACATAGAACAATCACATAACAATAATATCGTTGCATGGGATGTGTGTGGTGCATATACGAGAAATGAAAGAATTGGGATAATAAAACAAAATTAGGTGTAAGACTACCTAATATAACGGGCGGCAGTAGTTTAGTGAGTTAAACATTCGGGTACCAACCGACAGTACGTGGCTGCGATCCCCACCTGCCATTGCACAACCCGATATATTAATCTAGTTCATCCCATTAATCGTTCTTCGCATCAGACACTTCCTCCTTTTCCAAAAAGATATAATTTGCCTTTGGACAAGAGACTTCATTACGCACCTCAAGCAAGTACTATACTATAACTTGGCTTTGCAAGAAACTACATTATTGGTAAATGTGGAATTCAATAGGATGGAAATATGTAGAGGGGCCTGAGAATAAAACTAGGCTAAAGTCAGTTAACATCAGGGCTTAAAAAGGGATCGCAAGTTGAATGTGACTGCCGTGAATGCGAACTTTCCGCATTGCGAACTTTCCGCATTCAAACTCCGATTTTTGAACGATCATTTGACCGTTTTTTTAATCCAGTCAATTTGCCGCTTGCGCTGCTGCCGTCGTACAATTCATGCGGAATCTCAGCAAAAGCAAACAGTCGATCTCCCGTTTTGCTTTGCGCTTTGAGAATATAAACTGCAAACTGACTGGAAGCATACGGTGACGTATTTTTTCGTTTCTCTTTTTGTCTCCAAATCGGCTGCTCACAGTAATAGTTTGTCACCCAGACGTCGGTCCGACGCAAGCAAAATATTCGTTTGTATTGGACGGAGTCCGACCGACTTCTTCCATGCACATGTAGTGGTTGTTTTTTTGTAGTATTGAATCATACTATTGTGCGGTTGCTTTTCGTAGCGTGGTGATTGCCAGTCATTTGACTGTTTTGCAGTCATTCGCTGCTCCAAACGGTAAAGGCAACTTGATCGAAACGAAAATGTCAAAAAGTTTTAGAAGCCGTTCGTTCTGCAGCGTGCAGTCGGCGTTTGACTAAGCAAAATGACAGTTGTGTTATGCATAGCATTCGTATTCCACCTCTAAACGGACGGTGTGAACTTGAATGCGCGTTGGTGTGACTGCGGTAGAAAAAAAGGATCGGTCGAAGCCCTGGTTAACATTGAAAAACCTGATACTCCTCAGATTTAAACCAACGACCAATCGCTTTCCAAGGCAGGCTCGGTAACCTTATGCCTACAGGGCCCCCAACGCTTTATAGATAATACAGGACGAAACGTGCAGGAGCTGCGACTGTTACCGACGACGCGTTGTCGATTATGTCGGCCTTCCCTGGTCCTTACATCGACCCGCTCACCACACTTTGTCTATATGCCTAATATCCATTATGCCTACTACACTATACCTCGCGTTTATATGCCTAACGAACCAGTTTTGATTTTTGTCGATTTCTAGTCGTCAACCTTAGTTAATATTCGATCAAAAAATTTCTAATTGTAAACATATTTTGTTCCGCTTACGTCATTTTAAAAATAAGTAGTTATTGCTGATGCTTCTCATCGCTGTCAAATATTAAAAGTAGCGAAATGAGTAACATATGCGCGTCTGTAACATATGAACCGTGTAAACAGTTTGAATCAACATAGCGATGTAGGTTATAGCGAATAAATACGTTAACACTGAGCCAAACCGAGAATGGCCATTCCTCTTCAATTCGCGAACTTACTTGTTGACTCAACTCCGGTTCGACACTCATCTCAAAGTGCACTGGTACAGTGGCAGCTCAATCAAAGTCACTCATCAAGTGACTTATACAGCAGTCCTAAAAACAACCGAAAGTAGGTTAGAAGCTGCCTCCGTTTGGCACCAGTTTCACATGCACAAATCTAGAGCATAAATGTACTATTTAGTTCAACCGCTAGTCGTTGCCACCGGAGCCAAAGTTCGCGAGGTTTGCAACCGCCAAACAACCAAACCATTTCGGACTGCTGCTGCTGCTGCTGCTGCATCGGACTACAGACCACAGCACCAGGTTCGGCCACGTATGACCTCAATGACTGCGCTGCGGATACCGCAAGAAGTGTTCGAATACCGGTACTCATAATTTGACTCAGTCTGCTGCTGGCGGCTGTCTGGTGCGGTGAAACGGTGGCCACACCGGCGCGGCCGCCCGGTGGCGGTGTCTTGCCCGTTGGGTTATTGATATATGTTCAGATATATGATTTTTTTCCTTCATTATCATCTTCCTGACGATTGCGTTCTTATTTACCCGGCCACGGCCAGCCCGTGGCAGCAAACAGCAGGGAGGAGCTGTGAAATCGATTTGTTACCACTAGTTGAACCAGAAAAAAACGCACTCGGAAATTAACTTTAGTAATAGATCCCAATTTGCGTTGATGTGTGTCCGACTCGGTACGTACGACTCGGGTGGTTTTCTAGAACCTGGATTAACGAACGAAAGTAGCTCACTTTTTTGGGGGGAATTAAGTATAGTGTGTAATAATTGGCTTGTTGTGAATGGGAACAGTTGAACGAACTGTTATATTTGTTGAATTATATGCGAGTGTAAGTGGCGCTGCTCGGTTTGCTCAGTGAAATGTGTGAATTAAAATTGACTGTTTATTATTATTGCATCTACTTAGTTTCCTTAATAATGTGGACTCTCCGTAAACTACCGTTAATATTTTTATTTTTTCTCCAATCATATTTTATTGGAAACTCAAAATCTTAGTGAATCTGTTTACTTAAATATAATGTGACTTTTTGAACCATATGTAAAATAAAGTATTATCAACATGGTGGCAAAGTATAAATTATAATAGCTATTGAAAATTAAAACTACAACAATTAAAAGTTGTGCAATCATATCTTGAAATTATCTTCTCAAAGTTTTAGTTAGATGGGAATTATACCCTTTTCCATTGTTACTGATATAAAATGAAAATAAATTATTTTTCGTGTAATGTTTTGAACAAGAATAACCATACAATAGAGTAAGTAAACATAGAAACTAAGTTATGCGTGTGATGATTTGAATTTTAAATTCGCTAGATGCAATGTTGAACAGTAATAGTTATTTAATTTGAAGGTACCCAAAGCACATCCAGCACTAATTTTTACGATTTGGTTAGTGGAATAAATTATACCAAATTTAAATACCCAACCAGCAGAGCCAGTCTGCTGAAACGAGAATGTTTTTCTGATACAGTTACAAAATGACTGTATAGCTGTTATCATTTCACCGATCAAGAGTTACTCCTTTACACTTGCACTAAGCGACTATAATCAAACTTTTACTACAAGCCATTGTTTCTACCAGCAGCCAGAGCGCCGGTCCTAATGCTCCTAAACCCGAACAAAAGTACCTTTTTCTCTAGGAAACTATTATAATCGAGATACAATCTCGTTGCAAGCCCCACACTGGGGTAGTGAGTGGGGAGAAAATCTCCCGTGCACAACCGATCTGGGTCATCGGACGAATGGTGCGCGGAATAACAGCCGCGCTTATGATGATGGAACACTGTCTCGCGACACATTTTTCTCAGGCCCTTAAACTTGATCACAAACAACCAACAACCGACAACCAGCAACGGGCATTGGCCGATCAACAGAACCCGCTGTCTATCTTCGTCCGGACATCTCCAACGCAACGTGATTCACCGTCGCGGTCCGCAGCTCCAGCTCCAGCAGTTGTTGCCTGGCTGCCTGCCTGGCACTGGCATTCGCTAATTAAATCATATTCTGCGTCGTGTTTTCCTTTTTTTGTTTGGCCCGCTTGAAACATCGTGCCCCATTGAATAGGCGAGTTTTATCGAGAGCCATCTTGATCCACTTTTTCCCTCCTCACTGGGTGGTGCTGTGCGCGCCGGGAAAAGTTCGCTCTCTTGTGTGGCAGTACCTACCAACCAGCAGTGACGCGCGGTGAACCAATTTCGCACCACCACACCGCCGTCGTGTGCTCCTGCTTCTGGCTGTCGTTGCGTTGGCTGGGCAGACCCTGAGCGCTTAACACCACAACGCTCAACCGGCGACGCGTGTAAATGTGTTAGGAAATAGTGTGTCACCGATAAATCCCGCTCCGTTGTTGCTAGCGGTGAGTAGCGGTGACGGTAAGTGCGTGATTTTACGCACATACGTGATCGAATGAAGCGTTTTATGTTCGGTGGTTCAATAATCGAGCTTTGGAAACTACAAGTTGATTTTTTCCTAACATTTGTGGTAAGAAATTTAATGGAGCTGTAAAAGATGGAAGCGAAGAGCGCATCTTGCAAAAATGGCTACAAATGATATCTGTTACTTATCTAGTAGATGAGTTAAAACATTTTCTGTTTCTTTAAAAGTATAGAACCAAATAAAACTTTGTTCTGTCATTTACTTAAACGTATCGTGACTTGAGCTACTGGAGGAGGAAAACTTCCTCTGGTATCATTCTATTTATTTAGTGAATTAGTTAACGCTAATACTATATATTTCCTAATTCTTTTTAGGACTAAATTTTTAATAAACAACAACAATAATCTCTGCCCTAATCTAAACCATATAATTTCCTGCTGCTATTCATCTTAACAAAACGTATTCCTCCTACCCTGAGCACTCTGGCGAAGCGCATGAATAGGTGTGGCTTGTTTCCGTGAGTCCGAAGGAGAACAAATCACCCACTTAGGTGATATAGAAAGAGAAATTGTTTAACTTTACCTTAGCTGTAGGTTTTCTTAAAATAGTACCTATGCATAGATCGAATTTACTTTTTGATTAGAATAATTGGTAAATGAGTCCTGATACAGTGGTTCTAGCTAACCGGTTTGCTTGATCATGGTTTAAGTGCCATGGTTAAGACCCATGATCTAGATTCAGAAAAGAATCTCGGAATTAAGGGCCGCTTCAGTATTGTTTTTGATTTCGTTTCGTTTCAGACTAAATTTTAATATACTTTAACATGTGACTTACATAATACCAACAGTAGAGCAGTCGTACAAAGTGACACTGGTATATGACTTATAGAATAGGACCCATATTTCGATTCAGTTTTCCTTTTTTAACTGTTTACTAACTTTTGCCTGAATTTCTACCCTAGCCTAGCCATTAGTCTTCTACAGATATTGGCATCATTATGATTCAAGACACATTTTTGAAAAGGGCGCATTTATTTTCAAGGAAGTTATGTCTGAAAAGTCGTATCTCGAAATACCAAGAATACATAATATTCGTTTTTTGTTTCAATTTTTTTAAAGTAGAAAAAATTCGCAATCCGTTAAAACCTATTCAGAGACGGAACCCTTACTTATCAATAAATTTCGAAAAATATTGACTTTTATGAGCTTTTTACACTATAGACTTCTCACTTTCACGTTACATATTAGTTTTGAATACACTCAACTCTCGTTTTACGTCTACCAATGCATTGGTGGGAGGATGTTAATTCAAATTTTGGACATATAAAGAGAGGACGTTAATTCAAATTTCGGTCGTAAAAAATGGGAAGTAAAAAGAAATCACGTAAAATGAATGGATGTAAAAAGAGATTCTAGAGTATAGGTAGTAATTGATTATGTGATTTACAATTAAATTGCTCATAATAATCACTTTCTAATTGCAGCCGTTCTGGAGATATTTAAAGAAAAAGTTTAATTTATTTAATGATACTAGCTAACCCGACAAACTTCGTATTGCCAAAAATGAAACTGTGCTGTACATAAATTCTGGGGGCTACCCCCCGCAGTCTAATAAGCCAGTCGTCGTCGTCGTCGTCGTCGAGAGAATGTTAGAGTCAATAGGATCGTAGCACTGACCCCGCACTGTCCTGTATTCTAACAACTGGTTGCGAAGTCTGTCGTACAAAAAACTGAAGGTCAAATTTCGAAAACGGAATTAGCACCCAGGCTTTGCTTTTTTACTTTCCGCAGTGACCGGCGCTTCCGACGGCTGGTCGCTGAGAACACTCGCGGCCTGCGGCCGTCTCGCTCTAAATCATCTAGTGTTGCTATAGGTAGTTTCTAGTGGTCTTGTTATTGACTAATGTTTTATGCAAGAGTCTAAAATTTCTCGAAATCGATTAGTTTTAAAGTTACGCAAAATTTTCTGTTTCATTTGTATGAGAGTCTGCCCTCAATACCACAGGGGTGAGAGGTCTCAAACCATCATAAAATAAATTCATGCCTCTAAAATCCCCCACATGCTAAATTTGGTTCCATTTGCTTGATTAGTCCTCGAATTATGAGGAAATTTGTATTTCATTTGTATGGGAGCCCCCCTCTTATAGGTGGAAGCGGTCAAAATTCCCCTCCCGAAGAGGGGAGGGGTCTCAACTCGCCATAGAAAAATAATTTGTCTTTAAAAACACCCACATACCAAATTCGGTTCCATTTGCTTGATTAGCCCACATGCCATTAGACACATGCCAAAGGTTCTATTTGGTTGATTAGTTTTCGAGTTACGAGGAAATTTGTATTTCATTTGTACAAAAGGCCCACCTCCCTCTTGAAGAGGGGAGGGGTCATAATTCCTATCCTAAAGAGGGGAGGGGTCTAAATTCACCAGAGAAAAAAATTGCCTCCGAAAACACCCACATGCCAAATTTGGTTCCATTTGCTTGATTAGTTCTAGAATTATGATGAATTTTGTGTTTCATTTGCATAGCAGCCCCCCTTCTTAGTGAGGGAGGGGTCTCGTACTATCACAAGAACCTTCCTCGCCCCTAAAAATCCCTGCATGTAAATTTTCACGCCGATCGGTTCAGTAGTTTCCGATTCTATAAGAAACATATGGACAGACGGACAGAAATCCATTTTTATAGGTATAGATTTATATTTTATAGGTATAGATTTATATGGAAGGAACATACGGACTGACACACATAAATCCATTTTTATAGATATAAATTTGTATGAGAGCCCCCCCCGCTTAGTGGGGGGAGGGGTGTCTTACCATCATAAGAACCTTCCCCAGCCCCAAAAACTCCTACATATAAATTTCCACGCCGCACGGTTCAGTAGTTTTCGATTCTATAAGGAACATACGGGCAGACAGACAGAAATCCATTTTATAGGTTTAGATTTGTACGGGAAGCTCCCGTCTGGGTGGGGGAGGGGTGTCTAACCATCATAAGAACCTTTCTCGGCCCCAAAAACCCCGAAAACGACCTTTTCATATATTATTTCTGTTGCTCCACCTTGTCAATAAAATTTCTTATATATAAATTAAGTTTCCTGCAGCTTATCTAGATACTTCTCATTCATTCAACCTTCCACTTTTGAGTTACACACGCATACCAGGTAGAGATGGTCGGGTAAGAAAATTTGATTACCCGACCCGTACTAGATTAAGAAAAAATATTAAGAACCCGAAAATATTTTTTTTTCAGTACCTGAGCCCGAGAATTTTTCTTTGATACCCGAACCCGATCCGAACCAGGGATGCCACATATAATTCTGTGTTTTTTGTTGAAAAAATCTGACGATCTGTACGGCGAGAAAAATATCTGTGCAAAAATCTGTCCAATGCAAAAAAATGAGAGTGAAAGAGATAGAGAGTCATTTTGCTGACTATTTCCGTCTCTTTCACTCTCATGTAAAAGCTCAAAAATCTGTTTAATCTGTGTAATTTGGCGTAAATCTGTATTCTATGCATACAGATTCTGTACAGGCGATTTCTTTTAAATATCTGTTAAATACAGAATAATCTGTGCATGTGGCAACCCTAATCCGAACCCGTCAGGTGCGGGCAGCAGCCCCTAGCCGACCATTTTTAGTGTTCAATGTGTTCAATAGAGATAGTCGGGTATGAAAATTTAAATACCTGAACCCGACCCGTACCCGGTTTTAAAAAATTGGGAACTCGTACTCAACCCGATCCCGGGTAAAAATCGATGAAATTTTGGGTAAAACTGGTTTAGAGTGTAATGTTTATATGTGCAAAACTTCATCACAATCCGCCAAGTGGTTATCGAGAGAGCTTCCAAGCAAGAAAAGCTTCGCTAAAAAATTATGGGCCCGGTCGTGGAAAATCCAGGAAAGTACCAAAGGTGGATCGCGAAATCGTTGGGAATCAACTATTCAACAATGTTCCGTGTGGCAAAATCATTCAAAGAGTCCTAGACCACTCAGCGGCGAGCTGGGAGCGGAAAAAAGGCGAAGACGACCGACTCCGTGAAGGTAAGAAAGGTGAATGGTTACTTCAAGCACAATCCGAACCTTTCGATTCGGGGTGTTGCCAAGAAGGACAGTTTTTACGTCCGGTTCGTCCAGTAGGCAGTGAAGCGGACTGGATTTCATGTCTTCAGGGTGAGGAAGGCACCTAACTGAGCCGATAAACAGAATCTATGTCCAAATCCCGTGCCAGGAAGCGCGTACTGCGCGTGGTTGAAGCAGCCGAAATGTATCGTAATGGACGACAAGACGTACATTAAAGCGAACGCCAAGTAGATCCCTGAGCTGAGCGTTTATTGATACATAGCAGATCGATAAATTGAATTACAAGTTTTAGGAAATTATAACAGCGCTGGAATCACTGATTACGTGGCGAAAGCGTACTCTGCCAATACAGATGCATTTTTAAGGCGCAAAACAATACATGCTTGGAATGGTAGCCATTTATCCAGCCATCTTTGAGCCACTTTCGGTTTCCCCTTAAGGCGACACCGAAAGTGGCTAACGTTATTGTGTTAGAGCGACAAACACTGTACTGTACATCTCATGTGTTGTATTAGTATTGGTAATATATGCCAAATGGTAGAACTTGCAAACATAAACACATCTGATCCGCAGCCAATCGCGCCGACTACGAACATCCCGAAATCGAAATATGATTTATTTTCTTTATCAAGACATTCCGATTCATCTACGATTTCCAGCAGCAACTGAATAATGCATAGGATCAATAGGATGGCCAATTAATCCGTTTGCATTGAAGGAGAGTTTTTGATTGCTGGTCAGCTGTTAGTTTGTTTACTTTCTCTAAGCTTATCGATGCGGTAAAAGCAAAAAGCTCTTTAAAAGCTCATTTATGTTGCGACACTTTGAGACCGTGGTGCTGTTTTTTCGAAAAGCGCTAGTGCAACGAAATATGTCCGCAAACAAATATCTATTAACTAATTCCAGATTATACGTTTTATGAACACGTAATAATCTGTATGATCCGTTGAATTTATTTTCCATTAGGAATTATGTTTTGCTGAGGTTGTTGATATATAGCGGGTCGATAAATGGAATGACAAGTTTTAGGAAATTATAACAGCACTGGAAGCATTGATTACGTGCTCTGCCAATACAGATGCATTTTTAAGGCACAAAACAAAACATGCATCGAACGGTGCCATTTATCCAGCCATCTTTGAGTCATTTTCGGTTTCCCCTTAAAGTTAAAAAACTAGTTTCCATATTATACGCGCTAGAGGTCTCTCTTCCCTGGTGTCGTATATTTCGCAAATTCTTTCTATGACGAATGAAGAAAAGTTGAGAGTAAATCGAGTATATCAGATCATCCAACACAGTGAGGAAGAGGCCTGAGCTTCACCATAACTCATCCTAAGATTTGCAGGACTAAAGTTTCTATTCAAACCAGCGAGCTTTTGGGTCGATTTTTGGGTATTCGTCCGCCCAGATAGCTTCGTGGGAAACTTGAACGAACGGAGAACTTGAGAACGAGCAAGAGTAGAGCAAACGTAGATTGTTAAGTTGTTACAATATAAAATTGAAATGGATTCGATGTATGGTGCACTTTTTATTACAATATCGTGTTGCGTTGCTGAGTTTAAGTAAAACCCTCGCATCGCTGTTTCCAAATGCCAACCCTTGCTGGATATTTGCTCCATCCGAGACTCCCTATTGGGCGGGGTATGGGGGCGAATGGTGCGCTCTGTTAAATCGACGCGGTGATCGGGTGCATGAGTACATATTGCGTCCCACAGTCGAATGGATTTTAACAATCAGCTGGAAAGTATAATGCTTTTCGTCTTTATCTCAGTTGACTTGCCGTCCTAAGATGTAGACTGAGGAACAAAGTCTCGCCAATTTACTCGGTTGTAGGTTACCGTTCTTCAAGTTCTAGGACACCGTATACTCTCCACCGGCTCTCGCTCCACCTGGTTTAACCTTCTTGCTCACTGCGCCCTGATCGTTTTATTCCTACTGGGTTTGAGGCGAACATAATCTTTTCAGGGTAGTTTCCAGGGTATTCGGTATTCTTGCAACTTGTCCTGCGTATTGTATCCGTCCAGATTTAGCCACCTATTGAATACTGGGCTCGCCATAGAGCTGTGCGACTTCATAGTTTATCCTCTACATTCATTCTCCATTCTCCTGTACGCCAGCGAATATCGTTCTTAGTACTAGTCTTTCGAAAACTCCGATCATTCGCAGGTCCTCTCTGAACATTGTCTTCGTTTTACACCCGTAGAGAATAACTGGTACAAACTGTACCCTATACAAAACGCTTATAAGGTTTTGTACAGGGTACAGTTGGTACGGCAGCTTGGTTTTTACGACCGCAATTGCTTATGAAACCCATCGTAATTACGACTTACGGAAGCTGCCAAATGATTGTTTAGCGATTACCAGCATTCTGGTATTCAAGATTAGGCAACGTATTGACGGGAAACCAGATCGCTACAAAGTACGTTTGGTGGCAAAATGCCTCAGGTAAAAATATGGACTCGATAACAGTGTTAAACTAGATACGTTGCCTTGTTAAACTAGATACGTTGCGCATGGTCTTCGACCAAACTTGCTGCAAAAACAAACCAAGTCCATTGGTCGGGTACTGGCGAACACAAGACATCATCCGGGCAAGTCTTGCTCTACTCTGGCATACGAGAAGAAAATGCTTCTCGAGAAAGATGCGTTGGATTCCTACTGAGCCCAGGGGCACATGCGGTCCTGATGAAGTAGGAACTGATAAATGAAAGAATAATTGTTGTCAGATTCAGAACATGGGTTACAAACCTTACAGTAAGTCATAGTGCTATGCGCCAACAGATGCTGCTGAGCTGCAGAACAAATAGAATTTCTCCAGCCAGCTGAACAGCGTTTTTTGAAAACCCGAAGGCGGACATCCAACTTGGGTGACTGAACGCTTCATAGGACGCTCGTTCCCCATATACCAGCACATTAATTCCCGTGGGTTTCCCGCGATGGTCGAACAGAAAACCAAGTCAACCACATCTGTATCAGCCGAAAATAGCAAACGAGCTTCTTGATGTACGCAGCAAACGCGGTGCGTCGCTCGTATCCAACGACGAGAGGAGAAAGATGGCTGTCGTTACGACGTCCCCCGATTGGAGAATCTTGAGGCGAAAAGGACCTCTGTCGAACAACTTGAATCTAGAGCCTCGGAGTTGCCACCTAGTGCAATCGTCGAACAGTAATGGACCGGCATCAAGAACGCCATCATCAAGACCAATGACCAAACCTTCGGCAAAGTGCGCAGTAGACGGATGGAGTGCATTTCGGATGGAACTTGGACGAGAATTGACGAGCGGAGAGAGGCGAAAGCCGGTAATAAGCGAGCGCGAACCAGATCGGCAAAGACAGCTGCCCGTCAACGAAACGCCGCACTGAAGAGGGCTGTAACGAGCTTGTAGTCGGGACAAAAGAGCCTGGATTAACTCCCTAGCCGTACAAGGAGAAACCGCTGTCGGTAATGGTGATATCCGTTTTGTTCTACGATATTTCTCGCCCCCTTAGTAGTGCCAGGATGTATTTCAGACGAGATGCTCACAGTTGACTCATCTATGTCAGCCCAGATGATGTCTCAGCTTTTCAGCAATATACGGGAAACCACCAGTTTTCCGATTCTGGATGCAGAAGTTCCTAAAAAAGGAGATCTAACTAAATGCGATAACTGGTGTGATATACGGCGTTCTGTATTACTCTCAAAGTACTCTGTAAGATAATCCTCAACCGGATTCAGGAGAAAATCGACACTACTCTTCGTTGGCAGCATGCTGATGTATTCCTTGCTGGCCGATCATATGCAGGTACCTACCTATTGATTAATTGGTGAGTGCGTTGTATATGTGCCTAGTGGCCTGCCAATTGGATATCTAATGAGGTACTCCATCGTCAATCCCATCAATGGCCTATAGCATCAGAAATTCGAGAACGTAGGTGGAAGAGGATGGGACACACCCTGAGGAAAGCGAACGAGATCTGGAGAGACGCACTAGACTGGAAGTCGCAAGGACAGCGTAGAAGAGGGGCTGGTAAACGGCTGAATAATGCGTACCGTCGGTGCCTTGTGAATCTGTAGGCATAAAATAGACCCTACAGTGGTTCATAGCCTCTTTTTCAGCAACTCCTATCCCTACCTCCTCGTGGTACCATCCGAGATAAGAGCAAGCTTGGTGGAGATCGGGTAATCAACCCCGGTGGAAGCCAAGGATGTATGCCGACAGGGAAGGAGGGCTCTGTGAGCTTCGAGCTCAAGACCCTGTACAAGACGCTTATTAGACCGGTTGTTCTCTATGGGCATGAAATATGGACAATGCTCGAGTGCTCTGAGTTTTCGAACGGAGTATGAACTCGCACAACTCTATGGCTAACCCAGTATCCAAAAGGCGGCTAAAGCTGGATGGATACGATGGGCAGGGCATGTTGCTAGAATGCTAACCTGCAAAGATGGCGTTCGCTTCAATTCCGGAAGGAACAAGACGACCAGGAGCGCAGCGAGCAACATGGTTAAACCAGGTGGAGCGAGATCTGGCGGATAGTACTCGATGTCCGAGGAATTAGACCGCGGCAGTCCACAACCCAGTTATAAACCTTGTTCAACAGCCTTTGTCTTAGGATGGCAAGCCACTTAACCTTCCGTTACTCGCGCTGTTGTATTTTATACAACGCCTGTAAACCGTTAACTTTATCTCGGTATATCTAGGAATTTCAGCTATAAAGAAAATTACTGCTTTCAGCAAAGTTGATCCGCAGACCAAGATCTTTCAAACGGTGGAAAAAGTTTCATAAGTTTTTCACCATGTGGCATTAGTATTCGAGTGAATTCTATTAGGTTTTAGTATGCCTGTAAATCGAAGTTGGCGCGAGTAACAAAAGGTTAAGTAAGTAAGTAAAGCAAATAAGCGTAGAAGAGGCAGACCCAGAGGCTCATGACGATGGAGCTTAGTCAACGACATCCGGGCTGTGGACGAGAACCTGCCCTGGAGACAGGTAGCCAGATCACGTCATAGTGGGTAACCATCGGCAGTGGAGATCTCTGATTTGTATATTCAGTTACAAGTGGTGGCAGGCAAGTTAAGTGGATTTCTTTTTACATTTCAGTTTTGCTTCTGTCTTAGTTCAAGCAGTTTATAAGCAACAAGCATTTTTTGCAAGTTAACATTTAGTTTTAAGTTTAGAATCAAAACATTCCGCTTTGGCAATCTCATTTGCCTCACAACTCTAAGCCTACAGCCAGCGTTACGTTCGTAACAATATATTCTTATCAAGATCTGCGAAGTTGGCTCAAAATGTTTCTTTTATTTAAGAATATCTGAGATAGTGATATTGAGGTGAAACATGTAACTATGAAGGGTAGCCCAATGTATAGGTTTAAGCATAAATATAAATATCAATTTAAATAAGATATTTATATGAGTCTATAAGAAATAATCGTCTGAAAAAAGCAACATTATGGTTCAACATGCCGTTTCTCTTGGTGGCTGCCAGAAGAAAACTACCCGCAAACTGAACTTAAAGATAGAGAAGATTGAAAAATTAATGCTACCATTAACACGCCTATACGAGCAGCACCGTATAATAATTGCCGCCGAACGCAACGGGTGGGACATATAAATATATTCTTATCTTTCGTTTTATCAGCAATTTTGCTCACATGCAAAAAACATTCATTTCTTTCATCGCAGATTTGCGACTGCTAAATGCAGATCCAAGCTAGTACTAAACGACTTCGAATGAGTGTGCAGCAAGCTTCCGAAAGGGCTATTCCACCTCGTTGTTCGGTTGCTCGGGCTGGTCGGGACCTCGGGAAGGGATCCACACTGCAGAGCAGACAGCAGTATAGTGTCGGAAGCAAAACAATCAGGCGAAAGACTGCAGCCAGCGTGTGATGTTTACTGTATGACAAGCTTAGAATATGGTAGCGCAGCCTGTCGGTTCGGTTGGCACGGTACTCACAACGGCGACGGCAGGCATGAACGAAGGGAAAAACCACTTTAAACTGAAACCGAAGACGACAAAGGCGACGGCAGCTGAGAGAGTCTAGCGAGTAGATAAACTGGAAAATCCTGTTTTTATTCGCATAGGAGTACGGAATAAATGCTAGAATCGACGGAAGATGAGGTGAAACGGTGCAGTAAAGTTCAACAACAAGTAGGGCTTTGGTCGGCTGGGCCAAACCATACCCGAAGGGATAATTGCGACGACCGACGACCGACGAGGTGGCAGGGAAGCGAGCAAAATTGTTGAAAACAAAGCAACGAACTTTACAAGCAAAGTCGTTTTTCATCTTATCGCATAATCTTGTGGGTGCAACGACAAACTATATTGAATTATGGACACAATCAATAAAATGGATTCTGTTCTTTTTCAGATCACCTTGCGCCTGTAAATGCTAGAAAATCTATGCTTCATCAAACATTGAGGCCATCGACTTTTCCTCAGTAATAATTGATTTAAATCTCTTTTCATACCGAGATGCTCACCGGTCATATTTTAGTATACTTTAAAAAGCGTAGCGCACTAACTTAGAAATTTTCTCTTAAAGAAAAGTAGATTGAAAATCTCCAAGCATATTAAATTACCCTCGATGCCACAAACCTTGGTTCCAACTATGAAAAGAAAATTTCGCAGCAAAACACAAAGGTGCAGAAGTGTTCTTTTCCACGCCAGCTTACTTGAAAGCTATCAGTGTCTCCTTTTACTGCAGCTTTAGGAACCACCGCCCGCATATGAATGCGGGTGGGAAAAAGAATCCGCTGAATGCAAATTACTGTAGGTACTGCGCGGAGTGAATGCGTTTTTTTTTGCGCTGGCAAGGGCTCTTTCTTCTGTGGCGTAGAGAAGCAAGCTGTTTCGGGCTAGTGGCAGAACTGCTGAAACCAAGCGTTCTGGCGGGCGCATTCGGGTTAGGTACTCAGGGCAGGATGTGAGATAGATGAGGGTAACAAATCGACCGTTTGCTGCCGGCTGGTTGACGACCGATGCGGTACGGTGCCGTGATGAGGTGTGGGTGTGTAACGGTTGTGAGCATAAGTGGCCACTGGCGAATTTCGTACGTACTGTTACGTGTAGGTTGTACCTACGTTTATTTGCAATTCATAGCGGACAGTAATAATGGCACTCGAAATCAAGAACAGTCGCGTTTTTGGCGTTTCGTATGAGCACGAAATTTGTGCATGATACGGGTGTGTAGGAAGTCGAGTTGGTTTGTTTGTTTGCTATTTATACCAGGGACCAGTCTCTATTGAACCGAGTGTTTGCTGGCTGATGATTGAGTGATAGATTGTCATACTCAAGCGTCCCTACAATTTTGATATGAATGGGAAATTATTGTGCAGGTAGAAAATTTGATAAAATGATATATTTTTCCAATAGAGAAAAATTGCAAATAAACTGATGCTATACATTGAGTTAATTTTTGACTGAAGAGCTAATCTAAAAAATGGTTATATTGTTATTTAATAGATAACACGAAAGTGTGCAAATATGCAAACGACTTGCTTCCATACCACTATGATCTAAAAGCGTCGAAAACTGGAATAAAAAGTATGAAAAGTTAGCCATGACTTCCTATGCTAAAAATATAAAAAAATGACATTTATGTGTTAGGAGCACGGAATCAAAATATTATTGTTCATACTTAGAAATAACCGACAAAAACGAAGAGCGATAAACTAGTTATTCTCTGCCTATAAAACAAACATACGTAGCAACCAGAATGTATGACGATAACAAAATAATAGGACAAAGGAATGTCCCTTCACACCAGTGAGAAGGGCAATTTTCGGAGAGAATATATTTTGATACACACTCGCTCTCACAAGTGCTTGTTGTTGGTGATGCAGGTATATAATAAAATATGTCTTTGTCGCAAGACGGTTGGTTAAAGACAATACTTAATCAGTAACTTGAACAAAAGGGACAAACAGCAAAAACCTTAAGAAAAAGACTAGCTTGCTTTGACCTAAAGTCTAGCGTACAAAAGTTACCTTACCAACGTTACCTTGGTAACTACCAAACATTACCGCTGCCAACACGTACAATACGTATTACATACAGCAGTGTGTCTTTTTCGCAGGCAACAACATAGTTGTCAAGAAAAGTCTGTATCCACGATAAACAACTACGATAACTTGTCGTTGTCCTAGCTTCCATGCAATAGTGACAAACTTTCATTATACATTGTCGAACATTTAGAAGTGGGGACAATATCATTGTACCTTGTGCGCAGTGCTGTTAATATTCATCAGCATAACGTTCAAACTTCTGGATTATTAGCCTAACTAGCACTGAAAATCTGCTTGCTGTGATCAAACATACATAATAACTAAATGCAGCAAGCATGAACGTCATGCACGAGAATATAGAATATCAGTGCCCTGTGATATTGTAACAAACTGATATTCACGTTTTAGCAGTGAAAATCAATAAAAAAAATTTATTTTGTGGTTTAGCACCTATTGCGTTCAGCTGTTGGACATAAGATTTTTCTTTTCATTAACTGCATTTAAAATTTTTTTTACCTGAAGTGAATATCACCTTCTGGATTTGAAAATCACTTTCTCCTGTTGTATTTTCACGATATATTGAACTTGTATACTATGATGAAAATCGCTGTGCAGTTGTACATACGCAACTCAGAGGCATAAAAAACAATGTATGCTGAGAAAAAAGATTTTCTGTTTTGTTTGAAATTCGGTGATAATTTAAGGCTCTGCTTGTGCGTTTGTGATTTTTGATTCCCTGGCTAGGAGAAAGGGTTTTTTCAGCAAAGTTGTAGAAAATGTAAAAACTAGTAAGTTTACTGAAGAGATGAAATTTCTATCTTCATTGAGTGCAAAGTTATAGACCACTAGCTGACTCGACAAACTTCGTATTGCCACAAATTAACCTGTGTTGTACATAAATCATGAATCTCGGATGATCTTTGTCACAATCTCGAGTTTTGCAAGCCCCCCAGTGGGCGGCGCTTCCGACGGCGGGTCACCGGCAACACTCGCGACCGTCTCGTCCTGAATGATCTAGTGTTACTATAGATAGTTTTTGTGGTCTTGTATTGACTAATGTTTTATGGAAGAGTCTCGAATTTCTCGAGTTCGATTAGTTTTTGAGTTTCGCAAAAATTTCTGTTTTATTTGTATGAGAGTCCATATCCCCCTACCACAGGGGTGAGAGGTCTCTAACTATCGTAAAATGAATTCAAGACTCCAAAATCTCCCACATGCCAAATTTGGTTCCATTTGCTTGATTAGTTCTCAAGTTATAAGGAAATTTGAATTTCATTTGTATGGGAGCTCCCCTCTTAAAAGGGGAAGGGGTCGTAATTCACCATAGACAAAATTTCTGCCATCTAAAACTCCCACATGCCAAATATGGTTCCATTTGCTTGATTAGTTCTCGAATTATGAGGAAATTTGTATTTTATTTGTGTAGAAGCACCCCGTCTTAAAGTTGGGAGGGGTCCTAATTCACCATAGAAAATATTTTTGACTCCATAAACCTCCACATGCCAAATTTGGTTCTATTTGCTTGATTAGTTCTCGAGTTATGAGGAAATTTGAATTTCATTTGTATAGGAGCCCCCCTTCCTAAAGTGGGTAGGGGTCCCAAATCATCATAGAAAAAAAATTTGTCTCCAAAAACACCCACGTGCCAAATTTGGTTCCATTTGCTTGATTAGTTCTCGAGTTATGAGGAAATTTGTATTTCGTTTGTATAGAAGCCCCCCTCTTAAAGATGGGAGGGGTCCTAATTCACCATAGAAAATATTTTTGCCACCAGAAACCTCCACATGCCAAATTTGGTTTCATTTGCTTGATTAGCTCTCGAGTTATGAGGAAATTTGAATTTCATTTGTATATGAGCCCCCCCTCCTAAAGTGAGGAGGGGTCCTAGTTCATCATAGAAAAAAATTTTGTCTCCAAAAACACCCACGTGTCAAATTTGGTTCCATTTGCTTGATTAGTTCTCGAGTTATGAGGAAATTTGTATTTCGTTTGTACAGGAGCCCCCTCTCTTAAAGAGGGGAGGGATTCTAATTCACCATAGAAAATATTCATGCCCTAGAAAACTTTCACATGCCAAATTTGGTTCCATTTGCTTGATTAATTCTCGAGTTATGAGAAAATTTGCATTTCATTTGTATAGGAGCCCCCCTTCCTAAAGTGGGGAGGGGTCCCAATTCATCATAGAAAAAAAATTTGTCTCCAAAAACACCCACGTGTCAAATTTGGTTCCATTTGCTTGATTAGTTCTCGAGTTATGAGGAAAATTGTGTTTCTTTGGTACAGGAGCCCCCCCCTCTTAAAGTGGGTAGGGGTCCTAATTTACTATAGAAAATATTCTTGCCTTCGAAAACCTTCACATGCCAAATTTGGTTCCATTTGCTTGATTAGTTCTCGAGTTATGAGGAAATTTGTATGGAAGCCCCCCCTTTTAAAGAGGAGAGGAGTTATAATTCCCCTTATAAAGAGGGGAGGGGTCTTAATTTACCATAGAATAAATTCTTGTCACCGGAAACACCCACATGCCAAATTTTGTTCTATTTGCTTGATTAGTTGTCGAGTTATGCAGAAATTTGTGTTTCATTTGTATGGGAGCCCCCCTCTTAGTGGGGGGAGGGGTTTCTAACCATCACTAAAACCTTTCCTGGCCCCAAAAAACCTCTACATGCATATTTTCATGCTGATTGGTTCAGTAGTTTTCGATTCTATAAGGAACATACGGACGGACAGACAGACAGACAGACAGACAGACAGACAGAAATCCTTCTTTATAGGTATAGATTTTCTTTAAAAATTCCCTATAAATTGGGTTTTTTCTTAACTTTTTTTAAGTTTACAATAATACATTGTTCTAGATAATTATCGAAGTACTCAAAACACACGTTTTTGCAGAAATCGTAAATCGTTAAGACCCTACTTTGAAAAGTATGCGATAACTTTGGGGCAAGTTTATAAGGAACTTTCAAAGAATACTTCAGCATAGTTGCTTGTTTTACATTTTCTACAACAGTTTTTCCTAAAGATAACTTCAACAAAAAATCAAGTAAAATTTCAAAACAAAAAAATTAATTTGACTCCTAAACCTTAACCTTCACATTATTTAGCGACCGAATCTTATCTTTTCCGGCGTAAAACTCCTATCCCGGAATTTTTTGGAAGTCAGCTTTGACGTATGTTTCGTCGACCCGCGCACGTGAGAGAAGTTTTGAGTCTTATAAGCATGTAATCTAGCTGATGTCTTGGCGTAGCTTTGTAAAGCAGCCGAGTTTCAGTGGTATCATCACGTGTTGAAATACTGGGATTTCAGATGAAATTGACCTTGTCTTGATCTTTCCCTTCGTCTTCCTGCAAGCTGCTGTTGGTTTTCTGCCAGCTCGTGCTTTGTGATCCCATGTCGATCGATCCTTGAAACTTTTCAACACCTTTGAGCTGATTGAATTGTAGATCTTTAGCTTTTTGACATAGGATAACGTCTTTCTGGAAAGTAGAGTGATAGTCCAAAAAATCTATCTCGAAAAGTGGTCAGGTTTTGAACGTTAATAATTTAGTAGTTTCCTGAATTATGTTATTTTCAATATTTTTTCACCATTCAATCGAAAAATCTACTACGCTTCGACCTAAATGATGAAAAATATTGATTCTTGAGGTTGCACTATTGGAAAAATGACAAAAAATACCATTGTCCAACTGTAAATCCTTGCTTCGTGAATGGTTGGAAAAGACGTTAGGAAAGTTTTAATGTATTTTAGAATAAAAAAGTGTTAAAATTTCCTCGTCCCATCAGGTCGAAGATTTTTTATGACGATAGAACCTAGACCAATTTGATGCCTCTGCTTGGGAAGTACGCCGAAAAAGTTGACAGGTCAAAATTTATTTCCGTACGACGATTAATTGTAGGCCAATTTTATATCTATGTTGGGAAAGGGCGCTACAGCTGTAGTGTTCTGTTGTAACATAGTTCTAAATGCATGCACATTAGAGTGTCCCAAAATAGCACTATGTCAGAAAACCCGGGGGCTCACCCCTCAAATGATAGCTTAGGGTGTCACAACAAAACTTTTATATGACGTCAACATTGGTTGCCGCGATTTAGGGGTCGCACATTTGAGTTTTATGAAAAAATGGCATTTTTCAGGAGTAAATTCAAAAAAATATTTTTAGAAATGTTATAATAGATGAAACAAGGTACTTAACTATTTTTTCCACAATCATTGGGATCTCATACATTCATAAAAAAGTTATGGTGGCATGTCTGGAGTCATATTTGGTTACAAAAATTTATTGACTTTGGGAAAAATTTAAAATTTTCGAAATTTCATTTAAATAAACGTCAAAACAGGGTATCGAACAGTGTCTTAGAGCAACGTAGCTATACTGTATAGATGGGAAATTTTATGACGAACAACTTTGTCGAAGAAAGTAAAGATGTATCTTTAAATCTCGCTGAGATATTCACCATTTTCTGAAGGCGAAACAAAACACATTTCTGTAATTTTCAAATTTTTGCAGTTTCAGGTGAAAGAGGTAAATGAAAAAACTTGAACTGTTTACTCTAAACGTCACTTACGTTTTTGATAAGAGGAAACATGCACCTTTCAAAAAATTTGGCACCATTTAGGCTCAAGAATCACTTCTAAAAAGGGCGTATTTATTTTAATAGGTACTATGTTTGAGAAATTGTATCTCCTGAAACGAGGTTTGCTCCATAATGAAGCCTAAGCATGAGTTTTTGAAAATTGGGTTTTAAGCATGAAAAAATAAACACTGAAAAAAAATTCACTATGCTCCAAAGTCAGGAAAAAATGTAAAATAAAAATATACAGGAAATGGTAACCTCGATTTTTTTTGGAAAAATGGTGGTGGTTGGATACATTTTGAGACTTTTTCTGAAATGGTGCAACATTTATCAAAGGATTTTGTAGAACAACGACTTTTATGAATATTTTGTAACCTAAGATTATTATTATATTTCTTATTATTATTCTTATATTCCTCGTTATACATATATGTAATTTGAATTTGAAAAACAACTTTATATGTGCTTGACAACACGTGTTCAAAATAATAATTAGCTTCTAAATGCAACCGTATTTAAGAAAAAGTTTAATATATTTTATATTTTTATTATAAACGTGCCGTTTTCATATGTTATCCGCGTTATATTACCATGTTAGCAACTAGAATAAATATTACTAGAATTAATATTTGTCTGAATACACCTTGCTGATTCTACCATCTACTGATAGTACAAAAAGGGTCAAAAAAAATTTCAGTGTTTATTTTTTCAGGTTGAAAAATCAATTTTCTACAACTCACGCTTAGGCATCATTTTGGAGCAACCCTAGTTTCGGGAGATACGATTTTTCAAACATAGTATCTATTAAAATAAATACGCCCTTTTTTAAAGTGATTCTTGAGCCTAAATGGTGCCAAATTCTGTGGAAGGTGCATATTTCTTCCTATCCAACACGTAGGTAACGTTTAGAAGACATACTTCAAGTTTTATCATTTACCTTTTTCACGTGGAACTACTAAAATTTGAAAATTGCGAAAATATGTTTGGTCCCGCCTTTAGAAAAACGTGAATACCTCAGCGAGATTTGAAGATACGTCCATACTTTCTTCGGCAAAGTTGTTCGTCATAAAATTTCCCATCTATACAGTATACGTACGTTACTCTGAGATACTGTTCGATACCCTGTTTTGACGTTTATTTGAATGAAATTTCGAAAATTTTAAATTTTTGACAAATTCAATAAATTTTTGTAACCAAATATGACTCCAGACATGCCACCATAACTTTTTTATGAATGTATCAGATCCCAATGATTGTGAAAAAAATAGTTAAGTACCTTTTTTCACCTACTTAAACGTTTCTAAAAATATTTTTCTGAATTAACTCCTTAAAAATGCCATTTTTTCATAAAACTCAAATGTGCGACCCCTAAATCGCGGCAACCAATGTTGACGTCATATAAAAGTTTTGTTGTGACACCCTAAGCTATCATTTGAGGGGTGAGCCCCCGGGTTTTCTGACATAGTGCTATTTTGGGACACTCTAATGCACATGTTACCATTTCATTGAAAGGCAGTGAAAAGAGAATATATTGTGTTGTGGCAACGAAGTACTACTGATAAAAGGAGATCGATTTGATAGTATGTCTTCAACGTGGGGGAAGGGTTGGTAATGAAAACAATCCTTGGTTTCTGTGCGATAACACGACAGCAATAGTTTTGTTCTTGATTTTGGTAAATTGTTTCCAAATGTCACCTCTAGGCAACTATGACATTTTGTCGTGCTTTGGTTTAAATATCTCTCCGCGTCAAGTCTCCAATGCCTGCGATGATCTTTATGAGCAACGATTCGAAAATTCTCAACTAAAGGCTGTTTTTTTTAATACTAAAGGGCTGTAAACAGCGAGTTTGGAAGACAGAAATACTCAGTGATTGATATCTTTTCTCGTCCTCTGAGTTTACGATTAAACGTAAAAGACAGGATGTCTTATCTACTCTAAATTAGCATTGGCATTAGCATATGAGGTTGCACACATCGTAGATGGCTATATAATCGCATTATATGCCTTGCTACGTCCGAAAAATCGCAGGGGAAGGGAGTAGGAATATTGCAGAGAATCCATACTACCTTCATAGATGTTACAGGAAAACAGATGGTATCATGTTAGTAGGACAAGGTAAATAATAAGGATCATAAGGAAATTTGATTCAATAATAATATTTAAAACGAATACACTGCAGTCGATTTTTACGGGGTGATTATGCGGATTTACGCCAAGTGCGTTTTGGAATTTATGCGGAACTTTACTGCGTAAAAAGCGACTTGAGTGTATACAGTTTATCAAAGATGAATATATAAGAGCAAAAATTAAAAAATTAGAACAATCTTACCAGCAATCCATCGAATTAAATATAATTGAGTCATTTCCGAGTTTCCATCTGTGCATTCAATATCCAATAATTAATTTAATTTTACCTTCTGATATCCATGTGCATTATTTAAACTTGTTACGGCCAGAGTTTTCATTGTACAGTGGGAAGTGTTTGATGAGCTAAAATGAAACAAATAATTAAAATAACATATTAGGCTCAAATGCTACCATGGCCGTGAGGATCAGCTGTCTGCGCAAAATCGAAGTTTTGAGATCAGGCAGCCGAGAACCAGGCAGCATCGCACCTCCTAGCTTAGCTACTCAATAGAGGATTACCAGGTATGGAGGCGCTAGATAGGGGCTTGGGATGGCAAGAGCTATGTTTGACGGTTCCTTATTTACCTTCCCCGTTTCATACCATTAGTTCTCTTATGTGCTCTAAATGCTCACAAACTAGGGTAAGACAGGGTAAGAAGGCCGGCGGGGTAAGACGGACCACATCGATTTCGAAATTTGTGCAATTATGCTACCGTACCTTCTTTGTTAACGTATTTGAATACTTTCGAAACACCCTATGCTGCTCGGCTATACGAAACGTCAAAATTAGAATCTAAACAAACTTTTGGTTCGTCGTTTGTCCGTATCGCTGACGATTCCTGTTTTGTATGTGTCAAAAAAGTTATGTAAAATAGTACGGCTTGGGTGAAAAATGCAAAATGGTCAAGATTGTAAGTTAGGGGTAATACGGGCTATTTTTCACGGGGCAAAAGGGCCATACGTTGTAGTACTAATAACGCTTGAAGGTTTTCTTGTGTGATGTTCGTTTTTGTTTGCGCAGATGCCTCGAAAGTATATTAGAACAACATGATGAATACATGGCAGATTTGAAAAAAGCTAGAGCATCAAAAGAGATCCAAAATATTAAGAAAGTCCGCAAACCCAGGTCAAGGAAATCTAAAGGTTTGAAGACATCACCGATCGATAAAGACACTGTATACAAAGCCTCAAGGTCCGTAGTAGGACTGTACCTATTGGTGTATACATTCGTAGTCCTACACCAAACCTGCATTTGTGTCCTGAGACACAGAACCTTTTACTCTTTTTTCGAAGCACGATGGGATAGATTCGGATTTTCATATGAGCGTACAAAAATTTTTCTCGCATCTTCACTTGAATGGCTTCCATCCATGTAAACAATACACTTCAATGAGAAACTGTACCAAATTTTGTTAATTTATACCCAGTAGAAAAAGCTATGGCCAGTTGTGAGTGTTGCAATAATTTCGTGTTCCCGTTGTTCGCCGATATTTCGTGTCTGGTAAAAAAGGCAAAAGCCCAGCGCAAAAACTCACAAATTAGGTCAAAGTTTTATTCAAAAATCATAAATTGTTAAACGACGTTAAAATTGCTAAAAGTTGAAGATTAAAATTCAAACGATAACAGAAGTCAAAAAGTCAAAAAGGCAAAGAAGTCAAAAGTTAAATTACAAAGTGAAAAATGAAACATATGTTAAATGTCAACTTGTAAGTCACAAGTTGAGCGTCAGAATTTAAAAGCCAAAATCAAAATTTTACTCAAAAGTGATTTGGAGTTAAAAATGGACTTTGAATGGTGGTTGAAATTTTGCTTGAAACCAGTTTTGAGCCGCCTAACGAGCTTCAAGGTGTGATGCTGGGGTCTAACATGCCAGTTGTCGTATGCTCGAAACTCGACTGGGCTTCTAGAGTTAGTAATGTGAAAAGACGGTTTAAGTCTAAGCGAAGACTCCTGTAACAAGAAGACTGGCAGCTCTGCCAACATTCGGAAGACACTGATAGTAGCTCGCTCTACCGGCCAAGCTGGTCTCTGGATGCATCTGTGCGAGTGAACGCTAATATTTATACCGCCATGCCAACATAGTCGAAGAAACACCAATACAGAATTATGAAGCGCTTGCTGACACTCATACAAAATTTACCAGCTTCGCTAAAAGCAGCGTCGTTGGCGGTGACACATGACGTTTATATGAAAAAATATCAGAGATGCCAGTCTTCTTAGTAATGGGGTCTTCGGTCTAAGGCTCTTATGAAACTGGACTTAAAATTGGATAAGAAATTGCATTTGAAATTCGACTTGAATTGGATCTATTTTTATACAATCAATCTTTTTATCGCGAAAATAACGAACGAGCAAATTAAATTCCCCGGCTGGTTTTACTCTGAGATTTGTAATAGAGGAGGTGGGGCGCGTGTCCCACCGTACCAAAAAGCTCCATTTTTGTCATTAGAATTTTTCTGAACTTTATTAAGGTAGGGTTCAAGTCAATATTTTCCTGTAAATCCCATAAACTTCATTTTGTCTGATGCCAACATCATTAACATCTGTTCAAAAATGGATCAAAAGTTTCTGAATTGATCGAAACTAGTCCAACTAGGGTAGATGCTCTAGTAATGGAGGGATTATGTCGGGGGATAGTGTGTAAAGACAATTTGAACGATCAATTTATCAGTTTCCAATTGAACTACATGATAATATGGTGCACTATAGTGTTGGCTTTAAATACATACCAAAATTATACCATTCTGCTGGTTAATATATCTAAAATATTGTTTTTCCTGACATTAGTATGTGCTCCTAAAGTAGTGGTAATGTTCCTATAATAGTGGAAAATTTGCCTATAATAGTGGAATGTTGTTTACCGCCTTAGCAACGCTTGCAATGAGCATGGCAGCAGGTCGATAACAACGTAGGCTTGTTAAAATGCTATCGATTGTTACGAATTTCTTAAGCAATTGCACTTTATTGGACTGCTGAAAAGGAATTTGTAATTTTTGCACCAACATCTTGAATTTTAACTGTGTATCTTAGATAAAACTGTTAACAAATATATATTTAACAATAGAAAACGGAAATTATCTCGAAATCCGCCAAAATGATGTTATATTTCGAGTTTCCACCACTACTGGTACTACCACAACTACTGGAGCATCTACCCTATATGGGATTAGAACAGTCCCAAGTACTTGGGACTGGAATTGGTACAAATTTTGGGACTTGGCACAAACATTAGAACAGAAAATGGCACAAGTATTGGGACAAATTTTGGGACAAAAACTGACACAAATATTGGGACAGAAACTGGCACTGGTGTTAGGACCAGGAATGGAACGTCAGTGATTCAGACCAAATCTGTGAGTAATTGCCACACGCACAGATCATGATCTGTACAGTTCAGGACAAACAGTTAATCTTTATCTTCACAAGGTTTTGTTCTCAGCAGTTCATCCATCCTCATGATATTTGTATTGAGATTCACGCACTGTCCACAACCGATCATCAGTATCTGTTATATTTCTCAAACGCAATCAAGCAATGAACACGAACTGATATGAGCCCAAGTAACATTTTGGGTTTTATTACAGTCTTATGATTGCATTTAAGACCAAAATAGGTCATGAAAACCGCCATACATACAATAAAACTCACATTGTTGCTTGGGAGGTTTGTCATATTCTGTACGGCTCGAGATAAAGTATTTGTCGCTTATAATTAGTGATGTCAATGAATCTGAATGTGACCGCTTGTATGTTCTTGACCGCTAGAAGCGATTGTTTCCCATCTCTGCTTAGTACAGAAACTGACACAAGTAATGAGACAGATACTAGCACAAGTATTAGGCCACAAATTGTCGTAAATATTGTGACAGAAACTGTCACAAAAACTGGTACAAGTATAGGGATAAAACTGGCACAAGTATCGGGACAGAAATTCAGAAGTCACAAGTATTGGGACAGATACTGGCACAAGTATTAGGCACACTTCATTTTCAGTTTTTTGCTCAGTAGATGCTCATTTGACTGCAGCGTCCAACGAAAAAGAATTCGAAAAAGTAGTGTAAAAGGCAATTGTAGAGTTAATTATTATCTACATTATTGTTGAAAAAAATATAGTTCTATCTTTTGTATTTACGGCGCTAGTATTTACAAATATTGAGACTGAAACTGGCACAAGTATTAGGATTGATACTGGTGAAAGTCTTGGGACTGAAACTGTCACAAATATTGGAATAAAAACTGGCACAAGTGTTGGGACTATAATTGGCACAAGTGTTAGGACCGATACTGTCACGAGTATTGGGACACAAAGTGTCACAAGTATTGGGACAGATACTGGCACAAGTGTTGGGACATAAATTGGTACAAGTATTAGGACCGAGGATGTTCGAATCTCGACTGGGAGAGGCTGTTGGAGTCAATAGGATCGTAGCAACTAGCCTTGCAATTGTCCTGCACTCTAACAGCTGGCTGCGAAGTCTGTCGTATAAAAACAGAAGGTCAAGTTTTGATAACGGAATGTAGCACCTAGGGTATTAGGACTGATACTGGTGCAAGTGTTGGGACAAAGACTGTCACAAGAATTGGAATAAAAACTGGCAGACGTATCAGGACAGTAACCGGCACAAATGTTAGAATAGATACTGACGCAATTATTGGGAAAACAACTGGCTCAAATGTTAGGACAGATACAAACACAAGTATTGAGATGGCATTTGGCGCAAGTGTTAGGACAGATAGTGTCACAAGTATTGGGCAGAAACTGGTACAAGGATTAGGACCAATATTGTTACAAGTGTTGGCACATAAATATTGGAATAAAATCTGGCACAAGTATCGGGACAGCAATTGGCACAAATGTTAGGACAGATACTGACACAAGTTTTGAGACAGCAACTGGTACAAGTGTTAGAGCAGATATTATCACAAGTACTGGGATAGTAGCAGTCACAAGTATTGGAGTAGATACTGGCCCAAGTATTTAGGATAGAAACTGACACAAGTATTGGGACAGAAAGTGTCACAAGTATTGGGACAGAAACTGGCATAAGCGTTAGGGCCGAAACTCTTACATATGTTCAGTGGTTGGAGAATTCACGAAAAAATGAACATTTGAATCGATACACGTCCCTCATGAACATACACTATTCGTTTCTGTTGCCGAAGATGCATTTATCGGCATTTGACTTTATCACGAGTAAAGCTCATCATGAGCATCGCAAGTTCGTTCAAAAATTGAAAATTGAAAATTGAACTTTGAACACGGTCGATTTAATGGTTATAATATACCCGAGAATCCCAAAAAGTGTCCTAAATAGTATTACCGTAAATAGAGAATAGTTTAAAGTAGTGTTAGTGGCTTTTGAAGAAACAAAACGCACTTTTGCGTTGTATACGATAAGCATATATTCAGCGATGCTATGAAGCGTGAATGTATGCGGTTCATTCGATGCGGCGAATTGAACTACATATTCATTTTGGTCAATACTCGTGATAAAGTTGCTTGCCGATGCTTGGTGTATATATTCAATTTGCGAATTCTCCAACCTCTGCATATGTTGGGATAAAAACTGATACAAGTATTGGGACAGCAACCGCCACAAATACTGGGATAAATACTGGAAAAAGCGCTAAGACAAAAACTGCTACAAGTATTGATACAAATGTTAGGATGGAAGCTGTCAAAAGCATAGCAATACAAACTGGTACAAATATTGGGACAGATAGGTGACTTTCTTCAAAAGGCGAAACATATTGCAAACAAATTCGATTGAGCAACGATTCGCGATTCAATTGACAACAATGCCCGAGTAACAATTTGGGTTTTATTACACTCTTATGATGGTATTTAAGGCCAAAATTGGTCATGAAAACCACCATAAGAGTACAATAAAACTCACATTGTTGTTTGGGTGGTTTTATTGTTTAGTTTTGTGTTATTTTTTCAGTACGATTCTTTGATTTAAATACAATAGTAAGTAGTTCATAATAAGGTTCAACCATGCTCTACTGTTATTATAGAAAGGTAAAATGTTGGCATAATCAACTGATAATGCTCTAATCGATTCCAAAATTCATTTTATGCTTCTTACTGGTTCAATTGACTTTTTCCATACAATGTGAATATTCCACTGATGGGGAAGAAATGGCAGAATTTGACTTATAAATGTATTGTCCACTGACCTCTGACTCCTTTTGTTTCGAAATAATATAATACACTTTAGGCAATAACCAATTTGACGTTTATAATAGTTCTAAAGAAACTTATAATTGATGATGAGTTGTGTCCTTTTATCGCATCCTTGCATAAAATTATTTGTTAATAAATGCAATGAATATATTTGTTCTATTAAGAATCCAGAAAACAACCTTTTCAATTTAACTTATTAAAAATCTCTGCTAATTTAGGAGATAGTTTTTTTTTCATTTCTCTCTAGAACTTACCGGTTTCCCTGATAATTGGGCAGAAGACTAAGTACCAATTTTATGCCAATGGTTTCCACGGAACTCTTGCAGCGAGATTTTCAGTTCACCAGTTCCTTTAATTAGGAATCAACTGGCCGCCTCCTCCACGACGGGTGCAAATGCTTCACCGCCGTCAGCTCCATTGGCTTCCATTTGGCTTCCATTCGGTTCGTTTGAATCCATAATTTGAACACCTCGTTTGGTTAGTTACATTTTTCCTCACACTTTCCAGTTAGTCGCACCACTTTCCTGCAGTGTTCAGCAACGTTGCTCGCCCGTAAGTGCCGGGTAGGTACCGACCGGTAGTTGCCAGTGTCGGCAAAATTGCTAATAGCCCCAATTTTCACCAGCAACTTTGCCAATGTGGTCACACAATGAAATCGTACAACAGTCGGAAGCAATCAAACTTCAATTTACCTAGCGTAAGGAATTTTACTTCTTTGCCCCCTTTTCCGGTGTTGGTTCTTTTTCGAGCATGGTAGAAAGGAAAAAATTTAAATTTTGCGATTTTCCTCTCGTACACCATTGCATTGTGTGAGTGTGCACAGGGAAAAACCATTGCAGAAGAAGAGGGGGGGCGAAAAAGGTGTCTGTCGACGACAGGGATTTCGTGGAAAAGCAGCAGCAAAATTTAATTTTGTGGTTAATATGCGGTGTGCCGCATATTAACTGGGAAGTTGTTTTGCTTTAGAATTCTTTCTTCGGTATGAGATTTTTTTTTCTTTTCTTTTTTCGAAGGACCGAGAGAGGGAGAGAGAGGGATTGAAACTTCACCCCATTTTATCGCCAGTCAATAGCAGCCGTGGTGGTTGAATTTTGTGAACCTACCGGCTTTCGTACCTTCTTTCTTCTTGCTTGCACTGTAGGACGCAAATTTGAAGTCAGTCAATTGGTTGGAAATTCAAAAGCACTTGTGGTTTCACCAGGTCGAGCCTTGAGGTGGGTTTGGAGAAAATTAATGGTCGGTGGCAAACGTGGGCATGGAAGTTGAATGCGAAAATTATCGTGGCAGAAATTGGAGGTGCCGACTTACGTGGGAATGTACAATATTGAATTTTATCAACAGAATGAAGGTTTTTTTTGTCATGGAAAGATTATTTTATTTTCGTTATGCTGCCGTCCCGGCGATGGCGATTCCTTTTGGCAAATATAAAATTCAGGATGAAAATAGCTTAAAAATTAACAACGCTGATGATCATTTTTATGTCATGGGGACAGCTGTAGCCGCATTTTTCCGGATCATAAGAGAGACGCCTTTTTTATCTGTTACACGAACTCCGATTGCGTGCTAATTGAGAAAACTCATTTGAATAATTTCAATTTTCACTTTCAGACTTCGACTTCCATGTACTCCGTGAATGAGGTCAAAAAGCGAAAACAGCTTCCATTACAACCACTCATCAACAGCCGGAGCGCCATCGGAGATCAGCAGGTCTGTTGCTCGCTATCAACGCACTAATGACAGAGTAGGCGGTGGGCTGCTTCCGTGGGTAACAGCGCCAGCAGCCGTCTGCTACAGCTACTAGCTAACACAAAGAAAGTGGAAAATCATCCGAATAATCAGTCGAACATGCGGGCCGCCCCTGTGACCGGCGAATGCCCCCGAAAAGTGCACTAAAAGTCGAAGCTTGATTGTCCAGTGAAAGTGAAACGATCGGTGGTGGCAAATGATTTTACAGCTCCTAAAAATCCCGGGAACATCATGTTTGCGGAAGAGATTTTGTTCATCCCGCTCAAAATGGGGCCACCGAAGTGATATGTGAATGTGATGTGTTTGGTTTGAAACAGCTGGGCTCAAGGTAGATAGCGCAGAGTGTAGAGCATACAGCATAGAAAAAATAAATAAATACAGAAAAAACAACAACAAGCATCATACTTTATCTAGCAGCCCACCAGCTGCACAAACCATTTGTCAGCGGAACCAACAGTTTTTCGGACTTTGTTAGCGTAGACTTCCGGACGTGCGGTTCCGGGAGGGAAATTTAGTCCCGTTGAAACCTTCCACCGGCGAGCAGCGAAACGAGCCGAGAGCGCGCGGCCAGCCACCAGAATGGAATCCATTTACGGAACCAACAAGAAGTATATGCAGAGTCTGACCGCAGGAAGTGACTTCTACAGATGTCCCAGCACAATTAGACCGATGGTGAGTAAAGGGACCGACCGAATTTATATGCACGGTTCAGTTTCGCAAGAGCACTACCTAGAGGATGATTTGTGTAATGTGAATTTTCCACGTTTCGGAGTTTTCGTTTGTAATTATTTTTTTGTTTGGGATAGGAAAAGCGCTGCGCTGAACGAAAGCTTGTGCGCAATTTTAAAGAATCGCGTGCTAGAGACTCGAAATGTTTTGTGACAAAACTTGCTCTTCGTAGATGATTAATTTAATTATTTGTTTTTGAAGAGACCGAAAAATGTCAGTGTTGCAAATGTTACCAGAATGATTGTGATCGCTCTATATTTACTCTACTCAATTTTTCCAGTTTTAAAGCCAACTTATAAATACGGCATTTTCAAATGTTTTCAGACGTCGGTATTATCAGACAAAATTAAACAGAGTCCGGTCCGGGCTTATATGCATCACACAGAGTTCGTTGACTTTTTGCTCCACTTTTCTTCAAATGAAAGCAAAGTAGGATAACTTTTCGCAAATGTAGCGCTTTGCTTGCAAAAATGATGACATGTGAGGGGAAAAATGAAACGAGAACAAAAGGATAATGATGATGTCCGAACGTAAAAAAAACCTTACGGCAATGCCGTAATTCGAACCTATATGTTTCTAGTAATATTATCCGGTGCACTAGTTTCGTAGTTATCCGATGCACTAATGACCGGTTGCGAAAAATAGAGAATGAGCATATATCAGAGGAACTTGAAATGAGGAGATTGCCCCAATTTAAGGTTACTGCAACAAATATTACGTTCTTTACAGATACGAGTATTACAATTACTACATACCCACTTAAAATTTCCTTCAGTGGGGAACGTTTTTGGACTGTTTGGAATAATTACCAATCATATCAAATAGGTGAAAGGTCATCACTTGTGGTGGATAATACGCAATTTGAAATGCAACAACCAAGCAAACCCCTTTAAATGTTGCATTAGTGCAACAGGTAGATAGACAGTAAAGGTCCAGCTTAGTCTACGATTAGAAATGTAAAATTAAAAAAGCTATTTTTGCCTGTTACACGTGATACAACAGCCACGTCCCGCTTATTTACATAAAAAATAAGGGTGTTAGCACGTTTTGGTAAGTTTAGAAATTTTACAGGATGAATGAATTTTTTTTTGCAATATTGCTGGCCAATATTTTATTGATTGAATTACAGCCAGTTTTCTCACGCAACACTAATGAATGAAAGTGCAGTAGACAAGGTATGTCTTTCACTGCCCTGTTTTGAAACATGGACGTTATTGAATTAAATGACAATTGTAATTACGGCACAATTTGGTTATTGTTATTAGAAACTCGCTGTTCGTCACACTGCTCAACCTTAACCTTTAAATTTGAACTTACCCAGCTAGCACCAACTCGTATATCAACGTACGAAAACTATCGTAAATCTCTCCTATCAAACTCGAAATCGTAACTAAAGCTGGATAAAGTGGGATCAAGTTGATTTTCTGTCGTATATAATGATAATGACTGACATACATACGATTTTCAGCACAAAATACGGAGCGACACGCGCTTAATCGGATATTATCGTTTATAAATACTTATATAGTCGTAACGCTCAAAATTATTCTTAATCACGTATATCGCCTCCAAAATAGTACGGATATGCCAATTTTGCGCATGAAATACGATTTATTTAGCATGTATATCTGTACGTAATGCTGATTTTTACCTTTTTTATACATATGAAAATGCTAGCTGGGTAAGCTTTACGAAACACGAATGGTTGATCATACGGCAATTTACTGCAACTGTATCTACGTAGTTAATAACATAAATTTTATTACACATTCATAACGGTTCGGCTGGCCAGAATTAGTCATAAAAATCGCAATAGTAGTGCAGTTAAACTCAAATTGTTTATCGGATTCCTTCTTCTAAACTTAAGAATGTTTCGACTGCCAGGTTACCATTTTCTCATCGTCCTAAAAGTAGACAATGGAAAAAGTGCAGACCTAAATAGATAATAACGATAGTTTTTACAATTGTTACCAGACTCAGCGTCTCCTAGTTGGCCCCAAGGTACGACACTGTGCACAGTGGGGATATTTTTTGCAAAAAGTTCCATTATCTCAACGTCTCTAAATACCGCTGAGTTACATTAAATCTTTTGTTGTGAAAAGTAGGATATTTCCACAGGAATTCCAATGGAGTGGTACTTGTTCGCGGTACGCATCAGTTTTTGCCAAAAGAAGGGCATTATACGGGCTCTATGATAACAAAACCTTCATACATATGATTTGACAGTACCCCCATACTGATGGACCCTTCGATGTTGTACCTCAAACAACAATGGCTGTTTTATAGATTTTCTAAGAATTGATTTCCCGCCCAGTGCCTTTGGCGTATAAAGTCACAAAAAATTACGACCTGCCGGAGGTCTTATTTCACCCTACTTTCCTTGGCCTGCAGAGATGTATTGATCAATAACTCTGAAACTCACTTAGATGGAACAGGGTAAGGAAGCTATATATTCATGTGGATTCCAATAGCAGGGTATATGATTGCGGCATAATTACGTTGTCGTTAACGTTGTTAACGTCGTAAACATTATCGTAGCGTGATTTTCATTCGACCGAAACTGCAAGAAACAAACAAATACTGCGAACAGACAACAATCTATTGGAATGCATATAAAAATATCTTTTTTGTGGTGAAAAAAAAGTCTATCCCGAGAAATTCACCGCACAACGATAAAGTTAGGGTACAATATCATTTATTTGACCAAAACATCAAATAACACCCATGTACCGTAGACAAACACCCCTTCATCAAATTACTCCCGAAAATAGCCTATTTATGGCGAAAAAAAACATCAATTTTATCTCAGCGGAATCCGGAGTTTGCATTGCGAGTTGATTTCAGTTGTTGAATAATTCACAGGATGTAAACAATACACTTTAAAGTGTACAATACAGTGTTGTAATAAAGTGTTGTGCTCGCGTTTAAGTATGGATTCGGCCATTTGATTATTTTATAATCATTTCCAAACCATTTTAGAACAATTTGAGAATCCTGTTGAAATTATTTTTACAGTCACTTTAGAAACGATTGCGAATTGGTTGGAATAAGGTCTGTGACGTTTGTCAGAATATACAAATTTATAAGCTATATTTCAGCTAGGGTAGATGCTCCAGTAGTTGTGGTAGTACCTGTAGTAGTGTAAATTGGAATTATTCCATTATTTTTGGAGATTTTGGTAGAAGCATCAAATCAAATTTTGGTAAGCATCAAATTACCAATAATACTGGTAATGGTAGCACGATACGTATCAAACTTATACCAAAATCACAAAAATAACAAAAATAACGGAATAATTCGAGTTTCCACCATTACAGGTACTACCACAACTACTGGAGCATCTACCCTACAAGAGTTACAAATTCCTGTTGAAAATAGCAGAATTAGTTCACATATCTAAAAATATGACGGTAGTCATGCTCTTAGCAATCCACTTATCATCTAACCCTACTTTTGATGATGGCTTTCGCACCCTTTAAGCTCACGCGTAAACTTGTCGAACGAAATTAAGGTGAAATAAATGATCATGAAGATATCATCACTTCATATTCGTATTTTTTTGCGACTATTATACTCTGTAAACTATAAACGACAAATCATTCCAACATTCCAACACTTGACTAAGAAAACAATTGTTAACGTTGTAAGTAATTGCATGAGCAACGATGAAGATTGTTAGATAACCGTTAGAACGTTAGAATAGTTAGAATGTTAGATATGTTTTATGATAATGGCTGCTCCGAGCATGGAGAAATTTTCGTAAGAAATCCGACACCGAAAAGCCACGTTAATGGTTGGCGCATATTTACGTCATTTTCATTCATCAATTTTCTTAGAGTGTAAGACTACCTCTTTTCTTCAACCGACCTTATCTTCAAACATTGGATCTAGTCCAATTTAATGTCCTGATAGCAAGATATTTGGGAAAATGTACAACCACCTCTTTTCTTCTACGGATTTTATCTTCAAACATTGAGTCTAGTGCAACTTGCTGTCCTGAAAGCGAAACGTTATAGAAAAGTGAGCGGCCATCCTTTGCTTTTGCCAGATTGCATCCATATTCTGCAGAAATTTATACGGAACTATGATTGTCTTGCGCGAAACCAGGGCTAAAGGGATGTTTGTGCAAGTGACGTGGCGCAGCAATTCTTAAAGCGAGAAAAATAAGCTACTGTCTTATCCGAGAACAGTTTTTGAGCGTTTCTTTACTGCTTTGCGTCAGTTAGGGTAACCAACCTATTTTGGACCACATCAGCAGCTGTATATAATTTGGACACTTCCATTTGATTTTGCTGTAAGTATCCAAATTATGTACAGCTGCTGCTGGGGTCCAAATTACGTTGATTACACTAGTTGCTTGCAATTCTTTACATAGTTGCAGTCGTATTTCTGTCAAGTATGAAAATAGCTGTAAAGTAGAGTGTCAAAAGAAGCTAATAAGATGCAGAGCACGTAAGCTAATTGATATTTTAACTAACTGTCCACATGTTAGTTGTAAGACAATTATACTTCAAATTAATCTATCACAATGAATGGTGCTATCAACAATTTCGTGGAAAATCACAAATGCGACTCAGTGTTGCGAAAGATAACCCAGTATAGCTATTTATTTTTTCGGTTCAACCGTAGTTGGAAGCAAGCTCCTTAAGTAAGGTAACTTCGTCAACTGCGTACCAGTTTCAAGCCAGTTACCTTCAGTTGACTAGTACGACAAGTCTTGCAAAAAATGGCAATATGCGAAATCATCGCCAATCATTAGAAGATGTATAATTGTGGCTTGATGGTTTAACGCTTGGTGGAACTACAAACTATAAGTTACAGAAAAAAATGAGATAGCAGAGTACAGGCATTTAGGATATTTGAACTTAACTTCATTTAACAAATGTATATAAATGTTTCAGGGCAATACGCGTAACAAACTGCTGAACGTTTTCAAATTATCAAGCATTGTCGAATTGTACCCGCATTCGTAGTCCTACGTAAATCCCCCAGACCTCCATACCTTTTTCCGTAATGTAATGTTGCCAAATATGTTGCTCTGTTATATGAAACAAAAGCAACAATCTTACTAATTTATATGACATCACTGGCACAACGCTGAGTTCGAACACTATACTACAAGGAAGAAGTGGAAAAAAGAACACGAAAATCCTTTCTGTCGCATGATACAGATGCACTCTAAAAAATCAATACGTTTGTTTACGGGAATAAATTTGAGAACATCTGTTTTACAGTAGGCATGCATTTTATCTCATGTTTATGAATAAAGTAAACAACACTTACTAGATTTACAGATAAAACGACTCATATGAGTAAGACCTACTGAAAGTAAATCTTAATCACGTCTCCTATATTGAGTGGTTTCATTTTAGTTAACCACTTGATACGCTGGGTGATGACGGGAAGATAATCCCTTAGCCACCATTGCCAGAATTTGTTGGCCATGTTCATGAGTTAATCACGTTTTCGATCTCCAGCAGCATGCTATTTCATCGGTCGGAAGCTATCTGCATAGTAATTTGTAGAGGTAGAGGATTTCATGGTCCAGACCATGCGTTCCCATGCACCGCCCATATGCGGTGAGGCCCGTGGGATGAAAGTACATTCCGTATCGGGTGTTGTGAACTTTTTTATTCATCGTTCTTTGTTAACAATCTGTAGGGCTTCTAGCAGTTCTTTCCTACCTCCCTGAAAACTAGTTCTACGGTTGCTGATGATTATAGGCGGTGCGCCTTTTTAGCCATAATGTAACGTATGGCCAGAGTGCAGGAATCGTCGTAGGTGAATCAGCTAGTTCAATGTGAATAGTGTGGCATTTTGCTAGGACTCCCCATCGGTCATAGGACTGAAGTAGTTGACCCTCATGTGTGTATATGGCCGCACAAATGCAACAAGCCGTTGTGGCAGCAGGCAGGAGGCTGAGATGACATATAACTATTTCTTCAGTTTTGACAGCCCTTGCGGACTCTTTTGTAGGTACCCAAATAACACGTGACTACCACATTTAGATGAAATAACTTATTTATGACTTATATTAGCTTAGATTATTGATGAAACTGGATTTGACGGTCTTTGATTTCTTCATACATGAGTATAAAGTATGCCATCAGCGCTGTCTACTGGCCATTTGTGGAAATCCTGAAGCATAAGCCAGGTAATTGGGTGCTCGCGAGGGAGAATGATTGGTTGAGCACGTGGCCCGTGTTTGACTCCGAGCTCTGAGCACATTATAATTATCGAGACGTGTGCACTGATCAACAGATTACTTCTTTTGGGGTTTTATCGCCGTAACTTGATTATTTCTGATATTTGTTATTCACCGAAAATAATCAACAAATATCAGAAATAATACATGTGAGTAATTCTCGCGGAAACGGGGCCACTACTGACACGAGGTCTACAAATATTGGAACTTTTGCGCTTAATTGATTGAAAATGGTTAAAAAATAAAATTTACACTTTTGATACCTCGAAATAGTGGACCCCTCATGCGCCAAGGGGTCTAACAGGTTCAAAACAAGTTGAATTTTGAGCAAACCTTGAGATCTGTGTCATATGATATTTCATAAATTTGCCATTAAACAACAAACAAATGGCCCAGTTTTGTGAAGAAGAAGAACAGGGATTCCAAATGGAGTAAATTTTTTTGGCGGTCATCTTGGATTTGGTCGCCATATTGGATTTTATCAAACAATCGCAGTTTTCGCCATGAGCCCCCCGACCGATTTTCATTTTAAGACCACCATTGGAAAGCTGAGGAAAAATGATACAAGAAACATTCATAAACTTAGGTGTGAACACGGTTGCCAGTATGCCAGATAAATCTGGATTTTGCCAGATTTTTGAATGCGCGCCAGACAAACAGACAAAGCTCGAAATCTTCCAGATATTTGGCAATGTGCCAGATTTTTGCCAGATTTCCGATCCACTGTCTTGCTAAAAGGTCATCACTTCTAATTTTGGACGAAATTTTGCATCTACGGTGAGCAAAACGAGCAAGATTTTTTCAGAAAAACGCCTCCCAATCGGACTAATTGACCACCAGATTTTTGCCAGACACTTTTATTCGAGTTCTCCAGATTTTCGGGAAAACCTGTTGGCAACCTTGGGTGTGAATGGCATTAACTGAATAAAACAACCAGTTATTTGTAGCAAGGTTCACAATTTTTATATAATTATTGTGATATTTCCAAAATTTGCCATGAAACAAACTACAAACGACACGGTTATGTAAAGAGGAGAGATAGGGCTTATAAATAAAGTGAAAAAAAGTTGGCGGTCATCTTCAATTTGGCCGCCATGTTGGATTTTATAAAAAATCGCCGTTTTCGCCATGATCTCCCCAACCGATTTCAATTTCACGACCACCATCGGAAAGCTGAGAAAAAATGCTATAAGAAAGATTGATCAAGATGGGTGTGCCATGGCATTAACTAAATAAAATAATTTTCTGTAGCAAGATATTCCATTATATGCGACTTGTAAACCTTGATACAGATAATAAATTGTTTCGTTTATTTAATGCCACTACACATGTAATTTGATGAATGTTCCTTATAGCATTTTTACGAATATTTTTTTCGGATTCCTTCGACAATTTCCTTTGGAAACATGATAAAATAGTTTTTCTAAACCTAGTATTTCCAGAGATATAAGCAAAAGAAAATAAGTGAATTTGACAAAAACGTGGCTTTTCATTAAACATGGAGGTACTCCCATTAATCGAGGGAACGTCCAATCGGCACCAAACTTAGGATTTTTTCTTGCTGACCTGAAACGAACAATCTGACAAAACTTGGTTCAAATCCGAGAAGGTCAATTACAAGTTTGTACTTTTACCAAAAATTAAAAATACCTTTACGGCAGACCGTTTTCAGGTAAAATCCTGCTCAGAAACAGAGCGGTGCCCGGCCCATGCCCATGGAAGCTATGTTCCCTGTATCACAAGACAGCTGATAAGCGTTTGAAAACTTTCTGGGCACATCGCTATGCTCCAGCTGTAAAGTCGTGAGCGACGCTTCGTTCCCCTGACTAACGCACACAGGATTCTTGCTTTCAGAATCCTGAAGATTCATATTTCATAGTAAATGGGATTTCCTTACCGAGTTATAGGAATCCTGAGGATTCTCCTCATACAACAATCCTGGTTCTATACACACGTCATTCTATACAAATTTCTGCAGAATACCAGTACAAGATTCCATTGGGAGGAATCCCAGGGAATCCTTTTGGTTCGTCCGGTCCGATCGCTAGCTGTAATACCGCATTTCTTCAGTCAGACTAGCCCGTATTTTTCCCAAACTATTCTGTTTACACGTAGCGTGATGATAGTTCGTCTCGTTATGTCTGCGAAACATGAATTAAGCAGTGCGAATCGACTCATTGAACACAGATTCGAACGCAGCGTGTGATCGAGTCGATCACAGTATTTTCCTCACAAGGCATGAGAAACTAGGAGTTTCCTCACCGTTCGGTAAGTGGCTACACTCGTACCCAACTTACCGTAGGCTGAGTGTGAAGATCGGGTTCGTTTCTGGCGTACCACAGGAGAGTAATTTTGGACCACTAGTCTTTCCTATTTTTTTTGTAAATGAACTGTCAGTTCTCTTGCCACCTGACTGTTGGTCTGTTTAAGAATATTTTATATCCTTCAATGAAGACAAACAGATCGTGGACATTGATTACTGCTTTTTTTTAAAATTTTATTACGTTAAACTAAAATAAAATAAAATACTAAAGTTTTGATATTGTAAGAGATCCAAAAACTGTCTAAGGCGAATTTGGAATTGAAATTAAAACCTTGTTAATAGAGAAAGAAAGGCTGTTTGCAGAAAAATTCACAGATTCCCGGAATATGACATGAATAATACGTCAACCGATCTGAGTAGGTGAAAATGTTGAATCACTAATAAATATCTAGCATTTTTGTAGAGTAAATTGTAATTTAAGCCGACCAGTGCCGGTCTGTGAACCTGATTTCCTTGCACCGTGTAATACGTCAAGGCCAGTTTCGCCAATTTCATCTGTAATTTCACTGTGACTGACCGACCAACCGTATGACACGCGGACATCGATACGTACGGAATACGTTTCAAATTCGGACCAAAGCAAAGCGAATTTGCATAATTGCTTCCATTAGGTGATTACGCTGTCCGAGTGTGCTGCTGCACTGCACTACTGACTGGTACAAGTGACACCGTTTGGTTCGGCCTTTCCGGGTCTATGTGATGAGTACCTAGCAGTAAGCTTTCTCGAATGAAGAAGCAAAAAATGGTGGCAATCGAAAAATTCAACCGAAACGCACACAGTACCGGTACCGGTTTTTTTTTGGCTACACAATACAGAATCAGTGTACTCTAATTGACTTAATGGGTTTAATTCGGCACGGTTATGCAATTTAAGGTTACTAACTAGTGATACTCGATACGGGGTGATACGGGTGTAGGAATGCAGAGCAGTTTGCTTTAAACATTCTATCTTCACCTATAAAAAAACGTGGGGTAAAACGTGACAGGAAGGTAACAGGAATGTGACTAAACCGTTTCACCATATATTGACAATGTATTGATGAGTTAATAGTTTGTAACAAGACTGTAATAAACACCAAATGTTTAGTAGATACATTTGTTTCGAATGTTATTTAAAATATTCTTCAGTACTTGCATACTGAAACTTAACAGTTGGACTTAATAGAGGTAAAAACGCTACTTTGTGCATTTTAATAACAACAAATTAATTACACGTTTTACATGCAACCGTATGACAGTAAAAATAGTTTCCACTCCACCAGTTTCGGCTAAATTGAATGCGAATTTAGTTTCAATTCGATTGCAAATTGCGTTTGCACTTCAAAATTTCTATTCACCAACCGATGTCGATGTCGAGAACAGCGGTTTGATTTGGCAGCGATTGCAATTATCAAAAAACAATATTCAACCGATTTCGTCGATTACAAATCGAATGCAGGCATCGTTCAATCTAAATTTGGCGCTGAGGAAATTGATCCTCGTACCGACACGGTGCGAACGAACAACGAACGTACCGAAATCGCGGGAAAGCGAAAAATCTCACTTTATGCACTTCAAAGGGTTGGTGTTTTTGGGTTCACACGCGAACCAGTGAAAGTAAGGGGTTTAATCAGTGCTTGAATTGTATCAGTTTAGCCTCCACAAAGTACCTCAGCATCAGGTCAGTTAGCTTACTGCCTAGGTACAGTGCACCAGCGGTGCAAAAATTACCCCAACCAATCATCGAAAAACAATCTCGGAACAACAACCGGAAAAAAAAACTATTTGGTATGCTGGGTACCGTTCGTTGATCGAATCTCTCCCAAATCGAACGCGCAATCGACGGTCGTTGGCAAACATGGACCACTCCAAACAAAAAAGAAAATTCGCTATGGATTTGAGGCTGCCATTTGCGCCAGTGGTGCCAAGACATTATCACCATGTATCTAAAATTGGATCTGAATTTTGTTTATCTAGCCCATTGATGATCTGTAAGTTGCAGTGCACGCGCAGATTAACCGAACTCCCAAAGTGCTCCACCCGGCATCACGGATGAAATCGAGTAAAATACTTTCATCCACCGACCCGTTTTCCCTCAACTGCCGAACCACAACCCACTGGAAAGACCATAGTGTACACACTTTGTGGGCTTTAATTGACTGACGAACGTTAAGGTGCAGATAAGTAGGTCTCTTAACGAAATTTATGAAAATAGAGAAAAAAAAATTCATCACCTTTGAGAATGGGGCGTTGCTCTTTTCGAGGCGTTTTCTCTTCCTGGCTAATCATTTCCATCATCAACGGCAGCAGCAGCAGCAGCAGCAACATCAACATCATCATTAGATGTCCAATCTCGCAGCTCGAAAGATGCTGGTGTTAATGAAGAAAAGAAAAACGCTATATTTTTCCAACTGCCTTCCACAATTTCGCGCCGATTTGACGCAGCCTCAGACAGGCAGACGAACGGCCGACAAAGATACGGATGTTTTCGCACTACACCGAAAACCTATGCAGTACAGTGGACCCCCGTTCGTTTGAACGATTACTCATGCAAACTAACGGGGTTAGTTTTTAATTTGAACAACTGGCAACTCTAAATATGCTGGAACTTGTGTGAACTGGTCGCCCTACTCTTTGTTATTGTTTTGGTGGTTTGATTCAGTTGGAAGTTGGAAGCAGCGAATATTTCATTCTCCGATCGGATTTCTATCATAATCGTTGGGAAAACGCAATGTGAAACAGATTAAACACGCTAGTTCAGTACAAACAAATCGCGTTTATGCGCATTGTCTGCATAAGCAAATGATGTCATGTTAAGCATGACGTTTGAACCATTTTTAATTTGCACATCGTGCAAACCAACGGGGTGCAAATTAAAAAGTGTTCAGATTAAAAACGGTCAAACGAACGGGGGTACACGGTATATGTAGGCAGGCAGTCGGCAAGCCTGTGCGGTAGTCCGCTAATCAGAAGCCATGTGGCACACAGTTCGGTTGCGGTACGCCTCCAATAATCACAGTTATGGAAGGCTGTTTTAGAACCATTTGAGCTTTCTTCTTTTCGTGTTTGATAAACACATCATTTGAGTGTCGGTACTTTCTCCAAATTTTCAAAGTTAGATAAAACAGTTGGTTAGTATTAAAGACTGTCCCATTTAGAATTTGGCCGCACAAAATTTCTAATTTCTTCGGGAGATAATAAAGTACAATATTTGTAAAAAAAATATTTATATTGAATTTAAGGAAAAAGTACAAGAAAAGTTATTTTTCGTATTTTCTGATAAACTTTCATAAATTGAGTCATTCTGATAAACAGCACAATGCAGTGGTTCTAATGGGTGAAAAGTGGACCGTTTCTTTTTAGCAATATAGTCAATCTGGCAACTTGCAACTTTTGTTTGTTGGAATACCCCTCATAGTCTAAAACTGTCAAAAGTTACTCATGGCTTACTATGATAAAAATAACAAAAAATTTTAGTTTGTGTTGGGAAATACAATCATAGTTTCTTCGGAAAAGTTGTAGCAAATATAAAGGCAAACAAATTTGCTGAAGAAATGATATGTCTATCTCTTTCGGCTGTAGAGATACAGAGCATTTTCTTTGGTACTTCCCTAAAAATTAGTTTTTCATGCATAGCTTTTGTTAGTTGCATATTACAAAAACATAGTGTTCTGGGCAATTATTAAAGCATTTAAAACATACGTTTCTGCAGAAGGTTGCAAATCTCTAAGGCCTCTAGCGAAAGTTAACGATTATTTAGGCTCTATTTTTCTTTAACTTCACGAATCTACTGGATAAAATGGGGCAAGTGGATATATCAAATCAGTGCATCACCTTGAAGCTTAGGTCAGGTGCTACAAACTTGCATGGGTGCCACGTGTCCCTACCAGCCAATATGAGAGTACGGAAAACATATCTCAAGAGTCAGTCGCTTAGAACATTAAGACAGGCTCAGTTTAGGGAACAGCTTACCTCTATGGTTGCAATTGCGGTACATTCATTTCACAGTTTATGGCACACTGTGGCCCACCTTTTCGACATTTAAATTTTGAATTGTTAGAAATTGGCAGCGCTGACAATGTTTGTTATTGTCAAAATGATCAAAACAGTCAGGCTGAGCGCAGGTGAGTTTGGAGTTTGACAGGTTTCACACGATCAGCACCTCGGCGGCACAGTAAAGCACAGACTGAACAAAATTTCCATGAATGAGGTGAACCACCCTATTGGCAAGCAATCATGTTTTGGGTGCCAACATGATAGCGTGAGCAGAAATGAGGTAGCACTTCGTCGCTAAGTTTCATTCGACAGCCTCGGCATTGTTTTAGGCCCGCTGTCAAATTTTGAGCCCGGCACATTTAGTCGCTGTCACTTACTGCAGTTCGATATAGAGATGCCAATAGGGTGAGGTGAACGGCATGTTCTCAGCGACCGACCCTTGGCATATGTTTTACGTGTTTTGCGTACGCCATAAGCACACAGCTAAACCATTTTATAAAACACGAAAAAAAAATAAGTTGATTTGAAACTTCCATAACCTTCTAGAACTCTGTAAGCTTAGAAAACGAAAGAAAAACAATACGTTCACAGAAAGCTTGATAAAGATTGAAGCAATTAAACAAAACAATTAAAACATTTGCTTTCCGTACTCTAATAAGGGTGTGCGGGAACATGGCTCCCCTATACAAGTTTATGGTACTTGATCTAAGCATTAAAGTGAAGCACTGATTTCATATCTCCACTTGCTCCATTCTACTCTATTGGCTCGTGAAGTTAAGGAAAAATAAAACTTAAATAAGCGATAACTTTGTAACCCAAGCAACAATGTAAGTTGTACTCTTATGGTGGTTTTTATGACCCATTTGGTCTTAAATGCCATCGTAAGAGTGTAATAAAACCCAAATTGTTACTTGGCAAGGAAAGGTCATAGAGTTCTGCGGTCTTCTACAAAAACTTGTGTTTTGAATGCTCCGATAATTGTCTAGAATAAACTGTTCTTGTAAAGTGCAACCAACAAAAGTTAAGAATGAAAAAGAAGTTTTCAAAGAACTTTCTAAGAAAATGCTCTATAGCTCTGCACCCGATAGAGATAAAAATGCCATTGTTTTAGAAAAGTGGTTTGCTTTTACATTTTCTATAACTTTCCGAAGAAACCATGCCTCTATCTACTAAGGCCATTACAAATATTCAAAAAAGTTTTTGTCCCTCCGGTGTGGGCCACTGAAGGAAAGGACGAAAAATAAACAAAGAGAATTTTTTAATTGAGCAAAAAAAAAATAGATTTTAGGCATTTTTACTTAAACTTAAAACGTAAAAACCAATTCTATTCTTGCTTTTAATAAATAGGGTTTATTTCTAATTACCGTCGTAATAAGTAAAGCCATTCTAATTTTCATCATTTGTTGGATGGATTTAATGAATATCGTCAAACGGGGTAACTTGCAACAGCGGGGTAACATGCAACAACGCTATATCGATCCAATTTATTGTACTTATTGATCTGTTACTTCAATTTTTTATCTATATCAATCACTGAATCTTCTTGTTAACAGATTTAAGAAGCCTTGGATACTATTATACTGATTTTTTGTTGTTTTGGTGGTTTGTTAAAAATCGGACAAGATGATGTCAAATTCATCGTCAATTTTTCGTCTATAAAACCTTTGTGTCGCCCACAAGCACTTCAAATAAAAGAAGCTTAACATACATTTTTTATAGTAAAATGAATAATAAGGAAACAAAATAATTGATTTATGATGACTACTTTTGTTTATCCTGCTTGTTACCACATTATTCGTAAAACATGCACTTAAACGGGGTAACTTGCAACAGCTTGTAGATATAAGAAGCTGTGTTCCGTTAACGTCACGAGGCAAATAACCATTTAATTTTGCATCAGCAATTTTTTTTTGCATCAGCAATACTAAAGCACAACTGAAGAGTGTACGATACTTTCGGTAAGTCGGAAATATGCCAGTTTTTCTCTGGATATACCGAAAATGGCCATAGAAAAGGCTAAAAAGAAATATATTCTCACTGAGAGAAATTGACCAGCAATATGACAGTATCTAATTACGATCACTCGTAACGTAATGAACATTCATACATTACGTAACCAAGATATCGATGATTTAATTCCCCCACTCCACTTCATGACGCGATTTTGCATAGTGGATATACGACGTGTAATGAGTTGTTGCACAACTCCCGCTCCCCTAAGTGCGTTACGTAATATGTGAATGGTCCTTAAAGAAGGCAGTTCTATCGGATCCAGACAAGGAATATCAACTGCATGAATAATATAAAAATTTTAATTCGTAATTTTCCGTTACGGGGTTCATAAATTATTTTCACCAACGTTACATAGGACGTTTATGCGTATATTCATAGCAAAAGCATTAAAAATCGCAAGTCGGATTATCATTTGCATATTCAAGTCAAAAGAAACTTATACAAATCATTAAATTCGTTCAATTTCCAAAAAATATTGCTTGTTGCAAGTTACCCCGTTTAAGGGGTTACTAGTAACAAATTAGTTAAAAAATTCTACAACAGCCAATATTGATCGCATATTTTTTCTCAATATGTGAAATTGTTCTATCCTAGACCTAATAACTTTGTATTAATTAAATGTCCTCAAATGTACTACAGATAAGTTTTTACTTGCACTATTAGTTGAGAACTGTTGCAAGTTACCCCGTTTGACGGTACTCCAAAAGTTCTTTTCTGATTTGACTAAAACACACTTACCTTCCGATCTGTGAACTTTGAAATCACTGAAAAGCGATTATTAAAGCTTATTATTGAAATTACGCAACTGATTTTATTTCTCAAATTCGTCGTTCCGTTTTAAAATTCGTTCATTAAAATTTTTCATCGTCTGAATTAAAAATCATAACAATGTTTACGAAGCTAACGCGCATGTATTTGTGTAGGATGGCATGACAAATGTTATTCTGCAAAATTTCTGCAGGTCAGGCTAGTTTTCCTGGCTGTAGAATAACGACAATGTCTTGTGTGAGTTATTTTCATTTATGAATGACGGAAATTAAAACGATTAGTCGGCATGTTCTTCTTCGTCCCACGAAAAAACGTAGGAAATTTGGCTGGTAGAACTTCTTTAATGATAAAAAGCATTTAAATAGATCTTAGGTCACTTTGATTGATCGCGTATGATAGGCAACAAACTGAAATATTAGTGAATAACTAGTTTTGCATTGTGTGTCATAAAAATGTTGATATTTTTGATAATTTGTGTTGGATAGGACGGGAATAGGCAATTACGACGAAGCAGCAACATACCCTACGTTGTTATTTTTCATGCAAAAATCTACGAACAAAAAGACAAAAACGAAAGAAAATTTTTTTGGCCGCATTTCGGTAATTCCACTGTTTGAACTTCCATTTCTATTTCGTGCTAGAAGCGTTAACTCAACTCGTACACTCATTTTTCGAGTTTTTCAGGCTGTAGAGCCCACAGATAATTGATGTTATAAAAAAAATTTAACTCATATCCTGCAAATTGTTTTTTTGCCCCCCGATTTTTCAAGCCAATTTCCAAAGGGGGGGGGGGGGGGGGGGGAGGGGGGGAGGGAGGTGGTGGCTGACAAAAACTTTGAAAATGATTTCCAATGGCCTAACATAAAAAAGTAGACGTGTATTGACTGTATTAAGCCTTAGACGATCGTAAAAAACATAAAACGTATGTTTGCCGTACTGTCATATGGGTGGGAGGGGATAAGCGGCATCTATGCAAGTTTGTGGTACTTGACCTAAGCTTCCAGGTGAAACACTGGTTTGATATATCCACTTGCCCCATTTGTTCTATAGGCTTGCGAAGCTAAGAAAAAATAAAGCAAGAATATGCGATAACTTAGCAAGTAAATGTCCTAGAGATATACCGTCTTCTGCAAAAATGTGTGTTTTGAGTACTTCGATAATTGTCTAGAACAATATGTTCTTGTAAAATGCAACGAAAAAAGTTCAGGGGGGACCCTACTCTGGAAGACCGAAAAATAAAAGATTTTTGTAAAAATTTTTCAGATGCTTGGATTATAGTTAAGTGTTGGGATATTTTTGTTATTGGTTAAGGTATATTTGAAGATATATTTTGTATTGTTTGGTTACCGGTTCCCGTAACGGGACGTTTCAGCATCAGTAAAGCATGTCGTGTCGCATATCAAAAAACATCAGCATTCGACAAAATAGAGATTGGCGATCATCTCATGTCTCTCAGAGGCCATATGGCCGATTCCAGGTCCCGGACAAGTTCCTCCGAAATCCGTTCCGTGCTTGAATCACAAAAGAAACCCTTCCCGGACCCGGAACCGGTCATACGGCCTCTGAGAGACATGAGATGATCACCAATCGCTATTTTGTCGAATGCTGATGTTTTTTGATATGCGACACGACATGCTTTACTGATGCTGAAACGTCCCGTTACGGGAACCGGTTCCGGATTTATAGTGTCCCCCCGGATCCGGATGGCGCGCACCGTGGCTCCTAACTGCGGCAAAGTAACTGATATGTCCACAGTCGATGATATGTTTACAAAAATCAACAGATTTCAAACAAATTTTATATATTTGGCAACTTTAACTAAAAAAACTATATCGCCGAAATCGCCTTGGGTGACCTGGGCTGAGAGCCTTCGATTGGAGGTTTACTCTCTGCAGCGATTGAGTAGATCGTATCTTTCCTCTAACAGAGGAGTGATTTTCAGTTTAAATGAGAAGGTTAATTGCTGACTACCCAAGTAGCACACGTTGTCACAATTGAGTCGCAGCGGCTGATATGCGACAAATTTAAATGTAAAACTTCGGTTACAGTAACCTAAAATATAACAGTTGTGTAACCGAAATAGCGCAACTTATGTAACTAAATCTGGTTGCATTAACAGTTACTCAATAACCAATATGTAACATGTATAGTTACAAAATGGTTACTATTGAAGTTACACATAAACTGTAAATTGACTTTCAACTCGTGGCAAATTAGTTATCTTGTAACTTTTATTGCATAGCGAAAATGTAGCAGGTTTATTATTTCAATCTATGGCTGTCAACGTCAAGCAGTAAATTTAACTGTTGAATATAGAAGAGTGTATAAATTATTATTTCAACACAAATTTTAATGCAGTTTCAAATTTATGGTGAAATGCATGATTCTAGCTATGAAAAATTCACGCGCTCTTATTTAATATAGCTTTTCGTTGCTTACTTCTTTGAAAAATTGATGTTTTGTAAATCAAATATAAAAATTTTAATTTTAATTTTTTGATTTTTTAAATTTATTCTTAGCAATAATGAATTAGTGGAGCATTCACCTAGAAACCATTAAAAATCATGTTGTTTTCGCTATCACTTCTATCACAGTAAAATTCATAGCCATTTTGCCTTTGGTTCTAACTACTACACCATCGTCCTTGAAGTTTTGTATCGTTTTCGGCATATTGCATGAAATGATTTTAAGCAGCCATTGTTCATTGTTCACATTGTTGATATCGGGAAAAGGTATTTTTTAGTGATTGTTGTGAAAAGAAAGTGTTAATTTAATATCAAAGAATAGTTTCAGTTTGAATAAAACAGTTACCACCAGTGTTAATCATAGAAGGTTACATTTCAGTTACATTCTAGTTGTACGTAACCTTAGCCTTCGACCTGGTTACGGTATCGGTTATACGGTAACCAATATTAAATCTGTTGTAGTCACTTATTTCTTATGTCGTCATTTCTAAGTTACACTGTAACCTATTTTCATTGCCGGTTTCGTTTCGATGTAACTTGATCGTTTTGACGTTTGAGAATAATCATCATTTGTTTACTTAATATCAATGTCTGGGCGGAGAAGATTCCAAGTACCATCAATTAAGTAAATAAACGCATTTACAAGAGCATTTCACAACCCGTGTACCAATTGTTTATCTTTACCATTAGCAATATTCTTCAGGTCTAGTTTTTCCTTAATCCGTTGTGTTTACAAGGAACAGTGAACAAATTGTTGCGAAAATGTTACTAGCCGACTTTTTTTTGACTCCGTAACTGCTCGTAACGGAAAATTAACTGTTTTGCGACCAGCAAGTTGATGACAGTTTGGAAAAAGGTTTCATTTGTGTCACTTGATAACTATTTGGTAACTCGTAACTGAAAGGTGACTGTTTTGCGACGACCAATTTGTTGACAGTTCGAAAAAAAGGTTTCAATTTGGTCATTTGGTAACTACCTGGTAACTTTTTGAGATTTTTGTCACTAGAAAACTAAAAAGTAACTATTTTTAATTTTATGTAACCTAACTCGTTACAAGTATCCTAAATGTAACTGCTGTGCAACCTTTTTGTATTTGTTTATTTTTATGATTAGTTACAAGTGCTACTTGGGTATTTAGTCTGATATACCTATGCGATGGCTCCTTGTACGAAAGTCACGTGGGTGCTGGTATTGACTGGCGTGAACTGAATTGGAGGAATCCAATTTGATGGGTAGTTACTGGCCATCGCTTACTTAGTATATTGGACTGTATTTTGAGCAGGCTTCTAATTATTGGGCCTAGTCTGTTTCCGTTCCTTCCAAACCACGCGAAAGCAGCGAAATCAGTTCTCTTCGAAAACTCCACGGGCATCAGAAAGAGAGAAGTCAAACGTGTTAGACGGCTCAACCAGGTTGAAACACATCCCTGGCACGAACGTTATTCTCATACATTGTTCTTGAAGCCGTTTGAGCCAGGCCTGTTGGTTTGATTTTATGTCAAATTTGACGGTTTGACGGTTGTTTGCTTCAGAAAATTTGTTGCATGTGGGATGTAGGTAGTGAAAAACGTGCTTTTTTGTCATCGGCAACGTAAGAGAAAGAATTGACTATTGATAGTCTTATTTTTTATGATGAACGGAAGGGAAAGGGGAAACAATACGCTACAATCATCATACTGATGCGCAGCCTACATGCGTTGTGCAGTATAAATTTTGCTTCAAAATTTGTTGTCAACCTCTATTACCACCACTTTCGCAGGCGGCTTCAGCTCACAGCTGTCGTGACAGGGACCTGGGTTGTAATCGTTTTGCGGATGTCCAAACGCTCAACGCTCAATCGGTGAAGAGTAGCCCAGGAACGAGTACAATAGAGACAAGTTCTTGATATAGTATGAGTCACCTCGGCTATATGCTGTTAGAGGTGGACGATGAGAACGAGCTTGCAAAATCTGCAGTAGATGCTGCTTCATTGTGATGATTCTTACTAAAAAAAACTTTATAGTTCACGATGTTCTTTGTCACGTGAACATCTTTCTGGAAAAGTACTCTGTTATGTTAACTTTCCAATAATTACAGCACCCCCTTGGGGATATAATAATTACTCGGTAAATATTTGTGTTTGTGTCGTAATGTCCCTTATTAGCCGCTTTCTATTCTCCTTGATTTCATTTCCGTTTTCAATTCTTTTATAATTTCTCCGTCTATTGAGTCTACAAATATAAAGAATTCTTGAAAAAATGCCGACTTTACTTTACTTGTATGTCGGGACAGAAAACAAATAATCCTAAGGCTAAATCCATTCTGAAAAAAGTTCAATGTTTTCATCTTGAATAGAGTAAGCGTATAAAATGTGCTTACTTAAGAGTCCCACTGTTGTTTTATGGCCAATTTCTATTGTATATGTCACATGTCACACCGTAGAATGCGCTTCCAAGTGCAATTAGAACCACCGTTCGCAGTTACTTTCTACCTGTTCAGTTGAAAAGCTAACGATCGGAGGGGTGATATAAAAGTGCAACATTAAGGACCTATATCTTAACACCAGCGGCAATTTTCTTTAAAAAAACAAACGCCTCAATTAAGTAGTAAGAATATCGTAGATTCTTTTTCATGGCTTTTCTACCTTTTTAGAATGAAACTTAACATATAACGGGCTCAAAGCCGACCGTTGAATGGCAGTACGAGCACAACAGTATGGGCATAGTTAGTTAAAACTGTAAAGGCTCGAAAACATGGGGCTCAGAGTCTTTTTCCATCTAGTGTTTGGTCAGAGACACAATGACTATTCTACTATGCAATTTTCAGAGTTTTAACTTGAGACCACGTTTTACCGGAAGGTAGGGTGCCATTCGATGAAATCTAAAAATGCGAGCGTCCCGAAAATTTCCTGATCGATTCTTAATATTCTTGTCATTTTAAGTGCAGTCGTTAAGCAAACATGGTATCTTACTCGAAAAGTGGACATGTTTTGAATGCTTATAACTTAGTGGTTTCTTGATAGATTTTCAATATTATTGCTCCAATCGATCGAAAAATCCTCTAGGTGTCGACACCAATAAAGAAAACTATTAATTCATAAGTGTGCAATATTGAAGAACTTAAAATAATGAAGCATTTTTTAACTAGAAATCCTCGTTTCTTGATTGATTGGAATAGACATCATCAACTAGTTATGTTTTACACCTTCAGTTTTACGTCTCAATGGATTTCACAGATATTTGTACTAATCGATAGGAGAATCTTCCACGCATCGACTATAATAAAGCCAACTGGTAGTTTTGAGGATTGAAAAATTGAAAATTCAAAATTGATCTTATCGCGGCTAGGTACTTGTTAAATCACAATAAATCTGTTAGTTTTACAGAGCTATTAAAACGGTAACACCCTGACCAAAAAGTTTTTTTGCTACTATTTTGAAGAATACCAAAGTTCAAACCCAAAATCATTTTTTATGCGAAGCCATATTGCCATATTCTAGTATTTTGTTTAGCTCGCAAACAAAAATTCATCAAAGCAAAGTGTTTTGCAGAAAGCAAATTATTATCAATTGGTTTTCCTGTCAGAGGAAGCAACTAAAATGATTTTGCTAGAAATTGAGATTGAGAAATTGAGAATATTTTCAATTTGTGAAAACAACGAGTTTTCGAAACTTGCAAAATTTCAGTGGCGCGCTGATTATATCGATCTATCATAATGTATGATGAAATTAAATGCGCACATGCTGCAAAGCAACGAAATTGCTTAAAATTTAATAAATATTCTATGGGATATTTTATTCTGGTAGCTATAAACCAAATCGTTCAGAAAGATCTGTCAGTAAAATTTAAACTTTTCTGCTCACGGATATATTTTCAAGTTGACAAAGCTACCGAACTTATCTGGCGTTTGCTAGTAAAGCGAAAAGCAAAAAGCGAAAAGCGCATTTTGATATGATAGGTCGATAAAATCAGCGCGCCACTGAAATTTTGCAATTTTCGAAAACTGGTTGTTTTAACAAATTGAAAATATTCAGCTAGTCAATCTCAATTTCTAGCAAAATCATTTTAGTTGCTTCCTCTGACAGGAAAACCGATTGATATTGACTTTCTTTATGCAAAATACTTTGCTTTGATCAATTGTTGTTTGTGAGCTAAAACAAAATACTACAATATGGCAATATGGCTTCGCATAAAAAATTGATTTTGGTGTTGAACTTTGGTATTCTTCATAATAGCAGTAAAAAAACTATTTGGTTAGGGTGTTACCATTTTAATAGCTCTATAAAACTAACAGATTTATTGCGGTTTGACAAGTAACCGTGATAAGATCAATTTTGATTGGTGCGCCATTTTGTGTTGCTACGCCACACTTATGGTAAGTTTATAGGAGACGTGCTGCAGCCAACAAGTTTTAACGTGGTAATATAAGCAACCACAATAAATTCGCTTTATTAACAGTTTTATTATGGTTTTCTAGCTAGCTATAAGTGTGTTTGGACTCGTATCCTCTTGGTATTGCGCAATACCACCATAAATCCAGTGGTAATGATTCATACCGCAATAAAACCTTTATAAAATTCAAGTAAAACCAAGTGGCTTTGAATTGTTACTTGGGTAAGATTCCCGCAGACTGCAACTCGCTAGATAGTCAGCAGCGCAAGATACATCATGCATAAAAAGATTACATATTCGCAAACGCCACGTAGTGAGACAATTCTGCACTCTTCTCCATCGCTTCTTGAAGGTGGCAGTCATGTGAGTAACCTTCTCGTAGACCACAACGTTCTATTCTGGATCACGAGTTATTCTATGTTGGAACCAATTAAATCAAATGCCATATGCTGCGTAGACTCCAATTAGGACGTTCGAACATCTTAATCGAATCACTCGAGACCATCCTTATTGGAAACGTTCTTAATCGAAACCGTCTTATTCGGGGGACTGCTGTAATTTCTCTTTCGATGCTACCAACTGAACACTGGAGAACAGCAGGACTTGCAGTTTCTTGTAACGAGCCAATGGGGACGGCATGCTTTCTTCTTCTTGTTCATCTTGTCTTCTTTGGTTGCTTTCCACTGGTTTTCGGTGCCATTCTGATAGTTTGCATTGACTTGCTCCGCAGCAACTAATAGGGCTACAGAAAGTTAGCCCTTGTTTTATTCCAACAAAGCAACAATTTAAGTCCATCCCATTTTTCAAGTATTGCCATTTCACTGCTTACGTAACCGAACTTTTTCATCGATTGTTCCTCTGGTGTATACCGAGAGGTAAATGGACGTTTGATGGTATTTCTTTTGCAGTAGATCGAAATTAAAAGTCATTCAACATATCTGGACGTGACTATTTGTACTTATATGCGAAAAGGAAATTGTACTGAGCGCATTAGTATAGCTGTACCTGTCTTTTTAGCATCCGTGATAGAGTATGTGAATTGCTAGAACTGGCAGATTATGCCGCTCGTGACAAGAAGAAGACCAGAATTATCATGTTAATTTCCGAACGTGTGAATAAAATACCGCAACTCTGATGTTCATCATCTGTTTCACTTTTGATCCACCAAGTATACAAGCTCAAAATAAATATTCCAGGCATGGCTCATAGTTATTAACCAATCGGCCCTTTTCAGAGCCTATAGAATAAATGAAAATACAATTAGGTTTTCTCATCGAAGAATGCATATCAATTTTTGAAGATGTTGCAAAAGTGATCAAGTTTCACTATCAACCAAGTTGTCATTTCCTGCGATTGTTATTAATAACTTACAGAGGTTACATTGAACTTGTTCCTGTCTATCGCTTTTGTTTATCGCAGTTATACTTCTAGCTCTATCTCCATTTATTTTCATTCGATTGTCATGCAATCAGTCTTAAAAGAACCGCAATAGATTGGCCTTTAATGAAAAAATAAGATAATAAATTTTGGCTCCACTTTCCCGGAGATATTCCAGGTCGTAGTGGGATTTTTTGACGTCATAAGTAGCATGTGAAATAAAACTAGAAATCTGCTTAACAGAGTGCGCAAAAGTTATTCATTTCATTTGTGGTCAATAAGAATGAATCTTACACTATCCTGTAGAGCGCAAGTTCATGTCCCATACTCCGGAACATCCGGTATCGGTTCTACCGGAACTGAAAATTGACCGTTTTGAATTCTCATCAGTAATATGGCAAATGGAGTATCAAATCAAAGGATTTTTCAACGCGAGTCCTTGCGTGGACTTTTGAATGCATTTTGAGCTGCTCTGGACATCCTGGAATACGCGTTGTCGGTTCTACCGGAACTCAAAATTGGCCATTTCAATTTTTCTTCCGAAGTGTGGAAAATGGAGAAAATCGAATCACAGAAACCACCCAAGAACTCGTGTTGAAAATTGCGCGATTGTATTTATTTCCAAAGAATATTCAAACAGGCCAATTTTGAGTTCCGGTAGAATCGACAACGGATATTTCGGAATGTTCAGATCGGGTCGAAATACATCCAGCAGTTCACGCACCGGATGTTCCGGAGTGTGAGACATGAGCTTGCGCTCTACAGGATAGTGTAAGATTCATTCTTATTGACTACAAATAAAATGGATGACTTTTGCGCACTCTGTTAAGCAGATTTCTAGTTTTATTTCACATGCTACTTATGATGTCAAAAAAAAATCCCACTGCGATCTGGAATATCTCCGGGAAAATGGAACCAAAATTTATTATCTTATTTTTTTCATTAAAGGCCAATCTATTGTGGTTCTTTTAAGACTAATTGCATAAAAATCAAATGAAAATAAGTGGAGATAGAGCCAAAATTGTGCCATCCATCATTTACCATCCAGTACCATCATTTTTTATGTCGGGGACGTAAAGGTTAAATCAGAAAGCGCACATTGGGCCTTAATCATCCGCTGTTGCGGACTGTGGTGCTACCACTGGTGCGAACACCTCATGAATGAACACTCTTATTTCAACCGGAGCAGGATTTGTTGTAGTAGTAGTAAGGGTAGTAAGGGGGAGATCCACCATCATTTCAAGGACTTGCCAGTGTATGTGGGTAGACTTACAGTAGATCCAAATTTGATTATCAAATGAATATCACACTAATGCTGTTAAAGAAGGACCAAAAGGGGTTTGGCGGACCCACAAGCAGAGACACTTGTGCGCATTCCGGGGTTTTAAGATTATATTTGACAGTACATAAATTTTGAAGAATCAACCGGAGCAGGATTTGTTGTGGGCCCGAAAAAGAAGGGGTCTGAAATTTGTGTAAAACCAAAATAATATTCGTGATGCAGCGATGTACCGATGTCAGCACATTTAGGCATTTTGATCCTACATTCCGGTTATCTCCATTATAATGAATCTAGATTACAATATCAAAACAGTGTTATTCGAATCAGTGCGAATTTATAGAAAATTAGGTTAGGCCGTATGGTACCTTCGATTCATTCTTAATCAGACGTGAGGTAACGCACGTGGGTTACTTACAGTTTGTCTAATAACCAAGTTAATGAAAACTCAACCACCATCGTCAAGCATTTTAAAGTCAATTAGGTTTTATTAGAGCTATCAAAATTTATTACAGAAGAGTTGAATCGAAATTCCTACATATTCGATTAATATTAGGCTTGGTCGAACGTCGGAAATTAAGTTATTCGCCTCTATTCTGCATACCGATTGCACTTTTCCTTACTACCCGAGCAGGAGCGAAGAGCAAAATAATATCAAAACTATATCAAACGTAAGTATAATACTATATTTTGTTATTGAATAGATATGGAGATACATTGATAACACATTTTGTTATTAAGTAGATATTTAAACATTGACGAAATGAAATGAATTGAAATCTGTGTCTAAGTTGAGCTATAATATGTACAAACATCATCAAAACAATCGAGAACAGTTTTGACTGCTTAGAAAAAAAAGGCAATTCCAATATATGTCTGGCCAGAGACTCCATGACCATTTTACATAACCTAAAAACCTATGGCCTATTACAAACCTATAAACAAAATCTTTTGTCCTCGAAACCGAAAATTATCTAGCTTTAATTTTCGAATAGGTAATCTGATTGAGCTTTGTAGTTTATATCAAAACTATCGCCAAACAAATACCGCTAAATGAAATCGTTCCCATCAGGTTCGAGGTTTCCGGCCCGATACCGGTTTTGCAGCATTTCAAAACGATCCGCTGATGTTGTTGCCTGAAGGTTGAAGGCCGGATGTTGAAGCGGCCGTTCTCGTGGGCCATCAGAATGAATGGCCAACATAACAGCGCCGGGTTTATGGCTTACGATAGTAGTCTCCGGGTACCCAATCAGTGCCCCATTTATGGATGCTGGGGAAATTGGCCGTAATCACTTTACATTCTCTAGAAGTATCTATAAAATTGGCATTACTCTTCTCATGTTTTTTTTACTTTTAGCCGATGAAAGTAGAGTCTATGCGGAAAAAAGTACTTTTCTGTAAACTATCATGTCTAACGAATTTGCTGATGCTAACAACTTTGCTGTTCTTAAAGTTAGGCACTTTCTTTGACAAGAGATAATTATCAGCGTATGCTTCATTGTCACAATTAGAATTGGCTAAAATTTCTAATTTCTGCAGTTATCAGATATAAAATTGTTCCAACTATAATATGTAACCGAGCTGAGAATAGCTTTTAATTAAGTCAACGGACATTTGCTCCATCGATATGTAAACGTTGTGACGCGCTAAAATAGTTGCGAATACCGGCGATCTATGAATTTCCCAATTTCCGTCCAATGAACTGCCGAAATTTGCAGTCCCATCGTTTGTAAGAATTTAATTCAATAAACAATAATTAATTATCAATCGCCAGCGCGGAATTCTGATTATCAGCCAATTGAAATATCATTCAAGCGGCTACATAAATCACCGATTCGCGATCGGTACACTACGAAGTGATACACAGTAACCATTCACCCGACCGACAATGTTGTGATATTTGAATTTCTCGGTATTGTTCTCTGTTTCTGCAATTTTCCTGCTGCGTTCGCCTGTTGTTGCTGCTGCTGTTGTATGTAGAGTAGACTGGCACCGTATGGCACTTTCCGACGTGGAATCCTATGTGCACCGCACGTGTGCAACAATTCGTCTTAATTATACCCGCACTCGAAAAAGCGAACATTTTCACCCACTTCCACCCACCGGACGCAGCTGAGGCTGCATGGCACAGAAGACACACACCTCATGATATACAGCGTGAATAGTAATTAATCGTACGTAAAAAAAGTCCACGGTGCATGATGAAATTTTAATGGCGATTAATTATCTCTGTTCTTCCTGCGAATGGACGTGACTTTGGCCTCCGGCAGTTCCAGGTACGCGATGCACTACGGTGCCGATTATAATGATACCGATGGATGGTTCTGTCTGACCCTGAAGATATGTGTAGTGTGCCGGTGGTAGGCACGCCGGATGCGGAAATTTGCGGCTGAACTGCCGTCAGTCAGCGGGGCTTCTGTTGTGCTGTTACCATTACGTCAGTGCAGCGTTCTCTCACTTATCGCAATGTTACCGTGCATTCCGTACTGCACTTATGAATTAGGGTTTCCCGTTCCGCCTCGGGGAGGGTTCACGGTCCTGGAAGGGGGTCTATCGTGTCGGATTAGTTTGACGTTTGAGTCTAAGCAATCATCTGTGTTTATGAAGCAATTTGTAGCGATTGTTTTAGTGCAACTTGCTTCCGGTCCGTGGAACGCGAACCAGACCGACCGATGGATGGAATGGCAGAAGTTACGACCTACGTAGGTTTTGTTTCGAATTTAATTGAGGAGTCGAGTTCGGCTGTTAAATGGAGTAAGCAAATATTATTATTGACTGTTGAAAAATGATTTAAAGAATGGTATACCAATATGTATACAAGAATTAATTGCATTGACTGCTTGTTACAGCACAACAATTTTTTACAGAGATACAAAAATTGTGCACCTGTTGTAAAGAAACGATTTCTCTACATAAATGAAAATAAATGCGACACACGCTTCTATCAAAAATGTAAAAATGATTGACATCTGTGTGATTTCCATAAGAAACGGAGTGCTGCTACTTGAAAAGAGGAAATGATTCTGGCTATCACGGTAAATACTGGAAATTAAAGGCCTAAGAGCATCCGGCAATCATGAATTTGTTACTTTTGCATCCTGTTAAATAGCTGATGCTGCAATCATTAGTAGGTTCCTTCGTAATCTGTATGTACCGGGTCAATGCTGAAGCATCTTGTTATCTGCTCGTTTAGCCTTAAAGAGCTATACGACTCAAATTTACTCATTTTATGAGAATCCGGAATTTCGCTGCGCAGCAGCACACCGGGGCCTTACAAAAATGCGATCATTTGCTATTGCGTCAAAAATGCGTAACCCGTAAATGCATGAAAAACAATTGCTTTGGATTACTCAAATAGATGGATTCACTGTCTACCCTAATACTGTATAAAGAAGCACTTTACTTTATCGATAAATTTCTCAAAAGACATTACGCTTGAAAAATTATGTATTTTTACGCAAAAGCGAATGAATGCGTTTTTGTGAATTGGATCCACTGTGCGGCGCACAGTGTGTGCGCAGTTCAAGATTACCATCATTATTTAGTATTACGACTGCGTATGAAAAGCCGGCGGTCATCCGTTCATCATAAAATGTTTCCTGAGTACAGCTGCAACATGATGATTTCGAGCGTAAAGAAGGGCCTGTGATTACCTTACTTTATCTTCGTGAATAATTATTTATTTTGGAACTTGGAAGCAGGTGAAGCAATTGTATTAGTTTCATTCTGATTAACTTTTTGAAACGTTGCTTATAATGGTTAGTTGTCTAATTCCATACCAGATGTTATTAATAAAAGAGCTAAACTTCCTATAGAGTAAGGAGGGGTAAAAGTACGATGCGGGTAAAAGTGCGATTCAATGATTTATCGGTGTAGATTCCGAGTAAATTGACTACATTGGCATGGATAGGTGACTACTTTGACAGCTTGAATCTAACATAAACTTTGATTGCTTACGAAGCATAGTTGCTGAGTTATGTGCAAATGTTATTTTAGGACGGTTTTGATGTACTTTTTCGTTATACTGCAAATACGACAGCAACAGGAGGATATTACTTGTTGAAAATTTGTAGCAGGGTTTGACATCATTCACATATCTGTTTTGAAAATTCGGTGAAAAGAATTTACGAAATATAGTTCGCTATTCCGTAATTTAATCTAACCCCGTCAAACGCCTAGCGGGGTAAAAGTGCAATTCACGGACGGGGCAAAAATGCGATGCATGGACGATGCAAAAATGTATAGCTAATTATATACAGCTTAAGCCACTATATTACAGATACTAGAAATAAAAGATCTGCAGAAAACTGTGTGCTCTACAGATGTTGGCCGAAGGAAAACAATGTTTTTCCGCTGATGAAACGAAAAACAAACGTTTGGAAAAGTTTCGATCTAACGGAGGCTGCAATACACCAGCGCAAAATAGGAAAGGTGCAAATTGAGAATATTCCTTACCGAAACATAACGCAGATTGAAAATAATATGGTTTTGCTAGCTACTGTTGTGCTAATTTCATGGATCCGAGCTTCGCACTTCTGCCCCGCGGTATTCGCACTTTTGCCCCGCTAGTGGGGTAAAAGTGCGAATCGGCACTGGATCAGAAGAAGGAAGAATTTATTTTGCAGAACACTATTACCGCAGATGGTTTATAGTTGAATGTGAAGACATTGAGTTACTGCATCAGTATAAAATATATTATGTTGCTGTCCTTCTTTTTATATCACGAAAATTGATGACAACTTCAAACATCGCACTTATGCCCCGCCCTACTCTATGTCTGGATGCATTTTTCACATTCTATACTAAAACTGTGCGGTCGCACGGAGCCACGCGCTTGGTAATGACTAGAGAGAAATGTTAAAAATTCTAGTGGACTGTGTACAACACAATTGACATGATTGCCATTGTTTCCGTTGCACTTTTATTTAAAAGCAGAGTGTAAAATATTAAGAAAAAATCGATTAAATTAGGTCTCACTGTTTTGAAATGGATCGTTATATAATGTGGCAAACGACTCAGGTCTGCTTGTAAGTTGATTTAGCTCTTTTGAACTAATGGAAGCTCCAGATCTGGATGGTATTCTCCCTATTTTCGTACACAAAATGGACAACGTTATAATGTGTATGAACACAACAAGGCAGCTAAATAACAGAAAACCATGCATAAGACTTTCAGACTAATAAGTAAGACACCAACGCTTGTTAAGTTGATGGAGAAAATCATAGATAACTATATCCACAATGAGTTTTTAAAGAACTCCCCATTGTATGTAAATCAATAATACGCTTACTAACACAGAAGTTCTACGGAAACCGCACTGCACTGCGTAGTGACGTAAATTGAGAAATCTCTCAAATATCATGAGACGGCACTTGACGGCACCTTCCAGCATCGAACAAAACGTAGGAGTCACAACGACACCCAGCTAGCATTTTCATATGTATAAAAAAGGTAAAAATCAGCATTACGTACAGATATACATGCTAAATATATCGTATTTCATGCGCAAAATTGGCATATCCGTACTGTTTTGGAGGCGATATGCGTGAATACGAATAATTTTGAGTGTTACGACTATATAAGTATTTATATACGATAATATCCGATTAAGCGCGAGTCGCGCCGTACTACTCTACGATTTTGTGCTGAAAATCGTATATATGTCAGTCATTATCATTATATACGACAGAATTTCAACTTGATCCCACTTTATTCAGCTTTAGTTACGATTTCGAGTTTGTTAGGAGATATTTACGATAGTTTTCGTACATTGATATATGAGTTAGTGCTAGCTGGGCAACTTGTTAAGCGTAGCTACCTATTACCCCCCTTCCTTTTCACTTTTTCCCCTCCATTCCCAAAAAATCCTTCTTCATTACTTTCGCTTACCGTCCCTTCATCAATTGTAGAACCATCGTTTCTAAAAATATTAAACGACAATCTGCAATAGTGATCGCGGAAAGCTTTTGTAATGGATGAAATGTAATCGCTGACGCGCGCGTCATTTCATTGGATGGATCATATCATCTACCAAGATGAACCCTGATCTGTACCTTGCCCTGCTAATACAAATCCTATCCCGTGACTGTGATACTTGTGGAGATGCAGAGGTGCCCGGGGTCTCTAGCAGAAACAAGTATCGGACTAATATTCGTTCCTTTTCCCATGTAGTACAGCCTTTTGTTTGCGGCAGGCGTCGTTATTGGTCAATTTTCAAAGTATAGAATCAGTAGAAGTTGCACAATAAGAATGTAATGCTACTCCCAGGCACCATTTAATTGGTTCTTTGTGTAATCTTACTGGTTCGGCCAATCACGTAGTGCAACTGCGGGCAGTCTACCTAAGCTAACCTAACCTAACCTAACCTTTCTTCGTTTTATTTATCAACTCCTCCTCAGTTTGAGCGACAAAATTGTTGAAGTAGCTCTTACGGTTCAGGTTAGTCCAGAAATTCTCAATGGGGCGCAGCTGGGGGACGTTGGGCAGGTTCACCGACGTCGATATTCAGCCTCTCCATCTCCTCGAACGATCGCTTCGAGTTGTGGGCCGACGCAAGGTCCGGCCAGAACACCGTGTCTTCGCCCTTGTGGTATTTCTTGATGAACGACGCAACTTCCGGCAGATACTTCGTACAATAAATTTCCCCGTTTACGGCCAGTCCGGAGCGAAACAAGAGTGGCCTTGACATCCCGTAGCAGTCCCCAGTAGCACGTTCTCTGGGAACTTGGTGTGTAAAATGAACTTCACCTCGGAGCTCACTTCCTTCGTGGGGGAAGTAAAATACGAAGTGCCCTGCCAGTCATTGACATCCAGGGCGAGAAAGGTCTCGTCGTGCATCACCACCGCCTACGCCACGTCTTGACCATCTTATTCAGCCGCTGCCGCTGCGTCATTGCCTGCAGCTCCGAGACCAGTGGACGGGACTGCTGCTTCCTGACATGTATGTCCATGTTCGCCAGGTACTTTTTTACTGTTTGGCCGGTTGCACCGACCTCCCAGCCAAGCGCACGCAGCGATGTAGTCACTTTTTCCTCGGTCTTTCCTATCAGCATCCTTTTGAACTTATTGTCGCTCAAGGTCGTCGGCCGTTCGCAACCCAGCTTTCTTTCGATGCTCTGATTGTTGTTCAATAGAACCAAGATATTTTAGATGCCGGAACGGGCGTATCCGGCGTACACACATTGTGCCGCACAATGTCCGTTTTCGACGCGGCGGGGTACCGTTCTTTGAACGCGCACACTTCTGATCGGAGTAACTTCACTGTTTTCGCCATCACGGTTATAGTTCGACTGATAGAGCTGTAGAATTTTTGTGCTAGTAAGCTAATATAATAAACTAGCTAATACCTTCCGTGAGAAATTTATCAAACTCAATTAGCTATCTTAGCCATCTGAAAAAAGTCCATTTCTAGGCCTAACCATGATGAATAGATGTCTATACTCATCATGGGCATAACTTCTTCGGCAATGTCCTTCCTAGAACTTAAATCCTAAAAGGAATTTTATTGATTTTATCAACGATGTAATACCGAATTGGGATACAGGATTACAAGTATATAGCTCAACAATGTTTAAAACAATCGGAGTCTGCCACAAAAGATGATCATTAAGACTGTCACAGTGGCCTTTCAACCCAATGACCTTTCGACATATAAAAAAGGCCTTGCTGGGCGCGCAGCACAGGGCCTCGCGAGTTGTAACGCAGGCTCTGGTTTGTGAAACAAGCGACGTTTGAAACAGTCGAATATTTCAATTGGAATTTCTTAAACAAATTGGTACTATTTATTATTTTCAAATATTGTTCTTGTTCATAATTCCATGAACTGTACAAAATGTCATTAAATTCTCTAGAACCCTTCAACCCAAATTTGTACGATAATTTCGAAAAATATCGAACTGCGAAATCATGCAACAATATTACAATTCCTCATTAAATATTTCACACTGCTGAATACAAAACTGCACTGTAATGCATACTGATGACCCAATTTGCCCTACTACGTTACATTGTCCGTAACGAAACCGAACGCGTGAATGACATAATTTGATTGCACAAATTATTCCATTTTCACCTTTTAAATAAAAGTAAATCTGTTTGCTTGTAAAATAATTTCCACACACGAAAAACGTCCGAACCAAACAACAAATCAAACATCGCGTGCACACTAACTTTGTAGCACCGCAGCACAACAACAACTGCTGCACCGCACGCCGTGTGATTCCGAGAGTGAATGAGGTCAGTGGGCTGAATGGGCTATGGATGGTATAGTACGCTTGCTGCACACCACATTATAATCGAATATAATATGCTTCAGTCCCGTTGCTTACCCAGCACCGTACGATCGGTCCTGGTTCCCGGGTATGACGACGACCGCACGTCGACGACGACGCACCGTCTGACTGACAGCCAGCCCAGCCAGCGTGCACAGTTAGGTTAGAGTTAGAACCCACGCATTGGTGTTCATCGGCTCGCATCAGTACATGAGCAGAATACCACGCCGATATGCGATGATATGTTCTGTATGGGGCCAGCAGCGAACGGGAGGAACCAGTCATTATAATTGAACGAAAGGCTCCCGTTTTGCACCCTCTAATTAGATTCAATGCATTAATCAAAAATTCTCCCACACGCTGAGCAATTCGTTACTCCGATGTGCGAAACCCCGGAAGGAAATGGCTGAATATGCTTAGAGTTACCGAAGACCCTCTCTATAGCCAGCAGTCTGTCATGTCAGCTGTCAGAGGAGAACGGTAATAACTGAACTTCTAGAGGTCCGGTGGAATCATTCGGATGTTTGCCAGCTAGTGAGTGGTTCGCGCTATGGAAAGCCACCGATGCTGCTGCGATGTGCACAGTCTACATGCTTAAAATTGATCATCTCTATATATCATATCGTAATATTAACACTGGATGATTTATGTGTATTTTAACAATAAGCTATGCGGTAGCTTCATCACTGCGGGAAGTTCAGCAGGCACCAAAGGTGCATTTCAATCTGGGGGTTTTCAGGAGAAATTGTTACTAAGGTTAGCCTGCCCGATAGAGCTTAACGAGTTATCAACAAAAACTAATATTTTATAAGTTAGTTCTGGTAATCACCTACTCATAATGATTAAAACTTAAATTATTACGAAAATAATTAAAGATTACCCAAAAATTGAAGAATTGCCAGTCCACCCAATAATTATTTATTTGAATAGATGTCGTCTACTGAGGTCACTCAATACACTGGAGCACAGGCGAAACATGCATTAGTGGCTAAACTCATCAACGGCGAAATAGGTTTTCCAACACTGCTCTCTTTGCGTAACTTCCGGGCATCACAGCGGTACCCGAAAGTTTTACTCACTAAACTGCTACCCGCACTCTTTTTGGATTTTATTATAACTGTTTTTGACCTCGTTTTGGACACTTTTTCCATTTCTTTAACTTTTTTTGGAATCTTTTTCGATTTTTTACCTGTTTTTTTACTCTTTTTGGACTTTTTGGACTCTTTTTGGGCTTTCTTGACACGTTTTAGACTGTTTTTGGGTTATTTTGGTCTTCGAAAACTTTTAGGCTTTATTTTAAAATATTCTTGTATTTTTTTGAACTCATTTCAAACTCTTTTTGAGATCTTTTTTAATTCTTTTTGGATTCTTTGAACTTTCTTAAGACTTTCATTTTGGAATCGTAGTCCTACGTCAAAAGTCAAATGATTACATGCGTGGATACATGCTACTATCACTACAAAGAGACTTATGTAGTACAGCGTCACCTATGCGGTCGTGTTTTGTACACAACCCCTCTGATTTTTTTGGACTCTGGAATCTTTTTGGCCACTTTTTGAACACTTTTGAATTTTTTTGGATTTTGGATATTACTTACTTACTTACTTAATTGGCCTAACGTCTTATGACAAGGCCTGCGCAGTATAATTTCTCCATCTGTTTCGGTCCATGGCAACTGATCTCCAGTTCCGCGGGCACCCAGTGCTCGCCAGATCTCGCTCCACCTGGTCTTGCCACCTCGCTCGCTGTGCCCCTCTTCGTCTTGTTCCTACCGGATTTGATGCGAAAATCATTTTTGCAGGATAGTTGTCCGGCATTCTAGCAACATGTCCTGCCCAACGTATCCGTCCAGCTTTCACCACTTTCTGAATACTTGGTTCGCCGTAGAGACGCGCGAGCTCGTGGTTCATTCTTCGCCTCCATACACCGTTCTCTTGCACTCCGCCAAAGATGGTTCTTAGCACCCGCCGTTCGAAAACTCCGAGTGCTCGTAGGTCCTCTTCTAGCAATGTCCACGTTTCGTGCCCGTAGAGGACAACCGGTCTAATTAGCGTTTTGTACAATGTGCACTTTGTACGGGGGCTCAGATTGTTCGACCGCAAGTGTTTGTGGAGTCCGTAGTAGGCCCGACTTCCGCTGATAATACGTCTTTTAATCTCACGGCTGGTATTGTTGTCCTCTGTTGCCAGCGAGCCAAGGTATACGAACTCGTCGACTACCTCGAACTCATCCCCGTCGATTACCACGGTGCTGCTCAAGCGAGCCCTGTCGCGCTCGGTCCCGCCCGCCAGCATATACTTCGTTTTAGACGTATTTATCTGCAATCCAATCTTCTCTGCTTCGCGTTTCAGTCTGGTGTACTGATCTTCCACCGCCTCAAATGTTCTGCCGACAGCGTCCACGTCGTCAGCAAAGCAGATAAATTGACTGGATTTATTGAAAATCGTGCCCCGCATTTCGATCGCCGCTCGCCTTATAACACCTTCAAGCGCAATGTTGAATAGCAGGCAGGAAAGACCATCTCCTTGTCGAAGTCCCCTGCGAGATTCGAACGGGTCCGACAATCCACCCGAGATTCTCACACAGCACTGGATCCCATCCATCGTAGCCATGATAAGTCTAGTAAGCTTACCCGGAAAGCCGTTTTCGTCCAAAATTTTCCATAGCTCTTGTCGGTTTACGCTATCATATGCGGTTTTGAAATCGATGAACAGGTGGTGCGTGGGGACTCGGAATTCGCGGCACTTCTGGAGGATCTGCCGCAGGGTGAAGATTTGGTCTGTTGTAGACCGACCCTCCATGAAGCCGGCCTGGAAACTTCCCACAAATCTATTGGCTATTGGCGATAGTCGATGAAAGAGGACTTGGGACAGCACTTTGTAGGCGGCATTCAGGATAGTGATGGCTCGGTAGTTCTCACAATCCAGCTTATCACCTTTCTTGTAGATAGGGCAGATAACCCCGTCTTTCCACTCCTCCGGTAGTCGTTCCGTATCCCAAATCTTGACAATCAATTGATGCAGACAGCCGGCCAACTTGTCCGGGCCCATTTTAATAAGTTCCGCTCCAATGCCATCCTTTCCCGCTGCTTTGTTGTTCTTCAGCCGCTGGATGGCTTCTTTAACTTCCCTTATCGATGGGGGTGGCACATCTTCGTCGCTTGCTGCACCAATGTGGTCACTTCCTCCGCTATCATGGTCTTCCGCCTGCACGCCATTCAGGTGCTCATCGTAGTGCTGCTTCCACCTTTCGATCACCGCACGGTCATCAGTCAAGATACCTCCATCTTTATCTCTGCACATTTCGGCCCGCGGCACAAAGCCTTTGCGAGATCCGTTGAGTCTCTGATAGAACTTCCGTGTGTCGTGAAAGCGGTACAGCTGTTCGAGTTCTTCGCACTCCTTCTCCTCTTGGTGGCGCTTCTTTTCCTTGAAGAGTCGGGTTTGCTGCCTCCGCTTCTGTTTGTATCGCTCCACATTCTGACGAGTGGCTCTACGCAGCATTTGTACCCGCGCTGCGTTCTTCTCATCCAATATCTGCTGGCATTCCTCGTCAAACCATTCGTTACGTCGATTCGGTGCCACACTGCCTAGGACGTTCTCCGCTACGCTGTTAATGGCTGTTTTTACGGCATTCCAACAGTCTTCAAGAGGGGCTTCATCCAGCTCTCCCTCTTCCGGCAGCGCGGTTTCGAGAGATAACGCGTAGTTTTCGGCGACCTCTGGTTGCTTCAGTCGCGCTAGATTATACCGTGGCGGGCGGCGGTATCGTATGTTGTTCACAACAGATAGTTTTTGACGTATCCTTACCATCACTAGGTAGTGATCAGAATCAATGTTAGCGCCCGGATAGGTTCTGACGTCGATAATGTCTGAAAAGTGCCGACCATCTATCAGAACGTGGTCGATTTGTGATTCTGTCTGGTTGGGTGATCTCCAGGTGTACCGATGGTAGAGGTTATGCTGGAAGAAGGTACTACGTATGGCCATGTTCTTGGAGGCGGCGAAGTCGACAAGTCTTAGGCCGTTTTCGTTCGTTTGCGGGTGAGCGCTGAACCGTCCAATCACCGGTTTGAATTCCTCCTCCTGACCAACCTGAGCATTACAGTCTCCGATGATAATTTTGACATCATGTCTTGGGCAGCGGTCGTATTCACGCTTCAACTGCGCGTAGAATTCGTCTTTGTCATCATCGGTACTTCCGAGGTGAGGGCTGTGCACGTTAATTATGCTTATATTGAAGAATCGGCCCTTGATTCTTAATCTGCACATTCGGGGGTTGATCGGCCATCACCCGATCACCCGCTTCTGCATCTCGCCCATCACTATAAAAGCTGTGCCCAGCTCGTGTGTATTGCCGCAGCTCTGGTAGATGGTATGACCCTCTCTATACGTACGTACCATCGTTCCTTTCCAGCATACCTCCTGCAGCGCTACGATGTCGAACTTGCGGCTCTTCACTTCTTTAGAAAGCACGTGGGTACTTCCGAGGAAATTTAGAGACCGACAGTTCTATGTTCCTAATTTCCAATCGTTAGTCCGTTTTCGTCGCCTGGGTCTTTGCCGATTGTTCCGATTAGAGTTATTATTATTACTTACGGAGTCCACTGCTTTGGTTTTTTAGTGGTTCAGGCTTGCAAAGCCCGCAACCAACCCCACAGTACAGTCAGCATACGACCTTGGTTTCCACCGGGGTTGGTTACCCGATCTCCACCCGAGGTTGCTCGTATCCCGGCTGGTACCACGAGGAGGTTGGGGTAGGAGTTGCTAGGTAAGAGGCTGTGAACCACTGTGGGGTCTATTTTATGCCCAGTGCACAAGGCACCGATGGTACGCATTACCAAGCCGTTTACCAGCCGGGGATTTTGGACATTATGTTGGTTTATTTAGAACAACTTTTGGCCTCTTTTAGGTTCATATTAGATGTTTGCACTCACATGGATTTTTGCAAAGTTTTTTGAGCTCTTTTTAAAATGTTTTTGAAATCTTTTTAGTTAACTTTGAACTTGGATTTTTTTGGAATTTTTTGGACACGTTTTGAACTACCCTTAGCCACCTTTTAAGCCCTTTTTGGCTCTTCTAGATTTTTTTGATTTTTTTTGGTGCTCATTGTAGGTCTTTGCGGACTACTTTTGAACACTTTTTGAAATCATTTTGAACTTTTTTTTTTTACCTATTTTAGGAACTTTTTGGACTTTGGATTGGACATTGGGCATTTTTTGCATGTATTCTGGATTTGTTTTGCAGTTTTTTGGAACTTTTTTAGTTCTTTTTGAACTTTTTTTGACCCTTTTTTGTTCTTTTCAGTCTCCAGTAGTCTTTAAGTGTCTTTATGGACTCTTTTAGGGTTCTTTTTGAAATCCTTTTGAAGCTTTTGTGGACTCTTTTTGGACACATTTCAGACTGTTTTTGGGTTCTTTTGGTCTTCGAAAACTTTTAGGACTCGTTTGAAACTTTTCTTGTTTTCTTTTTCGACAGTTGGATTCATTTTGTACTTTTTTTTGGACTATCGCAACCCGTTAGCATCATCGCAATGTACTTGTTTTGAAACCTACGATCCGCTTGACGATCGCGATACGCAACATCCGCCACTTTCAGTATGAAAATTTGTTTGAGGCAATGGAGTTTAATTTTTCAAAAACAGATTTGTCTGGGTTTCAAGAATCGCTTTTATACATTGACTGGAATAATCTATTAGACAACGCAACCGATGTTAACACCGCAGTAGCAGTAGACATCTTCTCAAACATTCTAATCCTGCTATTCAAAATATTTGTTCCTTCATCCCGCCCTCAACTGAAGTCGTCTTGATCGAAAGATTGCTTAAAGCGGCTGAGGGCTGCAGCACTTCGCAATCACACTAATCGAGTGCGATCCTCTGACAAAGCGGAAGTTCCCTCTTGTCAGCAATAACTGTAGAAGGCTAATCCGACTTAGAATGTAACTGAGGAAATTGAAGTCATGAAGTCCCTTCGATAATGCTAATAAAATATGTGAACTTCCTAGATATGTGCTCCGATAAACATATTTTTAAATGAGTTATTGACATAGGTGATACAGGCGGGTCAATACAACTACAATTTCAGCACAGTTTATTTCGCGCTGCATTATGGCCTATTGGTAAAAATCGAGCGCCTTGGTGCTTCTCCCAACATAATTGAATGACTGAAATCATGCCTTATTGGCCGCACGCAATCTGTAAAAACAGGCGATCATGAACCACAATACTCCACGAACTTCTTGAACGTACCACAAAGGGGTAATCTAGGACCATTGCCTTAAAGGTTTTAAGCTGATGATCCAATTTGCTCTTTCTGAATTACCTGCAGTTCACACCTAATAGTCTGTCTACTAGGATGACAAAAGTAGAAGAAAAGCGTCTTCGTGTTATACAGAATAGGATATTATCTTTACGTCCTTGGAAAGCTCTATGTTTCAAAAACTTAATTAATCATTTTTGAAATCATTATTATCTGGATTCACGGGGTTAAATATACCGTCAGCCGGGGTGAGATTGCGCCAAAAAAGCATATGTTTTTGTCCTTTGGCTCAGTATACACACAATTTAGGAACTAAGTTGATTTCAAACTTGTGAATATATACTAAATGGTATTCAATTAACAATTACCGTAGAGATGGTTTAGTTACACTGCCCATAAATGAAAAATTGGCTAATATGCCATTTTTTCCAAAATTGAGATCATAATATCACATGATAGCATACACTCCAACCAATGTTCCCACGGAAGCCGATTGTAAAAAAATGTATTTTTGGAGGCACAGGACGTAAAACAATTTTGGCTAATATCCAAAATAAATGAGAAATTGTCTAATATCCATAATGGGTTCAAACCGCATGCGCAGCAACCGATGTGTTCTTATTTCGCATTTTTCCATCACACATTAAAACTGATCATGTGGTGTGGTGGTTTCAGACGTAAGGTTAGCAATCGCAAAGTTTTTGGATCGAATCTTGTTATTTTTTCACATTTTATCTTTTTTTTACAATCTAGACGGCAGGATTCGCGGCTTCCATTAATGACGGCATGGAGTAGCTGCTTCTTCTTTCTGGCTTCAAGCGCTGGAAGCACACGCTTCGATGGCAACTTCTCCGGGGTGCACGGATTACTTGTTTCGTCGTCCACTTCGTCTTCACTGGTGCTTCCGTACCGTTTTAGGTAGTTCAAAGCCATTTTGTAGGCTCACGAACACGAAATAATTCATAACGTATGGACGTTAGCCAAATTTGCTCCCGAATTGTAAACTCTACTTGTGTTTATAAATGAAAAACTGGCTACTGCGTTAAAAACGTCCGGCGGAGGGAATTTGGCCACATCTATCGCTGTTTGAACTCAACGGTGTGGCTCCGGTGTGTATGAGGGGCAATATGCACATTAAACAGGTTGCCATTACCGCGTAAAACATCTTTTACAGACAAAAGTAACAAAATTGCATTTTTTTCTAGTTCATGTCGGTGGCATATTAGCCAATTTTTCATTTATGGGCAGTACAATGAAATCTAATTTTACTGGAAGTGCATGAACTTTGGCACAATCTCGATCTTTCTAGGGGGTGACATTGTGCCAAAAACATAAAGTTAAGGTAAAAACCTAAACAGTGAATATTATCATGTTTATAAATAATACACATAAATATCAGTCTAAAGAAGTTTATATGGGGCCGTCCATGTACTAAGTAGACTATTGGGGGCAGGGGTCGACCAAAAATAACGCATTATACAAAAAGTATGAACGAAAATAACCCGGGGAGGACTGAAATGACTAAAAATGAGTTTGTAGTGAATGGACAGTCTTTATATAGCCAGTAGCGTTTCTAGGGTTAACAAGGGGCAGATATATGGAGGGCGTGTATCCTAAGGGGGCATATCTATTTGATCATTTAACAAAAGTAACTATTAATTCGTTCGAGAACTCCCGGCCGCAGAACATGTGGCCCATCCCACCCCCTTCCCCCTCCTTAAAACTGGCAGTTTATACACGGTATAATATATTCGTCTTATATTAGGGTGTTTATTCAAAGCATCTGAAATTTCCAGAGAAAAAGTAAAAATTAGTTAAAATTATTTAGCAGACCTATGATGTTGTTTGCTCCTAAATGTATGATGCAATCTAATCTGTCAAAATATTGTGCTCAATAGTAAGGAATGTGAGTGTACTGGTGTATATTGACGTATTTTTGTTGTGTATGTGAAATCCACAAATCCACAATTTCACCCCCGTGGCACAATCTCACCGCGGATGGCGGTATGTTACTAATGAATAAATTAGATAAATTTAGACAATAATCGATGCTATTTTATATTGAAATGATTAGGTGCTTTAATGACAAATCGTAAGATTTGAAAATTACAAAATATTTGTATTTTTTTACGCGCCACGACAGATCTAAGCCTCTGTTATCAAATAGTCGTAGTCGTGTAAAACAATATTATTCCAATTGTGTTGATAAATTACAGTTAATTCAGTGGGAGAAAATATAAAAATTATCTATCAAAGCCATAGTGAAAGACACTTCGCGTCTTAAACCGCAACTAATTGTTAATCTGCTGATTGACAATGTTTACAAATTGCAAACTCGATTGAAAAACACAGACACAAAAGGCGAAATTGGTAAACAGCCGCTCTTTCACACTGTTGATGTTGGTTGGTTGGCTGGCTGTTGCTGCTAGTTTACACAATTCCTCCAACCGTGAATCTTCGATGCTATCCATCCAACATACCGACCGACCGTCTTGTTGGAAATCTTGTTTTGCTCTCGAATGAAAGCAAAACAAAGCCCATCGTCGGTGAAGTGCGGCATTCCATCTCGGAAACCGTTAATTAGCAAACTTCTTATCGTTATGAGAAGCAAAATCGGAGCAAAAAGTTCGATAATTAGGTGATGAATCGGGATCGAGACAGGGCAGAGCATCGTAGAGGCCCCCTAGGTGCCGACCCCTGGTGTAGATAGTCGTGCAATCCTATCGACTCAATCGCGTGAACAATTAGAACCGAAGAAGGAAATCGATGATAGTCATCGGCGGCGTTCCCAGTGGGACGGATTGCAGTTTGCAGTTGAATCCGTTCGTTCCGTTCCGTTCTCGTGCAGTTTTCTTCTTTCGCCTGGACCGTTTTCGTGCTTTGATGCTGGAGAGATTTTTTGTGCCTGCAGCTGGCTTGAAGATCTGTGGAAAGATTTATTTTCCGGGAGCACGCAGTGATGGCACCGGTGTTGTAAATCGATCCCCGTGATGCTCTGTGGTTCGATTGCACGGTGATACATGAGAGCACCTAGCGTGTTTACCACCCGCTGGATGGCTGAAGTTGCCATTTCGAAGTTCTTGTTGATGATTAGCATGTTTACTGAAAATCGGTAAGGAAAATATCTAGGAACATTTCTGGGTTTGTTGTTAAATTTAATAAAGTAAAATTAAATAGGTATCTAACAAATCTTTGCATAACAAATTTTGCTTATCGAACAAAAGTACATATTCATATTTATCAGTTTCATTACGATTCGGCGGATGAAGTTGTTTGCCGTGAAAATTTCTCCATTTTATAATCTAAATTGCTATTGCTACAGTAGCCTATCAATAAGGCATTAAAACTCATCATCAGCGGTTTGTTTTGAATCTTCCATGACGGACTCATAAATAGGATTCGTTTGCAATCATTTTGGGCTGAAAGTTGTGGGAAACCCAAACAACAGGCAACGGTTTGCTTTACCGGGCCGTGGCGCCACTCCTCCTCCTCCTCCAGACACAATCGGTGATGATGGGTTGGGGTATGTGAGGCGATGGCCGGTATGTTCCCGTTTGATTCGCTTTTTTTTTCGTACGATGTACGATGATTCACATTCACCGATGCCCACCGATGAAGGAGGTAAGCAGCGTGCAGCTCACTCTCATTTGATAGCGAGAAATCGTTGCGGTAATTTAGAAAATGACTAACTTATCGATTCCTCCCGCTTCCCGGGGGCCTCTTTCGTGGCGGCCACTCTGTCCCGTGGCTGCGGTTATCCCATTTAGCACGAGTGGCTGGCTATTGAGGATGACCGCATATGTTTGGCTCGACCGATATTGGGTCAGGCTGGAAATTGACTTACCGCAGTCTCTCGGTGTGAGGAGAAATGGCTGGAAACATACGGACAGTGCGGTGTGGCATGAAGCAACGAGGATTTACGGTTAGAAATTGCCGCCAGAAGAATGGTCAATAGGTATTTGTTGAAGTCACTTAATTATCTACTAATTCTGCTGTGCACTGCGTCGGCGGTCGAAACTAAAATGTCTGCTGGTTGTCGCTCTTGAGTGATTGCTGTACTGCCGGTCAATGATAGGTGTGAAATTATGCAGAGTGATGTATCCCGGTCCCGGAAGATTGATGGTCTCTTTTCGAGTGACACTCGAGGCTCGGCTTTGGTCTGTTGTTGCTGAAGTAGGGAAGTGCATTCATCATTTGTCAAATATGTGGCTCGGTAAGTGGAAAGTAAATCCACCACTAAAATGTAATTTGACATTCTAGCTCTTCTGCCAGTTAGTTATAATCCGATGAAGGCAATGCACTTCAGTTGATTGCTTGCTTTAATGAAAAGATTAAAGCTTCTATCGTGCTTCTATTTCGTACTAGGTTTTGGTTTATAATTTGGTAGAACGGAACTTAACGCGTGATGAATTTTCTTTCAATTGCTAGTAAAAGGAAGATTAAATTCTTAGCTGTTTAATTTCTATTAAAACAATTGTTCTGTTGAAATATCATCACATTTTGTGTACGTTTGGAGAGATTTTAGCGGTTATTTTTGTATTGAAAGGCAATTCGTCAAAATTTTCTCATTCAAACTCATTTCGAAATATTATTGACCAACACAATTTTGTTCTTCTGCATTCCACATTTTTTGGAAGCCATTGAGATGTTTTCTCGGCTATAATTGAAGGGATAAAGTAAGCAACTGTATGGGTCAACAAGCTACGAACTAATCCGATGAGTAGGGTAATTACGCTAAACGACAACAGAAAAAATCCGCTGCGTACTACATACGGAGAAACAAATAAATTTTATTTCTTTGGCATTTGTGGAACTAGTTAGAAATCAGTAAATGGCGATGTTCTCTAAAAAATTTTATTTTTAGATTCAGTAGGTAAGTGTTACAAATAAAAAAATAATCATGCGTCTCCATTTACTTAGGAATCCGTGAAGACGTTTATGTCTTCTCACTGTTCCGTATACCTGTCGAGACGTGTACCGATCCGGAGACGGCGACCGTCATAACGTCCGTTTCTTCACAGCCAGGGTTTATCTCTGGTTTGATGATACTCCTTGTTGCTTGATCGTTCCCTTTCCCTGCACCTATCGAGAAGTCTATCGACACGGAGATGGCGACCGTTTTAATTTGCATCTCCTCACGGCCACCTCGGCAAGACTCCTTTTACGTGGCCACTCTTGGTTACTCCACATGTAAGCAGAGTATTGTTCATTTCTTCCTATCTATGGTTGGGATCTGTGTACTGCCCCAGTAAACATTTTCATATGCATATCAGAGCAATAAATGAGTTATATGTACCTATATATACCTTGAAAAATCGTATCTGATGCACAAAACTAGCATATGCGTACTAATTTGGAGGCCATATACGTACTACAAAATATACGTTAATAATTCAACTTTATAAGGCTTTGTATGCGATAAGATCCGACTCAAAGCGATTAGTTTTATTATGCTATACAATTCTGTACTGAAAGTCGTAAGTCAATCACTTGCTATCTTCAAATACGACAGAATATTAACTTATGTGCGTTTCATTAGACTATATTTACGATACTGAATTTATTAAAAGTTAGTAACGATAATTTTCGTACATTGATATACGAGTTGGTGTTTACTGGGGCCCGCCCCCATCTCTTCTTTGCTCCTCCCTCCATTTTTCTGTACCATTGTCATAATGTATGATTTTCATGAAACCAGAGACCGTTTCAAAGTTCGAATCAGACAACTAACACAGGTAATAAGCAACCAGTCTGTACAGTTTTAACTGAAGACGTAGTAAAATAAATAATGTTGGTTATAACTTTGTTTACTGCATTCCATGCCCCTTCGTAACAGCACATTCTTCGGACAACATTATCGACGCTGATGTCCGATCTTCCAACAGTAAACATTTCTCGTCGTTTTTTTGTTTATTTGTTATAAAAAATCTGACAAAGTATCTTAATGAAACAATGAAACGAACTACTTTTAACTAATTTACTTTTAAACAAATGAGTAGGTTCACCAAATTCAAAAAGATGATCAATACTGTTGAATACTCTGATACAAAGTGCTGTTGGTTCAAAATAATCGAAGTTCGTCCGGTGAAACTGGTTTACAAGCATCGCAGAGGGTCTCAGAAAACGTTGTGATGCACGAAAGTTTATCATAGACAGCAGTTTCGGGGAATCCGTTTCACCGTTGTGCACTTTTGCCACAAGTAGGGCTTGTTGTAGTTTGCGGCGTCCATCGAGTCTAGCCCAAGTGAACGGCAATGATCCGGATAAGGGAGCAGATTGATGGGATCAGGCCAGGGCAAATCCATCAAAGCTAGACGAACGAATCTTCTCTGCACACATTCGATCCGTAAGTTCCAATCGAACTGATGCGGAATTCAAACCACGCTAATATTTTCAAGTATAGGATGAACAAGTGAGCAGTACAATGCTATCATGCAATGAGGATCCTTGAAGTCCCGTTCTATTTTGGCGATGAATCCAAGTTGTCTACTAGCTTTAGACACGATCGCCGTACGGTGCCTGTCAAATATCAGGTTTCAGTCCAAAATAATCAACGTGATCAGGATCATTAACGTGATCAACTCTGCTTAACGTTTGCCCATTAATGGCATACTCGAAGACAATTCGCGTTTGAGTACAATGAAAAATAATCACTTCACATTTGGCTGTGCTTACAATCAAAAAATTCAGTCTACTCCACGTCATATATTTATCCAATAAAGTCTGCAACCGATAACACTCCTCGATACTACGATTCGTCATAAATATTTTAAAATGGTCGGCGTAAACTAGTCAGCAACCATTATCTATAGCTTGAGCTGCGTCATTGAAGAATATAAGAAGAAGAAGGCCAAGAATGCTACCCTGGGGTACACCAGATTTGTTTGAAAATACAGATGGTAATTCCGATCCAAGTTTAACTTGTAAAATTCGTTAATATTTTTTTGAAACGATGGTTCTACAATTAATGGAGGGATGGTAGGGGAAAGTAATGAAATTTTTTTTGGAAAAGCAGGGGAAAGAGTGGAAAGGAAGGGGGGGGGGGGGGGGGTAGCTACGCTTAACAAGTTGTCGTTGAGATTCCTACCTTTTGTCCAATGCTGGAAGGTGCATGGGTTGAACCAAGCTATAATCAAAGATTATAACCGGATTCGAACCCACAACCCGCCAGGCTGATTACAGAGAACATGCGAAAGCCGTACAAAACTATGGTTTCGATAGTTTTCAGCTTTAAAAACGGTTGCCTTCATGGCAACTTTTCTCAGATGTTCCACAGTGTTCCGCCCTAAGTTGTACATAATGGAATACAGCATAAATTAATTCACAAAAAATAAATGAGATTAGCTGCTCATAGCTGCTATCCGAGTTATACGCCCTTAAAGATTACATATAAAAATTAAAAAACCAGTGATAGCTGCTAAAGGGAAAAAGATAGAGCTCTACTGTCTTGAACGAAAATGTGCAATTCAATGTGATTAATAATTTCTTAGAACATTTGAAAAGCATACGAAGTGTTATTAAAGAGCTATGTGGAAAAACTGTTTTGAAGGGTGTCCCTAAGAGTTTGGCTCTATAACTTCTTTCATGTAAGAGATAGAAATCTTTAACATCCAACAAAGTTTCTCGAAAATAGTTTAGCTACAACTTTTCTGTAGGTAGCAATCATTTTTGACTTAAAATAGAGAAAATATTTTTTGTATCTAATTAGGGACACCCTAATGTTCGAATATTTTTTCACCACTAGAAAGTGCTTTTTGAGTGAAGAAACTTTTCTGAAGCAACTGTTATGCTATGTCTTAAGGTTTCGGTGCTATTACTTATGTCTCACTATTTTTGAAACCGTCCCACTGTGCGCCGTCTTCTACCGTTGGCTATGGCAGAATAGTTAGGCATGATCCTGGGTAATGCAGTGATCGCCTTCGCAGCCTTCTTGCAGATGTAACCCACGGGGCTATTTAAATTTAGTCTGTCGTCGATCATGACTACCAAGTACTTCACTTCACGTTTCGAGTATACTGTACTTTTCGATTGTAATGTGTGCTTGCTGCACCGTTTTACGATTACTGATTTCAGTTTTCTGGTGTGCGATTTCCAGCTTCATCTCGCTCAACCAAGTTTCCACAAGCCTTATCGCTTCCAAAGTCAACATTTTGATCTCCTAACAGGACTCGCCTTCCGCAACTAGTACGATGTCGTCTGCAAAGCCAACAGGCTCCGTCGACTTGGGCATCTTTAGTGTTAGCAGACCATTACGTTCTGCAATGTTGGGCCCAGGATAGAACCCTGGGGAACGCCATCTGTAATTGCGATTGTCTTTCTCCCGCGGTTTGTGTAGTATACCAGTAGCCGGTCCTGAAAGTGTCTCTGCAGGATTTTGCGGTATTTCGGAGGTATTTCAGAACTATCAGGTTGTGCAGCACCCGAGCGTTTGCTTCCCAGCTTGCACTGTTGAAAGCGTTTTTGACGTCTAGCGATAGTACAGCACAATAGCGATCACCGCGTCGTTTCTGTTTTTCGCTTTTTCCACAGTTTCAACGACCATGGGGATAGCATTCACGGGGTTTCTTCCCGAACTGAATCCAAATTGTAACTTTGACAGTCCTCTTTCACACTCTGTGAATTTTTTCAGCCTGTTGAGAATCACTTTCTGGAACATTTTCCCCTGGATTGCTGTCTTTAGACCCACGTTAGGAATGCCGTCGAGTTCGCGAGCCTTATTCGTCTTTAGCTCCTTAGCCACTTTTAATAATTCTTCGTTGGATATGTCCACTGGCTCCTGGGTTTCAGCTGCTTCATCGTACGGGGCAGGTGGCCAATTCATGGGTTTGTGCTGCAGAAACGACCCTTCGATGATGACCTGTTTCAGGAGGAGTAGTGTGATTTGCATTAGCATCGTGGCACAACTTCTCGAAACAGCGCTTTTTGCTTCGCCCGATTCCGGTCTACGAGCTTCTTTTTCGATGAGAATCTCTCAGTGCACTACGGGCAAAAACGAGCAAACAAAAAAAAAAACGGAGGCAAATAAGATACGGCCTGCAGGCTGAATAATTATAGGTGATCTTATATAAAATTTTCCGGAGAATCGCGTAGTGCCACCCGCTTTCCTATTTATCATCGGAAAGTGCCCTATTTTGCTCATTTTCCCCTATTTTTGACATTTTTCCACACCTATTGAACTATATCAAGCTATACTTTGAGAAATAAAACCTAAAAATCTGATAATTTCATGTGAAAAAGTCCGCAGAATCGAATAGGGTTTACCCCATTTAGTTTAGAGCACATTAATTGGTTGAGTTCCCGCTTGGTATGGTCGGCTTGGTAACACGAGTTCAAAGTAAAAAATTATTGTGCTCTGAACTAAATGCGATAAGCCCTATTCGGTTCTGCGGACTTCTTTACACGAAATTAAAAGGCTTTTAAGTTTTGTTTTCTCGAAACCTTGCTTGCTTGCTTGGTGCTGGTAAAAAAATAGTAAAAATAGGGGTAAATGAGCAAAATGAGGCACTTCCCGATGGCAAACCGGAAAGGAGTGGGCACCACGAGATTCTCCAGAACATTTTATATAAGATCACCTAGATTTTATCAGCCGGCAGGCCGTATCTTAATTGCGTCTGTTTTTTCGTTCATTTTTGCCCATAGTGCAGTGTCTGTAGCTCGTGATTCATACGCCTCCGCCACTCTCCGCTTTGTGTTTGTCCTCCACCAAATCCCAATAGTCTGCAACACCTTTCGTTCAAGTACGGCAAGTGCACATATGTCTTCCGCAAGCAAAGTTTTGCGCGAAGCGTTTTGTGGAGGGTAAAGTTGGCTCGACTTCCAGCTTGAATGCGTCGTTGATCCGAAATATACGAACCAGAGATTCCAAATATACGAACTCATCAACCACTTCCATCCAACCACAACCATTTCCCATCGTACACCTGGCGAAAGTTGGAAGACTACGGTGGGACGGTCACGTCGCAAGGTTGCCGGACGACTGTGCAGTGAAATCCGTTCTTTTCAAGAACCTCACTGGGACCAGGAATAGAAGGCCCCACGTGCTAGATGGCTCGTCCAGGTTGAAGCCGACTTGCGTGTGTCGAGACGCGCAACGAATTACCGACGAGTAGCCCAGAACCGAGTACAATGGAGAGGAATTCTTGATTTGGCAACAGCCATCCCGGTTCACGGTTGGTAAAGTGATAAGTAGAGCTTCTTTTTCAGCTTCGGGCCTAGCTCTTTGCATTCTCCTTCTTACCCTCAAACAGCTCACTCAGAGAGAACTTAGTTCTTCGTTCCACCAGTACACTGGTCGGCGCCTATATATTAGCTGTTGGCGACATGGCAATGTCGCACGCGTTCGACAGCACCTCCATCAGCCTTTCTGGGTTTAGATTTGATAGCTAGGCATTCCAACTGAGTGCTTCAATGAAGAGGTTCTTGTCCAATTCTTTTATTTTCTGTGCGCGTTCTCCAGTGCCTCTGGATTGTTTGGTGATCACTATGGGTGTATTCCTCGCACACTTTCCAGTTCATGTTTGCAGCTAGCGGTTGGCTACAGAAAGTCACGTCTGTAACGGACTCTCGTTCATCCATGCTAAAGATATCGATGCATGGTAGCTTCGCTAGAGCTTCCAGCAGCCTTGATATATCTAGTATTCAAGTCGACTGCCCATGGGGACCTCAACGACGATGACTGGTCTTCGTCCGATAAGTACGTCTGTGAACTAGTCCAACATCTGATTAAACTGCTCCAAGCTTCAACTTGAGGGTGCGTAACAGCTAGATATGATAACGTTGTGAGATTCGGAGGCGTATTTTCAGCGAGAATCGTGCTTACTATGGGCTCCACAAGCAATTGCGGTCGCGCAGATTAAATTCCCGTATAAAGTACACCCTGTACAAGACGCTTATTAGACCATGAAACATGGACAATGTTCAAGGAGAACCTGCAAGAGCTTTTTTTTTTCATGTGTGGACTCATTACTGCGACCAGTATAGTTGATCTATTGTAATATCGCCCGGGTGTTTGCTGTATGACCTGCACTGCATTTCTTTTTGCTAAAATCGCTATTGAGTGAGCGATATGCTTATTTTAAATTGTATGCGTGCTTGCGTGTATTGGGGTTTACCCTTCCTTCAAAGCTTGATCTACTTTACCCACTTATTCCTCGCTGCCAGCACTATCCCATATTATAGCCGTCCCTGGCGAGGACTCATTCGTACCTCTGACCAGTACACTTAACTATAGGAGGGATATTTGCACTGTCAAGAGGCTTCAGAGGGTAAATATAGAATTCAGCATGAAGGAAGGGTAAATGGAGGGGCCTGAGAATAAACCCATGCTAAAGTCACTTGACATCGAATGGCTTGATTCTACTAAGATTCGAACCCACGACCACTCGCTTGTCAAAGCAGACTCGGTAACCTTGCGGCTACGGACCCCCCATTGCAAGAGCTTAGCACGATCTTCGGTGACGTACAGGAGAACAGAGTATGGAGGCGGAGAATAAACCATTAACTCGCAGAGCTCTATGGTGAATCCAGTATCCAAAAGGTGGCTAAAGCTGGAAGGATACGATGAGCAGGACATGTTGCAAGAATGCCGCACAACTATCCTGCAAAGATGGTGATTGCCTCAAATCCGGTAGGAACAAGACGACTAGGAGCGTAGCGAGCAAGATGGTTAGATCTGGCGGAGAGTACTCGGCATCCAAGGAATTCGAGAGCGGTAGCCCACAACCGAGTTAATTGCAGAAACCTTGTTGGCTTTGTCTTAGGACGGCAAACCACTTAAGTAATTAAATAGCTCTTTACGCGATGCGCTTTTTACCATGGAATCCCTTTAGGTAGCTCTATGAGCAGCTCATACTTTACTTGTAGAAATCATACTTGGTTGATGTGATAAAGTTAAAAGAGAAAACTCGAATCAACTGTATTTGCAATCTTAGTTCCCTAATTTTACTTGCTTTTTCAATAAATTCTATCTTTAAGGTGAAATTAGTCGTCACCGATTCTGCCAATTTCAAAAGCAGTTTTTTTTGTTTGACACAAAAATTCTGTTCATGAGAATATATTCGCTGTGTTCAGATTGGCAAGAAAAATTCAGTATTTACATTTTTATAAACAGAATCCCGCTTTTGGGGTTAAAAACTGCTTCCGAATTTGGGCTTTCCGACGACAAGTTAATGTCTGCTAGTTTCCCGTTAAGTGCTCCAGGAGTTTTGTAAGGTGTGCCATATTTTTTACAGATTATTCTATATTATACTAAACTTCATTCTCCTTATAATTAATTTTATTTTTCTTATTTTCAGGTAAGTGATCAATTATTTAATCAACAGTAATGGACACTCGAATTGACCAGGTAGTTATGCGTAGAAAAATCTTAAATAGTAAAAGCGAACATTCATTGTTGCATGATTGCAATAGAAACTTCATTAAATGAAATATTTCGTTCTACAATGCCAATCTTGTATTCTATAAATAGGTAAAAATAGCGAATGGATAGTCACGTTCGGTCGCAAACCAATTATCTCGTACTCTAACTGTTGCCTGCGAAGGTTAACAAATAAAAGTAGGTCAAGTCAAGATGCAAAATGTACTCAGTACGTATATTTCGCTTTCCTTCAGCTGTTGATTACAATAAGAAATGCGTTGTTTTTGGAGACTGCTGCATAAATGTTATGGTTAGTATCATACAGGCGCTTGTTGTTTGCTACCAATAGAATACCCATGGGCAGAAAATAGAATCGACAGTCTATAATTCAAATTCAAAAGCATGTTATCGATACCAAAATGCACCCAGTTATTCAGTAAAAGTTAACAAATGAATTGGTATGAAAAACTAATATCGAATAAATACAGTATCAACATAATCTATGAATATTGTTCATGCCGCCGCTCAATAGGCTGAAAATAGGTCTTCTGCGCTTTATGAAACTTCTACTTGCACTTTATGAAACTAAAAATAGGAACAGTAGAAAGCGGGAAAGGTCAACACTATTAAACTTTACTGCATTAACATGATTCTTCGAATGATTCGAGCCATAAACAAACAATTAATAAAACCGAGCACAATGCATTCTGGCGGAGTGCTCAGATTAAAAGACTATTAATGTGAAGGTTTATGTTCAATTAGGCTCGAACTGGATTGATGCTGTCCGTTTAATAATTTCTAATTGTAGCTCGAAGAAATCAAACATGTTCCAATTCAGGCAACATTGCATCGCGAGCGGTTTATATCGGTACAACTGAAGGCTCCTGGTCCGGGCTGAAGGCACCGTTTTTAACTATTTGGTTTATATGTATGTATTTATGTACCTTCACCAGCGGCAGCAGCAAATTAAGCGTGTTATAGCACCATTTAAGGTTACTCTTGCAATAAGTTATAGCTTCGGTTGGGCGGAAAATAATAACACACTTCCCATACGAACGAAAAACCATCGGCAGAAAGTTGTTCCAAATTCTCGTTCAGCGTCGTGTGGTGGTGAATCGGGCAACAATTAGCTCTTTAATTATGCATCTAGCGCGTGCAGCTGTGTGTGTGCGCCTGTGTAGTTTGTTTGGCAAGAAGACACGCTGTCACGGATGCGACGCGACTAGCATGATAAATTAGGGTTTGTAAGTTTGGCGAGTTTCGGTCGGGCTGGCGAGTGCTCCGGAATGTGCGCTCTATTTTCAATTCCCTGAAGCGACACTATTTGCCGATTTGTCATGGGAGAAGGAGATTTATATTTTATGCAACGTTCCTTCATATGATTCCGATCGTTATACCAGGTGGTGCGTGATAGAGAAGTGGAAGCCGTTAATATTGCAATTGAGAAAAATATTAATAGGTTCAATTTTGATGGGAGAAACACTTTTCTATAGTAGTGAGCTGCGTATATATTTGATATGGATCATTCAAGTTAACAGCCTTTGCTCGAATTAAACGGTTCGGTGAGCGGCGGGAACTAAATTATTGAACTACTTCACAGCGTTACGATACCAACTGCCAAGAGACTGCAGACAGGGCAGAGGCAGGGCGGGATGTGAGCGTGTGTGAAATCCAGCGAACTTGACAGTTCGGGTAAACATGTATGCTTATCAACTGATTTATTGTCCCCCCCGGCAGGGCGCTATCACTCGTGATGTTTCAATTGTGCTCAAAGGGGTCGATTAAACCGTTGGTTCAGCGGAGATTGATCAAACGGCGTTTAATTTATTGTTTCACTTTGTTCATTAAACAACGATTAAGCTGTTGACCGATTCTTTCGTGCGGATGCAACGATGGTGCGCACCAAATGTTCCGGATGCAGATCAAACATAGTTGCATTCCTGGCTCATTAGTTATTTTAATTAATGATACGTGGGGACGGCCATTCTTTGATTTGCCATTCCCGGCCGCGTTACATTGCTGTATTAAAATGAGGTGTAAAAATTACAGGAAATGATTTATCATACATGCAGTAACTCCCAAAATTGAGCGTACATTCAATATAAGTATAATATGTTCCTTTGTTATGGATGAAAATGATGATATTAGTTCTGCTCTGTTTGGTTTATCAATTTTTTTATATAACGTTACTCGCATGAGGGCGTGAAATATTTCGCACATCAAACTTCTGAACAGTGTGCTCATACTGCAACACAATAGCTTTATTTTTTATTTAACGCAACACGAAATTGCAATACGGCAGGTATGAAGTTTAATTAAATCACTTATTAAGGGCACATTATAATGTGATAACGTGCAGCCTTCGAAATGGTGGCAAAAGATTCGCGATAAAAAGTGCTTTCAATATCGGAAAAAAGTAGCTACACTTGATTTCTTTTGTGAGAAAGTAATTTCGATTTTATGCGCTACGCAGTAGTTGTTGATTTTCCATGTTGATAAGTACCCATCTATGCTTCGACGAATGAAGCCGGAATCACATTGATTGTCAGCAACTGTCAACTGGCAACGTAACGGAATGGAACGTCAGCAGTGGTCACATTAAGTTCATACACCTGACTCATCCTTGCTACAGTTTGTCAGCACTTTTGACGCACTACTAGATTGTCAACTAGCTCCACAGTTATGGTGTCCGAATGCGCAATATGGTGTCAACCACAGTTAGCGCAGCAAATCATGGGACTGTTACCTTTTGTATGCGTCAGGTCTGCTAGACCACTCATTCTGGACCGGATTACTGTGGCCCGTTTTGCATACATCCGTTGAGTGAATGGAGCTACCTGAGAGTTTCTTTGGTACTTCGAGGACTACGTTACTACGTTAACCGTTACAACGTTGACGGAGTCAAGTTATGTCCGATCTCGGCCCGGATCGTTCTCCTCGTTGCGGTGGAATCTGGGAAACGGAAATCAAATTGTTCAAGGCTTCTTTAATTGTTTTTAGGAAATTCTACTTAAAATGATTTTCGTTTCTAGAGTTTTTCTTGGAGGTGGCGAAGTCGGCAGGTCGGCAGGTCTTAGGTTGTTTTCGTTCGTTCGCGGGCAACTTCCTCCCCTTGATCAACCTGAGTATAATAGTCCCCGATGATGGTTTTGACATCACGTCATGTCTTAGGTAGCGGTCAATTTCGTGCTCCAAAGAAGTCATGTGTTATAAACGTCTTTCAAGACTTGACCCTTCTTTATCGACAGGCTTCACGGCCTGCTGTTGGAGTACAGGACAGTTACGGGGCTGGTGCAAAAATCCTACTGACTCTATCTAGCAGGACCGCCTAGCCGAGATTCGAACATACGACGACTGGATTGTTAGAAAAGCATCATACCTCGAAGTTGACTGGAACTGGGTGGTTCAAATTCGCGCTCCAACTGCGCGTAAAATTCCTCTTTGCCATCATCGGTACGTCTAAGGTAAGGGCTGTACCCGGTAATTATGCTAATATTGAAGAATTGGTCCTGAATTCTTAATTTGCCCATTCGGGGATTGATCGGGCACAACCCGATCACCCGCTTCTGCATCTCGCTCATCACAATAAAAGCTGTGCCCAGTTCGTGTGTGTTTGTGCAGCTCTGGTAGATGGTGTTAGTATTTGTATTTTTGGTTGATACAGCTAACATCTTTGATCATGTAGTTCAGCGGTTCCCAACCTTTTTTCGGTTCGCGTGCCCCCTGACGGATTTCCCTATGCTATTCTGAACCGAACTAAAGTTTTGGCGTACCCCTGGGGGTTCGCGAACCCCCATTTGGGAACCGCTGAAGTAGATGATCATGAATATGAAGCTTAAATCTAGAACGAAGACTACTGCAGTACAAGGTCCAGATCTAGGAGACCTTGTTAGGCTTCTACTAAAGGCGCGTGAACAAACGTGTTCAAAGTCAAATAATTCTTCGACTAGTGAGAAGATGTGGGGACGCATGACGTCAGTGGTTCATAAAAATCGTATATAGTCCGATGAAATCTTTTTGTCAGTAAATTCGATGAACGAAGCTGTCTACATGAAGCTCGAAAATCAATACGGGACAATCAATGGCATACATTGTGCAGAAGTTTGGCCACAAAAGTGGGTTGTTGAATTTCTCGACGACTCTCTAAGGTCTCCAAATCCAAAAACTGGCATCGGTCTACGTAGCGGAGTAGATTGTTAGCTAGATGTCAGGATAGATGTGTCAGAGCGATACGAACAAATTTTCGTTGAGCACGTTTTTTTTTGTTAGATTATAGTAACTTTAACAACTTGGGTCATTCGTGACCTCTGCGGGGTTGAGATTTGAACCCGGGTCCTCGGCGTGAAAGGCGTGAATACTAACCACTACACCGGGACTGATCCCTTGAATTCTATTCTGGCTTTCCAGCACAGATTATGAAGATTTCAGATGACACTGGTATATTTGCAATGAGGGTCTGTGAAGTCTTGGGAAATGTTGGTGATGAACCCAAGTTGTTGCGAAGCTCCAGATGCAGCAGATGGCAGCAGTATAAATGTTGGTTTAACGTGAACTTGTTATCCAACAGAACTGTAAGATCGCTGGTTTGGTCGACGCGTTCGAGAATAGCTCCGGTTTATTCGGTTATCAAATTAGATGGGCCCAATTACATCGGTGAAAATATTACAACCATCGATGAAGGCGAATAGTAAAGACCCCAAGTTACTGCCTTGTAGAACTCCAAAAGTGTTACTGAATGCACGTGAAACTGTGGAATCCAGCTTGATATTTGTATTTGTATTTTGGTCGATTTATCTGATAATTTTTGTATTATCTACATGAATATGAAACTTAAATCTAGAACAAAATTATAGCAGCATCCTAGATCTTGTCAGTCTTCTACTAAAGGCGCGTGAAGAAACGTCTCCAAAGTCAAATAATTCTTCGACCGGCGTGAAGGTGCGGATGCATGACGTCAATGGTTCATAAAACCCGTACATAGTCCGATGGAATCTGGTTGTCAGTAAATTCGATGAGCGAAGCTGTCTACGTGAAGCACGAAAGTCAATACGGGACAGCAGCGCCGGGGCATCTATTTCATTGTTAAGCAGCTTGGCCACAGAAGTTGCTTGTTTAATCCTTCGACGACTCTCTAATGTCTCCGAATTCAAAAGCTGGCATCGATCTACGTAGCGGGGAAGATTGTGAGTTAGACGCCAGAGTAGATGTCTCAGGGCGATACGAACAAATCTTCGTTGAACACGTTCTAAACTAGCTTTCCAACACAGGTTATGAGGATTCCAGATGACACAGGCATTTTCAAGTATTGGCCGTATCAACGCGCAGTACAACGCTTTCAAGCAACGGGGATCTGTGAAGTCTTGGGAAATTTTTGTGATGAACCCAAGTTGTTGCGAAGCTCTAGAGATGACAGCCGTATAATGTTGGTTGAACATGAGCTTGTTATCTAACAGAACTCCAAGATCGCTGATCTGATCGATGCATCCGAGAATAGCTCCGTTTATCCGGTAATCAAATGAGATGGGCGTATTACATCGGTGGAATGTTATAACCACACATTTGGCAATGCTTATTGTGAGCTATTACACCAATCAGCAAAGGTGTCCAACAGCGCTTGCCATCGGTAGCAATCAGTAATAGATTTCACAATGAGGTAGATCTTTAGATCGTCTGCATATACCAGTGTGCCTCCGGAACCAAGCAGAATGGCAATGTCGTTAAAGTACAAGGCGAATAGCAAAGGCCCCAGGTTACTGCCTTGCGGAACATCAGAAGTATTATTGAATGCAAGTGATGTTGTGGAATCCAGCTTGACACGTAAAGTACGGTCTGTTAGATATGAGTTCAACCATGAAGTCAATCTATCAGGTAGACTGAGCTTAGAGAGATTGTGCAAGAGTATTTGATGATCTACTGTGTCGAAAGCGGCCTTAATATCTGTGTAGACAGAGTCAATTTGAGGTCCAGCTTCTATCTGTGAGATGCAGGTACTAGTGAAATCCATCAAGTTCGTCGCCACAGAACGACCTGCCATAAAACCATGCTGGTCGACTGATATATAGTTTTTTGTGCTGTTCAGAATTATACCACTTACGACGATTTCAAAGAGCTTTAATCCAGCAGAAAAACTGGTAATGCCTCTGTAGTTCCTTACATCTAGCTTTTCTCCTTTTTTAAATACGGGAACCATATGGGACTGTTTCCACAAAGTTGGAAACTTCCGTTGCCCAAACAATTTGGTGGAAATTCGACTTAGAGGCAAGGCAAGAGCAGTAGCGCAGCGACAGAAAATAACAGCCGGTACACCATCGGGTCCAAGTGAGTAGGAGCTCTTCAATTTCTTTGCACCAAAAATTACCATGTCGGGAGTGATGTCGAAAATGTCCAGATAAACAGCACCATTGGGGACACCTGACGCAACTATTTCAGCATCAAACTGCGTGGTACATCCACTGGTGAACACAGAAGAAAAATGATCAGCAAACCATTCGCAAGGTTCAGTAACAGTTGATGATTCCGTTCCGCCCAAGAACACACTAGAAGGAATAGAAGATCTTTTCCTCTAAGAGTTTACGAATGTCCAAAAGCTTTTTGGATTAGTTCGCAATCTGAATTGCTTCCGCAGTACGTGTGATTTTTAGAGAGATTTAGCCTACGGTATGAATCGCTGGCAAATTTGAAAGCGCGTTTATTCTGCTGTGTTCGTTGCTTACGAAGTAGTTTCTTCTTTGCGTTTCGATGCTGTTTCAATCTGTGCAACTCACTATTACTCCAGACAGGTTTTGAAGGAGGTCTAATTCTGGGAAGATTCTCTTTTAGCCAGGTGCAAATAGCATCGCAAAACCGCAATGCCATACCATCCACATCGATCTCGTCTAATAAAGTAGCTCAATCCAGAGACAAAAGGTGGTCCACAAGAGCATCAAAGTTCATACGACGATAGTTCAGATACGCAATTTCGAAACCGACAGCTGGAACTTCAACGGGACATGCTAGTATAGGCAAGAATAAATCCAATGGAGGATGGGGAAGATCAACAGGAAGTAGCGGAGAAATGGCCCGACGCACAGTGATCTCTTGTTCAGGAAGGCAGTAAACGAGGTCCATTGTTCGTCCGAGATTATTACGCAGTAAATTAGCTTGTTTCAAGTTCAGGAATTTAAATCCATTGACCACAGCAGCGCTAGTAGCAGGAAGCGGGAGAGAAGTGTTGTACTGTACTGCCCATGGATGCATAGTCGACGTAACGACCAGCACCATGATTATTGAGAAAACGCATTTTTATCGTGAAAAACGTTTAAAGCCATATAATCTTTGCTATAAGCTTTTTCAATCGAATAATCTGTCAATTTAGTAGAGTTTATTAATCAAAACAGGACTGATGGGGTTTTATAATTCATTCCTCATTTATTGTGTTTAAAAAATGCGAACGCCAGTTTATGTGAATAAACAAACTGTTTTTTTAAACGTTTATTCCCATAAATTGGCGTAAAGCTACAAAAACAAATAGGTTACTATGTTGATTGCTTATGCGGGGAATTACGTCAACCATTAGCATTACGTAAAACCAATAGCAGAGTAACTCAATTTTCCTAAATTTTTCGAATATTTTCGAACAAACATATGTTGTTTGAGTATTGGGCATGTGAATAACATAGTTAAGAGTGCGTAGGACCGAAAAAGTACATTTTGGTCATTTTGGTTTTTACGTCAACTATGCATCCATGGGCAGTGTACTCCATCCTCTCCATTAAACCAAGAAATTTACGGTTGGTTATAGTTACTACAAATGAGAATTCCCTCTTCTGAAAACCACTTATCACGTAATTCATGGATTGAGAGAATATGTTCATCGATAAACTTGACAACTTTACTTCTGTCAGGTGGGATGTAAACTGCAGCAAGCAACTAGGGAACTGTTGAGCAAGGGCAATCAATACGCCACCAAAACTACTTTTGTCACTATTCTTTGAGCTACGATCACAACGATACACGTTGAAGGCGGATCCTGCTGAAGAGAATCGCTGCAGCCGTCCAAACCGGTTTCAGATAGCATGATTACATCGTAGTTGCAGTCATTAGATGCTAGGAATAGGTCGTCCACTTTAGTCCTTAAACCTCGTACATTGACATGTGAAGTGCGTTCTGTTAGACCCTCAGTCGGCTCGGTCAGTTTTGTGGTACGATGCTGTTCTAACAAATCAGTCATCGTATCTTCGAATCTCGGCTAAGTGGTGTTGTTAGAGTCAGTAGAATCGTTTCACTAGCCCCGTAATTGTCCCGTAATAACCGGCTGCGAAGCCTGTCGATAAAGAAAGGTCAAGTTTTAAAGACGTAAACTCAAGGCTTTTTTGGTCTGTAAGCTATGAGCTCAACCGTGAAGTCAGTCTTTCAGATACATACAGCTAAATGAGTTTGTGCAGGAGTATCCGATGATCTATTGTGTCGAAAGCGGCCCTAACACCTTTGTACGTAGCGTCAATTTAAGTTCCAGTTTCGATCTATAAGATGCAGGTACTAGTGAAATCCATCCAGTTAGACGCCACAGAGCGACCCGCGCCACAAGCCCATGCTGGTTCGGAGTTGTAACGATGATTTCAACGAGTTTTGATCCAGCCGAAAGATGGGTAATATCTCTGTAGTTCCTTACATCTCGCTTTTCTACTTTTTTAAATACAGGAAACAGGCAGGATTGTTTCCACAGCGTTGGAACTTATGGTATGCGTCACTAGCATACTAGCATACTAAAGTTGTAAGCCGGAGAGATGCGTAAAAATTCATCATCATCACTCTAGTGTATTTAGGAAGACCCAATGATATAGTTCTAAATGCTAAGGCACACTCGTAATCAAAATCTCGGACTGATATGTGAATAACCATAACATTTTTTTCAAAAGTTCATTCACAAAGTTCATCCGAAAAGTATCACGGAAATCGTATTATTAAATACCAACTGTGTTACAGCAGTAACAAATCAGGCTACGCTTCCTGCACACCGTTTCCGTGTTTGTCAAAGCCACAAAACCCGAATTAGCCATTTCAACTTGTAACCCACTTCATCCGCGCACTAAATTGTTCCGGATAGTGTGTGTGTGTGTGTGCGCGTGTGTGGTAATCGGAAAACACACAAACAATGTCTACAAGCCTCAGAACAGAACACATTATCTGATTATAATGACGTCCATCATAGTGGCTACCTTTCCAAAACTGGCCCCGGCTTTTGTCTCTCGCGCCACGGCACGTGTGCAAACGAATGGTAAAGCGTACGCCGGCAAAGTGTCGTCGTCGTGGCAGCTGCCGCAGGATGTACAAACCATAAAGGACTGTCAATCAGGTTTTCCAAATGAAAATCAATGTTAACATTATAATTCCATTATTCAGTATCGATTGATTTCCGTAAGTGGATTCCATTGTGCACAGACGGGGAAATGTAAAGCTCGATTCGAACTGTCACCGTTCGGTGGACGAGTTCGATTGTTTCACTGGCGGTAAAAAAACATTCAGAAGCGAGTACGACAGGCTGGAAAACGCTTCTCACTCGAGACCAGCATCTCGTCTTTGAATCATTGTCCTTTTCGCATCGCCGCTTGCCTTACCAACCAGCTGGGAGGTACGCGCAGCCTGTAGTCATACCGCAAAGTGATCCAATTTCTACTCAGGATCATCCGGAAGAGCGCTACTTTTCCATACCGCCAACACCGCGACAAAACTTTCACTTCGACACGATAGTCTCAATTAACATCTCAATCCCGCACCGGCACTGCAGTCACTCCCGCCCCCCTGCCGGGCCCAGGCCGTCCGTATAGTGAACTTAGCTAGTAGAGAGAAGCAAATAGTACCGGCCGCATCACAACAACCGCTGGCAAATGTGGTAAAACGACCTGTACCTGTACCGACGACGTGGCCCAGACGACGACGCGACGACGGGGTGACGACGCTGTTGCTGCTGCCTGACCGGCTTTTATCGTGTTGCAAAACCGGCAACTTTCGCTCTTGCTTGCTGCACATATGTATCCACACCGGACGGACGTCCACCCACTGCAGGAATGCGTCCAGGAATTCCTCGACGTTGTTGGTCATTAGTGTAGCTATTTTTTTTACAGTACCATTTGGATAATGCTTGCTGATGAATGTATCTCAGGATGATGATGATGATGATGATGATCACGATGATAATAATGATGATAATGGTTATGACGAGAGCAGTTATGCTAAGCATAATCATAACTTCTCGTACTCGGTAGGGAATGTTGCAATTACTTTGCTGAAGCACTTGGGATTGGTTTGGTGAAGCAGACGAAAATCGGGTTCACGAATGATTTTTATTTGTCTGGTCAATTTTCAAAGTTTACTGACGGTAAACAACAAACAAAAGTTTTGAACCTATCGGGCGCGGTAATTGTTTGAACATGTTCTAACTTCGGTGAGGTCCGTAACAATTTTATATTACCAGTGGCACCTTTTGTCCAATAAAAGGCGTTTCACATTGATTTAACATCAGTTTTTATTGTTTTCAAATGACAAATGAATGTCTCTATGTCAAAGAAAAACTGAATATGGAAACCTTATACACATTCTTTCAGGAAAAGATTGATCGAACACATTAAACTCACATCGCTGTTTACTGTTTTTCTATGACTCTATGTTTTTATGTTGAAAAAACACGTTTCGTTTCGTATTAATGCCAGTGTTGATAAAGACGCTATTATCACGTCAATGTTTATTGCCTTTAAATAATTTTATGTCTCTATATCGGAGGGAACCGTCATGCTAAGGGGTTTGTACAGTAAGGAGGTCTAAAACAGTCTGTTTTTTCTAGAATTTTTGTTGAAAATTTGCATACTTATTAGTATTAGTGCAACTGCCGACTTATTTTGTTTGTAAAAATAGCTATTCAAATAGCTGTTATAGTTATATTCGATTCGAATCGAAGAAAATCGATTTTCGAACTGCATGTAATCCCTTAAAACCATGTTTCTTTACTATTGCGACTGATGATTTGTAGAAATGCATTTTTAACAAGCAAAGTAAAGTAAAAGTATTGCCTCAACAATCAATGCTCGCTGCTGCCAGAAATCACCAGATACATTTTCCATTAAATGGAAAAATCATTGAATTGTGGTTCATTAGAAAGGATTCCTAGTGCGGTTTCCCTCTGGGCCTTGGTAATAGGCATTAGAGTAGCGAAACAAGCGAAGAATTTTCATAAACATGAGAGAAATACGAAAAAAACGGCTTGATTTCCTAGCGGCTACAAAACCTCAATTAATTACGTTGTTAGTATCATTTGGCCCACGGGCCACCTTCCGGGAAGGGTGTCGCTAATTGTCCCGGCCGGCAGATGGAATCGACGTTCGCACATTCGTGGTTGGTTAGCTTGAATACCGGCGCGCCGGCCGGATAACGGATAACAGAAGCAAAAACAAACCTTAATACATAGGTATAGATCATTGCGGATACGCCGTTATTTTAGCGAGGCGTTTCAATACAACTTGACCAGCAACGATATCAAAAGTCGTTCCTTGTGCGGTAGGTCTAATTAACTAGATAGGGTTTATTTCCTTTTCCAGTGTGCCAAAGCAGTGGCCGGCCGGCGTCGTCTTCTGATTAAAACCTCCCGGAGTTTGCTCTTTGCTATGAATTCAGGATAACAACATGAATTATGTCTAAGAAAAGTCGCAAGGAGTAGAAGATTATGGCTAAGATTGTTGTTTTTCAAAATACATAAAAATTGTTATCGCAAAATTTTCTTTCTTGGACAATAAAACAATCCAAGGATAACACTTTTATGAAATCGAAAAAATATTGGTTAGTTTTTGGTAATTTTGAAGCACTTGGAAATACTTATTTTAAATATTTTGATCGTATATTTACGTAAATATACGATTTATTGAAAAGAGTCTATCTGCCAAGTGTTCAATTCTTCGGGGGTCTCTTACTGTTGTTTCGATATCGCTTCAAGCTATCAACTTTCAATTGCGTCGATCATCTCGTTCAAGGTTTACAGCTTCTTTTAGCACATTATTATAAGTTCGTCCTTAATACCGATGATCTGTGCACAAAATCAGCCCATTATGTGTAAATTTCGTTCGTTGGCTTCTCTGATGGTTTTACCAACAACACTGGGATTTGCGGATGCCAGTGCATTCGTATACTTATTTTTCACTTTCAAAGCTTTCAATCATTGGTAAAAGCTCATCGTTGATGACTGTAATTAACTTCGACGTTGTCTCTCTTTTCTTTAAGCATATACGACCTAGGTGGTAATTCGATGAAAGTGTGGTACGAGAAGAACCTCTTAATGATGACTTTCAACTTGTGCCACTGAACACATTTCGTTAGGCGGGCTTTGAGACGATGACAAAAATGTACATCAGGCTGAAGGTGTAGGCCAGTAGAGGCGAACAAGAGTTGGTATCAATATTAGCATCCCATAAAGAATGCGGATTGATGGTGAAAAAATCCAAGAGGTAAACAAGTTCGTGTATTTGAATTTACCGGTTACCTCCAGTATTGACACTTGCAGAAAAATGTGAAGAAGTGCTATGCCAGAAAATCGTGTTTACTTCTTACTCCGGAAGACGCTTCGATCGAAACGAGGAGACTGTTATATAGACTGTTTATACCACGAAAATCGGCTCACTCAATCGCACGTCGTAAGAATGTAAAATGTTCCGAGTGAAAATGGTGTTCGATAATGTTTTATGGACCGAGTTGAATACAAACCAGATTTCACGCATAACTTTTCAAAAGGACGCTTAACCTCGACTTCCGTTTTTGATCATTTATCATTCGCTTTTCGTCTTTGTTTTTCCGTCTTTCATGATTCATTTTCCATCATTTGTTTTTTTCATTTCTCGTCTTTTTTGTTGAATGTACTTTGTTGCATTTTGCTGTCATTTTTTTCACGTCACAATTTCTTGTCATTTTTACCGTCTTTTGTGGCGTTTTTAGTTGCCATTGATGGCGTCTTTAAATCGCCATTTCTTTTCGCGGTTTTACAGTATTTTATCGTCTCTTCCTTTTCTTTTATACGCCTATTTATACACATAAAATTTTTATCGATTCTTTATTTTTCCGGCGTATTTTCATCTTATTTTGTAATTTTCCATCATCTGTTCGCCTACTTGTCTCCTACCCAGGAATGGCACGATCACGTTGACTCAATTAACATTCATTTGACAGTATCGTTTCAGCCAAGTAAAATATAGGGGTTTCCCTCTCAAGTAATCGTTATAATCGACTACCTCCGATTTCAACCAAATTTGGTATAATTAATCATTCCAACTCCACATCGAATTTCCCAATGTTTTAAACGGATTGATCCATCCCCCTTGCAGTGACATGCAGAAAAAATTGAGTTTTTCGAAAATCTGAGAAAGCGGCACCGCAAAGGGGATTGATCAATCCGTTCAAAACTTTGAGACATTGATTGTAGGGTTGGAATTAGTAATTATACCAAATTTGGTTGAAATCGGAGGTGGAGGATTACAAAGAGTAAGATCACTTGAGAGGGAATGACCCCTATATAATTTTAAGACCTATTTTAAAGTAATCGTTTTGACCAATACAAACATCCTGTGAAGAGAAATTTGAGGTGCATAAAAGTTAAATAATAAGTGCCTTCGGACATAGCGTCACGTGATTAGCGGTAAAAGTCGGGATTTGTCGTTTATAAACAAAGAAAACAGTAGTGGCACTAACGTGCTACCTTGTGGTACTCCCGAATTATTTTGCAAGCAACAAGATAGGGACGCACCAAATTTCACCGCTATCGTGCGGTCGTAGATAAGAATTAAGCCAGGTTTTTAAACTAGTGGATATACCCAGTTTATCATGCTTAGCCAGCAGAATTGCCTGGCCCACAAGATCAAATGCTTAAAGTCTTCAAGTCAGTGTATATTGTATCAATCTGATAACGCTGGTTCATTGCACGCAAGCATAGAGAGGTGAAATCCAGCAGGTTAGTTGAAACGGATCTTCGTGGAAAAAAACCAAGCTATGACGTAGGTATGTAGTTCTCAACATGAAACCAGAGATGCTTAGCAATCGCCTCGGAGACTTTTGAGGAAGCGAACAGAAAAATTACTCGATTCGACTCGGTAGTGTTCGACATTTATTGAAGGCAACCTTTAGGAAACCGATTTAAGTTCAGCCAATCGGATCAGGTCAGAACAGATCGCAAACAGAACTAATCTTCGCCGTTATATGCATTGATGGCATGATATTCTTTACTTTCATACATTCGCTTTCTGATCGAGACCGTAGTATGTTCACAATACTTTAATACTGATATTTCTGTTTTTTTTCGCACATCTTGAATATAAAACTCATTCAGCGCATACAGTTCTACCTCTGGTAGTACTCTTTTACCTCTCAGCTCATGGACCGGACTACTGAGCTGCTAACAGTGTTTATTTTTCCCAATTTTCTACCCTTCAATACATTTCATTCATGAATAGCAGTGCTGAATGATTGCTCATCTCATCATCAATTTCCTTGCTCTTAATTGATAATTAGGTCCCAAATTTAAGTTTTTTTTAACTGGCTGCTTTTAAAAATCAGCCAATACCTGGTTGAAGGAAATTAATTAAAGCTTCGGAGCAATGTTTACGTTTATCGTAGTTTCGTTTGTCGTTGCTGGCAATTCAAAATTGATGAATGATTTACATTCGATTTCACATTCTCGACATACGCAAGTTAGCTTCAACCTGGTAGAGTCATCTAGCACGTTGGGCCCCTTTATTTCTGGTGCCGGTGGGGTTCTTGAAGAGAACGGATTTCACTCGACAGTCGTCCGGTATCCTTGCGACGTGGCCGGCCCTCCGTAGTCTCCCAACTTTTGCCAGGTGTACGATGGGAATCTCTCCAAGAAGTGCCTGTAGCTCGTGATTCATGCGCTTCCACCACTCTCCGCTTTCTGTTTGTACTGCGCCAAAAATAGTCCGTAACACCTTTCGTTCAAATATGGCTAGTGCGCGTATGTCCTTCGTAAGCAAAGTTACTGTCTCAAGTCCGTAGAGGACTACCGGTCTAATTGGCGTTTTGTACATCGTCAGCTTTGTGCAGCGACGTATGCTCCCATATCGAAGCATTTTGTTTAGGGAAAAATAGGCTCGATATCCACCTTGAATGCGTCGTTGTATCTCCTTACTCGTATTATTGTCGGCGGTGACCAGAGATCCCAAATATACGAACTCATCAACCACTTCCAGATCATCACCATCAATAGTCATCGTCCGTGGGAGGCAAACGTTGCTTTCTCTGGAGCCTCTTGATACCATATATTTGGTTTTCGACGCATTGTTTTGTAACCCTATCCTCCTAGCTTCCGTTTTTAGTCTGCCATAGATTTCCTCCGCCGTCCCAAGGTTTCTAGCAATGATGTCGAGGTCGTTTGCGAAGGCTAGGAGTTGGCTTCTCTTGCTGAAGATCGATACCCGCTAGCCGGATCACACCTTCGATAGCGTTATTGAATAACATACAGGACAGTCCTTCTCCTTGCCGCAACCCTCTGCGCGATTCGAAAGGACTCGAGAGTGTCTCCGGAACGCGCAGGTAGCACATCACTCGCTCCAGAGCAGCTTTGATCAGGCGCGTCAGTTTGTCTCATGCATTATCTGCCATAGCTGTCCTCGTTCAACTGTATCGTATGTTGCCCTGAAATCCACGAAAATATGATGCGTGGGCACGTTGTACTCTCGACATTTCTGGGGGATTTGCCGGAGAGTAAAAATTTGATCCGTAGTAGCACGGGCCCCCATAAAGCCCGCCTGATACTGTCCTACGAATTCTCTTGCTATTGGGAATAGACGACGCAACAAAATCTGGGAGAGCACCTTGTAGGCGGCGTTGACCAACGTGATGCCGCGGTAATTACAGCAGTCTAGCCGGTCACCCTTTTTATAGATGGGACAGACTACACCTTCCATCCACTCCTCCGGTAGTTTCTCCTCCTCCCATATCCTAGAAATTATCCAATAAAGTGCCGTTGGTAGCGGTTCTTGGCCATTTTTGTAGAGCTCTGCCGGAAGTCGGTCCTTTCAGGCGGCTTTGTAATTCTTCAGCTGCCGGCACGCTGTTGTCGTTTGTAGGCACTCCGAGGTTAACTTCCATTACGTTTCCTGCTGCTATATCGCCGTTGAAGTGCTCATCGAAATACTGCTTCTACTTGTCGACCACCTCGCGCTCGTATGTGATTAGATCCCCTCCCTCGTCCCTACACATATCAGGTTTTGGTGTCTGTCCTCCTTCTGGCGCGTTTTCCCCCTCAGGATTGTGTTCAACTCATTCCTCGCTCGTCTATACTTGGCCAAATTCTTTCTCGTGGATATACTCAGATAATTTTTCCAAGCTCTTTTTTTCCCCTCTATCGCTTGTTGGCATTCCCCGTCAAACCAATCATTTCGTGCTCTCGAGGTTTCCGCTCCTAGCACCACAGTTGCGGCCTCGTTGACGGCCGAGCGTATCATATTCCATCCGTTTTCGGGGGTCGAAGCTTCTAGCACCACAGAGGAAGGCAGAGCTTTTTCCAGTACTCGCGCGTTGTTTTCGTCAACTGGTGGGTTGTTTAGCTGCCGAATGTTAAACCGAGGAGGGCAGCTTTGTCGCGAGGTATAAAACGTCGATAGTTTTGAGCGCACGTGTACTGCAACTAGGTAATGGTCCGAGTCGAAATTCGCACCCCGTAGGGAGTGTACGTTAGTGGTGTTCGAGAAAAACTGGCCCTCGATGAGAATATGGTCGATTTGGTTTGAAGTTCGTTGGTCAGATGATCTCCAGGTGACTTTGTGGATATCTTTGTGGTGCAAGAAGGTGCTTCTGACCACCAAGCTTCGGGAAGCTGGAAAGTTGATGCATCGCTGGGCGTTATCGTTCGTGTCGGTGTGCAGGCTATGGGTCCCGATCACCGGTCTATACATTGCTTCCCTGCCGACCTGGGCGTTCATATCCCCGATGACGATCTTGATGTCCCGTCGTGAGCAGCTGTTGTACGTTGCCTACAGGTGCACATAGAACGCTTCCTTCTCGTCGTCGGGTCTACCTTCGTGTGGACAATGCACGTTTAAGGTGGTGTAGTTGAAGAAACTGCCTTTTATCCTCAACACGCATATCCTTTCATTGATCACTTTCCAGTCCATGACGCGATCCTGCATTTTTCCCAACACTAGGAAACCCGTTCCCAGCTCGTTGGTCGCTCCACTGCTCTGGAAAAATTGGGTTTTGCCGCCACGGATCCTCCACACCGTCTCGCCTTTGTGACAGATCTCCTGCAGTGCCACGATGCCAAACTTTCAGGGTTCTAACTGGTCGAGCAGCACCCTGTCGCCACCAATGAAGTTTAGCGATCTGCAGTTCCAGGTACCAAGTTTCCATTCCATGTCCTTATTTCGTCGCCTTAGTCCATGCCGAATGTTCCGAGTAAGATTTCCTTGATTCTTTTTAGCTTTAGAGTTTTGGTAGGCAGCCGTACTAGGGCCTACGCTACCGAGTCTCGTGATGGGGCTGCCATCTTACAGTGCCACCTTCCCTGTTGGTATACAACCTTAGTTTCCACCGGAGTTGGTTACCCGATCTCCGCTAAGATTGCTCGTATTCCGGCTGGTACCACGAGGAGGCAGGGGATAATTGGATAGTTGCTGGATAATTTATAGGGCCATTGTAAATTATTTTTCTAAGTTCCCCCCCCCCCCCCCCTCCTTGGGGATTTCCATGAAAAATGGGGTTCAAAAAAATAAAATAATTTGTGGGATATATGCACGGCCGAATCACTTCAAATTTATTAAATATATTTATGCATATTTATATACTTTTACCCGGATACTAAACATATTTACCGGTATTGATGAATATTTTACGTAAGTTTCCACCTTTTTCAATACGATCTTGAGCTGTGGAAAGAGTTTTTATGCTGAGGTGAACACATTTAAAATAGTAAATATATTTATCACATATTGAATATTTATGCAGGAAGTGATTTACCCGTTTACGTTAATTTTATTTTATAAAATCAATTCCATGTGGGCTCTACAATTTACAAAATTCGAAAAATGAGTGTACAAGTGGAGATAACGCTTCTAATACGAAACAGAAATGGAAATTCGAGCAATGGAATTTCTGAAAATCGGCAAAAAAATTCTTTCATTTGTGTCCCTTATTTCGAAGGATTATGGAGGGAAAATAATATCGTGTAAAATAAAAACAAGAATACATTTGTTTTTCACATTTAAACTTTAAATAATAATGCAATTTTTTTAGTCAAATAAAAAAATCTCTTATATGATTTGGTTTTAATCACCGTGCACTTATGTGAATGTATTCAAATTGATCACGATCGGTGAAATATCAAAACTCATTTGATTACGTTTCGGCCTACTGTCTTTTATTCAGCCATCATCAGATAAAGGAAATAATCTTATCGCTAACTAAAACAAAACTTTTGTCGTCCACTGTAGTTTCATCTACGACGCTAAGTCCGTCCGCGTCATTCCCTTTTGCTCGGTTCAAACCTTCCGGAATTTCCAGATTGGCTCAAGAATATCCAAATGTTGATCCAAGAATTTGTCGTAGAAAATCCCGTAGTTGAATGCACCATTTGCCACACTTGTTTATTATTTTCCAATTTATAAATGACAAGTTTTAGGTTCCGGTAGTACTCTAAACGGAAGTTCCGTAGTGAGGACCATGAACGAGTGCTCTACAGTATAATGCATTCATTCTTACTGACCCAAAATAAGATGGCAGCAGTAGATTTCGGTTTATTTCACTGCCCATAAATGCATAACAGTCCCATCTGACTTTAAACCACTTTTGAGATAAACCTGGGAATCATCTTTAAATTAACTGTTCTTTCAATATTTCAAACAAAAAAGTTATGTTTGTTCCCAAGATGTTGAAAAAAATATCAAACTATGTCAGTCCCATATTACAAATAAACGCATAACAGTCACAGTAGTAAAAATATATCAATAATCATCTGTTTTTGGGAAATGCCTGGACCGATTCGTCTGTAGCAACTACCAAACGGAAGATTTTATGGCCTAGAAGAACACTATTGAGGAGAATTTGGATCGGATGTACGATTCCGAAGTTACAGTGGGAACAAGTTCCGGAATATATGGGACTTGAACATAGAAGCACCTTGAATCACAACAAACCCATCATGTGACACCTATAAATACACGGATTTGCAAATTTAGACTATTGGTAGTCGTATAAAGTTCTCAAGACGCCATTGGCCGCATCTAAACATGTCCGTGAATGTTCCGGATTCCTCTACGGGGATCAGTTTCTGAATTTAACTAACATACAACATGTGACATCTCTAAGTCGGTACTCGAAATTGTAAAACTAGTTTGAAATAGTTCATTTGTTGTCACATATAGTGTCCAGGTTCACATTGGTCATACTCGAACACATTCTGGGAGTGTTCCTGAGTCTGCTTCTGAGTCTAACAAACCCCATCATGCAACCTCGCTATAAACTCAATGTAACAAATTACAATAAATAGGAGGAAAGGCCAGGAAGAGATTTGAGTCAAAAAGGACATTTTGAACAATTGAATTGAACGAGCACGTGAATTATCAAAACAACGACACGTGGTCTTGAAAATACTGCCGAGTTACCGACAATGCAAGGATCAAGGCATGCTGTGCCTGTGACTGTGTTTATTCTTGCTTATTCAAGTACAAATAAACGCATATCAGTAACTTCGGCAGTTTTTCTAAGTTTTGGAACAAATTTTAGGTCACTTGTGCACAAATTGTTTGTAAAAGTATTCTGTTATGTACATTCAAGTGATTTTATGACGATTTGGACGATTTGTTTCCAAAATCGATTCAATATTAAAGAAAAATTGTCGTGGCTTCAACAGCGTTTTTCGTAGTTGCACGATTTTGCAGATGTGACTGTCTTCCATTTATGGGCAGATTCATCTGTATAAGAAACAATGTGCATAAGTAAGTTGTAAAAGTTATTCCCCGTAAATTTTTAACTACACGAATTAGAAATGCTTATTACGAATAATTTTTTATCCAAGCAATTTCGAAATACGGTTCCAATAAGAAAATACGACAGATAAAACTTTTTGCTGTTTTCACAAGATTTTGAAGACTAGACAATAATTAATCCAAGCACAAAAGAAAACTTCTTTTCAGCTATTTTCTATTTTTTGTACGAGTTACGATGTTTACACTAGAGATTGGTGTCATATATGTAAAAGTACGACTTTTAGAGAGGAAAGGAAAATTTTTTAAAAGTAGTCATGTCTCACCTACACAATTGTGTGGGCTTGGGCTTAAGGGTTATAACATATTTGTAATGGTCTAATAATATGCGGATAATGCTTGAAAATGAAGCCATGTGATTTAATGGTTGGCCTAAAACTACTGTTGTATGATTAGAAGCTAAAACCCAAACGACTCCGCACGTCTTAGCTCGGTTACTTAATTGAAAATTGGACTATTTCCGGGCGTGACCACATGGCGCTAGGTAACCAAAGCTGTGTTGGATGCTTTCTGCTTGTTGCCTTCCTATTTCATACCATACCCTTTCTTTTCCACATCCCTGGAGGAAAAATTATCACTAATTCTAACCACTGCTATGATTGCATATTCTTTTCAAAATGATAAATGGGTTCTTCAGCTTCAGGTAACACGAAAAAGAAAACCGAAACCAACGGCCGAAACGTCGGATATATAACAAATATCGTTTGAAATGATTTTCGTAGACTGCAAAAGCCGAATATCCTAAGTACTATCCAGAGTCGAAACCAATACAATTGTTAAATATGTATGCGAAACTTCAAGCCTTTGTAATTTTTGGTATAGTAGGACTCTGGTCTTATAAATTGTTGAAATGATCTCAGTTTCTTCCATGTGCATCCATTCTGCAGTAACCATTGAGCATTCTGTCTTAGTGGATTATTTGTAAATTAAACTTGTAAGGTAGACAATAATGGCCTGTTCGTAGATTAACTTTCCTGGCTCTTGTATCTTGCTCATAGTGATTCTGTTCAATTAGTGCTGTACTATTAGCACATAGCTTATTATTGGGAGGTGAAATTGAAAAAACTAGACCAAGAAAGTTAGCATTTGTGCTCGATTGATTGATAATTCCGCTTAGAAATATGCCCTGAATTCGTTTGTTGAGTGTATACAGTACCAAACAATCAATAACAAACAAATCAATAAGTCAATTCCATGAATTGAATCAAATCATACTAAACTAAGTAGGTATCTGGGTTGCTTGGCATTTTTTATTGCTTAGTGAGATTGTTAGGTAAATTAGCTTTGTGAATATGGTCGTAGGTTGGTATTGAGGCACGAAATAACGATACATGAGAAAGCTCACCACACCCCAGACCGATCTTTGATGTACTGTAAACCGTGCTAAAGCCGAGGGCCACTGCCCTTAATAGATATTTTTCTGTGATTTTATACGTATATCATAATTAGCTTACCTTTTAAGGTCGGATTCGTAAAGTATATCTCTAATAAAATCTCGATTGCACGGCCTAATACTGTTTTTATGCCATCCTAATTTAAGGTTTGATGACTCCTATGGCGGCTAGGTGCTATAGTAAATGCGTAGAAATTGTAGTTACGCAAGACGCAATTATGCTGATAGAAAATAACGCCTGGCAGTTGTTACCGTACACCTGACTGGGTCATTAGTAATCCAGCTATTCCTATACTTAGAAATAGATAGGCACAACCGGTTTATGAAAAGAATGCAAACCTACTAGCCTTTAGTTAGCTGGCCTTTGAACGACACGAATAAAAATGGTAGCTCTCACCTTTTAACTAAACATACTTATTACAAGTCCCAATTCAGAACATCACCTTTAAAAGCCTTTCACACTCGGTGCCATCGTTTATGAGCACCACGTCCCACTGCAGTAGTGCTAGCCTAGGTGTTCTGCTCCACTCACTCAATGTGAGAAATTAAACTCGGAAGTCAGATGAAGCGCGACCACGTACTTCGAGGGGCTTGGGAAGGTGGGCAAAGACGTTGCATTCCGAAGAAGGAGCGTGAGTCTTGGCGGTGGTCTCGAGAAAGGCACACAAAAGCTTATATGGTAAGTGGAGGAAAGTAATTAAACTCGTGCTTTCCAACCCTCTCAATCTCGCAGCTGTGATGAAGAAAACCTGTTGTCTTTGCACTACATATATCTACCGATTTTGTTTTGTTTTCGAAGAGTGTGTCTACCGTTTCAACCAGCCAGCAGCCAGCTGTCTCCTGCATGATGCTTGAAGCACACACTTGCGTTCGAAAATTTCTACTTTCTATGCAAATCGTGAATCCACTCTGATTTATAATTAAATGGTTAGCTACGGAAAAGTTTCGTACTGAGTTACAATCCAGGCAAATAATGCACGAAATAGAAAAACTAAAATCAATTTTGAATTCCAACATTCAACCGCAGCCGAGCACTGCAATCTGCAACGTTTCAGTGCATGCGAATAATCCACTGCATGCGCAGCAAAAATCGATAATGCTTGCTTCGAGCAATTTGTTCACACGTCAATTAGGTGTTCTCAGCTCGTCCGCATTCCAGCCGAAGGAATACTGCAACTATAATGAGGCAATAAAGATCAAGCTATCAAATTAGAAGATTATCTAATTACGGCATTCTCCATGGACACTAATCTGGTCTGATATTCCGACTGAGCCGGACAGGATGCCGGAAAATCCAGTTGCCTTATCCTGTCTGTCAGCCAGTGCGATTGCTGCAAATCATCGACCCGGCAGAGCCCTTTAAGCCAACATGAAAAGTGCGCTACATCACTGCTGCATATGTGAAGGAAGCGTGAAAGAGGCAACGAGAGAGACAGAGACTGAATGATTATTATTTATTTATAGGCTCCATCGGGCAAAACCGTTCGCATTTAGATGGAATAATTAGCTGAGAATATAATTACGAGTTTATTTTAATTATGTAACGTGTATCCGCTCGTTAAACTCTCGCATCGAGATTGGATATCAAAAACAAGATCAGCAACGCCATGCACCATTCTGATAGTCCGAATTAGCATAATTAGATGAAACCGGAACGTGGGCATAAGAGCTGGTTACAACGATCGACCTTTCCGTTATATCACTGACCTACAGCGTTGATATTCTTTCCACGGCAGTCCGATAGTGCAATGCAGCCCCATCCCAACCGAACCATACCGAACTGCATAAAACGAGCTCTCCGTTTCCGTTTTCCCGATAATAAATTTAATAGATGGGTCTCTTCCTTCTGTATACATATTTGCTAATGGAGAGCGTAAATCATTGGTTCAAAACGTTTCCCACTTTCTTCCGGTCCGGAAGCGTCTAGAATGCGAAAAGATTTTTGGCTGGCGAAAAAAAGAAATTGACTGTGTGCTTGCTCTAGGTAACCGACACCTTCCGTTTTGGGCGCGCCCCGCATCTCACCATGCCACAAAACCGCTTCAAGGGAGGCGCGGTGCGACGCGGAAAAAGGCAACCGAAAGTCGTAAAAAAGTGGTTTCGTGCAAATAAATTGCGATATCTTTTTATGATGCGTGAAATCTGAGCTTTATGTCGGAATAATAGATAGCATCAAGATATTGGCTGATGCTTTTCGTGGCTCAGCGGGGCTGTGAAATATTGGTGCTTCTTAAAAACAGGAGTGCGAGCACCAATTGAGCACACCGATAGCGAACAGACATTGCTTCCTTCCGTCACGGGGCGCGCCGTGCCGGGCGGTATGGTAAGGGGATTTTGCTTCCTTATGAGACAATATGTTCCAAGAATTTGTCGGATAGTTAGAGGAGATGTATCGGAGTTGTTCATGTTTCTCAGCATAATAAATGTAGTTTTCTTCAACCTGCAGAGTTGAATAAATTACATTAAAGTTTTATGAACTATACCTGCAGGTGTTTACCGTTAACTTAGTTCGCGCATAACAATAGCCAAGTCATCATAATACAGCAAGAACGGTTTCATCCCTAACGCTGAAGATTGCTTGTACATTTTCCATTATTAGTTAAATTGTACTATGAAAATCTTGTATAGAAATCTTCATCGTTGGGTGCATTTAATATATTTTACATTATGATTGCACTTGCGAAACAAACAAAACGGTATGAAAGCATAACAATAAAATATATGATCGTTCATCGCAATTGTAGGCTGCTTAGAAAATTACGCAGTGATGAATTAGACTGCTGCATATAATGCATGAAAATTACTGACAGAAATCACTGCTAGATTCTAAAGCAGAATTTTATTACGTGAGAAATCGTTCCCAGCTGCAACGTCCGGTATAATGACTAGATACACTCCTGACATAATATGGCCGTAGTTACTGAGCAATAAAAGATAATACAAATGCTGAGTGGAAAGTGTTAAAAACAAATATTTTCTACTTAGCAGTAAACTCAAACATGATACGAATGCAATTTAAATGGTATTATAGCAGCAATGAAAACTTGTAAACTTGCTAGTAATGTTGAAGAAAAAGAAATATGCTAAAGTCCAAAATGGATGCAGATTTGGCTCAAGCTCGTTGCAAGCAGAGGAACTTAAAAGAAAATTTAATTCAACCATCTAAATCGTGCACCTAAAAATATATAAAGTGAAAATTACATAGTGAAAAATTTGAGTAATATAGAAGTAGCACTAAATGTTTTCTTCTTCTGTTTAGCACATATTTGAGATGCTACTGGGAAATTCAACAATATTTTTTATTACCACTTACTTCACTTTTGTTTCGACACTGGTCCATTATCGATTATGTACCCAATGAATAACGGTTCTCCAGTACTGTCGATCGTGGGCCGACATTCTCCAATCCCCTCGAACGCCAACTTAACGTGCATCATCCTCGACAGTATACATCCACCAGGGGCCCGGGTCTGCCCCAAAGTTTACTGACGGCCTCTCTCTCTCTGGTTCTGCACTGAAAACAGTTTTGGCTACTCTTCCGTTGGACATTCTTGCCATATGTCCAGACCACCACAGTCTACAACAGTGTACTAAGCAAAGCAAAGCAAAGCTTATAGGTGCCAGTCCGTTATCGAAACTTGACCTTCTGTTTTTAGTTGGGGAAGAATAAATGCTTATTGCGAAGAATGTAGATTCAGGCAAACTGAAAATTCTTGATATTAGGCCAAAAATATAGACTTAGCGAAGGTGACAGTCGAACTCACAGCTCCCAATCTCTAGTTGAGTGTGTTGTTTAACCAATTACATCACTAAGCCGTCTTTTAGACTAAAAACTTCTGTTTTTATACGACAGACTTCGCAGCCACCTGTTAGAGTGCAGGACAATTGTACGGTCAATTGCTACGATTCTATTGACTCTAACAGCCTCTCCCAGTCGAGATTCGAACATTCGACGACCGGCTTATTAGACCAGCGTCATACCTCGAAGCCGACTGGGAGGCACAATAACCTTCACTATATCTGCATATTAATGTACACTTAATACAGCTTGTGGTTCATGCGTCTGCGCTACACTCCATTTCCATTTTGTCACCAATTAGGTCCATAAAGGTCCATCGAGGGATTACTGTTCTGTAGTGAGCAAAAAACCCGGTTTACTTTGCAATAACGAGCGTCGTACGAATCAGTTGGACTAGTTTCGTCGGAAATCTATGTTCTAGCATAACCTGCCACAGCTAATTTTGTTTGACTGAATTGTACGAAGCCCTAAATTCGAACAAATAGATAACGAGTTTTATTCTGCGCGCTTTTTGGGGGCCCGACAAATCCTCCAGAAATGTTGGGAGTAAAACGTGCACACTCATCATATTTTACGTGGATTTCAGGGCAGCATTCGATACAATCGAACGCGAAAAACTATGGCAGACGATTTTCCAGACAAACCAGATCCAGATTAATGCTACCCTGGAGCGAGTGGTGTGTTACGTGTGTGCTTCTGGGGCATTCTCGAGTACTTTAGAATCGCGCAGAGGGTGTCGGCAATTTAAGGTGTGCTCCGGCGAGCGGGTATCGAAAAGTGAGGAACGATTTTCAGCAAGAGTAGCCAGCTCCTAGCCTTCGCAGACGACCTCGACATCATTACTGGAAACCTTGGGACGAAAGAGGTAATCTATGCCGGACTAAACACGGAGTCTAGGTGGATAGGATTACAAACCAATGCGTCGAAAACCAAATATATGGTAGAAAGATACTCCAGAGAAAGTAACGTCGGCTCTCACGGACAGTGACTATAGGACAGGTTCGTATATTTGGGATTTCTGGTCATCGCCGCCCATAATACGAATAAGGAGATTTAACGACGCATTCAAGCTGGAAGTCGAACCTACTGTTCCCCCGCAAGACGCTTTGATTAAGAAGCATACGCCACCGTACAAAGCGAGCGATGTACAAAACGCTAATCAGACCGGTAGTCCTCTACGTACTTTTGAGAGTAATAATTTTGCTTATGGAAGACAAACGTGCACGTGCTGTCTTTGAGCAAAAGGTGTTGCGGACTATTTTCGGCAGAATATAAACGGGTAGCGGAGAGTGACATAGGTATATGAACCACGAGTTGCAGGCACTTCTTGGAGAAATTCCCATCGTACACCTGGTGACAGTTGGGAGGCTACGGTGGGCCGGCCACGCTGCAAGGATGCCGGACGAATGTGCAGTGAAATCCGTTCTCTTCAAGAACCCCACCGGCACCTGGAATAGAGGGGCCCAACGTGCTAGATAGCTTGACCAGTTTGAAGTCGACTTGCGTGTGTCGAGACGCTTAACCGATTGGCGACGAGTAGCCCAGGACCGAGTACAGTGGAGACGAATTCTTGATACTACAAGAGCCACCCCGGCTCCCGGATGGTAGACGTAAGTAAGATGATAAGTCTGCTAGTTGTATTCTTGTCTACTAACGCAGGGACAAAATCTAATCCATTGTGCAGCGATTCTCAAGAAAACCAGCTTGGTACTTATCGACGAAGGACTGTGCTAACGGTCTCAGTTTATAAAACACGATATGGAGGAACTGCATTTTTAGTATCGTTTTGACGTCTTCTAACGCTTTATGTCGTCGGAGTTGGAACCACCTTATGCAAAGGAAGTATTGTCAGCAAGCAAGCGCAGTTTCCCGTGAAGATTTAGCTTATCAATATTATTTATAAATTGCTAGCTGATTACCCGATCTCACTCGGGGCCCCTTTTTCACTCAGTCACTTGTACATTTGTTTTTGCAACAAAAACTCTCATAATGCAAGAAACAAACCCCTTTTTTCGTTTGAATATGTCTCGTCCCTTTGTCACTTCCTCTCACGTTGTCCTACTTGTGAATCTGTCTTCTTCTCGGTAATCCCTATAAACCGACACAAAGCATTTTTTACGTTTTTGAACCTCCCCGTTTTTAATAGCGTTCCTATTCCCCTTTCAGAAATAAAACAACTTGTACAACTGCTATCATTCCAAATGCAAGAGAAACGCACCCGTTTACCCATTTCAACCTTTCTGTAAGAGACCGTCTCGCTCTTCTGTCAACCCCCTTCTTCTGGTGGTGGTGGTTTCTTCTTCTTCTTCTTCTTCTTCTTCTTCTTCTTCTTCAGCAGCATAGATCCGGGGTGGCTCGTGCTGTTTCAAGCACTCGTCTCCATTCAACTCGGTATTGGACCACTCGTCGCCAATTTCCTAGTCGTCTCAGAAGTCGCAAATCGCTTTCGACCTGGTCGAGCCATCGTACACGCTGGGCCCCCCTGTTCCTGGTGCCGGTGGGGTTGTTGAAGAGGTCTATTTTCGTCGCACTGTCGTCCGGCATCCTTACGACGTGTCCGGCCCACCGTAGCCTGCTAACTTTCGCTAGATGTACGATGGGAGTCTCCCCAAGCAGTGCCTGTAGCTCGTGATTCATACGCCTCCGCCACTCTCCACTTTTAGTTTGTACTCCGCCAAATATCGTCCGCAGCAATTTCCGCTCAAACGCTTCGTGCGGCGGCGTATGCTTCCTGATCGGTAGCGTCTTACGAAGGGCAAAATAGGCCCGATTTCCCGCTTGAATCTCCTTACTAGTGTTGTTGTCCGCGGTCACCAGCGATCCCAAATACACGAACTCCTCTACCACTTCTAGTTCGTCGCCGTCAACGGTTACCGTCCGTGGGAGGCGCGCGTTTGTTTCCTTTGAGCCTCTTCCTTTCATGTATTTGGTCTTCGACGCATTTAGTTTTAGCCCAATTCTCCTTGTTAGCCCAATTCTCCGTCACCTTGTCTCAACCCTCGCCGCGTCTCGAAGGGACTCGAGAGTGTCCCAGAGATGCGTACGAAACACATCACTCGATCCAATGTAGCTCTGATCATTCGCGTCAGTTTGTTCGGAAAACCGTATTCGTGCATTATCTGCCATAGCTTGTCTCGATCGACTGTATCGTATGCTGCTTTGAAATCAATAAAGATGTGATGCGTGGGCACGTTGTACTCCCGACAAGATCTGTCGGATAGTAAAAATTTGGTCCGTAGTTGCGCGAGCCCCCCATGAAACCCCCTGATAATTCCTTACGAAACCTTGTGCTATCGGCCGGCGTAACAGGATCTGGGAAAGTACCTTGTAGGCGGCGTTTACCAGCGTAATACCACAATAGTTGCAGCAGTCTAGCCGATCACCCTTTTTGTAAATGGGACAAACCACTCCTTCCATCCATTCCTCCGGTAGCTTTTCCTCCTCCCAAATCCTCGAAATAACCCAGTGTAGAGCCTTTGCTAGCGTTTCTCCGCAATGTTTATAAAGCTCTGCCGGTAGGCGGTCCTTCCAAGCGGCTTTATTGGTTTTCAGCAGCCTGATTTCTCGTTTGACTTCTTGGATATCAGGTGCTAGGACATTACTATCTTCCATGGGCGCTCCTAGGTTAATTTCCGTTCCGCCTCCTTCTGCGACTTCGCCATTGAGGTGTTCATCGAAGAACTGCTTCCATCTGTCGACTACCTCGCGCTCGCTTGCAACTAGATTCCCTCGCTCGTCCCTACACATGTCAGGTTTCGGTGTGCAGCCCTTCCGAGTTTGGTTCACCAAACTCATAAAACTTGCGCGTGTCATAAGCTCGGAATAGTTGCTCTAATTCTTCACGATCTCTGTCCTCCTTTTGGCGCTTTTTCTCCTCAGAATCGTAGTCAGCTGATTCCTAGCTCGTAGGTATTTGGCCAGGTTCTCTATAGTGGCAATGCTGAGATAATTTTTCCAAGCATTTTTTTTCTCTTCCACCACTTGTTGGCATTCCCCATCAAACCAATCATTTTGTGTACTCCGAGGCTCAATATCTAGTGCCTCTCCGATGGCCGAGCGTATTCTGTAGAGATGGTCGGGTAGCGGAAAATTTGCCCGAAACCCGCACCCGTACCCGTACCCGCCGGGTTCGGGTATCGAAAAAAAATACTTTGCGGGTTCGGGTCGGGTACGGGTTCTTAATTTTTGTTTTTGAAACCGGGTACGGGTCGGGTCGGGTATCTCTATTGACCACATTTAACACTAAAGATGGTCGGGTACCCGGGCCCGTCCCGTACCCGACGGGTTGCGGTCGGGTTCGGGTATCAAAAATGATAAATTTGCGGGTTCGGGTCGGGTACGGGTTTTTAATTTTTTTCTTGATCGGGTACGGGTCGGGTCCGGGTATTCAAATTTTCATAACCGACCATCTCTAGTATTCTGCCCCAACCGTCTTCGAGGTTTGAAGCACCTAACTCCTCGGAAGAAGGCAGTGCCTCATTCAGTACTCAACAGTACAGTCAACCCCCGGTGCTGATTCCTTTATGCCAAAAAAACATGTGTTTGACAAACGACGTTTAATGAAGAACAGTCCGGAATGTCCGGAGCTATGGCGGAACATTCATTCACGCTCACGTTTCTCGCCCCCCTACATGTCGGTTTATTCCCAGTCAGCTTCCCCTTCTGCAGTGGCGTAGCATAAGGTTGGCCAGACTGGCCCCCGCCAAGGGCGCTAGCGCTTTGGGGCGCCGAAAAGGGCCTGGGTTTCAGTAAAGCAAACAGATATGCTCGATGCTTCTTTGTTCGTACTACCAGCTCCACCTTGTATCGAACATGGTGAAGCACTTCGTATCCGCCGAATAGGGCCAATCTGGCAATTACCACATCCTCCCCCGTGAAAAAGGCGAAAGCGTTGAACGGAAACCTGGTTTCGGCCACCCGACAGTGCTGCGCGGCCGTAACGTGCAGCAGAAGCTTAAGATGAAGACCGAGGTGGTCTCATCGTTCCGCGCCTTAAGCCGGGAGGTCGGAGGACCCAGCTAAACGGTAAAAATTCCGGGGCAAAATGGATATTTTAATACGGAAGCGTCAATCGATGCTGGCTGTGTCTGAGTAGCACGCACTCGTCCAGCGAACGGCTGAAGGTGCTGGTGAAATCGTCTTTCGTAAACTACTTGGGTGGCAACGGCTGGCATAAGTGACAGAGGATCCATTACTTTTCATCTCCCACCAAGAAGATAAACGATGATGTCAAATATTTCTTCCCAAAGAAGATCCTTCCGACCAGTGAGAAGAGAATGTTCAAACCGCTGTTTTTTTTTGTTCGGGGTTTACGGTGAACGAGGTGATATGAAGATACAATAAGAAGTACTTACCGGAAGTTGCCGCATTCATCAAGAACTACCGCGCAAAGGACTCGTAAGCCTTTTGGCCGGCCCTGGCCTTGGCCCATCATGCCAAGAGGAGATGCACCTAGAGGAGATGAACCGACTGAAGATAAACGTTGTACGGACGATTACTAACTCTCCCAACGTTTCCCAACATTTTTAGGCGAAGATCAAACGGAGCATTTATTCCAATAATTTTGTGGCAAAACATAGAAGGAGCTGATCGTCAAGACCTTGAAAGAGTTGAATAATATGCCGACGTTTGTCTTTTGATCGGCCATCGCGAAGGTTCCGGTGAATCGCTGTGAAGCGACCCTCATTCCCTGTGTTACATGCACGAATTTTTATCTGGCTGAACCCGGAGGAATCAATCCCGGTCAGCTCAGAGCATAAACTTAACATCCAATTTGATCACCCGCGCCGGTCAGTGACTCGATCGAGTGACGGCGCCGGTAGGGCGAATTACCTACGTTAAAATGTCGTGTTCGCACCACATTCTAGGTGAACGAACGCGCATGATTCCTAACCTGCGCCAACGAACAGTTTCCAAAACAAATGCGCTGTTGCAATTTTGCCGACTAGATAAACAACAAAGCGCGGGATTGTTCGAGGGGCTAAAGCCACGTGACTTAATCAATGACGAAAGGGACATGAAAGGGTTGGCCGCTCAGCGAGGCTATATACTCGGAATGTGCCAGACTCTCTCATAAGAATATGTCACTTGTTGACAAACAAAGTCCCCATGCGAGTGCCAAAATTGTATGCGCGACATGGAGGCTCGACGGACAGCGTGAGGTCTGCCGCTAGGCAGAGTAGGACGGAACTACCTCGAGAAGGAGGAGCTTCCTTAGGGAGAAGAACACTGTTAGTGAGTAAGGAATAACCTTGTAGATTAAGTTTTAATAAATGATAATCAATTCGGATTTGACACGCTGACCCGTCTGGTCGGTGATAGTAGAAACGCTTTTTTCATTTTACGAAAAAGAAAGAACTGTGTACCCTCGGAAAGGGGTACACAGCTGTAAACTGCAGCGAAGTATTGGATAAAGGGCGAATACGAAAAAATAGTAAGCCTGAAAGGAACACCGATTTGGGAAACAAAGTAGCGCCAAATAGGGTTTCCGCCAAGGGCGCCACAATGTCGCGCTACGGCTCTGCCCTTCTGTCACGTAGCTTATCATGCATCGGTTTGCCTAGTGAAAATCGCTATAATGGAAACGAAACAAAGGTTTATTTACCAATATATTCCTCCTCGGTGGGACCCCCTCTTTTCACAAAGTCAGTTGCACAACTGCAATCGGTTTAATTGCAAGAGAGACGCAACCAGTTTTACTTATTTAGATCCCTTTATTAGGGATTCCCCCCTTTTGTCAACTTCCCAGTGCTGATTCCCTTATATCAAGGAATATGTGTGCCAAATTTGAGAGACGGTCGCAGCGTTCTAGAGTTATGGTGGAACATACAAACATACTCACGCTCACTTTTATATATATAGAAGAATAGAGGGCCTAGATTGCTTCTTTGCGGAAAACTCACTGTCAAATTTAAAGACTACCGCTTATTTTATTGATCTAGAAACATTGAGTTCGGCCTTGGAGGTAACTTTTCAACAGTTACAGGTGATATAACTATTCATACAGAAATCGAGCATCTACAGTAGGATTCAGTGGTCGAGCACCTAAATTGCCTCTAAAATAGAATGTATATGTCATTTTTACGCATCATAAATAATTTTTTGAATGCATAACTGTACGTAACTTGTAACTTGGTCACCCCGGCGGCGACTATGACGTTTGCGAACAAAATAAGTGAAAACAACATATGCTGGATCACTGGATCACTTGTATGCAAGTATGCATGCAAAAGAACGAATCACACGGTATTTCTGCAGCACCAGCAGTAATTTTCGTAAGGTTATCATCTGAATCAGTGACGTTTTCTCCAAGTTGAATGTAATTTATAATTATCAATGAACTGTTATTTAGTCTCTTAAAAAAATCTTCTATTCCATATCACATAATTGATATATACGTGGTTAAGTTTCGTTGGCTTGGTCATTTCAGTCGCGTCACTTCCACTGTTGTGTAAATGCTGCTTATTAAAAGAAAAACGTATGTAGCGCCACCTCAAAATGTGGCGGTTTCAGGAAACATCGTAAATGCCCGGGGGTTGAACTTGTATTATAGTTGTAACTTCAATATAGGGTACGGGAGGGTATTCCCAGCACGCTACTAATTTCGGCATACATTCATAAAATTTAAGTAATTTGCAAAATTTTATTCAATAAACATCGAAACCACTATTTTCCACTAGTACGTAACCAGACTGAAAAAACTAGCAGCAATCGCTTACGCGTATCCGCTCTTAATGATGGTTTGGAAAAACACACAATTATAACCACCAATTATTCTAGAAACTAAAAAGCTGTGAATATGGTATCACAGAACAATTCTACTTCTTTTTATCATGGAAGAACACAAAAATTCCCTTCTGATATGAAAATATAAATCAATTTTCATTCACTAGCACTTTTGTTTTTAATTTCAGCATATGATGCTCTAGTTACACTACTATCAATGTGTGAGGCAATTACTCCTGAAACTCTTCAATCTGGATAACATACCTAGTACCACCACTGACAACCACTTGCTTCTGGTGCTAGTTTATATGGACGATTCAATGATACACTAGCGCCAGAAGCAAGCTGTTGTCATTTCAAAACTAGTTATCTTCAATGAGCCGGTATTTAGACAATACCGACATGTTATCTATCGATCTCTCTTTTGATCGGTTTTTGAAAAGCATTTAGGGGAAAAGTGTATAATGTGCCCCCCCTAAGAATAAATGGATATATCTCCGTTATACTTCCCCAAATTAACGTTACAACTACGTGTATATGTTGGTACTTAAGCTGACAACCAATTGCAATTGTTTATTTCATTTAGTATTGTGGAATAAACATGCTAGGAATTATTTAATAAAAGCACCTAAATGTTGTGTTTCTCGTCTGCGCGGGGTAAAATGCCCCCCCTGCGGTATAATATGCCCAATGCGGTAATTTGAGTATTTCTACCAGTGACAGACCAACTCTATTTTGTAGAAAGTAAAACTATTTCCTTTGTTTTGCAAAATATCGTTATTTTATGTAAAATAAACCTAGTTTCGGCCTTCTGGTGCACTTTTTCTTTTCTGCATGGGGCACATTATACAGCAGCCGTGGCGTTTTGTACCGGGTAGTTGAATTACCTAGAATTTGGACGTTGGTAATAAATTATTCCCACCACGGTTGCTCTACAATACTAATTGAATTAAATAATGGCAATTGGCTTCAAGTTAGATCTGTTTACCTATGTTTATAGCCACATTTGCAAGGGGGGGCAAATTGCACCACCGCAAGTGGGGCATATTGGCCTGCTTTTACTTATTTGAAAAAATATTAAATGCTAAAGCAAATCAAGCGTTTCATACCGTTATTTTTAGCAGGGATGTCATTTTGAAGTTCACTTTACGCAATCGAATCGCAACAACCGGTTATTTACAGATTTTGACAAGAAAATAGCTTATGGAAATGACGCCAAAAGTTACATCGGAAGCTGCTCAAAAACAAATTTATTTTTGTTTTGTTTTTACAGCATGTGACAACTGTCATACTTGCATAGTAGGTTAGTTCCATCAAATACTATGGTTTCTGAGTGGTTTTGCATTTTAATTTCGCTTGTTTAGCGAAAAACGAAGGGGGGGCACATTGGCCACGGGGGGCACGTTATACACAATTCCCCTAATTCTTGTGCTAGTTCGGCCTGTCGGATTTAAAAAACACAGACACCACTACAGAAAATGGGCCCAATTTAGTCGCAGCGACTTCATCATTTCTCGCGACTATAACTCAAATTAAGTAGCGTTTCATTAAGATCAAAATGCACGCCGATATTCAGTAAATATTATTCTATCAACTGGTATAAAAATCTTGTCTCGAATAAATATAGTTTCAACGTGATTCCTGAATATTATTCAGGCTACCGCTTAATGGGCTGGAAATACCCACCCGTACCCTACATGTGGAAGATGTTAGCTAGATTACTTTTGGCAGATAAGGCAGAGATTAGTCGGTGTTTTACTACTAGACTTGTAAATGGGCACTACGCCGGAAGTTTTGGGGCTGTCGGGATAACGTTCAGATTCAACACGTTGAACACGTCTTTCAGTTATGTGCCTTAGGGAAAACAGACTGGAATGCCTTGCGGCCCGCAGCCGTGTTGATCCGTAAAGGCCGGTAATATTAACGATGAGTTCTCATCGTGTAGCTGGAGTCAGAAATATCGGGTTGTTTTGATGGTGGTTCAGGGTGCAAAAACCTTTGACATTACGATTGCTGCGTAGTTAAGAGACGAGCTAGGGTCCTATGAGGCCAAACTAATTATAGACTAACCACGTGTTTTATGTCTTGACCTTGAAATGAGGTCAGCCATATAAAATATATATTTTAGAACGGTATATCTTTTACAATTGACGAAGGGACCGTAGAAGAAAGTAATGAAATTTTTTTATAGCAGCAGAAAGAGCGGAAAGGTGAGAGAGAGGGGGGATTATTAGTAGTTATTAAAAATTGTTCATCACTTTCTTCTACCGTCCCTTCGTCAATTGTAATCGAACTACCGTTCTAAAATATTAAAGCCAAACTAGTTGTTGAGAGTATTTGTTATCTCATAGGACCATAGGATTTTATCTGACCATTTACTTCCAGCTTGATGGGAGTGGTAGGCGTTTTTTCGACTCATCAATTCTACCTCATGTTCTTTTGATCTTCTGCTCAGAACAGTTTGCTGTGATAAACTTTTTTTGAACGCTACTTTTTCACTTGAACTTTTTTGGATATATGTATGATGATATGATATGATATATATATACCTGTTACCTGTTCTGTTTGCTGGAGTTCCTCGAGTGAATTTTGCACACACAACTGAGCAGAAGAAGGACCCCTTTACACCGCATAAAATGATAATTGTGCTCTCCTAGTCAAACATCGTTCATAATAACACAACATCAAAACACAGTATGGTGGGCAGGAGATTGAAGAACAATAGCAGCAATAATCATAAAGAATCATCCAAGTCGACTTGTTAACCAACCGCAGACGACTGACTGTGCTCAGCAGTCAGAATCTAAGCGTTCCTGCTGATTCCAATCCAATACGATAATGCACCGAACTGTTCATACTGCTTATCGCGACGGTAGCGCAACGTAACACTACCGAGATGGTGTCAGGGGTGCCAATAATCGGCTACAGTAGTTCCCAAATAAGCCGGCAAATCGTGCTACAGGCCTACTGAAATACTGCTGCCAAATGGTTTTGTTCTGTGTTTCCATTTAAGGTACAACAATTTTCTTTAACTCTAGCTGACAAGTAACTATATCCAACAGCTCAACAAATTTATAATTGAAATTATAAGACGTTTCATCGATAGTTGAAGTTGAGAATTGAACAGTGTATTTTATGCCAATATTCGAGTTGAAGTGATAAAATTATCTAAGCAACTTCTCGGCAATGACCACTTTTGTTTCATTATTCAAAGATTAATTTACATTACAATTTAATATACTGTTATATTTCTGTAGCAACTGGAATTTCGATGTTACTATTTTCACTGCATACATTATCCACAACTGTGCGAAACGCACAAGTTGAGCTACAGCAACTTTTTAAATAAGCTTTAAAACCTCAGTACCTAACATAAACAAATATTAAAATTCTCACCAACAACCGGCAGCTTCAATTGGCACACATACCAGCCGGTACTAGTTGTTAAGTTTAATTAATTACTCCCGTGCTGGGTACGCCGTAATCTACCTTACCCACAGCTCAGTGGCTTATCACCGACAAGCATGCGGACCAAAACTTAACGGAGTGGCACACTGTAAGAACTAGAGCAGAATAAAGTTCTCCTCTTCATTGCCGTTCTAGTTTGTGGGTTCCCATTTTCCTCCCAAAACAATTGCCACAGAGCGTGCTGGCTGATGTAACACGGAGGAAAGTAAAAAAAAAAGAAATATAAAAATCCACGGAACGTGCGCCAACAGATACAAAAACCGAGACACTGGAGGAATAAAATTATTAAATCCAATTCTCTCTTGATGCTGATGCCGGTTACCCCTTACCCTAAGGCCACGCTGGTGATATTAGCAGCAGGCAGTGCGGGCATGAACAACACCGACCGACCGGGGCGGGTAGTAAAGTATTAAAAGTGTACTCAAAGAGTACAAAAGCGGAAAATAAATAAAAAGAAAATGCTTCCCGCTTTCGCGGCACATTTCCATATTTTTCCCATCAGTAACTGGCCTGGGCAGCCCCGAAGCCGCAAGATTCTGGCGGCTGCGAGAAAGATTATAGTGTTCTGGGCGGGTCGGTTAGTCAATGCAGAGAACCCCACCGACCGATCCTGAAGCTCGCTGCGACCGAACACGGCTCTTCGAAACAATTATTGCGATCAGACAGAGGGACGTGAAAAAGCGGGCGACTTCCAATGATGTTGTTATTCAGACGTTGTTGCTGTTGGCTTGGGAGAAAACGCAATTGCAGTGCTCGCGGAGGATTTTTTTTATGATTGGTTCGCTTTGATTAGTCCAAATTAAGTTTGCAATCATAAAATAAATAATCGAGAATCTTGATTATCTTCGATTGCTTTAATAATATTGTGCATTGGCTATGAATATAAATAGTTTTTTAGCTATTTCACGCTCTCCAAGTCACTGGGAAGAATATTCCAATCTACCGGTCATTGATACCCGCGAAACTCATTTCGGTTCAGTGCATTCAAGCAATCATTATACCAAGCATGCCGAACCAAATGTCGTCATCTTCCCATCAATTCGAATTATATTTCATCGACCTCATTTAGTTGCAGCTGGACCCCATGCCAGAGCGCCGTGGTTGTAGTGGTTGATTGATGGCCATAACTGTGTAAAGACCGCGGGAAATGTCGGTTTCCGGACGCAAGCCTCAAGGTTCTATTCAATTTTCTGCATATACCCACGGAGCACTGGTCGCCGGAAACTAGGCCGCCTGTTACTGGGCTCGGTTACCGTCCTACCTATCTCTCTGGAAGGTTAGACGTAAAACGGAACGTAACCTTAACCCATCAACTTGAACAAGACGGGCACTTTTCCTGCGCCAACCACGCGGGCATATAATAGACGGGTGTGCTTCGGGTCGCTGCCGGATGGGGACGACCGGCGTTGCTGTTGATATGCGATGCCGTTGAGTTTGTGTTTTTTTCCCCTGTGCTGTGGTGGCTTCTCACTCTTTCTGTTGTTCGTCATTACACAATTCCCTAACTGTAATCGGGCTACATCACCCATTTAAGGTGATTGCTCGTTCCCTCTATATCAAAGGTGAAATAAAAATTCACGATTCGCGAAGCCCTCATCTAATACCACACCACCGCACCGCGTCGCACCGCCGCGCCGCGGCGGTTGTCGGTCGAGTGCAGACCTCTATAATCACCAGAATCACCTCCCGTAAGCGAGGAGCACTGCAGAGGAAAATGTTTTCTTAACCAGACCGTCTGTGTCGGGAAAGGGTTTTGTGCTATTTGCTGAGCAGCGAGCTGACGCGTTGTTCTGGTTAGGCAATGGCGCAAGCGAAAATAGTTTAAAAAGAAAAATTGGATCATTAATTCGTCATTTATCAGATTCCGGCTAAATTGCGAGCAACCGGGCGCGCGCGTGACATACCAGCGCTACGGCGGTGCGGCGTGACGGAGAGGTGATAATTTTGCGCCAAAGAAAATGGAAATCAGGCACCCATAATTTAAGAATGGAACGTCAAGCTGGTCGAAGTTTAGGTACCCACTGCGCTGCGGTGTGTTTATATTGCATTTGAATGGAATTCTTAACTGATAGGATGAAATGGATTTTTCCCTTTTCTGCTAGTTGAACCCTTTGCGTTATTTAAAATTGCATACTATTTAGTGTTATCTGTTGATTGAATTTATAGTACATTAAAATCCTTATTTTTAGAACAGTTATAAATTATTCTCGGATCAACAAAGAAAAGGAAAAAAGTGTTCCATTTAATTCTCCTACAACACATGAACTGTTCACACTAAAGAAGGTTACAAGTAACAATCGAAATATGCGGAACTATAAAAGAAACGTGATATGATGTAGTAAAGGAAATGGAACCTTTTTCCTCACATCCTCATTATTTTTAATGATTATTTAAAAATAAAGGCTTTACGACGCGGCGATAATTAGCAGCTAACCAGTTGCTGTGAAGGTACAATTTATTGCATTTTTTTTTGGAAATCTATGCTCGAAACAATAAACATAGTTCTGCATTCACTATGATCCCGAGCCTTGCAGTTCGTCTTAAGGCACTTGTCTAGCAACCCTACTAGCACAGTTGTTATATACTAGTTGTGGTAACCGATTAATGACTAATTTCAGCCATAAATAGGTTACAGCAACCAGAAATGACAAAAATGTGCTACTTGGGAAGCCAGACAATACAGGCATACCTCGATATAAGACAATTTATAATTTCTAAAACTTGTCTTATATCGAAATTGTCTTATATCGAAACATGAATTTTTCAATAAAAAAATTGCATTAGCAGTCGCCAGTTTTGCTCTGTGTTATGTGTTTACGGTTTTTGAACTATTTATTATTGATTGAACTATTAGTTTTTTACTATTTTTGGGGTTATTTTGAAATAATGATCATCTTCATGGCGCCGATTTCAGAATGGAAAATCAGCTCTGGTGTCGTTACCAGCTATGTCAAAAGGATTTGTTTCGATATAAGACAAAAATTGTCTTATATCGAATTGTCTTATATCGAGATTGTTCTATAACGAGGCTGTCTTATATCGAGGTATCCCTGTACTAGTGTAACAAACCAGTCGTAGTATGTTCGAACCTGGAAGAAACTGACTCGAAATTGGGTCGATAATTTTGTATCATTGCAAAGAAATTGAGACAAAGTTGGTATGAAAATTCCAACCTTCTGGTTTAACATTCTAGCAACAAGCCCGGTCCATCGTATCCACTCAACCATAGCCCTACTTTTTGAATACTGAGTTCGTCATAGAACTATACGAGTTCATGGTTCACTCTCCGCTTCCATATTCCGCTCTCTTTGACGTCGCCGAAGATCGTTCTTAGAATTCGTCTTTCGAAAACTCTTCTCCCAAAGGCACAAAACCTTCTTTTACGTATGTCAAAGGATTGCACTTCCAGTGAGTTAGAAACTCTTTGAAGGAAGTGCATGATTCCCAAGTAACAATCCAATAGCAAATTGGTCTTATTCATTTCTTATAGTAATTTTATCAGAGCATCACAAAGTCTATCAGGTTTTATAATGTTTTTCCCCAAGTAAATTTTATCTTATTTGATTAACATATCTGAAGAATGACTGCAGGAGACTTGAAGAAACACCCATAAAACTGCATTATGAATAAGTGTAATTCACCTTATAAGCAGTTTTAAAGGAAACTTGATTTCTGCCCAAAAACGACGCTCCTTAAAACTCAACAATAGTTTTGACAAAAATTTAAGGTATTCTTCTGTAAGATTGGTTTATCTTAACAGTGCTGCCATAAAATTCTCTTAAAACCGTATATTCTTGAAAGAGAAATCATACTCTTAAGAAAGAACATTCTAGTGTAAACAACTAATCTGTCAAAATGGTCGTTTGAACCTTGAGTAAATTGGAGAAATATGGATCTTTTAAACGAGAATTTAGCTAAAATTTGTCCAATCTTTTGAAAACTTTTTCATATGAACGATCAGCGAAGCCACAAAACAATGAAGATATCAGGAACAACTGCCTATGGTGTGATAGTTAGGGTAAGCTAGAGAAGGACGGTGCCGGTGATGATGCACAAGTAAATTTGTATGAATTGGATAAATTTGGTTCGATTGTGTTTTGTCGGCGGCGGTGCGGATTTCCTCTAGAGTTGTTCGTATTTTTTAAGGTGAAATTAGCAGTCATCGATTTTGCCAATTTCAAAAGCAGTTTTTTGGTTTGAGACAAAAATTCTGCTCATGAAAATATATTCGCTGTGTTCAGATTGGCAAGAAGAATGCAGTATTTATATTTTTACAAACAGAACCCCGCTTTTGTGCCCAAAAACTGCTTCCGAAATTGGGCTCTTCGACGAAAAGTCAATGACTGCTAATTTCCCGTTAAACTTTATTAGCCAGCGTTTTTGTTTGGAAAATGCTTGGAGGGGTTGAAGCAGACGAGGCATATTGTCTAAAACCGATAGTAAAGATGAAATACATTTAAAATTTTGTAGATGAAGCTGTATGCATGGACGCATTGTCGTGCAGTTCTCTTTTAATTTTTAAAATCAATTTATATTGATAATCAACATGACTGCTGTACTTTAAAAATATTTAGCTCAATGCAAGTACAAACAACACGTTACATCGACACTTCGTTGACGTTTTCTTTGTTTATACTAGAATGGTAATCTTGTAAAAAACTTGGTGGCCTGAAGTAATTCAAACAATTCTTATTCAAGCGTAACTTGTCTTCTTCAAGAATGCAATAAGTATAGATGAACTTATCGCCCTCTTGGATAAATTTTGTTTGTCTTGTGCAAGAAATGTTAGTCTAATACGCACTTTCTGGTTGATTTAGATAAAACCATTGAAAAAATGGCGAACAGGGCTGTTTTGATTACTTTTGAAATTGAAACAAATTGCATATGGGTGTTTATAAATAGGGGTATTAGGGGCATAATGAGCACCCTAACTTGTTGGCTGATTTAAGCACCCAAAATGACTGAATTTTTAAAGTGTCGTCATTGCAAAACATACATTCACTATCGATAATCAAAGGCATACTGTTAATAAATTGAAAAATAATTGGCATGATGACGAAAATTGCAATTTAAATTCATGCTTCAAAAACTAAAAATCGGTCAGTGTGTGGGGCACAATGAGCACCCCCTGGGGCATAATGAGCACCCTTATAAACACATGCTTGAAGGGTGTATATAAGTACAACAACCACACACACACACTCACACACATGCATATACACATACATAGACATATACACATACACATACACACCCATACATACACAAACATAAAACGTGTAAAAACGTCGAAAAAACTATTGACCGCCAGCCGCTTAAAGCCAATTGAGCCGCAGAGGTTGCCTCTGGAGCACACAAGAAATGCTTCGGATGACGCTTAAGCTAGCTATGTTTTAGTGTTGAAGACATAGGCTTTTCCGTTTCCCTCTGCCGGGTAGTAATACCGTAGCATCGAATCTCCATATACAAAATATGGACCACCAGCTCTTGTTCTGCAGCGGGAATGAAAACAGTTTTGAAGGAATCAATTTGGTCCACCTCCTGCCCCGGGATTGCCCTTTCGTATGGCCCCACATACCGAGCTAACGTCTGCCGCAAAATGCCGTGGTACAGTTCCCCCACAATTATGGACCATTTAAGCAGAAGTATGATTTTAAAACAATCAATTGTAGCGCATACTATTGTTTAAAAGCAGTTTATAAATGTTTTTAGTTACAGAAATATGTAATCTTTTAGTTGATTCAGTTATTAAACCCATTTAGTGCAAGTTTTCCACGGAAATTAAACTTATATTATGACTGATCAAATACACAATTATGGATCACTTTTGGTAGCGGTCACAATTATGAAACAATTTTCATCATATTATGGATCAAAATAACAATACACTTTTTGCAGCGAATTCACTCAATAAACTTTATTCAAATCATGTAATAACATAGAAATAACATGTTTCAAATCGTATGAAAGACCTTGTGTGGCTTTTGGTCTGTCTTGAGATGCCAGCCGTCCTTCTTCGAAGACACCTACCGATCAGCCTTTGGGAATGCTCTTCGCGATTTCACGACTGCTTTTTGTCCTGGAAAAAGAATCTTAGGCTCACCAGCTACGTTGGCTCCGAAAAGACTAGTATAGGATGAAGTTTTCTTTTTTCCGAATTGTTATTAACGATGTAGGTACAATGGATCTCGGAAAAGTTAATCGATGCAAGACTTTAATTTAATCGCTGCGACTCTGTATGAAACAGTGGAAAGGCGACAATAAACCGGAAAAATGAAAAATAAACATAGAAGGAAATCGCGCGTATGTGACCGAAAGCTCGAAGAACCAGTAAATTCAAACTCTCTAAAAAATTAAGGAAAAAATTAACGTTTTAGATTGTTGCTTGAGAGCTTACATTCGCTTAACTTTTGCGATGAACCAATGTATATGTACCATCTTAGCGTTTTACTGCATCACGTAGCTTTCCTGTCCTGCGTAATTCAGAAACTGCATTTTCCAAAACTCAGCTTTGTGCAGCTTTCGATTCTGCTTAAAAAATGTTTGTAATAGGTGCCAAACTGTTTGAATTTGTAAAAATTACATTGGAATCAAAGTGATCCATAATTGTGAAAAATTACCTTGTTTTGGTCCCTATTATGGATCACTTTGAAAATTACTTGTTTTTACAGGAAAATCATTGGCAACCACCAATATTTCGCTGAATCGTAAAGAAGTTAGCTTGATCTTTATGTACGAGTCATTTTTTGCTCGAAAATTGGTGATTATGTCACATAGCAACCTTATGAATGCGGAACGTACTGCTTATGCTGATTGAAAAAACGATATATATTTTGATAGTTTCTCGATAACAACTTTGTACGCGCATTGAAAAAAGCATCAATGTCAGGATTTAAAGGATGTTTTATGTGTTAAAAGCTAGTTAATAGAGTATATTTTGTTGTAAAAATGCTTCATACCTTCAAACAGTTTGTTTAACAGAGTAATTTAATTTGAAACACAAAAGTGATCCATAATTGTGGGTGATCCATAATTGTGGAGGGAGTGTACTTGGCGACTTGTTTTGTGGATATTGCGTCTCACCTTATAGTGGTCAAGGCCGCTTGCAAGGCCTTTTTTGACCAAATATGTCTTCCGGATTCCCTTGGCATATTCATACCATCACTGTAAACAAGCATTGATGCGATAAACAAAGAAACTGACAGGTTAGTTAATGCGACATAGTGCCCATTTCGCCCCCAGTCAAGTAGTTAAAGTAAAAATGGGTTTTTACACTAATTATAGTGTAAAATCAAAACTTCAATGAAGGTGAAATTTGAGATACAATGTATACATCATGTTGCAGTGTGCACTTGATAGATTAAGATATTCAAATGATCGTAAAAGCTTATTTGGTAGTGCACCAAAATTATAATTTTTTCAGCGTCTGAGAACCTAGTTAAGTTTTTTAATATAACTCCGTGTTTTAAAAGTAGAGATGACTCATTTTTTGATAAATTGATGCTGTAGTACCTACAGCAGTGTTTCGCATGCCATATGATGTTACAAAATGCGTACTTTCGTAAAAAAGAGGGGTGCCCATTTCGCCCCGTGTGCTCATTATGCCCCTAATCCCCCTATGTTTTTTTTACAATTCCGTAGGTGTTAAATAAATGTTTGGTCTTGTAAAAGGCTTTTTGCCACAATTTGTTCAAAATTTGGTAGTTATCAACTTCTTCATGAAATTATAGAATTTTTTTATTGATGAAATTTTTCAATAATCTAGGAAAAATAACCGGCGCGTTAAAATTTTATAACTTTCATGTCACAAAACATCGACAAACTGAGCGTGACCCGAAAAAAATCTCATTTATGGGCAACCTAGCAGCTGCTTTTATTACCATTTTGATTATTTATATCCATTTTGGAAAAGCAATATCTGTGAATGCTTTTTTCTCTTATAGCTCTTAGTCACTTTAAAAAATTCAAGGCTGTGAAAAGTGTATGTTGTCTTGCAAGTGTTCTTTGAGAAGATAACTATAAAATCATCAACACTTGTGGTGTTTTTCTTTTAGTTTTAAGCGACTCTTGAAAATCACTATAAATAGATATCGATAAGAATTACAAGTTTTGAAAGGAACTTGGGAAATATTCTTGAGATCCTTCTCTAGTGTGGGCCTCCCAAGTTTTAAACGGGTTTTATGGCTGTTTTATCGAAGTTTTGTAGAATTACAAGTTTTTTAATCGGTTTAAAGGAGCAAATGCTGGAAACCTCTTCAAGTGCATCTTAAAATTGAATTTGTTACTTGGGATAACTTATATAATAAAATAACAAATCGAATTATGCATACTTTATATTTTTAGTCACCGTAACGTTATTAATAACATGTGTCGTTGATTCTTCTCGGTGAAAAAAAGACTCTTTTCCTTTTCTGCGTAACGTTTCAGGCTAGTACGCTTCACCTATCGTCAGACGCCTAAAATAATTCGTTTATTGGTCAACTTTACAATATTCAATAACTACTATACAATTTTCATTAATATAAACTTCACATCACATCGCCTGCTTGTCGTTTTCATACTGTCGTAGTTTATTGACTAGTCCGTTGTACATTGCGTTGAACGTTCCGCATTCACGCTGTAGGTTGACCGTTTTTTCTTCATCTCCGCGGTTTCTCTGCTCTCTTGGTTCTCGATTCGCTCCAGTACGCGTGTGTTAGCGAAATCAAAGATGTGTCCGGTTTCACGTGTGTGCTGCGATAGTCCAGATTTTGCTTCTCCTTTCCTCGCGTCGTTCTTGTGTTCAGCCACTCTCGTTTCCAGCCGTCTTCCCGTTTGCACGACGTAGATTTTACCGTCCTCCGTACCACATGGTATGGCATACACCACATTCTTCTGCTTCCCTGGTGGGATGGGATCTTTAAGCTTGCTGAACACACGATGTTTGATCTTGTCGCAAAAAAAAGCTAGCAAGAGAGCAGAGAACTTGGGCTACCGGGCTAGATGGCGAAATGGTATACACGTCGCTGCGGACAAAAGGCGTTTCAGGGCAAGGAAATCCAAAATATTCACGCGTACTTGAGCCTTGAGCCTCGCCTGGAGATGCAGACTGAGAGTCCCCTGCTGTGACTCCGACTACAGGATCACGATGTGGCGAATTGTCTTGAGGGTCACGATTGGATCAGAGCCAACAGTGGCTCTCATAGCGCCTTGCAGAGTGCGTCCCAGTTGATATCCGACGGACAGCTGGCCGACGACCTTGGGAAAATGTACTCACGAGACCGATCACAAGACTGGGATGATATTGATGGCAGGATACAGTACGGCTACAGTGGTTCATTCTGAGGGTCACGATGGGATCAGAGCAAACAGGGGACTTGTTGGGTGCGTCTCGGATGAAATCCGATAGCTGACTTAGGATGATTGGACTTCTGCGGATTCGTAACCATGCCTCTGCGGGCAAAAATTTTTCAGGGGCAGAACGATTCGGCATATTGATGCGTACTTGCCTAGAGGTACAGGCTGTGAGACCCCTGCCTCGATTCCGACCACAAGACCGGGACGACTTTGATGGCAGGATACAGTAGAACTGTGGCAATTCGTCCTGAGGGTCACAATTGGGTCAGAGCCGCCAGGGGCTCTCATAGTGCTTTGCAGTGTGCGTCCCGGCTGAGCTCCGACAGATCATGTACTTAACGACACCGATCACAAGACTAGTGTTCGACATCGGAACGAAAATTGAAGTCCGGGTTCCGGTCCGGTCCGGTCCGGTAAAAAATCGGAACGAATTTTTTAGGTCCGATTTCGTTCCGGTCCGATTTAGCTCTCTTCCGGTTCCGGTCCGATTCCGGTCCGGAAGTCCGAAATTGTCCGGATGCAAAATTGATCAATTTTTAAAACATAGGTAAATGTCAAAGGCAAAGCTTTGAATATGTGGAACCTTCTGTAACTTCTAAACGCTAACCGGCCTGAAACGGATCATTTTAAAAAAATGAAAATGCGACACCATTAACTGGTGCTTGGTAGCTTACCCATCATGGAATGGTACACTTTCAGACATGAAAGTCAGCTTTTAATTAAAAAATTGTCTTTCAACCGCCATTTTTTAAATTCTCGCGATTCTCAGGAAACTTCAAATCAAATTTTCCAGTTTTCTCGGACATCACTTGCTTCAAAAGTTTATAACTTTTGAGCAATTTGTTTTATGAAACGGCAAAAAAATTCTCAGCCACTTAGCAAAAATACCAGTTGGAAAAAATATTTCTCACGGTGGTGGAAAACTCCTGTAGAAAAATAAAATCACTGCACTGAAATCTAACACTGACACTAACAGACAAATGAATTATCAAATAAGAAAAAAATACAGTGGACTCTTGGAAAAGTTAACTCTCTGAAAAGTTAAAGGAACACTCTAAAAAGTTAATTTTTGCCTTAACTTTTCTGAGGGTTTAAATTTTTTGGTCATCCAAAGCGTTCATTCACACACGTGTGTTTTCCTTCTATCTTTATTTCTCCTTTTTCGATTTCTTGACGCCTTTTCACAGTTTCTTACAGAGTCTAATCATAACTGGGATTAAATTAAACTCTTATACCGGACAGTTGTAGTAACAGTTCAATACGGGCACATACTTATCTCAGGATTTTTGATAACATACTGGAAAAGCACAAACTTAGATTGAATTTTAAATGTAAATGAAGGAACAGCAGGGACGAAAAATAAACGCGAACATTATCAAACGAAACGATTACGAAAAATCAAAAGTTAAGTAGTATAACCGACTATTTTAAATTTACTGAAAGGAACTAAGTATTATTTCATAAAGATGTTTTTTTCTTTTCTTTCTGTTTTTTCGGGTTATCTAACTGGTCGCTTAATCTTCTATACCTATAAAAATGGATTTCTGTCTGTCTGTCTGTCTGTCGGTATGTTCCTTATAGAATCGAAAACTACTGAACCGATCGGCGTGAAAATTTGAATTGTAGGATTTTTGGGGCCGAGGAAGGTTCTTATGAAGGTTCTTATTAGAGACCCCTCCCCCCACTAGGAGGGAGGGCTCCCATACAAATGAAACACAAATTTCTGCATAAATCGAGAACTAATCAGGAAAATAGATTAAAACTTGGAATATGGGTATTTTTGGAGATAAGAACTTTTTTAATGGTGCATTGAGACCCTTCTTCTCTTTAGGAGGGGAATTATGACCACTCCCCCTTTTAGAAGGAGGGGGGGAGCTCCCATACAAATGAAGTACAAATTTTCTCCTCATTTTCTATGGTAAATTAGGACCCCTCCCCATTTTAGGAGGGGAGCTCCTATACAAATGAAATACAAATTTCCTCATAACTCTAGAACTAATCATGCAAATGGTACCAAATTTGGCATGTGGGGGATTTTGTAGGCAGGATTTTTTTTGTGATAGTTTGAGACTCTATTAGATAGTTTGAGGGGAATAAGAAATCTCATACAAACAAAACAGAAATTTTTACGTAACTCGAAAACTAATCGAACTCGAGAAATTTTACTCTTCCATAAAACATAACAGACAATAACAAGACCACCAAAAACTGTCTGCAGCCCCCCACAGAAATCAACTCTGTCAAGGTTGATTTGTTTTCCTAGGTCTACTGACCTCTATTACTTTCCTCCAGTTGGGTCCGAACGAGCGACAACGGATAAGGAGAGGATCACCCCGAGGATCGAAATGGTACTTTTCATGAAAAGGTTTTCCGTGAAATGGGACATTCCGCGTAAGAATTTTCGCGAAACGGTATTCAGCGAAATGTTATACAATCGCGGCGAATATTTAATTGCTATCCGCTTTATTTTAGCTGGCTAAGTAACAGGGGGATTGTTTTCTACTTTATTGTGAGCAAAAATTGAAAATTTGTAAATTAAACTACCCATGCTCTCATAGTAACGTAACTGCCAAAATGAGTTATCTTAGGTTGAGCTCCTCAGAAACTTGCTAAACTCGAGATTGTGACAGATTCACGATTTATGTACAACACATTTTAATTTGTGACAATACGAAGTTTGCCGGGTCAGCTAATAGCGTATAACACTCTGCGCTGGGCCCTTTTGTGATGTCAACAAAGTGTCAGGGAGACCTCAACCATCAGTTCTACCTGACGAGACAGGCAATGTCGCCCACTTAAACACAGGTAGCGTCCCAAGCATAGCCTATGCCCGCAGGCGGAGGCGTTCCGGCCCTGCGCAGACTCCATGAACTGACTCTAAGATCTCTCTGCCAAAGGCCGGAATGCCATATTTTAAATAAAATGATGATGATAATGATGATGACGATGATGATGATAATGATGACGATGAGAAGAAAAATGATAGATCGAATTTGTAAATGTGCTTTTTGTATTACTTGAGTTAGACTAATCTCATGTTTTTATTCTTGACCTTGAAATGCGGTCATACTTGAGTTGTAAACTGTAGTATAGTGAAGTGGAGGACTCGTCAGCCCCGCCTGACACCGGTCATCAACCGCGCGCCCGCTTTGCATTTTCTAACACAAACAACGACAAATGAACTAATAGGAAAGACCAATTTCGGAGCATTGGCGGTTATCAACTTATCAGGGCAAATTGAATCTTTCATTCCCCCAGCATTTATGCACTGTCCCAAGATACAAAGTAAATTGAGCGCAGTACAACCCGGACGTTCGCGGTAGTCGACAGATGTTTTAGAGCTTATAATGCTTTATAGAGAGAGACGCACCCGCCTTCCAACCCTCGAGACCAAAGAGCTAGTGCAGTAAACCTGTGGGCTTAAACGTCTCTCTAAGACTCAACCCCTCCCTATCGACAGACCCCGCGGCCGACCATCAGAGCACAGGTCAGCCACGGGGCCAGTGCAAAAATCCTACTCACTATCTAGCAGCACCGCCCAGTCGAGACTCGAACATACGACACGAATTGCCCTAATTTTCCCATCTGCTACCTAAGCACTTCTATTATTATACCCGTAATCATTGTAGAGTGGTCCTTCGGCATCCAACAGAATCTGGTATCCCGCTTACATCCCCTTACTAACCCTAAGCCCCCGATCGACCCAACCAGTCCGACAATTTTTCGAAGATATTTGTGACAGCTGCGATAAATAGGGATAAATCCCAAAAACATTCATCTATTAATTATCAGAGATTCCCATACTGGCCTTATTCTTAAACGGAATAAAAACTCTTTCTGAACAACGCAACAATCGCACTTGGTAAATTTTTACTTCGAGTTCCACTTGAAATCACAAAAGTATTTTGACATATACCCACATTCAGAAGTAAACGTGACCGCTGTTCATTTGTTCATTAGTTAAAAAGCCCTTCACCACGACAAGGTTCAATTTTATCGTAGGGAAGCTTTATTTCAGAAAGATCTTGCTACATATTTCTTTACGTTACAACTTCCAGATACCTAAAAATGAGTATCCTGCATCCGAGAATATATTTTTCGCTTTTGTGTTTATCATTTTCAATGACTCTTAGGACTACTCAGAAAAGATAATATTTTGAAAAGTCAGTTGAGTAACTTTTCCGAGAGTCCACTATATTTCAAAATTTCTTAAGACTTAGAACATGGGCTTTCCAACATTTCCTTAGAATTTTGCACCGTCATAGAAAATGATGTGGAAAGCTTGTTCCAACTAATATTTTTCCTGGATTACTGAGAAAATTTTATTGCATTTTCATAAAACAAATTGTTCTGCAATGCTTTGTTTTAAAAACTATAAACTTTCGAAATGAGCTGTGTTCGACAAAATCGAAAAATTTCTAGTGCAGTTTTCTGGTAAAATAGGACAACATATTGTTTTCATTAAAAAGTTAACATCCTATGCTCGTAAGCAAAATTTCATGAAAATCTGAGACTCTTCGGCCCAAACCTATACGATAATTTTGAAAAATCCGATGAAACATTTGAGTTATCTTTCATATTGGACCATAAGCGTGAATATCGGTTACCTATGGCATTACCGAGAAGATGAAGTACTATAATTACATAATTTTTAAAATTAGTTCTTTGAAATTAAAATTTTGAGGGATCATAAGGCACGAACCGATGCTGCGAAACGTTCGGTTTTAAGACCCACATAAAATAAATCGATTCGTTGGACTTGTTTTGGAGCCTTCAACAGAAAGTATATTATTGCTAGCGAAATTATTGTCTTTCCTCAATACTGAGGAAGTCAAAAATTAGTTTTAAACATATAAAGCAAGTCCTAGTCATCATTTCCACTGCGGTCAGTTTTACGATCAAAAGTGCTCCGGACTTTCAACGGAAGACCTGGTCCGGTCCGGTTCCGGAACACTTCGTTCCGGTTCCGGTCCGATAAAAAATCGGACTCAAAAATTTCGTTCCGATCGGACTTCGGACCGGGTATCGGACCGGACTTTCCGGACTTTACCCGGTCCGATGTCGATCACTACACAAGACTGGCCATAGTAAGCATGACTTCCGCTGACGATACACTTTCGAATCTCATGGCTGGTGTCATTGTACCAGTGAGCCAAGATAGAAAAATTCGTCAAGCCGTTATAGCCGTCGATCATAACACTGCTGCGCAAGTGGCGTCACTCGCTTCGGTTCCGCTGGCATTTACCTTAAATCCCATCTTTTCTACTTCACTCTTTAGTCTGGTGTACGGTGCAGCCACCGCCACAGATGTTCTCCAGATATTATCCATGTCACCGGCAAAGCAGACGAATGCAATAGATTTGTTGAAGATCGTGTCACGCGTGTCGATATCCGTTCGGTTTATATCACCGCGTTGACGAAGCTCTCTGTATGATTCAAATGAATTTGACAAGTCTGTGTATAAATACTTCGTCTTCGTATAAATACTTAATCAATCTGAGCAACTTCCCGAAGAAACTTGTGCGTGATATTCCATAGCCCTTTTCGGTCGATGATATCATATGCAACTTTGAAGTGAACGAACAAATCAAATCTCTTTGCAATTGATGATAGTCGGTGAAAAATGACTTAGGTGGAAACACTTTGTAGGCAGCATTGAGAACGGTGATCGCACCATAGCTCTCGCCTCTCGCAATTCAGCTTATCACCTTTCTTGTATATCGGGAAGATAACCTTCCGTTCCTCCGGTAGTTGTTAATTATTTCAAATTCTTACAGTTAACCAGTGCAGGCAAGTGGCCAACTTTTTCGGTTCCATTTTAATAAGCTCTGCTTCGTTGTCATCTTTCCCAGTCGAACTATTGATCATTACCTGTTTGCTGGTCTCGCTTACTTCGCCTATCATTAGAGCTGGCATCTCTTCAACAATTGCCGCACTATCCAAATTGCTGTTTCCGCCACCATGGCCCGCCGCCCGGGACCTTATTCAAGTGTTCATCGTGCAGTGCAGCTTCCACCTTTCGGTCATCTGATGATTTTCCGTCAAAATACTAGCATTCTTATCCCGACACATCTTGGCTCACGGCACAAAGCCTTTGCGGAATGCGTTTGTAGTTGCTGGTAGAACTTTCGCGTTTCTTGAAAACGAAGGAGCTGCTCCAATTCCGCAATCTCTCGCTCTTTCCGGAAGCGTTTTTTCTCCCGGAAAATTTGGGGTCGCCGCAAGTTCTACTGTCTGTGTAAATCCACGTTCTTACGAGTAACATTGTTGCTTTTGCCGCCCGCGCAGCGTATGCCTCTTCAATCATTCTCCTACATTTCACGTCAGACGCTGTGTCCGAAGGCACTTATTATTTAACTTTCATGCACCTCTGATTTCTCTTCACAGGATGTTAGTATTGGTCAAAACGATTAATTTAAAAAAGATCTAAAAATATTCTATCTTGGGTTTTTTGAAAAATTCAATTTTTAAGTTTATATAGGAGTCATTCCCTCTCATGTGATCTCACCCGTTGTAATTGACCACCTCCGATTTCAATCAAATTTCGTATAATTGCTCATTCCGACCCCATATTCAATTTCTCAAAGTTTTGTACGGATTGATCAATTCCCCTTGCAAAATTTGACTTTGTATAAAACTTATATAAGCGTTATCGTCGTCATTGCCGCCAGCAGCATAGAGCCGGAGTGACTCCGTTTAGCTCGACCTTGGGCCACTCGTCGCCAATTTCCCAGTCGTCTCAAAAGTTGCAAATCACTTTCGACTTGATCGGCGAAATCCTGCACGTAGAGCCCCCTTGTTCCTGGTGCAGGTGGGGTTCCTGAAGAGAACTATTTTCATCGCAATGTCCCTCGGCATCCTTACGATGTGTCTGGACCACCGTAGCCTACCGAATTTCGTCAGATGTACGATGAGAATCTCTTCATGCGGTGCATGTAGCTCGTGTGTCATATGGTCTGCAACTCTTTCTCGAGCTCGAACACGGCAGTGGCGCGTATGCTCTCCGTGAACAGCATCCCGGTTTCAACTTCGTGAAGAACTACCGATCTTATAATGGTTTTGTACATTGTCAGTTACGTACAGCGGCGATCGTAGCTTCTTCATCAACTTTTGTATTAACGAACTAATAATAAAGAACGAAGATCGTATGGATAAAAGAGCTAACTTCGAAATTCCATATAGAATAATCGATACCAAACGCGAGACTTGAAAACAAGGTGGTTCCGAAGTTCGGGATGATTCAATACGCTTTTACACCGATGGTTCAAAAGTAAACAAATCTACAGGAGCCGGCATCACCGGTCCTGGAATAGATCAATATGTTCCCATGGGAAACTGGTCGACCGTATTTCAGGCAGAAGTGTACGCTATCTTAGCATGCGCCCATGTCTACCTGGGGAGAATTTACTGTCTGCATGAGGAGAATGTATTCTTTCACTGCGACAGCTAACTCATAAGAACCAGGTCAAACAAGATTTATAGGACCAGAACCATTTTGTGGAGTCTGCTATAAAAATACTATAAAAACGGAACTTGACGAGTGGGAAAGAACGACCATTAAAGTAAACTGGAATGGCATAAACGGACTACGACGATCAAAAAGGTTTATAGATCCTAATATCAGGAAAAGCCAAACATTCCTTAGGCTCAACAAAAAAGACTTAAGTACATTGACAGGACTAATCACCGGTCACTGCCCGAGCAAACATCACCCCATGAGGATAGGTAAGCACTAGGGATGCTTTACCGGTTTTACCGAAACCGGTTTTACCGGTATTACCGGGTTTTTCGACGATCAAAAACCGGTGTTTTCGGTTTTTTTGGCATGATCAAATAACAACTCAAGAAACTTGAATCGCTGGTAAAACTTTTAAATCATAAGGCGAACTAAATTTTATGATTGAAACCTTCTACTTGAAGGTTCTATCCCGAAAACCCCGAAATACCCCACCGCTGTCAGCATAGAGCCGGAGTGCCTTGCGCTTTTCAAGCAGTCGTCTCCATTCAACTCGGTCCACTCCATGGGGCACTCTTCGCCAATTTCCCAGGTGTCTCAGAAGTCACTAGTCGCTTTTGATCTGGTCGAGCCGTCTTGCACGTCGATCCCACCGGGTGCCGGAGGGGTTGTTGAGAACCGCTTTTGTCACACTGTCATTCGGCATCCTTGTGATATGCCCGACCCACCGAAGCCTACTGACTTTGGCCAGCTGTACGATAGCAATCTCTCCAAGAAGTGTATGCAGCTCGTGATTCATAAAACGTTTCCGCCACTCTCCGCTTTCAGTTTGTACTCCGCCTAATATAATCCGCAACATCTTCTGGTCAAACACGACAAGGGCGCATATTTCCACCGTGAGCCACATCACAGCTACACAGTCCGTAAAGAACTATCGGCTAAACAAGGGTTTTGTACATTGTCAGCTTTGTACGGCAGCGTATGCTTCTTGATCGTAGCGTTTTCCAAAGGCAAAGTAGGTCCGATTTCATGCTTAAATGTACCAATTGATTAACAATATTGCGCAATACAAGAAATGTGCGATATACAGTGAAGCTGAGAAATGTCAGAACACACACCACGGAAGAGGAATTTGCTCCGTTGCTAGTACAAACTGGAATAAAAATTTGCTTAGTTAGAATATCCTGTTGGCAGGGCTGAGTGAATTATACGAGCTTCAATCATCGTTTCGAACGTCTCTATCCGATCTAAGAAACAAGCATAGGCTTTACTTAAGCGACTAGACTTTCAGTACTAATTTATCATAAGTGTCAGTATCTAATCCGCTTATTGAAAGTTCTTGAACAAGGGTTTTCCTATGCCACATATCAAATTTACCACTGGGAATTGCACTTCCTTTTTCTGTGGACCGGATAAAGATTCTCTGCCTCCGGAAGTTTTTTCATTAAAATTTAAGATGACACGATAAATTCTCTTCGCGTTCTTAAATATTATTTAATTAATGAACTAATCAATTTGTTATGCCAAAAGAAATTGATTATGGAGAGATCTTCTTTAAATCATATAATTTGTAAATGTTGTTTTTAAGTATTAATTTTTACCGGTTTTACCGGCATTGCATTTATCAATACCGAAAAACCGGTTTTTGAAATACACCTCGGTATTGACATCTCTAGTAAGCACAATGAAGAGATTTGCCGCTTCTGCAATCTTAAGAGTGAGACCTCGGAACATCTACTCTGCGAATGCCGAGAATTGATACAACGCAAACTGCGTATCCTCGGGAAGGGAATCCTAGAACCTTCCGATATCTGGAATAAAAATCCATTGAAGTACTTAATTTCATACGAAGTGCAGTACCGAACTGAGATACATGTGCAATCGGACACGGCCATTAACTCGCCAATAGCGATGAGTCACGAGTATTCACTTAGATTAAGAGTGTGCCACAATAGATCTCTAATAATGGTCGTAGTGTTTCATTCTCCTACAGAAAAAAAATCTGATCCGTGCCGTCAGTTTATGCGGAAAACCGTGTTCTTGCATTATCTGCCATATAGGTGGTCTCCATCGACAAAGATGTTGTTCAAAGGCACGTTGTACTCGCGATATTTTTACAAGATCTGTCGGATGGTAAAAATATGGTCCGCAGTTGCCCGAGCCCCCTGGAAGCCTGCCTGGTAATTCCCAACGAAACCATGTGCTATTAGCAACAACGGGTATAACAAGATATGGAAGAGTACTTTGTAGGCGGCTTTACCAGTGTTATGCCTCTCCTTCCATCAATTTCTCGGGTAGTTTCTCCTCCTAAATCTAGGAAATAACCCAGTGTAGAGCAACTTCGTCATTAGGAGGGAATTATTTTTGAGAACATATACACTGAATTTTTTGCCGGTTTTAAAAATCCTACGGTAAAAATTTCTGTCCCCTTCTTACCCTCTCTTGCTACGCCAATGTTCATTTGTCATTTCTAATCTTCAGGTGTATTTATGTAGGAGTTTAGGCTAGAAGAAGGTACTAGGTATGGCCATTTTCTTTGTGGCAGCAAAGTAGTAAATCTTAGTGGCAGTAACTGAATGACGGATGAGTTTTTGTCATAATCATAGATCCCGAATATTTCGTTGTTGTTTCAGTTTTACGCTATAGACACATAAGCTTCATATTGCTTCCATGATGAACCCAACTTTTCGACAAGCGAACACATCACTCCCTCGCAAAAGCGCAGCGCAAACCAATACGTACCTAGGTAGAAACATATACCATGAATCCATGAATTAAATCGGTTTCGAAAATAAATTCCACACAATTCGCTTGTAAAAGAAAAGCCCATAACACGGCACTTATTGATTTAAAAAAACGAAATGAAAAACTCACTCGTTAAACAACAGACCCTTCCCCCGTCCCATCCCCCTTTCCGCTCGGCAAACCGCGGCCTTTGCCGATCCGACACAATTCCAATCACAGCTGATGTAGTCAAAGCTTTCATCGGAAAGCTCGTTATCGTCATCATCATTCATGGATTCTTTTTTCCCATTCCCACTCAACCACCCATTGCACATGTACTTTTTGTTCCATAATCCATTCCAATCCATCACCGGTGACATTAATCATACGTGTGTTTGGTTTGGTGCTGCAACCGCACAACGTGAATGGTTCTGTGTGTATGTGTGTATGTGATACGTAAGCCGGCTTCCTGCCTTTCGCTGCAAATGCGTTCCGTCTACATCCTCGTCCTGTTCGTCGCGTTCGCGGTAGACAGGCAGGCAGTGCGCATGTAGGTGTTTCGGATCGAATAAATCCCATCAATTGCAATGGTGTTGCGGTTTGCGCCAATCCATCGAGCCGGTTCATTCCACAATATTCTCGCCAATGCCAATGCGCCTCACCACTTTGCTGTGTGGAGCTCCATAAATACTAGGCCATGCAGAGATTTACTATATCGTGGCCGATTGGAATCGATTTGGGCCGTGAGCGGTAGAGCAGCATCTAAACTTACCGAATACACAAAAAGACATTCCCAACCGCAGCTGTGGTGTGATAGGCTTTTCAGGAGCTAGCACCGGCAAGCCACTGGAAATAAGGACCAACTAACGTATTTCGCCTCCGGGCGTAAAGTCCAGCAGTAAGCGCGATGCACCGCTGCGCCGACCCGTTCGTCCGTCCGTCCATCCGCCTTTGGTGCCGAAGCTTGGCATGCCAATACCGCTAATAGCTTTCGTATTAGATTGATGGAAAACAGTTCCTGCACGGACAGAATATCGAGAACCATAAACCACGCTGGGTGGCATACTATCCCTATCTCTTGGCCACAGAAACTACTGGTACAGCGCTGATGCTGTTTGCAGAGGCAACACGTTCCGGTTGTGTGTACAGGTTAGGTTTAAGCCTTTCTACCAGATGTTCTCGTTTACTTTACAAACGGCGAAAATTTACAAACACGGGTAAGCTAGAAGGCTCATAATAATAATATTCAGATTGTTTTAGACGGAATAAACAATTATCGTTTCAAAAAGCCATAGACGGAGTTTGAAGATTTATATTATGAGATATCATAAATTTAAAGTCAGAAATAAAATTTAACACTATCTTTTCTTCGGGAAGTAAGTTTCAATGCACAAAAAAAGAAAAACAAATTTAAAGTACTACATAGGTGCTACGATGTAACTGACTCTAATAGTCTCTCCTAGTCTAGATTTAACCATGTCAACACCAAAAATTAAAATGAGCCTAACAGCTAATATATACACAAACCGAATGAGAGTTATCCTTTGCTGGTATCGGGTATCACCATTTGTGGCGGATTACCTGCGAATGGCCGAAATAATAAATGGCATAATATATCTAATGGTCGAATCATAAATATTTACGGCCTTCAACCAAACGTTGGGTAAATGCTGTCCTTATTCGCTGCCGCTCGTTCGGACCTAACTAAGAGATAATCCCTACTAGCCAGTAAACCTAAGAAATTGCATGCACCTAAATAGAAGTGGTTTCTGCGGGGGGCTGCCCCCCGACGACGGGTCACCAGGACACATTCGCGGCCGTCTCGCCCACAATCATCTAGGAAACAAAACACAGAACGACTGAAAAGGAAGAACTGCAGAACCTAATAAGAGAAAGAACGGAGCAGACGAAATTAAGAATAAGGAATTATTGGGACTGAAAACAAAACACGGAAAGATAAAAAAATGGACTTAAACATGAAAAAAAATGAAACTAAAAGGACGAAAAACAAAGCAAAAAAGAGAAAATTCAGGACTGGAAAAGGTAGATGGTAGAGACAGCAATTAAACAAAAATCTTGATGGGATCCAAGCAGAATGGGACCACGCGTGGAGAGGAAAGAGCGGAAAATGAGATAAGGGAGAGAAAAACTGGTCAAATGGAATAGATCAAAGATAGAATAAAATAGGCATGGAAAATGGATATGGGATGGGAAAATGCAACAGAAATAAAAGGAAAAAACAGAAAACGGACCGAAGAAAAAGGTAACAATGGAGCGTAAAAGATGAAAAACGGGCAATGAAAGAAGTAAAATAGGAGAGCAAAGGAAATAAGTGGGAGCCAAAAACAAAATAATCGTGGCACAAAAAGGAAAAGATAGGGTTTCTAAAAGAGGAAAAACGGAACAGACGACGATATAAAACGTGGAAGAGTATGAGAAAGGACAAAAGCTGTAAACGAAAAGGAAGCGAATAACCATTTTTTTCAATAACCATTGTTTATTATAAATAATGAATTTTATTTATTGCGTACACTTTAATGAATTTTTTTATTGCTTTTGGGTGTTCTACAAAGTTGCCTCCTAGTTGGCCTCGAGGCAAGACGCTGGTCTAATAAGCCATTCGTCGTATGTTCGAATCTTGGCTGGGAGAGGCTGTTAGAGTCAATAGGATTGTAGCACTGACCCCGCACTGTCCTGTATTCTAACAGCTGGTTGCGAAGTCTGTCGTACAAAAACAGAAGGTCAAATTTCGATAACGGAATTAGCACCCAGGCTTTGTTTGTGTTCTACAAAGTTAGGCCATTACAAATATTTTTTAAAGTTTTTGGCCTTCCGATGCTAAACAACTGAAGGGGGGAGGGGGCGAAAAAAAAACAAAGAGATTATTTAAATCACGCAAAAAAAAATTACGATTTTTAGGAATTTTTGCTTGAAGTTTAATCGTTGTAATATAAGTATATTTTGTTATTTGCAAAACCCTTCCAAAATAAAGTCAAAAAATTTTTGCCGGTTTTCGGAAGCTACGTTATCACTCCGTACACTCTTTTTTCGAGTTCTTTAGGCTGTAAAACCCACAGATAATTGATTTTATACAAAAATTTTTTACTCAGGTTTAACAAAAAAATTTCCCCCTCGATTTTTAGAGCCAATTTTGAAGGGCGAGGGGACAAATACTTTAAAAATAATTTGCAATGGCCTTATTTAGTATGTTAAAATACACATTTTCACTGAAGACTGTTTGTCGCTAACATATATGAAAAAAAATTTTTTTTTGTCAATTTCGGCAACTTTGTGTAATCCAGACAACCATTAGGTGAAAGTATTATATTTTGTCTATTGAAAAAAATATTTCCATCAGGAGATCACCAAAGGAATCTCAGAAAAAAGCAATTCAAAAATGTGTTATTTTTTGATAACAATTTTTATAGCGTGTTGAGGTGATACGGTACTGAATCCCAACATGGCCGGAAAAATGGCGTCATTGTGAGGATATAGGATAGAGGATGTCCGACCATGTTGGATTCAGTACCGTTTCACCCTAAGGGAAAGAGATAGAGTTACTGTATTTAACAAAGTTACTTATTTTAATGTGTTCTACAACTTTGCTGAAGACACCATACCTTTTTGAACGCATTTAAATGAAAAAATTTATCACCCTAATGAAACCACCAAAATCACAATAGTTTGTTGTAACGTAAAAATAATTAATATTTTAATAATTTAAAAAAAATCCTCCAAAAAGTTGTAGAACTTACTAAAATAAGCCACTTTGCTAAATATAGCAACTACAGTCAAATTTCGTTAATAGCACTAAGCTTATCGTCGATTTTGAGAAAAACTTTCGTTAGTCGGGCTGATCTGATTAGCCCATCTTTTGGCTTGAATGACATCTTTTGACATGAATAACATTTGAACTGTTAGTGAAAACAGCTCAACTTAATTAAGGTTTTTGTCAAAATCTGCGATAAACTTGCAGTGCAATTAACGAAATTTGACTGTATCCATGTCTCTCTGATTGTGAAATATGATTGTGTTGAAAAGAGCGCTTAAAAATCAATTATATTCAATAACATTGCACACAATTTTTTTTATTGCTTTCAAATGTTTTACAAAGTTATTCAATATGCTAAAATACACATTTTCTGTGAAGGCTGTTTTTCACAAAGATGCATATTTAATGAGTTATAAAAAGTTTTATTAAAAAATAACACATTTTTCAATCGATTTTTTCTGAGATTCCCTTGGAGATCTCCTGATGCAAAGTTTTTTTTGTAGACAAAATATAGTACTTTCACCTGATGGTTGTCTAATTTGTGCGAAATTACACGAAATTAAATTTTTTTTTAAATAGTGCGATTTGGTTTTACCTTTGTTATACTATACAACAAAGGTTTAGGAACTGGTCGAAAAACACGAAGTTGATCCGAGGCCCGGAGGGCCGTGTCACATATACCAATCGATCAGGTTCGACGAATGAGCAATGTCTGTGTGTGTGTGTGTGTGTGTGTGTGTGTGTGTGTGTGTGTGTGTTTTTTTTTTTTTTTTTTTTTTTTAACGGGTAGGGAAATCTGCTATCAGACACCTGAGAAGACAGCTCAGGGAGTGGGGTTTGGTATCCCGTGAAGATCGTGGAGATCCAGACCCACTAAAACCCTACTCGAGTCTCCAGCCTCAATCCCCCCTGGAACCACCTTCTCGGTATTACTTCAGGGAGGGGCTATTGTGCTTAACGCACGCTCTTAGATAACTACTGGACTATGGTAGTTAGGCTGTTTATTCGCCGTTGATCGGCTTTCCAACGATTTTGTAGCTCAAGTACGATCTGGGTAGCAGCCGCATTGACCGCACCCCAGACGTCCGAGCTAGAACACATCCTTTGGACTAAGTTATCCGGAGTAGTGTCCTGTCCGCTAACTGCCATCATGTTGCTTCTCACGCCCTCGAAACGAGGGCATATGAAGAAAGCATGTTCTGCAGTTTCCTCAACGTCCGCGCATTCAGGACACTCGGGGGACTCCGCATGCCCAAATTTGTGCAGATACTGTCTAAAACAACCATGCCCTGACAGAATCTGTGTCAGGTGGAAGTTGACTTCGCCATGACGCCTGTTGACCCATCCGGATAGTTCCGGGATAAGTTTATGTGTCCACCGGCCTTTTGTGGAATCAGACCATGCCCGCTGCCATGTGATCATCGAGGCCGATCTTGTGGTACTCCGTATGCCTCTAGTTCCACGTTTGTTGAAGCACTCTACGTCCTCGCTGATGATGATACCAATAGGCATCATACCCGCTAAGACGCAGATTGCGTCATGTGAAACTGTGCGGTACGCACTCGCCACTCTTAAGCACATGAGACGATAGGTGCTTTCCAGCTTGGCTAGATAGCTTTTGGTACCTAACGCCGATGACCACACCGGCCCGCCATACCTGAGTATGGACTGGACTACGTTGGCTAAAAGCCTTCGCTTGCTGCCATATACCGCAGAGCTATTAGACATCATACGAGACAATGCCGAAATAGCTGTGGAAGCCTTCTTGCAGGCATAGTCGACGTGGCTCCCGAACTTGAGCTTGTCGTCGACCATGACTCCAAGGAGTTTTAAGAACCGCATTGACGAAATAGTGCAGTCCCCGACACTGATATTTGCTTGCTGCACCGACTTGCGGTTGTTAACCACGATAACCTCCGTTTTATGATGCGCTAGGTCCAGTTTCCTGGATCGCATCCAATCTTCAACAATGCTTATAGAGTGAGCAGCCGTCAACTCAACCTCTCTGATAGATTCACCGTAGACTTCCAAGGTGATATCGTCCGCAAAGCCGACAATCGCCACCCCTACCGGAAACTTTAGCTTCAACACCTCGTCATACATGACGTTCCACAACACCGGGCCCAGTATGGAACCTTGCGGAACCCCTGAGGTGATTGGAACGCATTTCTGACCCTCCTCCGTGTTGTAGCATAGCACACGATTCTGGAAATAATTTTCCAGAATTCTGTACAGCGACACCGGCACTTGGACGTTCCGAAGCGAGCTGGCTATGGAGTCCCAGCTAGCGCTATTAAACGCATTTCTCACGTCGAGCGTGACAACTGCGCAATAACGAATACCTGTCCTCTTGGGCTGGATTGCCACCTCGGCTGTCTTAGTGACAGACAAGATGGCATCCACCGTAGATTTGCCTTTTCGGAAGCCGAATTGGTTCCTTGACAGACCGTTTGTACCCTCCGTGTACTGTACGAGTCTGTTAAGGATAACCCTCTCCAGCACCTTGCCGGCAGTATCGAGTAGACAGATCGGCCTATATGACGAGGGGACACCCGGAGGTTTTCCCGGCTTCGACAATAGGACCAGGTTCTGTCGCTTCCATCTGTCCGGGAAGTGGCCAGCTTCCAGGCATCTATTCATTACTGCCCCGAATAATTCGGGAGCCTCTAAAATAGCCGCTTTAATGGCCATATTCGGGATACCGTCTGGCCCCGGTGCCTTGCTCACCTTTAGGGATTTAGCGATATCAATGAGTTCCTCGTTCGTAACCGTCACTTCCTCCCCGACCTCCAAACCGCCGTCGCCCACGTTACTTTGGATGTTCGGCTGGGAGGCCGACCATCCTACGCTATGGTCTGAGATACTGGAACGTCGGCCGTGGGACGACTCAGCGGCCTGGGGCCAGGGCCTTGGCTCGTGGCGCGGAAAGAGGCCCTCGATGATCCGCTCCAGCATCTCTGGCGATTGCTCAGCGGGCGCCATCACACCCTTGGTCTTTGCCATTACGACTCTGTAGGCATCACCCCACGGGTTCGCATTGGCACTAGCACATAACCTTTCAAAGCAGTCTCGTTTACTAGCTTTTATCCCGCTCTTAAGCGCTGCGCGTGCAGCAACGAGTGCTACTCGACATTCAGCCCTGCTTTCATCCGAACGAGCTCTTTGCATAATTCTCCTCGCACGAAAGCACGCTCCGCGGAGTTCCGCAATTTCATCTGTCCACCAGTAAGCCGGTGACCTGCCATACCTAGGACGACCTTTCCTAGGCATGGTAGCGTCACATGCTCGCGACAGTACCTCAACCAAATGATCAGCGTTCGGATCGGGCATACCGCGATCACCGCACTCTCTCCGGATCGCTTCCACAAATACTTCGGGATCGAAGTATGATGTCTTCCATCCACGGGTGGTTGGAGTGTTGGCCCTACTCGCCACCTGCCGCCTCGTTATCTGACCGACACCATAGCGGACCGCCTGGTGGTCACTGTGAGTGTAGCCATTATCTACCCGCCAGTCTCCTATCAGACCAGGACTGCCGAAAGTCACGTCGATGATAGACTCCGCACCGTTCCTATTGAAGGTACTTGTGTTGCCGACGTTGGCCAGATCTACGTTAAGCTTTGCCAGAGCTTCAAGCAGAATCCGGCCCCTATGGTTCGTGCGACGACTTCCCCACTCTACCGCCCAAGCGTTAAAGTCGCCCGCCACAACCACCGGCCTTAAACCAGTCAGCACAACTGATACTCGGTCTACCATCCGCGTAAACTGCTCGATAGACCAACTCGGCGGAGCATAACAACTGCAGTAGAACACTCCACCCACTTTGGCAACCGCAAATCCCTCGTCGGCAGTTGACACAACCTCCTGAACCGGGAACCTGCTTGTTGTCCATATAGCCGCCGTCGCAGACCTATCCGAGACCCAGTTGCCGTTTCCGGCAGGGACGCGATATGGATCCGAGACTATGGCAATGTCCATTGCTGACTCAGAAACTGCTTGGTGTAACAGCTGCTGAGCTATGCTGCAGTGGTTCAGGTTGAGTTGTGTCACTTGCACTATGAACGTGGCTTAGTCGCCGGCACACCGGCCGGGCACCTTGGACCTCCCGTTACGTGCTTTGCGTCCCGTTTACCGGTGCAGATCAGGCACTTAGGAGGCTCCGCGCAGTCCTTTGCTTTATGGCCAGCACTGCCACATCTCCTGCACAACTGGCTCCTATCTGGCCCCTTGCAGTTCCAGGCTTTATGTCCGTGCTCGAAACACCGGAAGCAAGCTTCCGACTGCTTGGACACGCTCAGTGGGCATACCGACCACCCCACTTTTAGCCTAGCAGCTTTCAGGGCTTTGTTTCCGTCAATCAGCGGAAGTCGTATGGTGGCTACCTGGGTCCCGGCCGGACCCTTGCGTAGGCGAACCGCCTCGGTTGCCACCACCACTCCACTTTGCTCTTTGAGAGCTTGTACGACCTCACGCACTTCGGTGATCTCGTCCAGGTTCTTAAGCTGGAGAGTCACTTCTGGTGTGAGAGCACGTACCTTCACTCCGTCCCCGAGCACTCCTTCCGCTATTGGCTTGTATGCGGAATTCTTCTTTGTGGCGTCCTTCTTTAACTCGAGGATCATATCGCCCGTGCGTGAGCGGCGGATGCTCCATACGTCCGCGCCCAGATCCTTGAGTAGGGCGTCTCCTCTCATGGCCTTCAGAACCTCCGAGTATTTCGACCCGTCGGTTTTCAGGATAAGAGCGTCGCCCTTCTTCGCTCGCTTTCTTGCCGGTTTAGGTGGAGCAGTTTTTTTACTGGAGCCTCCTCCGCCCTTTCTCTTGGGACTAACCTCGGTCCACGGGCCACCTGTCTTGGAGCTTCCCGCTGGTTCATCGGTTAGCTCTGCCAACCCGCTAGCCTGAGGGCTTTTACCGATCAGGCGTTTTTTCGGTCCACCAGGGGTGCTATCCCCCGGGGACTGTCTCGGGCGCTTGGCGGATGCCTTACCGCTGCTGGTAGCGCCTTCCGTAGCCTCCTGGGCCGCGTTACGACACTCCGTCAACGGGCAAGCGTCCGTTTGTACTGCCTTCGACGCCTTCACGGTCACCTTCTTAGCCTCTCCTGCACGCGCCACGAGGTCGTTGTGCGTTTTGGTCGCTGCATTCAAGGTTCTCCGAAGCATGAGCAAGCTCTGCTTCAGGTCCTTGGAGAAATTTCCGCGACCTGACGTGAACTCGATTATTACCTCGAGCTGCTGTGACGCTGCTACCACTTTAGGTACAGCGTCTCTATTTTTCTCCATCGCCCTGATAAGCGCTGGGCCGTTCATCGCTGTGTCCGGCGTGGTAGGCATACCGCTGCCTTTGCCACCCACACTAGCGCTCCTAGTTGCATCCTTCTCCACCCTTGGTGGAGAACGCTGGATGCCTCCTGTGTGTGTGTGTGTGTGTGTGTGTGTGTGTGTGTGTGTGTGTGTGTGTGTGTGTGTGTGTGTGTGTGTGTGTGTGTGTGTGTGTGTGTGTGTGTGTGTGTGTGTGTGTGTGTGTGTGTGTGTGTGTGTGTGTGTGTGTGTGTGTGTGTGTGTGTGTGTGTGTGTGTGTGTGTGTGTGTGTGTGTGTGTGTGTGTGTGTGTGTGTGTGTGTGTGTGTGTGTGTGTGTGTGTGTGTGTGTGTGTGTGTGTGTGTGTGTGTGTGTGTGTGTGTGTGTGTGTGTGTGTGTGTGTGTGTGTGTGTGTGTGTGTGTGTGTGTGTGTGTGTGTGTGTGTGTGTATGTGGGTGTGTGTGTGTGTGTGTGTGTGTGTGTGTGTGTGTGTGTGTGTGTGTGTGTGTGTGTGTGTGTGTGTATGTGTGTGTGTGTGTGCGCTTCAATTTTCAATCGCCTGTTTCTCGGAGATGGCTGAACCGATTCGTCTGCTATTACTTTCATTTGAAAGGTATTATCACCTAGTATATCACTTTAAAAATTGTTTCGTGATCCGACTATTAGTTTAAAAGTTATAAGCAAAAATGTGAAAATTACGTGACACGATTTTCTCCGGAACCACACAACCGATTTCATCGATCTTAGTACCAAATGAAAGCTCTTACTATTGCTAAACTTCACACCAATCTTTATTGAAAACAAACAAGTGGTTTAAAAGTTAACCTTAAAAAACCAGTTTTGACAAGGTTCAAATGATCGCCTGTTTCTCAGAGATGGCCAAACCGATTTACCCGCTACTAATTTCATTTGGCAGGTAATATAGCCGGATAGATCACTATTGAATGATTTTTTGATTGGATGTTCAATTTGAAAGTTATGAGTATTTGAATACACCACACCAAAATTAACAATAATTTATAATGATTTTAACCAAGATAAATAACCTAATTTCAATTATTTTAATATCAAACGGGAGGTTTTCATACTACGAATATATATGCAAAATTTCATAAGAATTGGTTTTACCGGTCAAAAGATATTAACCCTCGAGCACTCGCACCAACTTTTATAACACAGTTACTCGCGCGCACAATAGCCCAAACCCAAAGAAAACGTGTGCACTAGAGTTTTGACTAGGAAAACTTGGTTTTAAGTTTATCAAACCTTTGGAAGAGCTTCTTATAATTGAAAGCTTTATCGTCTGGTAGAATCTGAATTTTGATTAATCCCCCTAAAAGTGAAATAAAAAAATTATTTTCCTTCAGTTTCAATATAACCCAATGATGTGTTGTGCAAAGTTTTAGAGCATATTATCACAAGAAATTTTGCCGAAGATAGTAACCTTCTATCTCTTCAACGAAGAGATCTTATTTATTGTATATAAGTTTGTAAAATCAGTTTTTCTATTTTAGCTCTTTTTGTAATTGTTTTATGACTTTTTCAAGTATTACAAAGTTGAATAAATAATAAAAATACACAACTTTGCTGGACATAGTATTGTTTACAAATTGTAGAACTTTGATTATAAAAAATACCCTGATTTTGACCCCGAATTACTCAACTACCAACAGACGGATACATTTTACATTTGCTGGTGGTTTTGCTGCATACAGACACCATTTTTCCATATGAAGAAACGAGAGAAAATTCCAGTTGGGACCAATTGCGGTATACCTCACATGCTACTTGCTTCGTTTCTGTGACGTCGGGTTATGCTTATCTATTTTCCTAACAATTTAAAGTATTAATGCATTGAATAATTCTGACATTTTGCTCATAACAAGTTGATTGAAGAATATAAGTTAGTATATACGTAATATACGATTTGTAACTTTATAACAATATGGCTTTCAAAAACCTACACCATGTACAAAATACAACAACGTGAGTAACCGAAGGTTAATAAAAATTGATAAAATTTATTCGAGAAAACTTTATTGTTGTGAATCAAATAGAATGGCAATACAGGAAATTATGCATAGTTCAAAAACCTAAAAACTAGACCTTTACTACGCAATGTATATCTTAAAGAAGAATATTTCATCTTACAACTTACTTTTACTTGCACTTACCCTCATTAGTAACAACTTACACAGCAATTTCATGAGAAAAGGAACTATCAAAATTTATAAGTGCTTCTATTTGGTTCAAATTTTGTAAACTTATTCAATTTCCAAAAATTTCATGTAAACCAAACGTGTCGATTTCTATCTCAAATAGCAAGTAAGACCGTATAACAAAGGTTCCTTTCACCACTAGGTGGATTAAATCAGGTTTTTTCATCTATTTTATAACTTATTAAATATGCGTCCTAGCGACAAACAGTCTTCAAAGAAAATGTGTATTTTAACATACTGAATAACTTTGTAGAACATTCCAAAGCAATAAAAAAAAATCGAGTGCAAAATTATTGAGCATAATTGATTTTAGGTGCTCTTTTTTAACACATCATTATATTTCGCAACCGGTAAGGGATAGATAGTTACTCTATTTAGCAAAGTTTCTTATTTTAGTATGTTAAGCCACTTTTTGGAGAAAAATAATTTGTTTGACTTTATTTAAAAGCTCAAAAGATTGTATCACCCTAACAGGTGAATTCGCGGTCACCCTGATAGTGCAGAAGGATGCGCTATATTTTATTATTAAACTTCTCCGAAGGCATCACCCTTAAAAATTACACGTTTTTTTACCCAATTGCTAATATCCGCACTTTTTCGAAACTGGACCACTGTGCACCGCCTAGACAATGTTCACCGCACTGAGATCGCAACTAGAAATTATGTAGTTGAATGTTATTTTATTATTGTCCATTGGTACGTGGAGCCATGTTTTCGAGAAAACAAATACATTGTACTTGCAGATACTTTGAACCAATGCAATATGCATTGTGGTGCGCAAACCACTTACGTTTTGATAGTAACCTGAAAGCAGATTGTCAGTGAGCTTGTTTGCTTCTTGGAGGCTTTCGAGGTGAAAATGTGGCTGCAGTTGTAAGTTGAATTTGCTAATTTGCTAAGTGCATCGATGAAGCTATTTGCAATCGATGGCTTTAATAATAGCCAGTAAATGACTACCAAAAGTTCGTATTGTGACATAGTTCGCTAACATTTATGTTCACCATTTTTTTTCCAGAATGGTGTTTGTAGAGTGTTAAATATTTCAGCGAGTCTTTTTATGTTTCCTTAAAAACGTTGGGCTTAAACATAAATACATCTGAAAAACTAAGCCAAAGGGAAAAAATTGTACACGATAATGATTATCACTTCATGTATCTATACCTATAAAGAAGGATTTCTGTCTGTCTGTCTGTCTGTCTGTCTGTCTGTCTGTCTGTCTGTCTGTCCTGTGTTCCTTATAGAATCAAAAACTACTGAACCAATCGGCGTGAAAATTTGCATGTAGAGGTTTTTGGGGCCAGGAAAGGTTTTAGTGATGGTTAGAGACCCCTCCCCCACTAAGAGGGGGGGCTCCCATACAAATGAAACACAAATTTCTGCATAACTCGAGAACTAATCAAGCAAATAGAACCAAATTTGGCATGTGGGTGTTTTCGGTGACAAGAATTTATTCTAGGGTAATTTGAGACCCCTCCCCTCTTTATAAGGGGAATTATAACTCCTCTCCCCTTTAAGAGGGGGGGGGGGGTTTCCATACAAATTTCCTCATAACTCGAGAGCTAATCAAGCAAATGGAACCAAATTTGGCATGTGAAAGTTTTCGAGGGCAAGAAAATTTTCTATGTTGAATTAGGACCCCTCCTCACTTTAAGAGGGGGGGCTCCTGTACAAATGAAATACCAATTTCCTCATAACTCGAGAACTAATCAAGCAAATGGAACCAAATTTGGCATGTGTGTGTTTTTGGAGACAAAATTTTTTTCTATGATGAATTGGGACCCCTCCCCACTTTAAGTGGGGGGGGGGCTCCTATACAACCGAAATACAAATTTCCTTATAACTCGAGAGCTAATCCAGCAAATGGAACCAAATTTGGCATGTAGGTGTTTTTGGAGGCAAGAATTTTTTCTATGATGAATAAGAACCTCTCCCCACTTTAGGAGGGGGGGCTCCTATACAAATGAAATACAAATTTCCTCATAACTCGAGAACTAATCAAGCAAATAGAACCAAATTTGGCATGTGGGTGTTTTCGGTGACAAGAATTTATTCTATGGTAAATTGAGACCCCTCCCTCTTTATAAGGGGAATTGTAACTCCTCTCCCCTTTAAGAGGGGGGGCTTCCATACAAATTTCCTCATAACTCGAGAACTAATCAAGCAAATGGAACCAAATTTGGCATGTGAAGGTTTTCGAGGGCAGGAAAATTTTCTACGGTGAATTAGGACCCCTCCCCACTCTAAGAGGGGGGGCTCCTGTACAAATGAAATACAAATTTCCTCCTAACTCGAGAACTAATCAAGCAAATAGAACAACATTTGGCATGTGGGTGTTTCTTTCGGTGACAAGAATTTATTCTATGGTGAATTGAGACCCCTCCCCTCTTTATAAGAGGAATTATAACTCCTCTCCCCTTTAAGAGGGGGGGCTTCCATACAAATTTCCTCATAACTCGAGAACTAATCAAGCAAATGCAACCAAATTTGACATGTGAAGGTTTTCGAGAGCAAGAAAATTTTCTATGGTGAATTAGGACCCCTCCCCACTTTAAGAGGAGGGGCTCCTGTACAAATGAAATACAAATTTCCTCATAACTCGAGAACTAATCAAGCGAATTGAACCAAATTTGGCATATGTGTGTTTTTGGAGACAATTTTTTTTCAATGATGAATTGGGACCCCTCCCCACTTTAGGAGGGGGGGTCCTATACAAACGAAATACAAATTTCCTCATAACTCGAGAACTAATCCAGCAAATGGAACCAAATTTGGCGTGTAGGTGTTTTTGGAGGCAAGAATTTTTTCTGTGATGAATTAGGACCTCTTCCCACATTAGGAGGGGGGGCTCCAATACAAATGAAATACAAATTTCCTTATAACTCGAGAACTAATCAAGCAAATAGAACCAAATTCGGCATGTGGAGGTTTTTGGAGGCAAAAATATTTTCTACGGTGAATTAGGATCCTTCCACACTTCATGAGGGGGGGCTTCTACACAAATGAAATACAAATTTCCTCATAATTCGAGAACTAATCAAGCAAATGGAACCATATTTGGCATGTGGGTGTTTTTGGAGGCAACCATTTTTCCCATTATGAATTAGGACTTCTTACCTTTTTAGGAGGGGGGGGGCTCCCATTCAAACGAAATACAAATTTGCTCATAACTTTAGAACTAATCAAGCAAATGGAACCAAATTTGGCATGTGAGAGTTTTAGATGGCAGAATTTTTTTTCTGTGGTGTATTACGACCCCTTTCCCTTTTAAGAGGGTGGGCTCCCATACAAATGAAATACAAATTTCCTTATAATTTGAGTACTAATCAAGCAAATGGAACCAAATTTAGCATGTAGGAGATTTTTGAGTCTTGAATTTATTTTATGATAGTTAGAGACCTCTCACCCCTGTGGTAGGGGGATATGGACTCTCATACAAATAAAACAGAAATTTTTGCGAAACTCAAAAACTAATCCAACTCGAGAAATTCGAGACTCTTCCATAAAACATTAATCAATAACAAGACCACAAAAACTATCTATAGTAACACTAGATCATTCAGGACGAGCCGGTCGCGAGTGTTACCGGTGACCCGCCGTCGGAAGCGCCACCCACTGGGGGGCTTGCAAAACTCGAGATAGTGACAAAGATCATCCGAGATTCATGATTTATGTACAACACAGGTTAATTTGTGGCAATACGAAGTTTGTCGGGTCAGCTAGTATACAAATATTATACAATTATAGCAACTGCTTATACCATTTTATTTATCTTATGGTAATGGTATCAGAACTATTATGGAAAAATTCAACCACATATGAATTTGTTTAGGTATGCAAACAGCCAGCCTCGGTACGTGATACACCGAATCCGAAGGTTTGCAGCAAACGGCCCAAATCAAAAACGGCATTTGTCAGCATTCGCTTTGTTGTTGACCAGCTTTTTTTCTCTTTATTTTTCAAAAAACTCACCTTCAATGCACCTCGTCATAAACAGCTCAGCAAACCAACCGATCAGCCGCCACAGCCAAACTCAGGGTGCGAAAAGAGTAAGCAGCTGAATCGACATTTTCTACCCTTAACTATTCCAATGGGTGACGATGAAAAGCGTGCTGTTGTAGGTAGGATATAGCAGGATAAAGCTGCAAACTCGACCGGGAACGCTTTTGATGTAGCCTGTCTGAGCATACCAAATAGCGAACGAGTCCAATGATGGCACCGACCGCCGCGCCGCCATTCATTCGGCTCCGTACCGGACGACAAAAGGGATACGAGATAAGTGAGGAATGGTGAAGCCACACGTCAGTTTATCTGAATGGGCTATTTTTTCCCAACCTTGCTCGCTCGCTCGCTTGCTGGCTGGCTAGCTATAGTTAGCAGTGTGTGGCTGCACGCCACAAATGAAAGGTTTTTCGGTTTGCATTTTTTTGGCTCAACGCCAAACACTCATTCAGTACGGCACCACCGCCATCGCCGCGGCATGAAGTGACAATTGTTCATTTTCGATGATTGAATCGGAAGGTTGTGGAGGGAGCTTTTTTAAACAGCTCAGCTGCAATCCGATGGAAGCTGCACGAAAGTTTGATCCTGACACGGTAGTACCTACCAGGGTGTGCATCAGTTATTAGTTTATCAACACTTTTAGTCTTCGACTGCTATCGTGGTTGGATTTCCTAAGGTGTTGTTTTTTTACGTTGTTTAAACTTCAACAAATCTGAACATAAACAGCGTCGATAATTCCCATCTGATACAAATAAATGATTTAAGGCTTTAAAATTTAAAGTCAATTTTACCAATTCTGCTAGACTATATCAAACCTGTCCGCCAATTTTAATATGCTAACTGATTGCATCGTTTAATTCAATGAAACATTCCGGCGCAGTTCGAAGTTGAATTTTTCATTCGTAGGTACTGACTGTGCGGATCGGTCTGATTGACGGTTCTGGCAATCATCGAAGGACTTCGCTGCATGAATCTCTAAAGCGGGAAGATGCTTTCAACGTAGGTACCTACGAACGGGCATTGCAATGCCAGGATTGAATGGATTCGGTTTCGCATTCTTTATTGACGAGAATTCAGAAAAAAGCGAACTTTTAAATAAGCTTTCGTTGCGGTGTGTGGCGGGACTAGAGTGAAACATCGGAATCGGGAAGCAAACAGGCTGGAACGACGATGACGATGGAGAGAACGAGAGTTGCTGAGGTTAATGCGGTTATCGGATCTGTTCGAACAAGGACCGAACAGTTTGGACTGGGGATAAATTGATTGATGTACAGAATGCGACCTTCCGGGCATTTCCATCATTGATTCGTGCCCTGTTGGATGTTCTGTCCGAACACAAACTTGACGATGGTCCGTGCTCTTGTGATTGATCAAAAATGGTGAAATATCAGATTTTATTGACATTAGATTGCTCTACGTCAAAATGAGTAGGTTCAAAAGTAGCAAAGAGTGCACGTGCATGAACAAGCACCCTGGCCCCAAAAGTTAATTCATTTTCAATGAGTTTTATTCCAGATTGAGAAGCTGCAAACGTTCCTGTAAGACTTTAATTACGTCGGAAGCTTCCCTCAAAGTTGTCTATTGAATATACTCGTGTACAATAGACAGTTGGCCCGAGATTCGCTCTGCCTGCCGGGGTGGCTTTTGATTGAACGTTTTGTCTGAGTGCAAGCACTTGGTGCACTCCGTTTATGTTTCCTTTATCCAAATTCTGCACGATTGCAAATTGCACAAATTGCTCCAATTATTACAGTACACAGATACGCTCATCCTTTTGCGTAGGTGGGACACAATGCATGCGGATTTACAGCAACCGAGCAAGCACTTGGCTGGAGCAGTCCACAAACAGAAAATATACAACTTCTCCTGTGATTGCTCCTCGGGGGATTGGCAAATTCCATGCTGCTACGGTGCTTCCTAAGCAAATTCTCCAAAGTGGGCATCTGCTCTACCCTCGACAAACGGAGCAAAGGAAAACGTTCACAATGTTTTCCGAACATTTCGCATCCATTTGGCCCGGCAGGCCAGTATGTTCAATCAAAAGTGGTTCTGATTTTGCTGAAATTTTAGACATGAAAGGTAAAAGGAACTCTGGAACTGCTGGTGAACCGGTTCCATCTGGGTGTGTTTTGATGTTCCTCTCGACCAGGGTAGATCGTTGGCAAACCTCGTAAATTGAAAAACACCTGTGACACTTGGGAATTTGTTTCGTGCGGTTTTTGGGTTAGTATACCGATGTTGCAGGATAAAGGTCGGAGATTGTCGGAGAGCGGGATTTTCCTGAACAATAAACGATTTTGATCTGTCCAAAGTCGACATGGTGCATTTTTGGGGGACGGGCGTTAATAGTTCTCCACTGGGGGAAGCCTTCCCTATCCCCGTTTTGAATGTTTCTATAATTCTAGCATTTTATCTCCACACTTAAGACCACCACCTTTATGTTTGTATTTGAAACAACATCAGCGCGCTTTGTTGTTCTCCACCATGTGTCAATACCGCCTGGATGCCTAGCGGTGCAACCGCTTTCCAAAGAGTTAGTCGGTCGGTTCACGACAAAAATGAGACGATGTGAATTAGAAAATTTGGCAAAATATTTTATCTTTAGAATTATTTTGGTAACATTAGGTTTTTCTACAAGTCGTTTGATCTAAATACTTTCATAAAAATTGTGATAAAAGAATGTATAAAGAATCTGACCACTAATCAGTACACGGACGGTGGTTTTAATTTATCACAAAAATTACTAAGATTATGGCCGTTTTCCGGTAGTTAAGAAAGGACTGATAATAAACGGACATTACCAGCTTGAAGGTTTAGTTTACTGCACTGGAGGGATCTTCATAGTAAAATGAAAGCACTATGTTCTACTGTTTTAATTTGAAAAGTTTGAATTCCAGTATAATCACTCTATGCTTGAAGTGATGTTTCCAATGTGGAACAGATAGGGAACAAGTTTAACAAGTGTAATCACAATTGGTGTAAGTACAACCCAACTATGTTCAACCCAAGCAAAAGATTGTTTTAGTGCGCATTTTTTACGACCCTGGTAATTGAAATTGATCATAAAGCCGCAATAATAGTGCAATAAAACTCATATAATTATTATTAGGGAAGAGAATTCTTTTGCTATTTTTATTATTAAGCCAAGGTATTTATGATCATGTGAGAATGTTAATGTTTAAAAATAGCCGCGAGAGCTAATGAATTTGCTAAGAGTCAGTATATTAATAAAATACCGGGAAAAGTACCTTACCACCGTCTCGTAACATAGTTTAGTGACCGACATCGGAACGGGTCAATCCGGAAAGTACTTCATGGAATCTGGTTCGTGAAATGCGACACAATTTACTTCGAAACTTGATAACCATTAGGTAGTTTGAAAAGTACTTCCTGGAACATTGTTGAAGATCATTGCATCATAATACAGGAAATGTTTGAAATCTGTAACAAAAGTGTTAAGGGAGACTTGTTATTCTAATATTCAAGATTTAATCTATATGTTTGGTTTTCATATATGGTTTTTTGGTTAAATAAACCGCAAAAAGCCGTGTTTAAAGATATTTTTCCATCAAGCCAAATGATAATAAATAAGCCTATGTATATGCAAAACGCGCTACAATGTTTTATATTGTGAAAAAAGATTTTACATGATTTACGATGTACCATTTATGTGCATGTCAAAGGACGTAAATCTACAGGTTTATTTTCGAAGAGTGTTGTTATTCTTTTTGTAGGAGAACGGTTAGATGACGCGTAACATCGGTGCCTCACTGGACCCCGGAGATGGATCCCACAGAGCGTCCTTAGCCTCTTATTCAGCCACTCCTATCCCTACCTCCTCGTGATACCAGCCGAAATACGAGCACAACTAAGCGGAGATCGGGTTACCTACCCCAGTGGAAACTAAGGTCATACACCGACAGGAAAGGAGGCACTCATGCGAACGTTGAGTCTACTAGCAACGAGGAATAGCCTGGTCAGCTTAGAGCGTCTGTTCTCAATGCAGAGGCAGCTCTTGGTGGCTTGACGATTGCTCAACTTAGTGCGCGGTTGTACTCCAGGTTAGGAGCGGCACACGATGGCATCTGATCTCAAGTGGGCGACTGAATTATGACTACACCTACACCTAAAAATATGTACTTCGAAAAATAAAAAAAATCGGTTCGAAACATTCGGCGCTCTCCGGCAATTATCCCGCGGTATCCCGTGAGTTGCTTACGGGATACAGCGTTTCATATTCAGCCACTCGCTCCGAGACAGACGCTGTTTGAGCCGCCCCTCGCCTAGGGAAAAGGCGCGCGGGTTCGCACTTCTTAGCTTAGCTGCTCCAGTATGTACATGAAGCATATCCAGCTATGGCCACCGATCGTCATCATTGACTTAGATCTTCGAGGAGGGGGCTAGTTAGGGGCTTGAGGGAACCAGAGCTATATTTGAAGCGTTTGTTTGAGAACCCCCACAGGCGCCATTTGACATGAGTCAATTATCTTGCCGATTTGACAGTTTTGATTTCTCGAGTATTCCAATACTTTCATTTAAAATTCTAGATAAAGTTAGTTCCACAAATCTCTTTTAATTAGAGTTGGAAATATTTCCAGAAAATCAGTTTTTTACAATTGTGTCACTCGCAGATGTGGGGTTTCTCAAACAAACGATTCATTTGACGCTCCTTTCAGATAACTCTCCCCATTTCATACTCACCAGATAAGTTTCGGGAGTACAACTTACAGATTCATCATTTGTTTGCGGATTTTACGGCGGCGTACGATTCAGTCAAACGAATTGAGCCGTGGCAGATAATGTTAAAACATGGTTTTCCGACAAAACTAATTGCGCTGATTCGTGCGACGCTGGATGGATAAAAATCATGTGTCAGAATAGCGGGTGAGACCTCATCAGCTTTCGTGACGTTGGATGGACTAAAGAAAGGGGATGCACTTTTTAACCTGCTATTTAACATTCATTGCCTTGAAAGGTGCAATGCGGATAGAAAACGTGGAAAAAGCTGGACTATCATCCGGATATCACATGCTTTTTGGTTTTGCGGATAACGTCGATATCATTGGAATCAACCGTAGAGCAGTTGAAGTCCAGATAACACAAGATCGTAATAGAAAGTCCACATTAAGTCGTATGCAGGTCAATTTTAAATTAGAACTGCATAATGATTAGAGTGTGTTAAAGCGAAGTGTACAATAAGTTGTTTTTCAGTCATGTGTGTCGTCATATACAACTTATGGCTGTGAATTATAAAGCAGTTTACTGCCACTACTCGAATAACAGTTCCATTTTCTATGGAGTTTCCTAAATAAATGGGACTGTTATGCGAGTAACGGCAGAATAGATGATTGTAACATTTAGTTATATCTTAATCGAATATTGAGGAGTATTAAGTTGCGTGTTCCAAAAATTGTTGTATAGAATGCAAGAGAGAATTATCAAAATATTTGCACGTATATTGCCTCCACTTTGGTACTTAGGATACGGGACGGTATTTTCAGCAGGTTTCTAAATGCAGCCTGTTTGCCTTTTCTTTCGCCAATAAAAATACTTTGCCGACATACAATTTTAATATGTTATAACTATTTTCGCAAGACTGCAAGTAATCTACTATTTTTATTCAAAGAACGTCAAAACCACCTGTTCTTCCACTAGAACTAGGCCATAAGCCGAAAAAATAGATGCCATCGCTTAATGAGCCGAAAATACCCTCCCATGCCCTATGTGTTCTTCTGTGATGTGAAATATAACTTTTTCGTGCGGATATGATGTTGTATCTCTCAGTTGCAACTGAAATATAAAAACCAAATTGTTTGCTGGGGAGAAACGGGAAGCAGCGAGATTGGGACATGTCACTTTGGGATATTATCACTTCCGACGTAACATTTTGGGTTTTATTACACTCTTGTGATGGCATTTAAGACGAAAATTAGTCATGAAAACCGCCATAAGAATACAATAAAACTTACATTGTTGCTTGTGTTATCATTTATTGGGATATTATCCCTTAACACAGCCAAAATGAAGTACATGGTTGCTGATAGTGAACGTGGGAGTCCAAACGGTGTTGATGCCGAGGTAAAGCTGAATGGGGAACGATATGAAGTAGTGGATGAATTCATATATCTTGGTACGCTTGTGACATGTGGCAACGATGTAAGCCGCAAAGTGAAACGATGAAGTGCAGCTGCGAACCGGGTTTTCTACGGATTACGTAGCCAGCTGAAGTCCCGTAATTTGCAAATTCGCACAAAACTGACGCTCTACAGAATGGTGACTTTGTAGTATAATGTTGCAGGCTGTGGTGAATTGGGCACGTGGCCAGAATACCCGACGTAAGAGTAGTCAAAACTATTTTCAGCAGAGAACTAGCAAGAGGCCGTAAAGTTCGGGGCAGACTTTGCACCCGATGGATGTGCGCTGTCGAGGACGATGTACGGTCAGCTGGTGTTCGAGAGGATTGGAGAACGGCAGCCCAAGACCGACAGTTCTGGAGGACCGTAATTCGTTCGGCGCAGGATTCATAGCGGACCGTCGTTCATAAGGTAAAGTAAGTATCCCGCGAGTTGCACAGAGCTACGCACGCGTACTGGATGAAGCTCTGCCTTCCTCTGAAGAGCTAAGTACTTCGACCCTCGAAGACGGACGGAGCAGGATGCGTTCTGTTGTCAATGAAGAAACCTCGAGCACACGAAATGATCGGTTTGATGGCGAATATCAACAAGCGATGGAGAGGAAAAGAGAACTTCGAAAAACTTTCTAAGCATTGGCACGAGGCAGAATTTGGCCAAGTATCGACGAGCGTGGAGTGAGTTGACTACGATCCTGAGGAGGTAAAAGCTCCAAAAGGAAAGCAGATATAGCGAAGTGTTAGAACAATTATTCCGGGCTAACGAGACGCACAAGGATCCACATCAAAGCCTGACATATGTAGGGACGAAGAGGGAAACCTGGCTGAGTCAAATTTATCTCTTACAATAAGTACTACGTCGTCGGCGTACGCAATGATCTCATAACCATGCTGTAACAGCTTGTTCAAGAGTGCGTCCATCAGTGACCAAAGCAAGGGGGAGAGAACTCCTCTTTGAGGACATCCGTTGATCGCTGAGATTGTGATCGACGTATCTCTCAATGAGGCTGTGATTTCCCTGTTTGACACCATTGCTTGAATCCAGCTCATTGTCGGTTGATCAGTTCCTTTATTAGGAAGAGCTGTATTAGTTGAAGCGAAGGACGTGTAGTCGAAAGCGCCTTCAATGTCAAGAAAAGTACAAAGTGCCGTCTCTTGGTATTAAAGTGACTTTTCAATCAGCGTCGTTAGGCAATGAAGTGCGGTTTCCATAGATTTACCGCGTTGGTAAGCATGCTGATTGCCATGCAGAGCAGAGTTCTTTAAAAAGTCATTACGGATGTGATTATCCGAAATTTTTTCCATCAACTTGAGAAGCGTTGATGTCGGACTAACTGGTCTGAAAGCTTTTGGCACGGTTTTATCTATTTTGCCTGCCTTAGGTATGAACACCACCCAAGTAACAATTCTAAAGCCACTTGGTTTTACTTGAGTTTTATAAAGGATTTATTGCGGTGTTAATCATTACCTCTGGTTTTATTGTGGTATTGCGCAACACCAAGAGGATACGAGTCCAAACACACTTATAGCTAGCTATAAAACCATAATAAAACTGTTAAAGCAAATTTATTGTGGTTGCTTATATTACCACGTTAAAACTTGTTGGTTGCACCAAGTCTTTTATAAACTTGCCATAAGTGGGGCGTAGTAATACAAAATGGCGCACCAATCAAAATTGATCTTATCGCGGTTGCTTGTCAAACCGCAATGAATCTGTTAGTTTTATAGAGCTATTAAATCGGTAGCACCCTAACCAAACAATTTTTTTGCTGCTATTATGAAGAATACCGCAGTCCAACACCAAAATCATTTTTGTATGCGAGTCTATATTGCCATATTATAGTATTTTGTTTTAGCTCGCAAACCAAAATTCATCAAAGCAAAGTGTTTTGCCGAAAGAAAGTTATTATCAATCGGTTTTTCAGCCACAGGAAGCAACTAAAATGATTTTTGCTAGAAATTGAGATTGACAAACTGAATATATTTATTTTTTCAAAACCACCAGTTTTCGAAAATTGCAAAATTTTAGTGGCGCGTTGATTTTATCCACCTATCGTTTCAATATGCACGATGATATTAAATGCGCACATGCTGCAAATCAACGAAATTGCTTAAAATTTAATAAATATTCTATGGGATATTTTATTATGGTCGCTATGGCTGTACCTAAACCAAATCGATATGAATAATCTGACAGCAAAACTATAACTTTGCTGCTCACGCTTGCATTTTCAAGTTGATAATACTGGCGAACTTATTTAGCTTTCACCAGAGACGAAAAACGAAAAGCTTTATTAAATTATGGCGATGGCTGTCAAGCAGCGAAAACTTAACCGGTTTTATTGCTGCTTTCAGCAGAGCGTGATACGACTACTTGAGCTTATGACCTGATTCTTATAGCGGTTATGAAAACCTTCTGAAGAGTGGGCCACTTAGTCAGAAGGCAGTTTTATAGCGGTCATTAGAAAGTTCTGGTGGAGCTCATACTCTTATTAGCGGTTTTATGAAATTTGTCATGAAAACAGCTATACGAACGTAATAAAACTTGGAATTGTTACTTGGGCACCCTGACCTTTCGCTAGCTTGCCGGGACATGTCCCAACGTAAAGCTGGCACGAAAGAGGTTGATGAACTCGGACATTATAATCTCGTCCGCTTTGTGTAAGAAGATGGGTAATATGCCATCCGGACCCGTAGACTTCATTGGTTCAAAGGAGCTGAGTGCCCAACTGATTGAAGCCTCCGTAAACAGTCGACGTGCAAGTAGAACCGAGTCGTTTGACACATTGCGTGATGACTCAACTTGCTGCTGCGCACTAACGTCGCTTCCAGTGGACACTGTCGAACCAGGGAAATGCATATTCATAAGAATCTCCAACGTTTCCCTAGTAGTAACAGTGAGACTGCCATCTTCTTTATTCAATTGACCAAGGCTACCGATCTTTTAAAAGCATATGTTGGTCTGGAAGAATCAAATACTCAAGTAGAATGGCGAATCTATTTTTAACCAAATCTTCCGAGCTTACGAGTTACATCATGAATATTTTTTACATTAAATGTTATTGAGAATGTGAGGCTATTAGAGCGAATAGGATCGTAGCAACTGGCCCTGCAATTGTCCTGTACTCTAATAGCTGGCTGCGAAGTCTGTCGTATAAAAACAGAAGATAAAGTTTCCATAACAAAATGGTGTACCAATCCTTTGCTTTTATTAATGAGAATGTAAGGCAGTGGACCCAGTCTTGGCTCATCACTGGACTTGAAACTAAACTGTAAATTGTCATAAAATTGGAGTTGACATTATATATAAATTAGGACCGAAGCTAACTTTTAATTCGAATTGGGAGTTTTCAAATATGAAAACATAGAAATTATTGTCATAACTTGTAGTTTGAATACCAAAGTTACTGTAAAATTTTCTTTGAATAATGTGAAGAAAAAGGAGATGTTCAAGCCTAGGTCCAGAAACGGGGTCTAATTGTTTTTCATAGCGTTTTTTATGTCTTATCAGTCTTTTATTCGGTTTTAGCATGTCACGACAAAGAAGTTTGATATTGTATGATTCCAATAATAATTATACATCTCGTCAATTAGTGGCAGAAATATAATACACTTCAAGATGCTTTGCGACCATTTGGTTTGCTCCGAGCTTGTGTCCGACAGAAGAGTTTTTTTTGTTGTTGTTGATGATGTAAGACATTCAAATTAACACGCTGACCAACTTTCAATGCAATTATTTTGCATTTCTGAGTATGGTTCTTTGTTGCGTGTCGTCACGCACGCATTCACCTCGAATACCCTTTGACCAAGACGTATTCCTTTTCTTCTGAATATTGTCGACTTCACCTGGAATTGTCAGCAGTACACAAAAAGGGTTCAACGGGTAAATTCCAGTAGTTCTGCATATGTTTCTCGATGCTAATGATTGAGGCCCAAACGGTGTAGGGTTTAGCTACTTCTACGCTTTCTTTTTAACTTTTACGGTTGTCAAGCCGACATACAAACGACTGTCTGGCTTTCTTTTGTATACTCAAGAATGTGACTTTGATTGCGACTGTTAACCGTAAACAAAAACAGTACTTGTCAATACAACATAAAATATCTTGTGGAAAGAAGGCTAACAATTATTTCAATGTTTAATAGTGTTCGATTAGAAGTGTATGCATCGAAAAAAAATACATTGTAAAAAAGTGCCTTGAGTTGTGGCAATCAGGGCTGTCCTACCCTTTGTGCATTTATCTTACTTTGTGTACTTCAACCAAACAAAATTTAACAAAGTTTTGTATGGAATATTTATCTTCTATAAGGTACCCTGGGGCAAGTGGGAACACGGGGTAAATAGGAACGAAGTTCATAACTCTCTTCAACCTCATTTTCTCCAACCGAACCTTTCTAGAAATGAAAGATACGACTCAAACGCATGTATTAAAATTATAGATTATAACAGGCATTCCAAACACCAAAATTGGACTTTAAATTTGAGCGTTATTTTCATTTTGCGTTATAAGTTTGACGCACATTTCTATAAATGATATTTTGGCCACAGGCTTTACGTAAAAGTAAATTTGAGCGTTATTTTCATTTTGCGTTATAAGTTTGACGCACATTTCTATAAATGATATTTTGGCCACAGGCTTTACGTAAAAGTACATGTTTTACTGATAGCAGGTAAACATAATGAGTAAACATAATGGATTTCTGTCTGTCTGTCTGCCTGTCGGTATGTTCCTCATAGAATCGAAAACTAGTAAATCGATCGGCGTGATAATTTGCATGTAGGGGTTTTTGGGGCCGAGGAAGGTTCTTATGATAGTTAGAGACCCCTCTCCCTAAGTGGGGGGGGGGCTCCCATACAAATGAAACACAAATTTTTGCATAACTCGAGAACTAATCAAGCAATTGGAACCAAATTTGGCATGTGGGTGTTTTTGGAGGCAAGAATTTTTTCTATGGTGAATTGAGACCCCTCCCCTCTTTAGGAAGGTAATTATGACCCCTTTACCCTTTAAGGGGGGGGACTTCCATGCGAATAAAATACAAATGTCCTTTTATCTCGAGAACTAACCAAGCGAATGGAACCAAATTTGGCATGTGGGGGCAACATTTTTTTCTATGGCGAATTATGACCCCTCTTCTTTTTAAGAGGGGGGACTCCCATACAAATGAAATACAAATTTTCTCATAACTCGAGAACTAATCTAGTAAATGGAACTGGCGCCACACCGGCCACTGGGGGGGGGGGTTCATCTACTGCCCCGCAGGAATCACCACTGTCTAGGTTTATTTGTTTTCCTAGGTCTACTGACCTCTATTACTTTCCTTCAGTTGGGTTCGAACGAGCGATAGCGAGTAAGAAGAAGGTCACCCCTGCGAAATGGTACTTTCCACGAAAAAGTTTTCCGTGAAATGATACATTCTGCTTAAGGTTTGTCTCGAAATGGTATTCGGCGAAATGTTGTACAATCACGGCGAATATTGCTATCCGCTTTCTGGCTAAGCAGGGGAGTTGTTTTCTACTTTACTGTGAGGAAAAATTGCAAATTTGTGTATTAAACTACCCATCCCAGGTAACCAATAAGCATTAACGTGAGCAGCAAATCAGCATATCTGGCATTTTATACTGCACGTTGATGTATATTAGTTTTTTGGCTGCGTAGGTGTTGTAAATTGGCATCCAAAATTCTATTCAATTTCTACGTGTCGGTAATTGGCTGCAAATTAGCGTTGTCAGCACTATAAGAAGGTTAGCAGTAAAGTAGCTGTGTATTTTGCCAAAATAGCATTTAAGTAGCATTTAAGGCGACTTAAATGCTTATTGGCTTGCATTTGAATAGCATTGGTGATGCTTATTGGTTACCTGGGATGGTTTTATAGTTACGTAACTGCCAAAATGAATCATCGAAGGTTGAACTCCTCAGAAACTTGCAAAACTCGAGATTGTGACTAAGGTCATCCGAAATTCACGATTTATGTGCAACATAGTGAATTTGTGGCAATACGAAGCTTGTCGGGTCAGCTAGTAGGGTATGTTACTGCTTCGTCGTAATTGCCTATTCCCGTCCTATCCAATACAAATTATTAAAAATATCAGCGTTTTCTATGACACACAATGCGAAGTTAGTTATTCCCTGATATTTTAGTTTGTTGATTATCATATGCGATCAATAAAAGTGAGCTAAGATCTGTTTAAATGCTTTTTTTCATTAAAAAAATTCCTACCAGCCAAACTTCCTACGTTTTTTCATGCGACGAAGAAGAAAATGTCGACTAATCGTTTCAATTTCCGTCATTCATAAAATGAAATTGAATCGCGCAACGTATTGTCGTTATTCTACAGCCGGGAAAACCTGCAGGACCAGCAGAAATTTTTGCAGAATAACATTTGTCATGCAGTCCTACACAAATACATGCGCGCTAATTTTACAAACATTGTTGTGACTTTTAGTTCGGACGATGAAAAATTTTGATGGACGGATTTTAAAACAGTACAACAAATTTAAGAAATCAGTTGCGTAATTTCAATAAAGTGCTTTGATAATCGCTTTTTAGTGAATTCAAAGTGCACGGATGGGAAGGCAAGTGTGTTTGAGTCAAATCAGCACATGAACTTTTAGAGAATTCAATAAATCCATCCAAGAAATGATGAAAATTAGAGTGGCTTTACTTACTACGACGGGAATTAGAAATAAACCCTGGAGCTATAAAAATGCTAAACTAAGTTTTGTTCTATCTTATGTATTTACGGTGCATTTCCAGTTCATTGGTGTACAAAGAGTGTTCTTTGTGTAGCATGTGTAATGCCAACCTATAGATTGCGCCGTAAATACAAAAGATTGTGTAGATAATTATAAGCATTATAAATGACCCATACATAATATTTTCAAACTTAACTTGACTGAAGTGGTACGCGTAAATAAGTGAAATCGGATCACAAAGAAAAGGACAGCCCTGGTAACAATAAAACAAACAACGATTTATGATCATTGTTTCCAAATATTTTTTTCGAGCAACATACCAGTCCTCAAATGAATAGTGTTTGTACTTTCATTAAAGACAAATATTGATCAATGTTTGACAAAAAATAGTTTGAAAAGCACTAGTCACTGCGAATTATTGTATATTAATCATCATTGTATGATCAATTTAAACTTAGTTTTTGGACTCATTTCCTTGATAAAAAACTTTTTTAAAGAAAAATTTTTCGTGAAGAATCCCAATCGGCTACCTTTTTGTGGGTGGTTCCTTTTCGCGCGTGAACAAACTTCGGCATATGCATTCGTGCTACGACGACGACACGGGGTGCTACGGCTTAGGTTTCCCATCCCAACCCCAGCCGTATAGCAGGAAAACTACAATGCACCGACTGCGTTTGGTTGCCAGTAGTAGCTGTCATTTACCTCTCTCTTTCTGTGCCCTCTGTGTGCTACGTGTAAAGCTCTGGCAAGCTCTGCGTTCGGTATCTTCCTCCTCCACCGGAAGACGTGGTTACACAATCCGCCTGATGTTGTGTGTACTGGTCCGGATCGAAGAACAAATGTTATCCTTTACGCGCTCTTGTTCGGAGGTGATGTTGCATTGCATTGCTCTTCCGTAGCTCTAAATTGCACTCCGTGCCGGTTGAGTGCCGCAGCAACCGAAACTATGGTTTTGCTGTCTTCAGCAGGATACCGGATATAACACATACATATTATCGCAAACGTTACGTACGCTTCAGTGAACTGATCAATTATACGGCGCAGTCTACGGTTCTTGCAGGAAGGCAGGCAGACAGCAGCAGCAGCAGTAAAGGCCTCCAAACCAACCTGGCTGACTGTGCGAGTGGCTTTGCGGCAGCAATGAGTACTAATTTAGTTTTTGGAGATGAAGTTTACGCTAAATCAATTATCCGGAAGTTTGCGGTTCGCAGCGGCAATGTGCATCGGAATCGGTTTCCATGCAGAGTGTTGCAGTATGTAATTGAAAAACTTTTGCAATTGATACCGCTCGTGATCGGTTCGGCGGGTAACGGCTAGAGGTCCTGGCCTGGCAGTTGCGAACTACACGTAAATGTGTAACGCGGTGTGTTGTACACGGTATTGTGTGGATCTGACAATGCGTAAATAAATTGACGGTTCGAAATCATTTCGAGTGCAGGGAAATGATCGCTGCCAACGGCACAACCGCAGTTCAAATGTTAGGCGCAATGCACAGTCATAGGAGTTGTGAATCGAATTAATATTTTATTATGTATTGATTCGTTTGGAAATGTGGTATTATTCTGTAGTTGGACCAATTTTTACAAACGTGTTTTGAAATAAATCGAATTGCAATACGATTTTGTTTCATGCATTTATGTTTATTGGTTATTGAAGTTGAACTGCAGTTTAATTACATTCGATAGGAACATAAATAATAAAAGCTAGCTCTTGTAATTTCATCAGTTAGTGGTTGTAAAAACGCGCAACAAATTCGTTATACTGGTACACATTAAATTAATGACACCTTTTCACTGACTTCTTTTATCTATTTGATGTTGTTTGCAGGCGGCGGATTACTCCACTTACCACAACACCATGGGGCGGCGGTCAACGCTGATGGGCGGCGGAGGCGGTGGCGCTCCCTACACCCATATGAGCAAGTACTCCTACCCGACGGATATGAGTCTGAGCAGCCATTACGGATACACTTCCTGGGGTTTATGGCGCGACAATCGGAATCTGTCTTCGTCGATGTACGGCAAAAAGCAGAAGAACTTCAGATCGGTTTCCGTACTGCTGCTGTCCGCTGCCTTCATAGTGGTCCTCGCCATACTGTGCGTGGTTGGGCTGGCTTTCTATCTGAGCGCATTCAAGTCGGACCTCAGCGAATGTGAGTATCATTTTCCGTTTATATTTGTTCCATTTTCGTCCCGCATAAGGTATAGGCAACTCAGCGACCGCACGGAACAACGTGACAGGGCTTCCTTCTTGTCAGAGGAAATTGATATTGTTACGGCTTCGAGTTGATTTCCAGACACGGAAACACTCCCCGTGGTGGGATCCGTAAATTCCCTCCGACTGCGAGATGTAACGAAAATATGTTAGGGATTTTTAGGGTTCTGTTGGGTTGGAAATTCCGGCGGCAGACTATCCGTGTTTGCCGACGCAAACTGCCACATGTTGCCACACCGAAAAGTTGTCACTGTCTCGGTCACATCATTTGGTGGTGGCACGAACATCCAGAAAGTTATTAAACCACACACCATTCGGGCTTCTAGCGGCAAACGAACGGAATCTTTCTCGGGGCTGATGGGCAGGAAGTAAAAAAAAAATGGTGTGCTTTCATAAATAACAGTCCGCTTTTCCGAGTTTTATTGGTATGACAAATGATTTATCTTACGTGCTTGGCTTGCTTCTAAAAATATGCTTTTCTATCTCACTGCGTTCTCGCTAAAGATCCTGCCTCCTCCTTACACTTACATCAGCAGCGCCGCCGCCGCTGTCGCGCGGTGGTTAGTTATTGGCTGTCGTTGCCACCGGGACGGGAACATCATGTAGCTATAAAACTTCAGTTTTCCTTTAATGGAGCAATGAAATGATACTGCCAGCAGGCGATTTGCCGACATAACATCACATGTCACAGCATGCACATTTCGGTCAAATGAACCATGAACTTGGAACGTTCTAGCAGCAGCGTCGGCGACGGTGACGGCGAAAGTAATGGCTTGATGCATGTACTTAAAAAGGGAATGGCTGATCGTATTTCAGCTTTCTTTTACAGGACTGGATTCCGTTTGAAGATGGGAAAATGGAAAGCCATAACTTGGTACGTTCTACGGTGTACGTTAAGAAACTAGAATTTCCAGCCGGTTGTCCGTGATTTGGCTGAGAATTTACGTAACTATTTTAATTATCCTGCAATTTTAAAGGAATTTTTAGAACGGTTTTGTAAATTGTATTGCTCGAGAAGCACATTTCCGTTATACTTGATTGCATTAGCCCGTTCACGGTTAATTCTAGTCATTAATGAATGATCGTAACAAAATGTAGGTAATTGCAACTGATGCTTTGTGATTCAAAATGCCGCTACTTTGGAGTAAATTGGATCATAAATAAACCGTCTTGATATTGAGCTAATTGGCACAAAAATAACGTTTATTGTATTGAGAAAGAGTAATCTCGTGTGAGACAATTTTTTAAAGCAGTTGAATTCAAATTAATGTTAACAGTAAAATTTTCAAAGCACCTGGCTCAACTATTTAGGTTTCCACTGTTTGGTAATAGGTGGCTTCAACAGTGTGTGTCCGTCGAATTAGACATTTATAAAACGTCATTAAAAAATAAGCAACCATGTGGTAAACAAACCGCTTTGTGACAGATAATGCACGTACACGGTTTTCGATATAAACTGATGGGACTGATCAGAGGTACATATAATCGAGTTCGTGCTTCGTGCGCATCTCAGAGACACTCTCGAATCCCTTCGAGACGCAGTGAGTGTTGAGACAAGGTAACGTCTTATCCTGTATGAGTGTATGATGTTCAATATCGCACTTGAAGGAGTGATCCGACGAGCGGGTATCTAAACATGAGGCACAAATTTTACCAAGGGTAGCCAACTCCTAGGCAACAACTTTGCGACGTAAAACCCTACGACGATGAAGCTACGATCGCCGCCGTTCGAATCTGACAATGTACAAAATCATTATAAGTTCGGTAGTTCTTTACTGAGTTGAAGCCAGGGCACTGTTCACGGCGGATATACGCGCCATTGCCGTCCCAAGTAACAATTTGAGTTTTATTATACTCTTATGATGGGATTTAAGACCAAAATTGGTCTTGAAGACCACCATAAGAGTACAATAAAACTCACATTGTTGCTTGGGGTGTTCGAGCTCGAGAAAGAGCTCAAGAAAGTGCTGCAGACGATATTTGGCAGAGTATAAACTGAAAGCGAAGAGTAGTGGAGGCGTATACAGTACTGGACAAAATAAAGTACGCACTTACCACGTCTTGAAACTTTCATGCTTTTCTCATTATTTATAGTAGATAACTATTCATAGTGATCGAACAAAAATTAGCTTTATAGATGTACTTTCAGAAGATGTTTTATACAGAGGCTTTATACTCCAGAGGTTTGTCGATATATTTTTGAGCAAATTTAAGACGTTTGATCCTATACAAATTAATATTACTCAAAAACAAATATTGAATATGAAACAAACAAACCTGTAACATTTCGGATAAATGGCCTTCGTTGAGCAAATCCATTTTTAAATCCCATTTCCTTCAGTCTTCTACGAACAGTTCGTTCGGAAATATTTAAGTTCGTATTTTCTCGGATTACTCGGCTGGTAGAGACCGGATCTTTAGCCACTTTTCGACGAATCAGGCGATCATCACTGGTTGTAGTCCTCCGCTTTCTTCCTCTTTCAGTCCGGTCTTTCACGCTTCCAAGTTCCTCATATTTTTTCAATGTTTTTCGTACTCATGCCTCACTAATTTCATATCTTCGAGCAATTTCTCTATTCGAGAAACCTTTCTTACGATTTTTAACGATAAGTTTACGGATATCCTCACAAATTTGCTTTTTTGCCATCGTACCAGATAAAAACGCGCACCAGTAATGAAAAATCATTCACAAACAATTTGTTTTGACACTTCGCTGCAGTGTGATGGCGAGGAAACTATTCGTATGCAGTAGGCAGCGTTGTGCAGTCATTATATTAGTAGTGCGTACTATTATGACCAACTAAAAATTGACTTTTTCTAGAACTATACAATAGCTCGACCAAAATAGCTAATGTTTATATTTAACGATACATAAATCGTTTAAAGCATTGAAAATACTACAATTTGTCCAAATATACCGAGTTCATATGTTTGACAATAAAAAAGATACCGCGCGTTATATAGTATGAGAACGGGTGTGTACTTTATATTGTCCAGTACTGTAAATCACGAGCTACAGGCACTGCTTGGAAAGATTCCCATCGTACATCTGACGAAAGTCGGTAGGCTACAGCGGTCCAGAATTACTCATCTTAAGCCAGTACCACTCTTATAAACTTGATCAGGCATGAGGTTTCACTGTTGGTAGCAAATTCACAGCAAAATTCAGTAGATAGCAAGGATGTGACCTGTGCTTTGGGCAAATTTGACGGAATTGCTTAAGGTTATAGTGGTGTTCTATAGAAATTCGGCATCTAAAATAGGTATAAAATATTGTTATAATTATTTTGACCTGTTGACAGCTATCACTCCAACAATGCCTTCTTTATGTTCTGCATCTGACATAACACAATTCAATATTAATTCAATAGTAATTATCTACGCATTTTTTATTGGCCTAATGGTATAAAACTTCCGCATTTATTATCGGATGTCCATGTGCTCAAGGTAAACTTTTCTCCTCCTCTAGGAAATTCCTACCAGAATGATACCTTGCTTCAAAACTTGTGACATAACACTCCTCTTCTTCCTCTAGTAGCTTGCATTGGCGTAGCTAGGAAATTTCCTTGGAGGGGGCCTAGGGGGTGCCTTCTAAAAAAAATTTCATTCATCTTGTTACTCCGGCTATCACCGATAGCACAAAGTTTTGTAGGGAAATACCAGGCGGGCTTCATGAGGGCCCGCGGAATTACGGACCAGATGTTTACCACAGATCTTGCAGAAATGTTGGGAGTACAACGTATTCACGCATCCATCACATCTTTATTGATTTCAAAGCAACATACGATACAGTCGATCTAGACCAGCTATGGCAGATAATGCACAAACACTTGCCACAACTGACCAGAGCTTTGGATCGAGTGATGTGTTTCGTGTGCATCTCGGTGATACTTTCGAGTTCCTTTGAGACATGGCGAAGTTTGCGACTAGGTGACGGTATCGCACTAGAGGGTGTGATCCGATGAAAGCGAAGTCTAAGAGGAGTGGGATAAACATAAATGCGTTGAAGACAAAATACATGAAAGAAAGATACTCAAAGGAAACAAACGCGTGCTTCCCGCGGACGGTACGCGCCCTTGCCATGTTCGAGCGGGAAAGTACTGCGGACGATATATGGTGGAGTACAAACTAAAAGCGAAGAGTAGCGGAGCCATATGCAATCACGAGCTGCAAGCCCTGTTTGGAGAGATTGCCATTTTCAGCTGGTGTAAGTCAGTAGGCTACAGTGCGACGAAAACAGTTTAAGGTGAAATTAGTCGTAATTGATTCTGCCAATTCCAAAAGCAGTTTTTTGTTTGAAAATTCTGTCCATTAAAATATATTTGCTGTGCTCAGATTGGCAAGAAGGTGCAGTATTTACATTTTTATGAATAGAATCCCGCTTTTGGGCTGAAAAACTGCTAGTTTGCTGCTAGTTTCCTGTTAACAACTGCACCAGTATCAGGAACAGGGAGGCTCAAAGTGCCAGATGGGTCGACCAGGTCGATAGTGACTTGCGACTTCTGAGACTGGAAAATTGGCGACGAGTGGCCCAAGATGGAGTTGAATGGAGACGACTGCTTGAAACAGCATGACCCGGGGTGGTTACTAGGCTACTAATGACGACGACAATTACGCGTATGCGATGCCAAGTGAGAAAGAAAATATCTGCGCAGTGGGCACCCCGTCTAGCTACGCCAATGGTAGCTTGTAGCCGGGATGGCTTGTGATGTATCAACTACTTGTCTCCATTTCGACACTCGCAAATCAGTTGCAACCCGGTCGAGCCATCAAGAATGCTGGCCCTTTCTATTCCTGGTGTCGTTTGGGTTATTGAAGAGAGCATATTTCGTTACACAGTCGTCTGGCATTCTTCCCAAGTAGCACACTTTTCGCATTTATGATTGCAGAAACTTATTTATGACTGAAATTAGTCGTAAATCGGTTGTTACAACTGCTTTGTCACAACTATGCTAGTAGGGTTCCGGCTCACCGTGGTTTCCCGATTTTCACTAGATGCGCGATGGGATTCTGCTCAGTTATGTACAACCGCTCAGTTAGCTTCGAAGTATGATGCTGGTCTAACGAGCCGGTCGTCATAAGTGCGAATTTCGGTTTCGTGGTGCTGCTAAAGTCGTTGCAAAGGGATCGTTGCATTAGCCTCGTAATTGTCCTGTAATCTAGTAACCAGCTTGTGAAGTCTGTCGATAAAGAAGGGTTAAGTCCGAAAGACGTTTATAACATAAGGCTTTTCTTTTCTGCAAAGCGAACCTCTCCAAGTAGTGCCTGCAGCTCCTGGTTCATGCACCTGCGTCATTTTTCGCTTTTTGTTTATGCTTCACCAAAAATAGTTCTCAACAGTTTCGTTCAAATTCCCATTTTGTACATCGTCAATTTTGTGCGGCGGCGTATACTACTTGATTGGAACGTCCTGCAAGCTTCGCAGAGGGAAAAGTAGGCCCAATCTATAATTTGAATGCGGTGCTGACCCTCCATACACGTATTATTGTCATGGTCGACACGACCAAAGATACTAAATATATGAACCCATCAACCACTTCAAGTTCATCACCGTCATTGTTCGTGGGAGGCGAACGTTATTTTCTCTCGAGTATCACAGAACAATCACAGAAGTTAGTCCGAAGACCATGTACGTGCATTATCTGCCATAGCTGGTCACGATCGACTGTTTCGAATGCTGCTTTGAAATCATTAAAGATGTGTTGCATGGGCACATGGAAAACTCCTGATATTTCTGCAAGATCTATCGGATGATAATAATTTGGTTCATCCGTAAACAAATGTATGGTCGATTTTTATAACAAATTTCACAAAAATCTAGCTGGTAGTTAGGGTACAGGAGGGTATTCCCAGCACGCTTCTAACTTCGGCATGTTACCTTTTTGGTTACACTTTCCCAAATAAAAACTTTCCCGCTATATAACAATACTGAAATGAATGTAGCACTCATAGGCTTTAATGTGTCATAACAATTTTCATAAAAATGTAAGTAATTTGCTAAATTTTATTCAATAAACATCAAAATCACTGTTTTCCACTAGTACGTAACCAGGCTGAAAAAACCAGCAGCAATCGGTTACGCGTATCCGCTCTTGATGATGGCTTGGAAAACACACAATTATGACCACGTTCACTTATTCTAGAAACTAAACAGCTGTGAATATGCTATCACAGAACAATCTTACTTCTTTTTATCACGGAAGAACAAAAAATTCCTCTCTGATATGAAAATATAAATCAATTTTCATTCACTAGCCATTAGCAGCATTTTGTTTTTAATTCCAGCATTTGGTGTGTTATTTACACTACTACCAATATGTGAGGCCTGAAACGCCTGAAACGCTTCTATCGTGTTGACATAGCTAGTATTTGAGTGACAACCACTAGCTTCTGGTGCTAATGCATATGAACGATTCAATGATACACTAGCGCCAGTGCAAAACTAATTCTCTTCAATGAGCCCGGAATGTAGGCAATAGCGACACGTTATTCATCGGTCTCTCTTTTGATCTGTTTTTGCAAAGCATCTAATCCCTGTGCAGGCTATTTCAACCGGTCGGATTTAAAAAACACAGACACCACTATAGAAAATGGGTCCAATTAAGCCGCAGCTACTTCATCATTTCTCGCGACTGTAACTCAAATTCAGTAGCGTTTCATTAAGACCAAAATACACGCCGATATCTAGTAAATTATATTCTATCAACTGGTATAAAAATCTTGTCTCGAATAAATAGGGGAGTGTCGTCGTGATTGGGCCACGTTTTGGAATTCGCCCATAATTTTCGTTTCAAAAGGAATTTTCGAAATCTAAATACATCGTTGCAAAGGTCTAAGAATAAGGTATATTTCCGGAAAGTTTTGAACTGATTGCTTGAAAAATAAAAAAGTTATAGGCAGGCTTCATTCTCGGTTTTTTGCTCATTTGACTGCAGCGCCTCAAGTAAACAGAATTTGAAAAAGTAGTGTAAAGGGCAATCGTAGAGCTAATTATTTTATACATTATTGTTGAAGAAAGTATAGTTCTATCTTTTGTATTTACGGCGCTATGCGATTGCGTTGGTAGCAAAAAGAGCGCTCATTTGGCTACCAACGGTGTAGCAATTGCAGTTTCGAAGACGCTATATTGCTAAAATGCATCGTTAGGAAAATAATTCCATTTCTCGCCCTTTTCGACCACAGTGCAATCCCATTGAAATCGCATAAATTTGCAAAAATTAAATAAATAATCTGAACCCGATCAGGAGGCCATAACAAGATTATGTCTGTTTTATAACACATTCTGATATCCATAACACATAATGTTACAAATCGAAAAAAAAACTAATTAGGAAGCAAAAAAATAAATAAATCAAGTTTATAACAGACTAGCTGACCTGACAAACTTCGTATTGCCACAAATTATACTGTGTTGTACTTAAATCGTGAATCTCGGATGACCTTTGCCACAATCTCGAGTTTTGCAAGTTTCTGAGGAGTTCATGGGTGTTTTAATATACAAATTTTCCTCACAGTAAAGTAGAAAACAACTCCCCCAACTTCTAGACATGTGAGAAAATTTGTATTTCATTTGTATAGAAGCCCCCCCTCCTAAAGCAGGGAGAGGTTTCAATTCATCATAGAAAACATTCTTGTCTCCAAAAACACCCACATGTCAAATTTGGTTCCATTTGCTTGATTAGTTTTCGAGTTATGAGGAAATTTGTATTTCATTTGTGTGAAAGCCCCCCTCTTAAAAGGGAGAGGGTTCATTATTCCCCTCCTATAGAGGGGAGGAATCTCAATTCACCATAGAAAAAAAATTGCCTACAAAAACACCCACATGCTAAATTTGGTTCCATTCGCTTGATTAGTTCTGAAGTTATGCGGAAATTTATTTTTCTTTTGTATGGGAGCCCCCCTTCCTAAAAAGGTAAGGGGTCCTAATTCATCATAGAAAAAATTCATGCCTCCAAAAACACCCACATGCCAAATATGGTTCCATTTGATTAATTAGTTCTCGAGTTATGAGGAAATTTGTATTTCATTTGTATAGAAGCCCCCCCTCCTAAAGTTGAGAGAGGTTTCAATTTACCATAGAAAAAATTCTTGTTTCCAAAAACACCCACATGTCAAATTTGGTTCCATTTACTTGTTTGGTTCTCGAGTTATGAGGAAATTTGTATTTCATTTGTATGGAAGCCCCCCGCTCCCCCTATTAAAAGGGAGAGAGGACATAATTTCCCTTCTAAAGAGGGGAAGGTTCTCAATTCACCATAGAAAAATTCATGCCTCTTAAAACACCCACATGCCAAATATGGTTCCATTTGCTTGATTAGTTCTGGAGTTATGAGGAAATTTTGTATTTCATTTGTATGGGAGCCCCCCCTTCTCCTAAAGTGGGCAGGGGTCATAATTCACCATAGGAAAAATTCTTGTCTTCAGAAATACCCACATGTAAAATTTTGTTCCATTCGCTTGATTAGTTCTCGCGTTATGCAGAAATTTGTGTTTCATTTGTATGGGTGCTGCCCTCTTAGTGGGGGGAAGGATCTCTAACCATCATAAGAACTTTCCCTGGCACCAAAAACCCTTATATGCAAATTTTCACGACGATCGGTTCAGTAGTTTTCGATTCTATAAGGAACATAGAGCAGACAGAAATCCATTTTTATAAGCATAGATTTGTATGGGAGCCCCTCCTCTTAGTTGGGGAAGGGGTCTTTTGCCATCGAGAGAACCTTCCCTAGTACCGAAAACCTCTACATGCAAATTTTCACGCCGATCGGTTCAGTAGTTTTCGATTCTATAAGGAACATACGGGCAGACAAACAGAAATCCATTTTTAGAGGTATAGATTTGTATGGGAGCCCCCCCTCTTAGTTGGGGGAACGGGTCTTTTGCCATCGAGAGAACCTTCCCTACTACCGAAAACCTCTACATGCAAATTTTCACGCCGATCGGTTCAGTAGTTTTCGATTCTATAAGGAACATAGGGACAGACAGACAGAAATCCTTTTTTATAGGTATAGATTCAGATAGAAGTGACACATTGAGTTATTTTAAAACTATATTAAATACGTTACTTAACAGTTACTAATACTTGCTTACTTGTATATATCTTTATTTGCTAGCTTATTTTTGGAATATCTGGTAATGTTAACAATTAACCTTTTACACAATGTGTTACAATTTAGATAAAAGCATTACAAGTTTTGTTGCAAATCAAGTATTAATTGAAGGAAGTTTAGTTATATTTTTTGTTATTTTAACCGCTTATGGAGGCTAATTTATAACAGCGGTTGTTCTAATTTATCTAATTAGTAACAACCGCTGCTAGAAAGGTTAATAACAAGAAATAACAAAATAACATGATCTGTTATAATTTTGTAAAGTCCTCCTGATCGGGAAAGCATCATAAACGCTGAGACTTACAGCGGAAGACATAAAGTTTGACAAAAAAACGAATCGAAAATAGCTTTAAAAATCAAATTGACCGCAAAGAATCATTGTAATTATCAAAAATATACCTACACATAACGGATGGTAAATAAAATTTTGGAATTTTTTCGAGGTCCCTAAACTCAACAACAAACGAGCTCAAAGGAAAATGAGAGTATGCATATGTGTTCTCTCTCTCTCTCTCTCTCTCTCTCTCTCTCTCTCTCTCTCTCTCTCTCTCTCTCTCTCTCTCTCTCTCTCTCTCTCTCTCTCTCTCTCTCTCTCTCTCTCTCTCTCCCTCTCCCTCTCCCTCTCTCTCTCTCTCCCTCTCTCCCTCTCTCTCTCTCTCTCTCTCCTGTTTTTGTCAATATTCTTTGTTTCGTTTATGCTTACCCAATTTTGCTTAAAATGACGTCGAAGCAAGAAGCATGTCGGGAGCCCGTTGTACACTTTTACGAACTGCTACAGAAATCTCGGCAAAATGTATACAGTACAACATTTAAAAAGCGAATATGTAGCGGCTTCTACTGTTAACCATATCTTAAGATGCCTAACAACTATTCGCAAGCAAGTAGTAATGGAAGACCAGCCAAAATTCTGGACGCAGAAGGACGTCGTTCTCTTTCTTGTACAAAACCATCTGGTTTGGCTATCAATTAAGATGTGCACCAGATGAATGATTGAAGAAAATTTTGATCTTGTTTCTAACGGGTGGCAACTAAATTTTTGGAATTTTTTTCTCAAGCTGTCAAAAAAAGACAAAAGATGCACGAAGAAGATCTGATATACCGAAATTAAAGATACATTATCCATTGTTAAAAAAAAGTGAGAGTACATTTGAAAACGGTCCGTAAACGGCTGTTCGGCGAAGCTTCCGTTTGATGTCCGAATAGGAGCGTTGTACGACCGTCATGTCAACTTTGCGAATGCTTCTCTTGATTCTATCAACCAACTGTTTGCAATTCGTGGCTCTCCAGTTATTTTTGTACACCAAGGAACTCCAAATCTCGAAGAAATCTTCAATTGGGCGCACTGAGACAGATTTTTTGGGTGGTGGTTTTTGGGTAAAAATTGGATCGAATGGGTATTCAGGAACCATTTTTTTTTTGGCGTAATGCGATGATGCTCTATCCGGCCAAAACACGTATTGTCCATCTGCATGATGTTTTTGAAGAAACGGGATCAACATTTTCTTCAAACATTCGTCTGGTGCATCTTGATTGATAGCCAAACCATAGGGCTTGTTGATGAAAAAACGAGAAAGAGAACGATGTTCTTCTGCGTCTAAAATTTTTGCTGGTCTTCCACTACCTTGTTTGTGAATAGTTGTTGGGCATCGTAGCATATGGTAAACAGTCAAAGCCGCAACATATTTGCTTTTTAAATGTTGTACCGTATACGTTTTGCCGAGATTTCTGTTGCAGTTCGTAGCAGTGTACAACGCGCTCCCGAAATGCTTCTTGTTTAGGCGCCATTTTTAGCAAAACTGGGCAAGCGTAAACAAAACAAAAAATATTAACAAAAAGCGGAGAGAGAAACACATACATAATCTCATTTCTCTCTGAGCTCGTTTGTTGTTGAACATAAGGGTCGTGAAAAAATTCCAAAATTTTAGTTGCCACCCGTTACAAAAACATCATGACACATTCCAGTGTTGCGGGACACTATCCCTGCTATGCAGATCGGTTCCTGTTTCATCAAATCCCTGGCATTCTAGTGGAAGATAAAGTATTCTTTAAACAACTATTTTTAAACGTATTTACCAAAAAATTGGTGAAACAGGAGACGATTCACACGGTAACACTGGTTGCTAATAGTGTCCCGTAACGCTGGAATGTGTCTCATGCATATGGATAATACTTGTTTTGACCGGATAGAATATCATCGCATTACGCCAAAAAACACAATCGCTCCTGAATACCCATTCGTTCCTATTTGTACCCAAAAACCACGACCCGTAAAATCTGTCTCAGTGCGCCCAATCGAAGATTTCTTCGGGATTTTGAGTTCCTTGGTGTACAAAAATAACTGGAGAGCCACGAATTGCAAACAGTTGATTGGTAGAATCAAGAGATGCATCCGCAAAATTGACATGACGGCCGTACAACGCTTTTATTCGGACATCAAAAGGAAGCTTCTCCAAAAATTTAGTTGTCACCCGTTAAATATTAATGCTTTATATGTTTATTTATAAAAGCTTAAACTTTTGTAAAGCTATTATCACATCCAAATAATTATATCCAAACAATTCAGAACAGCGGTAGCAATCTATTGAAAAATTCGGCGATAAAATATATTAGATTAGTTATGATTATTATGTTATGTCCAACGAACATTTGATATTTTAATTATTTGTTCACTTCATCGTTTCCTGTTTGTATCTCTAACATCGTAATTTTACATATACGTATTCAAATTATAGCAAGCTTTTGGGCTACCTACTTATAGCACGTTGTCAAATGTGCACACCTTTACCGGTAGTAACCGAGTCCCAATTCACTTTAACGGTAATTTTCTTAACCCAACACCACTGCTGCCGAATGGCCCAGCACACGTGACCCAAAAAACCGGCAGCTGCTGGTTGCGGTGGCCTTCCCGGTCGTTGAGTCAGGTTTCGCTAATTAAATTATTTTCCCAAGCGGTCCGAGCGCCGGGTTACGTAAAAGCGGGAAAGACCAAATTCGCTCCTCCGACAATGACATCAAACAAAGGTTTACTAATTTTCACACTGACTTGTGTGGCCCGGTGTCGATTCTCGTTCCTTTCAGCGATTCTCGTTTTCGACTGCACGTTCCGGGTAACCCGGGGGGACATTTACACGACCGGGCTGCGCTCGAACCACACATCGGTCTTCCGGCAGAAGTCGGCCTTCTACGAGCGGCTCATCGGCACGTCGCTGGAGCAGAGCGGCCTCACGGTGTCCCGCACGGAAATCATGGACTTTGGCGACGGGCCAACGATAGTGCTGAGCTTTCGCGTGTTTCTCGACATGAGGAAGATTAAAATGTAAGAAACGGCTGCTGCCGTGCTCGGGTGGCATAATTTACTCGTGTTTCATGGTTTTCTGTTTTTGTTTTTTTTGCTTGCTTCTTGCCTGCAGAACTATTAATAACGTGGAGGAACACATCCGTCAGGCGGTGCTCAGCGAGCTGGCCAATCCGCATTCGCTGTTCCGGAACATCAGAGTGGATCCCGATTCGATTGAAATTAAACGGTTGCTGGATAAGGCCGTTCTGCGAACGGCATTCTTCACCAAGGAAGAGGTAATGATAATTTTGCTTTGATTTGTATTACATTATCGTGGAAAGTGAAAATCTTTTGCCAATGCGAGTTAACGGGTGAGATCGAATATTAATTAAAGCGTCTATTTTTTGCAGCCTTTACCGATGCCAATCAAACCACTGGAGGACCGCTTTGGACCGGCGAAAAAGACCGGGATAATTGAGAAAACCATTCACAAGTTCACGGCAAAAGTCGCCTCGTCGACCGTCCCGTCGGTTTTTGAGAAGAAGCAGCCACCGGATCAGCCGCAGCAGCACCAGCAGGTTGACGGAGAATCTGACATTGACATGGATAATTTACCGGTTATACAAGGGTCATTTGAAATCACGAAAACAGATGCGGATATCACCCAGAAGAAGGCCGCTAGCGGTGGGGGAGGAACTGTCGGGATGCCATCGCAACCCGTGTCTACGCTAAAACCGTTCGCCGTCAGTCCGGCCCAGCTAAAGGTACGGACCAGTGACAAAAAGCCACATGACAACGTTAAAACCTCGTATGCGGAGGAAAATGCAACATCATCCTCATCAACGATGCGCCCCAGCGCAGGAGCTAGACTAAAATATGAAACGGGAACGGCCAAGATTGAAAAGACTGACAAACATGGTGCGACAACGAAGAAAATTAAAACTAATTCCAGCGGCGGTAGTCGAGGCACGTCAACAGGCTCAATGGGCACGAGGCGAACTACATCCAGTACCACAACCACTCCGCTAACAACTACGACGATGTTCACCACAACAGCGACAACCCCTTCCACCACAACAACGACCAGGACGACATTAAAGAGTACGACCAGTGCCACAACAACACCAGTTTCTACGGTCAAATCTGCCACAAAAACTAGCCTGTATGAAGAGTATGAGCTGCTGACCGAGTCTTCCGCTGACGATCGGAATGATACACTATTGGAGAATTTTTTGCAGGCCATCATTAACGACAGTCTGCCGGAGGAGTTGATGGCCGCTCAGAACCGAATGGATGAAAACATTCCCAAGCTGGACGTTGCCCTGTTCACTAGTGCGCCAATCCTGGACAAACAACCGTGGCAGCCGATTCGCCCGATGGCTCCGAAAGAGATTCCTCTGCACAAGTTTGCCTCAACGAAAGCGCCGAAAAAGAAACCGTCCCTGGCGGAGGAGATTCTCTATCGAAACAAAATCAGTGACATCGAGAGTGCACTGTACACCGAAAGCCCGGCCGGACAGATCTACTACCAGAGCTTTACCAATCCTAGCTTCGGTTCTTCGACGCTGGGAATCGAACCACTAGGTGTGGTCGATGTCAAACCCTATCCGCTGCCGGTGGACAAGATCAGCATCGAGCCCGTTCCGGACTTTAAACTGATGACCCCGACGGCCATCAGTGTCGGTGAAAAGGTATTAAATTACACGCTGGATGATAAAAAATTCGAACACTTGGGTGGAGGAGTGATTGCTAAAAAGCCGGAAAATAAGGTTCCACCTTTGAAGACCACCACCGAGAGTGCAAAAACCAGTGTCTATACGGTGACTCCAGTTTATGTGACCAGCAGTAGCGAGAATGTGGTTAATTCGACGGAAGATTTTGTGGAGTACTATATGGTGGATGGTTTGAATTATACGGAGATGACTACAGTTGTGAACAGCGAGGAGTTCAACGATACTATGCTGGACTATGTGCTGGGTATTGAGTCACGGATCAGTCCGGATGATGGTGATGATGGGCTTACGACAGAAAATATCATGACTACGACCATGGATGCGGGAGGTAGCGTAGAAAATCTAACCGAAATGTCATTTGAGTCCGGTTCAAGCGAAACTTTGCTGACAGTTACTGAGCAACCGGAGGATTTCACGACGATGATGCCAACAACGGAGCTATTGGTCACAAGCACGGAAACATCAACCGAGCAGCCTAAAACCAGTACCAGTAAGCGGACGACGTTTATCGAGGTGGAAACGCTGAAGTACACACCAACTACAAGTATGCCGACAGTTATGGTTACACTTCCGGAACTTTTCCCCATCAAAAACAAGTGGGAATTTGTAAATGGTACTCGGGTGACACCTCCTAGCAGCCATTCCACCCGAAAAGTCTACAACGAAACTCTGCAAGCTTTGGTAGTCGAAAACATCCAACTAACGACGACGATGCCCAGCGTCAGAATTGCAGGATTGAAACGGAACACCACCAACCTTCAAAATCTTTCGTCAATTTTCGACACGCTAGCTTCAAAGTTAGGCATCCAAACGGAATCATCCAGTAAGCCACCATTCTCATCGCTTTCTAAAATCAAAAACCAGCATAAAAACTCAGCCACTCGAACCTCGTCCAAGAATCGAACCCGCATTACGACTCGCCCGAAGCGAAAGAAGAACAAAAACACCAGAAGAACTTCAACGACCAGCACAACAACCACAACGTCCACGACTCCCACCCCAATCTACGACACCACTCCGTTCGCCAAACCGATCCCGACCATCACCAGCGACGACTTGATGGACGTGGTTCCGGTTATGATATCACCAACATCGGAGTACTCCTCGGAGCAGTACGTAGGTCAGGCGGAAGTAGAGGTCATCGATCCGAACAAGTACGACGAAATGCTCCAGCTGCTGTCGACGACAACTCCCCCGGGGGCGGTCCGTTACGCTACGACAACGGCCGCCGGTCCGTCCGGGCTGGTTACCTTGCTGCCGGCCAAATCCAACTCCGGCATCAAGAACTTCCGACCGAAAATTAAGCTACAGCGCCGCCCGACGACGAAAGCCACCAGCGGCTCGTTAGCAGCTGATAATCAGCCACCGTTGCTGCTTACCGCCGACTCGCAGCCTGCCGTGGCAGCCAATGCCGACACGGCCGCCGCCGCCGTCGCCACCGTCGGTGGTCGGAGCGAAACGAGCCCGAATTTAAAATTAATGAATGCAAATAAAAGTGGCGCTGCAGGGCTCGATGGCGTCGGCAATCGGCACCGTTCGGATGACAATGTTGCAGGCGAGACTGATGTCGGTAGTGTCGACGCCGGCCATGGCGGAACCAACGATGGCGGTAGCCGGGGATTTAACAACCAAAATGATAATAAAAATAACACAATGGTAGAAACGGTGGTCAGGGCCAGTATGCGCTTTGAATCATAATAATAATAAAAAAAACAACAACGAGATTCTGCTGCAGCAACAAACGAATGTCTGCCGAAAGGTTGGTCCGAAGCCAGCCAACCAACGAGCCAGCCACCAGCAGCAAGTGGCGTAATTGTGTGCATTGTGATGTGAATTTTTGGGAACGGAATGATTGCGAACGAACGACGGACGAACGGCGAGTGGACACGAACGAACGAACGAACGAGCGAGCGAGATATGGTGATGGGAAACCTGGGGAAAAACCTGCACGGAGGAAGGCATCCTCCGAGGATTTGAAAAAAATGTGATTCTATGTACGACGAACGAGAATTCTCCGCAGCTCCGCATGGCAAAAGTTAAAATTTCTGAGCTGGGGTGGTGCTTGCGTTTTATTAGGTTTAGATTCTGAAGCTGTGGGATTTGCTATTTCACACCCAATATATACAGGGAAAATAATTGAAATTCGATTTAAAAATAGTTCCGTTTAACCGAGAGACGAACCCCATTCGAGGAGTAAAAGAAAAGCCCAACCAGCAGCCGTAAAAAAGACGTTCCATGAACGTAAATGTGACCAGCAGCCATGGAGTGACGAACGGAAAATGTAGCTCTATAGAAGCACTCGTTACAATACTGTACAACAGTAGTGGCGGTCGAGCTACTTGAGGCACCTACCCGGCCTGAGGCGACGGAACCTGAGTCAACTCATTTCACCGCATCGACATGCATAGAGGTACCTACCTACATGGGTATTTCGAGAAAATGAACAAAACCGAAAACTGGTGAAACCGCGGTAGCTGCTAATGAAATCTCCATTTTAACGAGAATGTGAAGCAAAACGAAAACCTCACAACGATACTACGGTAGGAGGGAAGAAAAATACAAACTGAACACGTAAATCCGTTACCAGCCAGCCCCCTCCTTCAGAAGGATTGGTTGTGTGGAGACGCGTGGTACTTAGCTGTGTAAGATATCTTTTAAATTTAAGTAATTTATTGTGCTCTAGGATAAATCGCTCGCTGTTCCCATTCATTGTCTCTCTCTTTTTTTGCTCCTTAGGGTTTACTAAGTTTGATTTTACTATTTTTTACGCTACTGTGCTACTTCAAGACTGATCGCAGGACATTGTAAGAGTAAGGACCGCGTGACAGTTTGTAGGTTTGAGTGAGAAACCCTTAGGTACGCCACAGTAAAAAGCAACCGGAAATGCGAGAAGCGTTGGTTGTTCAATACGAAAAGGTTTTGTCTGAAAGTGAAACAGAAAATAGAACTCAGCTAGTAGCGATAAGGATTTTAGTTTTCAAACCATAGTTTTACGTTACGCTGATTAAGGCCGGATTTTATGTGAATAAATACCAATCTAAATTATATACGACATGAGGACACGTGAAGGTAAATCAATCAAGTGGTTTTCAGTATTTTTCCAATTAAATTTTTGTACTCTAGTTTAATCATTTGACGAAATAAAAACCGATATTTAAACCAAAAAGCGCAACAGTAATTTAAACATTAAATTGAAGCCAAGCAAAACCCCTTCTCCGGTCTGAGTCTGAATCTGTTTCGAGCATCAATCTGTTTTTAATTTTGCATCGTTCGTCCTTCGGCAATTCCAATTAAGGTTAACCAATATCATATGCCACAGAAAGATTTTCATTAACATCGGTATGCACACACTGATTGTTTTCCTGGGCTACAGGACTATATCCAGTCGGGCACTGTACAACAGGTATAGGTCAGGATCAAGAAAGGGGACTCGCCAGGGTGGACCGCGCAGGTAGCGGAGCATCGGGCTATCGTGGGAATATTTCAAACCACACGGAAAAGGCATTCCAAATGGTGTATTAAAATTGGAATAATTTTCTCATTTTTTCATTCGTTAATCATTGATGGAGTGGAATTTCGTGTATGATTTAATATGGGATTGAATTGAATGTGCGTGTAGCTGACATGATTAATTCATGTCAAGATTGAAGATTGCTAGTCTATTTTTGTGAATTGAATCGATATAGGAATAGGAATGAGGTTATGTCTTATCTTGATCCGTAATTATCGGTTGCGGTTAAACGCGTATGAATTTCAATGGAATTTTTTCAGCATTAGTTACCATTGCTTGGTAACGAGCTTTCTTATAATGCACAAAAACTGTACAATTGACTGCCGAATAACTCTCCGTAGAAAAGTGGCAGAACAAAACATAGGAGCTTTTGTAACTGTTTCAGATTGAAATTAAAGGGTGTCCACGGTAAAATTGCAACACACAAAATTAATCCGCAAAATTCGAGTTTTTATCAGATTGCTGTCAAACTTTTAGGTCATCATATGAAACAATTAAGCTAGGTTTTAACGTCTTTATTTTAGTAAATTTCGCCTCCGAATCAGAATGCCCGTACTCTGGCCAAAACCCCACCCATTAGATTTTGCACGATCTCAAAATCGACATATTTTGCATATTTATCCACACTTTCTTAATTCTTCAATTGTTTTGACTACTTTTGGATGTTTCCGAAGATTCTGTTGCATAATAGCACAGTATTTTTCGATTGGCCGCGGCACCGGTGTATTTGAGAGGTTATGATCTTTCGGCATGAAATCGACATTATTTGCCTTATGTCACTCCAGCACGTCCTTTACGTAATGGCATGAAGCCAAATCCTACCAGAAGATCGTAGGACAGTAGTGAGACTTCAGACGAGGCAGACAAAAGTCGCTTTTGGGGACACTCTTTCAAACACACCGGTTCATTCAAGATATCTGTGGTCACGAAAGTGTACTCCGCTGTCCACATGAACAAATTGCCTGCCAAATCAAGAATTTCTCGTCAAACTTCGACATCTTTAGTTTTCGGAGATTATCTGGAACATCAAACTTATCCTTTACATTGAAATACTAGTTCGCCGTAGTCTGGTTATAGTCCGCTTTCTCGTAGGTCGCGTCGTCCATAGCCAATTTGAGTAATTCTCGCTGAAACGGGGCCACTCTGACACGAGGTCTTCAAATATTGGAACTTTTGCGCTTAATTGGTTGAAAATGGTTAAGAATTACACTTTTGATACCTCGAAATAGTGGACCCCCCGCTCGCCAAGGGGCCTAACAGTTTAAAAAAAAAGTTGAATTTGGAGCAAACCTTGAGATTTATATCATGTGATATTTCATAAATTTGCCATGAAACAACTAACAAATGACCGATTCTGTAAAGAAGAAGAACAGGGCTTTCAGATGGAGAAAAAAAAATTTTGGCTGCCATCTTGGATTTTATCAAAAAATGATCGTTTTCACCATGAGTTCTCTAACCGATTTTCTTTTTAAGACCACCATTGGAAAGCTGAGAAAAAATTCTGTTCGGGATCATCGTTAGGGTAGGCCGGTTACTAACGCTATTTTTCAGAGCTTTGCACACCTGATGAAAAGACTTACCTAGTGTAAACAATGCACTTTGAACTTTCTCCATGCAAAATATCAATTAATTTTACCCAACGGTTCAAAAGTTATAGCTCAATTTGAGAGTGTTGCAATTTTACCGTGGACACCAAGTAGTAAACTTTTAGCCAAAGAGTTCATTTTCATCAAACGAAAGAATGCATTTTACACGTTTATAGAGGGATGCATTTCTTAGAGCAGCCAAACGCGGTTTGCACGTGCCTTAAACGTTTGTTCTATGCCTGTCGCAGGAAGCTAATGTTCTCTTACCTATCAATAACCTTTGTTACATTAGTGTGATCAGAAGTGCTGCCAGTACTAACACTTTCTTCCCCATAAAAACGCCCACTAGCTTCAGCTTCACACTTTTACCTTAAAGGACCACCAACTTTGCCGCCGGCTTACGCATCAAGCCTTTCGCAGTCTGTACTATTATTTTCTGTATTCTAAAGTCTACTCCCTTGATAACTTCTTCGATAGGACCCCTTGTTTACTCGTTCCTTTTGCCTTCACCGACAATCAGCACTAAAACCAGCCTTCCGCTATCGGTTCCGTTTTACCGCACCACTTTAGATGCTCAGTCAGTATTGGCAGATATTGTTTTGTCCACTGGTGCGTTAGAAGATGTCCAGATGATACTTTATTCGATATCATGATGATCGCAAGGTATCCGTCTAAGTTGTTGCTTCAATAACCGATTGACCAATGCTACTTGAATTACCAAAAACAAAATAGTTCGGTGTCACGGCTTCATACTCCACCGAAGAAATGGGCAAGTACATCAGGGGTTGGCTGTTTACGATTGCCTTTACCTTCACCATAATTGTTTCCAACGCCTCGTCATTCAGTTGACGGTTATTGTTGTTGTTATTGTTGTTGCCACGCCATCTCTACAGCAGTCTTAACTGTGCGCACTATCTGCTCCCATGCTCCGCCCATATGTGAAGCGCTAGGAGGGTTAAAGATCCATATGATAGAAGTTCCTGTGAATTTTACAGCTAGCTGTTCATATTGTTCATCTAGCAGTTTGGTTGAAAGTTAAAAGTCTGTGTCGTTATCCGAAAAAAATCGAAGGGGAGAACCTCGATGGCCGATGAATCACCCAATACACTTAATGTTGGAACTTGTGGATAGACTGTTAGCGATTTCCAGATGAACTGAGCGCGCCATCTTGCACGTGAATAAGTCCACTTACCCACCAATTACCACTGTCAGTGCAGCAGTCCAAAAAAGTCCAAACTAATATAGATAAAGTAATGTAAGGTGCGTTAGGTTCTGTAACATGTGACCATGTCCCATAGTAAATGTAAATAGTTGTAAAAATTGTATTTTGTTTTGCATGTTAGGAGTAAGGGAAAAAATTGTTAATTTATTAAATAAAATCCCCTTATCGAGACGCCGCGGCTACCACTGACTCCATCGCACGATCCGACCGAGAGCAGAGGAGTTCTGCCGTAACGCAAGGTAGTTCCGCTTAAGCCTGCAAGGGGGAGTTGCAGGCAATCGGCAATGAGATCGGGGCTTTTTGTTCTGGCAAGCAAGGCGATCGGACGTGCCTAAGAGTGGGAGTAAAGAGTTACTACTCCCATGCGGTATCCACGTGGCGGTATTAAGAAGGAAGTTCGTATCGACCGTGTTCGGTAAAGTGCTGTGCGTATCCTGGGAAAAACCTCCGCTACTTAAATCAACCGCATTACACAATTTAGTGTCGATCTGCCTTTTCGGGCGAGGTCCGTGTAAACGCCGAGTAGAGAAGGAAGAGTCCGTGTACCCTGAAGTGAGGTGTGTCCGCGAAAATAATAACTGCTATCTCGATAACCCGTTTCCGTAAAATACCGGCGGGTGAGTCAGTGCAAGGACTCCATTCCAGAAAAATGTACCCGGGCACGTGGTAGACACTATAGTGGACGGACTAAGTGGCAGTCAGAGCGCTACCAGTGTGGAAAATCCTCCAATAAGAAAATTTACACCACAGGCGATAGCCTCGTGTCCCTAACGTTCACCTAAGAAGAGTTCCCTCCCCCAGAACAACGGTCCCGTGCCCGCCAAGCAGCCAATGCGCGTCCGGGGAAAGTTCTACTCGTTTTACATCGGTTAGATAGGAAGCCCCCTGGGAGAAAACGGTAAGTCTACATGCTCGAATCAAACATTAAGTGAACCTCTTACTTACAGTTCACCCTATAAGGCTAAAAAAATCTATGCAGAATTCAATAAAATCCGGTAGGGTTCCAAGACAAAACATTGTAGAAGCCATTTTATTCGATAATTGCATACTAACGCGCTTTAACAGATTGATGCAGCGCATTATCTTATTGCTATACTTTATATTAAAGGGTTTTACCTAAGAAAGAGAGAAAAATAATTGAAAGAATGAAAAAGCAAGGCCGGAAGCAAATTAAAGAAAGTTAAAGCCAAGAAGTTACAATAACGTATGTATCACAAAAAATGAACTTTTTTCGGATGGCGATAAAAAACTAAGACAGCCAGTTGAGATCCATCCATCCATCCATCCATCCATCCATCCATCCATCCATCCATCCATCCATCCATCCATCCATCCATCCATCCATCCATCCATCCATCCATCCATCCATCCATCCATCCATCCATCCATCCATCCATCCATCCATCCATCCATCCATCCATCCATCCATCCATCCATCCATCCATCCATCCATCCATCCATCCATCCATCCATCCATCCATCCATCCATCCATCCATCCATCCATCCATCCATCCATCCATCCATCCATCCATCCATCCATCCATCCATCCATCCATCCATCCATCCATCCATCCATCCATCCATCCATCCATCCATCCATCCATCCATCCATCCATCCATCCATCCATCCATCCATCCATCCATCCATCCATCCATCCATCCATCCATCCATCCATCCATCCATCCATCCATCCATCCATCCATCCATCCATCCATCCATCCATCCATCCATCCATCCATCCATCCATCCATCCATCCATCCATCCATCCATCCATCCATCCATCCATCCATCCATCCATCCATCCATCCATCCATCCATCCATCCATCCATCCATCCATCCATCCATCCATCCATCCATCCATCCATCCATCCATCCATCCATCCATCCATCCATCCATCCATCCATCCATCCATCCATCCATCCATCCATCCATCCATCCATCCATCCATCCATCCATCCATCCATCCATCCATCCATCCATCCATCCATCCATCCATCCATCCATCCATCCATCCATCCATCCATCCATCCATCCATCCATCCATCCATCCATCCATCCATCCATCCATCCATCCATCCATCCATCCATCCATCCATCCATCCATCCATCCATCCATCCATCCATCCATCCATCCATCCATCCATCCATCCATCCATCCATCCATCCATCCATCCATCCATCCATCCATCCATCCATCCATCCATCCATCCATCCATCCATCCATCCATCCATCCATCCATCCATCCATCCATCCATCCATCCATCCATCCATCCATCCATCCATCCATCCATCCATCCATCCATCCATCCACAATCACAAATGGCGCTCAAAGGTTGCGAAGCATTTCGAACTTTCAACGGTGAGCATGTTGCTTGTGTAATTTTTTGAAAAATGCGAAGGTTGATGACTCGATATCTACCCCCTATTATAATTACAGTTCAGAGCATGTTTCCCGTAACTGCTACCAGTGTTGTGAGCGGCGCTGCAATCGCATTTTCGAACCGTCCATAATAAGTGATGCATTATTTTTATAGGAAAATGTTCACTTTTGTAGCATCAATTATGGAAGCAAAAACTCATCTTGCGTTATATTTGAAATGCGCGTATTACAAAATTGCACATTTATCTTGCTGATTGTAAATCGATAGCTTTTATTCTTTGTTTATAACTATGTAATTAAGATGAAAGTCGTAGCAAATAAGATTTACTTAATCCATCACACGGCAAATATACAAACATAAACAAATCGAGTGGAAATTTTTTGCAGTACCAGCCAGCATACGTAGAAAAACAATCTTTTACTTGTTTTGGTTTTTGTTTGCACAAATGCCTTTTTGTAGGTTCAAGCTTCAAACGTTCTGTATCTGTTTACGCAGATTTCAACGAAAAAAGTAGAATGAAAAGGTAGATCAACTTTTACGACGATGAATTTGGGATTGTCAGTCCATGCCGACATTTTTACACGGTCTTGAGTGAAACAATAGTTCCTAAATAGTATACTGAAAGACTAAATTTGCACGCGTATTGCATGAAAATTCATGCAATGTTATCATTTCGAGTTATTCACCACACTCAAAGGTTAGTAGCGGAACCAGGAACCAGCATTTCGAGGTACGTTTCTTATATATGGGAGCTGTCAGTTTGTTACCCCGTTGCTCGATACTTACAACAGCTGAGGCAATTTGTTTCGCGAAAGCAGGCAAACTATTATAAGCCTCCAGCCTGAAGTGTGTCGCAAATAAGCTGCATTTATCGCAGAGCAGAAGCAGTGCATGTTTCATTCGACAAAGATGTGCATTGGAGGATTGTGAGCATAGAAATATTCGGCGTATGGGAATATAATCGGTGATCCAATTGTTCATAGTGCGAATAAATTGATCAACAGTGGTGTCAATATCGTGAGAAAATATCAAGGATTGCCAAATGCCAATTGAGTGAGAACGAACAAGTGGGATCATTAGCAATTATTAGATCTAGGAAGCTTGGTACAAGCCGCAGAAGCGCTGCTAGGGTAATCCTTCACAGTAAACCGGACTGGACTGGCTGTCCGGTAAGTTCCAGTAGCTCCAGCTGAGTCAATGCTTTTGCTTTACCAGCCGAGAGCACGTGGTAGCTCGTGTCGTATCAAGAATTCCTCTCCATTGTACTTGGTCCTGGGCTACTCGTCGCCAATTCGTTGAACGTCTCGACACACGCAAGTCGGTTTCAACTTGATCGAGCCATCTAGTGCGTTGGTCACCTCTATTCCTGGTGCCAGCGGGGTTCTTGAAGAGAACGGATTTCACTGCACAGTCGTCCGGCATCCTTGCGACGTGGCCGCCCCATCGTAGTCTCTCAACTTTCGCCAGGTGTACGATGCGCATCTCTTCATGTACTACCTGCAACTCGTGGTTCATACGCCTACGGCACTTTTCGTTATCCGTTTGTACTCCGTCAAAAATAGTCTGCAACACCCTTCGTTCAAAAACGACAAGTGCACGCGCAGCTCCACTCTCTCTTAATGTGCCTACCACTATTTAAAGTATTTCCGGTGTGAAATGAATTCCCCAGATGCATTACAAGGTGATTGAAGGATCGAAATAATAAAATCATCGATTTTGGTTCGTAGTCCACGTACGTTCTGAGAGTAAAATCAGCAGTGAATTGTAGGAGTTACGTTGCGGATCAAACACAAAGCTGGAAACGGGTACTGCATCATCGTAAAAATTATTATAACAATTATCGCACTTTGCTGGTCTAGAAATTTGGGAGCCCCGTTCCTCGTTCCCGCTACAAACGCACAAGACTGGAATGACTGAAATGCGGTGGGAAGGTCGGAGGCTACTAGAATACTTAAGTCATTGCATTTCAGTATAGCCTCAGATAGAGTCGATAGAGATATGGTTAACTGTTTCTATAGGTTTCGAATGAGTATCTTTTCAGAGTTGTTTTTTTCGACCATAAATTGTTCGTGGCAAAAAGATGATAATCGCAAATCCAATAAGATAAGGAATAAAATTGGATTTCTTTAGGGATGTTCTTCGGTGGCCTACAACTTTTATTCTTCAGTCACCCGAAAACCCATTCATGTCATTGAATTCAACTATCGTGCGTTAATATTTCATCCAGCGCAACAGAAGAGCTGTCTTCTCGGTTCTGTAGTGTACATCCAAATGTACACGTGTGTGTCGGTAGTATGTGGAAAATCGGTCTATTCTCTATTCCTGATCCTATTTTCGGACAGCCTAAATTGATTTTAATAATTTATCACATTTCATCATTTGCTAGGAATTTTATTTGAGTGATGAGTATTTCGGAAGCCAGAAGGAAAAATGTGCTGCAGAAGTGCAATATCAAACAAGTTCATAAAGTAGCAGCTTCCGGAAACACCAGCTGAGCTCAATCATAACTTTGTTTGCCTAGAGAGTCACATTTAGAGCGATATTTGACACACACACGCACTTGGATTGCAGTATTTTAAGACTGGGCTACCACAAGAGGTGCACATTTTTATCTTAAGCACGTAGGAGGAAAATCAACTTCTCCGAATTTTTTCCTCTCACGCCAATTTACTCGACAAACTGCAAACTGCTATAAACTTTTCCGTAAACGTGATTCTTGACATCCGCTCCAAATCGTTTGTCCTGCATTCAGTCTCGCTTCCAGTCGAACGTGCTCTGAAATGTCACTCAGTAGACTATCGAAATGGCACATTTCTAATAGCAGGAAAGCAATTGCAATATACATTTGACACTGCCACCATCCCTGCATCACACTACTGATGCCGCCGCACATAGTTATTCTATCTCGAAACCATAACATTCCACTGTTATATTATTTCAATTAAAGAAAACTGGCACATTGGCGGAGGAAAACTCTGCAAAGTACAGACCTTCTTTCTTCTGGAGCGGTTTTCCCATCACTGCTGCTTATTGCTGTAGATGTTTTCCTCACGCCGGTCACCATTTTCATAGCACACAGCCGTCGAGTGATAAATACCGGAGGGAAGGCCACAAGGACGCCAATTGAATAAAAGTGCAACTTTTTTGCTTCGTCTCCCTCAGCAGCAGTGGCAGAGGCAGTGCTTTTTTGCACGCTGTTCGTCGAGAAGAAAAATGGAAGTCATGCCCTGCTGCCTGCCGGTGCTGCTCGTCCTGCCAAGCAGTATACCTTCACTGACTGTTCAGCTGCTGGTCCAGTGTGGAAGTGCCTCCCACAAGCTCAGTCCGCTGGAGTCGCACCACCACACCGCCGCCGCACCGCACCGGTAGGATTTGCTCCTCATGGCCAAATCATTTGCCATCAGTAGTGAAACGAGTACGCTAGTGTTTTTAGACGTGGAAAAAATAAACTCAAATGCTAGAAGAGATTCCGGGTAATAAAAAATCCGGGGCCATTCAGTTCTGGTAGCATCGTGCATTCTGTATGCTTAGCAGTTGGGATGCATAAGTGTTTTAATTTATCTACACCTGACTATGAATACAATTTATTCAACTTCGGAATGTTTTATAAACCACACCGAATTATTTATATGAACGAATGGAAAAGTCGGATTTTTGAGCATCACTCCGGCACCGGCCTTCGGAGGATGGCTCGATTGCAACAGTTTCGCCGTACAAAAATAGACGCACTCTGACCTACTTGCTTGCATCAGATATGGACGAGCGGCCTGAGCATAACCTGGGACAATTGCTCTACATTTGAAAACCGATAAATTATCAAACACAAAGTTTTTCATACGCTTACTGTAGAATTTTTTGCACAAAACGTATCGAGTATCGACGCTTGAGCTCAATCATGAATAGTTCTAGTATGAGCTCGAGTAGTACTTAGTTGCGATATATTACCGAGAGATTTCTTTCACACTATTTGTATAGTACACTTGTAATGAATGTAAGTGTGTTGAAGAGTAGGATGAAAAATTAAAGCATATCATAGCGGCTACACAGTTCTACGCGATAGTAAATCTCAAGCTTTGCAATCGGGCATCCCGGAGCATGTCGGGAGGCACAAGGCAACCACATGTATGTATTTCCAGTAACATTGAGGATTACTGCAAGATGCCATGAATAATTAAGCACGTTCTGTTCCTCGTCGGGATTTCGCAGCGAGCACGGAGCTGCATATATCCTTGCTGAAACACTCAACTTGCTCTTCGTTCATCTCACACTTGGCAATGAATAGTGTCAAATTGAATGACCAAACCCGACACCGACGACAGGACGATCCTATCCTGTTTCCTCCCGGTCGATTTTGCAAAGAGAGATGATATAATTTTTAACTGCTTATTCTGGGTTGGTCTTTTTAGATGCAAGTATGAGATATCATCACCGGAAGGACTTCATCGAAAAATTTATTCTAACCGGAATGTGGATTTCGAATGGAATGCAAGTTAAACTACTGATTACCGATTAAAGGGAATACAATATAGAACAAAATTTTCTACCTACAATCACTGGTTGAAGGTTGCGTATCGTTCTTTTGCAGCACACATAGGAAAAATATTGATTGCATTTACTGCAATGTAGACTTAACTCAATTTATTGTGATATTTTACCAACCATTAGTTTAATTGAGTTGCTGTTTATTTTGGGCAATTACTCATATACTCAATACTTGATCAGTTTAGTTTTAGATACTACTTTTGCCATCTCAGCGAAAATTTTCATGAACATGTTGAAGTTGAAAATGAATAAACAATCCACAATCTGCAACATACAATACAGAGCAAACCTAAAATAAATAATTTGCAACTTCTTAGCTGTGCTGTAAAAAGCTTTAAGAACTGTTTCGAATCCTAACTACACAGGATGTAATGAAAGCTGTCAAGTTCTCCGAAAAACATTGTTCGTCCGTTGTGGAAGGCCCTGTGTTGTGTATTCTAATTTTCCTTCCTGGCCTCTGCCAATTGTCATCAACTGGACCGGGCAATTAAGGCCTGGTGAATTTAGATCACTGAAGCATGGGGTTTCGTTACGTTTAGTTACTGAATAGTACACTGGGTTAAGTAGGTTAAGTTAAGTAAGGTGTATTGTAAAGAGTAACAATTGTAGAATACTGGCGACACGCTGGCAGTGGTACTATGTTAACTACATTTCGTACTAATCTAGCCACGTAACAGTGATGGCAACAGAGACAAGTAGCAACAGGACTACTGAAAGTACTGAACAATACTGAATGTTAATGAACAATAATCTGAAAATCGATAATCTGAAAGCATCTGAGCTGGTTTATGTAGCTTTTAGTAACAATAACGTGAGGCGCCTCAAAGCTTATACTTCTGAGGGAAGCGGGAGAACATAGCGTGGCTTTCTTGCAGGTCACTCACGAGTGACAACAGTGATACCGACCGCAGTACGGGTGGCGTGTCCAAACAAACATGTATATCTAAAAAAATCATATTTTTTGAATAACTGTGGGAAAACTTTATACAAACAGATTTAAAAGCAGCATATGACTGCTCAAAAAATTATTCAGCCTGATGATTTTATCAGATGTACCGCAAGGAAGCAACACTGTCTCTTTATATAACCCCCCTGGAGCCGGATATTATTCTACCCCAACTGGTACCTACAATTAAAGGGTGTGCCACAGCAAATTGCACCACGGAAGAAACGCTGTAGAAAATTACCCATTGGGTATTTTTTCTTGAAAATTTGAGTAGAAGTAGTTTAGAGTGTATTGTTTACATTTTTATCGCGGTCAGTTTTTCGAAAATTGGAAAAAATGGCGTCACCCGAAAAGCAAGGTCGCAAATTTATTTTGCGCAAGCACCTGGAAAATCCTCAACTCTTATGAATGATGAGACATACGTCAAGGCGGACTTCCGGCAGCTTCTGTAGCTACTATACTTCACCGCCCAGCAAAAGTTTGATATTTCGGAGGAAGTAAGGATACAGAAACTTTCATAGTTTGCAAAGAAATACATGATTTGGCCAAGAAATACATCATGTGGCAAACGGAGTGCGCCGTTCGTGACTACCGGGACTGTAAACGGGCAGATCTACCTCAAAGTGTGTCCACAGAAGCATCTGATTCCTTTATCGAAGCAACACGAGGGCCCTATGATCTTCTGGCCGGATCTACCTTCGTGCCAATATTCAAAGGATGTATTGGAGTGGTACGAAGCCAACGGAGTCACTTTCGTACCCAAGGACATGAACGCCTCCAACGCACCGGAACTAAGGCCCATCGAAAAATACTAGGCTATTATGAAGCAGGCACTACGGAAGCATCCCAAGGAGGTCAAGTCTGAGGAAGACATGAAGAAAAAGTGGATTTCCGTACAGATGAAGCTGCAGCTAGGTTGTACAAAACTTTTTGAGTGGAGTTAAGCGTACGGTGCGAGCATACGGTTATGGTATTGAAGTTGAATGAAACAAATATGACAAAAGCTTACTTGAAAGTTTGAAAAGGATCGGTCAATTAGGTAATTTTCTACAGCGTTTCTCCCGTGGTGTAATTTGATGTAACACACACTTTACTTTGCATTACACGCGCACAAAACTGATTCAATTAAGCTGGACATTTGAAGATAGTAATATAGTATCAGATTATAACATATTGACTCCTGCTTTTACTAACGAACACTGTTTCAAATCGGTGGTGGAAGGTGCTAAGAATCTAATACATATAGTATCTACCAATCAATGCCCTATGCATATCGATTGCAATGCACTGGATCCATGACAACAATGTTGCAGATCAAGCGAGAAGCAAACGATACCGACTAATATGCGAACGAATGAGAGAAGCATAGCATCCAACGCATACTCTACTGACGCAAGCGTTAGTGCTGTATGATTATTTTTTAAGTCATAGCTTCGTAGCACCGTTCTGCGTAGCCCGCTCTCGAAACGAATAGCTTGAGAGCTGTCAACAACCTGCGGAAGTGAGTGGGATGTATGACTGCAGATATTGCTTAACTTCTTCTTTTATTTTCCATTTTACTGCTTTGTATTAACTGCTCGGGTTGAAATGATAAGCGTGACTGATAGCTAAATACACACTCGCAATCACTTTTCGCAGGGCGTAAAAAAATAAAAAAATGGAGTCCGAGAGAAGTACTTATGTCAATGTGTTCGTTCGAACGAGAACGAGTGTGTGAAAAAATTAGACCACTCGAGTGCGGGCTTCGCAACACTGCATGACAGCGTGTCCCTGTTGGGTTTTCTGAGTTATAATGTCTGAGAGAGGGCATTGAGGTTTTTGCATTTCAACTTTTTGCATTTGAAACAGAAAAAGATTATGGAGACCGAGAAGAGTAGAGAACAGAGATGGGAGAGAGAAAGGGAACAGATAGAGAGGGAGAGAACAGTGAGAGAGGTAGAGAGATGAGTGAATGAGACAATGGAGAGCGAAGAGGAAGCGAAGAGAAAGAGGGGAAGAGAGAGGTAGTTGCAGTTTTCATGATCAAATAATTGAATGCCCGTTCTTATTTGGAGCTCCTTAGATTACCAGTCACATGTTCATCTGTAAGCGTGATGCTAATTCCTGTAATGCAAGAAACAAAACCTCGCTTCTTCTTCTGGATGTTCCGTTCCTATTGTACGACTTCTCCTTCTATCCTCCAGCCACTTACATACATCTGTTTTCTTAACGGCAAACCCTATCAAACAAAGCTGTTTTCCTCATTTGAGTTTTATTTTCCTCAATGGCCGCCCTACTAACGATGTTTACAGACACAGCTCTTCTTCTCCAGCCAGTATATCTGTTACCGATCCTTAAATTCGCATGATACAAGACAAATGAAGGCCAGTTTAAGGACCCCCCAGCTAACATTTTCATACGTATATAAAAGATAAAAATTAGTATTACGTACAGATATACATGCTAATAAATCGTATGTGATGCGCAAAATTGGCATATCCGTATATCCGTGATTAGCAATAATTTTAAGGGTTACGACTATATTAGTATTTATACCTATACGATAATATCCTACTAAGCGCGACTCGCATCGTACTGCTATACGATTTTGTGCTGAAAATCGTATGTATGTCAGTTATTAACATTATATACGATAGAAAATCAACTTGGGCCCGTTTTATCCAGCTTTAGTTACGATTTCGTATTTGTTAAGAGATATTAACGATAATTTTCGTACATTGATATACGAGTTGGTTCTAGTTGGCCCATTTTATCAAGTCTTCTGTTCATATTCCCCACTGTAAAGGAACCAAGTACACGTTCCTTGACAGTGGGGAATATGAACAGAAGAATTGATAAAATGGGCCAGCTAGAACCAACTCTGTTCTGTTATATTTCCGGAAATCTCTGTAATGAAAGATAAATAAAATCTTGTCGCTCTATTTTGACTACCGCTCTTGGTGAGCCTCGCCATTTTAAATTTCTCTCCCCTTGTGTCTTCTAGTCACTTATAGAACTGTTATCGATTGGAGTGCCAAAGAACCACTCTTTTATATATTTTGAACGCCCCCTTGACAGGGGCCACCCCCCTCTATTGGTGAGATCTTCAGCGCTGATTTCCCATGTCAAGGAATACGTATGCCACGCCTGGTGAAGACCGATCCAGGCGTTTCGGGGTTATGGCGAAACATATATGCATATTCACGTTCACATGTGCACATTTAGGTTTTGTTTTACCTGGAGAAATGAAAAAAAGAGACAGATAGGAAGAGAGAGAAGAGGTGAAAGAGAGAGAAGACACATAGAGATGGAGAGAAAGGAGAGAGCAAGGTTGATAAGGAATAGAGAGAGAGAGAGAGAGAGAGAGAGAGAGAGAGAGAGAGAGAGAGAGAGAGAGAGAGAGAGAGAGAGAGAGAGAGAGAGAGAGACTTGTATGCAGAGAATGCATTTATGTCGCCGTAATAATCAGAAGAGAGGGACGCCGTTACTTAGGTCCTTTTGAAAAGTTACACGAGAATTCCATTAATATGCACATTGGACGAGTAGTGACAACAGAATGTGTCCTGTTGTGGCAAGGATGTGCTATTGATAAAAATGAACGAATAGAATTGTTAAAATTGGTCTTCAACGTGGGGAAGGGTTGGCAACAAAAACAATTTTCAATTTCTGTAAGGTAACAGGACAACTGTAGCTTTGGTCATGATTTTGTTAAATTGTTTGTAATTGCACATTTTTGCCAAGGTAACTATAATGTTTTCTCGTGATTTGCTTTAAATATCTTTATGCGTTAAGGTTCAAATCCAATGCTTGCTTTGATCTGAGAAATGAAATGTTTTCTTGTTACTACTGGGCTTTAAACAGTGAGTTTGGAAGACGTAAATACCCAGTGGATCTTTCCTCATTCACCGGGGGTTTACGATGAAACGTTAATTTTTTGCTTTGTTGCAAGACAGAAGGAGAAGTTAGTTTGTTTTCATGCTCAAAATACTAACAATTTTTTCCTAGGTTGGATCACAAGATTCAGTTGGGTACATTCTTTGTGTTACCTTTATTTTCGGCAGAATTGTTCAAATGATGGTCAAGATCACACTCTATACTGAATACTTTGGTGCCAAATCCACTCGTTAGGGGGTGCTAGTGTCGTATTTCCTTCCGGAAGTATGCCCAACGTACTGTGGTTGTGGTTAACTCTGCCACCGTTAGAGATCTTCTGTTAGTCAATTTGTTTAGATGGGTACTACAAATAACCACCTGGTGGATGAATTCTGAACAGTTCACAAAGATTTTATTTATCACTGGACCATGTTTACTGCTTATCTAGTCTATCTGGTCAAGTTTTCTGAGAACAAGAACGATTTGCATGAGTAGATCCCAAAAATTTTATGATCAAAGAAGATCAATTTTTCTCGGATAAACGCCACCTAGCGAACAAATCTTATTAAATACCACTCAGAACTTTGAAGATCTTCGCGTATGTTTTTACAGAAGCATCGTTCTAGGTGGTAAGTATTCCGTGATATAATCGTCATAAATATAAAAAAAAAACAACTCTTTGACCTATTTTTAAGACTCCTCATAATATTATTATTTAATCAATTTAATTGTTTTCATCTAAAATTTCAAAAACCCGTTAAGATTTTACTGATATATGGCAATTTGAATTTTGAGAGCAAATTGACCCTAAGGTACACTGCCGCTTCTGGCATAACATTCCCATTTTCTATGGTGTTTCCTATATAAATGGGACAGTTATGCGAGTAACGTAAATTTGTTTTTGTACAGACAGAAAGTTAAAATGAGGTGCATGTACCAGCTTGAACATGAACTTTTGAAAGTTGGAAGCGAATGGCTGTATTGAGGTAATGCTAAAGGTATGGACTGAGAAGGAATTACCTACGGACTGGTTGGAAGGTCTCATATGCCCTATATACAAAAAGGGCCATCAACTCGAATGCAGCAATTATCGAGGCATTACTCTCCTCAATTCTGCATACAAAATTCTCTCCCGCATCCTGTTTTTCAGACTGAGGCCGTTGCAGGAATCCTTTGTTGGCGAATACCAGTGCGGTTTTCGAGAAAGACCCTCTGCAATGGACCAAATGTTTCTCTTGCGACAAATCCCCGATAAATTCCGGGAATTCAACTTGCAGACTCACCATTTGTTTATAGACTTCAAGGCGGCGTACGATTCAGTTAAACGAAATGAGCTGTGGCAGAATATGCTTGAACATGGTTTTCCTGTAAAACTGACTAGGCTGATATGTGCTACCCTTGATGGTTCAAAATCAAGTGTCAGGATAGCGAGTGAGACATTGGACTCGTTTGTGACGTTAGTTGGTTTGAAGCAAGGTGATGGGCTATCGAATTTGCTGTTCAACATTGCATTGGAAGCTGGTATTCGAAGGGCAGGCGTGCAGAGAAGCGGTACCATCATCACGAAATCTCATATGCTGCTAGGCTTCGCGGACGACATCGATATCATCGGTATTAACCGTAGAGCTGTGGAAGAAACGTACACGCATCTTATGGAGGAAGCTACGAGGATAGGGCTTATCATAAATTCTACTAAAACAAAGTAGATCGTGGCTGATAGATAGCGTGGTAGTCCTTCGGGTGTTGGAACTGCGGTGGTGATAGATTGAGATACTTTTGAAGTGGTCGACGAATTTGGTTACCTTAGTACGTTAGTGACATGTGACAACGAAGTGAGCTGTGAAGTAAAAAGGCGGATAGCGGCTGGCAACAGAGTCTTCTACGGATTACGTAGCCAGCTGAGATCCCGTAGCCTACAACTCCGTACAAAACTCGAGCTCTATGAGACGCTAATTCTCCCGGTGGTACCCCACGCCCACGAAGCGTGGACGTTGGCAAATAGCGACCGACGAGCTCTTGGTATTTTTGAGCGTGAGATCCTACGATCAATTCTTGGCGGTATATTAGACGAAGAAGTGTTTCGTAGGCACGTGATTCATTAAAACACGGCAGGTTACGATGGGCTGGCCGGACACATAGCAAGGATGCCGGATGAGAGATCAACGAAAACAATATTTAGCAGAGAACCCGACGGAGACTGACGACTTCGAGGCAGACCCCGTACCCATTGGATGAGCGCTGTTGACGTGGATGCTAGAGCAGCGGGACGACTGGAGAGCAGCAGCGCAAGACCGAGAAATGTAGAGACGGCTCCTGATTTCCTAAATTTCACTGAAAAAGTAAAGTAGGTAAGTATGCGAGCTGTGAACGAGTAATGGCGAAGGGGTCCGCTACCGCTACGACTTCCTGACGATTTAACTTGCCGATAGCCCCGCATGTGGGTGGCAGCTGGGAGAGGCTAGTTGAATCGCTGAACCGCAATCTTACGAAAAGTGCCCTATTTCTAATGGATCTACGCTTTAATTGGAGATGCTGAGGAGAGATGGAGATGGTATCTTTTAGCATTATGACTACCAGTGGAATTGCAGTGGTAATAAAAAATTCATGAAAATAAATTCATGAAATGATATGAAAATTGTTGGTGACGGTTTCAATCCAAAATCACGCATATAGGTATTCGTTTTTACCAATGTTTTGAAGGGATTCAAATAGTTCCATATTACGAACGCCAACTCTTTGGCAATTCTTGTATTTTGGTATATTCTTGTATATATTTTCCAAGGCGATCATCGTCACTTGCCATTTCGTACACAACATTAAACTTGTGTGGCCCAAATTAAAAAATGCATTAATATGAGCAACTGGAGCATCAATCCATTCAAAGTTGTTAACGTAAAGAAATAGAAATATTTCCCAATTTTGTCATTGATTCGTGTCTGACAAATCTAAATTCATCATGGGGGTGATAAAATCGGGTCTTTATTGCATTCGTAAACTGGAATGCACGTTTAGAAACAAATCCAATTGCTTCATTCAAATGTTGGCTTTAGTTCTCTGCCACATGTTCAGTAAATTGAATTTTACCAACGCAAAAGGCAGCGATATCGAGCGGAATGTCAACCTGAATGGTAATTGCTTCGATTTTTCTAAGTGATAAAAAGCTAAAATGCAGCCATTGTAGGTACGCGAGTGACATTTCATTTTTTCCATCACTGTCCATCATGCAGGACATACGCGTTTTAGTTTCATTGTTTTGAATTCATCATCGACGGATATTTTTTCTCCGTTATTAGAGCGGAACATTCAAATAACATCGATTCGCCTATCCTAGCCGGCGATATTTATCAGTCATAAATTGTGCAAATACGTCGGAATGCTGAACGGAAAAAGTAAACTTCGACAAACAGCAGCATGCAGCAGCAGCAGTACGAGCAGCTTTCTTTGACAAATACCCATCATACTCCGCTTGGCAGCATCATGATTGCATCCTATCGATTCAATTGGCAATGAAAAGCACATAAGAGTACGTGAGAAGCGTACAATTGCGAGCACTCAGCTGCGCTGTTCGTTGATCAAAAACGGCCGCATCATTTGGTATTCCGGGAGACAAATAATTAATTTCATTATATTCCGACTATTGCTCGCCAGGTGTTGGATGGGGTGTCAATAATCTGTCCTATATATAATGGCCAATTGATTGGCAGTACATGCCAACCGGTATGAGGTCGAATGCTGCAGATGGAAAATGGTACTTAATCAGTATTCTAGACTACTTTTTTCCTTAGATTCTTCCTGGAACTAACTTATCAAACGACTAAGTTTAGAGGAATGCTTTTCCGTAAGTAATGACGTTGCATAGTTTTTCTACTTTCCATGCTGATGCATAGCAGTAGGTCCATGTTGATATGTGCAAAAGCTTGAAGTAACATTAAGATGATTTAGCACTTGCAGCAAACCTTAAAAATATAAAAATAGCTGTTGAGAAACTTTTCCGCAAATATGTTTTTGAAGTACTGGCTTAACTTACCTCAAATAATCCTATATCATTATTTTCGTGAAACAGCCTAGTTAGAGCCATGAACCTGTAATGATCCTTTATGTGTACCACATGAGAATTTACTCGTTCGCTTTACCTTCCAGCTCACATGCCTGCAATTTCTTTCTCTTGAGGTAGATGTACTTAATACACGTCTGCTGGCTGGTTCACCTCAGGCATCAACTTTGCTTTTTCCTGCTCCACAGGCTATTAATTTTCATGCACACTTTAGATCCAGAGCGGGAAACATCAGAAAACGGAAAGAAAGACTGGTACTTGTTTTTTGCCATGCTCGTATTGGTAGATATGTGAGTGTGTGTGTGCATACGAAGGTACAGTGTACATCAGGCACTTCAATGCAACAAATCTAAAGCATTTCCGAGGCGGAAATCATTAACCACAGGAAGCTAGATGTGTTTGGCCCTTCAGTTTCCCGTTTATTTACACCCATTTTTGCATCGTTCGATAGGCTCGAACCGATTTCAAGTTTAAGATTAAACAACAAACAGCCGTTGTTGAAAATATGTGAATCATTAAATATTTGGGGAAGTTTTCGTATTTCGATATATATGGTTTATAATGCAAAACTCTAAATTCTACGAATGCGGTATCTAGTCATGTTCACCTGGATAATCCAAAGATATAATTCCAATGCATATTTAGCCTCTCATTAGGCTGCAAGTTCATTCCAAATCGAAAATTTAAATTAACTAATCTAATTAGGTGGAAAATTTCCCTCTAACTCCCAAAACAATGCAGCATTCCCAACAGGCTTCGTTAGGTGACAGTATCATAGCGCATAGAAACAGTAAAGGGGAGGTACTCACCGCAAACCCAGCGTCATTTCATCAACTCTGGATTAGACCGGTACCATCCGTTCCGCACTCACCCCCTGTAAATGGCTACAATATTTCTGATTATCTGTCACAACATAAAAAGCATGTTTTCCGACCGAAACGTACTCTAAATTCTCACGGGATATCAATTAGGCCGTTAAAAAACAGGAAGATTTACACACAACTCCCCAGGACCCCCGAAAACAAATGTCCTTGCTGACTGCTAAATCCGACATCGAATTGGTACAAATTGCACTCAATGGTGCACTGCGACGGCGACGACGGCAACAGCCGGAGCCAATCTAAATAACAAATTTTTCATGCATAAATTTGATTATTTTCAACGCGTCATTGAATATGCAGTTTATTTGCATGTGCACATTAATCTAAATTTCGTGCTATCATCATCCAGGGGCTGCAAACAGAGAGCTAAACCACGCCGGACCAGACGGCCATGCCGCGCCGATGTGCAACATACAGTAATAACAATAATTATTGTTATTGTCATCGCGCCGAAGCACATTCGTAGCGCACAACACCCGGTGTGAAAGCTTGCCACATATCAACCTTCGACAGTTCAGTCAAATAGGCCTATGTTAATACAGGAGCACCATCGGTTCATAGTGGAATTTTGCTGAATTAAAAATATTGTGAAATTTTCAAATAAATTTGTAATAACATGCGAAAAGGTTACAAGATGCAGTGTTTTGACAACATATTTAGGAGAAATTTTTTATCTGTATTTCTTTGTGCTGATATATTATATTGTATCTAGTACAGTTTGACATGTTCGCTGGGTTATTAATAGAATTTTTAATACAGTCATGTAAATAAATGTTATGTAAAGTACAATAATGCGACTAGATGTATACGTTCCTATTTATGTTCATAAAGCGCATTAAAAATCATTTTGCATTAATGGGAATCGACACTAATCTAACACGTTCAGTATTGCAATTAAGCAATGCAAACGTGTCACCGTTGAACCATTCAATTTAACTTTACTACTTACTGAGTATGAAACAGAGAGAGTTACCTGGAAGGAGCGTCAAACATAGCTCTGGCTCTCTCAGACTCCCACCTAGCGCCTCCACGCAGATCTACGTCAAATGATGACGGTCGATGGCCTTACCCGGAAATGCTTTATGTACTTACTGAAGCAGTTAAGCTAGAAGGTGCGAACTAGAGCGCCTGTTCTCCAGGTGAAGGGCGATTCACACAGCGTCCGTCTCCAAACGGACGGCTGAATATGAACTGCGGTATCCCGCAAGCTATACCTAGGCATCGCGACCCCGGTGAGGTAGTATACCGAAAAACTCAATTACCACGAACAACGAATAAAGAAATTCAGGACGGAACAATCGGCATAGGACACGGCAAGGGACAGGGAAACGATTAAGGTATAATGATGGGAAACTTGGTACCTGGAATGTCCGAACTCTCCATGAACCGGCACGGGCTGACTTGCTTGCTCGAGAGCTGCATCAACTCAGGAAGTTCGGTGGCCAAATTCCGGAGAAAGGGAGTTCCGTGCAGTAGATCCTATTGCAGGCACTTCTTTCATGTACCACATCTACTACTTCTTCTTCAGCAGCAGCATAGAGCCGGGGTGGCTCGTGCTGTTTCAAGCACTCGTCTCCATTCATCTCGGCTTGGTTCACTCGTCGCCAATTTCCTAGTCGTCTCAGAAGTCGCAAATCGCTTTCGACCTGGTCGAGCCATCGTGCACGTTGGGCCCCCCTGTTCCTGGTGCCGGTGGGGTTGTTGAAGAGGACTATTTTCGTCGCACTATCGTCCGGCATCCTTACGACGTGTCCGGCCCACCGTAGCCTGCTAACTTTCGCTAGATGTACGATGGGAGTCTCCCCAAGCAGTGCCTGTAGCTCGTGATTCATACGCCTCCGCCACTCTCCGCTTTCAGCTTGTACTCCGCCAAATATCGTCCGCAGCACTTTCCGCTCAAACACGGCAAGGGCGCGTATGTCCTCCGTAAGCAGCGTCACGGCTTCAAGTCCATAAAGAACTACCGGTCTAATAACAGTTTTGTACATTGTTAGCTTCGTGCGGCGGCGTATGCTTCCTGATCGTAGCGTTTTACGAAGGGCAAAGTAAGCCCGATTTCCCGCTTGGATGCGCCACTGGATCTCCTTACTAGTGTTGTTGTCCGTGATCACCAGCGATTCCAAATACACGAACTCCTCTACCACTTCTAGTTCGTCGCCGTCAACGGTTACCATCCGTGAGAGACGCGCGTTTGTTTCCTTTGAGCCTCTTCCTTTCATGTATTTGGTCTTCGACGCATTTATTTTTAGCCCAATTCTCCTAGACTCCGCTTTCAGTCTGGCGTAGATTGCCTCCGCCGTCGCAAAGTTCCTGGCAATGATATCGAAGTCATCTGCAAAACCTAGAAGTTGGCTACTCTTGGTAAAAATCGTGCCTCTCGTTTCGATGCCCGCTCCTCGGATCACCCCCTCAAGAACGATGTTGAACAGCATGTGGGATAGACCGTCACCTTGTCTCAGCCTTCGTCGCGTCTCGAAGGGACTCGAGAGTGTCCCAGAGATGTGTACGAAACACATCACTCGATCCAATGTAGCTCTGATCAGTCGCATTAGTTTGTCCGGAAAACCGTATTCGTGCATTATCTGCCATAGCTTGTCTCGATCGACTATATTGTATGCTGCTTTGAAATCAATAAAGATGTGATGCGTGGGCACGTTGTACTCCCGACATTTCTGCAAGATCTGTCGGATAGTAAAAATTTGGCCCGTAGTTGCGCGAGCCCCCATGAAACCCGCCTGATAATTCCCTACGAAACCTTGTGCTATCGGTGGCAGCCGGCGTAACAGGATCTGGGAGAGTACCTTTAGGCGGCGTTTACCAGCGTAATACCACGATAGTTGCAGCAGTCTAGCCGATCACCCTTTTTGTAGATGGGACAAACCACTCCTTCCATCCATTCCTCCGGTAGCTTTTCCTCCTCCCAAATCCTCGAAATAACCCAGTGTAGAGCCTTTGCTAGCGTTTCTCCGCCATGTTTATAAAGCTCTGCCGGTAAGCGGTCCTTCCCAGCGGCTTTATTGGTCTTCAGCAACCTGATTTCTCGTTTGACTTCTTGGAGATCAGGTGCTAGGACATCACTATCTTCCATGGGCGCTCCTAGGTTAATTTCCGTTCCGCCTCCTTCTGCGACTTCGCCATTGAGGTGTTCATCGAAGAACTGCTTCCACCTGTCGACCACCTCGCGCTCGTTTGTAATTAGATTCCCTCCCTCGTCCCTACACACGTCAGGTTTCGGTGTGTAGCCCTTCCGAGTTTGGTTCACCTTCTCATAAAACTTGCGCGTGTCATTAGCTCGGAATAGTTGCTCCAATTCTTCACGATCTCTGTCCTCCTTTTGGCGCTTTTTTCTCCTCAGGATCGTGGTCAACTTGTTCCTAGCTCGTCGGTATTTGGCCAGGTTCTCTCTAGTGGCAATACTTACATAATTTTTCCAAGCATTTTTTTCTCCTCCACCGCTTGTTGGCATTCCCCATCAAACCAATCATTTTGTGTACTCCGAGGCTCAATACCTAGTGCCGCGGTAGTGGCCTCTCCGATGGCCGAGCGTATTCTGCCCCAACCGTCTTCGAGGTTTGAAGCACCTAACTCCTCGGAAGAAGGCAGTGCCTCATTCAGTACTCGCGCGTAGTTCTCGGCAGCTTGTGGGTTATCTAGCTGCCTGATGTTCAGCCGAGGAGGGCGATTTTGACGTGTCCGGTATACGGTGGACAGCTTTGAGCACACATGTACTGCTACTAGGTAATGGTCAGAATGCGTGCTACTAGGTAATGGTCGTAATGCGTGTTGAGGATTAAGGGCAAATTCTTCAACTACAGCCTAATCAACTGATACGCACCGACAAATGATAAATCCGATGATGCTAAGAACGAGTTTTACGACAGGCTTGAGAGGACCTACGGAGAGTGCCCAAAACACGACGTGAAAATCATCATCGGAGATGTAAATGAGAGGAATTCTTCCGTCCAGTCATTGGAAGATCCAATTTCGATCAATGTTATCGATGTACGGCCTGTTCGGGACCAAATATCGACTCTGGCCACTATCTCGTAGTGAGTAAAATTCGCGCAGGACTGTCGAACACGGCGAAAGCTCGTAATGAGAGGACGCTGCGTTTCAACATCCAGCGGTTAACGGCAGACAGCGTAGCAGTGGAGTACGCCAGGAAGCTTGACCAACGAATCGCAGAATAGCAGATAGAAGGAGAAGATATAAATGGGTTGTGAGGAACATCCATGGTGCCATCGAAACAGCTGCGAGAGAGGTGGTAGGCACGACGCGTGGAAGACAGCGTAACGGCTGGTTTGATGCCGAATGCCAGAGAGTGACAGATGAAAAGAACCAGGCCAGGAGTCGCATGCTCACTGCGGCAACGCGTCAAAACAGAGAGAGAGGTATAGAGAGACTAGAGCTGCGGAAAAAAGAATCCATCGTCTAAAGAAACGCGAGTACGAGGAGCACGTGCTCGCTGGCCCAGAAGAGCGATACGCCAGCAATGGCACACGGAGCTTATATAAAATGATAAGATGCCGGAATTTTGCCATACCTGTAATGTGCAATGATAGTGCTGGCAGCCTGATTACCGACAAAACGGCGGTAGCAGCCAGGTGGAAGGAGCACTTCTAGACACTGTTGAATGGAGAGGTAAACGCGGAGATCAGCAGGGATAGGATAGGAATTGTAAGTGATGGAAAAGCTGTGGAGCCACCAACACAGGAGGAGGTTAGGAAGGCAATCAGTGAGCTGAAAAACGGTAAGGCTGCTGGGAAGGACGGTATCCCGGCTGAACTTCCAAAAGCGGGGAACGAGCGGCTGTACGAAGCAATCCACCGGATCATTGTCAGGATCTGGGAGGAAGAACAAATGCCGGAGTAGTGGTAGGATGGCCTCATTTGCCCAATTTTCAAAAAGGGGCATCGACTGGAGTGTAAAAACTATCGAGGAATTACATTGCTCAATTCTGCTTACAAGGTGCTTTCCCGTATCCTGTTCTGTAGACTGAGACCGTTTGCGGAGTCCTTCGTCGGAGCTGGTTTTCTTGAGAGTCGCTCCACGATGGATCAGATGTTTACCCTGCGTATTGCTAGGCAAGTTCCGGGAGTGCAACTTGCAGACACACCATCTGTTTCTGGACTTTAAAGCGGCGTACGATTCAGTTAAACGAAATGAGCTGTGGCAGATAATGCTAGAACATGGTTTTCCGACGAAACTAGTTACGCTGATTCGTGCGACGTTGGACGAATCCAAATCATGCGTTAAAATAGCGGGTGAGACCTCAGGTGCTTTCGTGACGTTGGATGGACTGGAGCAAGGGGCTGCACTCTCTAACCTGCTATTCAACATTGCCTTGGAAGGTGCATTACGAAGGGCAAACGTGGAAAGGAATGGAACTATCGTCACGAAATCTCACATGCTTCTTGGTTTTGCGGATGACGTCGATATCATCGGAATCAACCGTAGAGCAGTGGAAGAGGCCTTCAGGCCTTTTAAAAGGGTAGCGGCGAGATTAGAACTTACCATTAACACCGCCAAAACGAAGTACACTCAAATCGCTTTTTACGCGAAGGATACGTCCCGCGTAAATCAAAACGTAAAAATAGTCGCGAAAAAACGCGTAAAAAAACCTGCGTAAAAAGCAATTTCAGTGTACATTGTAGCAGGTCAACAACATAATATGTAGGATATACGCTAAATTTTCTTTATAAAATCAATTGCCTGTGGGCTCTACAGCCTAAAAAAACTCGAAAAAAGAGTGTTTAAGTGGAGTTAACGCTTCTTATACGAAATAGAAATGTAAATTCGAACAATGGAATTTCTGAAAAACGGCAAAAGAAATTCTTTCATTTTTGTCTTTCTTTTTGTAGGTTTTTGCAAAAAAAATTATAACGTCTATATGAATATCAAGAATAGATTTGGTTTTCACATTTAAACTTTAAATAAAAATGCTTAAAAAGCATATTTTTTTGGGTCGAACAAAAAAATCTCTTTGTTTTTTTCGCCCCCCCTTCAGTTGCCCAACACCAGAAGAACAAAAACTTTATAAAATATTTGTAATGGCCTAATTTTTATTATTTTACTGACTGTTCTCATTAAACTATTCTTTTCTTTACACTAAACCTTTAATTCTAATCGAGTGCAATGATGCTTTAATTTTCCCGATCACTTTGTTTACATTTTTTCGTTCCTCAGTACATGATTTTGATCGTCAGACCAAGGGTCTGTCAGCCTGCTCACTTTACAAACATCAGGCCAAAGGTCTGTCAGCCAGCCTCCTTTAACAGGAGGCTGCCGTGTTGCAACACATCCGAATCGACACTTGAATCAGAATTTGGTAGCCAAGAAGCGTGCTAGGCATTTGTACGTGCAAGTTATGACGTAATTAAACTAATGTATTTTAATGGACGACGAAACCTACGTGAAAACGGATTTCAAGCAACTTCCTGGTCAAAAATGTAACATTAAAACTGGGCGTGGCAATGTGCCAGGCAAGTATAAGTTCGTGTTACGCAAATTCGCAAAGAAGACCATGATCTGGCAAGGAATATGTGCTGTGAACTGAAGGTTAAGCCTGATTTAACTACCGTGACCGCACCTAATTTTGCGCAGCTCCTAATTCTGCACATTTTGCTTTATATAAGTATTTTTTAGCATTGTGCATAACTGTGATCATTGCGTTATTTTCTTTATAAATGTCTGTTGAATATTACGCCATTATTCACAAACGGGCCATAATATTTGAGAGCGAAATAATTTAACGTGAAACTGATAGTATTTTATATGGCACAAAACATCGTCGTTAGCAGCAACGCTAAGAATATCCTTCTAGAAAATTAACAAATTTTTGATCGAAATTCTTTGCAATGATCAAATTAGCCAGCATAATTAGAAAGAATAATTAGTTTTAGTCATGTTTTAGACAACAAGAGTGATTGCATGCATTGCTTTCCTTAGAAAAATGCGATGCAATAATGCGCAGACTTAGGCACAGATTTTTTATGCATGTGCCAAATTCTGCGCAGTAATGTATCCTACAAAGAAATTACGAAAGAATACGCAACCGCACCCAAATGGCTGAGGTATAGAGGCATGAAAATTCAAGTAGAATCTTTAGCTTGCATTGATTGGAATCCTGTGCTGTGTCTCGGGGTCCGAACCTACGAGCGCCAATTCATGAAACCATGTCTTCTTTTTTTTAATGTCCAACCTCATGGGGCTGTCAGAGAGTGGGGAAGTGGTTTTTTATATGAAAACACAATTTTTAGTATTAATCTAAAGTGTTATGTTAAGTATGCAGAAAACCCGAATCAATTCGCCCTTAACATTATCGATAATAAAATATTTAAAATGAGGCAATCAAAATCTCAACTCAAACATATATTCCTTTGCTACCCGGACAGCACAAGAAGACCGGATCATGGATCTATTTATGGTAATAGCTAATGCCGGATTTTTTGGTGTGATTTCAGCGTATAACGACATAAACAGTGTGGCAGGAGTATTTTTTTTTCACTTTTTGGGTGCGCAGAATTAGGAGCAAACATGCGCAGAATTAGGAACATGGACGAAAAATATACTCAATTGTTAGTCGACTTATAATTCCTAAATTTTTTACCAGATATTATAGATCGTAGCACTACACGTTGCTGCTATCTACGTTGTTAATTTAAATCTAGAATACTTAGAATAGCGGAAGAATCATAAAAATGTCTTAACTGCGCAGAATATGGTACGTTCACGGTAGCTGTTATTACTCTAAAGTGATGCTAGAGTATCCAGGTAACCAATGAGCATTTCCAATGCATTTTAAATGCAAGTCAATAAGCATTTAAGTTGCCTTAAATGATTCTTAAATGCTATTTTGGCAAAATATGCGGCTACTTTACTGCTGGTCCTCTTATAGTGCTGTCAATACTTATTTGCAGCTAGTTACCGACAAGAAGAATTTAAATAGAATTGTGGATACCAATTTACAACAGTTATGCAGTCAAAAGGCTGATAAACAGCAATCTGCAGTATAAAACGCCAGGGATGCTAATAAACGATTGATTTATACTAGTGCTCATTGGTTACCTGGGTGGTATGCAGCAATTGATGTCGATTTCGGGCCAAAAAATTTGATCCCTCCAAATAGTTCGAAGTTTAGACCCATTGGAAAATTTTGGATAATTGTCAGATAACGACTTCTGCGAAGTGGGGGGACAGTAAACAGTGCTAAAGAAATGCCTCTAAAGTAGAAAAAACATGGTAATTCAGCCACATCTTCACCTGTGCAGGGTATGATGAGTTCTATTAAGGAAAAAGTTCTAGATTTTATCAGAACCAGAGAAATGCAATGATGTAACACTGTGAACTAAAAGCTGAATAAAAATACTGCAATCCAGTCATTTATGGGTTTTTCTGCGACACTCCAGTCTCGAGTAGTAGATTATTCTATGCGCCCAAATTTACCTTTAGCCAGGCATTATATGAATGTCCACAGTAGAAACAGACAATCAAGCTCACAGTCATTTTAATAGCAAGCAACCACTATTCTAACACCGAAGGCAATTTAATAATATTTGCAATAGTCATAAAGCTCGTTTTAGGATTAAAAACCGTTCATGATAGTATTGGAGCATACACTTTTAATGCTCGCCCCATCAGATTATGCCGGTTTTAATGGTGTCCCTTTGGATGTTCAAGGAAGAAGTAAATATTCAGTGAAGCAACCTTTTTTTTGCATGATGCCCTCTGCAGACTCATAAAACATTTCCGACCATAATAAATGGGACACTTTTTTGAATCCTCCCAGCCCAGCTCAGCCGAGCTGCCCTCAGAACGTACCTAAGTGGTTTTGTGGGTGGCCAAATTTATGTGTTTCTCCGGTTAATATGTATATGGTTTCTGCAGTTATGCTCAGTTCTCAGCTGAGCTTTTGCTGACGCTTCTTCACGTGAAACTTGAAATTCAAAACAAATTATTAAAGTTAATTAAGCCAAATGGTTTTTAGTGCCATGCTGCAGCAGCCGACGCTTCACGTTGATATGTTTTACTGCAAACAGAGTTTTATACAGGGAAAAACTATTGCTCATTTAATTGGTACTGGGTGGAAGCAGTGAATACAACCATGCTTTCGGTAAGAACTTTTCAAACAAATTTCTAAGATGCTTCTTCTAAGGTTGGTAGACTAGAAGTTAACGGCCGGCGTCTTCTGAATGGGAATCAAAGATTCAAAGGATAAGGAGCAAAGCAATAACAACGGTGGGAGCGACTTGAAAGGGGCTACGAGACGTCCCTGTACGGCCAATTGAAGCCCAACGAAAGGACAGCTTTGATCGTCTAGCCGAGTGTGTACGCTTAAGGCACCAGACTGATGCCATATGGGTCAGTGATTTTGAAAGGTCTATCGCTGCTGGTTCGCTTGTTGCCGACAGATAAGATGCTGTTCCGCATTGGCTAGCACCTTTTAGCCCTCCGGCGGCGAGTAAGAGGGTTAAGGTCCAATAAGCAGCGAAAACAATAAATAGTTATCTCATTGTTTGAATATTTAGATTGTTTTGGCGGAATGAATTTGAATTAAATTAACGTTAGTGTTATTTGATTTCAATTTTGATTCAATTCAATACTTATCTTAAGGTGAAAATTTTTTCTAAGAGCATTCTCGCTTATCGTTTTCGTTTATCGTTGAAATGGACTTGAAAGCTGTCTTTTTTGGAAGGCACATTTTCCTATTCGTATTTTTTAGTACCTAACTTTGGTATTCGCCTCTGTTCCTATCCGTAAATATGTCTTTTTGGATAACGATATATCAAAAATTGCACTATAAAATAAATATGAACGGAACAAAAATAAAATAAGAAAAGAGTCCTATGCTGAAATCGAATTTCGTTTGAAGAAACGCCTGTCCAAGCTGGGATACACTGAGGCACGTGTCCCCCCTTCTCTGTAAAATTTATCGTAAAACAAAATAATTTTTGTATCCCAAAAGTTTTCATTTTTGCATTTACCCGACCAGTTTGTAGACCGATGTCAATTTCAGTTTAAAATTAAATTTCAAGTTTAGTTCCAATCCTAATCTAAACTCAATTTCAAGTTCAAATTCAATTCAAATTTCATGCCAAGTTTTCAATTTCAAGTCCAATTTGAAGTCTAGTTTCAAGTCCAATTCTGAGCACAATTTTAGGTGAAATTTGAATCCAATTTCAATTCCTACTTTAAGTTATATTTATAGTTCAATTTCATGTCCATTGCCCACATTTCTCTTCCTTTCCTCCGGTTTTTCTTTTTCATTTCCAGTACTTTTATGCACCTTTATTGTACTATTAACTTTGTTATACGTTTTACCTCTTTCTTTTACCTTTGTCCCATATTTTTCCATTCATATCCCTTTTAATACCTTTTCCTCGTTTCCGGTTTTATCTTTTCTCTCTCTCGTTATTCTTCCTTTTTAATTACTCTTGTTTTCTGTTCTTCCCTTCCTTTTCTTGACACATTATCTCTCTATTTTTCTTTTTCCGTTTTTCCTCGCTTTCGGGCCCGTTTTTTCTCCGTCCTATTTTAATTATTTTTTTGGTACAGATTATAGTCGTTTTTCAATTTTTAATTCCTTTTTTATTCCGGTTTTCGTTTGTTGTTCGTTTTGTTCGTCTATTCTGTTCCTCCTCTTATTATGTCCTGCCCTATCCCTTTTGTTTTCTGTTTTCATTTTTCTCCCCATTTTATTTTCTTCTCTGTCTTGTTTTTCTCTATTGTCATTCCCGTTTCTACATTCAGCAGTTCTAGTATTTTCTCCTCTTGTTCCCCCTTTTCTATCCTTTTCTATCCTCTTTTCTTCTTTCTTGTCCCGTTTTACTGGTTTTCTGTCCAATTTGACTAAAATTTATTCCTTTTCTTTACGGTTCTTCCTTCTTTTATCTCATTTTTGGCTTTTCATTTCCGTTTTTCATTATTTTACTGTCTCCTCGTTTTCCGTCTTTTTCTCCCATGCTCTCTTTTTTTTCTTACGTTTTTTCTTCGGTTTTCTGTTCTTCATTCCACTTTAATTTTTTCAAATCTAATTTCACGTCTAGTTTCATGCCCACCTTGGTAATATACTCAAGTCTTTTTTACACGGGGGATATGTGCCGTGTAAAAAAACCGCGTCAATTCGAAAAATGTTGTAAAAAACCGCGTTAATTAGAAAAATGTTGTAAAAAAAACAGCGTTAATTCAAAAATCGTCGTTAAAAACCGCGTCAATTCAAAAATAACCGAAAAAGTCACTCGAATTTAAAAATCGCTGAAAAAACCGTGTTAATTCGAAAAATGATGCAAAAAACGTGAAAAACGAAAGAAAAAAGGTGATAGAATGGAAGGGAAAAAGGGACTCAAAAAGAGAAAAAAATGTGGAAAAATAAAACGAGACAAAAAGAGGAGTCTCGACAGAAAAAGTTGAAGAACGGAGAGAAAAATAGAAAATGACAGCAAAGGAGGGAAAAGAATGCTAAAGAAAACGGAGAAAATGGCTACAAAATGGACAAAAAAGAGAAAATGCGGGACAAGAAAAGAGACACTGGTTTCTTGATTTTTGTACTTTTCAGTTATCGTTTTCCTTTTTTCCTGTCACGTGTCTCCTTCTCTTCTTCTTAACTCCTTTTCTACTCGGTTTTCGTTTCCGTTCCGTTTTTTCGTCTTTTCTGTTTTTTATACTGTTTAAGGTTTTCATCTTTAACCTTCCGATTTTGATCTTTTTAGCTACCGTTTCACCTTTTTATTTAGTTCGTTTTTCCTTTTCCTTATTACTTTTCTCTTTTTTCTGTCCCATATAAACAGTAAAATGGCAAATGTTTTAAATTTCTCCATTTATGTCCCGTTTGACCTCTTTTTGCCTTGACCTCTTCTAGTTCCCTCTTTAGGTTTTCTTTTCCTGTTTGGTTTCTCTTGTTTTGATTAGTCTCTTGATCTCCCTTTCTTGTCTCGTTTTCATTCGTGCTTTCTTCTTTCGTTTTTCTCCCTTTCCAGGCTCATCTATCCTCTTTTCCTGTTTCGTTCTTTGCCATTTGCTTTCCTGTTTATCGATTCTTAACTCGTTCTTCTTCTTATTACGTCTTGCCAATCCTTTTTAATATTTTAATTTTTCTCTCCATGTTTTTGCTATAACATTTTTCCATTTTTCTATTCTTGCTTCTTCATTCTCCTGCTCCCGTATTTTTTCTTTGCCTTTCTTTCCTATCTATTCCATTTTTTCCTTTTGTTGTCCCGTTTTTTTTTTCTTTTATTCTGTCCAGTTTTTTATCCTCATTTGATTAGTTTTCTTTAGGGTTCTCTTTAGTTTTCTTTCTCCTTTTCCGTATTTTCGTCTTAACATACTCACAAATGGAATATCGATGGATCTAGAAGTAGGTTGTTTCCTGCTGCTCTCTAGAAAAAGGTGCAAAAAAGAAAGAAGGAGATAGAAGGAGACGAAAAAGAGCACAAAAAAAACGTGACGCACTTTAGAAATCAGAATCAGGAAAATTGGAAAAACATGAGTGAAAATTGAAAAACATGAGTGGAAAAACGGGACGTAAAAAGAGAGGAAAAGGTGCAAAAAGGAAAATGAGATAGTAAAATACGGAAAACGAAGCAAAAAAGGAGGAGACTGGACAGAAACAGCTGAAGAACGGAAGAGAAAAGAATACATAGGAGAATGGAGAAAATCTAGGATAGAAAGGAAGGAAAAGAGAGGGAGAAAATAAACGAGTACGTGAAAGGAAAACACAAAAAAAGAGAGAAACGGGGCAGAAGAAATGGGGAGAAAAAAATCAATGAAAATAGAAGATAAGGTTGAATTCATGATAAGAGACGAAAAACGGAATAAAGAAAGTAGTTAAAAGTAGAAAAAAAAAACGAAAATTGGAACCGAATCGAAATCGGACCGGAAAAAGTTGAAACATGACACAAAAAGAACGAAACAGCAAAAGAAGTGAAACGGGTCTGAAAACAGGGAACATCGAATAAGAAAGAAAGAGAAAAAAGATGAAAAACGAGACAAAATGAGAATAGTTAAGAACAAGAGAATAATCAAAATCAAGATACATCAAAAGGAAAAAGAATAATAATGAAAAAGACAAAAGAAACCGGAAAGAGGAAACGAGAAAAAGAGTTCAAACGGGATATGAATGGAGAAATATGGGACTTTTCGGATAATCGAACTAAAGAAAAAGGTAGAACGTAAGAGAAAAAAAAAACGAAAACCGGAAGATGAAAAATGGAAATCGGACAGGGAAGGAAACAAAAGGGAACCAAAACAGTAAAACAAAAGAAAATACGGTAAAATAGAGCAGCAAAAAGAGAAACACGAAGCAGGCGAAGACAAAAAACAAGAGAAAATAAATAAAAAGAAATATACTATACTAGCTGACCCGACAAACTTCGTATTGCCACAAATTAAACTGTAATGTACATAAATCATGAATCGCGGATGATCTTTGCACAATCTCGAGTTTTGAGTTTCTGAGGAGTTCAACCTTAGATAATTCATTTGGCTATAAAAGCATGGGTAGTTTGATATACAAATTTGCAATTTTTCCTCACAATAAAGTAGAAAACAACTCCCCCCATTGCTTAGCCGGAAAGCGGATAATAAAGCGGATAGCAGTATTCGCCGTGATTGTATAACATTTTGCCGAATACCATTTCGCGAAAAACCTTCCGCGGAATGTATCATTTTACGGAAAACTTGTTCGTGGAAAGTACCATATCGTAGGGGTGATGCTCTCCTTACTCGTTACCGCTCGTTCGGGCCCTACTGAAGGAAAGTAATAGAGGTCAGTAGACCTAGAAAAACAAATAAACCTAGACTGAGGTGGGGGTAGCTCCCCCGCAGTGGCGAGCACTTCCGACGGCGGGTGCAACACTCGCGGACTACGGCCGTCCCACCCCGAATCATCTAGTTTTACTATAGATAGTTTTTGGCGGTCTTATTAAGCCATTGCGAATTATTTTTTAAGTTTTTAAAATTGACTTGAAAAATCGGAGAGCAAAAAATAATCTGTGGGCTGCAAGTCGATTTTTTTTAAATAAAATCAATTGTCTGTGGGCTCTACAGCCTAAAGAACACGAAAAATGAGTGTACGGAGTGTTAAAGCGTCTAACACCAAACCGAAATGGAAATTCGAACAATAGAATTCGCAAAAATCGCCATTTTTTCTTTCTTTTCGTAGGTTTTGCATGGAAAACAATACTATACATATGAAAAGCAAGAATAGAGTTGGTTTTCACGTTTAAACTTTAGGTAAAAATGCATTATTTTTGCTCGATTAAAAAATTCTCTTTCCCTTCAGTTACCCAACACTGAAAGGACAAAAACCTTATAAAATATTTGTAGTAGCCTTATTGACTAATGTTTAAGGAAGAGTCTAAATTTTCTCGACTTCGATTAGTTTTTGAGTTACGTAAAAATTTTTATTTGCATGAGAGTCCTTATCCCACTACTACAGGGGTGAGGGGTCTCAAACCATTATACAATAAATTCATGCCTCCAAAATCCCCCACCTGCCAAATTAGGTTCCATTTGTTTGGTTAGCTCTTGAGTTATGAGAAAATTTGTGTTTCATTTGTATGGGAGCCCCCCCCTCTTAAAGGAGAGAGGGATCATAATTACCTTTCTAAAGAGGGGAGGGGTTATAATTCACCACAGAAAAAATTTCTGCCCCCTTACAAGCCCCACATGCCAAATTTGGTACCATTTGCTTGATTAGTTCTCGAGATAAGAGGAAATTTGTATTTCATTTGTATGAAAGCCCCCCCTATTAAAGGAGAGAGGAATCATAATTCCTTTTCTAAAGAAGGGAGGGGTCTTAATTCACCATAGAAAAAATTCTTGCCTCCAAAAACACCCACATGCCAAATTTGGTTCCAATTGCTAGATTAGTTCTCTAGTCATGCAGAAATTTGAGTTTAATTTGTTTGGAAGCTCCCCCTTTCAGGGGGAGGGGTCTCTAACTATCATAAGAACCTTCCCCGGCCCCAAAAACTCCTACATGCAAATTTTCACGCCGATCGGTTTAGTCGTTTTCGATTCTATAAGTAACATGCCGACAGACAGACAGAAATCCATTTTTGTAGGTATAGATTTCTAAATTACTAAATATACTAAAATTCGAAAGAAGGAAAAAGAGCAAAAAAGGGGACCCAAAACGGGAAAGATTATAACAAAAAAATGAGTGCATAGCATGAAGGAAAACCGGATCGAAAAAAAAGAAAACTTTAAACAGGAAACACGGGACAGAAAAAAGGGAAACAGGAGAAAAAAGGGAAAACCGGATGAGAACTACAAAAAATAAGAAAATATTACAGAAAAAGAAAAAAAAGACGGAATTGAAAAAGAGAAAAAGCGGAACAGAACAGAGGTAAAACGTGTAAATAAGACGAAAAATGTCAATTTAAATTTCAAGTAAAATTTTATGTTTAATTTCACGTCCAAATCTGGTTTAAAGTAAAACTTCAAGTTCAAATTAGTTCTAATTTCAGTTTAATTTGATGTCCAATATTTTGTTTACTTGCAAGTTCGATTTAATTCTAACTTAATTTAATAACTCCAAATTTAAGTCTCATTTTAAATCCAATTTTAATCCCAATTTCCAGTTTAATTTGAAGTGAAACTCTGAAACCAAAATTAGTCCAAATTCAAGTCTATTAAATGACCTTATCAAGTCCTATTTCAAATCAAATTTCAACTTTGATTTCTAGTCCAGTTCCACGTCTAATTTCAGTTGCACCCGAAAGTCTGGGGTTTTCAACCTAATCGGACTGTATTTTGTGATTAGTAATAATAACTTCGCCATGCTACGAATACTCATTTTTTCCAAACCAAAACATTCTTCTGGGAGGCCAAGTGGCCCACCTTTCGTTTATGTCTGGGCACGCCACTGCTGCCTAACTCAAAAACAACTTTTCAATCAAGCATCAATCGAAACATCGGTCAATAAATGTCACGTATTCTGTGATGTCGAGGCTTGTAAACATCACTAATCCTATGAATAAATCAAGTTTGAATTTTCTGTTAGTGCAATCACACACACGTGCACATTCGGAAACGAACAAACCCAAGGCCGAGACCATACCGGATGAACGATTTGTATAATTTATTGTTTTACCAAATTTACAACCAACGAGGACCTCAGAATATTTTGGCTCAAACGGCACGCTCCCCATACTTATAAGGAAATTTGTGCCTTGCCGCGCTCTCTCATCATTTTCCTGATGGAAAGGGAAGGATAGGGATAGGTAGTAAGGATATGGGAATAGTGAGGACTAGGAAAACGACGGCACATACATATATCAGAAGTGTTTTTCTCTTTCGAGTCAAAAACTTCAGAGAGAACTAAAGTTCTTTCCCACATTGGTTCAAAAACATAAGAATGTCTTTTAGTTTCAACTGTCTAACAGAATGATCCTCTATATAGGGTTGTCCAAAGACCCGTAAACGCAATTGCATTTTTGTAGGACAGACACATATCAAATGATATGAAGTTCCATAATCGGACTCACAAAGATCACAAGAGTAATACTCTGCACGTTGAATAGTGGCCATATGATAATTGAGTTTACAATGGCCAGTCAATGCTCTAACAAGAATCTTCATATTTTGCTTAGAAAATTTTAATAAATTCTTTGAAAACGCTAGATTAGGCTCTGCCAAAAATACTTTAGTTTGACGACATGTTTCAGAATTTCGCCAATAGGAGGCGTGTTCAGCTGAAGCCCAGCAGCGAATCTTTTGCTTTATCCAACAGCAGGAAATAGGCAAAGCCGGTTCCGGACCGATGAAGTCGATTTCTGCTCCGGCTCTTGCTAATTCGTCAGCCAATTCATTTCCAGATATACCAGAATGACCAGGAACCCATATAAGGTAAACAGCATTTAAGTTGCTCAAAACTTCTAGTTGAGTCCGACATTCAACTACAGTTTTTGATTTAGAATTTGTCGCATTTAGTGCTTTGATAGCAGCCTGGCTGTCAGAACAAAAATAAATTCTTTTGCCAGACAGGTTTTGTTGAAGTGCCGATTGTACTCCGCACATAATCGCAAAGATTTCAGCTTGAAATACCGTGCAGTACCTGCCAAGTGGGTACGATTCTTCCAATCGCAATTCATGGCAGTAGACTCCAGCACCTGCTCTACCGTCCAACAGTGATCCATCTGTATAACAAACAATATGTTGTTCCAGTTCTCTTTCTAAGTAACCAGACTGCCATTCACTCCGGGCAGGAATTTTAGTATAAAAAGTTTTATATGGAAAACTGCAATTTAGTCCAATATCACTAGGAGCAACAACATATTTGTCCCAGGAAACTAATTGAGGCCACACACGTGTATGACTCGTATTACGAGATAATAAATTACTATTCCAGTGTCCAGTTACCTGCAAACGGTAGGCACATAACAGTGCTTCTTGTTTCAGAAAAACATGAAGAGGTTTGATGCTCAAAAGTGCTTCGAGAGCAGCAGTTGGAGTTGTAGTGAAAGCACCAGTCATTGCCATAAGTACCATTCTCTGAAGGTGATTTAGCTTTGACTGTATGGTAGCAACTTCTCCTTTCTGCCACCATACTAGGCAGCCGTACGCCAAAATAGGTCGAACAATGCTTGTGTATATCCAGTATATGTACTTGGGTTTTAGACCCCAAGTTTTCCCAAATGCTCGTCTGCACTGTCCAAATACCATGCATGCTTTTTTGATTCTGGAATCGATGTGAGCAGACCAGTTCAACTTTGAGTCAAGAATGACCCCAACGTACTTAACTTGGTCTGTAATGACGATTTCAGAGTCAAAAAATTGCAGAGGACGAATACCAGTTATTATTCTTTTATTTGTAAAAAGTATCATCGAAGTCTTGCCCGGATTGACTGAGAGTCGGATTTCCCGACACCATTGTTCAACAACATGCAAAGCTTCTTGCATTAAGTCAAACAGTGTACTTTCGCACAGACCGGAGATCAATATATGATAATCATCCGCAAAGCCATAAGTTGGATAACCCAGAGCATTTAATTTGCTTAGTAAGCTATCCGCAACTAGGTTCCATAGGAGTGGTGACAGAACACCGCCCTGAGGGCAGCCACAGATACTCAGCTTCCTTATTCCTGCTAGTCTCAATGATGAGCAAAGAATCCGGTTGCTAAGCATTTGGCGTATCCAGTTTATTATAGTAGATGGAACTCTATGGTTTTGTGCTGCTTCCAGTATAGAATTGAAAGATACGTTATCGAAAGCTCCTTCGATATCGAGAAATACTCCTAGACAGGAGTTTTTGTGAGAAAATGCTTTCTCGATCTTGTAAACGACATTATGTAACAGCGTTACAGTAGATTTACCACGTTGATATGCATGTTGCATATCATGAAGTGGATAATCACTCAAACTAACATCACGAATATGGTGATCAATAATTCGTTCTACAGTTTTGAGAAGAAAAGAACTCAAACTGATAGGCCTAAAACTTTTCGCTTCTTCATAAGACGAGCGACCACCCTTGGGGATAAATTTCACAATTATTTCCCGCCACTGTGTCGGGATATAACCAGTAGCAATACTGCATGTAATGAACTTTTTCAAAATATGTTTGAAATGTTCATACCCTTTCTGAAGCAAAGCAGGGAAAATTCCGTCTGTTCCAGGAGTTTTATACGGAGCAAAACTCTCGATTGCCCATTTAATCGATTCAGTTGTTACGAGTTTCCTGGCTAATGCCCAAGACTCGTAGTTTGCTGAAAAGATTTCACAATCAATCGTTGGAGTTGGCTCCGTACAACCTGGAAAATGAGTGTCAAACAAACACTTAAGTACTTCATCTTCATCCGATGAGTATTCACCATTTGCAGTTTTTAGTGAATTTACATTAAAATCCTTCGTCTTGGAGAGAATTTTATTAATTCTAGATGCTTCGTTTGTACTCGAGACATTAGAGCATAGGTTTCTCCACCCAGTTCTCTCAGAGGCCCGGAGCGCCTTTTTATAAGCTTTGCGAGCTAACTTGTAGGCATCCTGACCATCTCTGTAACGTCGGTTCCAAGCCCTTCGACATTTCTTCCTAAGTTTCGCAAGTTCTGCGTTCCACCATGGGGTAGCTCTTGTAGCACTCACTGTTCGAAGCGGACAAGCTTCTTCATATGCTTCTATTATTAGGGAATTTGTTTTCTCAACGACCTCTTCTAAGTCAGCTGGAGAATCGATAGACGGAAAATAGCCATGGAATTTAGTTGCCAGTCCTTCATTGAAGAGTTCCCAATTCGTTGATTTGGGATTACGATAAGTTGTAATACTTAGTGAAACAGCTATGTGATCAAAAGATATATACTTATGATCAGACAATGATGGTTCAAATTCATCTAGTACGCGCCAATTATCTAACTCATGCGAAATTCTGTGCGAACAGAGTGTCATATCCAACACTTCCTCACGACCGGAATGCGCATAAGTTGGCCGATTTCCCATATTGAGTATATGTAGATTGGTACTGCTTAAGTACTCCATTAGATCGGAGCCTCTCGAATTCATATTCGAATTACCCCAAATAACGTGATGTGCATTCACATCACTACCTACAATTAGAGGAAGGTTTTTTTCCTCGCAAAAAGACACAACCTTTTTGAAGTCATCAGTTGGCGATGGCTCATCATGGGGCAGATAAGCCGAACAATACACATAGGTTTTGTCGGAACGCTCACCAGTCAGCTTCACTGTGATAGTACAAATATCACGAGTTGTAAGATCGGACAGAAAGCTTACATCTATTGCACTATTTGTAACTATGCATGCTCGTGGCATTTCCCTTGGATTTCCCATTCCTGTTTTACTAAAAACACGGAAAACAGGATTCAAGAGTTTGCCAGAATAAAAATTACCTTTTTTGAAATACGGTTCTTGAACCAAAGCAATAATTGCTTTTCCCTCTTGTAAAATACGAGATAGATTCATTGTTGCTGTACGTTTATGCTGGAGATTGATCTGCAGTACCCTAACCATTATCGATCAGCATACTACAAACCTCATCTCCAGCCCAAAACGCACAGCAGCATATGATTTTCCACCAAACAGGTATAAACTCGCGTAGAGCGAAGCAATTCTCAAAAGAATAAATTTGTGTTAAAAACCAAATGAATCTACTAGGAATTCCCTGTTTCAGAATATCTGAACTGCAGTAACCGTTTTGCTTAAACGGATCTATTAAGAAGCATATCACTTGGTTTAACCAAAAAGTGAATGATAATACTAATAAACTATCCTTGATTTTATTTGTCATCATGATATAATTTTGGGGGTAAAATTAAAGCTCGCTGTATCAGGGACCCGGTGACACAGCGAGGGTAAGAACCAATAATTGTCCGTTCGCCACTGGTATTTTAAGCTCCACCAGTCACACAGCCATCAGCACGGATCACACCTTGGCTTGGAGCTCCTATTTTGGTCGCCTTCTACGACAGAGAACAGGAAAACCCGTGGATCAATTCTTTTGAAAGCCGGATACCACACGGCTCTAAATGACCTTATCAAGTCCTATTTCAAATCAAATTTCAACTTTGATTTCTAGTCCAGTTCCACGTCTAATTTCAGTTGCACCCGAAAGTCTGGGGTTTTCAACCTAATCGGACTGTATTTTGTGATTAGTAATAATAACTTCGCCATGCTACGAATACTCATTTTTTCCAAACCAAAACATTCTTCTGGGAGGCCAAGTGGCCCACCTTTCGTTTATGTCTGGGCACGCCACTGCTGCCTAACTCAAAAACAACTTTTCAATCAAGCATCAATCGAAACATCGGTCAATAAATGTCACGTATTCTGTGATGTCGAGGCTTGTAAACATCACTAATCCTATGAATAAATCAAGTTTGAATTTTCTGTTAGTGCAATCACACACACGTGCACATTCGGAAACGAACAAACCCAAGGCCGAGACCATACCGGATGAACGATTTGTATAATTTATTGTTTTACCAAATTTACAACCAACGAGGACCTCACTTTGTCCATAAAATTACTTTTTATTGGATTCAACTAACCCCGTCTTTGTCAGACTGCTACATAGGAAAGGGTAATCTTTTCTGATCCGAAGTGCAAAAAGAATTGATTCGGTATCATTTACAGGCCCAACTTGTCAAGCCTGGACTGAGAGGAGGAGGAGGAGGTGAGTATTGATTTGTGCTCCGCTGTGCGCACATGGGGTCAACCAGGAAAGAAAGGAACGCCTTATCGTTTGGAATAGATTTATTTATTTCCATCCGCACTCTCCGTATCTTTTCCGGCTTCGGTTTTGTACCTCCTGATCGAGACGAGCTGCTGGTGCGGGGATTTGATTTGAAAAGCGATTGGCTTTCCAAGGGATTTCGAAAGGTGATAGACAAGGGTTACACAGCAAAACAAATAGCACAGGCCGGCTGCCGTTCGATCGGATTCGATATTTTTCCGAGCCTTCGGTTGCTTCCAAGATGCTGCCTGCTGCTATTGTTCACAACGACGTGCGTTTTCAGAGGGAACGCAGCATGGGTGACCAGCAAAGGTCAATTTCCCAATCGGTAAACGGATAATTTGACATCGAACATAGGCCTGCTGCTGGATGCTGCTGCTAGATGACAATACAGAAAGAAAGTGATTTTACTTTTCTACACAAATAAATGTATTTCAATCAAATTATATAACTAGACAACAACGCGAACAAAGGCTTCGTTTCGTTTGGCAAACGTAGCAAAGTGGCAGTTTTTTTCTTCTTTTGGTTGGACTAGAAAAGGCTGAACTTTAAGAACATCTGCCTAACTGGTTCGACCCGAGGTGAGAAACAAGATCTTCCTTAAAGTTTCAGCGTTTTCAAGCGTTCGCTCTTGAAGCGAGAGCATTTTCGTGATTTCACTCCCGTTGGATTAACTATTATTAGGCTATCACAAAGCAGGAAAATCTCCGGTCGGTTAGGTCTAAGCCAGCAAGCGAATTTGCTAAAGTTCTAGTGTTGCGCATAATGGAACTGCTGCTGCTGCTGTTGCTGCTGCTGCTGCAGTTGCTGATAGTGCTGAGGTTGCTGTTGCTGATGTTGATGTGGGAGCTGCTGCTGCTGCTGTTGCTGATGTTGTTGTTGTTGTTGCTGCTGCTGCTGCTGGTGTTGCTGCTCTTGCTGGAAGTGCTGCTGATCGTGGCTTTGAGCCAACTGCTGCTGATCGGGCAGGACGTGCTGTTCGCTCTGCTGCGTCTGCTGGTGCTGATATTTCGGTTCTTCATGGAAGCTGTGCTGATGATGTTCCGGCTGGACAGGAACTGGCACATATACTTTCTCCTTGACCGGTACCGGGACCTCCTTGGTGATGGCGAATTTAACCTCCTTGTACACTGGCACTGGACGATCGATTTCGACCTTCACCTGGTAGGGTACGGCTTTTTCGACTGCGGGAAAAGGAATTGGTATTAATTCAATTCATAACCTCAATGTGGGACAACTTACCGGTATAGGGGAATTTCTTCTCGACGGTGTACGGGGTTGGTACGGGAACCTTCACTTCAACCTTGAATGGCTTGGGGACCTCCACGTGGTATGGTTTATCAACTGGTACCTTGACTTCATAAGGAACCTTCTTTTCCACGATAACTGGGTACGGTTTTTTGTACTCAACAGCGTAGGGTTTCGCAATTTCAACCGTGTACGGTTTGTCGACTGGGACCTTCACTTCATAGGGGATTTTTTTTATCACTGTGTACGGCTTCGGTACCGCAACTTCATACTTTACTTCGTATGGGATCTGAAAACCAAACGCATAAGTTGAAGTTCAACTTAATTATTAAGATTTTACTTTGATTACCTTCTTTTCGACAGTGTATGGCACTGGATATGGGACCTTGACTTCATATGGAACCTTTTTCTCGACGTAGTATGGTTTTGGCACGGGGACTTCAACCTTGTAGGGTTTGTCTACCGAGACCTTCACTTCATAGGGAACCTTCTTATATACCGTGTATGGTTGTGGGATATACTTGTTGTACTTGACGTATTCCTTGACGGGGAATGGAACTTTTTGTTCGACAACGTACGGGCTTGGAATTGGAACTTGCACTTCATAGGGAACCTTCTTTTCCACCGTGTATGGGACGTGCTTTTCCACTGTGTATGGCACCGGGATTTTCTTCTCGATTGTTATCGTCTTAATGGGTTCCTCGTGGTGGTATTTTTGCATTTGCGGTTGATATTGAGGTTGGTAGCTCTGAGCCTGCGGCTGATAATCATGGATCTGCGGTTGATGATTTTGAGCCTGCGGTTGGTACTCATCTACTGGCGCTTGATGGCTTTGAGTGAGAGCTTCAGCATGATACTGTGGTTGGTAGTCATGAAAGTCGCTGGCTGCCGCTGTAGCTTCTTCTACATACTGAGGTGCTGGATTCCAATCACCGACCGGTAGTTCCCGCTTTCCGAGTTGCTTTGTCGATGGCTGCTCAACGGCTGCCGTTTGCTTCTCCGTTTGCGCTTTGGCGGTACTGCTGTCGGCAGTAGCCAATGCTGCTAGCAATGCTAGGCAGCAGGTTAGGATAAACTGCAGAATAAAAAAAAGAAGTAAAATGGCTTTAATTTGCTTGAAATCCACCATGAAATATGATCCTCTGTATTTCGGTCTATATGAAATTTCATTACTGCAGCCTGTGTCTATCCGGTTGATCCTAAGGAAAATATGAAGTGGAATGCAAGGGACAGGAGTTTGTGGGTCACAAACTTAAAGTATTGAGTTTTTCGGTTTCCACTGACCCCCCGGCACGTTGTTATTTTTCAATTACTGAATTTAGAACCTCAAAGACATTAAGCTGGAAACCACTTCATCGAAAATCTTTGGCTCAGCCATTGTTGTTTGGGGCTCAGGACAGAGACTGTAGATTACAGAGGCGATAATGCACTCAACACCGCTAAATTTTGAATCAAAACGGAGAGTTGCCTTTATTTGTGATGGTACTCTCCGTTTTGATTCCAAATTTGGCGGTTTTTGAGCGTCTTGTCGCCTCTGTAATCTACAGTCTCTGTAGCGTTCAGCATCGAGGGGTTCATCGTAATGTGGTACTAGCAAACTCTGTAGATCAAGATAGAGATGTCGAGGAGGTTGTTTCCACGGCAAGAAGCCCAAAACTCATACATATTTCTTCCTGCCTGCTTACATTCTGTTTTGCTTCAACTTCTACCCGGCTATACACACACATACGAGTTCGTTATTCAACTTTAAAGTTAAACAGCACAGGCGATACGTAGCTTCGAGAGAGCGTGAGAGAATGAATCACTAAAAACACAAATTCATACTAAAATACGTATTTTATTGACATGTCTATCGAATACTTGTTGAGTTTTTCTTTTTCGAGTTTAAAAAATGTCGATTTTCAAGAAAGAAACACGTAAACGCCGCCCATATGTTTGCCATCTTAATTTATGAAAGCGTGCGGCATAACAACTGATTTCTCGTTGTTGATGTTGATGACGTCACGAAAATCACGAATGTGATACAAGCGTTGTAACAAATGTCCCGCCATGTTGTGCATAAAAGCTATAGGTTTATTTTTACGATGAAAGGAGATGACGAAGCACTTTGAAATGCTTACGGTAAGCATGTTACTCAAGTACCAATCAATTTATCCACAAGACATTACAGTTGTGTGCAGTGCAGTCGGAGTCCATTTTAATTAGGGGAATTATGTATAACGTGCCCCCCGTGGCCAATGTGCCCCCCCCTTCGTTTTTCGCTAAACAAGCGAAATTAAAATGCAAAACCACCCAGAAACCATAGTATTTGATGGAACTAGCCTACTATGCAAGTATGACAGTTGTCACATGCTGTAAAAACAAAACAAAAATAAATTTGTTTTTGAGCAGCTTCCGATGTAACTTTTGGCGTCATTTCCATAAGCTATTTTCTTGTCAAAATCTGTAAATAACCGGTTGTTGCGATTCGATTGCGTAAAGTGAACTTCAAAATGACATCCCTGTTAAAAATAACGGTATGAAACGCTTGACTTGCTTTAACATTTAATATTTTTTCAAATAAGTAAAAGCAGGCCAAAATGCCCCACTTGCGGTGGTGCAATTTGCCCCCCTTGCAAATGTGGCTTTAAAACTATGTAAACAGATCTAAGTTGAAGTCGATTGCCATTATTTAATTCAATTAGTATTGTAGAGTAACCGTGGTGGGAATAATTTATTACCAACGTCCAAATTCTAGGTAGGGGAAATGTGTATAATGTGCCCCCCCTAAGAATAAATGGATATATCTCTGTAATGCTTCCCCAAACTAACGTGACAACTACGAGTATATGTTGGTATTTAAGCTTACAACCAATTGCAATTGTTTATTTCGTTTAGTATTGTGGAATAAAGATGCTAGGAATTATTTAAGAAAAACACCCAAATGTTGTGTTTCTCGTCTGCGCGGGGTAAAATGCCCCACCTGCGGTATAATATGCCCAATGCGGTAATTTGAGTATTTCTACCAGTGACAGACCAACTCTACTTTGTAGAAAGTAAAACTATTTCCTTTGTTTTCAAAATATCGTATTTTTATATAAAATAAACCTAGTTTCGGCCTTCTGGTGCACATTTTCTTTTCTGCGTGGGGCACATTATACCGCAGCTGTGGCATTTCGCACCGCGTAGTTGAATTGCCTGGAATTTGGACGTAGGTAATAAATTATTCCCACCACGGTTACTCTACAATACTAATTGAATTAAATAATGGCAATTGACTTCAACTTAGATCTGTTTACATATGTTTATAGCCACATTTGCAAGGGGGGCAAATTGCACCACCGCAAGTGGGGCATTTTGGCCTGCTTTTACTTATTTGAAAAAATATTAAATGCTAAAGCAAATAAAGCGTTTCAAACCGCCATTTTTGGCAGGGATGTCTTTTTGAAGTTCACTTCACGCAATCGAATCGCAACAACCGGTTATTTACAGATTTTGACAAGAAAATAGTTTATGGAAATGACGCCAAAAGTTACATCGGAAGCTGCTCAAAAACAAATTTATTTTTGTTTTGTTTTTACAGCATGTGACAACTGTCATACTTGCATAGTAGGCTAGTTCCATCAAATACTATGGTTTCTGGGTGGTTTTGCATTTTAATTTCGCTTGTTTAATGAAAAACGAAGGGGGGGCACATTGGCCAGGGGGGGCACGTTATACACAATTCCCCTAATTCAACTACCCGGTACAAAACGCCACAGCTGCGTATAATGTGCCCCATGCAGAAAAGAAAAAGTGCACCAGAAGGCCGAAACTAGGTTTATTTTACATAAAATAACGATATTTTGCAAAACAAAGGAAATAGTTTTACTTTCTACAAAATAGAGTTGGTCTGTCACTGGTAGAAATACTCAAATTACCGCATTGGGCATATTATACCGCAGGTGGGGCATTTTACCCCGCGCAGACGAGAAACACAACATTTAGGTGCTTTTATTAAATAATTCCTAGCATATTTATTCCACAATACTAAATGAAATAAACAATTGCAATTGGTTGTCAGCTTAAGTACCAACATATACACGTAGTTGTAACGTTAATTTGGGGAAGTATAACGGAGATATATCCATTTATTCTTAGGGGGGGCACATTATACACTTTTCCCCTACCTTGAAGATTTTTACATCGTCAGCATAAAAAGACCGACAGCCAGGCAGCAGGCGAGCTAACTGTTCATTTATATAAAGAGAAAAGAGCAGTGCTCCAAGGTTACTCCCCTGTGGTAGGCCAGCAATGTAGCAGAACGAATTAGAAAGCTCGAGTCCGATCTTCAAACTCAGCCTATGGTGGTGTGTTAGGCACGAGTGTAGCCAATTGCAGAGCGGTGCGAAAACTCCCAGCTTTTCCGGCCTAGCCGTAGGAGGATGCCGTAATCAACTCGATCAAACGCTGCTTTTAGGTCTGTATACACTGCATCAATTTGCGCTCCTTCATTCACGTTGCGCAAACAGAACGAGACGAAATCGACGAGTTTCGTGGGGACTGAATATTTTGGAAAAACTACCCGTGCTAGTCTAAGGAACTGTAGTGTTGATAGCTAGCAATCCAAGCATCTTTTACGATTATCTCGAGCACTTCAGAGCAGGAGCATAACCGTGTAATCCTTCGATAGTTTTGAATGTTGCGTTTATCACACTTTTTGTGTACAGGGAACATTAACATTACTGTTTCTTTTCATAGAGTAGGGAACTTACACTGCTGGATTGAAGCATTGAACAATAGTGAAAGAGGCCTAGCGAGAACAGTAGAATACTTTTTCAGGATGCAAGATGGAATATCGTCCGAGCTGACCACTAACGAATATTTTAGTTTTCCGATGGCAGTGTGACCTCTGTTAGACGAAAAACATTAAGGTTTTCGACTTCGTTAGTTGTGTTTCTAATAGCAGAGGCAGTTTGTTCCAAGGTAGCCGAAAAACGATTAAAACCCTGCATGACGTGTATTGCAAAGAGGTTGCAGCGACGTTGGCTTTACGATCGTCCAGAAACAGTTGTACAGATTAAGAAGGGTACACACAGTATTAAACCAGAAAAATCTTGGGCTTAAACGTCTTTCTAAGACTTCACCCTTCTTTATCGACGGACTTCATTTAGTTCAAGCATCTACGAAAAGTGAATGTTAGCAGATGTATTCATCCGTTCAATTCAGTCGCTGGTTCAGATGCAAGGCTTTTGCTATGCTTTTAAATAAGCTTATGGAGTATGAATTTTTGTGAGCTCGTTCAATGAAACAGGTCAATTCCACGTGCCGTGTGTGCGAAGTCCCGAGTAGTTCCGATTAAAAAATTTTAGAAACAATCCAAGCTTCTTTCAAGCTTTACGAACCAAAAGTTGCAAGTATGAGGTGCTAGTCTGTTTGGGTTAGCTTAGATTGGGTTGAGAATCGGTCACTGATGTAACAGAATTTAAAAAAAAAATTTTGATTCAGTCAAAGCAGTTTGCCTCAAATCAAGATACTGAAATTCGGGTTAAAAATGACATTACACAAGTATCAATGATAATCGCACAGATTTAATGCCGGAAGGGTCCACAAAAGCTGAGTTATTATGGAGTGGCTTTAAATACCCTGCACGTTCCGAATCATGAACGCAAAAAGTTCATGTAGAAATTTCGAAAATGAAGTCATTCGAAGATAATGAAATGAATATCAGTGCTAAGCTGAGTAAAGCAACGTTAACGATTGTTACAAACTGTAGACAACTTTCTTGTCTAGTGGGAGGTCTACTCTCAACTGTTTCGCCATTTTGAACAAAAAATATCTTTACGGGAAGAGTAAATGTTTAATGTGACAAATCAAAAATAAGATGAACTGAAAATCTTGATCTTAGACTAAAACTATCGACTAAGCGAGGGTGAGAGTCGAACTCACAGCTTTCAATCTCTAGTTGAGCATGTTGTTTAACCAGTTGCACCACCTTACAGGTCTGGTAACTTACAGTCTAACATCAAGTTTTGTTGCTTTATCGAACTTTGTGATTTTATCACGCATTGACACAACGGGAGTATTATTTACCGACTCGTTTTGTTCTTGCCACGCTAGCTGATAGCTTCGCTTACTATTCGGTTCGCATATGAGATCCACCATTCACCGTTCATCGGAGAAAACTTTCCAAGTTGTTTTTCGACAATTCCGCAAATTTTGTTGGAAGATATCATGACCTTCTAGAACGCAATGTTCGTAGCAGAAACTGATGACTTGTGGGAACAGACGACAAGGCCGTTCAGTGGACTAAAAATCCTCCTAGTGTACCGTCCTTTGGAGGAATATGGGAAGCCAATGTGCGTTCATTGAAAAACTGAGGTTACCAGTAGGGTTGCCAAGTGGCCGGTTTTTGGCCTGCCCGACCGGTTTTTCACCTGCAAACCTGGTGGCTGGTCAATCCTGTAAAAAGGCCGGTTTTCCGACACATGAAGCCGGATTTGTACTTTTTGCTAGATTTGTAAATTTTCTGATAAATTTGTTAGCAATCCTGAGCAATGGATTATTGAAGATTGCCAGTTTTGCAGTGACAATACTTTGCTTCTGGCGGTAATATACATTCAATTGTCCACTAGCACCAGAAGCAAGTAGTTGTCACTCTGAAACTAGCTAGCTTCAATAATCCATTCAATGTTCGTTGTGGTTTCGACTGTGATGTCTTACCGTTCGCTATATTTACACGGGAAACTGTCAACCGACTTCCGGCGACTACCCAAATAATTCCAGGCAAATCCTGTAAAAATATGCCCCCCCCGCATTTTTTGAAGGCAGGACCGATCTGCCGGTTTTTGTAATTTTCAGACTTGGCAACCCTAGTTACCAGTATCGATCATTGCTTAAAATCTCATATTCAATTTATGTAATACGTCTGAATTGATGCAATATACTGCTCATTCTTTGCTGTTTTTAGTACAGATGAAATGGACTCAGTAATACCAACCTGAAATCAACGATTCCAGCGAATCACTTGCGTTCGTGTTCGTGTTGTTCTTCAGCATTCATTTATTCTCGACAATAGCGAATGAAACCAAGTGTGAACCATTCATTCATTTTGAACTGCCGATAACGGAAAACGAAATTATAATAAACGTGAATATTGCTTCGAAGCTTTAATTACTTTCCTTCAGCCAGGTTTTAACTAACTGATTTTAAAAAGCAGGCACTAAACTAAACTTTGAGATCTAAAAGATTAGTTAAGAGCAAGAAAATTGACTGACAGGTTAGTCGAGCAATCATTCAGTACTGAAATTCCTGAATGAATTGTTTTGAAGGGAAGTAAACTGAGAAAGACAGACACTGTCAGCGGTTCAGTAGTCATGTCTATGGGCTGACAGATAAGAGAATAATACCAGGGGTAAAACTGTATGCGGTGAATGCGTTTTATATTCGCCTTCATGCAGCGCTGTCAATTTTTTTGAACACTGGATCGATCTACGAATAAATAAAAACAGCTTGGCAAGGATTAAGGCGACATAGAACTCACGACCACACTGTTCGCCTTTTTTCATGATCCTTCAGATACTATCGCCCTGGTCATGGCCATGGATTTTGATCATTTTTTTGTGTTTTATACTGCTCAACTCTATTATCGAACCTAAACGAATTGATTGTAACATGCTCATCCCGACAGAAGCAAATCTCATAACGGCTTGTTGCGTCCGATTTGCGGTAATGAATTCTGTTAATTCAATTCCGACATGCGGTAGTGACCCAAGTAGCACACTTTTGGCACTTTTAGTTGCAGCAACTTGTTTATGACTGAAATTAGTCATATATCGGTTGCCCCAACTGGTTTATAACAACTGTGCTAGTAGGGAAGTCAACTTTCAAGTAACCAAATCCAGTAGTCCTGATATTCCGACTACGTAGTTAAGAAACCTCTTTCAATGGAGGGACTAAATAGGTTGAAATTGAATTGGCAAGCCCTAGAGAAAACTAAGCAATTTGTTGAGATTAGATGATTTCGATTCCATTTTTAAATATAAACTAAAGCATTATTGAGTCAAACTCTCTTCTTCAATTTGACCGTCGCAACGCAACTAGAAGTTATTATAATCGTCTCGGTTTTGGGGTTGCTGGTGGAGAGGTTCCATCATACTTCATCGGAAAAATATAATCATTCCTATGTGACCCTTCACCACTGGAACTGGCACTGGCAGATATAGCAATAACCTCTCATACCTCAACTGGTTCATCTAGCTATACCAAGCTCGAGAATGAAGTTCCTCTGAAGCACGGGGTATCCTCAGCATTTATTACCAGAATGTCAGTGGATTATGAATGAAAATCGCTGATTTATTGGTCGCGGTATTGGACAACGAGCCTGATTTCAGCATGTTAACGGAAGCCTCGCTGAATGATGAAATTAACTCTTTGTGACTATTCCCTCATAGCCACAAGTCAAAGTAACAATGTAAGTTTTATTGCACTCTTATTGAGGTTTTCATTACCAATTTTGGTGTTAAAATGCATTGTAAGTGTAAACTAAAAACCAAAATGTTACTTGGGATGTATCCAAACAGGTTTGTAATTCGGAAGTGACTGTCAATTGTTCATTCCATTCCTTCTCTGTTTAGTTCTGATTGACGGTAACCAAGAGTATCTCAGGATCGACATTGACCGTATCGAGCGGGTGATATACAAAGGTATAGTTCTCGACATTGGAGCAAAATGCTCAAAAGTTCTATCTGCTATTCCTTTTCTTTTCCTCTAATTGATAATATAGTGTTGCTCAACATGAAGCAGCTGAACTTGAAGAAAACTGCTTGAAACGAATATTTGATCTGTTCTTTGTAGACGCTTTGAAATCTTGTTCCTGACTGACTCTGTGTATCTCCAGTCCTTATTATTTATGCCTGCACTGCTCAACTCTTGTACATTTTAGTAAACTGCTTGAGAAACGAATTGTACGAATCTCGGCTGAACGGTACTACTAGTGTCAGTAAGACCGTTGTACGAGCCCCATAATTGTCCTGTACTTTAATAGTCGGCTGCGAAGTCTGTCGATAAAGGAGGGTCAAGCCTTAAGGACGTTTATGCCCAAGGCTTTTCATACGCGCTGATTTTGAAAATCTAAACCTGATTTATAACGATAATGGTAGTTTTTACAATCTTTGGAGGGGACGGTAGAAGAAAGTAATGAAACAAATGTGTTTACAGTATCCAAAAAGAGTATGACAAGACGTGAAGGGGAAAGAATGGAAAATTAGGCAAGGGAGCATTATTGAAGCAACCCTTATTAAATATGCGTACCGTTCCTTTTTGCCAAAGCTGGGGAATCCGCTGATCGCACCAAACTATAATATTACCGGTTTTGAACTCAATTTCTTCTCCCAAACCCTCTGATTAGCAAATATCTTTTATAGATTCTTTTACCAGTTTATAGGTCACCAGTGTACGAACGTTTTCCAATTCGTGCAGTTTTTCAATATTACCTTTATACAACTTTTCCCGAAAGATGTTCCAATTCGTATGGTGGCACCATACGTATTGGCACCATACGTAAATTGTACCAGGGACCTAAGGAAATACTCGAACAGCCGGAACTCGGTCAACCTAACAAAATTTTGAACTTGCAAACTATAGTTACAAATATTAAAACCAAACACTCTGCGCTGCGTAGAGAAAAATTGTGCGATAATTTGGGATCAACTGAATCAGGAGAATTCCTCAATCTTTTATAACGGTTTTATAGACGAAGGGAATAGTAGCAGAGAAACCAAAGAGCGATACGAGGAAGACCGTTGAAGCGGCACTTACTAGGTTCGCAGTTCTTTACCTTCCACCAAAATAGGTGATCCGCGGGTTAAAACAAGTTATAATGGTTGCCAATTGTGGCGATCAGATTCAAACCCATGATTTCCCTTGGGCCTCCATGATTCGCTGGTATTGCGTAATCATTGAATAGAAAACTGGAATTCCTCAACATGAGTTAAAACCGATAAAAAAAATCAACAAAACTTTTTGAAGTAGAGTAAATTCCTAAAACAGCATTTTTATTGGGACCAAATCCTTTGGAAACTTGAAGTCTTTATTGTCTTGTCAACACGATCCGAGAACAAACATCATTAGAAAATTTTTGGATTCTCAAAAAAGTTTCACCGCTATACTCTGATTACTGCCTGCTACTAGTTCTTAATAGATTCAAACGTATGCAGGGAACACTGGATGATTATATTGAAAACTCGAGACATCTGGCAAACACCATGAAGAATTAAAATATTAATCAGTTCAATTTGTAGACATACCTCACTGTGCCCCAGTCCTCAGGTTCGACAGTGAACAACACCTTTCATAGTCGTCTTTACTTAATACGCATAAAATATTGAGGCATCACACTGCCAAAGCAATAAATCATCCATTATTGTTGAGAAACCATGAGCGCAAATAACATTTAATTAGTCAACAATTAATTCACCAAATTATCTAATCATCAAATCGTCACGGTAATGAAACATTAACTCATTAGAGTACAATAATAATCAAATCATAAAATTAGGAAGCAGAGCAGTGCAAAAATATGATCAAGAAATTTTTTCCACGTTTTGGATCAGCAATTTATACTCGAACTTTCATGTTGCTGAATGTTAACAGACAAAAGTTGTTTAGGTCCCTATTTTAGGAAATCCTTATTGACACCAATTACGAATCTGTTCAATTGTTCTTCCTACTATTCGCGATCATATGGCAATAATCACTGATTCCTCGAGATGTTATCTAATCACAACCAATTTGCAAAGGTCCCACGATTAGGACCTTGTCTGCCAGTCGGTACCACATTCCTCCAAGTGTCACCAGTTGCTACCAAAATGACCATGCAATTACTGTCACAGTTGACATAGTTTCAAAACATCCATCTGAATGCATTTCCTCGTTGCGCTACATGTTGACGGCGTAACAGATTATGGCACTACTGTTTGATAACATTAATTCGACACCGTTGCCGGAGGAGTTTGGCTGTTCTACTTTGGCGCAAGAAATAATTGCCCCGGCAACGGTCGCTTCGACTTCGGCTTCGGTATCGTACGCCAAAACGGATGAACCAGCGCCAACGGGAATGCATAATCCGCTTAGAGTGCAGCAATTAATTCTCCGAATTACGACCATCACTCATCAGATCTAAGAAAACCAGCTTATGCAACACAGTTTGCTTTTCACTTTTTGTGCATTTTTAATAACGTCACTGTTTTTCATTTTCGTTCGGACACCGGTGGACTGGGCAAAATAACTCGTGCGTGGAAATAATCACATTGAGTCGACCGTTTTTAATCACATCCCAACAACTGCCACAAACTTCGAAAGTTGATCAATATTACACATTATTGTTTCAGAAAGATTTCACACTCCAGGATTGTCCTTAATTTCCCACGAAAACTCCTATTCTCTATTCCTTCCCCGTCAGCCAGGGCACGTACCATTCGCATTCTGCACTTTATCGTCGCCGTTTGAAATCACAATTCCTTACGTTCGTTATGAGTGCAAACACACACTTGCTGTGAAGATCGAAGATGATACTGATTCCGAGACTCATCCCACCGTCGGTTTTTATATGCCCCAAACGCCGCACCGCACACGGGTGGCAGTGAACCGCGCATTGTGGCGTCACCACAAACCACACCGTGCTGCGTTCGTTCGATAGCGACGGACGTTAGCGACGAGTCGAGAAGAGCGCGGTGCGAGTGTCCAGCGGCAAACGGCAGCAGCCGAAAAAAAAATATAATAAAACAATTAATGCACGTCGATATAAGTTGGTCGATACCTGCATGCAACGCAGGCTCCACCTTCGTGGCACCTACCTGGTTCGTGTGAAAATTTTACCAAATTTTCGCGAATTGTCTGTGCGAATGATAAGGGCAATTAATTCGATGCAGATCGAATGTTAATGGTGAACGAATCCTTTTGAGGTAATGTGCAGCATATGAATCAGTTGAGTGCGTGCTTCAAGCCCTCAATATTTACTCCAAATTGGTCAACTTCATTTAAAATGATATCGGATAACTGATACTCGAGAGTACTCCATATTTATGGTGATATAATGTGATTAATGACATGAAAAATTCCTATTTAATATAAAAAAAATATGAAAAACGGGGTAATTTAGAAAACTGATCGGACTTCTCTGGCTTTTAAAAGGGATTCTGGTCATACTGATGAAGCCTTTGCCGCATCGAACCGAACTGAACTTGACCGGCATGGTGTTTGACGGTTTGACGGTTGACAGGATGAAAGTAAACAAAGTTTTGTCATAGTGAAAGTTAGAAGAAAATAAACAGTGGATAGAAGGTTTATAGAAAACTACCTGACCCGACAAGCTTCGTATTGCCACAAATTAACCTGTGTTGTACATAAATCGTGAATCTGGGATGACCTTTGTCACAATCTCGAGTTTTGCAAGTTTCTAAGGAGTTCAACCTTAGATGATTCATTTTAGCAGTTACGTAACTATGAAAGCATGGATAGTTTAATATACAAATTTGCAACTTTACCTCACAGTAAAGTAGAAAACAACTCCCCCCATTGCTTAGCCAGATAAAATAAAGCGAATAGTAATATTCGTCGTGATTGTATAACATTTCGCGAAAAACCTTACGCGGAATGTACCATTTCACGAAAAACTATTCTGTGGAAAGTACTATTTCGCAGGGGTGATCCTCTTCTTACTCGTTGTCGCTCATTCGGACCCAACTGAAAGAAAGTAATAGAGGTCAGTAGACCTAGGACCAAGACAGTAGTGATTTCTGCGGGGGCACAGTGACGGCGCTTCCAACAGCGGGTTGCCGGCATTACTCGCGGCCTGCGGCCGTCTCGCCCTGATTGATCTAATGTTACTATAGATAGTTTTTTGTGGTTTTGTTATGCACTAATGTTTCATGTAAGATTCTAAAATTTCTCAAGTTCGATTAGTTTTTGAGTTTCGCAAAAATTTCTGTTTTATTTGTATGAGAGTCGGGTAATAAACCTACCCAGTGGCAAGGGGCTCAAACCATCATAAAATAAATTCATTCGTCCAAACTGCGCGCATGCTAAATTTGGTCCCATTTGTTTAATTAGTTCTCGAGTTATGAGGAAATTTACATTTCATTTGTATGGGTATGGGTCCCCCCTCTTAAAGAGGAGAGGGGTCTCACCCAGCAAACATTTTCGAACGTATATCAAAGTAACAAATAAGATATATGTACCGATATATGTCCAGAAAAATTGCATTCGATGCACGAAACCAGCATGTGCGTACTGTTTTGGAGGCGATATACGTACTACAAATTATATGAAAACAATTCACATTCATAAGTATTTGTATACGATGAAATCCGATTCAACATGATTAGTTCCATAATGCTATACAATTCTTTGACGAAAATCGTATGTGAATCAGTCACAATCATTTTGCGCGAATAAATGTAAACTAAGGTGCGCTTTATTAAGCTCCATGTACGATTTCGAGTCTGTTTAGCGATATTTAAGATGATTTTCACACATTATTATACGATTTGTGGTTTGCTGCGCATTACACCATAGAAAAAATTCCTGTCTCTAAAAACTTCCACACGCCAAATTTAGTTCCATTTGCTTGATTAGTTCTCGAGTAATGAAGAAACTTGTATTTTATTTGTATGCGAGCCCCACCCTCTTAGGGGAGAGAGGTTTCTAACTATCATAAGAACCTTCCCAGGCCCCGAAAATCCCTGCATGCAAATTTTCACGCCGATCGGTTCAGTAGTTTCCGAATCTATATGGAACATACGGACAAACAGACAGATAGACCGACAGAAATTTATTTTTATAGGTATAAAAATTGAAAGTCATCGTAAAAAGTTTTCGTGTAGTTTTTAGAAGTTTTCGAAATATGAAAAGCATTTCAAAAGAGCTAACAGTTGGAAAGATTTCTCAAAAAAAATTTTTTGTTAGTGGAAACTGTTTGCGAGAAGAAATTTCGTTTGAGTCAGTCAAATGAAGAGAATTTCGTGCCTTGAAGTGATTATGAACAGCAATAACTAGTTCCATTTGCCACATTACGCATCACGCTGTTTCTGCCCTATGGGCGTACACCGTTCTGATTCAAACTTCCAACACTTAATGGTCATGGTCGACACTTTCATGGTCGACATTCAAAGCTCGAATATTCCAGTCTCAGACATCGAATATTTGTATTACTTTGATAAATATTAATGTTTTTAGTGTCAGTCAACTTAAATGAGTGAAATTATATTCTATTTCTAAGCACTGTCTTTTTAAATCCACCCAATAGTGTGATTTAAATTTTTCACACAATAATTAGCTTCTGTAGTCCATTGCCAATATTTTCGAACTCCATGTACCACATTTAAAGCTTTACAATGCAGACAATCAAGTTTCCCGAAGAAAAACCCGGTAAAACCTGATATTATTCGTGACTGTTCGAAGTTTGAATCACTCCTCAAAACGTGATTCAAATTTCGAACACTTTAATTTATCTAATATCTTTGAAATAATGCATGAAATAGTGTATTATAACTATGCTGTAGTACATACATACGTTGCACTTATCTAATAATCACGAAGTGGGAAGGTAAACATCCTAAAATTGGTAAAATAATACAATCGAAAAAACAGCTACTTTTGTACGAAACGTTAAGAGTAGGGTACTTGATCCAATAGTTGTGGTAGTACCAATAGTTGCGCTACTATTCATTATTAATGCATATTTTCGTAACCGTAGCATTTCAGATAAAACAATTACATTCATTATATAAAACAGGTTTTTAGAAGTATTGGTAGTTAGACTACACCATTTAAAATTAAAGCATTGTTTGCTAAACTGCCAATTTTCCAAAATCCAACGCGCAGTTGGAGCGCACAACTATAGGCGCTCATCTATATTTTTGCTACGATGTTTTTTCACTTAGCAACCTAGCAATGTATATGGAATACCACAATTAAAGGAACATCAAACTTAATTAAGGAAACATTAGCGCAACTGTTGGTACAATATAATTGAATCGGAAAATTCATTTTTTCTTTATAAAGCTTCTCGTACAACGAAAGCAATTGTCTTGCCTTGTGACAAATACCTTGTATTTGATAAATTTATATCCCACTAGCATTAATTGAAGCATATACCTCAATAAACATGCAAAATGAAGTTATATTGTGCTTAGTAGCGCAACTAATGGATCATCTACCCTATACGAACTAAGTAAAAATCTGAGTTCTCACTTTTTTCTGCGCCTGCTAATTTCTTACAAGGAGTCTTACATAATAATCAGCACTTTATCCTGAAGTGTTCGAAGTTTGAGTTTGGTCCCTGGAAGTATCTGGGTGAGTGAGTGCTACTGTGTTACCTGACTCATAACGAATATACGTTATATACGGGGGAGGGTCTCGTAACTTACAAACTTTGTGGTTTTTCGTTGAATTGATCATAAATTCGACTAGAGCACACCAATATCAACTATATAACATAAGAAATTACATGTTTACTCCAAAAATAAAAGCATCAGAGATTTTAGAATTTCGGAAATAGGGGTTCGTTAAGAGTCAGGTAACACAGGTTGTCTTCTCTGAATATAATATAATGTATAATGTATAATATAATATAAACGTTCGCACCTACCGCAGTGCGAATATAGATTCGGATCATTTCCTAGTTGCGGTCTGCATGTGCTCAAAACTCTCGACGGTGCATAACACGCGTCGAAGCCGTACGCCGCGACCCAATATCGAGCAGCTACGAGACACCGGAGGTGCCCAGGAATACGCGCGGCAGCTGGAAGCAGCGCTACCAACGGAAGAGCAACTTGGCGCAGCAACTCTTGAAGATGGTTGGAAAGGCATTAAGACCGCCATCGGTAGTACTGCTCTAGCGGCACTAGGTACAAAGAATTCGAACCGAAAAAACGATTGGTTCGACGGCGAATGCGAGCAATTAGTGCAGGAGAAGAATGCAGCACGTGCGAGAATGCTGCAACACCGTACGAGTGCGAATGTGGAGCGATATAAACAAGTACGGAACAGGCAAAACTCGGTCTTCCGGAGGAAAAAGCGTCAACAGGAAGATCGAGATCGCGAGACGATGGAAGCACGGTACAGTACTAACGATAAACGGAAGTTCTACGAGAAGTTAAACCGTTCGCGCAAATGCTATGTGCCGCAGGCCGACATGTGTAATCTTCTATCGTAATCTTCTCACGAACGAACGTGAGGTGATCGAGAGGTGGAAGCAGTATTACGACGAGCACCTTAACACCGATGTAGCTGAACATGGAGGTGACGATATGGCAATAGATCTTGGAGCACGTGCAGAAGACGACAGAATACCAGCCCCCGACCTCCAGGAGGTAGCAGAAGAGATCGATCGGCTGAAGAATAATAAAGCGGCTGGGGCTGATCAGCTACCCGGCCGCTGCTGAAATACGGTGGTGACGCACTGGCTAGAGCACTGGGTCATTGTCAAGATTTGGGAGGATGAGCTACTACCGGAGGAGTGGACGGAAGGCATCGTGTGTCCAATCTACAAAAAGGGCGACAAGTTGGATTGTTGCAATTACTGCGCAATCACACTGTTGAACGCCGCCTACAAGGTACTCTCCCAACTTTTATGTCGTCGATTATCACTATTTGCAAAGGAGTTCGTGGGGCAATATCAAGCAGGATTCATGGGTGCCCGTGCCACCACGGACCAGATTTTCGCGCTTCGGCAAGTGTTGCAGAAATGTCGCGAATACAACGTGCCAACGCATAATTTATTCATCGACTTCAAGTCTGTGTACGACACGATCGATCGAGATCAGCTATGGCAGATTATGCACTACTACGGATTTCCGGATAAACTAACGCGATTGGTCAAGGCGACAATGGATCGAGTAATGTGTGTTGTTCGAGTATCAGGGGCAAGAGGGTTACGGTAAGGTGATGGGCTTTCATGTTTGTTGTTAAACATCGCTTTGGAGGGTGTGATAAGAAGAGCGGGTATAGACACGAGTGGCACGATATTCACGAAGTCCGTCCAGCTTCTTGGTTTCGCTGACGATGTTGACAGCATTACACGTACCTTTGAGAGGATGTGTTACCGTTCGTAACATTTATATTATATGTTAATTAGTTAAGGGTAAAGTTTGTCAGATTTATTATTTATATAAAGCCTCCGGAGCGCTTAAGTACGGCCAATTCAGATATACACTCAACAAATAGGGCTAGAATTAAGCACACATGACACTACACGAAAAACGATTAAATAACCGGTTCGATGTCAGTTCAGTGGGTGGTTGAAAAGGAAGTAAAAGGAGATAGCAGAAAATGAAGAGATGGCGATAAAAGGTACTGATGGCGATAAGCTTCCTGATCTCCGCCGTCATTTTCTAACTAACTGTCGAGCGAAAAGCTTGTGAGTGGAAGAAGGCGTGAAAATAGAAGAAAAGTTTGAAAAAGCTGTGAGTTAGTTTATAGTGAAAGATTAATAGTAAAAGTAGAAGAGAGTCGAATCAGGTAAAATTAGTTTATAAAACCAAGCCAAACCCTAAATACCTGCGCGGAATATCGCAGCCAAAAATCCTGGTTACACTGGATATATCTATTCACTCTTCACTTAGGACCCGTAATAGGAAGCTGGAGCCTACGAGAGCCCACCAGATTGGCCCCGTAGGAATATTTCCGGCAGATTACGAGCAGCCGTTAGCCTAGTAAAAGGCGAATTACGTCCCAAGACTGGTAACCAACAAAGCGGCGGGCTAATCCGATCTTCGATTAGCCATTCACCACGTGTCATCACTGAGCCGCTGAAGGCGGTCTCCAATAAAACACTGCGACCTTCCCGTGAGCCCACGGCGAGGCAAAGCTCCGTCAGCATAGGATCGCATGGGTATATAGGAGTAGCGTCCACCCGGCGACAACGTGTCATCTTGCTTCGATCGAGAACTGCCAGCCGAGAAAATCTGTAGCCGCGACGGTACGGGGATAGTTCCGTGAAGCCAGTGGTAGGTCAGAAGCACCCTTGGAAAGTTCTGCTGAAGGAAATCGTCATCCTCTCATCATCCTGTCATTGTTAATGACCAACCTACCAGGTAATGGCGTCCACCGAACCACCCACATTGACCACACTTACATTAACACTCACACACAGAATAATGTACATGTTAGGGATCATTAAAAGTTTAAATTGTATCCACTAGCTTTTTCCTTGCGCATACACACTCATATCACAGTCCTGATTAACGAACTAGGCCAGAGCCGACCTTGAGCTGTTAGAGCCTCACGCTCGTGCTCGGGTGTGAAAAGAGGTCGTGAGCACCCACCCCAGACGGTCCCCAGTGGTTCGACCAGGGACCAGGGGTATAGTAGGTGGAACCCCTCTGGTTCCGCCAGTAACAGATGGCGGAAACGTACATCGGACTGAAAGCTGAAGCCAAATGGATTGGACTTGTCATTAATGTATCGAAAACAAAATACATGAAAGGAAGAGGTTCTAGAGAAGTGAATGCTGACCTCCCTCCCCGAATTCATTTAGAAATCGAGGTGGTAGAAGAGTTCGTGTATCTGGGCTCATTGGTTACCGCAGACAACGACACCAGCAGAGAAACACAAAGACGCATTATGGCAGGAAATTGTGCCTACTTTGGAGTCCGTAGGACGCTGTGATCGAACAAAATTCGCCACCGCACGAAGTTAACAATCTACAAGACGCTGATTAGACCGGTAGTCCTTTGCGACCATGAGACATGGACTATGCTCGTGGAGGACCAACGCGCCCTTAGTGTTTTCGAACGGAAGATGTTGCGCACAATCTACGGCGGAGTGCAGATGGAAGACGGAACGTGGAGGAGGCGAATGAACCATGAATTGCACCAGCTGCTTAGGAAACCACCCATCGCTCACACCGCAAAAATTAGTCGCCTGCGATGGGCTGGGCATGTCGTGAGAATGTCGGACGACTGCCCGGTTAAAAAAGTTCTCAATAACGATCCGACTGGAACGAGACGGCGGGGCGCGCAGCGAGCAAGATGGATCGATCAAGTGGAAGTATTCATACCAACATAAACGAACAATTACCAATACAGAATTTTGGAGAGCTTACTAACACTCTTGCAAAATTTACCAGCTTCGATAAAAGAAACGCTGCTTATAGTGACGAAGATTATATGAAACAATAACACAGATGCCAGTCTTGTTAGTAATGGGGTCTTCGCTAGAAGTCTCGGAAGAAGATAACTCATTTTGTTTGAAAAGAGTGGATCTGCTTCAGGACCTTATATATTGCGTCTTCTTACACCGATTTTTCTAAACACCTTTGATGATGTTTTACGAGTTTTGCGGGTGGGTCTACTAGGCAGATTCTGCTCTTAATGGCGTTTCTGTGGAAATAATGAAGACGATAATGTTTTGACCATGGTTTTATGTAAATTGTTTTATAGCGCTCTTGTAGGGATTCATAAAGCTTAAAATGCTGATTTCGACTCGTATATTTAATGCCGTTTGTCAAATATTACAACTAGTTATCGTGTGTAACTTGTTTATACACTAATTATGGTTACCTACTGGCAAAAAATTAATTTTATGAACGTCTGGGACCAAAACAACATTTATTGAGAGGTGCGTCCAACTTACATCGCAAATTGAAAACGATGCCCAAATTAAAAGTTTGATTTTGATGTTTGGAAAGCCAATTTCAATTAAACTATAATTTTAATGTAAGGGTTGGAGTTGTATCTTTCATTTCTAGAAAGGTTCGAAAATCTGGTTCATGCGAATTATAAGCTCCGTTTCCGCTTACCGATCGACGCTACTCTCCGGCGGCAGTAAGCAGGATTCCGTGCTGGCCGATCATGTGTAGACCATATCACAACGCTCCGCATTGTATTGGAGCAGATCAACGAATTCCAGGACTCTCTTCTACTGGTGTTCGTTGACTTCGAAAAGCCATTCGACCGACTCAACCACGAAAACATCTGGGGCGCACTTAGGCGTAGAGGAGTTCCAGATAAGCTAGTCCATCTCATCGAGGCTCATACCAGGCGTTCTCGTGCAAGGTTTTGCACGACGGCGTCTTGTCCGACCCCATAAGGGTTACTGCTGGCATGAGACAGGGCTGCATTTTATCACCGCTTCTGTTTCTCATCGTTATGGATGAGATATTAGTTGGAGCAAGTGACAGTAGTCGCATCGGGGATTGCCTTGGAATCCTCTAACGATGGAGCAGCTAAATGATCTCGACCTAGCCGACGACATTGTCTTGTTCGCACAATGCCGAAACGATAGCAGAGCAAGTTAGATGACCTCTCCGTGAGCTCCCAGGCAGCAGGTCTTACAGTCAATCTAGCGAAAACTAAGTCTATGGTAGTGAACACTGACAATTCCACCAACTTCACAGTAGCGGGACAACAAGTTGAGCAGGTAGACGCCTTTCAATATCTTGGTAGCCAAACAACGCCAACAACGGTGGTACCAAGACTGATATAGCCACACGGATCAGGAAGGCCAGGGGTGCCTTAGCAGGTCTGCGAAACATTTGGCGCTCAAACCAGATCACTCTACGTACGAAAACCCGAATCTTTAATTCAAACGTGAAATTCGTACTACTGTATGCCTGCGAAACGTGGTGCGTCTCAGCGGAGACAACGCATGAACTGCAGGTATTCATTAACCGGTGCCTGCGATACATCATTCGTGCCTGGTGGCCTGATAGCTGGATATCCAATGAGGAACTCCGTTGTCGGTGTCATCAACGGCCGATAGCCACAGAAACTCGTGAACGTAGGTGGAAGTGGATCGGACACACCTTGAGGAAAGGAGTGAACGAGGTTGGCAGAGAAGCACTCGACTGGAATCCACAAGGACAGCGTTGAAGAGGCAGACCCAGAGGCTCATGGTGACGGGGCTTAGCCAACGACCCTTTGTTCTGCCGGACCGGCGGACATGGACACATAAGTAAATAAGTAAGTTCCCACTTGCCCCGTATTCCCACTTGCCCTGGGGTACTAGATTCTTAATCGTGAAAGCCGTATTATCATATTCTGATTGAGCTGTTGACTTTTACAGAAAAGTTGCATAATGTGACCCCGAAACTGTACGGAATGGGTCCAAATCTCACAGAGGTCTAGTTTTCATCAATTTTTTCCAGCCATTATTGACTGATATTTCCGATTAATATTTTATTGTGTACTAGAGAAAAGGCCTTATAAAAAATCCATCAAATATGATTATGAGCAGGTCTATTGAGTCACGCAGATTGGTTTAATTGCTGCACGCTGCTCAGCAGAAGACGAGAGGTTAGATTAGTAATGTCCATTACTAACGTTTTCTTCAATGTGCAGGGAAAATCCATTGGGCACGACTAACCACCTCGACGGGCGGCCATAGCAAAACGCCGGGCGAATGATGATTTCGTACATTATTGGGATTAGCGGTTGAATGCTGTGTAGACAAAACAAAAAAAACATCCAGCGCCATAGCTTTGCGTAAGGTTGTAGGAAAGCATCGATATATTGAGCAGTAAATGCAGATTCAGTCCGCGATAGTTCGACTTGAAAGCTAGCATAATACCGAAAGCCATAATTAATTTGCCGGAAAAAGCTGGCAATCTTTTTTGCTTGCTTGCAAGTTTGTGCCAAAAAACCCGTGTGTAATTGCAGGTTTTCATTTATGTTTTATTAGCTGTTTGAAATTTGTTACCCCTGTGTTACGTGGCTAGAAATGTAACAAATAAATTTACCACATTGAAACGAGCATAGTTTTGTCTAAAAGTTTAACTTTTCTAATGCAACCGAAGCTGTGCTCCCATTTCGAACAGCTCTAATCGCACTTTGCTCAGGTTATATTGCAGTAATTGCAATCAATCTATATAACCTCTTCACTTTCAAAACATTTTCTTATAATGATCCATCAAAATGGATTTAATTTTTGGATGAGCGTAAAACCGCATCACAACGCGTCGCGTTGTAGGGCGCTGACTCGTAACAGGTGAGTTTAGTTCCAAATTTAGTGTTAATTAATTTATTTTCCATGGCCTTACGCCCACCACCGCACCGCATAGCACCCGGGCCGGGCCGGGCCGGGCCGGGTCTCGGAGAAACCCTCCTAGGTCAAACAGTCTTGACTCGCCGGTGCACAGTGGGGAATCGCTGGCCAGCAGCCAAAAAATGAAAGTTCATTTCGACTCTCCGTTGTATTTTTCCTGTGATTCTATACTATTGAAGTGTTCAAATCCAAAATTTTAGATCAATAGGACAAAATTTGCATTTTCTATGAATCTTGAAAGTATGCTATCTCAGCATGTTTTAGCGTTTTTTTGAAAAATAACCCAATATTTCAAAACATTCTAGAGGTCTAATGGTAGCTCGGATTTCAACGGTGTCTAAGGAAAAGTTCTTCAAAAAATAGTGCTGAATAAAGCCCATTGATTGAGTATGCTGTAATTTTATCATAGTATGCCACAATTTTAATTTTCATTAAAAAAGTGCCATATTTTCGTGTAAAACACGCTTAAAAGTTTTGAAGCCAAGGTTCGCCACTATTGACATTACCGGTAAAAATTGGCGTAAAATATGAGCTTTCAAATGGATATAGTCTCATTTAGCGCAGAGTAGCGCACAGCACAGATATTACGCTTGTAAGGCTACTATATCAGAATTCAACAATATAGACAAAATGCATACACTCAAAGTAAACGTAGGATATCTTAATAATGGGATACACCTTTACATGGTTGGATAAACTGCTTCGAATGTATGGTCCATATTGCATATTGACTAGATTTTAGAGGTTGCACAGAGGAGTAACTAGGGCAAAAAGCTGGCCAAAATTATTTTCTTATGTATTAGGTAATATTTCGCTCGAATATGAAGTGAAAAGTAAAAATAGTTAATTTTGTAACAAACTGGTGCCATTACTAGTCATTTCAATTCACTTATCAGTGCAGATTCTGCTTTTCTTCTAGTCACTATTTTGCAGCCTTCTCCAAAACCTACAAATGCATGAGCAAACAGTATAATCAATATATATAGAATGCCAGTGTCGCTGGTGTTTCATGGATATTTTGGTGGCAAACATGTTGCTGATTCGTGTCTTGGATACGGGAACAACATTGTCAGATTATCCAATAGAATATTTTCCTGCCGACGAAATACCCCAAAACGACCAAATCGGGTGATTTATCCTACGTGGTTTACGGAAAAGCAGAAAGATTTTTCATTGGGTTGCCCTTTTAGTTTGACAATCAGATTCCCGTTTCGAATCGGTCACTCACACATATGCGCATACAATGTAAATACATAATTTTCAAATGGGCGATGTTTACCACGAGCACTGCAGACACACTGGCTATACATGGATTCTACTGAGCAAACCAATAAGTATCTTGTTTGTCTCTGATTCATATAAAAAAATGATATTGGTTAATACCAAATTGTTGATAGTGGAGTAGACTGATTCTTCGACGCTAAATCAACGCAGATGTCTTCTCTGTGATATAAAACCTCTGTTATGAAATTTGTCAAATAACAATAACGCCATACATACTATAACATACTTTACCGTCTTTACTCAACTAACATTTTTCCTACTATTTTTGTCAGCGAATTTTGTTGAATGGTAATGTTGATTCAATTAGTGACACATCTGGAGGACAGGCCTCATAATCCCTAGACATGTAGTAGGGCTAATGTGCCCATTGTATTCAAGGTGAATTATCTTGCACAAAAGATAGTACGCAACTAGATGCGAATTGTCGAAATTTCCTTGAAAACAGTGTGAAACATATAATTTTTAAAAGGGTCGCAAATGCCAGTCCGGACGTTTCCGGATGAGCTTTACGTACCGATTTGTTCAGAATACCACAAAGATTCATTCCTCCATAGAATATATGACCAGATTCTGCAAGATTTGATAACTTTTTTACCATTGAAAAAGCACAAAATTGCAAAAAAATAGTTGTTCGACAAAACTATTGAAAACAAGTCATATATTCAAAATTTTAAATTTTCTTCCTACAAACCAGTTAGAATTACTTATGATGAACCTATGTTTTGATAAATATCCTGTATTAATCTTTTTGTTTATTTCTGATGGAATCCGTTTCCTGATGCTTGATGATTTAACAAAAAAATGTTTCAAATATTGTCAATGTTTGTACACCTGCCAAAACTTACAGGTATGTTTCTACGTGTTTTGACTAAGAGTACTTTGTGCAGCATCTATTTAAGCATACAAAAAAATATATAGTACATTAGAAGACCGAAAAAAATGTTTTTCTTATTTTGGCCAGCTTTTTGCCCTAGTTACTCCTCTGTGGGTTGGAGGAAATCTGGAGGATACAGCGATAGTAATGACGGAAATACAGCTCAAAGATCTTATGCCAATCTTGGTATTAGTTCTGAAATCACGGGTATAGAAATGAAATTAATTAAAAGGTTGAGAAATTTTCTTATAGCAAGCTCTTGAATACATTATTTCAGAAAAATTCGAAACTTATTGTTTGTATACCAAAAACCTTTATGTCAGGGTATAATCTCATATAATACGTCCACTGCAATGCAAAGAATTTGAATTCGCGGTCATAAATGAATCTAGACAACTATATTGCTGATAGGACGAATGACAGAAGAAGCACAAAAATAAGTTTTTTTTTTGTTTAACTATAGTCACTTTAATAACTCGGGTCATTCGTGACTTCTGCGGGGTTGGGAATTGAACCACGGTCCTCGGTGTGAGAGGCGTGAATGCTAGCCACTACACCGGTATTGACCCTCACGAAAATAAGGTTATTATTGGTTAGTGATAAAAATACAAGACAATATTTTACATGCAAAAATGAGTGCGAAAATACAAATCGTGATAGAATTGTTCGTCTTCTTATTTCTCCGGGTAAAGCTTATAGCTTCTTCGAAGCGGAAAAATGTAATTAGAAAAATATTTCTGAGAACGCTATATTACTATTGAAGACGAAACGTGAGGTGAATGATTCTGCAGAAGGAGAAAAAGAAGAAGAAGAAGAAGAAGAAGAAAAAGAAGATGGAGATAAAGAAGATTAAGAAACCTAATAAGGGGAAAAGTTTTGATTTTTGATTTGATTTTAATATTAACTTATATGGATTTTGTGTTGATTATTAAAGCTCATACTTGCTTGGTATTGTTTTATATAATGTTTTATCCTGTAAAAATCCATCTGCAATAGTTTTCCAAATGACCCTCATTTCTTATACGTCTTTATACTTAAAAAATATTTGAAAAATAGTTGAAAATTCTTCCTAACATAAAAAATATACGCTCTAATGCAAAATAAACCTGAAATTCGGGCTCAGCACCCCAAAATTACTTAAGAACCACATATTATCCTTGATTTAAAGAGATTTTTTTGCTTGGCCAGCATTTGTGTGGAGTCGCCCCACTGTGCGGTGGCTGCCGTAGTGTGCATACGCTTTGTACGGATGTAATCATTTTCCATCGTTCGAACGACTGAAAAGGCTATCAAACTGTCCAGGGTCTTTTATGACTTGGCCGATCGTATATACGAATCGACCGTCGTTCGTCGACGTCGTTACGCTGCTGCACCATTTCCAACACTTGACTGCGAAGCGATTTTTCCCGCCTCTTTTCCTCTGCTTTTGGGTGTATTTTTTTCGAAGGGTTTCATTATCAATTTGATTCAGCGGACGCCGATGATGATGATGGTGTAGATGATGAGGATGAGGGGATGGTGATGATTATCGGCCAATAAAATAAAGCGAAAGCAAAGTGGAGAGTAGGTGTTTTACGGTTGAACTGTTTCGATCTTATGTCATTGAGTAATTGAGTGAAGCAATTGGGTTAAAGCTGATGCCATCGAATGTTTTACGCGATTCCGTTGAACCTTGTTCATCTTCCACTGCCGGTTGTTCCACATTCGCAAATCGCAGCAAATTGTGAAAATGCTGCAGCACTGATCGAATAGGTGACTTTTGCGTTGCAGTGCAGTTCCGTTACGCAGGTGACGTCTTATGTCACTAGAGTCGCTTTCGATAGTTTTGATTTCAAAATATCCGGTTGTCTTGTTTTTGTTTGTTTAAAATTTGGAAAATTGCTTCTCGTCCTTGTCTGACTTTGAACTTTACTTAATATGACTATTGACTGATGAAACTAGTAGATATACCGTTCAAAGTTAAGCATAATTTACAGAAATCTATATTTGCGGTGATTCCGTGCGGGAACACAATCTAACTACAACCGCATTTCTACAACGATTTTACCCGAATGAACGTGCACTGTATTGACATGAAATGACCCAGATATGTTGCATGTAATGCATAGAATTTCACAAAATGCATCACGTCACAATAATCAGTGCGAATTCGAACCAATGCTACACAGCAATTTACTAAACAGATTGTTACGACGAATAACGGCACATCCACACAAGCACGGGCACAAGCACATGGAACTGCACTATAATTCCGGTCTAGGGTCGTGCAACCGTGAAAGCCGGTCGTGGAAAATGGTGCGGCGGCAATGCGGTGGTGTCTGCTAGCGAGTGTTCACGAATTCATGGACGGCTGAATAACACGGCAACAGGGGCAGGACACTAGTGTCGATAACAGCACGCTAATACATTCCAGCAGCAGCAGCAGCATCAGAGTGGCCCTATCTAGTGAACCAATTTTCAGCTGTCCATTTCGCACGTTGGTGGCTGTTCCGCCTGGTGACAATGAGCAATTTAGGAAATCAATTGTACCGTAAATTTAGAGCGGACGCAAATGTCGAGCACCCCGGACCCTGCCCGAAAATCTAAATAATCCGATCGGCAGCTAATTGCAGTTAATACCGGTGCTGCCACGGTATCATTTTCTGTAATCTGTGATGGAGTGGCGGATCACTTGCACACTGCACACTTTACTGCATGGAGCGACCTCCCACCACGTCCCAGCACGTAGTCTAATTAGGCTTTTAGCTGCGCAGCAATTGCATTGGAGACGTAAAATAATTCGGGAACTTATTTACTCTAATACAAATCAAATATTTCTGACACGCATGTGGGAGGATTCAAATAAAACGATGGTCATTCCGGTGACTGGTAAATTTGGAATGTATTATCAAGGAAAACACGAAATTCGGAATATTTCCGAAAATTCGGATATTTTGGAAACAGTAAATATTATAAATAATATTTATAAATACATTCAACATTGGGGTCATTCCACTTCAAGTGTCAGAGTGCCATGTAATCGACCTTTTCGGATTCGAACCAAATTTTGTCAGATTGGTCGTCTCAGGTCAGCAAGAAAAAATCCTAAATTTGGTGCCGATTGGACGTTCCCTCCATTAATGGGAGTACCTCCATTTTTAATGAAAAATCACGTTTTTGTCAAATCCTCTAATTTTCTTTTGCTCATATCTCTGGAAATACTACGTTTAGAAAGTCTATTTTATCATGTTTCCAAAGGAAATTGTTCAAGAGATCCGAAAAAAATTAGTTTTTAGCGGCAGTGCTGCCAAATATTTTTAAAATCGATTTAAAAGCTAAATTTGCATTTTTCTCGCTCAACTCCATCAACGGGTATGAGCAGTCCGTAAACTGTGACAGCAATCGGGGCCGGCCCCGATATAAGGGGATATAAACGACCAAAAATTTTCCAGTTTTTTCTTTTTATTTCAGATATCGATTCCACAGAATTTTCCACTTATTCTGGTAATAATGTTGTAAAGATCCGACCATGGGTAGTGGATGAAAAATGATCGTACATATTAGTAATGCAGTGCTTAGGGACGATTCGAATATGGCGTCTTTCAAATTGTGGCATTTTTCAACCCCCTTCTCAATAAGGCATGTTCGCGACAAAATCTGGACACCTCAATTTTGCAATAAAACAAATTTGCTAGAAGTTTAATCCATGAAACAATTTTATGTCATTTATGTGTGTATCGTTAATAATTATCAAACAAATTAACTTTACTTATTTGGTCTTCATGAAAAATTAGTGAACTTTGGAGTTTACCCTTTCCATGAGGGTCACTGCAGACTTGCTGGCAACCAATTTAGCTGCGTTTGTCAAAGATTTTCGAAATTTTTCTATAGTTGTTGCTTGTTGTTTGTGCTGGGACAGCTCTCTTCACCAAAGCCCAATACCGCTCGATGGGGTGTAACTCTGGACAGTTAGGTGGACGCGCCTCCTTCGGTACAATATGGACTCCATTAGCATCATACCATTCCAAAACATCTTTGGCGTAGTGACAGGATGCCAAATCAGACCAAAACAGCGAGGGTACATCATGGCTGTGTAGGAACGGTAACAATCGTTTCTACCGGCATTCTTTACGATATATTTCCTTGTTAACCGTTCCCGTAGTGATGTAACTTTTGCTTACTCGACCACAGCTGCATATGGCCTGCCATACTAAATATTTTTTGGGGAACTTGGTTTTCTTCTTTGTCCTTAAAAGCTCTGCAACGCCATTCTGTTTCATGGCAGTGTAAAAAGACATACCAGGAGCTGTTTAAAGTCTTCTAGGACATACGTTTCATCGTCCATTATAACACATGGAAACTTCGTTAAATATTCTCGATAAAGCTTACGAGCGCGTGTTTTGGCCGTCGTATTTTGCTTATCATTACGGTTTGGCACAGTCCTCACCTTAAAAGACTTCATGCCTTGTCGTTGCTTAGAGCAATGGCACGTACAGAAAGATCTGGTCTCCTCCGTAATATTTGTTTTACCTTCGCATCCTTGGTGGTTCCTCAGATCCGTTTTTGTTTCACTTCCCTTCTTTTTAGCTATTGTCAAGCGAGTATCGAACGATTTTAAAACACTGTGAACAGTGCTTAGAGGAAATCCAAGCTTTTTGGCAAGTTTTCTTAACGAGAGATCCGGATTTTCATTGCGACCGCACACAATTGCTTTTCGCATCTGCTCTTCTTTCGATGCCATTTCATGCTGAGTGCTTGTAATATAAACAAGTGTTATATTTTCAGAAAGAACAGACATACGTCTACCACGCTGCTAAATATTTCACTCACTGTTAATGTATTTCCGAAGCTGTGCATGTAGGAGTGTCCAAATTTTGTCGCGAACAAGCCTTATGTGTCACAAAAACTCAATTCCCCCTCTTTGGACGTCACATAAAATAAAAAAAAAAATAGAAAATATCCATAGATTATAAAAAATGGGACTTCAAATGGCAATTGCTCCTAGACTAGATTTGGAAAGCAAGAATTTCTCTTCACTGTACTCGGTCCTGGGCTGCTCATTGCCAATCCGTTGAGTGCCTCGACACTCGCAAATTGGATGTAACCTATTCGAGCCATCTAGCACGTTGGGGCCCTCCATTCCTGGTGCCGGTGGGGTTCTTGAGGAGAACGGATTTCACTGCACAGTCGTCCGGCATCCTTGTGACATGGCCGGCCCACCGTAGTCTCTCGACTATCGTCAGATGTACTATGGGAATCTCTTCAAGTAATGTCTGCAACCAGTGGCTCACACGTCTACACCACTCTCCGCTATCTGGTTGTGCTCTGCCAAAAATAGTCCACAATGCCTTTCGATCAGATACGGCAAGTGTGCGTATGTCTTCCGTAAGCAAAGTTACTGTTTCAAGTCCGTAGAAGACTGTGCAGAGTCTAAATTACAGCCACAAAGAATCGCCCAAATCTTGATTGTTTAGTCAACTGAACACGGCTGACTGTGCTTAGCAGTCAGGTCTTTGAACGCGGTCGGAATCTAGATGACACCGATGATTGCCGATACGACGATGCACCGAACTGTTCAGACAGTTCGTCGCATCGACAGCATAGTGTACCGCTGCCGAGATGGTCTATAGCGCGAGTCATTTTCTGATGCTGGGATAAGCGAAATTCTGTACCAGGGGCATTCAATCCCCTTAAGGACTATCGGTCTGATTAGCGTTTTGTACCAGCTGTCAGCTTTGTGAGGCAGCGTATGGTCCTTGATCGAAGCGTCCTGCGGAGGAAAAAGTAGGCTCGGTTTCCAACGTGAATATGTCGTTGAGTCTCCTTACTCGTATTATTGTCGGCGGTGGCCAGAGATTCCAAATATACGAATTCATCAACCAATTTCAGTTCATCGCCGTCAATAGCCACTGTCCGTGGGAGGTAAACTACGCTTTCTCTGGAGCCTCTTTCTTCCAAATATTAGGTTTTCAACGCATTGATTGATAACCTTATCCTCGAAGCCTCCGTTTTTAGTCTGGCATAGATTGTCTCCGCCGTCTCAAGGTTTCTAGTAATGATGTCGAGGTCGTCTGCAAAGGCTAGGAATTGGCTACTCTTGCTAAAGATCATTCCTCTCGTTTCGATGTCCGCTCGCCGGATCACACCTTCCACACCTTGCCGCAAGCCTCTGCGCGATGCGAAACCACTCGAGAGTGTCCTTGAAACGCGCACGCAGCACATCACTCGCTCCAGAGTAGCTTTAATCTCCACGTCAGTTTGTCCAGAAAACTGTACTCGGGCCTTATCTGCCATAGCTGTTCGCGTTCAACTGTATCGTATGCTGTTCTGAAATCTTCGAAAGATATGATGCGTGGACGCGCTGTACTCTCAGCATTTCTGGAGGATTTGTCGGAGAGTAAAACGTTGATCCGTAGTAGCACGGACCCCGATAAAGTCCGCCTGTTACCGCCCTACGAATTCTATTGCTGTTGGGGATAGACGATGCAACCAAACCTGAGGTAGCGCCTTGGAGGTGGTGCTACTCAGCGTAATGCCGCGGTAGTTACAGCATTCCAGCCTATCGCCCTTTTTGTAGGTGGAACAGACCACACCTTCCATCCACTCTTCCGGTAATTTCTCCTCGTTCCAAATTTTTAAAATTATCCAGTAAAGTGCCGTTGCTAGCGGTTCTTGGGCATTTTTGTAGAGTTCTACCGGGAGTCGGTCTTTTATTCTCTATTATTCTTTTTTTCGGCTCTATTATTCTTCAGCTGACCGATTTCTCGCCGGATATCTTCGAGAGCCACTGCACACTGCACAGTGGGACCATTCTGGAAAAAGGCGGTCAAAAGTCTTTTCTCGCTTTTCCTGACGTTTTCGAGCTTAGGTGTTTTGGGAGAAGTTTCATAAAAAAGTATTCTGCATCTAATGACATTTTCATATAATTAGATGTTAAGGGGATAACAAATTTGAAAAAAATAATTTTTTATAGGAACTAGATAGCATGGTCATGTGTTCGGTAAAGTTGTAGAACTTTGAATTTCGTTAAACTTTGCCGAAGATACTGAGTATCTGCATCATATGGTTTACGAGATATAATTGACTTTCTGTCGTGACCCCCTTAATATCAGTTTTTTTAAATTTAGTAAATAGACACCTACTGGCAGCTAAAAATAGCATCGCTTGAACCGCCATAGAATATAGGGTACGGGTGGGTATTTCCAGCCCATTAACCGTTATGTGTGCGACAAAAAAAAACACCTTTAGCAGGGCGACAAGGGTACCCGGGTACCCACAATTGATATTGTTATAACATCAACAATTTTAAACCGATTTTGATGAAATAGGTGTCATTTGATTCGTTAATTTATCTAGTCTTGAATCATTCGGCCGTTTGGCCATTAAAAGACATACGGGGCCCGAAAATCCGGAATTCCGACAGAGTGTCCGCTGTGGGATAGAGAACTGATTGTATTGCAGGAAAATCAGTCATGCGAATTTAAAAACTCTAAAAATTCATACAATGAACTATTTCATGTAATGAGATGAATCAGGTTGGCCATTCCGGAGTAGGTTCCTGTGGGGTCATGGGTGGCCAGTCCAGAATTGAAGGTAAAACCTAGCAATATGGGTATCAAAGTTCTTGGAATTAGTTCGGTAGGTGATATTTTTTACATTTCGTTGTATTTTGATTGGTTATTTCGAAAATGGTTTCTACGGGGTCACAGATGATACCGCAGGATTCAAGATAATGCTTAGCATTATCAGATCAGTTCAAAACGTAGAACCATCCGTTATACATTTGGAATCAATTCCGAAATTATTAATAAGTACTAAACTGGCCATATCAGTTCAAAACATCTAAGAGATCCGCTAAACCAATTCTAGTATTGGGTTATGTACCCAACTGGCCATCTATAACCCTACAGGAACCCAATTCTGGAATGGCCAATGCGATCTAAAGTCACCAATTTATATAATAAGATGAAAAAAGGGTCCACAATGCCAAGTTCAAAGCTTATAGATACGCTGAAAGCTGATATTCTTTCAAAACAAGCGGCTTCCTACGTTTTGCCGGACGTTGCTCCGGAATTATCGATTCCCGGGAATTACATATCATTTGATGGCCTAATGCTTTATCTAATCAAAACTAGATAAATGTACGAATCAAATGCCACTGGTTTCATCCAAATCGGTTCAAGATAGCCAAAGTTATGAACATAGCAAATCATGGGTACCCGGGTACCCTTGTCGCCCTCCTACGTAATAAAAAAATTCAAGTGCCTCTCATTGCTAATCCCCTTTATAGATATGCACCAAAAAACCGCAATAACTTAAGATCAACGAGTTTTACAATGTCGCAAAATTTCAATGACGTATGTTTTAAATTGAATGAGTTATAACTATTTTAAAACTGAAAAGGTACCCGGGTACCCTGTTGCACACATAACGGTTAAGCGGTAGCCTGAACAATATTCAGGAACTGCGTTGAAACTATATTTATTCGAGACAAGATTTTTATACCAGTTGATAGAATAATATTTACTGAATATCAGCGTGTATTTTGGTCTTAATAAAACGCTACTGAATTTGAGTTATAGTCGCGAGAAATGATGAAGTCGCTGCGACTAAATTGAGCCCATTTTCTATAGTGGTGTCTGTGTTTTTTTAAGTCCGACAGGCCGAAATAGCTAGCACAGCAATTAAATGCTTTTCAAAAACAGATCAGAAGAGACAAGAAAAGAGAGACCGATGGATAACTTCTCGCTATTGCCTACATTCCGGGCTCATTGAAGATAATTAGTTTTGCAGTGACAACAGCTTGCTGCTGGCGCTAGTGTATCACTAAATCGTTCATATACACTAGCGCCAGTTGCCACTCAAATACCAGATATGTCAGCACATATATTGGTAGTAGTGTAAATAACGCACCAAATGCTGGAATTAAAAACAAAATGCTGCTAATGGCTAGTGAATGAAAATTGATTTATTTTTTCATATCAGAGGGGAATTTTTGTGTTCTTCCGTGATAAAAAGAAGTAGAATTGTTCTGTGATAGCATATTCACAGCTGTTTAGTTTCTAGAATAAGTAAACGTGATCATAATTGTGTGTTTTCCAAACCATCATCAAGAGCGGATACGCGTAAGCGATTGCTGCTAGTTTTTTCAGCCTGGTTACGTGCCACTGGAAAAACTGGTTTTGATGTTTGTTGAATAAAATTAAGCAAACTACTTATATCTTTATGAAAATAGTTATAACACATCAAAGCCTATGAGTGCTACATTCGTTTCAGAATTGTTACATAGCGGCAAAGTTTTTAGTTGGGAAAGTGTAGCCAATAAAGGTAATGTATGCCGAAATTAGAAGCGTGATGGGAATACCCTCCCGTACCCTAGTATAAGTTTGCCAAAAGTCTCGGCCGGGTCTGGTAGGGCATTTTGGTTATTTCAATTATGAATTACATACATATATGCTGGATTTAGTAAGTTATCAGGGTTTTATTATTCGTATATGTTCATAATAATTTTACAGGACCTCGTCCACGTCTGTTTCGCTATCTGTTGTAGAATTATTCTCGTTTTGGTACTTTTGTAAAAGTTTGTATGCTGAAAACGGCTTTCCCGGGAAGCTGACAACGCTGATTAGGGCTACGATGGATGGTGTACAATGCTGTGTGAGGATGTCGGAAGCGTTATCAACTCCATTTGAAACACGCAGGGGACTTCGATAAGATGATGGTGTTTTCTGACTTCTGTTCAACATCGCGCTAGAGGGTGTTATGAAACATTTGGGTTTTGACATGCCGGGCTTCAATAAATCTAGCAAATGTATTTGTTTCGCTGAAGACGGGGATATCGACGGAAGGATGTTCTAGGCCAGCGGTTCCCAAATGGGGGTTCGCGAACCCTCAGGGGTTCGCCAAAACTTTAGTTCGCTGCAGAACAGTATAGGGAAATCCGTCAGGGTGTACGCGAACCGAAAAAAGGTTGAGAACCGCTGTTCTAGGCGGTTGCTGAGCTGTATACCAAGCCAAAACAAGAAGCAGTGAACGTTAGATTGGTGCCGTATTCGTCCGTTGATGCGGACGAGTTCGAGTCAGTGGACGAACTCGTATGCCTCGGGTCGTTGATGACAGCGGGAAACAACTGCAACTGTTGTGCTTACTACGAACTTCACAAGACCCTAAGGTCTGATAAGCTCCTGTACCAAACGCTAATAAGACCGGTCGTCCTCTACGGGCACGAAATGCGGACAATACTCGACGGGGACTTGAAAGTACTGGCCGTTTTCAAACGTTGTATGCTTAGGACCACCTTTGGTGGTTGCCGGACAACATCACGCAAAAATGGTGTTCGCCTCGAATGTGGTTGGAATCAACTGCAGAGAACCGCCCAGCGTGCTAGATGGTTAGATCATGAGTGGAGGAAAATCTATAAAATGTGGGACACTCGAGAAATTGGAGACGGACAGCCATGGTCCGAGTTTCTTGGCGGAAAACTGGTATGCAGGTGAAATCCTAAAGGGTATCGCACCAGGATAAGGAAATAAGTGGTGAGCAACAACCAACTAGCAGCACTAGTAATTGCACTATGTATTCAAACAACCAACTAGCAACAAGTAATTGCACTATGTATTCAAACAACCGAGCAGTACCGTCAGTTTTGCTGCTTACCGTGACTGTGAATGTTTTAGATAAGCACACTCATCCTCACCCCTGCCGTGTATTATTGGATTCGTCCTCCCAAGTGAATTAAATTTCTAAGAATATGGCCGCTGTGATACATCTGAAAGGTTATAACGTAAATATTTCGCTTGCTACAGTATATGGTACGCAGTAGCTGTCGTTACATGAAAGAAGAAAGAAGGTTTGAAAAATTAAAAAAAGAAAAATAACTTACCAACAATCATACCATTACTTTTTTTAATATTTTTTTTGTGAATTGAACTATCTAAAAATTAAAGGTATACATCGTTATACTATTTTTATTTTTCACAAACAAACGGTTCCTCTTGGTGTGTCGCATTGCTGAAATGTGTCATTAACTGATTGCAAAGATGTAATTTGTTGCTAGAGAAAATTGCAATATAACTTGACAAAGCCATCATAAGCTAAATGAACCGGAAAATGGTGCAACAATCATTACATACATATATGACTGAAAATGAAACCAAGCCTGCAAGTAATGCCAAACAAACGAGCATATTTATTCATCAATTTTAATACTGACTTACTTTACATTCATTACTGCCTTCACTCGGCCGAAACACAGATTACTGTTCATACCGCGCATTCTGAACTCCCACATATTTCGTGCGCCCAATTCATCAGTACAATGGACAGTTATCGCTCCTGCCACATCAGTCCTGCGCTTCAACAATCGGCCGAAATATGCAAGTAATTTCAGCACCAGCACCAGCGCCAGATTGACGACTATCACTGTTCATGCAGATATCGACTTTAATTAAAAACGCTATTTTATAATGACTGACCGAACAATAGTGAATGATTGGAACATGCTGTTGAAATGTTAACACCAGCGCATACAGTAAATACAATCTTGCCTGTACTGAAAAGGCACAAAGCCAACACAAAGAAACGTTCGGGAAAAATTCTAAAGTTATTTACTCCACCATCGTGAGCTAATGGTTCGCAATGCAAAATGCTGCTCTAAAAGCTACCGGCACCAGCATCCCCAGCGAAATATGCAAAACTTTTGACTGGCGGAAACTTAAAATAAAACTTTTAATTTCCCCCCTAAAAGACACATTCTATCCATTTTTATTAGCCCAGAAAACAGCGATTTCCACTTTGTTCCTTCGGAGGGCCGTTATCGTATTTTCGGTTACCGTGGAGAGTACCTTGGCCACCAGATGACAATACCGGCAGGCTACTAAACTGTATAAATGTTGCTGCTGCTGCTGCTGCTACTACTACTACTGTTGGCTATGTCCTGGATTTCTTACAGTTCAGTACGGCTTCAGTAGAATAGTGCAGAAGCGCCAGCTATGGGCCTCCGGGTCAACAGTTAATTCGGTACCGTTCGGTGGGGTGCACTTATAATACTCCGCTTGCCGTCCAGTAGTTTAAACTCTTGAACAAAATATCCGAATCCAACGGTAGGCTCAGTGCCCAACCCATTCCGCTAGCACAGGCTAGTCTTCTTTGGGCTGAACGAAGTGATGCCACATATTCCTACCAAAAGGAAGGAGCTGAACGTGTTCACATGAGTCTGGTTTATTATTTAATAATTTTACTGGTATAATGTCTGTCATAATTTTCCGACCGGCGGCACTAGGAAGGTGCTGTTGGGCTGGGCCGGGTGGTAAGTTGAAAGGAACGTAATAGCGGCGGAATTTTGCCTAAATAGCTTACAAAAGCGACTGTTCATTCTTCTCGGTCAAACCTGTGTCTCGCTTGCCTGGACGATCGCCCCGTTGTGAAATTGTGGTATTAAACTGAGTTATTCTCGGTCACCAGCACCACTCACACTGCTGTTCCGCCACTCCTTCCGCCTTCTGCTGATGAACAGAATTCAGTTATGATAAACCTGAACGATGCCTAATTTCGGTGGACTTTCTGGAAGGTAAATTATGTTACAACATTACTGCCGCTACTCGCATAATAGTCCAATTTATATAGGAAACTTCATAGAAAATGAGACTGTTTTGCGAGTAGCGTCAGGTTAGTTTCGAGAGAAAAAAAAGAGATAGTTTAGAATGTGGAATAATTTATATGAAAAGTAGCCAAATTTGGCAATTACAAGATATAATATATTGAAATATTTAATTAAATTTTGTGCATGCCACTCTGGTTACTTAAGTATAAAATATGGATTGGTATTGTTTTCCTTAGATTTAAAATTAAGGAATTTTGACCTGATATGTAGTCACGGTCATAATTTTGTTTGAGATTTTCTATTTTATTGATTAATATTATTTTCATATTTACTTTCTTTTGTGTCCGGATTTGTATGATATAAAATTTCATATAGAAGCCCGGGACACGTGCACCAGCAATAGTGTAACGGATTCTGAGACCGGAGGTAATTCACTTCAACCTTATGTTCTTCACCAGACACGCATCACATCCTATTATACTCAAGAACTACGCATTTTATCCCATCGGAAGTCAGCGAACCGAGATTCGCTTCATCATTAACAAGGAAGTAGGTACATAAATACATCTGAGACAGTGCGTTCGGCCGACTGATTAGACGACTCGCGCGCTAGGATGCATCTTTGGTCTTTGTTTATGGCGGCTTAATACGCCCCGGCTACTGATGTTGTACTCCTTTTACGCGATCATTTCCGTATCAGCGAGGATAACGCGACCAGAGGAGGAAAGATGTCGTCGCCAGTCGCGATGGCTACCAACGTTAGATGTGGTAGCGCACTTCCGTAACATCACACGTCAACATGCAGCTCAGCATATGTATGCAAAGCTTTTGATATTCACAACCGACGCATGTGTTGCGAATGGTTGAGCACACGCCGACTGAGCAAACAAAACTGCATTCAACTCGCGAGCGGAGCGCGAACGAACGCGAACACTCGTGTCGAATCAGCACCGAGCAATCATTTCAAACTTTTATCGATTGACTGCATCCGCTGCTATCCTCTGGCTTCGATGGAGTTCATTATGAGCAATATGAGTACTGTTCGTTGCACAGAGCTCATTAAATTCTAACGCTATTAGGTACTGGGTTCGGTTCGTTCCAACTCTATGATGATTTCTCTATGATATAATATGCCGGATGAAGACTTCTTAATGACCAATAGTTTAAACATTTCATTATGTTTTAAAAAATACAAGACTTTATGTTTTTGCTGGATTCTGAAGTGAGGCATGATTTATTTCTAGTATCTGTCACCATTTAAATTTATTTAACACAATTTAAAAATTGTCAATTTTAAATAGGGTTTTTTTTTCTAATTCCATTCTAATTTTCATCATTTGTTGGATGGATTTAATGAATACTCCAAAAGTTCTTGTGCTGATTTGACTAAAACACACTTACCTTCCGATTCGTGAACTTTGAAATTACTGAAAAGCGATTATTAAATCATATTATTGAAATTAGGCAACTGACTCTATTTCTTAAATTCGTCGTCCCGTTTTAAAATCCGTCAATCAAACTTTTTCATCGTCCAAACTAAAAATCACAACAATGTTTACGAAGCTAACACGTATGTATTTGTGAAGGACGGCATGACAAATGTTGTTCTACAAAATTTCTGCAGGTCAGGCAAGTTTTCCTGGCTGTAGAATAACGACAATGCCTTGCGTGAGTTATTTTCATTTATGAATGACGGAAATTAAAACGATTAGTCGACACTGTCTTCTTCGTCGAACAAAAAACGTAGGAAATTTGGCTGGTAGGACTTCTTTAGTGATAAAAAGCATTTAAATAGATCTCAGCTCACTTCGATTGATCGCATGTGATAGACAACGAACTAAAATACTAGGGAATAACTAGTTTTGCATTGTGTGTCATAAAAATGCTGATATTTTTGATAATTTGTGTTGGATAGGACGGGAATAGACAATTACGACGATGTAGCAACATACCCTAGCTACATTTCTACGCGTAGGTGTACGATTTAACATAGTAATAGAGCTAAGCGGCATCGCTTCCGAAATGAAAGCCAATGAAAGTGCAAAATAATGCATATTAAGATATCATTAAGACATAGATATCACAATACTTGCCGTGAACCAATCGATAGGACGCTATAACACATTGTCGGAAACTGGGAGATAGAACAAATGCCGGAACAATTGGCCTCATTTTCCCAACTTTCAAAAAGGGACATCGACTGCAGTGTAAAAACTATCGAGGAATTACACTGCTCAATTCTGCCTACAAGGTGCTTTCTCGTATCCTGTTCTGCAGACTGAGACCGTTTGGGGAGTCCTCCATCGGCGAGTACCAAGCTGGTTTTCGTGAGGGTCGCTCCACGACGTATCAGATGTTTACCCTGCGTCAGTTGCTAGACAAGTTCCGGGAGTACAACTTGCAGACACACCATCTGTTTGTGGACTTGAAAGCGGCGTACGAATCAGTCAAACAAAATGAGCTGTGGCAGATAATGCTAGAACATGGTTGGCTAAACCATCTTTTTGCCGAGCGTACTGTACACGTTTACATATTCCTTGTTCCCTTGCTCGCTGTGCGATATTTTGCAACAGACGCCAGTGAGCCATACCGAAAAACCAATAATGCAGACATAGCTAAAAGGGTGCATCAGGCATAGAAAATTGAACCTTTATTGTCATCCAGTCGTTTCGTTCACTCCAATGTATAGCATAGAAATAAGTTTTTAAGAAACGGGTATAAATAGCCCGAGTCTTATGACTGCGTTGGTTAGAGAGCGTACTAAACGGATATCTCCGGGAGGTTAACGCTTACTCTAAACAAGTACAGTAATCCATCTTTAATTAGGGTTAATAAACCCAAGTGATGACCTCCTCCGTTCTGGAGTAATGTACACTCGCCGATGATAGATATTGTATATGGCGACCGTGACAGGACTCGAACCTGCAATCTTCGGATAAATATTGTATACTAGCCAGGCTTCGTACACAAATTACGTAACGCTTAGAGGGGAGGGAGGGGGGTCGAGTTAGCGTTACTTGTTGTTACATAGGGGGGAGAGGGGGTCATGAGAATAGTTACGTAACAAATATATGAATACCAAAAAGGCAGTTGCCAAATGAGGAAAGGACGTGTTGGAGGTGGAAAACAGTTAATCGGTTTATACTAATGAATATTATGATACAAAATTATGGTTATGGATGAAGATAATCCTACTAAATTTCCAGTTATTACGGTTGAAGACCATTCCAGGCTGCCCAGTTTACTTCGGGGTACGATGCTGGCCTAACTAGCCGTCGTATGTTCGAATATCGGCTGGGAAGTGCTGCTATAGAGCCAGTAGGATCGTTGCACTATCCCCGTAATTGTCCTGTACTCTAATAGCCAGCTGCGAAGTCAGTCGATAAAGAAGGGTCAAGCTCTCAACAGGACGTTTATACCCATGGTTTTGCTTTTTTACCATTTCAGCTTAACATGGGCCGATGCCTGATTGTTGTTTTTAATATGAAGCTTGCAAATTTGCTAATCTTGCTAATTTGGTTGAATTTCTTAAAAATTAAAAAAAATATGCGGTTCAAGTCATTTTTATTGAATGTTGAGGTACGTTACGTAATTTAATGGGGGGGGGGGGGTTATGCCAAGCGTTACTTAATGTTACATAGGGGAGGGAGGGGGTCAAAAAACCGAATTTTTTGCGTTACGTAATTTGTGTACCACGCCTTACGCTGATTCGTGCGACGCTGGATGGATCCAAATACAAAGAGATGAACTTTCTAAACTGCTATTCAACATTGCCTTGGAAGGTGCATCACGAAGGGCAGACGTGGAAAGGAATGGAACTATCATCACGAAATCTCACATGCTTCTTGCGGATGACGTCGATATCATCGGAATCAACCGTATAGCAGTGAAAGAGACCTTCAGGTTAGATGGGGAACGATATGAAGTAGTGGAGGAATTAATATACTTTGGTACACTCGTGACATGTGACAACGATGTAAGCCGCGAAGTGAAATGAAGAGTTGCTGCCGCGAATCGGGCTTTCTACGGTTTACGTAGCCAGCTGAAGTCCCGTAGTTTGCAAATTCGCACAAAACTGGCGCTGTACAGAACACTAATCCTGCCGGTGACTCTTTACGGACACGAATCATGAGGGTTTTGAGCGTAAAATTCTGCTGTACCAAGTACACAAATATGCTGATATAGTGAAGGTAGTGAAAGGTAGGTAGAATGCCCGACGAAAGAATAGCCAAAACTATTTGCAGTAGAGAACCAGGAAGAGGCCGTAGACTCCGAGGCAGACCCCGCACCCGGTGGGTGTGTGCTGTCAAAGACGATGCTCGTTCAGCTGGTGTTCGTGGGGATTTGAGAACGGCAGCCCACGACCGACGGTACTGGAGGACCATAATTCGTTCGGCGCAGTATCGGTAACGGACCGTTGCAACTAAAGTAAAGTAAAGTAAGTAAGTATCGTAGGGATTTACCAGGCGGGCTTCATTGGGCTCACGTAACTACGGATCAAATTTTCATCATCCGACCGGTCTTTCAGAAACGTCGGTAGTACAACGCGCCCACGCATCACATCTTTATTGATTTCAAAGCAGCATACGATACAGTCGTATAAACTTACGTAACTGGTCAGAGCTATATAGGATCGTGTGATGTGCTTTGTGCAGGGTCGGCGCTAGCCAATTTGTCGATCCACGCAAATTCAAAAAATGGCACCCTCAGCATTTAATCGTAGAAAACCCATAACGAAAGCACGAAAACGAATAGTAAAATTATAACAATCCGTTGAGTCCTTAGTACTAGTCAATATATGTTTAAAATTCTTACAGCTATTCTAAAGATCTTGGTGCAAAAGATTATTTGTTATACTTCCAATATCACAGAGAATACTGAAAGCATTTTGATGCTTGTTTAAATGTTAGAATCTAAATTTGAAGCATACAATATACAAAAGTTAATTTCTACAGACAGAGTTAGAGCCTTCTACTTTTAATTTCACAGTAGAATCGCTTCGTCATCTGCTTTATATGAAAAGTTTCTTTTTGTGGCAGGAGCGGATTCAATCCTCGGAAATAAACAACGCATGAAATTCATAGTTAACCGCAATTTCATTAGAATTATTGACTGTTTCTTTAAAACCTTTATCAGAATGATAAATCTTCAAAAAAAAAAACAAACTGCTGTTTAGAATTCCTGTTGCTTCAAAAAAATCATAAACATCGTCCTCATCTTCGTTGCTTCATCGAAAGATGAATCGCAGCACGGCGAAATACAAACAGAAAGCGGAGAATGGTGTAGGGGTATGAACCATGAGCTGCCGGTGCTACTTGGAGAGATTCTCATATTGACATCTGGTGAAAGTCAAGAGACTATAGTGGATCGGTCACGCCGCAAGAGTGCCGGACGACTATGCAGTGAAATCCGTTCTCTTCAAGAGTCCCACCAGCACTAGGAATAGAGGGACGCAACGCGCTAGATGGATTGAGCAGGTTAAAGTTGACTTGCGTGTGCCGAGACTGGACTGCCCAGGACTGAGAGTACAGTGTACAGTGGAGAGTAACTGTAGATACAGCACAAGCCATGCCGACTCTATGCTGCTAAAGCAGGAAAATTTGATATTAATTACTTATCTATTTAATACTCCAAAGCAAAGCCTCGGGTATAACCGTCTTTAGACATTACCCTTCTTTATCGATGGACTTCGCAGTGTAACGTATTAGTGTAACGATCCTACTGACTCTTGCAGCACCACCCAGCCGAGATTCGAACATACGACGACTGGTTTGTTAAACCAGCATCCAACCTCGAAGTTAACTGGGCGGTTTTTTAATATAGCTGAAATGACGCCCCCTTAAAGTGGCGCTCTAAGTAGTTGCTTGTTTTGCTTAAGGGAAGCGCCGGCCCTGGCTTTGTGTGCATCTCGGCGACACTCGATTCGAGTCCCTTCAATTTTTTTTCCTGTATGGACTCATCACTGCGACCAGTAACGTTTGATCTATTGTGATATCGCCCGGGAGTTTGCTGTATAACCCGCACAGGATTTATTTTTGCTATAATCGCTATTGATTGAGCGATATGCTTATTGAATTTTTTCTATTAAAACTGAGGTTTAACGTTTTCCCGACGTTTCGACGTTTTCGCTTTGTTGGTGTCGGAGACGTAAACGATATTGCTCCTTGAAAAAGTCACCAGCAAAGTGTGAAACGTCGGGAGAGCATCAAACCTCAGTCTTGATCAATTTATCTGAAGACTGAGCTGCCAAATATTAATAGTTACAACCCAGCAAACCAGATATCGTATATTCATGGTGAGATTTAATCTTATATAAATGGATATCACATCGGACTCGTATAAATGTACACATGTTGTAAACACAATGTGTGAATTTCATCGTATGTAATGCACACGATGATTGATATACGAATTAATAGTCTAAATCGTAAATAGGTCGAAAGATAATCGGGTTATGCTTAGCGAATATCGCATATGGCGATTTCTTAGATTTAGTTACCAACAATGGCTATCATTAAGATGAAATCGTATTTAAGTACAGTTTTCATCGGATTATGTTTTGCAAAATGTCTTATATGCCATCGTTTTAGATTTATATACAAGCAGTGATAATCATGAGATTCTAGGTTCATTAAATTATGGTTTGCATCAAAACACGTTCAAATTTGTTGTTATTTCTTTACAACAAAAACAAAAAAATAGCGAGATTTCAAGGATACGTTCTAAATGGAGACTAGTCAACCAAAAAAATTGACTATTTCTTCGCTTTTATTTTAAATTTAAATATCTATTTAGGCCATTACAAATATTTTATAAAGTTTTTGTCCTTCCGGCGTTCGGCCACTGAAGGGGGAGGCGAAAAAAAAACAAAGTGAATTTTTTAATCCAGCAAAAAAAACATTTTTTATTTAAGGTTTAAACGTGAAAACCGAATGTATTCTTGCTTATAATATATACGTTATTATTTTCTATGCAAAAATATACGAAAAAAGACAAAAACGAAGGAAAATTTTTTTGGACGATTTTCGGAAATTCCATTGTTCGAATTTCCATTTCTATTTCGTGCTAGAAGCGTTAATTAAACTCGGAGACTCATTTTTCGAGTTTTTCAGACTGTAGAGCCCACAGACAATTGATTTTATAAAAAGAAATTTGACTCATATCCTACAAATTATTTTTTTGCCCCCCGATTTTTCAAGCCAATTTCCAAGAGGGGGGGGGGGGGGTGTCAAAAACTTTAAATATGATTTGCAATGGCCTTATTTCTTTTGTTAAAATTGAACTTATTTTTATTGTGGCGGAATATTCAAAAAACTATTATCTGGTATGAAAAACTTTTACAATTTCCTTTTTAACTATTTTAAAAATGTTAATAATTCAAATAATCCCGCCTAAATATTAAGCAGCAAGCATACAATGATTAAGTCATACTGACAAGACAATAAAAGATCTTTTTGAAAGAGCACTCTTTGAGGAGTTTGATTTTTTTGGTTTGGTTTTTTGGCGTATTAAAACCACGTAACGTAACGTTTTAAAAATTAAAAATGTTAAAAATCGAATCATAATTTTGACGTAGGACTACGTCTTTGTTTACTATACTGGGACTGGGTAGCACTTTGTAAAAACGAAAATAGAAGTGTAACGTTTGAATGAAAGATTTCAAATGCTAATAACTACTAAACTACTGAACGAAACTGAACAATTTATATCTCGTTGGATAGATAAAATGACCAGCAATTTAGGGGGGTAAGAGAGCGATTTTAAGGGGGTGTAAGAGGGGCGGCTCCTATACAAATGAAACACAAATTTCCTCAAAATTTGAGAACTAATCAAGCAAATGGGACCAAATTTGCCATGCGGGGATTTCAGAAGGTAGGAATAATTTTCTACGGTGTACTGAGACCTCTTCTCCTTCTAAGAGGGGGGGGGGGGGATCTCGTACAAATGAAATACAAATTTCCTCAAAACTCTAGAACTAATCAAGCAAACGGAACCAAATTTGGAATGTAGGGGTTTCAGAAGGCAAGAGTTTTTTCTATCGTAAATTGAGACCTCTCCCCTCTTTAGGAGGGGGGGGGGGCACCCATACAAATAATATTCAAATTTCCTCATAACTCGAGAACTATTCGAGCAAAAGGAACCAAAACTGGCTCGTGGGGATTTTTGGAGGTAAAATATTTTTCTATGGTGTACTGAGACCCCTTCTTCTTTTAAAAAGGGGGGCTCCCATACAAATGAAATACAAATTTCCTCATAACTCTAGAACTAATCAAGCAAATGAAACCAAATTTGGCATGTGGGGGTTTTAGAAGGCAGGAATATTTTCTATAGTATAATGAGACCCATCCGTATTTTAATAGGGGGGGTGGGGATTTTTTCTATGGTGGATTAGAACCTTTGCTTTCTTTAAGAAGGGGAGACTCCATACAAATGAAATACACATTTCTTCATAACTCTAGAATTCCTGGGGGGTTTTTAGGAAGCATGAATTTATTTATTTTATGATGCTTTGAGACCCCTCACCCCTGTGGTAGGGGGATAATTCATTACCATTAAGAAATTTCTATGTCTCAAAGGTTGCAGGCGTTGTACTTATGAACCCCCGTCCACGTATTTTCAAAGCCACCATTGCATTAAATGAAGAATTGAATCTGAATATTTCGCTCTTCTCTTTTAAACATTCACTTAAACAGTGGCACTCACAGATTCTTATAAACATACATATGCCAGAAATGCAGTTTCCATTAGTCTTTGATCTGATGATCTGATATAGTCCTACGTCACCTTTTCGTACAACCCTTAGGGCTGTATACCTTGTAGTTTTTATTAAAACTGAGGTTTAATGTTTTCCCGATGTTTCGACGCTTTCGCTTTGTTGGTGTCGGAGACGTAAATGATATTGCTCCTTGAAAAAGACAATAGCAAAGTGTCGAAACGTCGGGAGAGCATCAAACACTAAATTTCTCAGAAGACTAAGCTGCCAAATATTAATAGTTATATTATAGCTAATACTGGAATTTTATCGGAAGTTTTTTTTTAATTTCAAATAATATCACTAATTCATGCGGACTAGCAGCGGGTAGCAATAATGTCCACGTATCATACATTCGTGGATTTCAGGGCAGCATACGATACAGTCGAGCGCGGAGTGCTATAGCAGATGTTTAGTAGTACAAACTGATTGAAAATTATTACGTAGAGCGTCTTAGCAGAATCTCGAATTCGAGTCAAGTTAGGAAAACGGAAAACCTCCCTAACTTGACTCGTAGTACAAACCGTACTAACGAAGGCCATACTGTATGCGACCTTCAGCGAGAGTACAAACTCCTAGGCTTTGCAGATGGCCTGGGATTGGCTCCAGAGAAAACAACGTACGACTCTCACGGACAGGTGATGAACTGGAAGCGGTTGATTAGTTCATATGTTGGGGATCTCTGATCACTGCCAACAATAATACGAGTAAGGAGATTCAACGACGCATTCAAGCTAGAAGTTGGGCTTACTTTTCCATCCGCAAGACGCTTCGATCAAGGAGTATACGTCACCACAGAAAGCCGACGATGTATTAAACGCTAATCAGACCGGTAGTCCTCTACGGACTTGAGACAGCAACTTTGCGTACGGAAGACATACGTGCACTTGACGTATTTGAACGGAACGTTTTACGGATTGCGGAGAGTGACATAGTTGTGTGAGTTGCAGATACTGCTTGGAGAGATTCCCATCGTACATCTGGCGAATGTTGGAAGATTACGGTGGGCCGGCCACGTCGTAAGGATGCCGGACGACTGTGTAGTGAATTTTGTTCTCTTCAAGAACGCCACCGGCACCAGAAATAAAGGGGCCAACATGTAGGATAGCTCGATCAGGTTGAAGCCGACTTGCGTTTGTGGAAACGCTCAGTAAATTTATGGCGATTAGCCCAGCACCGAGTACAATGGCGAGGAATTCTTAATAAGAGCTCTCTGCTGGAATAAGCAAGTAGGGGGACCGAAAATTCAGAAGGATGTTGATTTTACGCTCGTCCAAAAATAATTAATCATCATCACTAGAAATGCAGTGCCGCAATTACCTGTGCTACTGTTGCCTATGTTTTTGGAGTGCAAAAATTAAAAGAAAACTTTGCAATTTTTTACCACAAATTTCATCCAACACGTGTAGCTTACCAAAATCAAAGCAGTATTCAATTCCCCTGTGGCTATCACCTTCGATAAATCTCCACAGCAGCGTTATGCAATCAACCATGCAAATCCTTATATCATGTTTCGGCTGCGTTTTATTGGCTGAAATTCATATTATCACACCGAACAGTATTCCACTGCACAAGTGGTGGAATCTGAACCGGCATTGAATTCGAATATTTACTAAAATTACCGTTCATGGATTTCCAAACATGTAATAATAAAACGTTAAACATTATTTGTTTTCAAAAAGCCACCCTTATCTGTACGCAATACAATCGCCTCCACCCTCCCATAGTTTAGCCCGGCGTGATATAACATACATTCTGCCGCCAGCTTTGATTGGAACCGAAATATCCCTCGCCACTACTGCTAACGGTCCTTCAGTTTAGTGCACTTTGTTGAATCCTGTTTGACCAGTCGTCGGTCGTCCGTTTGCCGGTGTGTGTTGACGATAAATTAACGCCGTTCACTGCATACTGACAATAGCCGTAACGCAAGCAATAATATGATATACATTAACCTAATAGTCATTGTCATTATTGCCTTCATCATTGGCAGGGCAGCCGCCTTTCCGAAGGAGGTCCTCCGCCTCCGCTCCGCTCCGTCCCCTATTCGCCGACGGTTTCCAGTCCAGCTGGTCGAGTCGGAAAACAGAAACCATACCGCCCGCCCGGAGGAACGATTCATGAACGAACGAACGAACGTATCCTGCAGGACATTAAGCGCGTTTGGAAAGTTGGGCTTTGCTGTAATTGGAGCGATATATACAATAACACCCTCCATTCGGACTCGTTGAGTGTACAAATTTAACGAGCCACACATTGTGTCCGGCCGGGCTTAGCAGGGCAAAATAGATGGATACATTGTGTATCGTATAAGTATCGGCCAATAAGGTGTCAATTATTATCTGCGAATCGGACGATAATATCGGCGTTGTTTTAGTTGTTTATGTTTTGAATAGTTGGAATGCAGATATTCGTTAACCCTGTGTAATGAAATGTAATTGTAATGTGAGTCGACCGATCGAAGATCACGTCAATTGAATTTAGAAATTGGAATTACTAAAATTGCAAACAAAAGTATTGTTCTACTTAATTGCACTTAACGCCGTAATTTGAGTCAACTGTCAACTCTGCACCGTAGTGCGTATAATTAAAAATGCTGCTTTCATTGTCCAAAATGATGTTGTTCCAACACAACCGGCCGTAGTTGCATAATCCGAGGTAAATTCCAACCGTCGTCGGAGAGAAAATTGCGAGCAAGCAGAAAGCTGCAAACTTCCTCCGCAAAGCTTTAATGATGTCAAATTTTCATTATTCAGGACGAAACAGCAATCGCAATCCTTTTCCATTACTCCCTCTATTATTATTATTATATTCGAAATGCATACAAAACTTTCTGCTAGTGAAACGAAAAGTTGCACGTAATTATCAAACTCCTTCAATCGTAAGTGAAACTTCGTAGCAGCTACGGCGTTCGCAAGCTTGCTCGAAAGCATGGCAGCTGTTAGCTCCTGCTTTCGAGGGTCTAAGTAGTGAAGGATGATTTTATAGCGTAAGAATAATTTCCGGGTGAGGTTTTCGGTACAACTTTTAGAAATGTCAGCATTAAAAACCTAGGAAATGCTCAAGCTGCTGAATTTTTCTGTCATTTTCGAAATTTTTTTTTCATAAATATCATAAAAAACGGTAGTAAACCGATCAACTGGCAGTTTACTGAAAGGAGACACACGTGGAGTATGCACCAACTTGAACAGTATAATATGAGGAAAAAATATATAAAATAAAACTTCCACCAAACCTAGAAGTGGTGCGAGTGACTCGTCTCAGCAGAAGTAAATTATTTTCTATTAAAAATAATCCGAAACGTGCTTGGTGGTGCCGGTATGGGTTATATGAAAAACTTACTCTTGATGGCGTGCAAACGAGTGCCAGAGTCTTCCGGCTTGCATGCGATCCCGATCCTGAGAAGCAAGCAATAAATGTCACGAAGAGTGCGTGGGTGCAATTCATATTTGTGACATCAGTTATTAGTTCTACGTTCTTTTTTCCTAGTTGAAAGTTATGCACTCGTGAAGATGGAAAATTTAACGTTTTCTAAGTTGATCACGAAGAGAAATTCAATCACAATCAGCAAATAAAAGTAAAGCTTTTAAACTACTTTCGTGCAAACCAGTTCAAATTTTATTCCCCTTTTTGGTACACGTTTACCTTCGGGTTATACACAGGAAATAAACGGGAGACCAGGTCATCAGTGCGCAGTAATACTAGTTGGCTAAAACGCTATGGGAAAAACAGCTAGTCGTGTGTACGAGATGTAAATGCAAAGTTTCGACTGAAGGAAAAAGTTGTAATTAATTCCGAAAGTTCACACCTCGTTGCTTTTAAAGGGCTTATAATTGTGGGATGTCTTGTGCATATCAAATAACTGCGGTCGCAGTAGGAAAGTGGTTTTGCAAAAAAAAATACTAAAACGAAATCCAAGTGATGGGTTGTGATTCTACATTAGAAACCGTAAATTGTTTGAGGAAGGAATCTCTTCATTACTATAAGAAAAGTATGCGACCGTTTCGTTCCATTCCATTAAAGATAATATTCAGCTCAACATATTTAGCAGTACAGCCAATTTACATCAAATACTGATTTTTTATAACAAAAAGTGCATTACCATGTGCCTGTTCGAATAAAACATACATCAACGTCCTAAGTACGGTTTCCAGGAGAATAATATATGAAAATACGAATTATATCATACACAGAACTAATCATCATTATTTATTTATAGATACTTTAACTGTAGGTCATTCGGATTACATTACATTATATAATTTATATAATTGATTTGCCTTCTACTTAATCAATTAACTGATAAATAATAATAATGTGACTTCTATAGCCGGACGCTGGCGATTTCTCAAAACCAAAAAATGATCAAAATATTTGAAAAGAATGATATTATATTTCACACCCCTGTGCTATACCTGCGGTTCCATGAAACAAGAACCGTTTGCAAGTTCGCAGTAAAAGCCATATTATTTCATAGAAGCGCAGGTATAGCTAGGTTTATATAGGTTTCATTTATTGCATGTACGAAAGTTTCAAGTATTTAGAAGAAAAGTTCACATTATTAAAATAAATAACAAAAATAAGCGGTCTAAGGTGATTACCTTGAGGAACTCCTGAACTAACTGCAAAGTACGTTGATTGGGAATTATCAATTTTCTTGACCGTCGAGTGATTTGCTTATACAGTGGTATACCGATTTTATCTACCCATCCGAAAATTTTTGGTAGATATATTTGGAAAGTAGACAAATTTGGGGAAAAATAAATTCCTCCAAAATAGTTTAAATGAATAAAAAATATTGTTAATATTGATCATTTTCTGTATGTATTATTTTAGCGTGATTTTACGCATAGGGCTCATTTTTGTGTACTTATTCCTTTGCAGTAAATTTGAGATCCGTATATTTATTTGGTACTTAGGGTTCTCTTTTCTGAGTCAGTGTGGTCCCAAAAGTTACCATTTTTTCCACCTTTTTTTTCTTTGAAAATTCATAACTTTTGATCCATTGAACCGATTTCAATGATGTTAATACCAAATGGAAAGTAGGGTAGATGCTCCAGTAATGGAGGGATTATGTCAGGGGATAGCATTTAAAGACAATTAGAATGCTCAATTTACCAGTTTCCAATTGAACTATATGATAATATGGTGCGCCATAATGTTGGCTTTATATACATACCAAAATTATACCATTCTGTTGGTTAATATGTCTAAAATATTGCTTTTACTGACATTAGTATGTGCTCCTAAAGTAGTGGCAGTGTTCCTATAATAGTGGAAAATTTGCCTATAATAGTGGAATTTTATTTACCGCCCTTAGTAACGCTTGCAGTGTGCATGGCAGCTGGTGGATAACAACGTAGGCTTGTTTAAATGCTATGGTTTGTTATGAATTTCTTAAGTAATTGCACCGTTTTGGTCTACTCAAAAGGAATTTGTAATTTCTGCACCAACATCTTAAATTTTAACTGTATACGTTAGATAAAACTGTTCACAAATATACATTTAACAATCGAAAATTGTTATTCTATCGAAATCATACTAAAATCCGCCAAAATTAGGAAATGTTTCGAGTTTCCACTATTACTGGTACACCCACAACCACTGGTACATCTACCCTATATTGGACTAAAGCCCAAACTTTTTTTATTATCGCAAAAACATTGAAAACATTCACTTTTTATGTTTCCATGGTGTGTAGACCAAAGAAATTCAATATTTTCATAAAGTATCGAGAATACAATGGAGACGCATAGTTTTTGTTTTTACTTGTAATAAAAGGGATTTTTTGACAAAGAAATACGTCTCAAAAATAAAACGCCATGCGAGTCCATTGCATTTTCGCATCTTTATTTCTTAAAAAAGAGTATCTCAAAAACTAAAAATGTCAGATATCTGTTTTTTGATATCGTATGTAAACAGCTAGCTTGCCATTGAAAGTATAATAAAAAATAAAAGCTTCTTTCCATTTCCGGGTTTTCGAGTGATCGCTATACCTTTATACTTTATATTTATATAGTAGAAAGGCAAAAACGAATATTTTAAATGTTTTAAGTGATTTTAAGTTTCAAGGCTCCTACAAAAAATGTTTTTGCAATCATAAAAAACTTTGAACGCCAGTTTATTGTTTATTTTTTCTTAAAAGCTCATTAAAATTCCTTTTATTTGGTAATAAAATTCTAAAAACCGGTTCAATGGTTCAAAAGATTACAATTTTTATGGAAAGAAAGGTGATAACCATAGTTTCTAGCGGAGACGGGGTGTGTCCGTTAGCGTTACAGTATAGAAAATCACAAAGGATCATTATGAAATGTTAAAAATATGCGTTACAAAATAAATGGAAGTTACTTTGCGTGTTTGACTTCAGTATTATTATACCCATCCGGTGTATAATTACATACATATAGCAAATTATAAAATACAGAGAAATATTTTCTGTTATGCATAAATTCATAAAATCTTCCAAATTTTCATGCCGAAATGACAATTTAAAAAAGGTAGATAAAATCGGGACTAAAAGGTCAAAACAAAATCGACAAAATCGGAGGTACCTAAATTCGAGTGTAGATTAAACCAGGTGTATATATAATCGGAATACCACTGTATTAGTAATTTATCTTATAAAAAGTAGCAAAAAAAACTGATAGTCTTATTTTGCGGTAGTTAGTTGTTACTCGAGCAATAAACTTATAATTTTTTCACAAGGTGTTGAAGCTCAGTAACATTGTTGGTATAAAGAGACCGACAGCCAGATGGCAGAAGAGCTGACAGTTCATTTACAAATAAGGGAAAAGATCAGTGGTCCAAGGTTGCTCTCCTGAAGTACGCCAGGGATGCTACTGAATGCGTCAATGCACCCAATTAACCATACCATCACAGAACAGAAGTGGAAGTCCGAACGATTCGGCGATCAAAACTGGTAACAGAGACTTTTTTGTTTTTCTTTTTCTTTGGGAAGGTTTTCGCATAGAAGCGAATAACAGCAATATAAGCAGAACGCTCGCTGCCAATCGCATAGCAGATTTTACATGCTTTCGTGTGCATTCGTATGCGTTCGTGTGTTTTCGTGGGAAAAAGTGGCTCGCTACCGCCAGGTTCGCTAGTATCTGTAGAAATTAGCAAGTACGTGTTTGGATTTCTACTTCCACTTCTGTTCTGTGATACCATTCCAACACGCTCCACCTAATTGGCAACATCACGTGCTGAAATATTGGGAGTTCGTGTAAAAGTAGCCTTAATCTTTCCCTCCCTCTTTTCTTACAGCTTCTTAAACCTTTTAAACACTCTTAAGATGGCTGAATTTAGAACTTCAGCTTTTTTCCCAAAGCTATCCCATGCTTCAGATAATCCATATTAGTACACAATATTGCTCAATATGCACGCGTGTTCGCTTGCATCTTGGCCGAAACCAAATCACAACTAAGAAATTAACTGGATATAAATAACTCATTGTTATAGAGAAACTATTTCAAATTTGGTTACTTTATACACAGTAGAAAAAAATTTATTGTGAGTTTAATTTATTGTTCGCCCTTTACTCGGAAAACAGCGCTTCAAAAAGTACCGTCATCCGGGGCGAGATTGTACCAAAAAAGCATATGTTTTTGTTCTTTAGCTCAGTATACATACAATTTAGGAACTAAGGTGATTTCAAACCTGTCAATATATACTAAATTGTTCAATTAACAACTACCGTAGAGATGGTTTAGTTACAATGAAACCTAGTTTTACTAGAAGTGCATGAACTTTGGCACAATCTCACCCCTTCTAGGGGGTGACATTGTGCCAAAAACATAAAGTTAGGCAAAAAACCTGAACAGTGAACATTAGCATATTTATAAACGATACACATAAATATCAGTATAAAGTAGTTCATATGGGGCCGTCCATGAACTAAGTGGACTATTACGGGCAGGGGGTCGGCCAAAAACAACGCATCATACAAAAAGTATGAACGAAAATAACCCGGGGAGGACTGAAATAACTAAAAATGAGTTCGTAGTCAATGGACAGCCTTTATATAGCCAGTAGCGTTTCTAGGGTTAACAAGGGAAAGATATATGAAGGGGTGTATCCCAAGGAGGCATACCTATTTGATCATTTAACAAAAGTAACCATTACTTCGTTCGAGAACCCGCGGTCGCAGAACATATGGCCTATCCCACCCCCTCCCCCCTCCTTAAAACTGGCAGTTTTTACACGGTATAATATATTCGTCTTATTTTAGAGTGTTTATTCAAAGTATCTGAAATTTCTAGAGAAAAAGTAAAAATTAGTTTAAATTATTTAGCAGACCTATAATGCTGTTTGCTCCAAAATGGATGATGCAATCTAATCTGTCAAAATATTGTGTCAAAATAGTAAAGAATGTGAGTGTACTGGTGTATACTGACGTATTTTTGTTGTGTAAGTGAAATCCACAAATTGGATCGATCATTATGGCTTGGCACAATCTCACCCCCGTGAAGCTCGAAAAGTACAAAGTTTCGAAAAATATAATTTTCGTAATCAAAACTTATCCAACGCATAATAACCTTCCAATACATTGTAAATGATTAGTTTATATACCTTCAAGATAGCAAGTTGATGCCATTTCTTTTTTGAGTTGGTTTATGCGGGACATTTTTTACAAGCGTTATTTCCGCGTATTTTTTATCGCGAACTTTGAAACCCTGTTTAGGCTAAATAGTTTGCTTATATTATCTGTGTTCCATTGGAAGTTATGAATAAATATGTTATGTTCATCATCATTTTGAATTTGGGTCACAAGTTTCTATAGATATAATAAATTTTCACAAATGAACATTTTTGGTTTTTGGCACAATCTCACCCCGGATGGCGGTAGATGTAATTTTTTCCGTGGAAATAAATCGATAGCTTCTCTAAAATAAGACTTTGCGAACTCTCGCGAAATTTCGACTTTACTGAAATCAAAAGACACTAAACGAAATCTACCATAAAATTAATTTAAGTGCAATGGTGATCTACCATAAAATATGAGGTAAATTTCGCAAAATTTCGTTAGATTTTGGTAACCACCAAATTTCTCGAAATCTCACACAGCCTTACTTAAAAATAGACATACACGACAGGTTACATTTATTACTTAATTTCCTGAAGGTTTGTGGTGGTTAGCGGACATTGGAGAAGTTTCGATTTATCGGAGTGTATGTCAAAAACTGAAACAGAGAAGATTGGTTTGAAGATGAATACGTCTAAAACGAAGTATATGGTGGCGGGCGGGGCCGAGCGCGACTGGGCCCGCTGGGGCAGTACCGACGGGTAATCAACGGGGATGAGTTTGGGGTAGACGACGAGCTCGTATACCTTGGCTCACTGGCAACAGAGGACAACAATACCAGCCGTGAAATTAAAAGGCGTATTACCAGCGTAAGTCTGGCCTACTGCGGAATCCACAATCACTTGCGGTCGAACAATCTGAGTCCCCGTACAAAGTGCATACTGTACAAAATGTTAATTAGACTGGTTGTCCTCTATGGGCATGAAACGTGAACACTGCTAGAAGAGGACCTACGAGCACTCGGAATTTTCGAATGGCGGGTGCTAAGAACCATCTTTGGCGGCGTGCAGGAGAATGGTGTATGGAGGTGAAGAATGAACCACGAGCTCGCCCGTCTCTATTGCGAACCAAGTATTCAGAAAGTGGTTAAGGCTGGCCGGATACGTTGGGCAGGACCTGTTGCTAGACTGCTGGATAACTATCCTGCAAAATGGTTTTCGCATCGCATCCGGTAGGAACAAGACAAAGAGGAGGTGGAGCGAGATTTGGCGAACACTGAATGCCCACGGAACTGGAGAGCAGCTGCCATGGAACGAAATAGATGGAGAAAGCCTTGTCATAAGACGTTAGAACAATTAAGTAAGTAAGTAAGTAAGTAAGTAAGTAAGTTAGTAAAACGATTAAAATGAGTAAACACTTTAACGGGTGGCAACTGAATAGCCGATTACGGACCGTTTCCAAATGTTTTTCAACAATGGACAATGTATCTTTAATTTCAGTAAATTAGATCTTCTGCAAATAGCTTTGTCTTTTTTTGACAGCTTGAGAAATAAATTCCAAAATTTTAGTTGCCACCCGTGGCAACTGGGGACCCGTGGGACTGGGACTGGGACTGGGACTGGGACTGGGACTGGGACTGGGACTGGGACTGGGACTGGGACTGGGACTGGGACTGGGACTGGGACTGGGACTGGGACTGGGACTGGGACTGGGACTGGGACTGGGACTGGGACTGGGACTGGGACTGGGACTGGGACTGGGACTGGGACTGGGACTGGGACTGGGACTGGGACTGGGACTGGGACTGGGACTGGGACTGGGACTGGGACTGGGACTGGGACTGGGACTGGGACTGGGACTGGGACTGGGACTGGGACTGGGACTGGGACTGGGACTGGGACTGGGACTGGGACTGGGACTGGGACTGGGACTGGGACTGGGACTGGGACTGGGACTGGGACTGGGACTGGGACTGGGACTGGGACTGGGACTGGGACTGGGACTGGGACTGGGACTGGGACTGGGACTGGGACTGGGACTGGGACTGGGACTGGGACTGGGACTGGGACTGGGACTGGGACTGGGACTGGGACTGGGACTGGGACTGGGACTGGGACTAGAACTGGGACTGGGGCTAAGCCCTTTCACGTGACTCTGAAGAGTGCCCTTAGTAAGGCAACCAACCTAAACAAAGTTGCTATGAACAGTCAGTTCCTTAGTTCCGGTGCGTTGGAGAGGTTCATGTCCTTGGATACAAAAGTGACCTCGTTGGCTTCGTACCACTCCAGGACATCCTTTGAATAGTGGCATAAAGCTAGATCCGGCCAGAAGATCGTAGGGCCCTCCTGTTCCTTTAACAGAAGAAGCAGACGCTCTTGTAGACATTCCTTGACGTAGATCTGCCCGTTTACAATCCCAGCAGTCACGAATGGAGCACTCCGTTTGTCACATGAGCAGATCGCTTGGCAAATCATGTATTTCTTGGCAAACCATGAAAGTGCTTCCTTACTTCCTCCGGAATATCAAACTTGTACTGGGTGGTGAAGAACAGTAGCTCCGGAAGCTGCCAGAAGTCCTCCTTGATGTAAGTCTCATCATCCGCGATGAGACAATGAGGTTTCCACCGTATTTTGCCGTTCGTCACGATTTGGAGCCTTCTGCACTTTGTATGTATGGAGTGGCTCCTGGTCCTTGGCTCTTTGAACGAAAGACTTGGATAGATTCAATTTTTTGGTCATTCTGATCGCATTCCTTCTTCCGTACGATGCTCAGAGTTTCGTTTAATCACACGACGCGCTGTTGACTGTACGATTCCGAGTTGTTTTCCGATGTCCTGATGAGAGAGCTGAGGATTTTTTTAGGTGCTTGCGCAAAATCATTTCGCGACGTTGCTTTTTACCCGAAAGTAACGCAATTTTTTACAATTTTCAAACGAAATACAGTAATAAAAATACAGTGTAAACAATGCACTCTAAACTACTTCTACCCAAATTTTCAAAAGAAATACCTCATGGGTAATTTTCCATAGCGTTTTTCCGTGATGCAATTTGATGTGGGACACCCTTTATCCACTCGAAGGTAGACCCGATGATGAGAAGGAAGTGTTCTCTACGCAGCTTAAGGCAACGAACGACAGCTTTTTGCCACTGGACATCAAGATCGTCATTGGTGTTATGAACTTTCAGGGATGCAAACTCTGTGATCCAAATTTTATTCCAGGCAATCGTTTAAATTAAAGTATTATATCCAATGTACCTATCACGAAAGGATAAAAAATCAATTTCTTGTCAATGTTGGATAGTTTCTTTAGGTATACTTAATTTAACATCAGGTTGGTGGAAACGTCCACCAGAAAATTGATTAAATTTTTGATTGAGATCAAAATTTGAGGTTTAGATTTTGAATCAAGACTGAAAGACAAAGCGCCTCCATCGAATTTTATCAAATGAAATAACATGGTTTGGTCGCCATTCTTCTCATATCATCGACAAAGCTGGATCCTGCATAAATATTGAAATGAACTTCGCCTTACAATCCCGATTATACTATAAAACACAATGCATTTGTGCATTGTATGGCAAGAAGTCGAAGCGCGATTCGTTCTGCAGATCCTAGTTCCGATAGCAGCAGCTATGGTGGATTGGGCACTGCCGAAAACGTACTCTTTTCCAACGCTTAGCATATCAAACAATAACAAACACCAAACACCGTCGTGTGTTAGCGCGTGTTATCGAGACGATCCTTTGATCGTCCCGTCCAGGTGAGCACGTTAATACCATTCCACTCGCAAACGATGCAGTCAACTTAATGCACTTGTTTGTCGAAACCGTTGAACTACTGAACAAATTCAATATACAAATTTTCCGTGGTTTTGCATGCTGCGAAAAGCAAACTAATTTGCTAGTTTCGGATGCTGTTCGGTTCGACGCCCCCTCGACTGTGCTCTGCGCCCGCTGCAACATACGGCAGTGTGTAGTGGTTTGCGAAGGTGCAACTGTTGTTGTTTCGCCCCGGCGGTGTACGTCTACGTGTACAGGCACAAACCGTCGTCGCGCTGCAGATACACGTGTGTTTGATGCTGGAAGCAGTTCGTGGCTGCGTGAAATCTCTCCCATAAAGTTGCCCACCACACTAAAGGTGTTGTTGCTTGGTAGCAGGTAGCTGCAGCAAACAACTGTTCCGTTCCGACGAAGGGTGGCAAAGTTTGCGCTGGTTGGAATCTGGCCAGCATCCGTGGAAGAAACATATAATAATAAGAAGAAACATGTAATAAATATCTAGTAACTAACAAGGAAATCAAATTGGATTGAACGACTGGATCGTTATTTGTGACCAGATTTATAACGCAACGTAATTTTTACGTGCTGTTCACGATGGGAAAAAGTTGCTTCAGAGACGAAAGCAGTTACCTCCGATACGTTAATAGGAAGAGATGTGTATTTATTTTCCTGCAGTTCGCCCTTTCGGGACAGAACATTTTATGGTGTAGAGAATAGTTCGAGCAAAACGGAAAATAATTGGCATCAGTGATTATTATGACTGCAGCTGCAATAAAATGATTCTAAAGTCATGAAACGTGTATACAGAGCAATGTCTTTAATGTTTGATACATACACACATGCAGCAATTCGACAAGAAACGATAAAAGATGTGGCAATTAGCATTTATATTATAATCTTTGAAATTTAATTGCTCTATGAACAATTGACTTTTGTGTTTTGCTTTGGAAAATAGACATGCTTTATTTTCCTTTTAGTGACAAAAAACAAAACAGTCATTCACTTAATAGGAAGTTGGCATTATTTCAACAAATAATCAAATTTAACTTAATTACGAGTTTTGACTTTTTTCACCAATACTGAACCTCTCTCTCTGAAAACATCATTTCCAGAATAGCATTTGGATTTGACTACGTTATTTTTGAACCTCTCACCATCCCGCAGTTATTAGCGATCATGATACTGAAGCAAAGTTCGTTCTCTGTTTGCTTCCCGTGTGCTGGCCAATTGCAGACAACCTGCAGATATAAAACCGCATAGACTTCCCCGCAATAGATATGTTCTACAGATATCGAAAATCAAAGCATAACTATGCACAGTGTAGAGAAACCACTTCTCGCTGAGTGAACTGTGTGCTGCTGCTGTCGCTGTTGACGACGATGGTTGCGGTTCGTAGCGAAAGGTTACCCTTCGTTGAAAGCATTCCACCGGAGCAACAACGAGCGCTTCCCGATTTAGCAAATATCCAACTCGCCAAATTTTGCAGCGAAAAAATGCAAGAAATTTCAACCACGAAATGAAACTGTATGGCAACAACTGCCTGGCATAGCGAGCATGGTCGAAATTGCAGCAACAGTAACGGTTAATTTTGGGAACTTTACCCGGCAAAAGTGGTTGGAGCACCAAATGATGTGAGGACAAGCTCGCAACCGTAGCCAGGCCATACAGCTGCAACAGCCCGTGCAGGACGACAGGGTGGTTAGACTGTTGGAGTAACTAGTTTTTCACGCAGTTGCATACCGTATACCGAGCGCTTATATCGTTGATGCATGCAAACCGCAACGAAAATTTGCCAGCACAATACCGTCATCAGCATCATCATCGTGTACTTTTGGGGACGCAACCTCGCCGGAAGTCCTGCTGATATGTGTATCCCACCGCTGCCAGAGGCTAGCGTGGGAGCACATCCCGAATACACAACAAGCTAATATGCACGGAATGCAAATTGTTGCTGCTGCATACAAACATGCTGAACTGCCAGGAACTGCAATTAAGTTTGATGAAGTAAACTAGTGTGGGTTTTTTTTTATTTTAGTCCAGTGATGTGCAATCAATCAATATGAAATGCGCTCCGAACAAGGGAAATATTGATTAAAATTACATATTGTACTGTTAGGGTTTCGTACAAAGTACTGCGCAATTTAACTACCAGGTTATAATAATTATACCTTATTAGTGACTAAATGAATGCTCATTTAGTTACAAATGACGTACTATCATTGTAGCATCGTAACTACAACAGTTAGAGCAAAACTTTATTCAGCAAAATTGAAGATGATAACTAGTTCTATAAATGCTCCATACACAACTTTGTCAAATTTTGCTCGGCTGAGACGGTACTGTCAAATGAATCAATTGAGTGTTCGTTCACATGAACAAGCCCTGATTTCTATTGATGATACTGATAAAAATGTTATTTTAATGGATAAGAAAAGTTTTACTTGAAATTAAAATTTACATTTTTCGTCTTATTCGCTCATACGTTTTGCTTCTTTTCTGTTCTGCTTTTTCTTTTTTTTTTGTTTTACCACTTGTAGCTTCATTTTTTTTCGTTTTGTATACCTACCGTTTTCTTGGTTTTTTGCTTTCACTTTCAATTTTTATCTTTATTCCCGTGGTTTTCATTTCAATGTTCCGTTTACTTCGTTTTCTGTGTCATTCTTTCTTATTTTAAGTTCTTTACTTTTTGTTCGTTTCCAGTTTTCTTATTACTTTTTTATTGTTTCCAGTTTCCGCCATTTCCTAACCCTTTTTATCTCTTTATCTTCTCGTTTTTCGTCTTCGTGTGGCTAATTTTTCCTTTTTTTTATTTCCGTTTTTCCGTCTTTTTCGTCACGTTTGTTGTGTTTTGGCTCCCTTTTTCTAATGCCTTCCCGGTTTTCCTTCTTCAACCGTTATGTGTTCGGCTGGGTACCCGGGTACCTTTTCAGATTTTATTGCCTAGAAAACCAAGGTTTACCTCAACTCAGGCAGCTAAAACTCATAGATTGCTCTTAACTAGTGGGAATAAACCATTTGCCATTATCAGACTGCCTGTAATAGCAGGGGGGTCGAACGGGGGGGATTCGAATTTTTGACGTAGGACTACGTGTTTGTTTACTATACTGGAACTGGGTAGCACTTTGAGAAAACGAAAATAGAAGTGTAACGTTTGAATGAAAGATTTCAAATGCTAATAACTACTAAACTACTGAACGAAACTGAACAATTTATATGTCGTTGGATAGATAAAATGACCAGCAATTTTAAGTAAGGGTAAGAGAGCAATTTTAAGGGGAGTGTAAGAGGGGGGTCTCCTATACAAATGAAACACAAATTTCTTCAAAACTCGAGAACTAATCAAGCAAATGTGGGGCATGTGGGGTTTTCAGAAGGCAGGATTAATTTTCTACGATGTACTGAGACCTCTTTTCCCTCTAAGAGGGGAGGGGGGGGGGGGTTTCCGTACAAATGAAATACAAATTTCCTCAAAACTCCAGAACTAATCAAGCAAATGAAACCAAATTTGGAATGTGGGGTTTTAGAAGGCACGAATTTTTTCTATGGTATAATGAGACCCATCCGTCTTTTAACAGGGGGGATTTTTTCTGTGATAGATTAGAACCTTTGCTTTCTTTAAGAAGGGGAGATCCCATACAAATGAAATTCAAATTTCTTTATAACTCGAGAACTTTTTTTGGAGGCATGAATTTATTTATTTTATGATGCTTTGAGACTCCTTACTCACCTCTGTGGTAGGAGGATAATTCATTACTATTTCAACCTTTATGTCGCACACAAGTGATTTTTAAAAGAAATTTCTATGTTCAAAGGTTGCAGGCATTGTACTTATGAACCCCCGTCCACGTATTTTCAAAGCCACCATTGCATTAAATGAAGAATTGATTATGAATATTTCGCTCTTCTCTTTTAAACATTCACTTAAACAATGGCACTCATAGATTCTTATAAACATGCTTATGCCAGAAATGCAGTTTACATTAGTCTTTGATCTAATGATCTGATATAGTCCTACGCCACCCTTTCGTACAACCCTTAGGGCTGTATACCTTGTAGTTTTTTCCTCATAAGTGTTCGGATGGGTAGGGGAGTGTCGTCGTGGTTGGGCCACGTTTTGGTATTCGCCCATAACTTTCGTTTCAAAAGGAATTTTAGAAATCTAGATACATCGTTGCAAAGGTCTAAGAAAAAGGTATAGTTCCGGAAAGTATTGAACTGATTGCTTGAAAAATAAAAAAGTTAAAGGCATTTACGCGAAGACAAAAAATGTTGTCATAGTCGGGCCATGTTGTACAGGTTGGGCCACCGCAGAAAATGTAAGACATACGTATTGAAATTTTATATAGACATGAAAAGAATGGATTCCGTGAACAACGGCTCAGATAGGTACAAATACCCTATTTTTAATTGCATTTTTGCGAAATTTTGGTGATCTTGTAAAATCAATATTGTGCTACAACGGCCTTTTCCGCAGTGTACAACTACAATGAAAAAACCCCAAAAATCTATGTTTTATCGTATTAATTATGCTTCATTTCATCACATTTTACGAAACTGACATTCTCTAGCGATTATTGCGCTTCTACGCTTAAAATTATGGTGGCCCAACCATGACTACTCAAGTGGCCCGACCTGTGCAAATAGCGCTTTTCTAGTATTTTACCTTAGCCTTCCCAAACACCTTACTGGAGGAGATTTTTCTATAGTCTTCGTGTGCAGCATAACACACTTCATACATTTTCAAAATTTATCTCGATAATTGCATTTCATGAATCATTTCTTGAAGAAAAGTTCATCGCGCCTGGAAAACTTTTTTTCTTTCTAAGATTTAGTCACTAAATTCAGTACGGATGTTTTGAATACACGATTGAAACTCATAATATTGTGAAAAGTTAGCTGTCATAGTGAGAAGTTTTACAATGAGTGTATCATAGATATCATGAGTTACTAAAACTGTAAAATCGTGATGGCCCGACCATAACAGTGGCCCGACGATAACGACAATACCCTACCCGGGTACCCATCAGAATGAAATGCTTCTAACTTTATCAATTCTTGCCCGACTTTGCATCTTAAACTATCAAAGATTGGAAAATTTGTCTATTTTTAGTGTACGAGACATGCAAGACCTGGAAATACATCTAGTTGCCGTAAATCCGGATCTCCGGGACCATGTTTTTGATCCTAGACAAATTTGTGCAATTGTCAATAAAACCACACAATATTGGTATCAAAATTTATGAAATCACTTCAGGAGTTTATCCATTTTGAGTCCATTTAACGAGTAGTCTTCTGAATGGCCACTGCGGAGCAGGTTTCTGTGGGACCCTATGAAGCCGCTATCATGTTTGGATAGAAACCCTAACAATACGTATGTCAAAATTCATGAAATTTCTCTAGGAGTTGAGTTTTATTTATTTTAAGTCCAATTGATGACTTGTACCCCCAATGCACTATGGGCCAGAAAGCCAAATTAGGTGGAAAAAATTGTTTACTCAGTAGTCGTTGATTTTAGACTATTTACGTCTTAGCAACAAAATCTGGATTTAGGATGCCGCTTTTTTTGGCATGAGCTATTTTAGAGTGACCCTTAAATTAACCAAGATCCAGAAATTATCTTCAGAACGAAACAAGATAGAGTGATATTCACTTCAGAAATTTTATAGCTTGAAATATTTTGAGTAATATTGCAGAAGACGAAATTCTTCTATCCCGAACCGTTTCCATATTAGGGCGATTTTCCTGAGTCAAGTTAGGGTGACTCTGCTATTTTGCGGTTTTTCTTCATAACTTTTTTATTTTGCATTTCTCGCAAAACACTTCTTCAGATGACTTTTGAGGTTCAATAAGACGCAACTTTTGGTGAAAAAAGAAATTGGCTATCTACTTTACTTCTACACTTATATTAAATTTTATGATAAAAATAGGCCGTTTTCAAACGTTAGTATCTCGGAAAGGTGCGAGCAGAATTAAAATCGGTTAATTGCGTTTGAAAGATCGTGATTTTTTGTGCATAATATCAAAAAATTGGAGAGCGGATTTTTGTCTATCTCAAATAAATCAACTTTGAATATGTGTGGTTTTAACATATTTAAGTATATAAAAGTAAACGAGTTGCGTCATAATTCCGGAAGGCCTTAACTGTTCTTGATTAAACGTAGCGTTCCCTACTGGCTTATTAGACCAGCAAACTTGTCGCAGTGCATGAGAATATCAGAAAAGCAATCCGAAAGAAATGCTCATGCATATGTGTAGGTTAGAAGAAAATCGTGAGAGAAGATTGGACCACGCGAATGCGGGCTTCACAACACTACGTTTCAGTTTGCAAATTCTCATAATACAAAAAACAAAGCTTTTTTACTCATTTAGACATATCTACCCCTCCCCTTGATTAGCTCTCCTCGGTCAGCGGCCCTTTAATGAAATGACAAACGAAGCCTTCCTTATATTGTTCTATTTCCGTAGTTGTGACTCTCCCATCTTTTCACACGCTCTTCATCTTATCTCCCAGCCACTTGTACAACTTCTAACAGACCAAATGTAAGATATTATTATTGTTATTATTCTATATTTGAGAGGTTTTCAGCCTGTGGCTGGTTCGCCCCTTAATACAAGATGATCGCAGCCACTTTTACTTATTTGGACCTCTCCCCCCTTTTTAGCGACCAACCCCTATTTGTTAACCCCCTGAGCTGATTCACTTGTATGAAGAAACATGTACGCCAAGAACAGTCAAGGCGTTCCGTAGTTATGGCGTAACTCGTTTACTTTTATATACTTAAATATGTTAAAACCACACATATTCAAAGTTGATTTAGTTGAGATAGACAAAAGTCCACTCTCCAATTTTTTGATACTATGCACAAAAAATCAGGATCTTTCAAACGCAATCAACCGATTTTAATTCTGCTCGCACCTTTCTGAGATACTAACATTTGAAAACGGCCTATTTTTATCATAAAATTTAATATAAGTGTAGAAGTAAAGTAGATAGCCAATTTCTTTTTTCACCAAAAGTTGCGTCTTATTGAGCCTCAAAAGTCATCTGAAGAAGTGTTTTGCGAGAAATGCAAAATAAAAAAGTTATGGAGAAAAATCGCAAAATAGCAGGGTTACCCTAACTTGACTCAGGAAAATCGCCCTAATATGGAAACGGTTCGGGATAGAAGAATTTCGTCTTCTGCAATATTACTCAAAATATTTCAAGCTATAAAATTTCTGAACTGAATATAGCTCTATCTTGTTTCGTTTTGAGGATAATTTCTGGATCTTGGTTAATTTAAGGGTCACCCTAAAATAGCTCATGCCAAAAAAAGCGGCATCCTAAATCAAGATTTTGTTGCTAAGACGTAAATAGTCTAAAATCAACGACTACTGAGTAAACAATTTTTTCCACCTAATTTGGCTTTCTGGACCACAGTGCAATGGCCACTTCGGGGCAGATTCTCGTGGGGACCTTTACGACCACTAGCATGTTTGGATAGAAACCCTAGCAATATGTATGCCAAAATTCATGAAATCCGCCCCGGAATTGATTATTATCTATTTTGGGTACATTTGATGGGTTGTTCGCGAAATAGCCACTTCGGAGCAGGTTTCTGTGGGGCCATATGAGCCCGCTAACATGTTTGGATAGAAACCCCAGCGAAAAGTATGTCAAAATCCATGAAATCACTCCAGGAGTAGATTGTTATCCATTTTGAATCCAACTGACGAGTTGTCCCCGAAATGGCCATTCCGAGGACAACTCAACAAATGGACTCAAAATGGATAAAAATCAACTCCTGGAGTGATTTCATGGATTTTGACACATATATTGCCGAAGTCTCTTTTTGTATCAAATAAGTTAGTGGCCATATCAGGCCTCTCGGGATTTTACTCCGGAATGGCCATTTTTGGGACAACTCGTCGAATCGATTTAAAATGGATAAAAATCAGTTCCTAGAGAAATTTCATGAATTTTGCCGTATATATTGCTAGGGTTATTATCCAAACATGTTGGTGGCCTCATAGGGCCCCACGGGAATTTGCTCCGGAGTGGCCATTCCTGGGACAACCCATCAAATGTACTCAAAATGGATAATAATCAATTACGGGGCGGATTTCATAAATTTTGGCATACATATTGCTAGGGTTTCTATCCAAATATGTTAGCGGTCCCATAGGGCCACACAGAAACATGCTACGAGGTGGCCATTTCACGGACAATCCATCAAATGTACTCAAAATGGGGAAAACTCAATTCCTGGATGGATTTCATGAGTTTTAGCATACATGTTGCTAGGGTTTCCATCCAAACATGTTAGCGGCCTCACAGGACCCAACAGGAACCTGCTCCGGAGTGGCCATGCCGGAGAGTAGTCATTAAATGGACTCAAAATGGATAAACATAAACTTCTGAAGTGATTTCATTAATTTTGAGGTTTTATTGACAATTGCACAAATTTGTCTAGGGTCTGGAACATAGTCCCGGAGATCCGGATATTGATATGATAGGTTGATAAAATCAACGCGCCACTGAAATTTTTCAGTTTTCGGAAACTAGTTGTTTTAATAAAATAAAAATATTCAGTTAGTCAATCTCAATTTCTAGAAAAATCATTATAGTTGCTCCCTCTGACAGGAAAACCGATTGATAATAACTTTATTTCTGCAAAACACTTTGCTTTGATGAATTTTTGTTTGCGAGCTAAAACAAAATATTAGAATATGGCAATCTGGCTTCGCATAAAAAAATGATTGTGGTGCTGAACTTCGATATTATTCATAATAGCAGCAAAAAAACTGTTTGGTCAGGGTGCTACTGATTTAATAGCCCTATAAAACTAACACATTTATTGCGGTTTGGCAAGCAACCGCGATAAGATCAATTTTGATTGGTGCGCCATCTTGTATTGCTACGCCACAAGTTTATTAGAGACGAGGTGCAGTCAACCAGTTTTAACGTGATAATATTAGCAACCACAATAAATTTGCTTTATTAACAGTTTTATTATGGTTTTCTAGCTAGCTATAAGTGTATTTGGACTCGTATCCTTTTGGTATTGCGCAATACCACAATAAAACTAGAGGTAATGATTAATACCGCAATAAAACCTTTATAAAATTCAAGTAAACCCAAGTGGCTTCAGAATTGTTACTTGGGTATGGACGTGGCCATAATTGGATCACCAGAAGATGCGCACTGGTAATGATTTGCTATTCTCAAGCATCATTTTGATAGTTCTTTGTGCAATTTCAGTTGATCCAGATCAATCGCGGTCACCAAACGGGTGGTCAAACTCTGCTATGCTATGCTCGAAAGTCGTAAGCTTTCAACCTAATCAGCCAGTATTTTTGTGTTAACTAATAAAAGATTCGCTATCCTACGATTATTCCGTTTTTTTTCCACGCCAAAACATTCTTCCGGAAGGTCGAGTGCCCTACCTGTCATTGAAGTCACGCGAGTGGTAACATCATTGGCGTAACTAGGGGCTGCTTAAACTAAGTCGCTGTTGGGTGTTCCTAACTGAGCAGTTTTGGTTGAATTTTATAATAATTTAATATCTATTTGATTACGTAGAACTTTGAGCATAACTTCCATTGCTTCAGCTATAAAATTTTACGCGTTCGGCATGTTGTAATTTTTGTCAGAATGTTGAAACTTATTGCTTCCGAGCAAAGTTTTCTGCTTGGGGATTTTTAACTTGATATAAAAAAGAACCATGAATTGAGTCATATTTCTGGTTATTTCAGAAAATTACGCTTGACAAATTACCGATTAAAATACCACCCAACAACGGATTTGCTACCACCCCCAAAGCGAGTGTTCGATTTAATGAACTGCACATGATAGAGAGAATCAGAAAGAATCTTCTTCACCGGTGTGGGTCCTTCTCCTGTTCAAACTGTATAGGTACTTTCTCTACGTACAACTTCTTGCAAAACTTTCGCTAATCGTATGACTTATCGCTTTCCGTGGCACAAACCGAGCATGAAATCGAGTGGGTCTGATAGTTATCGCCCCGAATGCGAATGGTGCCCGTACCGAGTGGCAAGCGAGTTTCCGGCGTGTTCCCACCCGAAACAGAGCTCGTTCGGACCAAATCACTCGTAAAAGTCATTACAATTTGTGAGAGGAATGATAATAAAAGTTTTTGATTCAACAGTTATCCACACTCGGCCGACGCTGCCGGAAGCAGTCATGAACGCCAGACGGTTCGGGTGAATGCCAACTCCTGCCACCTTCTTGGAATCGAGATCATTTCCCGGATGAAAGAAGAAACTTTTGCCTTTCAGTAGTCAACACTGTAGTAGCCATTTCTACTGCTGCACGCTGGAAGACAAGACCTTCCGAATACCGAATCTGAAGGACGCTGCGGAGGGGTAAACCACTGGCTGTTTGGTATTTTACTACACTCCATACTGGTTGAAGTACAAAAGCATCACCATTGCATTCAAGTGGTTCCTCTTTCGGTCCGGAGTATGTCTCACGCTTGGGAACAGCAATTTTATTGGGACTAAGATAATCGTTAAGTCATTACTATAAACTTTGGCTTCACTTGCATCGATGTGGAATTTTCGGTTGTAAGTAAGTACCCAAAAGGAGAAACGCTGAACCAATGCAAAACTGTGGTCTGAATGGTACCCGAATATGACTAATAAATTATTTGCTACATTGCAAGTATCTGGTACCGATATATAGCTAGTCAAACTATGAAGTAACTACAATATTATAAATACCAAACTTGCACTGGATAGTGGAGAGAAATAAAACCAAGAAATTATCAATTAATTCGTGTGTATAAACTTGACATCTACTCTGACCAGCCGGAGCCTGACTGTGAACCACAATGTTTTGTTGAGCAAGCACAGTTCACCGGAAAACTATTAAAAACAATGAACTTCCAATGTTTGTTGTGACCGAAGAAGACCGGCTGCAAGTTAAAGACAATCGATTCCCACATCACACGGAGGATTTCCCACTGGATGCGGATTCGAAGCGGTAAAACTTTTCCAGGTCTGCAGGTAGGTAGGTACCTCACTCATAAATGTTGCAACTGACAGTGATGTAGCAGGAAACTTTTGCCCGGAGCCCCTGACTGTATGGTACCATTGGAAGGGATAATCTCAAGAAGACTGACTTTGACTTCGGAGGATAAAATGCGTTCGCACAGCAGTTGAAGACAGCTGCAGCACCGAAGTTTGCACCGATATTAATTATGTGACAATCTCGGTTAGTTAGTGAGCACAATTTATTGCCTTTTTGCCACAAATGTAACGAATAGTGAGGGGTTCTGCTATAGCTGGTGTCTGTAGAATCCGAACAATCCGAATGGTAACGTTTTAATCATATCAAGGTAGAATTGGAATACGATTTAGATATGATTGAAAGTTTGGGTAAAAAGTGCATGTGGAATGTAACAAAATAGAGACCTACCCAACAAACATTTTATTTGAAGTGCAGTTTATTCAACCATTATACAGCTAATTTCCAGTAAACGTGCGCTTGATAAGCTATTATATAACAAAAATGTTTGTTGGGTAGTTATTGATATCAATATTTGCATATGAAGAAAAAGTATATTGTAATGTTTTATAATTCAAAAAATTACGCATTATTTAATAAAAGCATTCAACGTGAAGCTAGAGATGAATGAATTTAAAATCTCTTTAATCAATACAAACAAATTCAACGTGTATAAATGAATCGTATTAACTGGCGTGTCCTGGGGCACCTGGCAAACTTTTTCAGTAAACTTTTGTGTTAAACGAAATAATATCTGGAACCCAGAAGACCGCAGTTTTGAAATTAAGTGGCCACTACCTTTGCGATAAATAAATTAATTGCGTAAAAATAGTTTCAGTTTTAAGCCCAATTTCAAATCTAGTTGTAAATTAAATTTCAAATTTAGTTTCAAGCCTAATTTAAGCTTTTTGTGTAGTGAATTTCAAGTGGGTATTTTTGTGGTAGGTGAGTGAGAGTGCGGTTTTAGTTCCGAGTGCTCTGAATTAAATCGCGTTGTGTTGTGTAAATACAAGTGTAATTACGAATACAGTAGCGATGTTATCTATTAGTAATCAAGTATCGTGAATTCCGACGCAAATAGTGCTAAATTTTAGTATTTCAGGTTTAGCAATGCAATGCAGTTCACCAAGCTCAATGCATTAGTTTGTATATCTGTGAGCGGAGTCGCATGAAACGCTGTGTCACACTATCTGTGTTATTGGAACGAAGAGCAATTAAATCTATTAAGAGCCTGAGATAAGCATTTGATTTTTCATTTGAATATTACCTACATCCTGCTGTATTAAAATAAACTATTTTCATTTGAATGTTACCTACATCATGCTGTATTAAAATAAACTATCTAAGCATATCCACGAGAGTGAATTGGCCAAATACCGACAAACGCGGAATGAGCTGTCCACGATGCTGAGGAGAAAAAAGCGCCAGAAGGAGGACAGAGATCGTGAGGAGCTGGTACAATTATTTCAGTCTAACGACATGCGCAAGTTTTACAAGAAGGTGAACCGAACTCGTAAGGGCTACACACCTAAACCTGGCATGTGTAGGGATGAGGGAGGAGATCTAATCACAAACAAGCGCGAGGTGGTCGACAGGTGGAAGCTTTTTTTTTCGATGGGCACCTCAATGGGGATATAACAGAGAGACTTGCAACGGAAGTTATCCTAGGAGCAGGGCTTCGACCGATCCTTTTTTTTCTACCGCAGTCACACCAATGCGCATTCAAGTTCACACCGTCCGTTTAGAGGTGGAATACGAACGCTATGCATAACACAACTGGCAGTTTGCTCAGTCAAACGCCGATTACACGCAGTAGAATGGACGCGTTCTAAAGCTTTTTAACCGTTATGTGTTCGACAAAAAAAAACACCCCTAATCCCCCTAAAAGTGAAATAAAAAATTTTTCTTCAGCTTCAATATAACACATTGATGAATTCTGCAAAGTTTTAGAGCATATTATTACAACAAATTTTGCTGAAGACCGTAACCTTCTATCTCTTCAGCGAAGATAGAAAAATCCTATTTCTTAGATGTGAGTCGTCAAAATCAGTTTTTCTATTTTAGCTTTTTTTGTAGTTATTGTATGACTTTTTCATGTTTTATAAAGTTGTACAAATAGCAAAGATACACAACTTTGCCAAATGTAGTAAGGGTAAAAAAATTCGAAGCCCCCCATTCCACCCCCTTAAGTGCTACATGAAAACATATTTTATGAAAAGTTGCAATTTAACTAGTTCTTAGATGTCAGAGAGTTTCAGTATCCTTGATCACAGAAAACTTTAGAATTTCGTACTTTGAAAGCTGAAAAGGTACCCGGGTACCCTGTCGAACACATAACGGTTAACATTTTCGTTTCGATCAAGTTGCCTTTACCGTTTGGAGCAGCGAATGACTGCAAAACAGTCAAATGACTGGCAGTCACCACGCTTACGAAAAGCAACCGCACAAGCGTATGATTCAATAGTACAAAAAAATAACCACTACATGTGCATGGAAGAAGTCGGTCGGACTCCGTCCAATACAAACGAATATTTTGCTTGCGTCGGACCGACGTCCGGGTGACAAACTATTACTTTGAGCAGCCGATTTGGAGACAAAAAGAGAAACGAAAAAATACGTCACCGTATGCTTCCAGTCAGTTTGCAGTTTATATTCTCAAAGCGCTAAGCAAAACGGGAGATTGACTGTTTGCTTTTGCTGAGATGCCGCATGAATTGTAAGACGGCAGAAGCGCAAGCGGCAGATTGACTGGATAAGAAAAACAGTCAAATGATCGTTCAAAAAGCGGAGTTTGAATGCGAAAAGTTCGCATTCACGGCAGTCACATTCAACTTGCGATCCCTTTTCAAGCCCTGCCTAGGAGTGCCTACAAACGACAACAGCGAAGAGATCCGGCGAAAAATTCGTCAGCTGATGAATAATAGAGCCGCCGGAAACGACCGACTTCCGGCAGAACTCTACAAAAACGACCTAGAATTGCTAGCAACAGCACTTCATTGAATAATTTATAGGATTTATGAGGAGGAGAAACTACCTAAGCAGTGGTTGGGAGACGTACCCAAGTAGCACACTTTACGTCCATTTAGTTGAACCAATCGGATTACAACTGAAATTAGTCATAATTCGGTTTCCACAACTACTTTGTAACAAGCGTGCCTGAAGGGTAGTCTGTCCCATATACATGAAGGGTGACCGGCTAGATTGCTGTAATTACCGCGGCATCTCGTTGGTTAACGCCACCTACAAAGTGCTCTCCCAGAATTTGTTGCGTCGTCTATCCCCAATAGGAAGAGGGGTATCAGGCGGGCTTTATGGAGGCCCGTGCTTCTACGGATCAAATTTTTATTCTTCGATAAATCCTCCAGAATTCTCCAGAGTACAACGTCCACACATCATGTTTTCGTGGATTTCAGGGCAGCATACGATACAGTTGAACGAGGACAGCTATGGCAGATAATGCACGAGTACGGTTTTCCGGACAAACTGACGCGGCTGATCAAAGCTACTCTGGAGCGAGTGATGTGTTACGTGCGCGTTTCGGGGACACTCTCAAGTCCTTTCGAATCGCGCAGAGGGTTGCGGCAAGGAGATGGACTGTCCTGTATGTTATTCAATATCGCTATTTAAGGTGTGATCCGGGGGGGCTCCGTAGCCGCAAGGTTACCGCGTCTGCTTTGACAAGCAAGTGGTCGTGGGTTCGAATCTTAGTATAATCAAGCCATTCGATGTCAAGTGACTTTAGCATGGGTTTATTCTCAGGCCCCTCCATTTACCCTTCCTTTGTGCTGAATTCTATATTTACCCTCTGAAGCCTCTTGACAGTGCAAATGTCCTTCCTATAGTTAAGTGTACTGGTCAGAGGTACAACTGAGTCCTCGCCAGGGACGGATATAATATGGGATAGTGCTGGCAGCGAGGAATACGTGGGTAAAGTAGATCAAGCTTTGAAGGAAGGGTAAACCCCGATACACACAAGCACGCATAAATTTAATAAGCATATCGCTCACTCAATAGCGGTTATAGCAAAAAAAAATGCAGTGCAGGTCATACAGCAAACACCCGGGCGATATTACAATAGATTACCTATACTGGTCGCAGTAATGAGTCCACACATGGAAAAAAGGGGTATCGAAACGAGAGGAACGATCTTTAGCAAGAGTAGCCAACTCCTGGCCTTCGCAGACGACCTCGACATCAATTCTGGAAACCTTGGGACGGTGGAGACAATCTACGACAGACTAAAAACGGAGGCTAAGAGGATAGGGTTACAAAATAATGCGTTGAAAACCAAATATATGGTAGGAAGAGGCTCCAGAGAAAGCGTCGTTTGCCTCCCACGGACAGTGACTATTGACGGCAATGAACTGGAAGTGATTGATGAGATCGTATATTTGGGATCTCTGGTCTCCGCCGGGACCCTACTTTTTCCTCCGCAAGACGCTTCGATCAACGAGCATACGCCGCCGCACAAAGCTGCAAAACGCTAATTGGACCGGCAGTCTTCTGCCGCATTTGAACGAAAGGTGTTACAGACTATTTTCGGTGGAGTACAAACGGAGAGCAAAGAGTGGCGGAGGCGTATGAATCACGGGCTACATGCCCTGCTTGAGTGCTTGGAGAGATTCCCATCGCACACTTGGCGAAAGTTGGGAGACTACGGTGGGCTGGCCTCGTCATAAGGATGCCGGACGACTGTGCAATGAAATCCGTTTTCTTCAAGAATCCCACCGGTACCAGGAATAGAGGCCCAACATGCCCAGCTAGCACCAACTCGTATGTCAATGTACGAAAACTATCGTAAATATCTCCTAACAAACTCGAAATCGTAACTAAAGCTGGATAAAGTGGGATCAAGTTGGTTTTTTGTCGTATATAATAATAATAACTGACATACATACGATTTTCAGCACAAAATCGTAGAGTAGTACGGAGCGACTCGCGCTTAATCGGATATTATCGTATATAATTACTCATATATTCGTTACGCTCAAAATTATTCGTAATCACGTATATCGCCTCCAAAATAGTACGGATATGCCAATTTTGCGCATGAAATACGATTTATTTAGCACGTATATCTGTACGTAATGCTGATTTTTACCTTTTTTTATACATATGAAAATGCTAGCTGGGTGCTAGATGGTTCATCCAGATTGAAGCCGACTTGTGTGTGTCGAAACGCGCAATGAATTGGCAACGAGAAGCCCAGGACCGAGTTCAATGGAGAGGAATTCTTGATACGACAAGAGCCACCCCGGCTCTCGGCTGGTAAAACCTAAACACGAAGAAAAGCGGAACAATGAAATGGAAAATACGGGAAGAAGAAAGAAACACGAGAAAATAAGAGGAAAAATGAAATGAAAAGCGGAAGATGGTACTTAAACCGAAGCGGAGAGTCGAACTCACAACTCTCAATCTATAGTTGAGCGTGTTGTTTAACCAATTACACCTCTAAGCCATCTGGTCATCTTCTATATATATTTATATATAGCCTCTTATAAGAGGTTTGTCTGTAGCCAAAACCAGGTCTCTGACAGGACGTCATAAGAGGCTTATCGGTAACTAAAAACAGGCCCGTGATGTCAGGGTTTCATGCTTCCGTAGCAAAGGGTTCTATTCTCAGTCACCTCACTGGTCGACTGCTTGACTGCTCGATCGCTCTGCTGGTCGACCAGCTCGACTTACTACTCGACCCGACTGGTCGATTCAACTGTTCGGCTTACTACTCGACCCGATGCAACAGTGACACAGGACGTTTTATTTTGTTATTTATAATAAATACAAATTACTAATCTACGCCAGACTAAAAACGGAGGCTAGGAGGATAGGGTTACAAAATAAAGTGTTGAAAACCAAATACATGGTAGGAAGAGGCTCCAGAGAAAAAGGGCCGAAACGTCTGGCAGTATAAAAAGCCGTTTTTGATAGATAGAGCCTACTGTACAGCTGAAAAACCTCAATAAAATAGATCTCAGTCTATCTTAACAACATAAACGCAATGGCGAATATGTTTGAGAGCTACTTCATATATATCAACAATTTGCAAAAGTGCAAACGAATGTTTCCCTCCAGCTCAACGGTAATAAAGCGCATGTCTGAATATGTTTATCGTCCCTGGCGTGCTCAGACTTAAACAGAAAAAGGGGAAACCGACCTTTTAAAAGTATGGATTATCCCAGCAGCGGATCTAATTTTATGCAATTAATTTACGGATCGGAAAAATACCGACTGATTAGATTAAATACTCAGGACATGCAGGTTACACCACGAGATTGTTTTTTACATAAAACTTCATAGAGAAAACAGGCTCTAGTCTCTAGTCTGAGCATCACGGTGCACTTGAAATAAGATTTAAAATTAGACTTTAAAATTTACCTTGAATTTCCAGTAGAAATTGGTATGAAATTGGACTTAAATTTGGACCAGTTAAGATTTGAAGCGTGACCTCAAATTAAACTGGAAATTGAAGTTACTGGAAATGGAAATTTACTTTGAATTAAACTCAAAATTGGATTTGAATTTAGCCATCACATTCGAATCTACATGAAGCAGGGCTTGAAATGGGTCATGAAATTGGATTTGAAATTCATAGAATTGGACTTAAGCATTCTATGCATTGGTACAAAAAATGCTTTAGTGTACTTGACGCTTTAGTTCAAATTGAACTGGAAATTTGACGTTGAATTGAACTTAAAATTAAACTTGAATTTGAACTTCAAAAAAGACTTTGAATTAAACATGAAATAGGAATTGCTATTTGTAATGGGACATACAATTGAACTTATACTTGAAAAGGTTCGATCTTTGCGAATGCAGTAAGAACTATCCGACGGACATCGTCCGACACAAGCCAAGCATTCCCCTGCGTCTATCCGATGTCGTGCCACAAATTCTTGCTGGGACTCTTCTATGATGAACAATCCAATAGTTCGTCCTCAGTCAGCTTTCGTGCAGTAAAGAAGGAATTGATGACCAACAAACAAACACACACATACACTCGTGGAAGGAAAACGTTCACAAACGAAAAGGAGGATTTGTGAGGATCAGCCATTTTGCTCTTAGTTTTAATAATTCCTAATTTTTGAATGTAGAATCTTGGTTTTATATGCTTCAGTATTTTTTAACAAAAATTCCGGATAAAATTCAATCTTTTTTAAAAGCTGGTTTGGACAAATAACGGAACAACCAAACATACGAAGTTTTTTATCCACTGCTGGTTAAGTTTGTGTGAGACGCGTCATATAGTTTCAATTAGTCAACTTACCTTTTATGGTGTTTCTCCAAATGTTGCAATCGTAAAGTTTTATGGGCAAGCTAAATCAATCTGTTCGGATGGGAAAGAACTCAACACATTTCGTTTTTTCTTAGTTTTGTTTAATTTATTTTCCACTTCATGGTACGAGGGCGCTTGTGTTACATATCAAGGACTTAAAAATGACTGTAGTCCAATGATTTTCGCTGGATGTTTCGACTATTTTACAGCTCTACCAGTCTGTTTGAATGTGTGTTTGTATGTATGTGGGTATGTATGCATGTATGTATGTATGTGAGTGTTTCTGTTGTCTGTAGGTGGTATTTCTCTAAAACTTGTTATATTTTACAATTTTCACTAGTATGTGTGTGTAGGCTAGCCATTCGTTCTGTGTGCAATGATTGCCAACGACAGCGGCTTTTATACTTTCAACTATATAGTTTGCTTGGTATAAAATGTATATCTATTTTTTTGCTGCTTCACTACCTTGGTGCAGTAAGTGCGCGAGAGTTTACTTTACTGATTTACTTTGTGTCGTTCTCTTATGCTTTTAGTAACTGGCAATAACGTAATTTTAAATTATACATCACTTCATTTACTTTTTTTTTTTTATTCTTCACAGTATGCCAGATTCACCATCCCGGGATCGTCCGAATAAAACTAGACGATTCTCTGCTCTACTGAAGTATAAAGTTTTAATAAAAATTGTTCAATTCGTCGGTATTATAAAATAGATCGGTGCATTTTCTAGCTGACTTCTGACTTTGCTTTGTAGCAATTTTTATTTTCCTTACTCGCTCTGTTTGTTTTTTGTTTCGGTTTGTTTATGTGTTTTCTTTTTTTTTTGTTATAGTTTGCTTGGCTCCAATTGTGCCACAGCACACTCGTTATTGCTCTAAACGTTCTTCTTGGATTATAGCTTTGCTGTCGATTATTTTTTTCGCACTAGCACGATTTGTCAGTCATTTTAATTGCATTTCGCTGAATGCCTTCGGATCGTTTCGATACCGCACTTAAACAATAAACAGTTTTTTTTTTTCAGAACATCGAACACAGCGACAGTTTAGATTGGTTTCAATTCTTTAACGGTAATGATTTTTTTTACGTATTTCTGCGACTAAGTTAAGTTAGATCAGTTTTTTTTGTTTTAAATAAGTCCAGTTTCCGCGCATATGTCTTTTTAAGGATGAGCTAGTATGGAAGTGTATGATAAGGATTGTCGTGAAATGTTGGTATTGAACTAATTCATTTTTTAAATGATGTTCTCCATCAACGAAATATACTCATAACGCTATTTTTTAAATTACTGATTAATTTTGATGACCTGAAATTTTAAATTAAAATATTTAAACTGAGATTATGCAAAGATTCCATCCCTGAACTGCAGCAACGTCCTCCCAACGAGAAAAGTAAATTACAATGTCTGCGATGAGCATGCTTTTGCGTTAATGAGATTCGAAAAAGCAATTTGATAAATTAAAAATAAGTAGAATTGTGCAGCGCTTGATATCCGCTGGTTGAAACGAATGGGAAAGGATTAACGAGAATACTTTGCTATATAGGTACCTTCTATTTCATTCCTCCAGTGAGCTGCGCTAGAACAATGAAGCAATCAAGCTCTTCTTATGCGAAATATATCTTTGTACTGCGAGCAGAACTGACTGACAGATAACATCTTAGGAGAACATTAGAAACAAAGCTGAACAGTGATAATCGAAACACTCAAATAAGTTGACAGACAGGATTGTGATCTTTTGCTGAGCGTTGAACCGAGCGATCCTAAGCGGCAGCCGTCCCAAAGTTTCAAAATCTCATTATCTTAGTAGTGGATCATTTTCAGTCTGACTGACTGACAAAGACGGCTCGTTACTCGTCAAATTATGAATATTTACAGTCACTCGCCGAGCACAATAGTGAATCGCATTATTTCATTGACATTCTGAGGATGGGTGCGAGCCCAGTCGGAGACACTAGCAGAGGCAGCGGCAGGATTCAAATATAAAGAAGGAAAAGCGACAACGCTCAAAGCTCAAGAAATCTCGGTCAGAATGGTCTTCATTTACAAACTCAATTTTCACAATTGCTTTCCGGCCCTTTCCTTCAAGTATGCCAGCAGCCAGGACAGCTGCGAGACGACCAGCCAGCGTGGACGGACACCCACAATGACAACACGAGGCGGTAAGTGGGTGTTTAGTCTTTTGTGATGCTCCGTTCCGTTTCCGTTGCTGTTTTAGAATGTGGAACAGTGGGATTGTATCTTCATCAGAATGTATGGAATAATGTATTATTTGTATCTATGCTGCTTAAGATTTCTCCACCAAGTCGTGTTTCATGAAAATAACTCGATTCCTTTCATATAGTAAGCTTTTAATAGGCTTATTTGTTTTTTTTTTATGCTGGGTTGGCAATTAAGTTCGTTTGCTTTTTTATAACTTATATAACTGGCGAAGCCTATATTGGTCCTATAAAAATAGACACAAATTTCATGAAATAGTCCATAAATCTTGATATTTATGGTAGACAAGAAAAAGTAATACGTAAATAATTATAGCCGCTGGTTTTTCCATCTTAATTGATTAGGCGATTATAAATCGTCGATAAATTTTGAAGTGAGGTATTTCAAACCGATGCAAAGCTTTTAAAAGATGGATTTTGATTGTATTATGGATGAAACTTACATTTAAGTGAAAAAACTTAAAAAATAGGACCAATATAGGCAACAGGACTAATATTGTCGCCCCCACTCAATGCATATGTGCAGAATACTAAATTAGTTCCATTGGACGAATATGACACCTTCAACTTGTATATGTTTTTGCAGTTCGTGATTTCAATAAAAAGAGTATGTAGGAATGTCGTTTCATATCAGAATGAATCCTACAGCAATTGTTGCAGCACCGTTACATCCTGAACATGTCACTGTTTGGTGAATTTTATGCACCGATGAAACAGGCACTTTTGTAATAGTTAATGATAACCGCTCCAGTGCACTACATCTTCGTCTTTACAATTGTATACAACAATTGAGTGGCACTAATGTGGAGTAGCTGTTGTTTCAACACGACAGCGTAACATGCCGCGCATGGAACGACTGATTTATCGAAACGTTGTTCGCGAAATGGACCCCAAAGTGTTTCTCCAAGATCATGCAATTAAAAACCGTGGGACTATTTCTTGAGGAGCCGTGTGAAGTCTCTGGTTTGCGATTGACGCTATTCGCCACGTTAGCCATATACCATATGCCATATGTCGAAAATCATAGTCAAATCAAAATGGCAATTTAGCTTGGACACGATTCCAACTGACGAAGGAATTTCAAGCCTGCTCAAACTCTTGTAAGGAACTAATAGTAAAACAAATTAACAAAGCACCCCCCTCCCCCACGGATCAAAATTCTGCTTACTACACTAGCACATGGTCTCTAAGAGGGCACCGATCTCACCGATAGCCCAAGAATTCGGAACCAACAAACGAGCTTCATGAAAAATTGCGATTGAGAAATGCCGATAAAAACAAACAAACCCACGTGTCGCCTACTTCGAAGCAGCATATGGTACAGTCGATCGGAAACATCCATAGTAGATAATGCAGAAATACAAACTTCCGGACGAACCAATGCCACTGATCATTATTACTGTTTCATGTGCATCTCGCAGGCACTCTTGAGTCTTTCCGAAGCGTCTGTCTCATCGCATGCTGCAGAAACCTCGCGACTGCAGATCTATTTTATATATCTAAGAAACGTGTTTATAGTCAAACAATTCTTCGACCAGCATAGAGGTGCGAATGCATGACGGCATTCGATGGAATCCGGTTGTCAGTAAATTCGATGAACGAAACAGTCTACGTGAAGCGCGAAAATCAATACGGGATAGCATAGAGGTAGGGCTTTAATTTCATTGTTAAGGAGTTTGGCCACAAAAGTTGCTTGTTGAATCCTTCGAAGACTCTCTAATGTCTCCAAACCCAAAGGCTGACGTCGGTCTACGTGGTCGAGAAGATTGTTGGGTAGGCGCCAGGGTAGATGTTCCAGGGTGCAACGAGCAAATCTTCGTCGAACACGTTCTATTCTGGCTTTATAACCCAGGTAATGAGGATTAGAGACGATACAGGCATTTTCAAGTATTGGACGTACCAATGCTGAGTACAATGCCTTCAAGCAATGGGGATCTGTGAAGTCTCAGGATATTTTTATGATGAACCCAAGTTATTGCGAAGCTCTAGAGATAACAGCAGTATAAAATAGGGACGTTAAATGTACTGGTTGGTGACATAAATTTGAAGACATTGACTATTCTTGCCCATTAGTCTTGCAACATGTTACTGGTACACAAGCACCGAAAAGAAATGCAAGAACAACGGAAACATCTTCTGTTCTACGTGTTGCACACTTTTCGGTATGGTGGAGAAAATGTCACTAGTTTTTGAGACACTTTTTTTGCATTCTCTTTTGTTATTGCGCACGTAAGCCAAACATAACTACAGCTTTCCCCCAAACAACACAGTTTTAAATAAGGAGGTTCCCCATACGCCTTATTCTCTATCACTTCTCCATACTATTTCAACTATAACTGTAAACAAAAAGCGGCAAATGCATGTCATTTCTACACAACATTTTGATGACTGGTCAGCTCAGTATTCGGGCTAGTCTCGACGCTTACAAGAGATAGGCACTGTCGATACAGAAACAGTACTGAGCAGGGGCGTAGCCAAAAATTTTTCTTAGGGGGGTTCTTCAAAAAAAAATTGACATTGCCTAACCTTAAGGAGTTTATTCAGGAAATGGGGAATTATGTTCAATCATCATAAGCTATTTTGGTTTATACCTTGGTTTATACTCCGGGTTCTTCAATAGTCAAAAAAAAAATTCAAATTGATATAAAAGAAGGTAAATGTTTAAATTGCGCTTCCCAGTTGACATCGTGGTACGTTGTATATTCAAATCTTGGCTGGGAGAGACTATTAGATCGAGGATCAATAGGATCGAGTCCCTTCCAGGCGCGGCAAAAGGTGAGACAAGTTGACAGCTTAACCTGCATGCTTTTCAACATCGCCCTTCAGAAGATGATCCGACGAGCAAAATCGAAACGAGAGACTTAATTTTCAGCAAAGGTAGCAAACTTCTTGGCTACGCAGATGACTTTGATATTGTAGGTCGAAACTTCGCAACGGCGGAGGCTAGTAGGATTGGGCTAAAAGTAAATACGTCGCAGACCAAATACATGATTGGTAGAGGCTCAAAGAGACGAACGTGCGCTTTTCGTAATCGTTGGGATCGCTGCTGGCTGCGGTTAACACAAATAAGGAGATCTTGCGGAGCATTTAAGCAGAAAATCGAGTCTACTTAGTCTTTCGCAAAACGCTTCCATCCGCTAGCAAACGATAGCCACCGTACGATGCTGACAAAGTACATAGCCCTTATTAGACCGATAGTTTTTATGGATTTGACGATACTCACGGAGGACATGCCCGCACTTGCGGACGATATTTGACGGAGCAAAAACTGGAAGCGGAGAGCGGCGGAGGTACACTAGAATTTCTTTTTACGTCCATTTATTTTACGTGATTTCCTATTTTCAATATTTTTACGTAAGGAAATTTGAATTAATGTCGTCTCGTGTTACGTCTAAAATTTGAATTAACGTCCACCCTGTTTACGACCGGTTGTTCTTACGTCCCATAATAGTGGACGTAAAACGAGATTCGCGTGTATATGAATCACGAGCAGCAGACACAACTTGGGGAGATTACCATCGGACATCGGTGAAGCATACGGTAAACTACGATGGACCGGAGAGTCATAAGAAAAACAGAGGGGCCCTACGTGCGAGATGGTTCAACTTGGTCTTGCGATTTGCGCCTTCTGCAACGCTTGGAAAATAAGCGACGAGTAACCCAAGACTGCGTTACATGCAGCCACGAGGTCTATGCGACTAACGACGACAACGAGGATCGTACAACTAGTCCCGTAAATTTTCCTGTGCTCTAAGCAATTGGTAGCAGAAATTTCAAGCTTCAAATGTAGAACGAATTTACCCTCTACCCACCCCCCCGTCGCTACGCCCATGATACTGAGCGATGGTATTACCTAAGAGTGTGACATGGCATTGCATGCTTGTAAATGTATAGAAAAAGTGTAACCGTTTCGGTCCCTGGTATAAAATTAGTTGAACGTGAGCTTGTTGTCCAATATCTAACAGAACTCCAAGATCGCTGATTTGATCGACGCGTCCGAGAATAGCTCCATTTACACCCAGTTTAGAGAGCCTATGCGAGAGTATTCGATGATTTACTGTGTCGAAAGCGGCCTTAATATCTGTGTATACAGCGTCAATTCGAGTTCCAGCTTCCATCTGTGTGAACCAGGTACTAGTGAAATTCATTAAATTGGTCGTCACAGAACGACCCAGCAAAACACCATGCTGGTCTACTGATATACAGTTTTTAGCGCTGCTTGGAATTATACTAAACGATGATTTCAAAGATTTGATCTCTGCAGTTCCTTACATCTCACTGTTCTCCTTTTTTAACTAAAGGAAACACATAGAATTGTTTCCACAGCGTTGAAAGCTTCCGTTGCTCAAAAGATTTGATGAAAAAACGACTGAAAGGCACGACAAGAGCAGTAGCACAGTGACAGAAAATAATAGCCGGAAGACCATCCCGATGAGTAGGAGCTCTTCAATTTTTTTGCTCCATAAATGGTCATATCGGGAGTGCTTGCATCATTTAGAAGTGCAATTTCGAAATTGACAATAGGAACTTCAACGGGCCCAGTACCAGTGTAGGCAAGGATAAATCCAATGGAGGATGAGGAATAACAACAGGAAGTAGAGGAGAAATGGCTCAAAGCACCGAGATCTCATGTTCGGGAAGGCGAGGTCCCGTATTCGTCAGAGGTAATTACGCAGTAGATTCACTCTACTCCATCCTCTTCATTAAACAAAAACTACAATGTATACAGCCCTAAGGGTTGTACGAAAGGGTGACGTAGGACTTCATTAGATCATTAGATCAAAGACTAATGTAAATTACATTTGTGGCATATGTATGTTTATAAGAATCTGTGAGTGCAATTGTTTAAATGAATGTTTAAAAGAGAAGAGCGAAATATTTAGATTTAATTCTTCATTGAATGCAATGGTGGCTTTGAAACGCCTACAACATTTGAGACATAGAGATTTCTTTTACAAATCACTTCTGTGCATCATGAAGGTTGAAATAGTTATGAATGACCAGCCTACAGATTATTGTATTAAATATGATTATGCGTAGCTTAATGTATTTCAATAATCTTACTTTAACTCGCTTGTGTCCTTTAAAAGGGCCATTTGATACAGATAACATTAAAGCCAAAGCACGTTCATCGCAAATATGACGTGCCATGCCATTCGAATGTCCTTCTCTCTTGGAATGAATGGCAATAGGCACGTAAATTAGCGGCGTCGATTCACTGTGTTTTGCTCCGAGAAGTCTTTACTAGTTTACTTTCACAGCTTACCGTTTGTTACACAGCAGAAAATATAGCACACACGCAAAAATTTCTGTTTTATTTGTATGGGAGTCCTTATCCTCCAACCACAGGGGTGAGCGGTCTCAAACCATCAAATTCATGCCTCCAAAAAACCCCACATGTCAAATTTGGTTCCATTCGCTTGATTAGTTCTCGAGTTATGAGGAAGTTTGTATTTCATTTGTATGGGATCCCCCCTTCTTAAAGAAGGCAAAGGTCCTAATTCATCATAGAAAAAATTCTTGCCTTCTAAAACCCCCACATGCCAAATTTGGTTCCATTTACTTGATTAATTCTAGAGTTATAAGGAAATTTGTATTTCATTTGTATGGGAGCCCCCTCTCTTAGAACGGAAAAGGGTCCCAGCACACCATAGAAAAAAATCTTATCTCCAATAACCCCCGCATGCTAAATTTGGTTTCATTTGCTTGATTAGTTCTACAGTTTTGAGAAAATTTGTGTTTCATTTGTATAGGAGCCCCCCTCTTACGCCCTCCATAAAATTGTTCAATTACCCCTCCATAAAATTGCTGGTCATTTTATCTATCCAACGACATATAAATTGTTCAGTTTCGTTTAGTAGTTTAGTAGTTATTAGCATTTGAAATCTTTCATTCAAACGTTACACTTCTATTTTCGTTTTCACAAAGTGCTGCCCAGTCCCAGTATAGTAAACAAAGACGTAGTCCCACGTCAAAAAATTTGCCGTTGGTTATAATCACCGCAAATGAGAATTCTTTCGTATGAAGATCCTTTGACGCGTAATTTACGGATTGAGAGGATATGCTCGTCGATAAACTTGACAATCTTACTTCTGTCAGGTGGGAAGTAAACTACAGCAAGCAAAAACTTCATTCCTTTGATGATAGCAGGAACACAAATCTGTTCGAGACAGTTTCCATGTTTTAAATTGACCAGCGAATTAGAAAACTTTTGAGCAATGACAATCAATACGCCATCAAAACTTTTGTCGCTATTCTTCGTGCTATGATCGCAACGATACACGTTGAAGGCGGATCCAAACAGCAGAGGTGGGCACCGCTAACCGAAATTTTAGCTTCGCTAACAGCTAATCCGCTAAATCAAAACGTTAGCTTCGATAACCGCTAACCGCTAAATCAACCAAAAATTTAGCGAAAGCTAACGCTAACCGCTAACCGCTAAATTTGTTAGTACTGTAGATTTAGCATTACTTTGATCAGCGCTAGTTTCGGTATTAAAAGAAAATTATTGTTGCAAAGGTCTAAGCAAAAGTACATGAATTAATTCCGTGAAAAAAATTGCAGGCAAAATGTTTAAAGAACATTATCGCTTACCACATTAGCACATTAAAAAGGGTAAAAAATATTTCCATGTGGCAAGACATAGATTTCTCGATTTTTCATTGGAGTTTTCCATCGCTGTGAAAAGTTTTGTGAAAGCATTCCGTATAACATTTTCTCAGGCTTGCTGAAAAAAGTTACATTAATTTTCCTTGGTTGTTGTGAAAACTTTATTGCATTGATATTTGGTCCAACACTTTATAAAATAAGTGTGTAACAATATACCTTGTTACATGGGTTTATGTACGTTGAAATTTAGGTGCAAGTTCGAGTTAGCAAATGATAAGTTAGAAAATTTTCGAATGAAACGTTGTGTGGGTACGACTTGCATCGTTGCATGTAAGATAAAGCGACACCTAGCGAGGAATAGTAAAACGTTAGATAAGACAGAATACACAGTGTTACTGGATGGTATAAATTGAGGGGGATTTCTGCCACGTTGTACCGACGTTATGACATCATTCGGGAAACTTCCAGAAATTTCCTATATAACTGATTGAGTAGTAGGTAGCGGGAGCAAGTAAATAGAAAACGACCAATCAGAGCACAGCACGCTAACACCTTTCGATCGCTTGTGAGGTGGAAAGCGTGATCGGCTCGTTCACTTTGGTGGAGACCGTACTCGAGTTAAGTTAAACTTTATCGAGCAGTGTGAATCATTTAATTTGAATAAGTTAATTTGATATTTAAGTTGATACGCGAGTGAATATTTAATTCGAAATTGTATTGTGAGTGTTTGAAACATTTAGGACCAAGATGTATTTTAACTAGTTTTTTTACTTTGCAGTACGCGTTCGGAAAAACTATATAGTTAAAGTTTTAGAAAATTATTTTGAAATTTGTGCTGATTCAGGTAAGGATAAAAGTTGTCGAAGTAAGTGAAAACCAACTAATGTGAGCACGTTGAATAGGTTCACCCACCAATTCAACGTGGGTGCTAGTCTAGGCTGAAACTCGAGGGTGGATTGTGGTCGTGCTGTCTGGCAAGCCGCTGGTTCTCCACCGACAGTGTTCCGGGGACGCATTTACCCCGACGAATTCTTGGCCGTCGTCAACATCGGCCGCGGTGCCGCCACCCAGCGCATACGACCTGCCACTGATACTGCTGCTCGCCTAGAAACCACGTGGGATGATCTCGACCACCGTTGGACACTTGTTAATCCGTCCACGAAAGCAAGTAAGCACGCATGTTTGAGCTCAGAAGAACGAAAAAAAGTGAAAGTTGGTTAGAAGCAAATAAAAATAAGCTAGTGGCGCCAAAAGAAAAGCTAGGAAGAATCTGCACAAATTATTTTGAGTCGGGTCGAGTTAGATGTGAATAAAACACTTGAAGTCGGGAAACTAAAAAAAGGCATTTTGGTTAGTGCGATTAGTAAAAATTGACCCTGTTCGATTAACGTAACGATTGTGCGCCTCCATTAGAGTGTTAAAGGTAAACGTGGTGCTGATTTGGTCTCGCGCTCCCTAAACGATTTTCGCAGTATTTTGGTTAGACTTTGTGGTTTGGATTTCGTTACACCCGCCCGGTGGTAAGAGTCTTTGGCCGGACATCGACGTGCTCTAGTGGCCTTCTCTGGCTTAGGGAAGTGGCGCTTAAGTCACTAGAGTGTAGTAAACTGCCACAGAGTTCTGAATACGAACGATTGAGTCGGAAGGAACAAAAGGCGAAGTTACAAGTGATGTCCGCGAAATCGAAGAATCTTTCTTGATATTTTCTGTGAATGTAGGAGGCCTTGAATTTTTACCTTTGTTATACAATATAACAAAGGTTTAGGAATTGGTCGAAAAACACGAAGTCGATCTGAGGCCCGGAGGGCCGTGTCACATATACCAATCGATCAGGTTCGACGAATGAGCAATGTCTGTGTGTGTGTGTGTGTGTGTATGTGTGTATGTGTGTGCGCTTCAATTTTCAATCGCCTATTTCTCGGAGATGGCTGAACCGATTCGTCTGCTATAACTTTCATTTGAAAGGTATTTTTACCTAGTATATCACTATTAAATGGTTTCGTGGTCTGACTTTTAGTTTAAAAGTTATAAGTAAAAATGTGAAATTTACGTGACACGATTTTCTCCGGAACCACATAACCGATTTCATCAATCTTAGTACCAAATAAAAGCTCTTACTATTGCTAAACTTCACGCCAATTTTTATTGAAAACAAACAAGTGCTTTAAAAGTTAGCCTTAAAAAACCAGTTTTGACAAGGTTCAAATGATTGCCTGTTTCTCAGAGATGGCCAATCCGATTTACGTGCTATTAGTTTCATTTGGCAGGTAATATAGCCGGATAGATCACTATTGAATAGTTTTTTGATTGGATGTTTAATTTGAAAGTTATGAGTAATTCAATACACCACACCAAAATTAACAATAATTTATAATGATTTTAACCAAGAAAAATAACCTAATTTCAATTATTTTAATATCAAACGAGAGGTTTTCACACTACGAATATATATGCAAAATTTCATAAGAATTGGTTTTGCCGGTCAAAAGATATTAACCCTTGAACATACGCGCCAACTTTTGTAACACGGTTACTCGCGCGCACAATAGCCCAAAACCAAAGAAAACGTGCGCACTAGAGTTTTGACTAGGAAAACTTGGTTTTAAGTTTATCGAACCTTTAGAAGAGTTTCTTGAAATTGAATGCTCTATCGTCTGGTAGAATTTGAATATTGATTAGTCCCCCTAAAAGTGAAATAAAAAAATTATTTTCCTTCAGTTTCAATATAACACATTGATGTGTTCTGCAAAGTTTTAGAGCATATTATTACAAGAAATTTTGCTGAAGACAGTAACCTTCTATCTCTTCAACGAAGAGATCTTATTTATTGTATATGAATTTGAAAAATCAGTTTTTCTATTTTAGCTCTTTTTGTAATTGTTGTACGACTTTTTCATGTATTACAAAGTTGTATAAATAATAAAAATACACAACTTTGCTGAATATAGTATACCTCTATGTTTCCTTGTTTACAAACTGTAGAACTTTGATTATAAAAAATATCCTGATTTTGACCCCGAATTACTCGACTACCAACAGACGGATACATTTTAAACATTTTACATTTACTGGTAGTTTTGCTGTACACAGACACCATTTTCCATATGAAGAAACGAAAGAAAATTCCAGTTGGGGTCAATTGCGGTACACCTCACATGCTACTTGCTTCGTTTCTGTGATGTCGGTTTATACTAATCTATTTTCCTAACAATTTAAAGTAATAATGCATTGAATAATTCTGACATTTTGCTCATAACAAGTTTATTGAAGAATATACGTTAGTATATACGTAATATACGATTTGTAACTATATAACAATATGGCATTCAAAAACCTACATATGGTGTACAAAATACAACAACGTGAGTAACTGAAGGTTCATAAAAATTGATGAAATTTATTCAAGAAAACTTTATTGTTGTGAATCAAATAGAATGGCGTTACAGGAAATTATGCATAGTTCAAAAACCTATAAACTAGACCTTTACTACGCAATGTATATGTTAAAGAATAATATTTCAGCTTACAACTTACTTTTACTTGCACTTACCCTCATTAGTAACAACTTACTCAGCAATTTCATGAGAAAAGGAACTATCAAAATTTATAAGTGCTTCTATTTGGTTCAAATTTTGTAAACTTATTCAATTTCCAAAAATTTCATGTAAGCCAAACGTGTCGATTTCTATCTCAAATAGCAAGTAAGATCGTATAACAAAGGTTCCTTTCACCACTAGGTGGATTAAATCAGGTTTTTAAATATTGTTTTATTTGAGTCCGCGTACAAAAGTAGTTCTCTACGGACTTGATGCAGTAACTTTCTTACAAAAGTGCACTTGCCGTATTTGAACGAAAGGTGTTGCGGACTATTTTTGGCGGAGTACAAACGGATAGCAGAGAGTGACTCTACTTGGAGAGATTCCCATCGTAAACCTGGCGAAAGTTGGGTGACTACGGTGGGCCGGCAACATCCCAAGGATACCGGAAGATTGTGCAGTGTAATCCGTTCTTCTCAAGAGCCCCACTGGCACCAGGAATAGAGAAGCCCTACGTACTGGGTGACTTGGTCAGGTAGAAGCCGACTTTCGTGTGCCAAGACGCGTAATTGGGACGAGTAACCAAGGACCCAGGAGTACAATGGAGAGCAATTCTTAATATGACAAGAGCCACCCCGGCTCTCGGCTGGTAAAGTACGAACAAAAGTTTGGAATTTGGAATCCTTTGACCTAGGCCTGTGCGATGTTTCTCAAAAAATTTCCTTCTGCTAAAAAAGTAGCGGTTTATTTAGCGGTACATAAGTTTAGCGGAAGCTAACAAAATCGCTAACGGTAATAAAAGTTAGCGAAAACGCTAACCGCTAACCAAAATGTTAGCTAAGCTAATTAGCTGTTAGCGGATTAGCGGAATTGTGCCCACCTCTGCCAAACAGCCACCATCTAAGCCGGTTTCAGTTAGCATGATTACATCATAGTTGCAATCATTAGCTGTATGGAATAAATTATCTACTTTAACCCTTGCAAAGCTCGCACGTTCTCTACTAGCACGGTTGTTACAAAGTAGTTGTGGAGTTGTGGTAACCGAATTATGACTAATTTCAGTCGTAATCCGGTTGCTTCAACTAAATGGACCTAAAGTGTGCTACTTGGGCTCTGATAGTATAAACCATCCGCGTCATTAGCGTGTACAGAAATTCCGAAACAGAACTCCCTGGTCGTGGAGATCTCAAATTGGAAGCGGGAAATTAGCGGCAGGAATGGTACAATTGCACTTGCATGCATAACTGGGTTGGAAGACCCTATCACTACACCAGCACAGAGGGCAGGACCGTTCACAGGAATTGCACGACTGTGGCGGCGGGCAACGATGGCTTCCATAATACCAACTTGAATGCATCCCGCGTGATCTTCTGGTGGTAATCAACGAGGAGAAACAAGTTGAGATAAACTGGAAGCGATCGATGGATCAGAAAAAGTCAAGTTTAAAACAGCATCGTACTTGTCTGAAAGTGATTGTCACTAACCAACCACCAAAGGATCATGACGACTTTGTTGGCAGGAACTATCGCAGCGGCTCCCAACCAAGTTCATAAACCCCCTGGCGGAATTCCCTACACTATTCTGCAGCGAACTAACTTGGCGAATCCCCTTTTGAGAAACCGCCAATTTGATGTCTGTGTTAGGGAAGTGTACAAAAAAAAATGCCAAAATGCTTGTCAAATCAAGAATTTCTTGGCTAGCCTCGACTTCTTTTGTTTTTGGAGTTTCTCACGAACATCAAACGTATACTTTCAGTAAAATACTGGTTCCTCGAAAGCTGGTTAAAGTCCGCTTTCACATAGGTCCCGTCGTCCATAACGCAGCAGTGTGGTTTCGTGAGTTATTGATCGTATAATTTCCGGGCACGGCTTTTTGCGACCGTATTCTGTTAAGACCTTCTGAACCTGAACGCAAGCAATTCAGCTCAAGTTTTGGCCTTCTGCACGAAACATTTGCTCAGATTCAGTTTTTTTTGCCACATCTCGAACGGAGGAGTTTGATTTCCCCTCGAATAACGCGGGTGTGATTCTTCACAGTATACAGACGGCTTTATTCTGCGCATCTTCGCGACGTTCAAACGTTCTTCGACGCTTTATCCGTAGAAATCCGAACCGTAGAAGGCGGGATTTCCAATTTTTTACCGATGGTACGATGTGATAGATTCTCATTTTGGATGTAGGGGGACTGGGGGTATAATGCCCACGTTAAGAAGAATATCATATTATTCATCAATGCGGAATGCATTTGCAGAAACTAGACTATAAACCCTAAAGTAGAACAGTTTTTTACCTAACATGCTCGTCCTGAAGCATAAAAATCAATAAAACACGTTTGAATTGTGAAATTATATAAGGCATTTGAAAATTTGTTTTCAGATTCATTAGGGGTAAAATGCGCATGGGTGTGTACAAAACGAACCACAACAAAGGGTCAAAATGCACCACAACAAATTGGCAAAATGCGCTGTCTGTTTTATTTTAATGCAAACCCGGCACGACTCAGAACAGCGTGAGGACCTACCTACTTGTTAAATCTGTTATTCCGGATCGCGGTTTTGCAATCGCCAAGTCCATCTTCGCTGGAGCGGTTGATGCTAAGATATCACACAAGGGTTTTTCTTGGTACCTTGCCGGCAACGCGTCTTTCACTGTTTTTCACTGGATTTCACTACCGCCGCAAGTGGCAGTATCCGGCCAAGACCGACGGTGAGTTTTTTTATGTAGCTTCGCGACATCTTAACCGGGTTTTTCGGAGCGAATCAGAATTAAAACAACACTTTGCCTTTTGCTTTTACCAACGTTTTGACGTTTGCCTAAAAGTGTATGGGCTACTAGATCGATTAACGTTTGGTTGCACTGCAAGTAAATTCATACTTCTCACGGCGCATTTTGCCCCGCTAGAACTTGTTTAAAAAAATCGTTTAAATCACATAAATAAGAATTCAATTAAGCAATTTTACATTGGCTGCTGGATACCGAGACCATTGTTCAAAACAAGAGCCATTTACAGATACGTAATATTGTTTATTGGTGGCGTAATGTCTTACGAAAAAAGTTGCGAAAATTGTAAGAAATAAGACGGCAAATAATTTTTTTGTTTTTCCATAGGATTTATGTAATTTAGAAAGCTTATATGCTCAACACAAGTTTGTAATGTAAAATAGAAGCGATTGGCACCTTAATTACAGTTTAAAAGTGAGTAATTCGTGAAATATGACAGCGGCGCATTTTGCCCCGACTGGGCATTTTACCACCAGTTACCCTACTTGTGCAGAATTTTTTCGCCAACGAGCTGTTCTTTCGACGCCATTTTTCAGATCTTTGCACACCCGATGAAAAGATTCTTAGTGCGTAAGCAGTGCATTTTTAACTTTCTCCATGCAAAATTTCAATTAATTTACCCAACGGTTCAAAAGTTAGAGCAATTTGAGTGGGTTGCAATTTTACCGTGAGGGTGTCCACATGCTATTATAACTACAAAGAGACTTACGTAGCCCTACGTCACCTATGCGGTCGTGTCTTTTACACAACCCATCTGATTTTTATTACTGTGACAGTGTCGAACTTCGATATAATTGTTTTAACAAAAACCTGGCTTGACGAGAAGATTCGCTCCTAAGAGTTAATCTGTGGCACTATTTCGTAGGGGGTAAGCAGTAAATTTCGTAGGGGATGTGTGTCCGTTGTGGTGCGGAATGTTCAGGAAACGATTGGCCTGACACAGATTATCCCGGTAGTAAAAAGTTGCCGACCACCATTCTTGATGTTACAATCTGCCTGCGTAACATGAATGGGAGGGGTGCAAATTGGTAGCAGTCTACTTGACAGCTGCGTTTGATTGGGTTGCTTACGGGGTTGATCTTATTGCAAGGCTTGCCAACTGGAAGTTTCCTCACCGTTCAGCTTGAATTGTCAGCTCTGCTGTCACCGGACTGTCGATTTCTTTATGCCGACGAGTTCAGAAAAATGTTCGAGGTAGTTAGAATAGATTCCGATTGCTTTGAACTGCAATATCTAGTAGATAGATATGAATATCGGTTCTTAAGTCATATGCTTACCGTCAGTACATTGAAGTGCTTTACAATCTTATACCACCGAAATAATAAGCCTATCACTTTTAGCTACGTCATGTCGGGACATTTGTTCTAACGAGTTTATTATATTCGTGATCTTAGTGTCATCCCTGGCGCATTAACCTTCCATAAGAACTATAACGATATTTTCTCCAGAGCTAGAAGGCAACTTGGGTTAATTTTAAAATTACTAAGGTTTTCCGTGACCACTACCGTCTTCGGTCGTTGTCCTATTCACTGGTACGGTCTACTGAGGAATTCGGTGTCGTGATCTTAATTTTTAACCAAAATCCACCACCAGCACCCAGTGTGCCATCCTGAAGCACTTGATCTGTTTTGATGGCGAGGTTTATCTCGGGTATCGCTCGTGGCAAAAGACAAACAGACATGCTCTAGCGCGGGAGCTTTTCAGCTCGTTGTACATTACCGGCGCTGACGCTGAAACGACGCATTTTCTTTTATTTCGTCAAATGAAAATGAAAAGTCTGCTTTGGTATCGCAGCTGGAGTAACGACCGGACCAAAGCAGGATAGCATGGTCCGGTTAGAAAATAAGATTAATTGCTATGGTTTTTTTGACCCACGTTGTACGATTCGCCACATTCGGGGCTGTAGTGGCCGCAACAGTTCATCGGTTATCCACCCCTATTTAGAGGATTTTTTCTGTTCCATTGATGTAGTTTTTTGTCAGATTTCTGAAGCGAGGAAATCTAACAATCGTCGTTTAAGGAGATTATCTTCTTTCGCAAAAAACAATGCAAATCGCTCTTTAATTTTTCTTCGGCTACTTTCAATGCTCTTGAACTACTCGTTTAATTACAGAGTAATTAAAAGCTACATTTCTAATATAAAAGAAGCATAAAGCTCCTAAAAACAAGCTCATCACCACCTTGTTTTTTTTTTGCTGGAAGTTACGAAGCCACTAACAAAAGCATTTAAATCCCTGCGGAGCGAAATCGAATTAGCTCACAATCACGATTGATGCGATTATTTCGGTACCACAAAATGGACATTTAATCACTGTTACCGACCACTGCATTGTTGATAGGTTACCTAACCGCTTCTGCTGGATCGATGTTTTATTTTTACTCCTACGGGATTGACCGGCTGGCGGGCGAGCGGACGAGTGGGCGGCGCGGTGGTGCGGCGGTGCGGTGGATGGAGCAATCCATTTGCAAAAGCCGCAGTTTTCACCGCTCGCACTCACCCCGCATCAATTAGGACAAATTTGTAATGAGTCTGTTATGGAATTAGTTACCCTTCAAATGTTGCCATTATCCCAGTCGGATATACATATGTACCGTTGCCACTGGCCACCACCCCTGTGACCTGCCCACCTGCTTCGGTTGTCACCCGGAAGGGTCCGGCCGGAGATTTACTGCCCCGATCCAGTTGATGGTTGGTGCGGTGGTTGATTTTTACCGTTTTGCTCGCCATCCTGGCGACGTGGGATTTATTTCCGCCCGGCTTCAGCCCGCAGACGCAAATCGGATTCATTAAATCGATTTATTTTGCAAATAGACTGCCTCGGTCACGGTGCAGTTTATTTGTGTGTTCATGCCGTAGTGCATCTGGTTCTCTAATCGAGCATGTTATTGATCGTTATGCAGGTGATCTATGATACCGACTAATGAATAAGTCGAATTAGCAAATTTGCGGAAATAAACATACGGCAAGGTGGAAAACCGTATGGTTTGCTAACAATTGATAGGTAATTTTCGGATGCCACATGACCGCATTTCGATACAACTATGATAATAGGGGGTAATTGATGTTGCATTTCTAATTCCACCGAGCTGATAAATTTATACTTATGAGTTGTTAAGTTAATTCTAACGAATGAGCGAATGAGCTTCTGCCTAAAATATTAGAAAAGATTTATTTGCGGATTGCAATCGAATAATCCTGGCATGAAGAAAATCTTCATTTATGCCACACAATCATAAAATTTAACCAGAAATAGCACACACCACACAGTTTGCATTTTAATCTCTGAGCAACAAAATAAATTTTAAAAAAATATGCCACTAGCTAGTGTGTACGACGGACAACTGTTTTCAATGTCCACGGTATAAGCCATTTTCTGCAGGCAAGTCCATTTCCGTAAACGATGAAAAATTGCGTCCGAAATGTAATTCAGCGCTGAAATGGGTATCCTGCCGCACCGTGCGCCGCCGCGAACGGACGGGTCGGACTCTATAGTATCCGCGTCGCAATTCGCAATTGAACTTAATCGCCCAGCTGGGGACCTCCGAACAGAAAAGTCGTTTGCTCGGTGCATTAACCCACACGGCCGACAAGATAGTGCCCATAGAGTACGAATGTTTGTTTTGCAATGGCCGCCTGCAATTGACGCACTGCTCCCGGAATGGCCGGCTGCCGCCGCTACTAGGTACTGCTGCCGCTCTGTGGTGCAATTTCAATATATTTTTTTTGCCGCTCGCCGAAATTTTCGCTCATTTCTTCCGGTCGGCCCGGGGACAAACGTACGCCAATTGTGGACAACGCCTCCTGCCACTGATTACAACAACCGGCACAACAATGCGTACACAATCGTTTTACCATTAATTGTGGAATTGCATACTGCAGAGGTATTTTTTTATTGTTCCAACCAGCCGAAGTCCTGCCGTGACCAGCTGAACCTAGTTGTTGTTGTTGTTGTGCTTTTTTGTCAGCCCGGCTCTACCCACGGGGCTATAATTGAAATCCAAACAGTTCATTGAAATGCGACGAGAATTGTGTGACAGTTCAGGCAGACAGAACAGACACATTTATCTGCCGTTCGTATTTCGATTTAATTGATTCAAATAGAATTAAACTGCACTACATAAATATTTTCCAATCACGTGGCATTGTGCTGGAACACCTCACACCGTGCCCGACCGGCCAACCGACCACCCGACCGCTACCGCTCGCCGATCTCTCATCAACAACGTAATGGATTATCTCGGCGACCCTTATCGCCCCCTGTGTCCGATGCGATGGGCCATCGCGGCACCCTTGTTGGAGGACATTTTTATTGCACTGTTCCGCTTCGTTTTAACAAAACAATATTAATTCTATTTTATCATCATTCCCATTGAATGCAACCACGCAAACTGGTCGTAATGAATATTTTTATTATTACGTATTGTGGTTTGTTTGATTTTTTTTTAACTTCGGTTTCGAATTGGCAGATGGGCGGTTTTATGACTCAGAAGGTTATTTTACCAATTCTACTGTTGTTAAAAATTGATTGACAGTTGCAACAATTATTAAAGCTGTAAACCATGTTAAATTATTCTTTTTCACCATTTAACGACCGCGGTTTTGCTTAATTGAAAATCAAATTTTGGTTCAGTACATTTGGTCATTCTTAAATTATATGCTTTTATGCATGAGGACAAATGGAAAATAGTGACAGATTTAATTTGAATTGACTAAATTAACTTTTAGAGTCACGCCTAACTGGATGCTCGATATTACCTGCGAACGAAAACTTAAGTGGAAGGCTCAAAGCTCCTATGGAGAAAAGCCTAATCTGACGACATCACGACGAAGAGAAAAAGAATCTAACTCTATCAGCTTACAACGGTCCCAGTAACTTGGGAGGTTTAGAGGATCTTTCCCCAGTAAGTGCAAAGCGAGCAAATTTAGGCTCTAAATTGATTCGACGCGTTGTATGTCGATTTAGTAGTGCTGAGCCTAGATGACCGTGGCATATTCTAGTATCGAGCGGACCAGACCCCAGTACAAAGCTTTGAAGCATTGTATATTTCGCAAACACACGCCAAAGAATTTTAGATGCCTTTGCTGTTATCTAACTGATGTGACCCTGTGGGCCCTGTAGCCGCAAGGTTACCGAGTCTGCCTTGACCCGAGTGGTCGTGAGTTCGAATCTTAGTAGAATCAGGCCATTCGATGTTAGGTGACTTTAGTATGGGTTTATTCTCAAGCCCCTCCACATCCTTCCTACTGCATTCTTCATTTACTAACAAGGAAAGCCTCTTGCCAGGGCAAGTTATAAGAGTGGTACTTGCTTGAGGTGCGAATGAAGCCTCTTGTCCAAGGACAAATTATAACTAGTCTTCGCACTTCCTGGCTCTAGAGCTAGATTGGTTGAAAAGTAGTAAGAAGCGTAGAGGGAAAAAGGGGTGAAAACCCACCGACACTTTAAGCACGGATAATAAGCAGTTCGCTCACTCTATAGTGATACTGCAATAATAACGAAGTGCGGAACAACACCTGGATAAGATCACAATAGATCAAAATGCTGGTCGTAGTGATAATATCCACACACCCAAAAAAACTGATGTGACTTTAAAATTCGAGTTTGGAGTATAAAAGTACTGCCAGATCTTTGACTTGTAACTGACGGTTAAGTGCCGTCATGCCAGAGATGTCGTAATCAAAGAAAACTTATGATTGTCTCGTAGTGAAAGTGATAATAGAGCATTTACTGGGATTTAGTCATTCTGTTCAACCAGCTACCCAAGTAGCACACTTTTGTCATTTCTGGTTGCTGGAATCTATTTATGACAAAAATCAGTCATTAATCGGTTACCACAACTAGTTTATAACAAGTGTGCTACTAGGGTAGCAAAGCTTTCTATCTGAGTTTGCAGGAATAAAGCAACTTTAACGATTTCAAATAATTTAAATTCATCAGCATAAGACAAATAGTCTGGCATTTTAGTACAAAATTAAGATTATTGAGGTAGATCAGGAACATAAGAGACCCAAGGTGGCTGCCTAGTGGAACTCCACTAGGTAAGCGGTAGTACAATGTTCGCCTTTCACTGACACTCTATGTCCTATGAGATAAGTGTTGAGCCAGTTTAGGAATGATCCTTGGAATCCTGGCTTGTCTAGATGTAATAATGCTAGTGGGTGGTAGATTTTTTCAAAGGTTGAAGAAAAATCAATAAATAGGGCGTCCACTTGAAGTCGTGCTCGAAGAGTTTGTTTGAAGTAATGTTTGTTTATTTAGTAGTAGAGACACTTTACACCATTCCGGTGCATTTGTGTCTGAGACTGAGTAATGAAGGACTCATAGGAGACATTTATTTCAATAAATATTGTGATGTTCTCGTGCACCTCTCACTGCTGTTTACAATCCGTCCATATCCCAATCGACGTTTCCAGATGCTTGGAAGGAGTCCATCGTATTCCCGACATACAAAAAGGGAGGTCGTGGCAACCACTTGAGATTCTTGTGAACAAGCAACTAATGTACGAAATTCAGCGACACATTTCCTATGATCAGCATGGATTCTACCTTGGTGCTATCTACTATCACTTAACTTGTGCAATTTACATCATTCTGTATTCGAAACATTGAAAACGGTGCTTAAATCGACACATTCTGTACTGATCTGAAAGCCGCCATCGACCATGTGGATCACAACCCGCTTTAAGCCAAGGTAGAACATACGGGAGCGGAGCCAAATTTTGTAAACTGGTTAAAAGCATACCTGATTAATCGTCCCCACTATGAAAAACTAGGCGATGTGTACTCTAGCGAATTCTGTAACCATTCTAGCGTTTCACAAAGAAGCAACCTCGGACCGCTATTGTTTTCCTTACTTTTTAACGACGTTTGTGCTGTTCCTCCACGAGGATTCAGATTGCTGTACGCTTATGATCTTAAGCTGTTTGTGCTGGTCAAATCTTTTGACTGCTGAGCTTTCTATTGGCGTGCACCAATAGAGTTCGGTCATCTCTTTAAGTCGCATGTAGGGGTTTTTGGTGCCAGGAAAGGTTCTTATGATGGTTATAGATCCCTCACCCCACTAAGAGGGGGGGCTCCCATACGCATCTATACCTATATAAATGGATTTCTGGCAGTCTGTCCTACTAGAAAACTACTGAACCGATCGGCGTGAAAATTTGCATATAGAGGTTTTTGGGGCCAGGGAAGGTTCTTATGATGGTTAGAGACCCACTAAGAGGGGGTCTCTCATACAAATGAAATGCAAATTCCCTCATAACTCCAGAACTAATCTAGCAAAAGGAACCAAATTTGGCATGTGAAGGTTTTTGGAGGCAAGATTTTTTTATGGTGAATTAGGACCCCTCTCCACTTTTGGAGAGGGGGCTCCTATACAAATGAAATACAAATTTGATCATAACTCGAGAACTAATTAATCAAATTGAACCAAATTTGGCATGTGGGTGTTTTTGGAGGCATGAATGTTTTCTATGATGAATTAGGACCCCTTACCTTTTTAGGAGGGGGCCTAATTCATCATGGGGGGCTCCCATACAAATGAAATAGAAATACAAGTTTCGTCATAACTCCAGAACTAATCAAGCAAATGGAACCAAATTTGGGATGTGGGTGTTTTTGTAGGCAATTTTTTTCTATGGTGAATTGAAACCCCTCCCCTCTTTAGGAGGGGATTTATGACCCCTCTCCCTTTTAGGACGGGGGACTTTCATACAAATGAAATACAAATTTCCTCATAACTCCAGAACTAATCAAGAAAATGGAACCAAATTTAGCATGTGGGTGTTTTTGTAGGTAATTTTTTTTCTATGGTGAATTGACACCCCTTACCTTTTTAGGAGGGGGGGGCTCCCATATAAATGAAGTACAAGTTTCCTCATAATTCGAGATCCAATCAAGCAAATGGAACCAAATTTGGCATGTGAGGGGTTTTTGGAGGGAGGATGTTTTTAACCTTCTGTCTGTACAAAAAATACTTACGTTGTCTGTACATTGGGGTCAATTTGACCCCAAAATTCAAACTGATATATCTTAGCGAAAAATAGACGGATTTCCGAGTTTTAAAATGTTTTAGAAAGGTAATTCAATGTACTAAATGATAAAATTATGAATGGCGATTTGGCGGTGGGGACGTTTTACAAGGAGGCGTTTTAGTGAAAACAAATCGGAAAAATCGGATTTTTCCAGATTTGTAACGTTTATATCTTGAAATCCTTGCCAGCTAGAACGATGCTTTCTTCTACAAAACTATACGCGAACACGAGATCTTCAAAGTCATGTGTGGCATTTTACTGGATTTGCTCACTAGGTGGCGTTTATCCGGAAAAAACGAACTTTTCTGGTCTCAAATTTTTGGTTTCTGCTCGTGTAAATCGTTCTTGTTAAATATTAAAGTTAAATATATAGACAAGATACGAAGTATACATAGTCCGGTGGTAGATAAGACCTTGGTGAACGGTTCAGAATTCATGCACCAGGTGGTGTACGTGTACCATTTTATAAATATTGGTCGCAGTCAAACAAGTAGATGACTTGCAAGTTTCCTGTCTACGGCAAGATTGGTCAGGTCATTCTATGATAGACAGTTTAGCACACCATTGAACCACCAGGTGGCGCTAGTATGCCTTTTGTTTTCATTTATTTATTGTGTATGAACATATTGTTTCGATAAGAGATTGTCGTCTTCGACATTAATAAGCATAAATAAACTAGTAACAATTATTCGCAATACTATACATATAGCCAATACATTACCGATTCAGCCAGGATGTATGTTAAAACGATCCGAAAAAATTGAACATACTACCGGAAGAAAATGAATACATCGTCAGCGTCACCTGGGACCGAATTTCGTATTAAAATTTCCGGAATAGAGTGGTCTCGACTATTTGAATAATTATACCGTAGACAAAAAATCTTCTCGTCAGTATTCTAAGCTGCGATAAAAACATAAAAACAAATGGAGCACCAATGCCACCTAGTGATCAAATTCTGAATCACACTATTAGCCATAGATTTTATCTGTCACAAGACCATATTTACTGCAAATCTTGTCTATCTGTCCAATTTTTCCACGAGCAAGAACGAAAGAACGAGTAGCATTCATAAATTTAAGACAAAAAAGTGTATTATTCTCGCTTTACCGCCACCTAGCGAGAAAATCCTGTAAAATGCCACATCTGAAAATTCGGAAATCCGTCCATTTTTCGCTGAGATATACCAATTTGAATTTTGGGGTTAAATTGACCCCAATGCACAGACAACGTAAGTTTTTCAATAAAATTGTCGCAAAACGTAAGTTTTCGAAATTTTTTGATCAAATAACTTCTATTATAAAAGATCTCCGGTAGACACACCTAGTCGCGAAAAAGTAGATTAATTCATTGAAAAATAAAAAAGTTATAGCTTCTCAAAGTGGCCTGGGGTCAAATTGACCCCAGTGTACAGACAAAGGGTTAATGATGGTTTGAGACCCCTCACCCCTGTTGCAGGGGGATAAGGACTCTCATACAAAGAAAACAGAACTTTTTGCGTAACTCAAAACTATCAATGGTAACAGATGATTCAGGGCGAGGCGGACACAGGCCGCGAGTGTTGCCGGCGACCTGCCTTCGGAAGCGCCGGCCACTACGAGGTAGGGGGGGGGGGGGGCAGCCCCCCGTAGAGATCACCTCTATCTAGGTTTATTTATTTTCCTAGATCTACTGACCTCGATTACTTTCCTTCAGTTGAGTCACCCCTGCGAAATGGTACTTTCTACGAAAAGATTTTCCGTGAAATGGTACATCTCGCGTAAGGTTTTTCGCGAAATGGTAACACTCATGAACTCCCCAGAAACTTGCAAAACTCGAGATTGTGACAAAGGTCATCCGAGATTCACGATTTATGTACAACACAGTTTAATTTGTGGCAATACGAAGTTTGTCGGGTCAGCTAGTAAGGTATAAAAGGTGGCATGAGGCGCAAACGAGGCTTTTTTCTCTAAACTCGGTCCGTGGAGTGAAGTTCATCCTGCCGTCGTGAATCCCAGTTTCCGTTCCAGTCGTTAGCTCCGCTCCCGTTCCTGGTTCTTGCCTGCAAGTCGACCACCGTTCGTCCCGGCCGCAACGAAATCGTACAGTGATTTTTGAATAAAAAAAAGTGCTAATAAGTAAGCGTCTTTAAAGCGTGCAAGATAATTCCCCCCTCCCCCTAAAAGAAATAAAAAAAGTATGGTCTGCCTAATTAAGTTGTTCTGTGTTATCAAAGTATGAAATGAAAGTCCATTAGGTTTATTTGTTCTCCAGTTAAGTTTAAAGTTTGCTTCGCACACGCCCAGTGACCAGACGTTCAAAGGGTGGAAAGTTTGCCCAAGAAAAATCTCCCGGAGACCCCGTGAAATGACCCTGTAAAAGCTGGTGAGTTAGGTGTGGCCGCACCACCATCAAGTCCGTCCATAACAAGTCGTAATAGCGGCCTTAACTCTCCTAGTTTGTAAAATGTGCACACGATTGACGAATGTGTAGAAATCTCACAAAAAGGAGAGTCCACAGAATTGTCACTGAAGGAATGAGTCGAAGGTAAGAATGGGAAGTGAAATGGGGCAACTTACGACTTACACACCGACGATTGTAATCAGAGAAAAGAGAAATTGTTAAATATTGAGGAGTAAGCAGAGTGAAATTTTATTCTGCAATAGATCTTAGACGTGTACTGCAGATTGCGCAGTTGTTTGTCGATTTTAAGGCGACGTACGATTCAGTTAAACGAAATGAGTTGTAGTAGAATGTGCTTGAACTAGACTGGTAGAACTGATTTAATACCCAAGTGATAAAAAATATGTGTATGGATCAGATCTCAAACAGTTTCAGAACATTGGAAGGATTGAAGCAAATAGGGGATGCGCTTTTAAACTAACTATTCAGCGTTGTTCCTAAAGATTCAGTATGATGAGCAAACATGACAAAGAGAGAACCACATGCTTGCTGGTTCTAAGAATGATATAACCATCGAGATCATTCATAAGGCTGCGAAAAAAGTTTTAATGTTTTGTACGTGGCAAAAAACATGGGAACTCTAGATGCATTCCTATCGGGAGGTGAAGTTGGAAGAGAAAAGATTCGATTTGGTCGAGCAATTCGTAGAACTAGGTATGCATCTAGGTATGACATGTAATGGTTTGAATTGAAATGTCAATTCAAATGACGAGTTGCAGTTGAAATCAAGCTATATGAAACGATGAGAAAATAAATTTTTTTTATGATCACATAAATTGAGGCACCGTAGATTGCGAACTCGCAAAGTAACACCGAATAGAACTCCGATACACCCGTATCCCTTTTGGGACGCGAAAATATCATTCGCATTTTGTCGGTGTAGTCTGGCTTTCTGATGATTATCCATGTCATCGGAATTTTTCGTTTGCTTCTAGTAGATTTCTTTGACAACTCTCAGTGGAATATATACTCTAACTTCCCATAAATTACAATCAATCTAAATTGCAATCTAAAAATACGTTCATAGATCCCAGTAGAGTACAGTAGTACTCTATCATAAATGAAGCAAAAGCAACCTAATTGCCTCCTGATAAATCCACGGTGACATCTAACTTTTACCTCTATACGATTATGACATTAGTAACGGAGAACCACCGCCAGCTGCGGGAGCGGTTGCGAAGGAAAAATGTAATTGAATCATAACCGGTTCTCAATTAATTATTGCCGCATGAACAAATCAATCGATTCCCGTTCGATTTCGTTGCTCGCAAGGGTTCACTTGCTCGGGACGTTTGGGTCGGAACAGCGAATAATTAGCACCGCGTGCGTTAAGCTACCGGGCGGAGCCGACCGACGCACAGTGGGGCGACTCCATACAAATGCTGGCCAAGCAAAAAAATCTCTTTAAATCAAAGATAATATGTGGTTCTTAAGTAATTTTGGGGTGCTAAGCCCGAATTTCAGGTTTATTTTGCATTAGAACGTATATTTTTTGTGTTAGGGAGAATTTTCAACTATTTTTCAAATATTTTTTAAGTTTAATGACGTATAAGAAATGAGGGTCATTTGGAAATCTATTGCAGATGGATTTTTACAGGATAAAACATTATATAAAACAATACAAAGCAAGTATGAGCTTTAATAATCAACACAAAATCCATATAAGTTAACATTAAAATCAAATAAAAAATCAAAATTTTTCCCCTTATTAGTTTTCTTAATCTTCTTTATCTCCAACTCCATCTTCTTCTTCTTCTTCTTTTTCTTCTTCTTCTTCTTCTCCTTGTGCAGAATCACTCGTTTCACGTTTCGTCTTCAATAGTAATATAGTGTTCTCAGAAAGATTTTTCTAATTACATTTTTCCGTTTCGAAGAAGCTATAAGCTTTATCCGGAGAAATAAGAAGTCGAATAATTCTATCACGATTTGTATTTTCACACTCATTTTTGCATGTAAAATATTGTCTTGTATTTTTATCACTATTTTTAGCATAAGGCAATAACCTTATTTTCGTGAGGGTCAATACCGGTGTAGTGGCTAGCATTCACGCCTCTCACACCGAGGACCGTGGTTCAATTCCCAACCCCGCAAAAGTCACGAATGACCCGAGTTGTTAAAATGACTATAATTAAACAAAAAAAACTTATTTTTGTGCTTCTTCTGTCATTGTCTAGATTCATTTATGACCGCGAATTCAAATTCTTTGCATTGCAGTGGACGTATTATATGAGGACTATACCCAGACATAAAGGTTTCGAATTTTTCTGAAATAATGTGTTCAAGAACTTGCTATAAGAAAATTTCTCAACCTTTTAATCAATTTCATATCTATACCCGTGAGTTCAGAACTAATACCAGGATTGGCATAAGATCTTCGAGCTGTATTTCCGTCATTACTATCGCTGTATCCTCCAGATTTCCTTCAACCTCTAAAATCTAGTCAATATGCAATATGGACCATACCTTCGAAGCAGCTTATCCAACCATGTAAAGGAGATATCCCATAATTAAGATATCCACCGTTTACTTTGAGTGTTTGCATTTTGTCTATATTGCTGAATTCTGATATAGTAGCCTTACAAGCGTAATATCTGTGCTCTGCGCTACTCTGCGCTAAATGAGACTATATCCATTTGAAAGCTCATATTTTACGCTAACTTTTACCGGTATTGTCAATAGTGGCGAACCTTGGCTTCAAAACTTTTAAGCGTGTTTTGCACGAAAATATGGCACTTTTTTAATGAAAATAAAAATTTTGGCATACTATGATAAAACTACTGTATACTCAATTAATGGGCTTTATTCAGCACTATTTTTTGAAGAACTTTTCCTTAGACACCGTTGAAATCCGAGCTACCATTAGACCTCTAGCATGTTTTGAAAGATTGGGTTATTTTTCAAAAAAATGCTAAAACTTGCTGAGATAGCATACTTTCAAGATTCATAGAAAATTCAAATTTTGTCACATTGATCTAAAATTTTGGATTTGAACACTTCAATAGTATAGAATCACAGGAAAAATACAACGGAGAGTCGAAATGAACTTTCATTTTTTGGCTGCTGGCCAGCGATTCCCCACTGTGCGACGGTGGTCCGGTAGGTGGTTGGCCCATTTATTCAAGCTTCAGTTGCGTTTAATTTATGGGAATAAATAATTTTACTTCCTTTTAATTTATTCGATACCGCATATTATTGAGCTGCGAAGAATTACACATAACTGATATTAATTCTTTTCGTTCCTGTCCTACTACATAACTACACGGTGGGTCAACCGTCAACAAGGAACTAGTAATTATGCGGATGTATGCCGGAAACGTATATTTATTTTTCCTTTGAAACATGTTGGATTTTTGTTTCGCTTTTTGTGCGCCGCACCGAAGAATCGAACTTTTCCGATTCATTCAGTCGGGTTCGAAGCCCAGTCGGGCAGGTCAAATAGGTTGAAGCAGGTGCACACAAAAAGAGAACAAATTAATTCCGCGATATTTCGCGGTCGCTAGGTCATATGTAAATTTTTAATTAATTTTTGCATTCGGCGGAGTTTGCTGACAGAGAACTCGTCTGGATCGGGATGTTCGTGAGAAGGGAAGGGTTTTCCGAGAAGGATGACAAATTGAAGTACAGCAAGTTCGGTTGGTAGGACTCATCGGAACCGATCAGTTGTGTTCCGCGTGAAACGGACTGTCTCTTCAAAGTCCCACCAGAGTGTAGCCGGCCTTATGGCACAAAACCGTGTTCTGTTTGCGATGTCATAATATTGGCACAATTTTATTTTTCCGATAGTGCTCCGCACTGCGATGAGAATAATAGAGCGAACTATCGTGAAGTGGTGGCACGTACATGGACGTGTGCGCTATCAATCAGTAATGGTACGTTGGGAACTGGCTAGAGACCAGGGTTCGGTGGGTAGCCGGAAAAGTATGAAAGGAGAGTGAATAAACGCGTGAAACATTTGAAATTGATATCGAAGGAATCGTGAGCGGGCAATTGGGTCGCTACGGCGCCGCACTCGATGAGTGGGTTGAACGTGAGAAATGAGAATGGCATCCGGCCGTACTGGGACACTCCCGAAGATGGATGTATTGTTAACAGACCTACGGAATTATGAAAGACTTTTATTGAACCATAAATGTATGTTTTGGCACATGACGGGAGTGGTTGGAAATTATTGATGTTCTGCTGGACACAAATTGGAGAGAGTTGGGATATTACACCAGCGATTCAATCCACAAGCCGGTTCTGAATATGTGGCAAGAAAACCAGAGTTTTTTTTTGACAGATAAGACCATGAATACGGAAGTATACAAAAGGGAGTGCCTTAAAAAACACTTCAATAAGCTCTATGTTGGTCCTGTTATGTTTTGCCAAGTTCTAGTCAGCTGGTATTACAGCAAAAATGCGTCACCATAAAATGGTCCATTACCATTGGTCCATCCATTGGAAACAACATTTATGAAAATCGAAAATAGCAGCGGGTCTAGGTTGCTGCCTTGCGGAACTACAGATTGATTGGAGAAGAGTATAGTGGAGCTGGAGACAGTAGATCTTATTTTGACACATAAGTTTCTGTTTGTCAGGTAAGATCTGAGCCAGCATATGGCATCCGTAGCAGGGACCGAAACGGTTACATTTTTTCTTTACATTTACCAGCATGCAATGCCATGTCAGACTCTAACCAATACCATCGCTCTCTACTGTTTCTGTATCGACAGTGCCTATATCTTGCACGTGTCGAGACTAGCCCGAATACGTACATGATAATAAGCAAACATTTTCGTTTGTCAGCCAACCATTCATACAAAATGTCGTGAAGAAATGACATGCATTTGTCGCTTTTTGCTTACAGTTGTAGTTGGAATAGTATGGAGCATTGATAGAGAATAAGGTGTATTGGGAACCTTCTTATTTAAAACCATGTTGTTTGGGGGAAAGCTGTATGTTTGGTTTACGTGCGCAACAGCAAAGTAGTATACAAAAAAGTGTCTCCAAGACTGGTGACATTTTCTCCCTGACATCGAAGAGTGTATGACACGTAGACGAAGAGATGTTTTCGTTGTTCTTGGATTTCTTTTCGGTGCTTGTGTACCAGTAACATGACGCAAGACTGGTAGCAAGAAAGAATGCCCAGCTAGCATTTTCATATGTATATAAAAGATAAAAATCAGCATTACGTACAAATATGCATGCTAATAAATCGTATTTGTTGCGCAAAATTGGCATATCCGTACTATTTTGGAGGCGATATACGTATTTATATACGATAATATCCGATTAAGCGCGACTCGCTTCGTAATGCTATATGATTTTGTGCTGAAGATCGTATGTATGTCAGTTATTATCATTATATACGATAGAAAAGCAACTTGGGCCCACTTTATCAGGCTTTAATTACGATTTCGAATTTGTTAAGTGAGTTGTTAAGTTGTTCCATTTTGCTGAGCAGTATTTCGTGGTCCACTCGAACGAAAACGGATTTTAGGTCCAGGTAAATAGCGTCAGTTCCAGACTTTGCAGACAGCGGGAAACAAACTGCAACAGATTTGGGGTTACCGATCTTTTCGTGGAAAAAAACCGTGCTGGTCAGCGTCAATGGGGAGAATGAAACAAAATTAGGTGTTGGACTACCTAAAATAATGCGCGGCAGTAGTTTAGTGAGTGAAACATTCGAGTACCAACCGAAAGAGCGTGGATGCGAGCCCCACCTGCCATTGCACAACTCCATACATTTTTGGTCAATATCGAAATTTCGCAGTTCATCCAATTAATCATTCCTCGCAACAGGCACTTCTTCTCTTTCCAAAACTCCACGGCAACTGACGCTCAGTTGTAAAGATCTGCGTTACGTGTGAAGGAGCCAAAAACCGGGGAAGTATACTCCAAAATGGTGCGTACGAGAGAGCAATACAGCGTCCTGAGCATGGAGAATGACGCAGTTTTTCATATACCTTGCTGAGTCTGCAAAGTATGAATGTGCCATGGTAATTAGTGAATGATTTGTAACTTTCGGATTTATAATTTGGCACTATGGACGCCATTTTCTATGCAAATGGGAACGGTCTGAGTAAGCGGTTAAAAATAGTGGTAAACGGCGGTGCAAGCGAAACGGCGCAGTTATTTAAAAATAGCTAAATATTTTCATTTTTTTGCGCATTTTGGCAGTTCCGTAATTTGAATTCTGTAGTGCGATAGAACTTCAAAATCAAGGGAATAAGGTTGTTCTTTTTAATCAAGTAGATGGAATCCTTGTTCAATATGCATTAATGTTCAATATGCTCTTTTTACGCGACAAATAAAAACTCTTGGACCTTCAAAAAGCGATGAAAAGTTGACTAAAATAAATAGAAAAGACAACGAAGAGCCGGCAAAAGACAGCGGAATGTTGATGGAAATGTGACTAGAAGTCAATGGAACTGTGATGAAAACATGGCAAAAATACGATAAAAAGACGACAAAAAACTGCAACAAAAAACAAGGACAAAAAATAGGAAAGAGATTTTTAAATAAAAACTGTTAAACAGTTAATAAAACATACAAAAAAGACTACAAAAAGATGGTGAATATATGTCATCAAAAAGACGCCGAAAGAACAACGAAAAGACAAGAAAAATACAACAATTTTCTTGTCTTGGCAACAAGCAGGATGAGAGATGATAAAAAGATGACAATGAAAACGAAGAAAAGACGGCAAAATGTCATAAAACGAAAATACGATGAAAAGATAGCAAAAAAAACATGAAAAGACGATAAAAATATAACAAAGAAATGACAATGAGATGATGAATACGGAGAAAAGGCAATAAGGAGATTACAAAAAGACGGATGAATGGTTCCGAAAAAGCAACGATAATATGGCGAACAGTCAGTGCAAGGTAGCGAAAAGACAATGAAAGAACCATGAAACGAAAGCAAATAATCGACGAACAGGCAGTGAAATACCTGCGAAAAGATATGACGAAGAAGTCAAGACAAGTAGGCGAAAAGTTGAAAGACGACAAGAATACGGTTAAAAGACACCAAAAACGTTACAAACAGCAACAAAATTGTCAGAAAAGTCATACAAAACGACGAAAAGACTGTAAATAGATGTAGCCTTTGGCTAAAAGTATTGGAGAAATAATTAAAAGTCAGCAAAGCAGTGACAGGCTATGCCAAAAAAGTCATTAATGACGATGCCCTTAAAGCAAAAACGCCACAAAAAGGAATAAAAAATGACAAACAAATCACTGAAAAGGTACGAAAAGGCACGGGGTAAATCACTTCCGGCATAAATATTCAATATATGATAAATATTGATAAATATATTTACTATTTTAAATGTGTCCACCTCATCATAACAACTCTTGCCACATACTGTTATGGGATTTGACAGCTCAAGATCATATTGAAAAGGTGTAAACTTTCGTAAAATCATCGTCATGGTCATCAATACCGGTAAATATATTCAGCACCCGGGTAAAAGCATGTAAATATGCATAAATATATTTAATATATTTATTAAATTTGAAGTGATTTGCCCCGTGCAAAAAGGCGATGATAGAATACCAGATGTTAAAAATAACGAAAAACGACCAACAAACGATAAATGACAACAAAAAATGAGAGGTCAACACGGTGTAGTGGTTAGCATTCTCATCTTTGCCGTCGAGAACTCGGGTTCGAATTCCAGTCCCGCAGAAACCACGAAGGACCCAAGCTGTTAAAGTGACTATAATCACATTAAAACAAGTAAAAACGACAAGAAGATGACAATAACGGCGGAAAAGTTGACGGAGTACACTCAGCAAAAAAAAAACGAAAAATTAAAGACAAAATACAAAATAACCAAACGACGAAAAATGAAAGAATTCAGAAAAATAAAGGCTAACGGCGAATGACGAAAGTCAAGATTATACGTTCTTGAATAATATAGAAGAAATTTGAAATGTATCATAAACTGATTCGATTCAAAAAAATATTAATTTGTTTCAAATGCAATCAAGAATACCTATGCGATAAAAAAAAATCACTTTTTAGCAAAACTGAGAAATACTTTATATGAAGAACAAATGTCGGTCAAACTTCCATTTGAATCAAAAGTGTGATTTAAAATTTGATTTAGTTTTATAATTTATAACCCTTTCTTCTGTGATTAAACACAGATGTTAAAACTACGGATTTTTCTTCAGCAAAACCTTTCCAGTGAGTTATTAATTGCAATTAGCACTTAACCATCCCGCGAGTGATTGTTGGTCAGTTTGTTACGGTCACACACGGATAGAAATTTAATCCTCAAAATGAGCAAAATAACTCATGATTTCTGGTTGCAAGCTTATATTTTTTGAAAATACACCATGAATAATGATCATGATATCCTGAACTTCTTGCCAGAGCTGCAAAAGTTCACAATCATACTGTTAAATTGCAATATCTCCGAGTGCTATGATTTGATGATGAAGTTACCATAGAGGGAATATAATGAACTGATGTTTTCCTTTTTTCAAACTCATTGCTTTCTGTCAACAGTTTTCAGCCCTGCTTCTTGCAGTACAACATAACGCAAGATCATGAACTATTGTTCATGATTTTGTGCTGCCTGATACAGCAGTTGAGTCATCATTTGACAGCAATTCAAACTTTATGCTTTCATGATTTTATTCATGGTATCGGAATCGGATTTCTTTCCGTGTAACAGAATATAGCGTAGTCAGGCGAAATTTCATGGCTGCCGATATCAGTCCGCTACCACGTTTTCGTGAAGACAATTATGTTATGCGCACAACTAGATAACATTAAGTGCAGCCGAGCAATTTTAGTCCGCAAACCCCTGACGTTCTGATAATACACTGAAAGTACGCGATCGGCTGCAAGCGTCATAGTGATAGGCACACCAGGTAGCGCCATGATTACGCTTGCCGGCGTGAAAGGTGGACCGCTATCAGTGAAGCTCTTGTTGGGCCATGAAGCCGAACTGTAAGCACGTAACGCGACATAAAGTTAATTCTTTACTTTACTTTATTATAACTGGAAAACCCCGCCTAAGTAAACTGGAAAACCTAAGTAAATGGTACGTAACTAAAAAAGCAGTGTTCTTCGAATGGAGAAATTGTCCTAAAATGACCGATAAACTCTGACGAAAGTTTTCTACAAAAGCACAAAATTGCAGCATTCAAAATGTTTATAGCTGCATTGGAACTGATTGACCGTTCGGAAAGCAGAGTATCATCCCAATTCTCTATTGAACAAAACTAGCTTCTGTATAAAGTCAGATGATTCGGATTTTAACTGCATATCACGTTGTTCTACTAACATGGATCCCACCATCATCCGTACGTACCGGCAATCGAAACTGTTCCACTTGTCTATAATTCATATCGACATTCGTTTTCCGTGAAGTATGCACTGGTTCCAAAAATAATAATTCGTGCCTGGAGTGCTGAATCATTCTGTCATTTTATTTTAGATCAAATGGTGTAAGTTTTGGATTGAACTCGTCCTTATAAATAAGCCAATGGAAATGTTTGCAGTACAGTACAGCACGTGTCCAATCCGGAATGTCATGGTATTTTTTTCTCGTCACCAGTATTATTGTTTCTCAACTGAATGGCTTAAACAATCATACAACCGAAGGTTGTTTGGACTTGATATACATCAGTTACAGTAAAAATATTGCGCCAGACGAGTAAATAAATTCTACAATCCTTCAGAATACCCTCGCCTGTGGCGCTAACATTATTCTAGCTGGATCCAAAAATAAACGTGCAGTACATCACACGCAGCAATTTGTCATTTGTCGCCGAAGTTCACACGGAATCACACAGGGAGCGCGGCGGCGGCGGTGAGCTGTCACTCTTATCAATTGTCGCATAACAGAGATTTGCCAGCGATTTGTATTAATCAAAAAATGGTGTTTTGCGCGATTTCTCACTCACTCGTGGAAGGAATGACGGGGAGGGGTGGGGCACCCTCTCCTTGCTGCGCTGCCCCGCACGGGAAACTCGATACTGCGAATGGTGAATTGTTGTCTGTAAGCAACGCAAAAAAAAGTTAGCAAAACGATTTTTCACAATCACTCCGGTGTTGCCTTTTCTTCGAAGGGACAAATCACGTCAATTGATTGATGAAGACGAAGTTGGCCGTTGTGCCGCCGCGCCGCCGTTGGATGACTGTCTCGAAATAACGGGCCAACGCCAACGGGCCAACGGGAGAACGAACGAGTCCAATGTTGAAGTTTTTATTCCCCTCTTCCGTCGATGCAGAACGGTGCAGTGAATAAAAGCTCTGCATGCTAAACTTTTTTACAATCCACATGCAAATGGCATAAAGGGTTCGATTGAATAAATCTTTGTGCGAGTCGATTTGGGCGATACTTGATGATGCGATGTTTCCAAGAGGAAGTATTTCAGAGCGGGTTTCTCCGATACGATATGTTTGTAAGCAATCGATGGAATTTTTTTTATTCATGTCAACCAGTACTACAGTCCTATGAGACTTGAACAAAAACGTCTAACAAATATGAATTGGATTCCTTCTTTATAAATAAAAACTAGTTCGATTTGGGGCAAACAATTTACAACAAATCATGCTGAGCATACAATATTCCTGCGAACCATTGCCGCTCGCTGTGCCAAATCATGAATTCACAATCAGCATGAAAGCGATCCAAAGGGTATTGATTAACAAAAAATCAATTTACCTACCTCCGAACGCGTTGCTGGCACTCGTCGTGACTTTCTGTAAAATCATAAAGCAACATTACGAGGGAAAATTCTGGCTCTCTGATGGGAAACGGTTGAATAAATGATGGGGATTTTTACACCACCCCGTAACGAGACGTACCTCCCGCAGTGTCACTGGATTGGATCGATCTCATCTGACAGTGAAAGAAAAATATCTACCGAAAAAAGCAACATAACTTGGTAGGGATTTTTGTGAAACAAAATGAAGTGCCGTGTGGAAAAGCAGCGATTTAATTGATCATTTTCCGGTGACTCGAAGGTTTCCCTTTTTATTGCTCCTACAAGAACTAAAACCAGCAATGTAGCTCCATTACCGATGAAGGCTGCCAAAGCGAGAGGAAATCCATTTTGTTATTGTGCTTTGCAATGGGAAATTTATCGTTTCATTAGCAGAAAGCACGCCAAACCGTGGCCGTGGCTTATTTCTCTCACTGTTTCAATCAATACTTTCCCGAACTTTTCCGATGTTTTCGGAACCTGTTGATGGGGAAATACAAATTTGGTTTACGTACTTGTGTTTCACCGTTGATTAACGATTACGTGATGCGTGCAGCAAAGCAGTGAGCGTCAAAAATGAGGGAAACTTCCAACTTGATGGCAAACAAGTACGAAGCTAGGTACTTTTGTGGATGGAAACAATCTCAATTCAAAGCTACACCAGAATTGGTTGAATAAACACGAATCAACCCTGAATCGTTTTGGCAGCTAATTAAATCGCACGTAAACCGCGCTGATGGTTGCTTGTTCCACCCCCAAAGGTTGGTACTTTTTGTACTTAACATGTACTTATGCTTTTCATCGATTCGAGGTGACTCAATATATTTTTGTCACGTGATAACGTATCAGTTTGTTTGTTTTCATTAAATTGGTCTGTGCATGTGTAATTAATCTTCAATTACGCTTTCATACTAATCTAAAAAAACTGAAGCAAGAAGTTATACAACTAGTACTGGGACTTTCAGTTGGTAAAAGGTAGCACTTCTAAATCACCAATTCATGGTGATAACTATTCTAGTTTGCCTTCCATCTTAGCACATATTTTTGCAGAATCGTTTCAACTCTATCAAGACTTTGTGCGTTTCTTTCGCTAGATCAAGCCCCTAGTTAAAACAATAAATAACAATGGTCTTATCAGATTACCTTGCGGAAGTGATGGTGATTCGAATGGTTTATACACTGCTCCATTCAACTACTGCCGACAAATATTTCCAGGACTGACTCTATAATTTCAAACCAACCGATTTACATGCGTTACCGATATGATTTTTAAGATGACCGATTCAATAGAACAACAAAGTTGCAATAAATTTTTTGGTTTGAAATAAACTTCGAAGATAATTGTACGTCACACGTTCGATAGCTCTTGAATGGTACAAACGATTCAAGGAAGATCGAAAGCAAACTTCTGCACCACGATAATGCACCATTGCACACATCACACACCCCGTGTGCGACTTTTTGGCTAAAAGCTCGACTGTTATTGACCAACCGCCATATTCGCTAAATACAGTGTTGTGCGACTTTCTTGTTCCCAAAACTGAAATTACTACTCAGAGGAAACCGTTTCGAGACCATAGGAGCGATAAAAATACCCTACTTACGCTCCGCTTGCGGGCTGTTGGTGTCACGCTCAAGAGCTGTTGGTTTCATGAGCGGGCTGCGCAGAACGACGCTACGAGGTTGTGCGTCGGTAGCAGAATGTATGTGGACAACACCAACGGTTTTTTGTTGTACACTTGCGTCAGTGGACAATCATGGGATGGTGTGCTTATCATGCTTACTAGCGGGGCAGTCGGCATCGTTTGCTTCTCGCTCGATTTGCAACATTGCTTCTTAATATTTACACAATTCTGGAACTTTTTGACTGCAGTAGTGTATTGTCAACTGCTGCCTTAACATTAAGTAGTTTTCAAACCGGATGAGACCCCCCGCACTCTTTATTCCAATTTTTATTTTTTCAATTTTAGATTCTTGTCAGTTTCACGACATCGGACAGACGCAAGCGAAAGTCCGGCAAATCTTACCGATTTCCGACAACTCCGAATGAAAATACTCGGATTCTCGAGCATCGCTTTTTACGAAAATTTATATAGCTTGAATCAATCATCACAAAACAAACATTTTTTTCATAAAAATGCAAAATAGATTTTTCAGCGATCATGAAAATATAGAAACAATATTGTTTAATGATATTTTTTCGGGACTATAGATTTTTTTTTCAAATTTTTCAAAAAATCTGTACCTGTTTTCAATTTGGTGACGCTAGTCGGAAACGAAATACGTATCAATAAAAGCAATAAACACATATAGGGATAAAAGGAAAGAAAATAGAAAAGTGTCATTTTCTCCAATCGAAGAATTCTACAAGACGGCCATGAAAGGAACTTTTAACAAAGCAAGATATAATGAAATCAAAATACCACAAAAATAACAGAAAAATAATTCAAAATAATACAAATATTTCCCCTAATAGAGCACCGATAACGTTGCATAGCGTACCTACAATTCGCTCTCATTTAGATTCGACGCGACGCACGCGTGTTACCAACTGGAACAAAAATAACAAAATAATCTATACCTATAAAGAAGGATTTCTGTCTGTCTGTCTGTCTGTCTGTCTGTCTGTCTGTCTGTCCGTATGTTCCTTATAGAATCGAAAACTACTGAACCAATCGGCGTGAAAATTTGCATGTAGAGATTTTTGGGCCAGAAAAGGTTTTAGTGATGGTTAGGGACCCCTCCCCCCACTAAGAGGGGGGCTCCCATACAAATGAAACACAAATTTCTGCATAACTCGAGAACTAATCAAGCAAATAGAACAAAATTTGGCATGTGGGTGTTTTTGGTGACAACAATTTATTCTGTGGTAAATTAAGACCCCTCCCCTCTGTAGAAGGGGAACTATGACTCCCCTCCCCTTTAAGAGGGGGGGCTTCCATACAAATGAAATACAAATTTCCTCATAACTCGAGAACTAATCAAGCAAATGGAACCAAATTTGGCATGTGACGGTTTTCGAGGACAAGAATATTTTCTATGGTGAATTAGGACCCCTCCCCAATTTAAGAGGGGGGAGGGGGCTCCTGTACAAATGAAAAACAAATTTCCTCGTAACTCGAGAAATAATCAAGCAAATGGAACCAAATTTGGCATGTGGGTGTTTTTGGAGACAATTTTTTTTTTCTATTATGAATTGGAACCCCTCCCCTTTTTTAGGAGGAGAATTATGACCCCTTTCCCCTTTACGAGGGAAGCCCTATACAAATGAAATACAAATTTCTTCGTAACTCGAGAACTAATCAAACAAATGGAACCAAATTTGGCATGTGAAGGTTATTGGAAGCAAGAAGTTTTTCTATGATGAATTAGGACCCCTCCTCTTTTTAGGAGGGTAATGAAATGAAATACAAATTTCCTCATAACTTTAGAACTAATCAAGCAAATGAAACTAAACTTGGCATGTGGATGTTTTGGGAGGCAAATTCTTTTTCTATGGTATATTGAGACCTCTCCCCTCTTCAGGAGGTAAATTATGACCCCTCCCCTCTATAAAAGAGGACGCTCCCATACAAATGAAATATGTACAAATTTCCTCATAACTAGAGAACTAATCAACCAAATGGAACCAAATTTGGCATGTGGGGGTTTTTGGAGGCAGGATTTTTTTATGATGGTTTTAGTCGCCTCACCCCTCGAGATTGTGACAAAGGTCATCCGAGATTCAGGATTTATGAACAACACAGTTTAATTTATGGCAATACAAAGTTTGTCGAGTCAGCTAGTAAAACATAAAAATCAAAATCAAAATAAAAGACGCAAAAGAGCAAAAAAAAATTATAATATGTTTAGTCGATTTTTACTAAACGTTGCTCTTAGATAATCTTTCGACGTCTGTCACTGCCAGTTATATTCACTTTAATTTAGATGACGGGCAAGCCCATATATATGGACCAATGAATAGAAATAGTCAGTAGATTTGAAGGAAGTTATCTAGCCGGTTTTATGGATGGGCGATCGACAACGGACAAAATCTTTGTGCTGCAGCAGATCTTCCATTCATAGATTTCAAGGCCGCTTACGATACTATCGACCGTGAAGAGCTATGAAAAATTATGGACGAAAACGACTTTCTCGGGAAGCTGACAACACTAAATGAGGCCACGATGGACGGTGTACAGTGCTGTGTGAGGAAGCCGGGTGCGTTATTAATCCCGATTGAAATAGAAAATGCGATGGTAGTTACAGTCTCCTGTTTTCCTGTTCAACACGGCACTTGAAGGTGTTATGGCACGTGCGGGTTGGTAACATGCGGGCACGGTCTTTTATAAATCTAGCCAATTTATTTGTTTTGCTGACTACGTAAACATTGTCGGAAGGATGTTTCAGGCGGTTGCTGAGCTGTATACCAAACTGAAACATGAAGAAGTGATGGTTGGATTAGTGGTGAATACGTCTAAAACCAAGTATCTGTTAGCAGGGGGAATCGAGCGCGATCAAGGTCGCATAGGCAATAGTGTGATAACCGACGGGGACGAGTTCAAGGTGGTAGACGAATTGGTATACCGCTAGTCGTTGATGACGTTGGATAACAACTATAGCAGAGAAATACGTAGATGTATTCGTGTCGGAAGTCGTGCGTACTACGGACTTCAGAAAACTCTAAGGTTTGGTAAGCTTCATCCCCGTACCAAATGTACTATGTACATACAAAGCGCTAATTAGACCGACAGTCTCTGCGGGTACGAAACGTGGACAATACTCGACGGGGACTTGAAAGTACTGGCCGTTTTTGAACATCGTGTGCTTAGGACCATCTTTGGCACTGCGTATTAGAACGGTGTAAGAATGAGAAGGATGAACCACAAGCGCAGCTCTTCGGCGAACCCATTATCCAGAAATTTGCTAAACCTGGAAGGGTATAATGGGCAGGATTGATTATGAGAATGCCGGACAACAACCCAGCCACAAAGGTGCGCAGCGTTCTCGACCGATAGACCAAGTTCAGCGAAACCGGAAAAGAATTAGGGACGGATAGCCAGAAACCGAGTTTGTTGTCGGAACATAGTTATACAGGTGAAATCCTAAAAAGCATCTCACCAGGATAAGTCGATAAGTAAACTCGATTTCGAACCAGAACGATAACGTTCTTGAAGATGACTGGTTCTTCTTTAATATTACAAACGTAATGTTCCCTCCGGAGTGCGGATATTTACTCTGACCATCACCTAATAGCAGTATATGTGCGCCTAAAACTGTCAATCGAATACCAGACACACCAAATTCGTCTTCCTCGCCTGAAAATTAGACAGCTATATTACCTGCAATCTGTATGGAATCAAATGACATATTGGCTTGTTGAAGACCAACAAGGCAGCCGGTGAGTAACGTCTACCAGCAGAGTTTTATAAACATGGCTGGAAACGCTGGCAATGGCATTCTACATTGCGTTATTAACAAAATTTGGAAGAAAGAAAAGCTAACGGAGAAATGGTGGAGTTGTTTGTCCTATTTACAACCTTACAATGCGGCATAACGCTTGAAAACGCCGCGTTCAAGGTACTCTCCCTGATCTGCTGGCAGTCATCGATATCAGAAGGTTTCGTAGGCAATTAACGGCTGGGTTTCATGGAGGCTCGTGCAACTGCAGGCAAGATTTTTACTCTCCGATAGATCTTGCAGGAATGTCGGGAGAACAACCTGTCCACGCATCACATATTCATTGATTTCAAAGCAGCATACGATACAGTCGATCGAAACCAGCTATGGCAGATAGCGCACGAAAATGGTTTTCCGGATAAAGTGACACGACTGATCAGAACAACATTGGATCGAGTGATGTGTTTTGTGCACATCTCGGGGATACTCTCGAGTAGCTTCGAGACGCGGCGAGGGTTGAGACAAGGTGACGGGTTATCCTACTTAGGCCCTATCCCATCCCACATCGCTCTTGAGGGGGTGATCCGATGAGCGGACAAAACAAAACAAAAGGCACGACTTTCACCAAGGGTAGCCAACTCATAGGTTTTGTAGATGACTTTAATATCATAGCCAGGAACTTTGTGATGGCGGAGGTATTCTACGCCAGACTGAAAAGCATATCCATGAAAGGAAGCGCCTCAAAGGAAACAAATGCGTACCTCTCAGAAACGGTAACCGTTGACGGCGACTAACTAGAAGTGGTAGTTGAGCTTGTGTATTTGAGATCGCTGGTGACCGTGGACAACAGCACTAGTAAGGAGATCCAGCGGCACATTCAAGCAGAAAATCGATCCTACCCTGCCTCTGAAGCCGTGAAGTTGCTCAAGGTGCTGCGGACGATATTTGACGGAGTACAAACTGAAAGCGGAGAGTGGCGGAGGTGTATGAATCACGAGCCACAGGCACTGCTTGGAGAGATTCCTATCGCGCGTCTGGTGAAAGTAGGTGGACTACTTCGAGCTGGGCACATGGTAAGGATGCCGGTCGACGGTACGACGAAAACTGTTCTCTTGAAGGTACATGGTTACTTAGGTCCTTGACGAATTCTCTGAATAGTTGTAACTATCCGTTACAAGTGCTTCTATTACTTGGCCTAGGAGCGAAAATATGTTAGATCATGTTGTCTAAAAAACGTAGTGAATAGTTGACAGTGATATCAGCAATCATTGCTTTATTTTGTCTCATTCTTTGCTGTGGGCCGGATGGCATTCTAGCCTCCTTCCCCAAAGCCTTCGTTCTTTTTCGCAGTTTTACTAAAAGACGTGTTAAATGAATGTATTGAAACTGGACGTTATCCTGTTGTCCTCAAAACAGCCCGCGTGATTGCCATTCACAAGTCTGGTAACAAGACAGATGTAAGCAACTACCGACCAATTTCTGCCTTAACTGCCACAAACAAGATCTTGGATTCTATAACAAAACAACACACTAAACGACTACCAGTGATGTTAAAAACTCAAAATCTCAAAACTCATCAAAAATCAAAATCAACTGTGAATCATGTCAACTTGATCCTATGCAGGAAAAACTCACGCGCGAGTTTTTCTGTTTTCATAGCAAGAAGCACGCAACTCACACATATTTCTTCCCGCTTGATCATATTTTGCTTTGCTTCAACTGCTATCCGGAGCTATACACCTATACATACAAATGCGTTGTTGAACAGCATATGCATTCTCTCTTGCGATACGTAACTGTGACTGAGCGTAAGAGAATGAATCTCTAAATAAATCGTAAAGTTAAACTAAAACACACAGTTAAACTACATGTTTATCTAATTCTTATTAGGCTTTTTACTTTCTAGTTAAGAAAATGTCGATTCCCGCGAAGGAAAAATGTAAATTCTGCCAATTTGTTTGCCATCTTCATTCATGAATGTGTGCTACCTTTTTGGCAGCTGATGTTTTCTCTGGCGGTTAATTCTCTTTCGCTCTCTGGTTCGTTGTATGAAATGCCAGCTGTGGAAGAAGTAAGCAAAATACTCACAGCTGAATTTGGTTCATATCGCATAGCAACAGTGACATCGCATATAATAGCGACAGAAATTCATATGTGAGTCGGCGCTTCTGATCAAAGTTGAAATTTCTTGTGCTTGAAATCTCATTGAGTTTTTTGCTGCTATGAATTTTTCAACACTGACGACTACCAGCATGGTTTTCGCACTGGCTCAAGTACCTTGACTGCCGCCTGTAAACTCGTTAACGACCTCACCAAAGCTCTTGTTATTGGGAACTATATGGGAGTTATTCCTTGATCTCAGAAAAGCAATCAACACTATCGATCACCAAATTCGGCATCATAAGAACGACTAGTATTGAATTTCGGGTATCGCCAATCAGCTTTTGGGAAGTTATCTCATTGGCCGAACTCAGTATGTCGAGATTAATGGAATAAAGAGGAGTCTTTACTATTAATTAGTCGCTGTTCCGCAAGGAAGCAATCTAGGTGCGCTATTATTCCTAATCCATAAATGATATTGACAATCTTAATCTACACGGGAGGTACACGCTCATTTGCTGACGATACCTCGCTTTTGTATCCTGGTTCCAACGTTGATGACATAAAAGGTCAAATGTTATAAGATATGGCATTACTACAACAATATTAATCGAAACTCAATCTTAACAAAACAATATTTGAGTAATTCTCGCTGAAACGGGGCCACTACTGACACGGGGTCTTCAAATATTGGAACGTTTGCGCTTAATTGGTTAAAAATGGTTAAAAAATGAGAATTACGCTTTTAATACCTCGAAATAGTGGACCCCTCGTTCGATTCGATTTGTTTTAAATCCGTTGTCGATTCTTATTTAAAACCAAGTGTGTTACTTGGGACCTCTCCTCTTTACAAAACCGTGTCGTTTGTAGTTTGTTTCATAGCAAATTTTGGAAATAACACAATAATTATATGAAAATTATGAACCTTGCTACCAATAACTGGTTGTTTTATTTAGTTAATGCCATTACACACCTAATTTTATGAATGTTTCTTGTAGTATTTTTCCAATGGTGGTCTTAAAATGAAAATCGGTTGGGGGGCTCATGGTGAAAACGACGGTTTTGATAAAATCCAATATGGCAACCAAATCCAAGATGGCCGCCAAAAAATTTTTTACTCTATTTGAAAGCTCTGTTCTTCTTCTTTACAAAAACGGGCTATTTGTTAGTTATTTCATGGCAAATTTATTAAATATCACTGGATCTAGATCTCAAGGTTTGCTCAAAATTCCAAAATTTTTGAAACTGTTAGGCCCCTTGGCGAACGAGGAGTCCACTATTTCGAGGTACAAGGTACCGAGGTAAATCTAAATCTGATAGTAAACGAACCTGAAATCCTTCGAGAAGAAAAATACCTTAAGTTTGAATTCCTTCCTCGTAAACAGCTACTAACACTGCATCTCGCATTCGTCCAATCCAAGCTGCAGTACCTTATTTCAATTTAGGGAGCTGCAAGCAAAGCACAGATCCTGTCGCTTCTACGTCTACAAAACCGCTGTTTAAATGCTATTTACTCTCATCTTCACTTAGTCAATATTTTTAGTCTAAGATTTTCAGTTCAACTAATTTTTCATTTGTCACATGAAGTATTTACTCTTCCCAAAAAAGAAAAGTAAAGTGAGTAATAGTCGATAAAGAAGAAAGGAAACTTATTGCTTTTTTTTTCAATTTGACCGGTCAACTTTAATGTTAATTGTGTATGACGTTTGACCCAGTTTTAATATGAATGCAGTCGTATTGACGTGGGTCAAATTAAAAAATGTCACATGTAATAGTAGAAAATTGTTTTTTCCAAGCTACATTCGTAGGGCACAAAATCTATGGTCAAATAGTTTGAATCTGCAAGCGATAAACGTATGCTATACGTTCGTTTATTTTAAACTTTCTAGTTGGTGTACTCACGAGGAAACATCACTATCGGTCACAGGCTTAGAGCTTAACCATATACACCATAGTGTAGTCCTGTCGATCCAGAACTTCACTGCACTGCTCGTATAGGTGTAGCCTATGGAACTTTTTTGAGAAAACTTAACTTGAAATTTGTATGGGCATTTGGCTTAATGGAGGCGCATGGTTCATTGTGAATATCAGGAACGTTTAAGTAACAGTTCAAAATGAAAATGATATGGTTTGGAAAAGGATGATTTGATTACGCAACAAGCATTTCTAAAATCCTTTTTTTGTCCACCTGGAAGTGTTATTAAACAAGTTCCATAGGCTACACCTATACGAGCAGTGCAGTGAAGTTTTGGATCAATAGGACTACACTATGGTGTATATGTTTTAGCTCTAAGTCTGTGACCGATAGTGATGTTTAGTCGGCAGTCGCTCACTTGATATCAACTAAGCACCATCGTTGAATCGAAAAAAAGAGGAGACGCATGATTGCTTTTAAACTTGTATTATTATCGATCGTTCAAAGAGTTGAAATTGTGCTTCGCCGGCAGCATATGAAAAGCAAAACATAAAAAATCAACAGACATTGTGGCATACTCCCGAGTGCTTTGCTAGAGATGTTTGAGATTAAATTAATTTATTTCCGTGCAAATGACTATTCCAGGCGCATATTGCGTCGTTCATTTCCTGACGTCGAACAAACAGATCTGATGCCGCTGAAAGTAGTGGAAATTGGTGGTTCGATTGAAAAAGTTTTTTGTTTTGTTTCATCAGCATACATACGTGAAAAATATCTGTCTATAAATAAAATCCATTTCGGTGACCCGAAGCTGATGTATCCGACGGAGCCGAGAGCGAGGATTAAAATATGAGTACAATTAAAATATTAAATGGGGCTTATTCCCCGGGGGCTACGTGCCGTCAACAGATTAAATGATTGCAGGTTTTGCTTGATTTTTACCAGCCGTTATTTGTTTTTTCTCGATTGTTCACTGGAATAAAGTATCCGATATTATTGCGCATAAAAATCATATTACTACTCGATAGATGAAGTCAACATATTGACATTTTAATACTGAATTCTGCCTAAAACAAACCAAACATGTCATTTCGGAGACCTAACTTCATTAGGACAAAAAATTTCCAACTAATCATCGTCAGAAAAAAACAAAATAAATGTTTGAACATTTTTGCTACGCAGGAAAGTGATTGATTCTGTAAAACAAACTGCAGTTGCACAAATGAAAACGCCCATTTGGTTGAGCTAATTAAAATTACACACTACACACGAGGTCGGGCAAAGGTTTCGTACAGTTTTGTGCCACTGAATGCAATACACAAAAAAGTAACTTTACTGAATCAACAACCGCCGTTACTGTGACGTTGTTTAATGTCAATGATCAATAGTAACGACGTAAAAACCAAAAAAAAAAATTAATTAGGGAAACATATTTCATTGCGGCAGTTCGAATGGTTTTTACCGAATGGTAGTTGCGTTATGAGTATTTCCATCGAAAAATCAGTGATGCTTTAAATTCAACATGATTTTGGAAGCATTGTAGGTATACTGTGTCATGTTGGCGGATTTATTGTGCTGTTTTTCAGGCAGATTAAGGAGACTTCGTCTCTGCTCAAATATTCGGGAAATTTTAAAATAAATAGAAATCAACAATCGTCTGTTAATCGTCTCGGGTTACTCGTTATTCCATTTTGTTGAATTGATTTTTTTTTCTTTTTTTTCCTGTCTTTTATAGCAAATTTATATCACATTTGAGGAGCATTATTCTTCATTATGGGAAACAAATCACTTCTTGTTTAACTCACATGCATTGGCTTTAATACATTTTCGCTATACCGGCTGTGGCATCTGATGCCACCTGCAGCAGCTTTGTTTGCATCATCATACAACCATCTCGACCCCGCGATTCGCACAATCCGAATCTACGGGGTTTGCATTTTTAGCGCACCGTTAAAGTTAACACTAATTTGGACCTTGTACTTATATAAAAATTAGACTCACTAGTATGTACAACGGGTTGTCAATATTCTATACGCTAAAAAGAGTTAATCGCTTACAAACTACTCGTCTTCTTACCACCTCGAGCGTCCATTATGCTACGGTCTCAATACTGAGATTAGTAAATTCCTCCTGGTGAATCGGAACATCGTCAGCGTCCAGTGTATCCTCCGGTACACCGGCGAGTGTTATTGTTATCCTGGTCGGGATGTGTGCCTGCCGACTGTAGTCCCGCGTTGCGTTCGTTGGTGTGGTGGGAGGTGAACATTAAAATATCAAGATCCTAGATTTATGCACCGCTATCAGCAGCACGTTCAGACAGATGACCAGGAACCGGAAGCGCAGCTTGAGTGCCAGGCTGCTGAGAGCGCTCGCGTGGCACAACAAATCCTCCGGGAACATTTCCAGAAACGGTAACCGCCGCTTTGTTAGCGGATCCGTGCAGGTACTCCGCTTGGCTCGCTGCGTGCATGAGAAATGGGAAGAGGCAAGAGAATACAGAAATTGTAATTGGAACGAAACAATGGCTCGTAATTTATAGCGCTACGTGGAATAGAGATGCAGATACTTTACTGTGTCGGAATAGCATAAATATGATGCATGTGTGACAAAAAGCTTCCCGGGCTATCAGGGATTACAATGAAATTCTATGGGCAAATAACGAATCGTCGTCCAGACACGGCTCCTTCCGGTCTTCGTGAAACTTTCCGCTCGTGTATTCTGTTGACAAGGTTTATAAAAAGCTCTTTCTGGAGAATGAGAGCATAATTATTGCATACTGTATAATGGAGGCTAGTCTCAAGTACTCAACGAATTCCAAATAACTGCAAATGCAGTAGAGATTACAGCATACCTTCGAACAAATCTGTGGGTGGTACTATACGTCCACTATAATTTCTCAATTGCTTTATAACCAATGAAGCAGAAAAACATATATTTTTGAGGTCTATCATAAGATTACCACCTCACAAAGATCACGTAAATTGATTGGAACAATGCATTAATCATCACTATAAATTCCATATAATCATTTTTTCCTTTAATTTATTTTATTTTATGGTTTCAGAAACAAACATTTTAGAGAATGCAATTTGGAAGACTAAAAATTGGCACATTATATCTCAGAGTTTGCCCAACCTTCGTCACAAACTCAGCTGTACAACTTAAAGCTTCAATCCTTAATTGGCTCAAATTTATTGCTACTTTAATGCCCTATGTTTGGTCCAATTTTAAGTCCAAATTCAACTTTAATTTCCGGTCCATTTCGAAGCCTAATTTCCAATCCGATTTCAACTTTGATTTTAAATCCAATTACATTCGAAAATCCGAATTTTTGTGGTAAATATTAATGGGAGTTTTTTCGACTGTGATAATATTAGATTGGAGAATTGGCTGTTCAGTCTTTAAATGCAGTGGACGATTTGTTTTATTTTACGCCAACGTTTCGATCTTTGGTGTGGATCTTCTTCAGGGCTTAAAGTTTAAACCGTCTTTGTCTAGTAACTTTTAGCCTATAGTGTTGTCTGCCAAACCCAAAGAAAAAACTCCTATTAATATTTATCACAAACATTCGGATTTCCGGATGTAATTGGATTTAAAATCAAAGTTGAAATCGAATTGGAAATTAGACTTCGAAATGGACCGGAAATTAAAGTTGAATTTGGACTTCAAATTGGACCAAACATAGGGCATTGAAGTAGCAATAAATTTGAGCCAATTAAGGATTGAAGCTTTATTTCAAAGTTAACTTGAAATTAGATTTAAAATTGGATATAAATTTGGAGTAATTTGGACTGAGTATTTTACTTGAAATTAGACATGAAGTCACACATAAAACAAAATTTGAAATTTGTATTTGAAATTGAACTTATAATTTTACTTGAATAAATTGAGAGCAACCATACAAAAAGATAATTATTGTCGTCGAGGCGAGTGTGTTGTGTGTGGAGTGATAGAGCTGAGAGAGTTAAAATTGAATATTAGACTACCCCGTATAACGGTGCGGCAGTAGTTTAGTTAGTAAAACATTCGGGTACCAACCGAAAGAGCGTAGATGCGAACCCCACCTGCCATTGAATGACCCAATATACTTTTGATCTGCATACTGAAATTTTCGAGTTCATCCAGTTTATCATTCTTCGTGCCACACATCCTCACTCCCCAAAAAAGTATTGAAATTGAATTAAGTATTTGAATTGGAATTGAATTTGAGATTAAGATCGAAATTTAACATAAAGTATTGGAATTAGACTTGGAATTGGACTTGAAATTAGAATTTAAAGTGAACAACAGGATTTGAAACTTTGTCTTAAAACTAAACTTAGAATTGGAAATAAATTACACTTTATCCCGAGTATTTAGTATTTTGAGTATTTAGCATTCACGCCTCTTACGCCGAAAACGCGGGTACAAATCTCAACCCCGCAGAAGGCACGAATGGCTCAAGCTGGTGAAGTGACCAAAATTTTCCACTTTTCGTCGTTTATCCTCCCGTATTATCCTATGTTTAGTCTCGTTTTTCACTTATCTTTTTTTCCGTATTTTCTCCTCCCTTTTCCTTTTTTTCGTTTACAGCTTTCGTCTTTTTCTAATTCTTTTCATAACCTGTCCTTCTCGTTTTTCGTCTTCGTATGTTTCGTTTTTCTTCTTTTTGTTGAATTTTAATCTGTTTTTGGCCCCTTTTTCTCCTTCTTATCTATCGTTTTTCTCTCTCTCGTTTTACTTTTTGCTCTGATCTATTTTTGTCTCTTTTTTCCTGTCCCATTTTTCCATTCCATCTCCATTTTCACTTTGTCCCGGCTTCCTCTATATACCGTTTAACCACTTTTTCCCGTATTCGTCGTTCCCTCTATCGGTTTTCCTTTTTATAAATCGCTATACTTTTTTCTCTTTTGTTTTGGTTACATATTCGTTTCTTGTACTGTGTTTTCTATTTATCTAGTTTCTTCTTTCTCGTCTCATCCTGTCCCGTTTTCCTCCTTTTCTGTCTTGATTTTCTTGTTCTTGTTTTTCTCGTATCTGTTTCGTTTTTCATTATTCGTATTTTGCCTTCCGTTTTTCCAAATTTTCTGGTCCGTTTTCCGTTTTCCTTTTTTGTTTCGTGTTTTGTTTTCTATCCCATTAAGGCATTTTCAATTTTTTATTTTTGTCTGTTCCGTTCTTCTTGTTAGTATGAAAAGGGAAACTCGTTTTTAGGCACATTCAGTTTTTCTTTTCCATTTTATCACACTTGTCTTCCGTTCTATTTGCATCTTTTTCTGTTCTCGTTTTCCTCAATTTTCCTGCTACGTGCTTTTTAAATTCTCCTTCCTTTTTCCATTTTTCGACTTTTGCTGACTCTTTCCTTTACGATTTTCTTCTTCGTTTATTCCGTCTTTCCTCTTTTAGACCATGTTTAATCTGGTTTTGGTTCCCTTTTTTCCATTGCGCTCTAGTTTTTTCTAATATTCTTCCCGTTCTTGTTTTAGAAGAAACGAAAACTCCTTTTCAAGCACGTGCAGTTTTTCTTTTCCGTTTTATCCCGCCTGATTTCCATTTTTAGTTTCGCCCTCTATTTTTCTCTCTTTATGTTTTGTTCTCGTTTCCCAGTGTTTCTGCTCCCGTAGTTTCTCGTTTTTTCCGTATTTCTATTTCTTTTCATGCCTTTTTCTAACTCTCCACTTCCCCTTCCTTCTCGCCGTTCGGCTTTGTCTATTTCGTCTTTTTTCCCAGTTTTAGGCCACGTTAAATCCGTTTTCGACCCCCTTTTTTCTCTTCGCGCTCCGGGTTTCCTCATATACATCGCGTGCATGCATCTTTATCCACCGTGTTACCTCTTTCTTTTATCTATTTTCTTTTTCTTTTTTTTGGCCCATTTTTCCATCCCATTCTGATTTCGCATTCCCATTTTGTCCCATCTCTCTCCATTTATATAACGTTTAAATACATTTTCCCGTTTTACTCGTTCCCACTTTCGGTTTCTATGTCGCTATTCTTTTTTCCCTTAGCTTCTCTTACTAATTGTTACGTTTTCTTGTTTCGTTTCCCCTACTTACTTACTCTCGTTTCTACTTTTCCTGGCTTTTCCTTCTTTTCCTGGCTCGTTTTTAGTTTTCAGTCCCGTTTATTCATTTTCAATCTTTGTTGTCGACTGTTCCATTCATCTTCTTAGTTTGAAAGGGCTAGATAGTCTAGGTAGTCAGTAGGATCGTTACACTGGCCCCGTAATTTTCCTGTACTCTAACAGCCGGCTGCGAAGTCTGTCGATAAAGAAGGGTAATGTCTAATGACGGTTTAAGCCCACGGCTTTGCTTAGTATGAAAGAGAGGAAACCATTTTTTCTTGTTCATTTTATCGTGCTTGTCTTCCATTTTCATTTTTTCACTTTTCTGTTCTCGTTTCTTAACTATCCTGCTCCCGTATTTCTCTTCCCTTTTTCCTTTATTCGTCTTTTTCTAACTCTTTCATGAATTTGTCGACTGTAGAATTTAATATTCTCGTTTTAATTGGTTGTCAGTCTATTTCAAGTAGAACTGATTTTTTAATGTTTCCAACGTTCCAACTGTGTATTTCAGTCTTCTTCAGGGATTGAATACTGCCTTACTGTCTTGAATACTTTTTGTCTCGTAGAAATTACTTGTTTTAACGACTTGTTTTTGTCGCACATCTGTTATTTATAACGTCTAATTAACTGGATCATTGCACCTTCTATTCCTGTATGTACACTGACGACTTTACGTCCACTAGCTAACTAACGTCTAACACTTTCTTTTTTCTCGTCTTCGTCTTTTTTATTTAGGTCACGTTTAATCTGTTTTGGCTTCCTTTTTCGCTTTGCGCTACGGTTTTCTTTTTACCTTTGTTATACTATAACAAAGGTTTAAAAATTGGTCGAAAAACATGAAATTGATCCGTCACATATACCAATCGATAGGGCTCGACGATTTGAGCAATGTCTGTGTGTGTGTGTGTGTATGTATGTAATGATTTTTTCTATCGCCTGTTTCTCAGAGATGGCTGAACCGAATCGTTCGCTATTACTCTTGTTTGAAAGATATTATTATCTAGTAGATCACTATTGAGTTGCTTCGTGACACGACGTTTCGTTTAAAAGTTATAAGCAAAAATGTGAAAAATACGTGACACGGGTTTCTCTAGAACTACATGACCGATTTCAACGATCTTAGTATCAAATGAAAGCCCTTATTAAAGCTAAGTTATTCAGAAATTTTTAATTGAAAACAAACAAGTAGTTTAAAAGTTAGGCTTAAAAAACCTGTTTTGATAAGGTAATAATTATCGCCTGTTTCTTAGAGATGGCCAAACCGATTTATGCGCTATTAGTCTCATCTGAAAGATAATATATCCTAATAGATCACTATTGAATGATTTTTTGATTGGACGTTTAATTTGAAAGTTATGAGCAACCGTATACACCACACCAAAATTTGCAATAATTTATAATGATTTTAACCAAGATAATTTACTTAATTTCAATTATTTTAATATAAAACGAGAGGTTTTGACACTACGAATATATATGCAAAATTTCATAAGAATTGGTTGTACCGGTCAAAAGATATTAACCCTCGAACACTCGCGCCAACTTTTGTAACACAGTTACTCGCGCGCACTATAACCCCAAACCAAAGAAAACGTGCGCACTAGAGGTTTGACTGGGAAAACTTGGTTTTAGGTTTATCGAAACTTTAGAATAGTTTCTTGAAATTAAAGGTCTATCGTCTGGTGGAATCTAAACTTTGATTAATCCTCCTAAAAGTGAAATAAAAAAAATTATTTTTCTTCAGTGTCAATATAACACATTGATGTGTTCTGCAAAGTTTTAGAGCATATTATTACAAGAAATTTTGCTAGAGACAGTAACCTTCCATCTCTGCAGCTAAGATAGAAAAATCTTATTTATTGTATATGAATTTGTAAACTCAGTTTTTATATATTTGCTCCTTTTGTAATTGTTGTATGACTTCTGCTTGTATTACAAAGTTGTACAAATGATAAAAATACACAACTTTGCTGAAAATAGTATACCTCTATGTTTGCTTGTTTAGGAATTGTAGAACTTTGATTATAAAAAATACCTTAATTTTGACTACGAATTACTCGACTACCAGCAGACGGATACATTTTAAACATTTTACATTGGCTAGTTTTGCTGCATACAGACACCATTTTTCCATATGAAGAAACGAGAGAAAATTCCACTTGGGGTCAATTGCGGTACACCTCGCATGCTGATTGTTTCGTTTCTGTGATGGTGGTTTATGCTGATCTATTTTCCCAACAATTTAATTTATTAATGCATTGAATAATTATGACATTTTGCTCAGAATAAGTTTATTGAAGAATATACGTTAGTTAAACAACGATTTGTAACTTTATAACAATATGGCATTGAAAAACCTACACGTGTTGTACAAAATACAACAGCGTGAGTAACCGAAGGTTAATAAAAATTGATGAAAATTATTCAAGAAAACTCTATTGATGTGAATCAAATAGAATGGCGTTACAGGAAATTATGCATAGTTCAAAAACCTATAAATTAGACCTTTACTAGGCAATGTATGTGATAAACAATAAGATTTCCTCTTACAACTTACTTTTATTGGCACTTACTCAAATTAATAACAACTTATTTATCCTTCCTCAGCAATTTCATGAAAAAAGGATCTATAAAAATTTAAAAGTGTTCCTATTTTGTTCAAAATTTGTAAACTTATTCAATTTTCAAATTTTTTATGTAAACCAACGCATTACGCAACGTTAAACAATAGATGAATTATGTTCCGAAAACGTGTCGATTTCTATCTCAAATACCAAGTAAGACCGTATAACGAAGGTTCCTTTCACCACTAGGTGGATTAAATCGGGTTTTTATATCGCTTTTTTTGTCTTTTTCTCCTATTTTACCTTTTTCTCTTATCTGTTTCCTTTTCTTCTTTTTTAGGCCCATTTTTCCATCCAATACTCATTTCCCACTCCCATTTTGCCATCCATTTATATGCCGTGTAACCTATTTTTCCCATTTTCCTCGTTGCCTCCATCTGGTTTCCTTTTCCTGTTTCATTTCTCTTGTTCAAACAGTTTATCTTTTTCCTCTTTTATTTCTGTTTCTACTGTTTTAAACCGCGTTTGATCTATTTTTGGCTATTTTTGGCTCTAGTCTTCCTCTTTTACTTCGCGTTTTTTCATATTTTTCTCACGTTTTAGTTTTTCTTTGATCTGTTTTGCTATTTTTTCCTGTTGCTCATTCATGCTGTTCATTCCTGATTCGCACTTTGGCACATTCGGTATTCTTCTTTTCTTTTGTGGCTTCTCTTGTTATTTGTTACGATTTTCCTATCTTGTGTGGTTTTACCTACTTTCCCGTTTTCGCTTCTCAAACCTAATTTTGTTATGCTTTTTTTTTCTTCTTTCAGTTCTTTTCGTTATATGTCTTGAGTCTTCCATTTTCCTTTCCTGTATTGTTTTATCTTTTCTGTTTCGTTAACTCATTTTATTTTTTATTTCGTTCTTCCTCTTTGACTTTGACTCCGTTTGACTTCCGTTTTTTCTCCTTTTCTGTTCAGTTTGTCCTTGTTTTCATAATAGGTTCTCCTTTCTTTCTCTCATTTTTCTTTGTTTTTAAATGAATACTTTGCGTTTAAAAAGTTTAATGGACGAATAACGACAACAATCTTTCGTTCTCCCTCTATTTCGTCCTGTCTTCTCTTTTTCACCACGTTTTCCCTTTTTTTCACTCCCGTTTTCTCCTTTTCCATTTTTTCTCTTTGACATCCGGGTTTGCTTCCCATTTGCTATGAAATTGTAATTTTACTTGAAATTAGATTGGAATTAGGCTTGCAATTGGATATGAATTTGAGCACTAAATCGAAATTTTAAAATTAAAATTAAAATTGAACGTAAATTGAATTTAACTTGAACCTGAGATTAGGCTTAGAATTACATTTGAAATTAGATTACTGGAATTGGACTTCAAATCAGAGTTTAAATTTAAACCTAAAACTGAAATTAAATTGGACTTCGTCTCGCTCACACGTTTTACCTCTTTTTTGATTCTGCTCTCTCTTCCAGGTCCATTTTTCCTCTGTTCGTTCTGTTTCTCCTTCTTTTATGTACCGTTTAATCTGTTTTTGACCCCTTTCTTCCATTTGCTCTCTGGTTTTCATTTTTTATCTCTAGTTTTTTCTCTCGGGTTTACTGTTTTCTTTGATTTGTTTTACTTGTTTTTCTGTCCCATTTTTCCATTCCATTCTTTTTCCTCATTCCCATTTTGTCCCGTTTCTCTCCTTTTATATACCGTTTAATCACTTTTACAGTTTCCCTCGTTTCCTTCGTTCGGTTTGCCATTTTATATGTCGCTATTCTTCTTTTACCTGTTCGTTTCTTTTTCGTTTTATTGCGTTTTTCTTTCCTTGTCTCGTTTTGCCTATTTTCCTCCCTCATTCTTGTTCTCATTCTTTCTGGCGGCTATTTCTACTTTGAAGACGTCTTCCGTTTTTATTTTTCCCTTTTTTATGTTCTCGTTTTTAAATTCTCCTGCTCCCATATTTTCTCTCTTGCTATTCCATTTTTTTGTTCCGGTTTTTCTTATTTTCTGTCCCATTTTCTTTTTTTTCTTTTCTATTTCGTTCTCGGATGAATTCTTGTAAAGTCCTAATAAACGAATAACAACCACAATCCTTCGTTCTGCCTCTTTTTTTTTGTAAAATCTCTTCGTTTTTTGTCAGGTTTTTCCTTTTTCGCTCATACGTTTTCTTCTTTTCCACTTTTTTCTCCATTAACGTCTGGTTTTCACTTCCATTTTGTTCATTGATAATCCATTTGTGAATATGCTAAGAAATTCCACTTACAGTTTCATAAGAAATTGTTTGCTGGACAAGAATTTTTGAAATTTAAGAAAATATTCAGGAAAAACGGATTTTACGAGTAGTTCTGGAGAACAAAAAATGTTATCGTGATAATTTTATCATTGGAAGATTAAAAATTTTCAACAGAAAATATATTCCAAAAAATTTCCAAGTGATAGAATTTTCTTCGAAGTTTTCACAATCACTTGACTTAAAATTGGAAATGAATGAAAATGGGTTTGAAATTGGACTTAATTTGAAATAGGACGTGAAATTGTCTTTGAAGTTGGATGTAAATTCAAAGTTTAAATTCGACCTGAAATCAGACTTAAGATTGATCTTAACGTATAACCTTAAATTGGGCTTGAAATTGGATATATTAAATTATATTTCGAATTGGGCTTTACACCATACATAAAATTGAACTTGAAATCAATGTTAAAATTAAAACTTGTAATTTAATTTATACCTGGATTTAAAACTGGAACTATTTTTATGCAATTACGTAACCTTTTGGCAGATCAAATCGAAAACTTCGAACTTCTGGGCTACAGGAATTATTTTGTGTGCTCCAGGCTGGACAAATTTATCGTGCCCAACCCCACAGCACAACCACTTCCAGCTTCAAAGCGTTCAAGTTGTTATTGCTCTTTTCTGGATGAGAGTGCACACTCAAATCCATTTAAATTTCATCATTACAACACCTGACCCTCCCGGCCCGGCTCGGCTCCCGGTAGGTCATCCTAATGAGGCTTGCCTAATGGGTGCTTCATAATCGGCTTCCGATCGAATGAACCCACAGTCACTGTAATTAATATCGTAGGTACCATCTCGTACGCAGTACGCCGGCAGCTACCATAAATGTGATGGAAGGATTCTTCCCCCGCCCGAGGCGGCTGATCCTTTCCATTTTCGTGGGAAAGTTGATCCTTAATTTCTGTTCGGACAGTCGTGACCGTCAGCATGACTAGGTTTTCCGTTCATTATTGCCGACAGTCCGGCACTTTCCCTGCTGTCTGTTTCTCTCTCTACCACTCGCCTATCCCGACGGAAACGAATGTTTGCTTTGGTTCATTTTCAGCTCGGGTGCATCTAACGGGCGGTAATGGTAACGCCGGATGCCCACATTTCCCGAGCTGTAATTAATGTGCTCATACATAAAAGATGACATGCGGGGTATGATCTGTTTGGCGAGAGTCTAACGAAAAACTGCGGTAGACGGAAAAGTTTCTCCCGACGGGCGAACCGGTCGCCACTTGGCCCGCCGGCTCGGAGAATCAAATCCGGGACGAGTTGCTCCGATGCAGTTGTGGTGGCAGAGCGGCAGCCCAGCCACAACAGCGCACCAAGCGATGTTTCCATTCATTCGAGACTCCTCAAAAATCTCATTTTTCACTCACAGGCTAGCCGTGTTTTTTTCACCGATGCAAACGAATGAAAAAAAAGAGTAACGAGTTGGATCGGCTTCAAGAAAACCCCCTCGGCAAAGGATACGATAAACTTTCGCAGATTAAAGAAAATTACAGCAGAATGTAGGTTAATTGAGTTTTTCCGATGGAGTGGTCTCCTTGCGCTTGCACTCTCTCCCTCCGGGGCTCGGTTGGGGTACATATCCTTGCAAACTTTGCTCTCACACTGTGCAACCCGGTCGGCAAATTTTTCGGTGAATGAAGAATGAATAAACGAACAAAACGTGCCCGGAAAGTTATGTACAGTTAATAAAGTTTGATTAAATTAGTCTTTTCCCTTCGGATGACAGTTGCGAAAGCGGCGAGAAAGGAAGTGAAAATGTGCATGGTAGCTCGCACGCTACTACCACAGGCACGATGTTGCACTGTATAATTAAATTTAGCCGTTAGGATACGTCAGCCAAGTGCAGTCGGTGGTCCCGCTGGCAGTAATAGGAAAATATTTTGAATCGGATTTGCATGTTTGTGGAGCACGACATGTGAAGACCACAGCCTGAATAATTCAATAAACATTTTGATCAAAGTGTTGTGTTATTGTAGCAAACATTTTGGCCTGGCTGAGTGCTAATAGTTCAATGAGACATCTGAAACAACAAAAATTCGTTTCATTAGTATATATTAGTGAGTTTGGTTTATCAATGACCGGATTGGTAACCATGGTAACCGGAAACCAAAACCATCCCTATGGGCAAATCTAATTGCAATGACATGGTACAACTGCATCCAGTCTATAACAAGTGATAGTGGTTGAACTCAATTGCATGCAAAAGTTGAGAAATAGTTGTAGTTCTAATTAGACTCTAGTTATGGTTTTATCGACAGAGAACAACTCAGACTTTTTATCATTTCGCTTTGACATCAAAACACTGTTCTCTGATCGAGGTTTGATTTAGAAAAATAAAAGTTTTATCTAAATCGAATATGTCTATTAAATTATGAGTTATATTTTATTGATTGGTTTTTGGTTAGTTTATTTTTCCGGGGCAATGAAGCAAATGTTATTGAGGGTAATTTCTCACTTTAAAAATTAGTGAGCTGAAATCCGTTACCTGCATTTTCATACAAGACATCAGCCAAGAAAGCCTATATTCCCTCACATTCAATAGTTGCAGGTGCAGCTTAATATACAAAAATCATTTCTTTAGGTTGAACGTCTTTCCGCTAAATTCGCTTTAATTTTAAAAGGAACTAGAATAGGCACGTAGAGCACGGGAGGGTATTTTTAGCCCATTAAGCGATGGTACCTATTTTATCGGCCTATGGCCTAGTTCTAGTAAAAGAACAGGTAGTTTTGACGTTCTTTGAATAAAAAATAGTAGATTACTTACAGTCTTGAGAAAATAGTTATAACATATTAAAATTGTATATCGGCAAAGTATTTTTATTAACGACAGAAAAGGCAAATAGGCTGAATTTAAAAACCTGCTGAAAATAACCTCCCGTACCCTATATCAAAATATTGCCAATAAAAACAAGCAACCAAGGCATATCTGCTAATACCTACAGTCTTGATGAAATTACTCTGTCTTTTTGAAATTGCTCAGGAGCAACCAACACTCCAAATACTATCCGTTGATAACGCATTAAACCAAATGGTGGAATAAAAGTAGTTATATAACGGCAACTTACATGCAGCAACAATGGATAGAATACTTATTAAATATCAAAGAATGGACTTCTCTAGCAACAGCTTTGTTTGCTTTCCCTAAATCAATAATAATTCTGACCTCATTAGCACTTCTCCTTTTAACGAGCATTGGCGCAGCGTACCCATTCCAATGCTTCGTTAACTTTTTCAATGATATCTTGTTCCTCTAGTTCCTTTAGCTTTAGATGCGTTGGTTTTTCAACAAGCATTGGTCGAACCTAAGTTTCGTTTTCAGAGGTGCTGCCATTATCTATTTTAAATTAAAAAATTTCTCCTGTACAGTACCTACCTTTGAATGTAAAATACACGTAAACTTTGAAAAATTGTTGGCTGGGCAGATGAGACCTTTTATTTTTCACAGTTTGCATATCATCATTCTTAGTACATTTACTCTACCCATCAGAAATATATTTTGTTACTATAAACGAAATTTCATTTACTAATTTTAACCTTTTAAGCATGGCACAATACTGTTGTTCGTAACATTGGAAAATTTTCCTACTTCTAATTTTTCTGTAGAATTTCCGGAAAGCAGAGAGAACTTTCCATTTTCTGTAACGAAGTTACGTATTTCTATAAAGATTTCCGCATCCAAAAGCTGTCAATGGACAATTTAATCCATGTCCTTGCAAAATTTAAATGCACTTTTACATTGCTGTCTCGTATACAGTGTGACGCATATATATTCGAATAAAAATCACTTTATGCATGCAACGGCATATACAATTAATACAATCAAACTAATACCATGTGTTTGTATCATCATGTCTTATTTGACGTAATTTCTTTTTCGTATTGTGTCTCGTTTAGTGTACACGTACCAATGTTCGAGTTACGGTCGTTGATAATAAATAAATTCCGGGACGGTGCAGCATGCAGCACTATTTTTCGTAACCTCAAACATCTCGGAATAAAAAGAGGATTTGCATACTATACAGTAAAAAGATTTGTCGTGACGGGATCTGTTGTAAACCGTAAAAAAACCGGAGCTGCTGAATATCAATAGGGAATCTCTTCGTCGAATTTCAAAAATAAATCTGGATGTGAAAGCATTCAAAAAACTTAAAATCCATGGATTAACGAAAGCAACAAAACAAAAACGGCAGGAAAGATGCAAACTGCTGCTCCGTCGGCACGGTGATTCCGAAGTGATCTTTTCTGATGAGAAGTTGTTTGTTCTTCAAACCCCGCATCATGCTCAAAATGATCGGCTGTGGTCGGTTTCTATCATCGACGTTCCAAAGCACAAACAGAATGTACATACCGCGACACCAAAATTCATCAGCGGTTATGGTATGGTGAGGTATTTCAAGGAAAGAGAAACTTCCTCTTGTATTTATTGAAGCGGGTATGAAAAATAATGCAAAATACTATCTAGAAATGGTTTTAGAACAAAATTTGATATCTTACGTTCGGGGAATGTATGGTGAAGTATATTAGTGCTTTCAACAGGATGGAGCTCCTGCCCACACTGAAAATCTTGTGCAAACGTGGTGCAAAGCCAATCTGACGGATTTCATAGCGAAAAAGGAATGGCCCCCAGATTTTCCTGATTTGAACCTCTAGTTTTTTATATATAGGGTACATGCAGCAAAAGCTCAAGGATTGCAAACATCATAATTTTGATGAATTTAAGTTAGTTAGCAACAAGATATGGGATGGCATTCCGATGGAAGTAGTGCGTGCCGCATGTAACGACTTCCCCTAAAGCGTGTTATCCAGGCAAAAGGTGATTCAATAGCAATAGCAATAGCAATGATTGTTTGTTGCGTTCTGTTTCTATGGAGACCAACTTCTAAGAGTAAAATTTGAAATAAAGCCTTTATTTACAAAAATATATGACTTTGTTTTTGTTCGAATATATGCGCGTCACACTGTAGTATTGCCTAGAAACGAAAGAGGCGATTAAGTGTGTGTGTTTTGTTGATAGTCATGTTTGAAAAAACCGGGCCGGTGCCTCTCCCATTGAAAGCAGTCCACTGGACAGGGGTTAGAACTGCGAGAGGCTGCTAGGATAGTTCGACAGAGAATAATAGGCGTAAGTTCATATATCTGTGCAAAAATCATTTCAAAGGTACGACGTCGTTTTCATGATGCAGATGACCTAATATTTATATTTGTTAATTACCGCCTCCCATAAATCGCCGCAATGCGGTGCTCGTGACGGAATGAACTGAAATTCAACTTCTCGTTGTAAACTCTCATTTGCCCAAGAAATTCACGTAAACTGCGCCACTTATTGATAATACAGGTTTATGAGTCATAGTCGTATGAGTTATTCAGTCATACATCAGAAATGTTAATCAAATAAGATAAAATTTACTTGAGGAAAAACATTATAAAACCTGATACACTTGGCAATGCTCTGATAAAACTAATATAAGAAATGAATAAGACCAATTTGCTATTGGATTGTTACTTGGGTTGACTTCCAACTACCGTCGACCACGAAAACCAATTCGTCATATTTTAGCGGCTTCTGATCGTTGAGCCACTTTATTCGGCTATTGATAGTCGGCAGGTACTCCCTGGTCCACTTTTTCCAGATTTTGTCAGCTAGAAACTGTGATCGCTGGTAGTCATTCTGTAGTGCCTCAGCAAGATCCGTTTGATTACTTTCCTCGTTTGTATCGGCACAGGTCACTGTTCCCCTGAGCAGGTGATTTGGAGTCGGCGCTTTCGTTTCCACTGCTCTCATCGCTTCCTTTACCGATCGCAACATGCGTTCCCAGATGCCGCCCATGTGCGGCATTCTAGTAGGATTGAAGTGCCAGGCGGTAGAGGGACCGACCATACTTTCAGAACACTGTTGATTGATACACGCCATCCTAAACGTTTCGTTGTTTACTGCATAGAAACGCGTAGCATTGTCGGAATAGATATTACTTGTTACAGAAACGAGCGATTGCCATCCGATAAGACTCCGTCGACAGACTGTGGCACTACTTTAACCCTCTAACGGGTAAGACCGTCTGTAGACGGCCTTCGCTTTTGGAGCTCCAGAGCCGCATACGAAATTTGTTTTTAATTGGCAATATGAAAAATGTGTTCAGAACAGATTTCTTGACATTTTGATACTAATATCATAATATTCTAACCATGCATTCAAAAGTTATCATCTTTCGAAAACAAAAATTCCGAAAAATTCCGAAAATAATTAATGCGCGAATATTCCGTTTTTTACTTTTGAAGGAAAAGGACATCTAGAACAAAATGATTGACCTAAAAATAATTTCTATGAGTAAATTTCATGCATTATTTTAATTTTGTAATATATCTGAATTGAAAAAATATCTGGGCAGAACGTTAGACATGAAAAAAGAAAAAGAGAAATTGGACTTTTTCTTACCTAGCGCTCCTCCAGATCATTATTTTTGCATGAAAATCAGAACTTAAGGTTTTTTTGTGTGTACTTTCATGATAAAATAATCATTAGCTTGATCGCATCGTTTTTACGGTGTTGCCCGTTAGAGGGTTAAGGTGCACTGCCCTCACGGCTACATAAGTGAATACGGTCACCCAACGCTTCTCTTTTCGCCGTCCGACTACTTCTTTCATCGGGCCTAGATAATCGATACCCACGGAGTTGAAAGGCCGTAGGTTCGGCGTTACCCGATCCACTGCCAAGGTAGATATTCTCGGCGATCTAGGAAGGCGCTTCACCCGGAATTGGAATTTGGAACCGCTGTCTGATTTCATTAAAGACCGCCTCCGAGTTTGCGAGTCCGAACTCCTCATTGTAGTGTTTAATCAACCGCTGTGTGATCTCGTGCGATCGCGATGGAATAATCGGATACTTTTTGTCGAAGAGAGGTTCGTCGAAATTCGCTAACCCATACGAAACACGCCTTCGTCGTCTATCACTGGTGAATTCTTGTAGATGCGGCTATTCTTCATGACCTTCTCTAATGGCTGTCCAGGTTGACGTAGTTGATTGCTCGTGATTATGCTCATTTCTTCCGGAAGATTGTACCATTGCACATGACGTCACTAGATTTTTTCTACTCGCTTGAGTTTTTCTTGCTCGAGGTGAGTTTGCACGGTTCCAGTTAATGAACCGCCGCAACTTTCGCCGCTGCTCGCTCTCGAGTGTTCGATGTTGCTTCGTCGTAGCCTGTACCGTTAATGTCGGCTTACGGCGGCAATTGTCGATGAAGCGCACCACTGTAATGGGTGTCCCACATCAAATTGCATCACGGTCACAAACGCTGTAGAAAATTACCTAACTGACCGATGCTTTTCAAACTTTTAGACAACAAAATATAACCCATAAGTAAGCTATTGGCATATTTGTTCCATTCAACTTCAATACCATAACCGTATTCTTGCACCTTACGCTTAACTCCACTTAAAAAGTTTTGTAAAGCCTAGCTGCAGCTTCATCTGTACGGAAATCAACTTTTTCTTCATGTCTTCCTCAGACTTGACCTCCTTGGGATGCTTCCGTAGTGCCTGCTTCATAATAGCCTAGTATTTTCCGATGGGCCTTAGTTCCGGTGCGTTGGAGGCGTTCATGTCCTTGCGTACGAAAGTGACTCCGTTTGCTTCGTACTACTTCCAGACATCCTTTGAATATTGGCACGAAGGCATATCCAATCAGAAGATCGTAGGACCGTCGTATTACTTCGACAGAGGAAGTAGATGCTTCTGTAGGCACTCCTTGAGGTAGATCTGCCCGTTTACAGTCCCGGTAGTCACGAACGGCGCACTCCGTTTGTCACATGATGTATTTCTTGGCCAAATCATGTATTTCTTGGCAAACTATGAAAGTTTCTGCATCCTTACTTCCCCCGGAACATCAAACTTGTGCGGAGCAGTGAAGTACAGTAGCCCTGGAAGCTCCCGGAAGTCCACCTTCATGTAAGTCTCATCATTCATGATGAGAGAGTTGAGGATTTTCAGGGTGCTTGCGCAAAATAAATTCGCGACGTTGCTTTTCGAGTGACACCATTTTTTCTAATTTTCGAAAAACTGACCGCGATAAAAATAGATTGTAAACAATGCACTCTAAACTACTTCTACTCAAATTTGCATGAGAAAATATTCAATGGGTAATTTTCTACAGCGTTTCTTCCGTGCTGCAATTTGATGTGGGACACCCTTTAGCCGTTACTCGTAGAAGTCTTGTCCACGAAGAAATTGCTTCTACATTCATCACTTCGTGGAACATAACTGCCCCTCGTATTTCTCCCACAGTTTCTTCAACGGTTGGCTCTTTCGATGGGCACTTATTTTTGGGCCGATACAGGAATTCAGGTCCTTTGAACCATACACCATGGCTTTGAAGCGGCAGGCCTTGCCCCTACTTCATCAGTAGATGTGCCGGTATCCACTGACAATCTGATACCTTAGTGAGCTCTAGGATTTCTCCAACGCGGAATGCTACGAATTGTTTGTATCGATGTTGGTCGGAATTGATCCAGCTGCAAATTGTAGGAGTATCTGTCCAGAAGACGATGCAATCTTACGAATGGTTTTCCAGAACCAACTGACTCAAACAGGCCTCGAAAACCGGGCCAATTAATTCCTGAAAAGGAATTGATTGTCGCTTTATCGGTGTAACCTTCGCTCTTGAAATCATCAGGTTGAAATGTACCTACCTTGCCTTTCACCACCGCTCGCAGGCACGCCACGCATCCGTCCGCATATTCACTGACATCGGTAAAGATGTGTGTTTTTAATGACTCGACTTAAGCGCACTTTGCATGGCTTCCACTTCTGGCAACAGCTTGGTTCACTGCTTTCACAGCTCTCTCGGATTTCGTAGCCTCCCTTCCGGTGTACCAGGCGCACCTCTTGCGCCAGCTTTACTGTCTCTTACACGGACTCAACGCTGTCGAAGTAGTCGTCGACGTAGTGCCATTTATTGATGGCCGCGGCTGCTTCCGGATATCGACCAGGGAATTCCTTTGCGTTTCTGTTTTTGATCGACAAATTGGCCCGAACATGAAGAACATGTCCACCCAAAGGTTACCAGATACATGACATGCGTACTCGGTAGATTTTGTCTATCCTCGAGGCGAATCTTCATCTGGTGGAACATTTCCTTCCCATCTCTGCCGAAAGCGAGTTGCGATTCTCGTAAACCATATAGAACCTTCATCAACAATACAAGCATGGCTGGTCCTTTCAACAGTTGTGAATTTAGCGAAACTCCTATTACAGCGGGTGCAGCATCCCACACCAAGCGCAACTAATCTGGTTTTTTTTTCGAGTTTTGTACGACATTGAGTAGACGATAGATCTCGTCGGGTGAAAATTCGGTCAGCTCTTCCTCTGTAGCCAAATAGGCGTACCCCTTCTCCTGATGCTCGTCGACTTGCTTGTTCACATTCTTCTACAGCTCAGGGTTCTTCTGTGGCCGCTTTTCCAGTTGTTTCGTTTTCTTGGTGATCATGGAATAATAGTCCGGGAATCGGAGTTCATTTAATTTGAACAGTAGGTCGGTTTCGAAACGGTCACCTACTCGTTTGGTTGCCCACTCAAGGATCTCCCGGACACGCCTGTGTTTCGATGATGCATGTTGTATCTCTACCACCAGCTATTCCAGAGCGTAGTGGTTTCTGAGGAGTTCATGTAGGTCGTCGTTCGTTATTGCTTGGTGATAACCGATGAAATTACTAGTTCCAACCATAGTAGAGTGCCTAGAGTGCCGTATACGGTCCACCCAAGTTTGCAGTGAACTACAATAGGTTCAACGGGCGTTTCTAGCCTCGCGTCTATCGGAACAAATGAGTGGATATTATTCAAACCGATTAACAATTCCAGCTGACCGTTGTATGACTCGATTGGCAGGTTCCTCATATCAGGATATTGCTCGGCAAGGTTCTGAACATTCAGTCTTTGATGGGATAGCATTACCTTTCTAACCATCTGGACACTATGCAGCCAAAGCTTACCGTTGACACCGCCAGTGACTCACGACGCCCAAATATTCCTTCACCGAGATTCTCTTTCCTCGCGTGTGACATCGGCTGTCCACTTAATCGTCAGTCGCTCTTGAACGCCGTTGCTCATCAAGTCACACTCACACTTCTACAACATCTTGCAATCTGTACAAACGACGGATGTAAAAGCTCCCTCAACAGAAAGTGGCTTCACACTTCATAATTGAGAATGTTCCGGAACGGAACCGATTTTTTATAGCAATCAACTATTTTTCTTAACGACGCTCAAACTGTAAAATTCATTTGTTGTTAATATAGGAGTTACACAAAATGGTCGGGACATGCAAATGTTGACAAAATTAAAACCCTCATAACTCCTACAAAATGAGACATTTTCAGATGAAACCAATGACATTCGATGGGGTAATATTTCTAACTTTTCCTAAAATATTTCAAGATTCAGAATAGTCAGTTGACACCGAAAATATTAAGGGTTGTGCGGAGGTATGTCAAAACGGATTTTGTCATCGCTTACACCTTTTTCTGTCAAGGAAATTCAATAATGAGCAGTGCTGTTAATATTCATTAGCATAACGTTCTAATTTCTGGATTATCAGTCTGCCTTGCATTGAAAATCTGCTTGCTTTGATCAAACGTACATGATAACTATACACAGCAAGCATGAACTTCATGCACGAGAATATAGAATATCAGCGCCCTGTGATATTGTAACAAACTGATATTCAGGTTTGAGCAGTGAAAATCAATAAAAAAATTTTATGTTGTTATTTAGCATCTATTGCGTTCAGCTGTTGGACATAAGATTTTTCTTTTCATTTACTGCATTTAAAATTGTTTTTTTCCTGAAGTGAATATCACCTTCTGGGTTTGAAAATCACTTTCTCCTGTTTTATTTTCACGATATATTGAACTTGTATACTATGATAAAAATCACTGTGCAGTTGTACATACGAAACTCAGAGGCATAAAAAACAATGTATGCTAAGAAAAAAGATTTTCTGTTTTGTTTGAAATTCGGTGATAATTAAAGGCCCTGATAATGAGTAATTCTCGCTGAAACGGGGCCACAGCTGACACGAGGTCCCTAAATATTAGAACTTTTGCGCTTAATTGATTCAAAATGGTTAAAAAATAAGAATTACACTTTTGATACCTCGAAATAGTGGACCCCTCGTTCTCCAAGAGGCCTAACAGTTTTAAAAAAGTTGAATTTTGATCAAACCATGGAATCTATATTATGCGATATATCTTAAATTTGCCATGAAATAACTAACAAATGGCCCGGTTCTGTAAAGAAAAAGAATAAAGCTTGTAAAAGGAATAAAAAAATTTTTGGCGGTCATCTTGGATTTGTCAAAACATTGCCGTTTTCGTTATTATTCCCCCAATCGATTTTAATTTCAACCACTATCCAGTCGACAAAAGAACGGTGATCCGTCGAGAAACAACTAATATATGGCCATTTCAGTGAAATCAGTGCTGGAAATGTTGCCAGTAACGCCCTACCTTAATGGCCATTACAAAACATGACCGAAATCATACCAATATGGATGCCAAACTTCAAGAATTAAAGAGCGTTCACAATCCAGAAATTTGATACTCATATTGGTATGATTTCGGATGTTCCTTAAAACGACCACTTCCGGCGGGGTCTCTAGAATCTGCTACAGGCTTGTCACGGCAAGCCGCGGACCTGGAAATGCGTCCAGTATCAGTGGCTTATAAGACCTTAAAGATTGACGCTCATATTCATACGGTTTGCGTCATGTCCCAAAACGGTCAGCGCATGTCAGATGTTACTGGTACTGATTTTACGGAAATGGCCAAAACTTGGTTGTTTAGTCACTAAAGAGTTACCAGCATCGTAGCACCGTAACTACAAAAGATACAGCAAAACTTTATTCAGCAAAATTGTAGAAAATAACTGTCCCATATACAACTTTGTAAAATTTTGCTCGGTTGAGACAGTACTGTCAAATGAATCCAAATTGAGTAAAAGTGATCGAGCCATCCCTGGTTGCGCGGCAACAGGAGCTCATCGAAGATTGGTAAACTGTCAGAATGGTTGGAAATGTAAAATTTGATGATGGCTGCTAGATATCGCAATTCGCGTTGACGGCATTAAACGATATCTTGCACACTCATAGAAATGCTCGTATGTACGTGTGGGTGAAAATCTGCCAAAATGTTTCGATCTCTTGCGCTCTTTAAGAAATTCCTATTCCGCTTCACCCCTACAGTAAACTTTTGGAGGTGGCAGCAGCTTACGTTCGTCAACGCGAATTAACCGAGAAAATCAGAGGGGTTGTGTACAAGACACGACCGCATATATAGGTGACGCAGGACTACATAAGTCTCTTTGCAGTGATAGTAGCATGTATCCATGCTTGTAATCATTCGATTTTTCATGTATACATGCTATATGCAACATATATACATGCTACATGCATTGTATGTAAAATTTACCAAAGTAGTAACATTGCATACGCTCAATCCTCAAATGATTTCAGAGCTATTTCAATGTGCATTTGGAAACAATTTAACAAAATCAAGAACACAAACTATTGCTTTCCTGCTACGTTACAGAAATTAAAGATTGTTTTTATTACCCACGGTTCCCCACGTTGAAGGGATTTTACCAATTCAATCCTATTTTATCAACAGCACATCTTTTCACTACACTTCTAATAAAACGGCAAACATGCGAATCGATACAGAATCATGTTATAACCGAACACTACAGCTGTAACACATTTTTCCAACACAGATATAAAATTCGCCTAGGTTTAATCGTCTCGCAGTAAAGCATTTTCGATCTGTTGGGACAACGAGCTTGTGTCTTTTTTTGGCACACTTCCCTAATACAGACATCAAATTGGAGTAGGTTTAATCGCATTCGTAAGAAATCTGTTGGCACGAGGGGGCTTTGTCACTCTTTCTGGCATACTTCCCAAGCAAGGACATCAAAATGGTCTAGGTTTAATCGCGGTGTTAAGATGTTGAAATGAGGAAACCTGGTCACTTGTTTTGGCTTACTTCCCAAGCACAGCTATCAAATTAGTATAGGTTTAGATCATCGTAAAGAATCTTCCAACCAATCACGAAGCGAGAATTCCGGTAAAACATAGGTTCATAATTTTCAATTTTTCAATAGTTCAACATCAAGAATCCATACTTTTCTTCATTTGGGCCAATTCTTAGAAGATTTTCCAATCGATTGGTGTAAGAATATTGAAAATCGTTCGGGAAATCACTAAGCTATTACACGGGTATAAATTTGATCTCCAAAACTAGCAAAATGACTTATGATTCCCGGTTTCTAGCTCATGATTTATGAAAATACACCATGAATAAAAATCATGATATCACGAGCTTCTTGCAGTACAACACAACGCAAAATCATGAACCAATCATGAAAATTATTCATGATTTTGTGCTGTCTGATATGGTAGTTCAGTCATGATTTGACATGAACTCACATTTCATGATTTTATGATTACATTCATGGCATCGGAATCAAATTTTTTTCCGTGTAGCGTTCAAAACCTGACCACTTTTCGAAAAATTTTTTTTGGAGTGACACCCTACCAGCTACCTTCCTGAAAGACGTAGTCCTACGTCAAAAATGAGGATTGCAAGGTAGCACTATTGTAAACCGAGTGACAAACCATCCAGAAAGGTTGACTAACCGTCCGTTGATTCGCAATACCTCTTGTGGGTGAAGTATGGGATCGCAACTGTTCAAAACAATTAGTGAACATTTGAATACGTTCCGTAAACAGCTGCTTGGCAAAGGTTCTGATTGATGTAGGAACAGAAGCGTTGTACGGGCGTCATGTTAACTTTGTGAATGCGCCTCTTGATTTTTTTGTTTTGTTTTGATTATAGTCACTCTAACCAGCTTGGGTCATTCGTGACTTCTGCGGGGTTGGGATTTGAACCCGGATCCTCGGCGTGAGAGATGTAAATGCTAACCACTACGCCGGGACTGACCCCCCTACTTGATTCTTCCGATCAACTGTTTGCAATTCGTGACTCTTCAGTTATTTTGTACCCCTAGGAGCTCAAAATCCCGAAGAAATCTTTGATTGGGCGACACTGAAGCAGTTTGTCGGGCTGTGGTTTTGGGTACAAATGGGATTGAATGGGTATTCAGGAACGACTGTGTTTTGTGGCGTAATGCGATTATGCTTCATCCGACCAAAATACGTATTGTCCATCTGTATGATGTTTTTGTAGAAACGGAATCAAAATTTTCTTCGGATCGAAGCAAACTGCGGCCGTGAATGGACGCAAAAATTTTCGTGTCTCAAGTTTTTCCTAAATTAATAATTATTTTGGGGAAAAAAGAAGAAAATTACACAGTAATACATAGTAATAGTGGTATGAAAAAAAGTGAATTTACAGGAAGAAAGAACGATTGTGTTTTGGTCAGAGAAAAGGTGAAAAATGAAATCTGCTGCCGACAATTGCGAACGGGAACGGATTGCCATATAAATTGGTATTTTGTTAGTGATTGAAACCTAACGTTTCTGGTATGTATGAAGTAATTAGAGTGGCTTGGTAAAATTTTGTGAAAGCGGAAGTAAAGGACAGTTTAAAGAAAACGGAATACAGAAACCAATATGACGTGAGTTTTAAATATTTATTTTATTAGGTTACTAAGCGCGTCCTTGAGTGACCAGAAGTGAAGAGGTCGACTCTCGTGGTCATAGCAACTACATGGCGTTGGTAGTCATGATGTTGTGCTGAAGTTCTTTATTGTTTAATACTTTTCGTCAAACCAGACTACGTTAGAGTACTTTGTCCATTGAATTGAACTTTTGTAGTAAACCGTTAAACCATTGACGAATTGCAGTTTCTACCGCTCAAAAACATTTATTTTCACAAATCTTAAATTAATATTTTGATCGTGAAACTGATTTAAGATGCTATTCTCTACTTGTACAAAGTATATAAAAGAATATTACTGTCAAATAAGTTTAGGAATGAAAGAGAGAATAATTTCCTTAAAATTTTTTAAATTTTATTGCTTAAATAAGTAATTAATCTATACTAATATATCTTTAGTAGCATGGTAGCTGCTGTCCTATATCTATTTTCAGAGAGCGAAAAAAGGCGCTATATCCTTGGCCTATTGCAGCTTGGCTTGTGGTTAATGCCATAAGTTCATCCCCGAGGGTCCGGAGTATTACTTAACTTTTATTAGCAATGATACTCCCAACGTTTACAATTTACACTTATAAATATAGGAACGGTTGGTACGAGACGTCCCCGTTTCTTCTTTCCCTGTTGATTTGAAATGTATCTATGTGTGAATAACTTATTCACACAAGATTCATTTCGCATAATCGTCTTCGCGGCAATACTTCACAGTTGGCCTGGCCGATTAAACATTTGCAATATATCTCGAATATTATGCAAATGTTAATACAGACAAGAAAATAATTTGAAATATTTCTATGATTAGCAATATTTAAAATTATTTCCAGGAATCCTTAATTGTGGCTGTGATGGTATTAATAAGAATAAGAATAAGAATAAGATAAGAATAAGAAACGGAATCAAAATTTTCTTCGTCTTTAAACATTCGTTCTGATACACATCTTGATTGATAGCCAAACCAGAGAGCTTGAACCATGGCTAAGAAATACCTTTTCCGGAAATGGTAATACGCAGCATTACTATCTGCTCAAACTTATGTTTAAACTTGTATTTTAAGTTCGGAGATGCTGTAGAACTATCCATGGAATAGTATCGATCATTTCCGGGAATGTGCGTCTTCGAAAGCGGGAAGTAACTTTCGTCGTCCAGCTCAAAACATTTTCCGGAATAAGTTTTATCAACCAGCGGCATTTCAGAGTCGAAATCTGTCCCTTAGTGTATTGCGGGGCTCTTGTCTTCTTTCGGCAGTTTATTCCAACTCTTTTCAATGTTTTGCAGATGTACTGGTCGGAACAGTTGAACTTTTTTGCGGCATTTCGTTAGCTCACGGAATCCTTGTCGTTAAAGGTACGAGAAAAAGAACGAAGTTCTTCTGCGTCCATAATTTTGGCGCTGGTCTTCCACTACTTTGCTTGCGAATGGTTGTTGTGGATCTTAGGATATGTTAAATAGTCGAAGTCGCAACATTTTCGCTTTTAATGCGGAACCGAAAGTCACTAACGTTATTGTGTTAGTGCGTCAAACACTGTACTGTACATCTCATGTGTTCGTTAAAACCCTAAACGTTTATTTGAATACTAGCTGACCCGACAAACTTCGTATTGCCACAAATTAACCTGTGTTGTACATAAATCATGAATCTCGGATGATCTTTGTCACAATCTCGAGTTTTGCAAGGCTCCCAATGGGCGGCGCTTCCGACGGCGGGTCACCGGCAACACTCGCGACCGTCTCGTCCTGATTGATCTAGTGTTACTATAGATAGTTTTTGTGGTCTTGTATTGACTAATGTTGTATGGAAGAGTCTCGAATTTCTCGAGTTTGATTAGTTTTTGAGTTTCGCAAAAATTTCTGTTTTATTTGTATGAGAGTCCATATCCCCCTACCACAGGGGTGAGAGGTCTCTAACTATCGTAAAATAAATTCAAGGCTCCAAAATCTCCCACATGCCAAATTTGGTTCCATTTTCTTGATTAGTTCTCAAGTTATAAGGAAATTTGAATTTCATTTGTATGGGAGCTCCCCTCTTAAAAGGGGAAGGGGTCGTAATTCACCATAGAAAAAATTTCTGCCATGTAAAACTCCCACATGCCAAATTTGGTTCCATTTGATTGATTAGTTCTCGAGATAAGAGGAAATTTGCATTTCATTTGTATGGAAGCCCACCCTCTTAAAGGGGAGATGGGCCATAACTCGCTTTCTAAAGAAGAGAGGGGTCTCAATTCACCATAGAAAAAAAATCTTGCGTCCAAACCCACTTACATGTCAAATTTGGTTCCATTTGCTTGATCAGTTCTCGAGTTATGAGGAAATTTGTTTTTCATTTGTATAGGAGCCCCCCCCCCCCTCTTAAAGTGGGGAAATCCATAGAAAATATACCATAGAAAATATTCTTGCCTACAAAAACACCCACATGATATATTTGGTTCCATTTGCTTGATTAGTTCTAGAGTTATGAGGAAATTTGTATTTCGTTTGTATGAGAGCCCCCCCTCTTAAGAAGGTAAGGGGTCCTAATTCATCATAGAAAAAATGGTTGCCTCCAAAAACACCCACATGCCAAATATGGTTCCATTTGCTTGATTAGTTCTCGAATTATGACGAAATTTGTATTTTATTTGTGTAGAAGCACCCCCTCTTAAAGTTGGGAGGGGTCCTAATTCACCATAGAAAATATTTTTGCCTCCAGAAACCTCCACATGCCAAATTTGGTTCTATTTGCTTGATTAGTTCTCGAGTTATGAGGAAATTTGAATTTCATTTGTATAGGAGCCCCCCCTTTTAAAGTGGGTAGGGGTCCCAATTCATCATAGAAAAAATTTTTGTCTCCAAAAACACCCACGTGCCAAATTTGGTTCCATTTGCTTGATTAGTTCTCGAGTTATGAGGAAATTTGTATTTCGTTTGTCTAGGAGCCCCCCCTCTTAGAGTTGGGAGGGGTTCTAATTCACTATAGAAAATATTCTTCCCATCGAAAACTTTCACATGCCAAATTTGGTTTCATTTGCTTGATTAGCTCTCGAGTTATGAGGAAATTTGTATTTCATTTGTATAGGAGCCCCCCCCCTCCTAAAGTGAGGAGGGGTCCCAGGTCATCATAGAAAAAAATTTTGTCTACAAAAACACCCACGTGTCAAATTTGGTTCCATTTGCTTGATTAGTTCTCGAGTTATGAGGAAATTTGTATTTCGTTTGTATAGGAGCCCCCCCTCTTAAAGTGAGGAGGGGTCCTTATTCACCATAGAAAATATTCATGCCCTCGAAAACTTTCACGTGCCAAATTTGGTTCCATTTGCTTGATTAGTTCTTCAGTTATGAGGATATTTGTATATCATGTGTATAGGATCTCCCCCTCCTAAAACGGGGAGGGGTCCCAATTCATCACAGAAAAAAATTTTGTCTCCAAAAACACCCACATGCCAAATTTGGTTCCATTTGCTTAATTACTTCTCGAGTTATGAGGCAAATTGTGTTTCTTTGGTACAGGAGCCCCCCCTCTTAAAGTGGGGAGGGGTCCTAATTTACTATAGAAAATATTCTTGCCATCGAAAACCTTCACATGCCAAATTTGGTTCCATTTGCTTGATTAGTTCTCGAGTTATGAGGAAATTTGTATTTCATTTGTATAGGAGCCCCCCCCCCTCCTAAAGTGAGGAGGGGTCCCAGGTCATCATAGAAAAAAATTTTGTCTCCAAAAACACCCACGTGTCAAATTTGGTTCCATTTGCTTGATTAGTTCTCGAGTTATGAGGAAATTTGTATTTCGTTTGTATAGGAGCCCCTCTCTTAAAGTGGGGAGGGGTCCTTATTCACCATAGAAAATATTCATGCCCTGGAAAACTTTCACGTGCCAAATTTTGTTCCATTTGCTTGATTAGTTCTTCAGTTATGAGGATATTTGTATATCATGTGTATAGGATCCCCCCCTCCTAAAACGGGGAGGGGTCCCAATTCATCACAGAAAAAATTTTTGTCTCCAAAAACACCCACATGCCAAATTTGGTTCCATTTGCTTAATTACTTCTCGAGTTATGAGGCAAATTGTGTTTCTTTGGTACAGGTGCCCCCCCTCTTAAAGTGGGGAGGGGTCCTACTTTACTATAGAAAATATTCTTGCCCTCAAAAACCTTCACATGCCAAATTTGGTTCCATTTGCTTGATTAGTTCTCGAGTTATGAGGAAATTTGTATGGAAGCCCCCCCTTTTAAAGAGGAGAGGAGTTATAATTCCCCTAATAAAGAGGGGAGGGGTCTCAATTTACCATAGAATAAATTCTTGTCACCGAAAACACCCACATGCCAAATTTTGTTCTATTTGCTTGATTAGTTGTCGAGTTATGCAGAAATTTGTGTTTCATTTGTATGGGAACCCCCCCTCTTAGTGGGGGGAGGGGTTTCTAACCATCACTAAAACCTTTCCTGGCCCCAAAATACCTCTACATGCATATTTTCATGCCGATTGGTTCAGTAGTTTTCGATTCTATAAGGAACATACGGACAGACAGACAGACAGACAGACAGACAGACAGACAGACAGAAATCCTTCTTTATAGGTATAGATTGCATTAGTATTGGTAATATATGTCAAATAGCGGAGCTTGCAAACATAAACAGCTGATCCGCAACCAATCGCACTGACTACAAACATCCCGAAAAAGGGTTTGTTTTCTTTATCAAGGCATTCCGATTCCATCAAAATTAACAGCAGCAACTGAATAATGCGTTGGATCACTAGGATCCGCTCGCATCGGATTGCGTTTTTGATTCCTGCATTTGCGTTTTGTTTGTTTACTTCACTCTAAGCTCATTGATGCGGCGAAAGTTGAAAGCTCTTTAAAAGCTCATTGATGTGACGAAAGTTTGATACTGTGTTGCTGCTTTTTCGGAAATCGCTAGTTCAACGAAATATGTGCGCAACCAAATATCTATTAACTAATTCCAAATTATTCATTGGTCGCTTTTATGAACACGTAATGATCGATATGATCAGGTAAATTTATTTTCCATTAGCAATTATGTTTTGCTGAGCGTTTATTGATTCATAGCAGATCGATAAATTGAATTACAAGTTTTAGGAAATTATAACAGCGCTGGAAGCATTGAAAGCGTGCACTGCCAATACAGGTGCATTTTAAGGCACAAAACAATACATGGTTCGAATGGTAGCCATTTACCCAGCCATCTTTGAGCCACTTTCGGTTTCCCCTTAATATGTTCTACCGTATACTTTTTGCCGAGATCTTTGTGCAATTCGTAGAAGTGTACAACGCACTCGTGAAATGCTTTTCTTGATTACTTTTCGAGTTATGCAGAAATTTGCGTTTCATTTCTATGGGAGTAACCCCCCCCCCCCCTTCCTCCCGCCCCTTTTAGAAGGAGGTGGGGTATCTAACTATCATAAGAACTTCTTTTTCTGAGTGGTTTTAACCCAAAGGGTCATTCACCACTTATCATAAGAACTTTCCTCGGTCACAAAAACCCCTGCATACAAATTTTCATGCCGATCGGTTCAGTTTTTTCTGAGTCTAAAGAACAGACAGACAGAAATTCATTTTTCTTATATATAAAAATGGAAGTGAAAAAGTTCGACCGCGCATCACTTGAGAACGGAGCGTCCGATTTGAGCCGTCTTTTCTTTATTGTGTTCGTTTCCACCACCGCTATGTTTTTACGGCGAGAAAAGTTGAAAAATTTACTCGGAAGATAGGAAAACTCGAAAATTTGGTTTTCCATATAAAACCCGCAACGCATTGTATGCGCCATGTCGTTGGCTGCTATGATCATCGTACGATTTTTTGCAGCACCGTTGTCGTATTCAAACAAACACGTGGTTACCTTCATTGGAATCGCCACATCTAACAATGCTATTAAACATTTTGGGGGTTTACAATTTCAGAAAATAACCAATCAATATCCAACTTATTAATCAACCTAAACTCAAGCCTAAAGCGTCAGCAATAAAATTCGTTAATTTCATTCATTCGTTCATTCATTTATCAAATTTATAAAACAAACACGAATCATTTTGATTCATTTTTACATCGGATGCGTAGCCAGAAGATCCAGTGCAGGTTAACAAAAGGTTTAAGCACTAAATTCACTAAATTGCCACTTCCCAAACGTCAAATGAAGAATACATTTTGCATATGTTAACGGATTATGAGCATATTCGGTTTAACTGAATATCAAGCTAATAAATCAACAAAATACTTTTAAAAAATACTGAACGAAGCAACTATTATACATCGTATTTAAGGGATCAGTCCCGGCGTAGTGGTTAGCATTCACGCCTTTTACGCCGAGGACCCGGGTTCAAATCCCAACCCCGCAGAAGTCACGAATGACCCAAGCTGGTTAAAGTGACTATAATCAAAACAAAAAACAATCGTATTTAACTTTCAGTCGATTTCATTTCGTATTAGACTCTTTAGAAGTGTAAAAAGGTTTAGAAAATGACGCTTTTATGTTAAATTGTTTTAGTGCGTGAACTACCAAAGGAACAATACAGCGATCAATTGATTTTGTGGAATAATAAAATTTAGTTTGTTTTGAGAATTGAGAATAACAGTTATCGAGATTCAGCAATGCAATTCCTTTGGGTAATTCTTATCAATAGATTTATGAATCAAAAAAAAAAATTAAAATCTGATGACTATTGATATTGAATACATATCAGAATATAAAATTGGCCCTTAAATTATCGAGAAATTCCAAAGTTGCAGCAGACGATATTAGCCGTCGTACCAAATTTTACAATTTTACAATATATTAACATCCAGTATTACTATTTTTAACCAGCAGAGTTTATAAAACAAGACTCAATGCAACTACCACAAACACGACTGTTGATATTGCGGGGATTGGCAAACCAACTTTTACACCGATATGCATTTCTTACTAATGACTTAATACAGTTGTTAAATTTAGACATTCTCTGAAATCCCAGCGTTTAATAAACCAAACGCAGAACTCCTTAGACAACGGCAAAACTTGACTTATACCTAGAAAATATCCTTTTTTCTAAAACGCAGCAGGAGTTCATCTGAAGTTTACATATCGTATATTTAGCCCAATTTGTGGCAGTACGAAGTTTGCCGGGTCTTCTAGTATAGGTATAAATTTGCAAACAATTAATTTGCAACCGTGCAGAATAAAACTTTCTTGTTACCCATCTTAACCAATCACGTTGAAAATACAACAGCAACAAAAACTTGAGCAAGCAATTGAAGAAGGACAAAAATTCAGTTAACCTTTTAAGTTAAATGAAAGTATTAACTGTGAGACAGCATCATATTTCATCTCAGCCGTCAGTGCAAGGCACCACCCTACTTGTTCCGGCATTGTTCGACCGTATTGTGACACTTGGCAGCTCGGAAACAAATCAGCATCGTCATCAGACAAATAAAGACTTTTCCGTGTTTCACCGCATCCGGTGTTGGGCGGTAACCGCCAGCCCGCCCAACAGCGCAAATAGAAGAAAAAGTTTGCGCAAATGTGTGGGTACAAGTTTAAATTTATGCAACAATAAAACATAAATAAAGCGTGAATCAAAAGAATACGCCCTACCGCCCGATATCACCACGGCCCAGAATCAGGTCAAAAAGAGCAACAGCAAAATGTGAGTGTGAAAGTTTATCTCCACCTGCTGTTTATATTGCTAATTGAAAAATTATAAAAACTTTTACAGCTTTCTTGTCTTCCCGTTTCCGATTGCTGCAGATTGCTACTGGTAAGAAATCTATCGACCACCGGCACACCGCACCGGTTCAGCAGATAAATTCGAGCAAATCTTACCCGAGAAGATAGTCCGTTGTTGTTTGTCGAGCACTATGCATATAACCTTGAGCAAAGAATATTAATTCCTCTCAATTGGAAGAAAACTTTCCTGAACTTACCCTCCGCTTACCGGGGCTGAAAGAGAGCTGCAAGTTTCCGGTATGAGTCAATTGTTTTTTTTTTTCTGGCAAAGAAAGCAAAAACTGAGCTAACTGAGTCTACTCGACTATCTTGCTGCTTTGTCGGTAAGGGGTGGCTTATAGCTGACGGAACGTAGTTGAGAGGTAGAAGAGTACTTCAATGTTGCACTGTTTTTCGCTATTGGCTTGATTGGAAGAGGTGGTGGAAATAGTTTACTAGACGAAAAACATTCAAAATTGCATTTCTTGTAAACTTAATTGAAAACTTTGTGTACCTAAATGAAGTGGTCGATTTGTGAGTATTTTTTCGATGATGTTTTTGTAACTTATAGTAAATTACTATGCCAAGTTTTCTTCCTTTTTGGAATCATACAATTGAGAATTGAATGGTTGATTTTTTTTACAAATAACCATGCGACCTCATTTTACATGTTATAACAAACAGTTGCAATTTATAGCAATATTTCAAATTAAATATTCGTTTATTGTTTAAAATTTGATTAATTCTTGTGAACGACTGGTAGAAACACTTAACACTGATCTTTCTAAAGGGTAATTTCAATGATAATATCTTAATTAAGGTTTTGTTATTAAACAACAGACGAGAATATACACATATATACACATCTGAGAATGATTTTGAAATGTTTTGTTAATTACCTACTCATGAAAGGTTCATCAACGGTGCGGCATTCTACAATGCCAAATAGTAACGGCCTTGAATTTGATTCCGCTTGTTTTATTTTTTCTTCTCTCTCAGCTGCAGAAAATCTATAAACCCGAAAAGTTAACCACATCGTAACGAAATTAGTTTTACGACCTAACTTTTCGCCCCATCGAGTTCGGTTGATTGCACAGCTGGAGCAAAATCGCACCCTCATCAACAGCTGTTCGTTTTTCCAGTAAGCAGGAAAAAAAAATAAAGGAGAGTTTCATCCACTTTGCGTCGTAATCGGACTACTCTTTGGTAACTTTTTCAATATAAGTTTCTCTGCCAAGGGTCGAAATTATCAATGTGTTTGCTAAAATAAGCAAAGTATTTTTGCTAAGTGATCATCCCAAAAACCGGAACTAGTGGTATAGCACCATATACAAATACTCAAATAGTTTTATTTGAACATAAAATGCGACCTCGTTGAGAACTCAATTTTTGAACGTTGTCTATGCCTTCCCATCGATCGGCAAGGACATAAACACAATTAAAATAGTCGTAAAATAATTCGCCTCCAATCTGTATCGAGCCGTCATAAAGCCTAATGAAGAGCCATTTTGACTCCTCCGCTCTTTCGTCAAGGTTGTACAGCCTAATTTGTTCCACCTGCCTCCATAGTTTCTGTGAAGCTTCCGTTATAAACCCTAACTCTGACTAGTCCACGAGATCCCTCCCCCAGGCGATGATTTCCCGCATTTATAGGCCTATTAAATGAATCGTTCAAGCACGTCCGCGTCAGCTTTCTTTCCCGATCGACAGCAATGACAGTTAATGTGTTACAAGTTTCCCTCCCCTTCCTTCGTCGTTGTCGCCGGTGATCACAACAAGGACGATGTCAAAGTGTACATATAAACCGATAATCACCGTCTCATTTGGTGCCATCCCGAATAATTTTCGCTTGTCGCAAAGCATATACTATGGGTGGCGTGGCGTGCGGCCAGGCAAACGCTCGTCTCGCAAAGTCTCGAGTGAAAATCAATCCCACCAACCACCGACCGTACCGTTTCCGACGACGAACAATTTCTTAACAATAGAAGACATTACCGCCTTTGCCACAAAGGCCAAAGGCAAGACCCAGCGGGTGCGGGAAGTTTGGGCTGTTACGTGCTGTTGCACGCTGTCACTTTCTACACGACATACATACGTCATTTCCGGCGAGGAGCCAAAAACGTGACGGGGAAAGTCTTACGAAAATGGAAAAACGATCATTTTTTTCCTCATGCGTTCGCATGGAAATGCTAAATGATTGTCACATTATAAGCTGTTTATGACGCGTAATAGAAAGATACAGGGAAGTTCTTACGTTCGCTTTTTTCTACAGCCGTTCCAGCCAGCGCACGACGGACGGAACGCTGTCTTGTTTATTCCTGGAAAAAAGTGTTTAAATATAGCACCCGATTTAGCGGAGATTGAGTAATTCGTTTGCCGTGGATGTTATTTTATTGTAAATTTGAAAAATTAAATTTTCCAATATAAAAAGAACTGCATCAAAATGTTTTTTTTTTTTTTTCCTGTATGGACTCATCACTGCGACCAGTATGGTTAGATCTATTGTGATATCGCCTGGGTGTTTGTTGTATAACCCGCACTGCATTTATTTTGGCTATAGTCGCTATTGAGTGAGCGATATGCTTATTGAATTTTTTTATGCGTGCTTGTGTGTAATTGGGTACCCTTCTTTCAATACTTTACTCTACTTTACCCACCTCGTTCCACATGACAGCGCACAGTCCCCAATTATAGTCATCCCTGGTGTAGCAAACCAGTGCATTTTTACTATAAGGGTCTCATTTTTGCACTGTCAATAGGCCATATCGGGATAATATAGAACTCAGCATGAAGGAAGGGCGATGAGGGGCCTGAGAATAAACCCATGCTAAAGTCACTTTGACATCGAATGGCCTGATTCTACTAAGATTCGAACCCATGACCATTCGCTTGTCAAAGCAGACTCGGTAACCTTGCGGCTACAGAGCCCCCCATCAAAATGTTTGGACTACTTTTAAGCTAACAGTATAGGAGCCCCCCCCCCTCCTAAAAAGGGGAGGGGTACTAATTCATCATAGAAAAAATTTTGCCTCCAAAAACCCCCACATGCCAAATTTGGTTCCAATTGATTGATTAGTTCTCGAGTTATCAGGAAATTTGTATTTCATTAGCATGGAAGCCCCACCCTTTTAAAAGGGGGAGGGGTCATAATTCCCTTCTTAAAGAGGTTAAGGGTCTCAATTCACTATAGAAAAAAATTCTGCCTCCAAAACACTCACTTGCCAAATTTGATTCCATTTGCTCGATTAGTTCTCTAGTTATGCAGAAGTATGTGTTTCATTTGCATGTCAGCCCTTTCCCCTCTTAGTGAGAGAGGGGTCTCTTACTATCAGAAGAACCTTCCCCGGCCCCAAAAACCCCTACATGCAAATTTCCACGCCGATCGGTTCAGTAGTTTTCGATTCTATAAGGAACATACGGACAGACAGTCAGAAATCCATTTTTTATGGGTATAGATTATTTTGACGTAGGACTACGTCTTACGGCAAGTTTTGAGATAGGGTGTTATTCCAAAAAATCGAAAAATGCGAGCGTCACGAAAAATGAAAGGCTTTGAGCGCTAATAGCTCAGCGGTTTTCCGATCGATTTTCAATATTCTTACACCAATCGATCGGAAAATCTTCTAAGAATTAACCCAAACGAAGAAAAGTATGGATTCTTGATGTTGAACTATTGATAAATTGAAAATAATGAACCTTTGTTTTACCAGAATTCTCGCTTCGTGATTGGTTGGAAGATTTTTTACGATGATCTAAACCTATACCAATTTGACATCTGTGCTTGGGAAGTAAGCCAAGACAAGTGACAAAGTTCCCTCATTTCAACAAGATTTCTTAACACTGAGGTTAAACCTAGACCATTTTGATGTCCTTGCTTGGGAAGTACGCCAGAAAGAGTGACAAAGCCCCATCGTGCCAACTACACTACAAAGAGACTTACGTAGTCCTGCGTCACCTATATATGCGGTCGTGTCTTGTACACAACCCCTCTGATTTTTAGTGAAGAGTTGTGAAGAAACAAGTGGGTGCCGAATTCTATATTCCGATGCAAAATTTGCATCAACTATTCTTGTTGGTTCGATCTGGACTGAATTATAGACAAATTATTGTGTTCACAAGGAAACATCACTGTCGGTCACATGCTTAGAGCTTAACCATGTATAGTGTATTCCTGTCGATCCATATCTTTTCACCGTCTGTTAATATATCTGGCGTTCCGCAACGGAGCAATTTAGGACCATTTTTGTTCGTCATTTTCTTCAACGATGTTGTATTCTCGCTTGGTTATAGGTGCAAACTTATTTACGCCGATGGTTTGAAAATCTATGTAGTGGTGCGCTCTATCGAGGACTGCCTCCTTTAGCAAATATTGCTAAACGTGTTCGTCAATTGGTGTCAGCTGAACGAACTTGCTATCAGTATCGCAAAATGCAACGTCATGACCTTTCAACGTTCTACAGATCCGATTATGTTTGATTACCATATCGACGGTACTATTCTGAAGCGAGTTGACCGTATAACGGACCTTAATATTCTACTGGATCCTAAGTTTACCTTCCATGCGCACTACAAGTCATTTCCAAGGCAAACCGACAACTTGGCTTCATCTCCAAAATTACCAAGGACCCCATTGCTTAAAGGCATTCATCATAAGCTATCAAATCACAGCTTGGTTACGAGACTACTATCTACACCGTGTTGTGATCTTTACTAGAGGAGCTGAATATAAACCCCACAAAAACAGTTGACCATTCACTAGGCGCAGGACACAAACTGTTACTCCCCCTATACTAATTGGTGTCAGACTGAGCTTCAGTAATGAAATCAAACTTCTCGGAATAATTCTGCATAAAAACCTGAACTTGGCAGCCCACCTAGATTATACTGTTAACAAAGCATCTCAGTGAAAATACAGGGCTGTAGACTAAACAGTTAAACAATGAGCTGCGCACAATCAGGGGACTCCTAACCTAACTGGACATAGTTCTGCTCTTCATTATTTAAATAATATCGGATGATGCAGACACATGCCGCTTTTGTAATTCTGAACTTTCAAAGTTCAGCTCATCTGTTCTGCAATTGCGGGGCTCTTGCTTCATCTAGGCATAACTTCTTCGGAAGTTTCGTTCTTACTCCATATCTAGTATGGAACCCAAATCCTAAAAGGTTATTGATTTTATTAACCTTGAAGAATTGAGGCACACGATTACAGCTAACTAGGTCAATTTCATCCATGGATATGAACAGTTCGTAAACTCAGTACAGCAATCGAAGTCTCCCCCATAAGACGATCTTTAAGACTATCACAGTAGCCTTTTAATCGATTGTCTTTTTGGCATAAAGGGTGTCCCACATCTAATTGCACCACGGAAGAAACGCTGTAGAAAATTACCCATTTGTTATTTTCTCCTCAAAACTTGAGTAGAAGTAACTTAGAATGTATTGTTTACAGTCTATTTTTATCGCGGTTAGTTTTTCGAAAATTGGAAAAAATGGCGTCACTCGAAAAGCAACGTCGCGAATTTATTTTGCGCAAGCACCTGGAAAATCCTCAACTCTCTCATCATGAACGATGTGACTTGCGTCAAGGCGGACTTCCGGGAGCTTCCAGGGCTACTGTACTTCACCGTCCAGCACAAGTTTAATGTTCTGGAGGAAGTAAGGATTCAGAATCTTTTATAGTTTGCCAAGAAATACATCATGTGGCAAACAGAGTGCGCTGTTCGGGACTTCTGGGACTGCAAACGGGCAGATCTACCTCAAGGAGTGTCTACAGAAGTATCTGCTTCCTCTGTCGAAGCAACTCGAGGGCCCTGTGATCTTCTGGCCGGATCTACCTTCGTGCCAATATTCAAAGGATGTACTGGAGTGGTACGAAGCCAACGGAGTCACTTTCGTACCCAAGGACTTGAACGCCTCCAACGCACCGGAACTAAGGCCCATCGAAAAATACTAAGCTATTTTGAAGCAGGTACTACGGAAGCATTCCAAGGAGGTCAAGTCTGAGAAAGACATGAAGAAAAAGTAGATTTCCGTACAGATGAGTGGAGTTAAGGGGACTGAAACGACAAATTTTTTTGAAAAAATAAATATTTTTTTATTTCAGATTTTGATTCTGATTTTGATGCCGCACTGGAATGCTTATGTGTACGATCGTTTTTCGGCCACTTCCCGTGGTCGGATCATTACAAAATTAGTATCAAAATAAGCGGAAATGACTACAGAATCAAAATCTGAAATAAAGAAATAATGATTTTTTCAAAAATTTTAGTCGTTTATGTCCCCTTAAGCATAAGGTGCGAGTATACGGTTATGGTTTTGAAGTTGAATGAAACAAATATGCCAAAAGCTTACTAATGGGTTATATTTTGTTGTCTCAAAGTTTGAAAAGGATCGGTCAATTAGGTAATTTTCTACAGCGTTTCTTCCGTAATGCAGTATGATGTGGGACACCCTTTACAAAAAAGGCATCACTGCTTAATCTGCACAGGGCCTCGCCTGCGGTAACACCGACTCTGCTGCAGAGCGTGATAAGCCTGCTTAAGCTTATAACCGGATTTTTGATTTTTTGATTTTTGATTTTTGAGGATGTTAGATGAGAAGAATGCAGCACGAACGTCGATGCTGCAGCAGGGGCCCGTCAAAACCTTAAACAATATATACAGAAACGAAGACAGCAAACCCACTTTTTCCGGAACAAGAAGCGCCGCCTGGAAGAAATGGAGTGCGAGGACATGGAACAGCTGTATCGTTCTACAAGAAACTGAACGCATTTCGCAGAGGCTTCGTGCCGCGAGCCGAAACATGTTGAGGCATAGACGGAGGGATCTTGTCGGATGAACGTGAGGTGATCGATAGGTGGAAGCAGCACTACAATGAGCACCTGAATGGCGCGGAGATGGAATACTAAGACAGCAGGGAGAATGACTACATCAGTACGTCGGATAATGGTGATGTGCCGACCCCCACGATAGGTGAAGTGATTGAAGCCAGGCAGCTGGCAAGAATGGCATCGCAGCGGATTTCATCAAAATGGGTCCGGATAGGTTGGCTACCTGTCTGCACCGGCTGATGGTCAGGATCTGGGAAACAAATCAGCTACCGGAGGTGTGCAAGGAGGGAGTAATATGCCCAATAAACAAGAAGGGCGACAAGTTGGAATGTGAGAACTTTCGAGCAATCACCATTCTTAACGCCGCCTATGAGGTGCTTTCTCAGATCATCTTTAGCCGTTTATCGCCGCTAGCAGATAGATTCGTGAGAAGTTGTTATGCCGGTTTTGTAGACGAGCGATTACAACGGACGAAACCTGCGACAGATCCTACGCCCCACCTAAGTCCTTACGCACCAGCTATTCATAGATTTCAAGACCGCCCACGATACTATCGATCGTGAAAAGCTAAGGAAAATTATGGACGAAAACGGCTTTCCCGGGAAGCTGACTAGACTGATGAAGGCCACGATGGATGCTGTTCGGTGCTGTGTGAAGAAACATACAAGGGACTTCGACAAGGTGATGGTATTTCCTGTCTCCTATTTAACATCGCGCTAGAAGAAGTCATGAAACGTGCGGATTTTAACATGAAATACGCACACGCATTCTTACCGCAAGTCGTACTTATTACGGACTGCACAAGACCCTAAGGTCTGGTAAGCTTCACTCCCGTACCAAACCTACCATATACAAGACGCCAATAAGACCGGTAGTCCACTACGGGTACGAAACATGGACAATGCTCGATGGGGACTTGAAAGCACTGGCCGTTTTTGAACGTCGTGTTCTTGGCACTATCTTTGGCGGTATATGTGAGAACGGTGTATGGAGGAGAAGGATGAACCACGAGCTGGCGCAGCTCTTCGGTAAACCCAGTATCCAAAAAGTTGCTAAAGCTGGAAGGTTACAATGGGCGGGACATGCTGTGAGAATGCCGGACAACAACTACGCAAAAATAGTTTTCGCCTAGAACCCGATTGTACCAGATGCAGAGGTTCGCAGCATGCTCGATGGTTAGACCAAGTGGAGCAGGCCCTGGAAAGTGTGGGACAGTCGAGAAATTGGAGACGCACAGACATAGACCGAGTTAGTTGGCAAAACATTGCATATTGCAGGCCAAATCCTGAGGGACAGCGAACCAGGATAAGTAAGTAAGTAAACGGTTTTATGAAATTGGTTATGAAAATCAGTATAATCAATATATATAGAATGCCAGTGTCGCTGCAGTGCGCGTGGTAAACATCACACATGTTCAGATAATGTATTTACATTATATATGCATATGTGTGTGCCTGAGATTCATCAAAAGGGGAATCTCATTGTCAAACTTTGACAACCAGTTTAAAATTTCAAATATTGCTGCTAAATAACGTGATTGGAAACTTTGCTTGCTGAAAATTTCTGAAAAAATTGGTGCAAAAGGGCGTAGTTATGGGAATCAATTCATCCGGACGAAAAGAAAAAGAACGTTTAAAAACATTTCACTGGCATGAAAACACAGCAATGAGCGCACTGATGACAGCACCAACCAGCGCACAGATAAAGAACAGATAAATAACAATGAGCAACTTTGACAATGAAGTTCCCGATTCACAGACTTGATACAGATTGTTAGCATCATGTTTACCACAATGAGTCCTGTAGAAAAACAGCGACACTGGCATTCTATATATATATTGATTCTACTTGAAAATCGCAAGAAAAACGTATTAAATCTTGAAACGGTTACTTGGGTGATGTTCGAGAAAATTTCCGTTGGTGTTATCAGGGAGACCTCGAATTAGTTAAGTAGTGTTTCCATTTATAGTTCTTTAACTATACAAAAAATGCCCTAAAATACCCTTTATACATTGCCAAAACTATATAAAAGATTTAGAAATGATTGTCAAAATGCTTTGTATTAGAAAGGCATTTCAAGTCAATTGAAATATGATACTAACTAGTATAACTCTTGTTTAGGATTTACTCAAAAAGCCAACGCAGTGAAGACAATTTAATTCTATAGTAGTTTAGGATAAGCTGAGACATGATGTAGTGGATCAAAAGCCACAAAATACGATCATTAAGACTGTCGCAGTGGCCTTTCAACCCAATGCCCTTCTGGCATACAAAAAAAGATGCATTAGATGATAGTTGATTTATTTCTAGCATAATTATTTTTACACGAGACGTTAGATTAGAACTACCTACTATATAAGAGCCTTGTTCGGTCTGTATCCAAGATCATACCCCTGACAGGATGCTTTTTTGTGTGACTATAATTGAAGCGAGCTATACGCTTTACACGAACCTGAAACTAGGCAGGATTTGTTGTGTGCCAAAAAGAGAAGGATTCCCAAAATTTCGTGTTACAAACAAACATAAGGTCAGTGCCATGGCCAAACCCTAATGGCACAGTGACTAATCTAATGTAAAAGAACCTTATCTGTAACCAAAACCAGGCCCCTGATAGGACGCCATATTTTCGTTGTAAGAATCGTAACTCGCTCCATAAACGCTTTGTAAAAAGCTGAACCTGATGCGAGCATCTCACGAATCCTCTCTTACCCATGGCAGGTTTTGCTGTGCACTCGAAAAAGAAGTAAACATAACAACATTCTTGACAGAGCGATGTATGGATGTCAGTGCCCTGATCAAAACCCCAGCGCGGAGTATGCGAACGCTCAAACCAATTACACATGTCAGATTGCAGTCAAGACAAGCATCAGTAACGTTTTGCATCTAGCATTAGAGGCACATTTAAGCGTTTTGGTCATACATTCCGGTTATCTCCGTTACAGTGAATCTAGTTGATCTCAGCAAAAAAGTGTTTTTTCATCAAATTTATAAAAAATTTGGTTAATTACCCCCGATCCGCTGTCAATTAGACGCGAGGCAACGCGCGCTAGTTAATCTATATATGCAAGCTCTACATATTGGTGAATCGTACAAATTATAACAGCGTTACTGTATAGAGATTGCAATCGAGTGAAAGATCTTAATTGATAAATATCCTTAAAGTGAAGAAAAGAAGCAAAAACGCTAAACACACTCACCCGCATCATCTGGCGCATCTCCTCCTTCGGTATCAGATTGACCTGAGCCGTCTCCCGCAGCCACCGCCTCAGCCAGTGGCCAAGCCACACCAGACCGCAGTCACACTGCAGCGGATTGTTGGAAATGTCGAGCCCGGCAGTGACGCTGCGCGTCCCCACCGCGTCCCACGAGCTGGCATTCGGATAGAAGCTGTCGGGCGCCAGCGCCACCAGCATGTTATCCGACAGATCGATGCTCAGCTTGGGGATGTACTTCAGCGCGTAGAATATCCCCGGTGGCAGATCGTTCACCAGGGTGTTTCGTATCCGCAGCTTTAGGTCGTGATTCCGGGCCAACCCGACGAACGCCTTGTGATGGATGGACACCAACCGCCGACCGGTGATTTCCACCAGGTTTAGCTTCGTTAGGGTGTGCATTTTGGACGTGAACAGATCGTCGTCGATGTGGTCTTCGAACACGTTTACGTATAGCTCCTGTAGTCCTCGTAGTTTGGAGATAAGTTCGGAGAAATTGTGCTGCGAATTGATGCGCAGCTTTTTCAAATTGTGCAGTTTGATGAATATGTCCGAGTTGGAAATTTTAATGTCTTCGATGTACAGCTCTTCGAGGCGCCTTGTTTGACCGAAATCATGTAAGGAAATTTTGCGAATCGGGTTGCGTGAGATATCCAGCACTCGGAGTGATTGCGGCAGGTTTCGTAGCAGGTTTGTGAGGTTGTTGATTTTGTTGTTGTCTGCGTAGAATTCTCGCATGTAGTACAGCTCTTCGAGCGTGTCTATGTCTTGAATATGGTTGTGGCTGATGTCCAGCGAAACTAGCTGGGGTAGTATCAATGATGGAAGCCGGTACAGACCGGTTTGCTGCAGGTTCAGGACTCGTAAACGAGGAACGCTAAAGAAAAGTTCCTTAAAGTTAATGGTAATGAACGGATTCCAGCTAAGATCCAAAATGGTTAGATTGTGGAGATTAGCGAAGGCGCTTTCTGGGATGAGTTTGATTTGATTGTTGGAGAGATTAAGCTCGAGCAGGAACTGAGTGCTGGTGAACATGTACGAATCGAGAAAATCAAGAAGATTGTTACTGAATTGAATGGACCGCAGTGTAAATCCAATGTCGGCGAACGCTGTAGCTTGCCAGGCTGCGAAGAGATTATTCGATAAATCCAGGTATTCGATTCGTGTATTGAGGAAAGCATCCCTGGGCACCGCTCGCAGTCGGTTGTTGCTCAGCTTTAGCAGTCGTAGCTTTTTCAATGGAGAAAATTGTTCTATCTGCAGGACCTCAATTTTGTTATCGCTCAAATCGAATTCCTGTAGGTTCACCAGACCGGAAAAGCTGCGACGCCGTAGTGATGATATATTGTTGTGGGCCAGATTGAGAATTTCCAGTATCTGTAAATCGCCAAAGGCGTGATTTCCGAGTGTGCTGAAATTGTTCCAATTTAGATAGAGGATACGGAGGGAGTAGGCCAATGCACGGAAGGCGCCCGTGTCGTGCAGCATATTATGGCTAGCGTCCAGTGAATAGACATACAGCAGTGAATTGACATCGCCATCGAAATTATCGATCGCATTGTTGCTAATATTTAGCCGCATCGGGGTGGTGGCATTGGAAACGTGCTTGAACATTTTCAATGAAAACGACCCCAACTCGTTGTACATAAGGTCAACACTGAGCAGTGCCGGCAGGAAACTGAACGCACATTCGCTCACATTCTGTATGCCATTGAATGACAGATCCACGTACGTTAGGTAGGGTAAATCATAGAAACTGTTTTTCTCGATGGTTTTTATTTTATTGGAGGACAAATTTATGATTTGAATCAGCTCCAGATTGTCGAACGTGCTGGTGTGCAGTGTTTCGATCAGGTTGAATGATAAATCAATTTCCACGAGATTTTTGTGTATGTCCGCGCGGAACACTGTACGTGGCAGCCGGGTGATACGATTGAACGCGAAATTGACGTACGTCAGCTGGCCGAGCGATGAAAGAGCCTCATCAGGAATTAGCTTCAGATTGTTATTATCCAGCCCAAGCCACATTAACTCCGTTAGTACGCTCAGCGCATCCATTGGGTATTCCTCGCGGTAGATTCCGAACGATAATTCTAGAATTTTCAACGTACCGGAAATGTTATCGAACACGTTCGGATGCACGTAGTGTATGTCGTTAAAGCTCAGACTAATTTCCTTAATCGTATCCAGCCCGTTGAACGCACCGTAATTGAGGCTGGTAATTTTATTGTTTCTCAGCAGCAAAGTTTGCAAATTGGCGCCCCAACCGACGAAGCCATTTTCCTCGATTTCCGCTATTTTATTGTAACCCATGTTGAGGTACGACAGCTCGGTACAATTAACCAATCCATCCACCGGGATTGCGGTGAAATTATTACCACTCAGCGAAAGCACTTTCAGCGTCGGCGGAAACCTGCCAACCGTCGTAAGCTCATTGGAGGTTAAGTATAAGTACCGCAGCCTGTTCAAAGTATCAATCGCACTCGGCACCACCAGCAATTGATTTCGCTCTAAATCTAAATATTCCAGAGAATTTTCCAACGTAGCAAACGCTTCATCATCTACCGTCTCGATAAAATTAAATGCCAGCACCATATGTACCACCCCTAAGTCGCGAAAAGCATCCGCCGGAATGGCACGAATAAAATTTTTATCGAAATTAATTGCCTTCACTCGAACGGTTCCATTGAACAATGCCGACGGCAGCTCATCGATCAGATTAATACTCAGATCTAACTTTTCGAATTTAATCTTCACCGCTCCAAGTTCCACTCCAGCTAGTTTCGAAATGAGATTATCCTTCAGCGAAAGAATCCTCAAATCGTGCAGATGCTCCAGTACCGCCGCCGGAAACTGAGTGAGAATGTTTTTCGACAAATCGATGGTCACCAGCGTCCGGGGAAAGGTATTCGGGCTGATGTGTGCAATCCGGTTCGAGCTGATGTCCAGCCAGACCAGTTTTTTCAGCTTGGCGAAGGGTTTGTTTTGCTGTTGTGGCGGTTGAACCGGTGTGTGCTGCTTTGCGGTGATAATCGACGAAGAAGCCTGAAACGTCGGAACGGTGTGGTTCGAACGTCGGTCCTCGTGCGAGAAGAACGAAACCTCCGAGATGGAGTTTCCGGAAATGTGCAAACTGCGCAGCGAATCCGCCAGGCCACCCCAGTTGCCGTCCAGGTGGTGTATGTTATTTCTGGAATTAGAGGGAATAATTTATGGAAAGCGATATTAGTGAACATAGAAAAGCAACGTAGAATTTGCAATTTGGTTGAGTTGCAGTGAATGCTGAATTTTATCTAACAATATTTAGAAAACAAAACCTGATTTAATCGTTTGGTTGCGTACTGCGTTTGTTTTCATAAAATTTTTGGGAATTGAATAAGTTTACAAAGTTTGAACAAAATAGGAGCACTTATAAATTTTGATAGATCCTTTTTTCATGAAATTGCTGAGTAAGTTGTTACTAATTTGAATGTGCTAGTCAAAGTAAGTTGTAAGAGTAAATATTATTCTTTAATAGAGTAAGGAGGGGTAAAAGTGCGATGCGGGTAAAAGTGCGATTCAATGATTTATCAGTGCGGATTCCGAGTAAATTGACTACATTGGCATGGATGGGTGAGTACTTTGACAACTTAAATCTATCATAAACATTTATTGTTTACGAGTCATAGTTGCTGAGTTATGGGTAAAAGTTATTTTAGAACGGTTTTGATGTAATATTTCGTTGTACGGCAAATACGATATCAACAGGAGGATATTACTTATTGACAAATTGTAGCAGCGTTTTACATCACTCAGATATCTCTCTTGAAATTGCGGTGAGAAGAATTTACAAAATAGATTTTGCTTTTCCATAATTTAATCAAACCCCGCCAAGCGCCTAGCGGGGCAAAAGTTCGATTTATTGACGGGGTAAAAGTTCGATTCATGGATCGAGAATCTAACTTATTTTACTGACGGGACGACGACACTATGCAAGTCCTTACGACTTGTAAGCTACTGCGCGCAACGCTGTACATCCGTCAGCGTTATAGCCGCGATTCTCAACGGGGTTGTTCGGGGAAAGGTTTCGTTTCTATCACGGAGCGAAAAAATTCGTTTGTTTCAAACGAACTTTTTATAACAACCTAAAAATATTTTTGTTTCAAAACGAAATTCTATTTGAATCAAGAAAATAACTGTTTTGAATTAAAAGTAAAGTAGTCAAATTGAGTTTTCGATGTAAATATTTTCATTTCAATCATACATATCAGTTTGAAACGAAATGAAATTTCGGTTTGTGCGTAAAACAACCATAAATGTGGTTGAAACAACATTTTTACCTTTGTTATAGAGTAAGGATGCGATTTAATGATTTATCGGTGCAGATTCCGAGTAAATTGACTAGATTGGCGTTAATGGGTGACTACTTTGACTGCTTGAATCTAACGTAAACTTTGGTTGCTTACGAAGCATAGTTGCTGAGTTATGTGCAATTGTTATTTTAGGGCGGTTTTGATGTAATTTTTTGTTATACGGGTAATACGATATCAACAGGAGGATATTACTTGTTGAAAATTTGTAGCAGTGTTTTACATCACTTGCATATCTGTTTTGAAAATACGGTGAAAAGAGTTTACAAAATATATTTCGCTTTTCCATAATTTAATCAAACCCCGTCAAGCGCCTAGCGGAGAAACGGTGCGATTCACGGACGGGGCAAAATTGCGATTCACGGACGAGGCAAAAATGTATTGCTAATTATCAGGCATTCAATTTATCGTTTCAAATGCGCGATATTCAATGAATTTTGCCTACTACGACTTATAACCTTGCAAAAGAGAAACGAGAATGTTTTATACATATGTATCGTCGCTCGTGAGCGCAGGTTATCCATATTTTCCTTTATCCCTAGAAACACGCGATCATGATTTGTTTATTTTTAATTTTTCGTAACACGAGTTTATCCTCTCTTTGTTGCGAGAGGATAAAGCAGTATCAGCCGTTTTTCAGAGACGAAAATGCACAGGTTACTATTGAATTTACCAAGCAACCAGCCAACAAGAGAGAGCCATATAAAACAACCGAATTTATGTATTTGGGTATCACCATGGGTTTCATTATATACCTAGTAATGCATTAGAGTTTCGCGCCAATTCCACCTGCGATTTATATTTTTCATGGTTCACTGAGTGAGAGGATAAATGTTTTTCAGGGAAAAATGCAATGAGATATTATCCACTCTCATTCTGCAGCGGAAAAATGTTTTTCGTTCGCTTTGTTCAAACAGATAAGCACAGAATCTAGTTGTCATATGATAATAATGGGTGAGCGAAAAACGTTTATCCTACATGTGAGTGAAAATTTTAATCACTGCCAATTATATACAGCTTTTGGCACTATATTACAGATACAAGAAATGGAAGATCTGCAGAAAACTGTGCTCTACATATGTTGGTCGAAGGAAAACAATGCTTTTCCGCTGATGAAACAAAAAACAAACGTTTGGGAAAGTTTCGATCTGTCGGAGACTGCAATATGCCAGCGCAAAATAGGAAAGGTGCACCCAAAACTTGAAACTATTACTTTAAAAGGAATAACGAAAAATTCTTCTTTTAGTAACAACTTTGTTACTTAAAGAGTAATAGTGTTCGTCGTCGGTTGAATAATAACATATACTAATGCACATTATATACATTATACAGCCCAACTGTTTGCTGTTTGCGCCTGCGCTTTGATTTACATTCATAGCATGACTGTTGGATAGCACTCAATACAAAAACGCTGAATGTGAATGTGCGTTGTAAGTTGAATTTGCTAACCGTTACCGTTTGCATCGGGGGACTAGCAGCCCTATTCCTTCCTATAACAAATTACAGCAACCGCGGACCGTATTCGAACGAAAATTATTCGGCTGAAAACTATCATCCGGAACTGTCTGTTGTTTTTTTTTTATTGTAAAGATGACGACAGCATTACCATTTGTGCAATCATCAAAACATCTAAGCAACCATGTGCTACTCGTACTGACAGGAGCATCAGATGGGACATAACAGAGAGCAACGTGGCCGACATTTGAAAACACTTTTTCAACAGCTTTTCAAAAGGGCCAATTTGAAAAATGTAAATAAACCAAGTTGGGTTTTTTTCCTATGAAAGCCCAGCAGAGAATAACCCTTACTCGGTTTGTTTACATTTTGCAGATTGGTCCTTTGAAAAGTTGTTGCCGACTAGCAATATGTTCGATGTTAGCTGCAAAATATGGCTGCCTGCTAGCTCCCTGGTTTGCATCTGTAAAGTGTGGGTGTATTGGTAAGTTTTGTTTGCGTATTCCGATACGAAAGAGTAAAACTGCGCGGCCAGAATTTCTGGGCAAAAAGCAACTAATTATCCATTATCGGATATTTTGAAAACCATGGTTGTTTACTGAATTGCAGTATATTTTTCCAGCTAAAGTACAACGTTAAACGAGTAAACGTGAAATTGTTCTATTGAGCCATATGAATAAAACAGTTTGCATTGCTTTTATTGTATAAGCCTTACGGAAGAAGCAAAGCAAACTATTTTATTTTTACCGGCCATTGAATTCTAGAATATAGTTCTGCTTAGAAAACATAAACTATAGAGCTTATTTTCAACCATCCGCTCTGAAAAAAAAATGAATTGATATGCAAACGAATACTAATTTCCAAAAGTTAAACAAACTAGCAGCTCTGGTCATGACAAACATGTAATCGGTTTCAATTATAGGGTTCATCTACCAGTTATGGACCCTTTTCATATTATGAACCCAGGCATATATTTTTTTCTAGCTTATAATTAGTTTTGTATATATTCGGCTTGAAACAGGATAAAGTTAACATCAAATACACTTTAAAAATTATAAATATTATACACTTTATAAATTTATTTATTAATAGTTTATTTATTTTCCGAGTTCGATAATCAATGTATAAATGTCAATATTTTCACCTAACGAATATTTTTAGAAGGGGAAAGTCGCTGAGAACATTGTGCTAGGCACCTTCCAGGGAACGATGTCTTACATAATTCAGCTCATCAATCACAATTGCGGTACATTCATTGCACAATTTGTTGCACACTGTGCACTCAAGTGACACCTTTTTGACACCTAAACTTTAAAATCTTGTAATTTAGCAGCTTTGCCAATTTTTAACATTGTCATACTGAACAAACGAACACAAGTTTGAACTGATCTGAACCTTGCCGGCACAATAAGCTACAATTTAAACAAAATTGGCACGAATATGGTGCATAGTGCTCTAAGCGACTTATCATTGTATTTTTAGCAAAATCTATTAAACGATTTACAATGCAAAAGCTGTCACATTTTGCAAATCTTCTCCATGTAAATACGTTAGAATTCTTGTAACAGATTCTGTTTGTAAGATTAATGTGAAAAATACAGCTCAACAATATGATATGACAATATTGTTAAAGATGTAAACATAACTTTTTGGGCATTTCGGGTAATCAATTAACTACCAACAATCAACTTTTCTCTCATAAGAGAAATTAACTCAAGTACAAAAATGTCTTCTTCTGGTTATTATACCCTATAAGATGCAAACGGACAAAAGTGACGTCGATTTGCGAATGGATCCATGAAGAGTGGTTTGAAAATCGGGAATAGGTTTCTAAAATCACAACTGCTTGATTTCGGCGCTAGTGTACACATACGCTAGCGCTAAATTTAGTTAGTGAAGAATAGAGTAATGAGCGAATATCACATCACTACAGCTACAAAAACTAATCTCTAACTAACACATATAGTACAATTTGCGAATGTGTAATTCATTGCAAAAACGCATACATAGATGCAGCAGTCATTTTTCTTGTTACTTTTAGGTTGTTACTCTTTTCGTCTAATGTACGGTCATAAGACGAAAAAAGTAATAGATTATTGCTCAAAAACAACAAAATATTCTCCCCGAGTTTTGGGTGTGTAAATTGAGAATATTCCTTACCGAAACATACCGCAGATTGACGATAATATGGTTTTGTTAGCTACTGCTGTGCTAATTTCGTGGATTCGAGCTTCACACTTTTGCCCCGTGGTTATCGAACTTTTGCCCCGCTAGTGGGGTAAAAGTGCGAATCGGCACTTTATCAGAAGAATGAAGAATTTATTTTCAATAACACTATTATTCCAGATGATTTATAGTTGAATGTAAAGACAGTGAGTAGCTGCATCACTATAAAATATATTTTGTTGTTGTTCTTCTTTATATCCAGCGAAAATTGATGACAACTTCAAACATCGCACTTATGCCCCGCCCTACTCTATATACATTGCGTAGTAAAGGTCTAGTTTATAGGTCCTTGAACTATGCATAATTTCCTGTAATGCCATTCTATTTCATCCACTTCAATAACATTTCCTTGATTAAAATTTATCAATTTTTATTAACCTTCGGTTACTCACGCTGTTGCATTTTGTACAAAACGTGTAGGTTTTTGAATGCCATATTGTTATAAAGTTACAAATCGCTGTTTAACTAACGTATATTTTTCAATTAACTTGTTATGAGCAAAATGTCATAATTATTCAATGCATTAATACTCTAAATTGTTGGGAAAATAGATCAGCATAAAATGATATCACAGAAACGAAGCAATCAGCATGTGAGGTGTACCGCAGTTGGCCCCAATTGGAATTTTCTCTCATTTCTTCATATGGAAAAATGGTGTCTGTATGCAGCAAAACTATCAACAGATGTAAAATGTTTAAAATGTATCCGTCTGTTGGTAGTCGAGTAATTCGGGGTCAAAATTAGGATATTTTTTATAATCAAAGTTCTACAGTTCCTAAACAAGCAAACACAGAGGTACACTATATTCAGCAAAGTTGTGTATTTTTACTATTTGTACAACTTTGTAATACATGACAAAGTCGTACAACAATTACAAAATGCGCTAAAATAGAAAAACTGATTTTGCAAATTCATATACAATAAATAAGATTTTTCTGTCTTCACTGAAGAGATAGACGGTTACTGTTTTCAGCAAAATTTCTTGTAATAATATGCTCTAAAACGTTGCAGAACACATCAATGTGTTATATTGAAACTGAAGAAAAATATTTTTTTTTTAATTTAGGGGAATTAATTCAAATTTAAATTCTACCAGACGACAGAGCTTTCAGTTTCAAGAAACTCTTCCAAAGGTTCGATAGACTTAAAACCAAGTTTTCCCAGTCAAAACTCAGTCAAATAGATACGTTTTTTTTGGTTTTGGGCTATTATGCGCGCGAATAACCGTGTTACCCAAGTTGGCGCGAGTGTTCGAGGTTTAATATCTTTTGACCGGCATGCCAATTGTTCTAGAATTTTGAGATATGTTTGCAACATTAAAACCTCTAACTTGATGCCAAAATAATTTAAACTTGATAAATTGTATTAGCTGAAATCGTATACGATTGTATAATCGGTTAATGTCGGATAATGATCGGTTTAGCGATCTCTGAGAAACAGGCAATAATCAAAACCTTGTCAAAACAGGTTTTTTAAGTATAACTTCTAAACTACTTGTTTGTTTTCAGTAAAACTACCTGAAAAATTTAGTGTTAACAAGAGCTTTCATTTAATACTAAGATTGTTGAAATCGGTCATGTGGTTCCGGAGAAAATCGTGTCACGTAATTTTTACATTTTTACTTATAACTTTTAAACGAAATGTCGGGTCATGAAACAATTCAATAGTGATATAGGTACTAGGCAATAATACCTTTTAAATAAAAGTCAAAGCGAACGAATCGGTTCAGCCATCTCCGACAAATAGGCGATTGAACACACACACACACACACACACACACACACACACACACACACACACACACACACACACACACACACACACACACACACACACACACACACACACACACACACACACACACACACACACACACACACACACACACACACACACACACACACACACACACACACACACACACACACACACACACACACACACACACACACACACACACACACACACACACACACACACACACACACACACACACACATACACACACACACACACACACACACATACGCACACACATACACACACACATACACACACACATACACACACACATACACACACACATACACACACATACACACACACATACACACACACATACACACACACATACACACACACATACACACACACATACACACACACACACACACACACACACACAGGCCGGTGAAGGCCCTATCCCAGGTTATGGTGTCGATCAAAGTCAATTGGCTATGTACGACCCTATATAGCCATTAAAATCGGAGCGGGTGCCGGCTGGGACGCGACCGGGCCTAGGGTCGACCAAATACCAGTGGGACAATTTAAAAAATAGTGAGACATAAGGAATAACATCGAAACCTTAAAGCATAGCATAATAGTACCTTCAGAAAAGTTTCTCCATTCAAAAAGCGCTTTCTAGTGGGGGAAAAATATTTGAACATTAGGGTGTCCCTAAGCAGATACAAAAAATATTTTCTCTATTTCAAGTCAGAAATGATTACGATCTACAGAAGATTTATAGATAAACTAATTTTAAGAAACTTTGTTGAATACTAAAGGTTTCTATCTCTTACATGAAAAAAGTTATAGAGCCAAACTCTTAGGGACACCCTTAAAAACAGTTTTTTCGATGTAGCTCTTGAATTACGCTTCGTATACTTTTCAAATGTACTAATAAATTGGTAATCTAATTAAATTGCACATTTTTGTCGAAGATAGTAGAGCTCTATCTTGTTTCCTTTAGAAGCCATCACTGGTTTTTATATGTTTTACGTAATCTTTGAACGGGTGTATCTCGGGGGAGAGCAGCTATGAGCAGCTAATCTCACTTGTTTTTTGTGAATCAATTTATGCTGTATCCCACCATGCACAACTTACGGTGGAACACTGTGGAACATCTGAAAAAACTTATCACGAAGGCAACCGTTTTTAAAGCCTGAAACTATGAAAACCATAGTTTTGTACCGCTTTCGCATGTTCTCTGAATCAAATCAACTAATTTTGTAACGGTAACTTAGTAACCCGATACAAAACCTGTCAATACTTTAGTTATACTTGTTTTATCGCGTCAAATAGTGAGATGAATATGTATAACTTGCGACGATCGACTTTATTCGAAGTGTGGATAGAAAAATGCAAGTCAGGAGCAGATAGCAAGAAGAATCACTGCGTTGATTACATAAAAAATAAGCTTGAGGAGAAAGCGCATTTCACGTGCAGGATGGAAAGACAAGTATCAATGTTTTGCTACAAGCTTCAAAAGAGATGGGAGGAAAGCCAACGAGATGTTGTCCGTTTCCGCAAGCAAAACATTATTTGGCTATCAGAGAAAGTTTTCCCAGAAGCATGCCTAGCCATGAATACCCCAAATTCAGAAAAATTCTGTCGACCCAGGAAACCGTTTGGAGAATTGACCAACCGAAGCAAAATTACTATACTAAACAACAACACTCAATTCACTACTACACTAAACAACAACACACAATTCTGGCTTTAGTTTTCAAAAGGTCGCATAATCCAAGCAAAAGGGTTGATTATGCGACCTTATGAAAACTAAAGCCAGAATTCATCAATTTAAATAAAGTCCTATTAAACTACAATGTCTTAATTTTTATTGGCTTAGTGAAGGTTTTAAAAACGGTTGCCTTCGTGATAAGTTTTTTCAGATGTTCCACAGTGTTCCACCCTAAGTTGTACATGGTGGGATACAGCATAAATTGATTCACAAAAAACAAGTGAGATTAGCTGCTCATAGCTGCTCTCCCCCGAGATACACCCCTTCAAATATTACGTGAAAAAATATAAAAACCAGTGATGGCTTCTCAAGGAAACAAGATAGAGCTCTACTATCTTCGACAAAAATGTGCAATTTAATTAGATTACCAATTTATTAGTACATTTGAAATGTATACGAAGCGTAACTCAAGAGCTACATCGAAAAAACTGTTTTTAAGGGTGTCCTTAAGAGTTTGGCTCTATAACTTTTTTCATGTATGAGATAGAAACCTTCAGTATTCAACAAAGTTTCTTAAAATTAGTTTATCTATAAATCTTCTGTGGATCGTAATCATTTCTGACTTGAAATAGAGAAAATATTTTTTGTATCTGCTTAGGGACACCCTAATGTTCAAATATTTTTCCCCCACTAGAAAGCGCTTTTTGAATGGAGAAACTTTTCTGAAGGTACTATTAAGCTATGCTTTAAGGTTTCGATGTTATTCCTTATGTCTCACTATTTTTTAAATTGTCCCACTGTGCGGCGTAGTGCAGTGGTGTAAAGACGCGGGTTTAGTTCAAGTCCCATGAGACAGCTACAGGCGTCGTAGTGTCCTGTTATAGCTCAGGACTATAAACCTAAAAGCCATGTCAGGAGTGCCGTGGGCACATTAGGATCGGTTCCAGGAAGATCCTAATTATGGTATACTGGAATGGCGGGAAAACGATCGGATTAGACGCTATAGGGCTGACAGTTGTGCTATTCTGCTACCTTAGGTAAGGAAGGGTGACACCTTCCCGAAACGGCGAGTAGACTAATGGTACAGCTGCCATCCGTCCCACTAAAACCGTGGCTGGTCTCTAGGTACGTTCAAAGCTCGTCACTCACGTCTAAGTGCGGTGGTGTAGGCTCAGATGATATATTCCTGACTAACGCTGATAGGCTGCTGACATCCCTATCCCCATGAAGGATAGGGGGAGTGTCCCCAGTAAACATTTTCATATGCAAATCAGAGTAATAAATGAGTTATATGTACCTATATATATCCTGAAAAATCGTATCTGATGCACAAAACTAGCATATGCGTACTAATTTGGAGGCCATATACGTACTACAAATATACGTTAACAATTCAACTTTATAAATTTTTATATGCGATAAGATTCGACTCAAAGCGATTAGTTTTATTATGCTATACAATTCTGTACTGAAAGTCGTAGGTCAATCACTTGCTATCGTTAAATACGATAGAATATAAACTTATGTGCGTTTCATTAGACTATATTTACGATACTGAATTTATTAAAAGTCAACAACGATAATTTTCGTACATTGATATACGAGTTGGTGTTTGCTGGGTCCCTAGTCATGACCTCCCTGCTTACATAGATCACCATGGGATCGTAAAGGCGACTACACAAATACGAGCGGAGATAGCGTCCTAGAGTTGGGACCCTACAAAAATGATTAATTCAACCAACCAACACAATGAAGAAGGAGGCACGAAGGAGGGACGAGTATGAGTACACCTCAAAACAAAAACAGCAACGGCTGTACGCCGCAAGAGGAGACGAACGTGTTTGCGAGAAGTGGAAGGCTACAACGATCACCAGTGCACTGACAAGGATACACTGACGAGTAGAAGCAGTAGTGTGCCTCCAGCAGAGCAGAAAGGAGGGCACATGACGCTGATTCAGATGCTCTCACCAAAGCCTGGAGGTTTCGCCCCTTAAGACGGGATGATGGATAGCAGAGCGAAAATCGACGAGCTCTACGAGTTCGTTAAGGAGAGGCATAACGTCCACACGCAGATCAAGCAGTTGGTGGCGAGCAGTAAATATCTGCTATGACTACAGTTGAGTGCGAGCATATGAAACTCGAGACTAGAGCTTTGGCTGCTGAAAACGCACTTAGCCAAGCCGCGAAGAGAACGGCTGAAGCATCAGAGACGCCGAAAAGACCTCCAGTAGTGAATTCTCGCACGGACAAAAGGAAGAGGGAAACGCCTGGTGAAGATGAGGAGCAAAAGAAAGCTAAGAACGAAGAGGAAGACAATCCGGACCAAGGCGAATGTAGTGGATGGCGTACCGTCGCAAGCCAGAAGGAGAAGCAGAAACAAAATGAAGTAGAGAATGGCGAGCAGAAGAAGCCCAGCGCGGATTTCAAGGATCTTGTTGCCAAATCACTTGGAGATGAAGCAAACGTGAAAGCGCTTTCCCAAGAAACCGTGATCGAGTGCAGGGACCTGGACGAGATCACGACAGAACAGGAGTTAAGGAATGCGTTGAAGGTACAGTGCGAATTGGGCGACGTACCGATGGTAATCCGGCTCAGAAAGGCATATGGTGGGACGCAGACGGCGACGATTCGTCTCTCAGCGGTAGCAGGGCCCAAGCACTGATGAAGGGTAAAATTAAAGTTGGGTGGTCAGAGTGTGTTCTGAAAGCCATCCCTCGTGTGACCAAGGAAATGGAACGTTGTTTCAGGTGCTGGGGCTTCGGCCATCCGGCGCGTAACTGTGGAGGTCCGGATAGATCCAGATCGTGTCGGAAATGCGGCGAGAATGGTCATTTTGCAAGTGACTGCGCAAAGCTACCGAGGTATGTATGCTCTGCAATAATTCAAAGAGAAATGACCACACGACGGGAGGCTTCCAATGCCCAGCGTATAAAAAGGCGAAGGCGGGTCAGCAGTGATGGAGGTGACCCAGATTAATCTCAATCATTGCGACATAGCAGTCGACAACGGAGTCGTTGTGCGACGTCGCGATAACTACAGAGCCGTACCGAATTCCTCCCGGTAACGGTAACTGGGCAACTGATAAAGCAGCAATGGCTGCAATACACGTAATGGGCAGTTTCCCCATTGAGGAGGTGGTTTCCAGTTCGTATAAGGGTTTCGTAATTGTCAAAATCAACGGCACCTACGTATGCAGCTGTTACGCACCCCCAAGATGGACCATGGAGCAGTTCCACCAGATGCTGGACGCGCTGACCGAAAAACTCATCGGGCGATCATCATTGCGGAAGACTTTAACGCTTGGGCTGTGGAGTGGGGGAGCAGATGCACCAACGCCAGAGGATACAGTCTGTTAGAAGCCCTGGGTAAGATGGAAATTGCACTGTTCAACGACGGTACCGTTAGCACCTTTCGTAAAGACGGCCGCAAATCCATCATTGATGTCACTTTTGGCAGTCCATCCCTGATGCCGAACATAAATTGGAGGGTCTGTGTCTGTGTACCCTTCACAGACCCCGTAGCGATCACCAGGCGATTAAATTTAGTATCGGCCGGCGAAATCCGGCGATAAGACAGAGAGCCAGAACCTACGAGCGGAAGTGGAAGACGACGGCCTTTGACAGGGATCTTTTCGTCGAGGCACTCCGGGTGGACGGTGGAAGATCGATCTTGAATGAGAACGAGTTGACAGATAGATTGGTCAGGGCATGTGATGCTACCATGCCCAGAAAACAGGAACCGAGAAAAGAGCGGCGACCGGCTTATTGGTGGAATGCAGCAATTGCCAATCATCGTGCTAGTTGTCTCAGAGCCAGAAGACGCGTCCAAAGAGCCAGAACTGAAACAGATCGGGAAGAGCCCAGCGCGGCGCTCAGAGTGGCCAGGACTGCATTGAAACGGGAGATAAAACAAAGCAAACGCAACTGCTGTGCCGAAAGCAGACGTCAACCCCTGGAGTTACGCGTACCGAATCGTTATGGCGAAAGTAAAAGGTCCTGTGACAATTAGGGAGTTGTGTCCGAATAAGCTGAAGGCTATCGTGGAGGAACTTTTTCCGACGCACGCCCCTACGAAGTGGCCAACAATACCGCACGGTCCAGAAGAGAGGGCTAGCGCTGACGGTCTGCAAGTCTCCATCGATGAAATAGTGGCAGTGGCAAGACAGCTAAAAATGAAAAAGGCCCCTGATGGGTCCTGATGGGTCCTGATGGGATTCCTAACGTGGCTCTTAAGGCAGTAATACAAGCGTTCCCGGATTTGTTCAGGACCGTGCTGCAGAAATGCTTAGAAGATGGTAGCCAGGAAAGCCTGCGGGGGATCCAGCGTCATACAGGCCGATATGTCTACTGGATACATGCGGAAAACTCCTGGAGAGAATAATCCTGAATAGGCTTACGAGGTATACAGAAGGTGAACACGGTCTGTCAAACATGCAGTTTGGGTTCCGGAAAGGGAAGTCCACGGTGGATGCAATTCGGACAGTGATCGAGCGAGCAGAGAAGTCGTCCAAACAGGCGAAGAGAAGATCGTTTTTGCGCCGTTGTAACGATCGACGTAAAAAACGCCTTTAACAGCGCCTGTTGGGAGGCCATTGCCGAGTCGCTGCATAGAATGCATGTACCGGGATATCTATGCAGAATACTGAGGAGTTACTTCAGGAATCAGACGCTTGTTTACGGGACCGCTGAGGGACGCAAAACGATGAATATTACGTCTAAAGTCCCACAAGGTTCCATCCTTGGCCCAAAACTCTGGAACGGGATGTACAATAGTGTACTGTCTCTGAAGCTGCCTAGAGGCGCGGCGATCGTCGGCTTTGCCGATGACATCGGGCTATCGGTGACAGGCGAGTCACTGGAGCAGGCAGAAATGCTGGTGACAGAGGCGATTAGAACTATCAAGAACAGGATGCATGGTGCAAAGCTACAAATCGCTCACCATAAAACAAAGGTTCTGCTGATTGCTGACTGTAAAACCGTACAACATGCAGTCGTCACCGTAGGAGAGCACATTATTACTTCAATACGCGCGGTCAAGCATCTAGGAGTAATGATAGACGACCGGTTGAACTTCAACTGCCACGTCGACTACGCTTGCGAGAAGGCGGCGAAGGCTATCAATGCGATAGCCAGACCCATAATGAATTGTTACGGGCCGAGCGGGGTATCAAGCGGAGACTGCTGGCTAGTGTGCCATCAGCGATACTGCGGTATGGAGGTCCAGCCTGGATCGCAGCACTACGATCGAAGCGGAATCGCGTGAAGCTGAATAATACCTTCCGACTCAAGGCTGTAAGAGTTGCCAGTGCATATAGAACAATATCGTCGGAGGCAGTATGTGTTATCGCTGGAATGATCCCCATCAGCATCATGCTCGTGGAAGATAACGACTGCTACGGACGAAGAAACATCAGAGTAGCCCGGAAGCTGGCGAGCGAAGAGTCGCTGAGCAAATGGCAGCAAGAGTGGGAAAGGGCCGAGAATGGTGGATGGACGCATCGACTCATACCGATTCTGTCAACCTGATTCAACAGGAAACATGGAGAAGTCGGGTTCCACTTGACGCAGTTTCCCTCGGGTCACGGTTGCTTCAGGTAATACCTGCACCGGTTCGGGCACGCTGCGACACCATTCTGCCCGGTATGCAGAGAGACGGTAGAAACACCACAGCATGTGGTTTTTGAATGTCCTCGATTTGCCGCGATACGAAGGGAGATGCCGTCCCTGACGGTGGAGAACATAGTGAGCGAAATGTGTTGGGAGGAAAGCGTGTGGAATGCCGTCACCGGCGTTGTAGTACAGATTATGTTGCAACTGCAACGACAGTAGAGAAATGACCAGCGAACTACCAATCCCGATTAGCAGACAATCTTGACAGACGCATCGGTGGAGTGACGAGCGTGACGGAGCAAACCAAGCTTGGACAGAAACACTACGAGGGCGGCCGTGAGAGGATGGATGTTATGTTGGTCGCTATTCCTGGATCGGTTCGCGTTTCAACAGCTGAAGTGGAAATGCAGTGGCGAACTCGACGGAACAGTGCAGAGCCCAACAAGAAACCCTGTGTGGGTGGCTGTGAGGAGATGGAAGTCATGACGGTCGCCATATCTGGGTCCGTACACGTCTCAATAGGTGCAAGGAAAGTGGACGGTGAAGGAGCATGTAGTAGAAACAAGAATGGCAGAACACTGCGACGGTGAATGTGAAGGAGTGGACGTTATGACGATCGTCATCTCCAGATCGGGGTGTACAGACACAGCCTCCCCCCGAAGTAATACTTAACGGTAGTTCGAAAGGGGGAGGGTTAAGCTCAGACGCCCGTGAGGTTTTTAGTGGGTTAGAGTCCAACACTGTGCCACGTGATGTAGCAATACGTCATTACTGTGCCTGGTATTGAGCGTTTCCTCACGTAAAAAAAAAAACACACACACACACACACACACACACACACACACACACACACACACACACACACACACACACACACACACACACACACACACACACACACACACACACACACACACACACACACACACACACACACACACACACACACACACATTGCTCAGTTCGTCGAACCTGATCGATTGATATATGTGACTCGGCTCTCCGGACCCCGGATCAATTTCGTGTTGTTCACCAATTCCTACACTGAGAAAACTTTTCGTATAGTTTCTATGTGTTCCACATATAGATTTTTGCAATGTGCCCAGTAAATGATCTTTATATGCCAAACAGTTATCATTTATGTGCAAGCGAAAAATTAGCACATACTATTCATATGCGTATAATTTTTGCACATACTATTCATACGCGTATAATTTTTATGTGTATTTCTGGGAGGATTGTGTTTATATGCAGCTCATGATAATCATATGAGATTTCATATGGAAATTTACTATTAGTTATGTGCAGAATATTTTGAGTGTAAACCTTTGTTATATAGGTAGTATAACAAAGGTAAAAATGTTAAACTGAACTACAGGTTCATAAGCACACTACCAGTTTTCAGAATTTACAGCTATTTTACTGATGAAAAAATAATTATTCCCGCCGGTTTAAGTCTAAGATGGATTCCTACCATTATATGGCCTTACTATGGTATTATTCAACTGCTAAACTAAACCACAACAAAAAGTTCCCTTCTAAACTCAGAAGATCTCAACCCAGAACGCCCTCCGGTGATTATGGGATTAAAGGCGAACATTTGATTCAATCGGCTGGAGCCAGAGCATTTCACCCGCACACATACACAAACACAGTGTAAGGAACCATGAGCAGTTTTCCTAGATTAAGCAATTTCCTAAGAGGCCATATTGTTAAGCCAACGGAATAGTTTTGCAAATGTTGCTTATTAAAATTAAAAAAAGAAAAACCACACAAGGAGAGAGGTTTTTATCGCACAACCAGCTTTCGCCGCTGAGAGTTCTCTCTGTGTGGCATACATCTCGTTGATTGTATGAAGAGCTCGGCTGCAGTCACCTATCGGTGTTCGATGTGATTCACTTAATATAATTTTTTCCACAGAATTTAAAGAAAAATTACAAATCAGATTTCCGCAACAGTCGGGTCAACTGTAATTTCTGTGTTACACTAGAATCTCTTTTTACGTCCCCCCAATAGTGGACGTAAAACGAGATTTGAGTGTAACTTTTGACACGTTCCAGATTTAGTTAGATAAACAGTTAATCTCCGTAACAGTAGAGAAGACGACAAAAATTCAATATTACTAATGGGTCTTGTCACTGCCCACAGAGATAAAAGAGTTTTTATATCTCACTTGTTTAGTGCCGATTTTATTAATCCTTTTATGGGCGACAATTTGCGACCTTTCTCGAGCTCGGGAAAGGCAAAACCCAGAAGGCAAACAAGCGCCGGCTCTCATCCAAATGGCACAGTTCTTTTTTCATTATGCTTCCGAAGCCTTAGGCCACTTTCGGTGCCACCAGAAAACGAAGACCCGCAGCCGTCACGTCCGTCACCGCCGCCGAGTGTGCTCGTTTTGTACCGAGCCAGGAGAAAGTGGAGTCGAGCTCGCTTTCATTTTATTTCCGCATCTCAAGTTTTTATCCTTTAATTGCGATTTTTAGATTGGAGTGGATTTGCGGAAGCCTTGGCTTTTCCGTCGCACCGTCGCAGTGTAGTGCTGCCACTGACTGGAGTGGTTCCATCACAATGACATTAGGATCTCACAACTAATTTTACTTAACTCTTCGGTTTTCATTACTGATGGTCCATTGCAATAAATTTGACGTAATATTTAATACTACACTTTAATAAAATAAAGCGGTTTGAAATCGATTTTCTACTGCTGTGAAAACTACCGACCATATCAAAAAGCAACCACCCGATCGAGCGCCTGACACTTGCCGGGCGAGCTGATACCTTGAAGGGAATGAACGCAGGCAGCGTTCACCGCAAGCTCAACTTACTGACCGATTCGAGTGGAACAGCTTTACTTACCTCTGAGCCACTAATCGGCTTAACGTGTGGACATTTTTGAGCGAATCCAGTGGAAGTCCTTGCAGCTGATTGTCCGATATATCCAACGATACCAGCGAGTGCTGCATGAAGCTGTAAAAAGAGAAGAAAATAGAACATGTTACAAAAATTGAAATCTGTTCTGACCGCACCGACCCGCGCGCTGCCCGAGCCGCCCCCGACCACCCTTCTGTGTGTTTTTCAAACGGTAAGCTTGCCTTCGCACGTCGGAAGTGGGCCACCTGCTTCGGCTAGGCTGCCTGCCAGGTGAATGGGTTCTTCGAACGGGTGGACAATTTTTGATTGCATGCAAATTGAATTTCATCGCACATCACAAACAACTCACCCGGTAAGCAAATTTCATTCATTCATATTTACACATATGGAATAAAATCAGCTTCCTTCCTGCCGCCGAGCAGATCCGTGCACAATTTGACCACACAGAGTAAACTGGTTTTTAGGTAAACAAAAGACGGGAAATAAATCCTAAACATTCAGGACAAATTGGAAATTGCCCCTGTTGTTGGTATTGCAGTGGCAGTTGTACTGGACAGATAAAACCGGCTGTTCAGGGTCGCAATTAGGGAAATGGATACATTTATGTAGCAAACATTGAACTGACTGATTTTTATTTCTTGATGGATTACAATTCGTTTAACCTTATGGAGAGAGTTTTCTTTATATCAACTGGCAGAAGATAGTGTGGCTAGGATCAATCTGTTATCGAGGAAGAAAACTGCTGTAACCAACAGCCGCCGGTACGCGTTTTCCAAAACTGTAAAACCTTCGCTTTTTTTATTCACTCTAAAAAATATATTATGTGATGTATTAAACACGACCCCCCGGTACGTCAGCCATTTTTGTTTGGGGTACAATACCGAGGGGACCATCAGTGCTACTGTCAAACTCTGTTGACCAAAATAGCGATGTCGAGGAGATGATCAAACATTAGAAACACAAGAACAATCAGTGGATTGCGTCGGATACTAGTGCCAGGGATGTTGGTTATACGCATTAATATCGAAGATTCCATTGACTGACAATTGGCGTTGACAGTGTTGTTTGTGATTAAATTTCACCAAGGAAAGATGGATTAACCCGGCAATTGTTCTGCATACTAGAAATTATTGGTTGCGAAGCTTAATTTTTTTTAACTTTTTAAATTTGCTGCCAGTTGTGATAATTCATTTGATTTCAAATGAGTTCGAAGGCAGAGCTGCTAAACAAAATATAATTTGTAACGAGTCTAGGGCGGAATTTCAGAATTAATGATAGTTGTGTTTCGATTTAATTTTAATTCTGCATAAAAATATTTGTAGATATTCCAAAACTATAGTTTCTCCAATATTCGGCATGAATCATATCTTTTCACATCATCATGGTTTCATGCTTTGCTGATAGATTACTACGAAATTGTTAAACTTTACGTTTCCTTCTTCTACTTAAAAGCAAACGAAAGCTCAGATTGACGTGTTTTACACTGATCTGTGAGTAGCCTTCGACAGAATTTAGCGACAGAAGTCTATGTGTAGAACTGGAAGCAACTGTTTCCTTGCCATTATTTACTCAAGCGATGCTCCCCAAGGTAACAATTGCGGGCTACTTCTATTCATAATTTTTAAAATGCGCTAAATGTTCAAGTGGTATTTTACTTCGTGGTGAGATGTACCGAACTGTGCTATCGTTTTCAAAAGTTACTGAATGATTTTGTTGACATCTAGCCATTTAATAAGCTGGTTAAAAATACGGGTAAAATACCCTTCCATAACATTTCACTGGATTTTACAGGCAGGCTATCATTTTTGACTAGCACGTAAGAGAAATAAAATGAACGAAAAAATTAGTGACTTAGGAGTCCAGATGAAAAAAACTATTCCCGGTCAACCATCGCCAGAACTAACCAACGTTTAGCTTTGTAACAAACACAGTCAAAGATTTCAATGATAGACATTACAACCTCAAAACTTTCTACTGCTGCCCAAATTAAAACCTGTTTTGGAAAGTACATCGGTTTCAGCACGATTTTGATTCCTCCTGAGGGCAGGACGTTCCAAATCTGCCTTCGTATCGTAATTATTACACTGAATAAACTGATCAGACTCTAAGAACTGGAGAACTGACATTACACATGCAAGATGATTCTTCAAAAACCATCGTCCTACACATTTTGCTTGCACACTAGCATCCACTGTTATGCATGTTGCGGAGTAGCCTAAATTTGTAGGGTTTTTTACTGCAGCAGTTTTACATTTGTACGGTTTTGAAGTAAAAATTTGAAGCAAGTTTTGAGCACCATGGTGTGGCCATGTTGCAAAATATGCTGTTTTGAAATAAATGGTTTTTGAATTGATGATGGAATTAATGCGAGTGTCTCGTCTGTTTGTTTGTGCTTTATGCAACGACCAGCCATCAGAAAAGTTCACAACTATTTATTGCCAAGCTCCTGAACTATGCGATAGATTGCATAAGGTTGCGGTCGCTTCACGATAAAAAATTACGATTTCTCAAGAATAGCACGTACGAATACGTGTTTAACTTTGGCTTTATTGACTGTCATTTCAGCAAAGTATATGTAGGTTTGTTCTCTTTTTTTCAAAGTCGTAATAGGGAAAGTGCATCAATTTGCGTTCTACGGGTTGGTCGTTCCTGGATGCAGTTGATGGGAATATGGCTGTAAGCCTTTTTACCAACTGCTCTTATCATTCTTTCCCGAATTCGTCTCTCAACCTAGACCAAAGCTGAAATACGGTGTACAGTATTTACCGACGTCAAAGCAGCGTTCGATCGTGTTGACCACACCATACTGCTAGCCAAATTAAAGCATCTCGGTGCCTTCACTGCTTTCGTCTAGTAGTTCAAATCCATCCTTGAAAACTACTGTATGTTTGTGAAACCGGGAAACATTGTGTCTTGTGACTTCCGGAGTACCTCAGTTGTTCCTCAAGGCGGCAATGTTGGACCCTTGATATTCTCGCTATATTAACACGATGTCTCCATGATACTTCCTCCTGGAAGCAAAATCGTGTACGCAGTTTTCCTCAAAAGCTACCTTGCAGTTCACTCAGTTACTGAGTGTATTGTTCAATGCTGTTCAATCCAATTCCAAAAGAATTTCGTGATCCGTACTGCCTGAGAGCTTTGTATTACGCACTTGTACACTTTGAAATCTATCCTTGACGGATCTACTAGTATTTCTACTCAGTGATGGTTCGATCACTTTGACTCAATTTTGATTCATTTGACAGTACCGTTTCAGCCGAGCAAAATTTGAATGAACGTTCATTTAGTCACTAATGAGTTACTAGCATCGTAGCGCCGTAACTACAAAAGATACAGCGAAACTTCATTCGGCAAAATTGTAGATAATGATTAGTTCTACAAATGTCCCATATGTCACTTTGCCAAATTTTGCTCGGCTGAAACGGTACTGTCAAATGAATCGAAATTGAGTCAAAGTGATCGGACCATCCCTGTTTCTACTATATGAACACAGGTCCCAAGCAACAATTCGGATTTTATTACACTCTTATGATGGCATTTAAGGCCAAAATTGGTCATGAAAACCGCCATAAGAGTACAATAAAACTCACATTGTTGCTTGGGGTGTAGGCTGTTGGACATGGACACGTTGGAAAAGGGACCATATGCGGCCGTACTTGTTGGAAAGCTATTATGTGGATCAATTGATGCCCCTTGGATTCTATCAAAAATCAATGTGAACCCAAACTAACCCTTGAGAATTCTTCGCTCAACTGGTATTTTTTAATCATTGAGATTATTTTTATGCTACCCAGCCAGCACCAATTCGTGTAACAAAGTACAAAAATTATCGTAAATATCTCTTAATAAACTCGAAATCGTAACTAATGCTTAATAAAGTGCGCCCAAGTTAATTTTCCGTCGTATATAATGACAGCAACTGACACACATACGATATTCAGCACAGAATCGTATAGCAGCACGAAGCGAGCCGGACTTAATCGGATATTATCGTATATAATTACTTATATAGCTGAAACACGTATATTTATTTCACGTATATCTCCTCCTAACTAGTACGAATATGCCAGTTTTGCCGCATTTAATACGATTTATTAGCATGTGTATATGTACGTAATGCTGATTTTTAACTTTTTTATACATACAAAAATACTAGCTGGGTAGTTCTTTGTGTACCGAAAGTTCTATTTCCGGACAATAGTGTTAACTTTATCTTAAGCTTGTTTTTTTTTGGGGGGGGGGGGAGGAGGTGGTTTGATAAATTATCTTCAGTTTGTAGAACATTTCATGCTTATGAAAAAATGGGATATTAAATTCACCTTTACCAGTATCGCTTTTCAAGGCATCGCACTGTCGTGTTGAGGGATTACAATGCTCGGCTAAACTATGCATATCGACGTATCACTATCTGCCCTGAGCTCGGTTGCTAAACTCCTTGAACTTGCTGTATTGGATTGCATTTTTGGATTTTGTGGACAATTGTTGAAGACCAGCATCCGACGAATTGTTTAAATGAAATTAGTTATCGGACTGGGAAAAGCCACCTTGAGCAAGCGACAAATTCTTACTCAAAGCGGCATAAAAACCCAGTATCTTTTACAAAAATATACAAGAGTAATAAAATTAACATTGCCTAATTACACACATTTTACAATTTCACTGAACATTAACTAAAAGTTATAATCAAGACGGTTATATTCCAACACCATCTGCCGTATTGGCTGCCCATAATTGGTGCGGTGCGAATCAACCCGAAGAAACTTTTGTCTCCTTGAGGCCGAAGCGGGCAGTATATGGTAAGCCGCGACAAAACAGCGGATAGTCATAGGCATAGGGAAAGGATTTTATGAGCAGTCTTGGATATAATATCTTTTTAGCGGTGCTCTAGAGGTGCCACGCCAACTAGCAGACACAGCTCAACGTAAGGTGGCAGAGCATCGGGATTCCTCCAAGGAAGCATGCGGCAAATTTAGCGGATAAAGTATTTTTGAAACCGCTCTAGACGAATAATCCAGTAGTCAGAATGCGGGTTCCAGACAACGCAACGTGACTCAATAATGGAATGAACTAGAGAGCAATAAAGAGTACGTAAAATACCAACTTCGCGAAATTCTCTGCCAATGCAGAAAATAGTTCTTGCTAATAATATAGGTATAGTGTTGTCTAAATGACATCTCGCTAGCCAATACTGCACCTAGATCCGTTACACTGTCACTGCGCTGTAGTGGTGTACCTTCGATACAATATCTAAAAACTATTGGGTGTTTTCTGCAGGTAAAACTAATAACGGATCATTTCTGAATGCTAATTAACATATGATTGCTTTTGCACCACTCGGCACGCAAATCGACTAATTTGTGCAGTCTCAAGTACTCTGTGGCTGTCTCAATTGTCAAATAAATTTTCACGTCATCAGCGTAGCATAACCTTGTTCCTGAAGACAATAGTCGAGTGACGTTGTTAACAAACAGTAAGAATAGCAGTAGTCCTAAGATGCTACCTTGAGGTACTCCTGAGTCATTCTGAAATTACCTCGATTGACGAAATCCTTGTTTAACGGCGGTTTTGCGATTGCGTAAATAACTGCTTAGCCAGGAAAGCAAGCTAGATGATAGTCCCACCCAAATAGCACACTTTGCGTCCATTTAGTTGAAGCAACCGGATTACGACTGAATTTAGTCATAATTCGGTTACTACAACTACTTTGTAACAACCGTGCTAGTAGGGCAATTTGTCCAGCTTAGCTAGCAAAATTACATAGTTGACACGATTAAATGCTGCTTTCAGATCAATGTAAATTGCATCGATTTGGTTACCCTGTTCCATAGTGCGTAGACAGAACGAGGTGAACTCCAGTAAATTAGTTGTCACTGATCTTCCTGGTTGAAATCCACGTAGCGAGGTGGAGATATAACTTTTTACTCGAAACAACAGATGTTCATAAAGAATTGCCTCAAAAATCTTGGAGCAGGCGCATACGGTATCTCACTGGTCGTGAGTAGGTAATGAAAATTGGTGATAATTATTCTGATGAGTTTTCTGCTTCATCTGGAATTCCTCAAGGCAGCCACCTAGGACCGTTTATATTCCTTCTATACATTAATGATGTGAATTTTAAACTGCAAGTTCCCCGTTTGTCCTTCGCTGACGATTTAAAAATCTTCAATCGAATCAGCTCAATCACTGATACCCACGACCGTTTAGCAGACTGGTGTTACACAAACCTTATGAAAGTTAATCCGATTGAATGTGCCGTCTTCGCGTTCTCAAGAAAAAAAAGCTTATCTCTTTTGACTACAAGCTCTTCGGTGCTAGCATTGGAAGAACTAACTGCATCAAAAATTAAGGCGTACTACTAGATAGCCAACTATTGTTCCAGCTACATATTTCATATGTAATCGGGAAGGCCTCCAAACATCTAAGTTTCATGTTCCGGATCGCTAAAGATTTCAGTAACATCTATTGTCTAAAGTCTTTATACTGCTCGCTGGTGCGTTCATCTCTCGAATATTGCTGTCAAATTTGGAATCTACATTACCAAAATGGAGTTGATCGTATCGAGGCAGTACAGTGGAAATTTGTGTGCTTTGCTCTTCGACGCCTTCCATGGAGGGATCCAAATAAATTTAGCAGATATTTTCATAGGGTTGAGATAGGCATAAATTAATTAGCTTCAAAGGACCATCAATTAACCGAATAGTACACTAATGTTATGGTAACTTTGCACTTTCAGCTTATGAGGCATTGCATCTGCACCTGATGTAGAGCAAATTTCTTTAGCAAACAAATTGCTGAAACGCCAATAATACCAACATACATTAAAGCTAGTACCATGGAAGTAGAGTTGGCATTTGGACTGCCTTAGCCGTGTGTTTGCATCCAGCCTCGCATAAATTGTGAACAGTTTTGTGAGATTTGAATAAGCTGGTTTCGTTGACGGATGGTCAACAATGGCTTAATATATTTACACTTCGACAGGTCCTTCATAAAGATCGTGAATACAAAACTCCCACGCACCATTTGTTCGTTGACTTCAAAGCTGCATATGGTAGCATTAACCGAAACGAGCTATGGAAAACTTTCCCAGAAGGCTAATCAAACTGATTCAATCCACGATGGATAGTACACAGTACTACGTACGGTTTTCGGGTGGATTGTTGACTCTCGGTGATATTTTTTTCATATCAGCAATTGTGCACGAACAGACTAAGCCCCCGAACAAAGTGTATCCTGTACAAGACGCTCGTTAGAGCGGTCGGTTGTACTCTACGTGCATGAAACTTGGGCAAAGCTCGAGGAGGACCTACGAGTACTCGGATTTTTCGAAAGACGAGTGCTACGAACGATCTGTGGCGGCGGACAGGAAAACGAAGTATGGTGGCGTAGGATGAATGATGAACTCGCTATGCTCTATGGCGAATTCAATATCAAAAAGGTGGCTAAAGCTGACTGGTTCTTTAAGTTGAAAATAATTAAAACGCACAATAGTTAGCGTTGTAATTTACATGATGCCAAGTTGGCATTGCCAACGTCAAGATTGAATATTAATAGTGATTAATACTATATAACAAAGGTTTAGATGTAGGTACTTTGTTTGGTAGAACTACCTGTCTAATAAAGCAATAGTGAAAACGGGACAGGTTTCTCTTGATAACGCAGTTTTACTCACCTGTGAAAGGCGGTTAACATAGTGGATGTCACATTGGCTATCCTGCCAAATGGGTAGTCGGGGCCAACACAAATGGGTAGTCGAGACCGACAGGCTTTTAAACAGAAGTAGTGTGTGATTTTGTCGTCAATGTAAAGATTTGATAAAGATTTCGTCTCCTTTTGTGTGTTTGAAACTTACCCAAATTGAAGAAGATGAACCAGGAAAACATTGAGCAGGTTGAGTTTAAATAAGTCAAAGGTAATACGGATACATCGTTGAATCAGTTCGGTAAAAAAATGACAAAATATGATGATGGCGATGGCGTTCTGTTGTTAATAGCGTATTAGAAGGGATCCTTAAGAACAAATCATAAAATGTCTGTGTTCCTAGATCCCCTCTCCCCTGTCCACTATGCCCGATTGCGGCACCGAATTTAACTCTCCTCCTTAGACGTCCTGCACAAAAAGTCTTAACACAAATTGATAATCCCTCAATCCCTCCCCCCATAAACCGTGGACGTTGGTAGTTGTTATTGAAGAACATAAAAAGAGAGGAGATAGAGATAGAGATAGAGATAGAGATAGAGATAGAGATAGAGATAGAGATAGAGATAGAGATAGAGATAGAGATAGAGATAGAGATAGAGATAGAGATAGAGATAGAGATAGAGATAGAGATAGAGATAGAGATAGAGATAGAGATAGAGATAGAGATAGAGATAGAGATAGAGATAGAGATAGAGATAGAGATAGAGATAGAGATAGAGATAGAGATAGAGATAGAGATAGAGATAGAGATAGAGATAGAGATAGAGATAGAGATAGAGATAGAGATAGAGATAGAGATAGAGATAGAGATAGAGATAGAGATAGAGATAGAGATAGAGATAGAGATAGAGATAGAGATAGAGATAGAGATAGAGATAGAGAGACTTGGCGTTGGCAGCTCATGTGCATAGTCTTTTGAATAATATGATTTCCGGTAAATGGCTACATCGATAGGCTTCTGATGACAGACTATTTTTGATCACTTTTTGCTGCATATATCAATTATGTCAAACAATTCTCCAGCATACACATATCAATTATAAAAGTAATAAAAATTGTAGCACGTGTCATGTGGCATGTCGTGCCGTTTTGCAGAAACCACGACTTCTCCACATTACGAATATAGAAGGATTTCACCGGCACATAAACACACTAAATAGTGACTTTTAAAGCTTAAACGGTGTTTCTTTGGCAATGACGCCTGAACTATTAACCAAAATGAGCTTCATTGCGAAACAAAATTTATGAAATGTAGAGTGAACAAAAACTTTGTTTTTGTAACAGTTCTTTATAATTTGCAAGCTTTCTTCAGGTGTCGGTCTATTAATGATGAAATGGCAAACCATACTAAATACAATAATGTGTCTATCAAAATTCAAACTTAAGGCTCTATATCTGCATAAAAATTATTCATTACATGAAAAGCTATAATAACTGTAGAATGAAATGAAACTTACCTAGAATAGGCGTCATTTTTCGTCTCAATATAAAATTAGAATTTACATTTTCACGAGTTACTGCAGAAATATAACGCACAAGTTAACATTCTCTTTTGCATATTCAACCAATCACTCAAACTGAAGCCCAATTTGGCTGTCGCTTTCTCGAACACCAACGTGCCGTGCCCCTGCATGCGGCACTGCCTAACTTGGTTTTGGCCCCCAAGCAGCGCAAACCGGACCGGCTGAAAACCTTCGATTCTATTTACCTTCAGTATTTATGATTCCCCGTACAGAACCCATCTTGCACCGTCAGTTTTCTTCGAGCACATCCTGCCGTAAGCATGCAGGCAAAAAGGTAGTTCGAATTTACAAAAGCCACCAACACCGGCTGCAGTCCGATAAGGGAAGCAGTTTGTACTGACTTATTGGCAATGAACCAACAAAGACAGTCCGTACTAGCGAGCGAGCGAGTGAGCGAACGAGCAAACGAACGAACGAGTGGATGGATAGATGGACTTTGGGCACTGCGGAAGCTGATTCAAAGGACTGGCAAAACAGTAGTGTTGGTTGGTGGTAGCGGCAAACGTGACGGCCAATTTCGATCGAATATTGCAACGAGACCACATGACGCAGAAGAAGCTCAATCCGTGCTTGCCACAACAAACGAAACGATGGCAAATGTACTTTGCTGCCGTTGCTTTGCTTATTTGCGCTCCTGTTGTAACACAGTGCATCGCAAAAAGTAACTCAGTTCCGAGCAAGGTGCGAATCTTGTTAACCAGCACTTAACTCTAATTACGTAAATGTCATGGGTTGTCTCCGTGATTATCCAGCAATCATTGGAAAGCATGTAGATTTTTCGGATGACCGAACAGTTCAACAACGTCTCAGTGTTGACGATTTAATTGATTATTTTTGAACCCCGTAGAAGTTTTGATCATTCCAATGATTTACTTTTGCTCATTACCGAATGATTACATCCATCCTTACTGTTTTGAGCAACATCAAAACACAGTATTTGGCTAGGAATGAATATAGCACCTCCCAGGCAGGACTCCTCGGTTGAAAACAATCTCTTTGATGCTGCTAGCTTTCTTCGCCAGCTCGAACGCCACTTCGCAGATCTAATTAAAAGAATCAATAATTTCTGTGATTTTTCTCCATCTCCAAACCTTACTGGATCGTATCTCATGCTCCAGTTTTCATTCAGGCTAGACGAAGGAGCAAAAATTCCAGATTACCAGAGCCAGAGTTTTGAGCTGGGGCTGGGAATGCGCCTTCGTAACTTACGCCAACGTTGTTGCTGCTGCTGCCGATGACGATAATGATGCTTTGGCTAGATAATGTCGACAACGATGATGGTGAGCGCTACAGTACCGACCGCCCAACAATCAATTCACTAGCCTCCGGCTAAGCCATCCTGGAAGCCAGCCGGCAGAAGCAGGACGCTCCTGAGCGTTTTTATTTTCCTGAAAAGGAATTTCTCGTCGAGCGTCGTCTTTGTTCACGTGCCGTGCGCTGGCACTCCCACTTCAGATTGATGAGATTAATTTTAATCTAATTTAGTAAGCTTTTCATCGGACGTCTTCCCGGTTCGGTTCGGAGAGGCGGCCGGATGGCCGGCTAGTCGGGGTGTTTGAAGGAAAACCAATTTCGATGCACTATTCAATGAATCGGTATGATCCAATGGAGAATCTGACTATTCTACATTCGGATTCAACAGAGCAAAAATATACTTTCGCAATATTAAGTACGTTTGGTAGATTCCAGTTCGTGCTCTTGAAAGGAAACTGTCGCGTTGTTCCTCAATAATATATAATGGCATAAAGCAAGTCCGACTTGGGGACGGTTTACACGTCTCGTCAGCTGCAGCTGCAGTAGATAGCGGGCAATGCGATGAAACTGTAATATGAAGGATACCGGAAAAGTGGCATCTCTCGCTTTCAGGGAAGCTCCTTCTCGCTGCAGTATAAGTTAATTACGTTTAAAAAGACGAACAAACAAGTCATGCAAGGCTGATGTTTGCTCTCCTTGGCAATTGCATCAGTCGTAATGTGATGATTATCGAGATGGAAAGTTGTTTTTCAACATAATGCAAGACGGCGTTTCTGTATGTTGCTGTGTTTACATATGAGTGAATGTTATTCATAAAGATGAATTGCTTGACGATTCTATTTCAATTCGTTCGTATTTTCAGGACTATTCTTTAAGCTTTCAGGAGCTGCTTTAAGTTGGTTTACCTTCGTCTTCCTCTTACGAGGAAAACTAGGCAAATCAAAACTTTGAATCAATAATTCTCGTGAAGATGTAAGAAGCAATAATTCGAAAGTTTCACAGTAACTCGAATGTTTCGCGAATAAAGACGTCAGATAGACTGTAGCAGATGGATGCGAAATCAATATTCGAGGCTGTTGAAGGGCATTAAAATTGCGTTGTTGCCAATTGTTTTGTAAAACAGTCTGACTTCAATTAAAATGATAATAAACGCCATGGCGTCATTGAAGTTATCAAAATTCAAATAATAAGATCAATTAATTTTTTGAGGATGAAAATAGCGTAAAAGATCGTTGATAATTATGTTTTTGTTCCTCTTTTCCTATTCTTTTCCTGTTGATTGTAAAGAGTTTTGGATAACTGCAATAATTCAGTGAAAACGCTTGGTATTTTATTTTTATCAGCCTGAAAATGAATATTATCGGGAGAGAAGAACCAAAAACATTAATTTGCTTGCAGGTAAAAACAACACACTATGCGTCTCCATTGGTTTATCGCAACTGCATTATATTATGAAAAATCCGATTCTCAAAGTAACACGAAAAAACGAATATTTTTTTTGCTTTTAATTATGGGCCTTATCATGTCACTCACATCGAGTGTCACTTTGCTTCGACTGGTTTACTTCTGGCTTAATAAATATTTACAAAAAAGCAGATCCTTGGGTATAAACATTTTTAAGACTTCATCCTTGATTATCGACACAGACCTTGCAGCCGGTTATTAGGGTACAGGAGAATTACAGAGCTAGTTCGACGATCCCACTGATTCCAGAAGCATCGTCTAGCCGCCGATATCTGTGACACGACGACTAGTTTGTTAGACCAGCATAGTAACTTGAAGCTAAGTGGCAGCTGACATTCAACATTGACAAAAATAATGATTTTTAGGATTACCTCAATACATCAGGCCCCATATTTCAGGTAACGATACAAATATCCGGGCTATATTTTAGCCAAAAATATCCGTTTCCATGTGTTAGTTTTGTGTTAGTAAAGTAGTATACCATGCGCCTCCATTGCAAAAGGCTTGAAGAGTCTAAAAAATTTAAAAAGGCTCAACACAGTCTAATTAAACTCTGAGCTGACTAAATAGATTTAAGAGGCAAACCAGTCATAGTCTAAGAACTTCTAAAATTAAGAATAAAAAAAAAGATACAATTGTTACTTTTTACGTTAGCACAAACCAAAGGTGAAATTTGAAAGAGTTCTCATGGTAAGGAAAATCGTGCATTCCGACCATCGATCTAGAATAACAAAAAAGATTATCCAGACATTTTTGCCTGTAAATGACAATCAATTAGTAAACAAGGAAAAAATATTGTGGCAAGATGGGCCGCCATCGACTTCTGCCAAAGTCTGAAAATTGAACCAACGCAAAACAGAAAAAAAATTCCTTGAATTAGAATGTGGTTTCTTTAGTTTTACTTTAGAGTTCTCTACCGTCGTGAAAAATTTTGTGAAAACTTTTTCCAACGTAAATTTTCTCTCGATTATTAAAATAGTTTTCTTACACCTTTATATTTTGTTTGTTCTACGACGTTTGGTTCATGTTAGCAAAGCACAGCCATGGCACTAGTTCAAAAGGGCGAAAAGTGGAACCTTTTTTCCTAGCGTCTTTTGTTTTCATTTTATCATAGATCGTCTTCAGCACTTTTGTTCGTATGAATATCCCCTTTAATCTAAAACTGTCAAGAGTTATTTATTTATTTATTTACTATTTCATGGGGCTTTCAACCGTTGGTTGGTTAGCCCCAATGTCAAAAGTTAGTCATCGCCTACTATAATGAAAATACAAATAGAACTTTTTTGTGTTAGGAAATATAGACATAGTTTCTTTGACAAAGTTGTAACCAATATAAAAACAAACATCTTCGCAGAAGAAACAAAATTTCTATCTTTATCGAGCGCTGAATTATAGGGCATATTCTTTAAAACGTTTTTAAAAATTACTTTTTCATACTGAGCTTTTCTTAGTTGCATTTTACAAGCATACAAGGTTCTATGCAATTATTGAAGCACTCAAAATACACGTTTTTGCAGAAGACCGCAAATCTCTTGGAGCTTTACTTGCTAAGTTATCGCATATTCAAGCTTTAAATTTCCATAACTTCACGAGCCCATGGGATAAAACAGGGCAAGCGGATTTATCAAATCAGTACTTCATCTTGAAGCTTATGTCGAGTACTATAGACTTGTATGGAGTCCGCTTGTCCCCACCCATTCAAATGAGAATACGGCAAGCATACGTTTTATGTGTTTCGCATTCGCTAAAGGCTCGAAACACGTCCATTTTTTGTGTTAGTAGATAAACACATGGTTACTTCGGCAAAGTTATAGAATATATAAAGGCAAACAACTTTGCTAAAGAAATAATATTTCTATCTTTATCGAGTGCAGAGCTACAGAGCATTTTCTTTGGAAATTCTTTAAAAAAAAGTTTTTCATACTTAGCGTATGTTGGTTGCATTTTACAAGAACATTTGGTGATGATAACTTGATAAGAACTGATAACTTAGAATGATGATAACTTAGAAAGTAAAAGTCCCTGTGATTTGCGGTCTTCTGCAAAAACGTGTGTTTTGAGAGCCTCGATAATATGTTCTTGTAAAACGCAACTAAGAAAAGCTAAGTTGGAAAAACCATTTTTTAAAGGAATTTGAAAGAATATGCTCTATAGTTCAGCAATCGATAAAGATAGAAGTTTTTTTTCTTCAGCAAAGTTGTTTGTTTTATATTGTTTACAACTTTGCCGAAGAAATTATTTCTTTATTTTGTAACACAAAAAAGTTATTTTTTTATTTTCATAACAGTAAGCGATGACTAACTTTTGACAGTTTTAGATTAAGGGGGATATTCACCTTCGCCTAGGTTTATTCGTCTCGCAGTAAAGCATTTGCGATCTGTTGGGACAACGAACTTGTGTCATTTTTTCTGGCATACTTCCCTAACACAGACATCAAATTAGACTAGGTTTAATCGCATTCGTGAGAAATCTGTTGGCACGAGAGGGCTTTGTCACTCTTTCTGGCGTACTTCCCAAGCAAGGACATCAAAATGGTCTAGGTTTAATCGCGGTGTTAAGAAATCTTGTTGAAATGAGGAGACTTGGTCACTTGTTTTGGCTTACTTCCCAAGCACAGATATCAAATTAGTATAGGTTTAGATCATCGTAAAAAATCTTCCAACCAATCACGAAGCGGGAATTCTGGTAAAACATAGGTTCATTATTTTCAATTTTTCAATAGTTCAACATCAAGAATCCATACTTTTCTTCATTTGGGCCAATTTTTAGAAGATTTTCCAATCGATTGGTCTAAGAATATTGAAAATCGTTCGGAAAACCACTAAACTATTAGCGTTTTACCTGACCACTTTTCGAGAAAGATTTTTTGGAATGACACCCTATACCAGCTACCTTCCTGAAAGACGTAGTCCTACGTCAAAAAGTTCCACTTTTTGCCCTTTTGGACCACTGTGCATGGGTATAACCAGAGTTGCCACATGCACAGATTATTCTGTGTTTAACAGATATTTGAAAGAAATCGCCTGTATAGAATCTGTATGCATAGAATACAGATTTTCGCCAATTACACAGATTTTTGAGTTTTTACATGAGGGGAAAGAGATGGCAATAGTCAACAAAATGACTCTCCGTCTCTTTCACTCTCATTGCTTTGTATTGGACATATTTTTGCACAGATATTTTTCCTCGCTGTACGGGTATGAAATGAGGAAGGCAAATGAGGAGCGTCCAATATAGCTCTAGCTATTCCAAGCCCCTACCTAGCGCCTCCACGTGGCCATACCCGGTAATGCCCTATTGAGTAGCCAAGCTAGGAGGTGCGATACTGTGTGGTTCCCGGCTGCCTGATCTCATAATCGAGGTTTTGGGCAGACGGGGGAGCCACACGATCTTGTTAATAGGTAAGCATAATATAAGTTATTTTAAATATTTTTTTCGTTTTAGCTTATGAAGCATTTACTGCTATATAGTAAAAACTTTGGCCAATACGAGTGTTACTGCCCATGGATATTGAATACCAGAAGAAAAATGAAATTAATTATTAGAAACGCTTATGGAAACTAAAAGGACGCAACTCTATTCCATTCGAAGGACTGCTGGTGAGATTGTTCTATTTTAACCCATATATATCACATTTCATAAATAAACTAGAATCGGGAAGAGGGAGGGACCATCAGAGCACTTGTTTGAAGCGGTGGGCCTAGGGAGAGTGAAACAGTCAACTTTCTAGGGTTAATCTTGGCCCGATTAACAACACATCGTGGGTAATGAGCAGGCTCTTCTCCTCACCTGCTGGAGTCATTCTGCATCAAGACGGTTTATTCAACGATTGACTCAGGTGACTTAGCCCTTGGTAGGAGATTCTCTAAATCCCTGGTACGTGTAAATGATGTTGCTTATCGACCAATTCCATTTTGGCCCTTCATACAAGAGTTGGGAAGCATGACCAATCGTTGAATATGTTCAACTCTTTTTGACATGATAGGCTCATTGCTATGAACGGATGTTCTGCTAAGGCAGGTGGTAGTACCATATATTCATATAATTATATGTGGCATCCCTGGGTATAATATCCCTAAAAACTTGACCCTTCTTTATCGACAGACTTTGCAGCCGATTATTCAAGTATAGGAAAACTACGGGGCCAGCGTAAAGATCCTATTGATTCAATAGCAGCACCGCCTAGTCGAGATTCGAACCTACGACTACTGGCTTGTTAGACTAGTATCGTACGCCGAAACTAACTGGGCGGGTTTGGTTTACGTTATGTTAACAAATAATCTATGTCCGAGAAAAACAGAAGAGTTCCTTTTTAAGTTTTCTGGGAAAACAGGAGATCTTGAATTCTTTAAAAAATTGTTTTCACTTAATATTTCATAAACGTATGCCGTATGCCAAAAATTCATGAAATTCTGAACGCTACAGCTCAAACCTGTAGGATAATTTTGAAAAACACCCATTTCCTAAGAAAGATTTTATGCAAACAATGAATTCCTCAGTCAAATAAAGGCCCTACGCAAATGTCAATAAAGAATCGAGGAAAGAGTAGAAGAGAGAGTCAAAGAAAGAGTTAATGAAAGAGTTACAGAAAGAGCCAAAGAAAGATTTAAAGAATGAGTCAAACGGTCGACGGAAGAGCCAAAGAACGTGTCAACGAAAAAATCAATTAAATAGTCAAGGGAAAAGCTCGAAAAAGACAGTCATGAACAGAATCAAATCGCAGTCAAATAAAAAGTGCAAAACAAGTCAAAGAAAGACTCTAAGAAAAGAGCTAATGGAAAAGTTGAAGAAAGAGTCGAAAAAGTGTCAAAGAAAAAGTCAAATAGCGAGATTCAAAAAAGAGTCCGAGAAGGAGTCAAAAAAATGAGTCAAAGAAAGAGACAAATAAAACATCAAAGTGAGAGTTGAAGAAAGAGTCAAATAAAGAGTTAAAGAATAAGTTCGAAACAGGCAATGGAAGAGTCAAAGAAAGAAAAAAAAAACAGTCAAAGAGAGAATCCACGGAAGAGTCACAGAATCCGTTTGGCTCAAGTCCGAGAGTCCAAAGAAAAATTGGAGAAAGAAGTCAAAGCAGGAGTTGGAAAAGAGTTTAAAAAGTGTCTAAAATAGACCTAAAAGTTTTGGGAAGTCTAAAAAGAGCCTCAAAAGAGTCCATTGAGTCTTACAGAAATCTTAAAATGGTAATTTTCACGTTTTGACCGGCTTTTCAGTCTTTTGTAGAGATCAGAACATATTTTTAAATTCTTTCCGACGTTTCGGCTTTGTATTTAGCATTGGAAGGAATTTAAAAATCTGTATTGATTTCTATAAAAGACTGAAAAGTCGGACAAAAAGTGAAAATTAACATCAAAAAGAAATCTTAAATGAATTCAAGAAGAGTACGAAAAGAATCTAAAGATAGTCTAAAGAGTGATCAAGAAAACTAAACCATATCTTAAAGAAGTCCTAAAGACTCTGAAACAGCTAAAATAGCCTAAAGAAAGCAATGTTGCAAATCGAACGAGAAGCCAACAATGCCTTCTCTCACGCGAGAGAGTACGCGAGCAGGAGCGAAGAGCAAAATAATATAAAAACAATATCAAACTGTGTTATAATGCTATATTTTGTTATTGAATAGATATGGAGATACATTGATAACACATTTTGTTATTGAGTAGATATTTAAAATAGTGGTTGTAAGATGAGTTTAATAACTGATTTTGTTATCATATCATATTATGACCTTAAAATGACATTCGATATATTTCATAACACTTTATTTTATTGATTAATGAGATTTTAGATTAAAATTTTTTTATAAAATGATTTTTTAATATCTCATATGCTACTGCATTTGTTATTCAATACCTCAATAATACTAAAATATGTTATACTCTGAATACAATCATGTTATTTATTGCTTTGCTATTCATATAACACAAGTAGTTAGTCTTTTGGCCTTAAAGTAGCAAAATTTTGATATTATATTTTGTTATTTTACCAACTATGCCAGCCAAAACAAGACCAAATTTTGATATGAGTTATTCGATTTCCAATAACTCATTTTAATATTATTTTGCACTTCGCTGTTGCTCGGGTATGCGAAATATAGGATTCAACGTACACGCGAGCGTAAGACAATCAGCCGCCATTACTGTGTCCAGACATTCTGTTACCTACAGACTCGCGAAAGCACAGCCTCATATCGTCTTCCTGCATAGCTTGATCGCGAGGTAAATAACTCGTGAGCAATCAGTTACTCGGGTAGAGGGCTAGTGGCGCAGTGGGATACATGCTTTGCATTACTTTATCTTTTCTTCTTCATCTTTGCCTTCGATTCTACTCACAAACGGGAAGGCGAACCCTCGCAAGTAATCGGTATCAGCAGCTCGACCTGCAATCGCAATGACGAACTAGAGCGACGACCGTAGCTGTTAGCTAAATATACACTAGCAAGAACTCATCGCGCGCAATAAACTCGCAATAAATAAGAGCGCGAGTCCGAAAGAGAAGCTTATGTCAGCATGTTCGCTAGAATGCGTACGCGTGTGTGACAAAATTAGACCACATGAGTGTGGGTTTCGCAACACTGAAAGAAAGTCTGAAGAAAATGTACAGCGCGTCTAAGAAGAGTTTGAAACGAGTCTTAAAGAAGGCTTTGAACAATTTAAAAAGAGCCTGTAAGATCGAAACTAGATGTGATACTATCTAGTATAGGGTGTCGGGTGCTAGTAGTTTAACTGTCAAAACACTGCATCGTTATTTACAACGAAAATTTTCACACATAAATTAAAATCGAACATACATATTTTGGTTCTTCCAAATAAACTAGTTTCACGTTTGAAATATTTATATGAATAAAATGAAATTAAAATATTTATCTGAAGTTGTAATAATCCTTATTGTATAGGCATTAGTAGTGCGTTATTACCCAGTTAAGGGCGTAGCCCTTAAATACGCTAAAAATACATGGCTAAAATTTAAAAACTTATCCATCCAACCCGACTCGTTTATTTGCCAGCACACTTAAAAACGGATTTACGACCTAGAGAGCTCTCTCGTTCAGCACGCAATATATCACCCCGTCTTGTTGTTTCTTGTCGCCATCAACATTCGCCCGTAAGCCCCCCGGGATCCACATGGGCACTATTTTTAGATTCAACAGCCATTACTGTAGGGACCAAACTGACCCGGAACCGAAGGAGGAAACAACCGAAACTAAAAACGGAAGCATTGTGTTTAGCTCGTACTGCCTCTCCTGTTCTCTCCTGTGCAACAGTGCAGAGCACAGATGCACACATACACACATACAGGCACACGCTTCCATTGTCCCAGGATCGTCGCACCGCTTGTTTGCTCGTTCCACATCCGCTGGGTACAGGAAAACTATGAAAGAAAAGCTGTAAGCACGGATGAGCATACATAGCAGAAGCGCATTATGTATGCCATCATATCTATTCATGGTTTTTATGCAAATTTAAATTGTATTTTAAATCTTCTTTTATTTGATCTCAACCTGGGTGTTGGCGACGGTAGCTTCGGTGATGGTAATGCTTTCACCTACCCTGTGCTGTGAGGCAAACAGTTATTTTTACGCTTCGAATTATGACAGCGTTGTGGATGTCTGAGCTTGTCGGTCGGCCGGTTCCTTTCCTCCACCTCTCCACTGCAGGGTGATCAGCGCAGCAACTAGGGTGCTCGAGTTGGTGGTGGTCAGGATCATCCGATTGACGTGTGGCCGCTCTTTTACATGGCTTTAGGTCCCTTCATTGACTTTGTCGATTGTTCGTTTCGTTGCTTTTTTTCCACACCCCTGTGTTTTCCTGTGCACAAAATTTGAAAGCTCATGGTGGAACGGAAAGCATAGGAAGCAAAATCAGGCGTTAGGGTGATGCACGATGTGAAAAAGTTGACACCGTGTCTGCTGCTGATGCCAATTTTCTTTCATTTGTCTTGCTGAATCGGTTGTAAATTGGCAATTTTGCGAGCAAATTGGAAACGAATCTGCAGTTGAAGAGTAGATCAGCAGTATATTTTGAAACGATGGCTCAGGAAATAGGAAGCTTCATTCATCACAGCTCTGGTGGCAATTATTTTTTAGAACAATTTTTTTCTTGCGGTTTGCATTTATTCTCTGCTTTGTAGCGGCAGCTGTGAATTGTTTTAATTTTGCCTGGTTCGAATATTTATCATCCTAGCTTTGAGCAGCAACCAGGAAAAAAATAATATTTATATTTTTCAGTCGGATCGATGCAAGACCAGCCGCGGCGGAAGATGGGCTATTTTCGGTGCTCGTAAAATCCGAACCGGTGCTATAACAGTGACAGCAGATTCGATAGTTTGTATGCATATTGACCGAGAGGTGACTCTACTGCCACGGAAAGCCATCTATCCCATTCGAGAAGATGTGCCACGGTTGCCTCAGCAACGGCAAAAGAATAAAACTAAAACCGATCGGACTGCAATGTTTTATCATCGGTCCCATGTGGGCTAAAACTGAAGCCACGCTTTCAGTTGTGTATTGTTTGCTTTAGATGGAAATTTAAATTACTGTTACATGCCACGGAGCTTTCCTGTCGTTTTTCTCTTTTACTGTAGCACACCGATAGACGATATGGTTAGCTATGCAGGGTTCAGGGTTTCCTGGTTACAAACATTTGCTTACCAACAAAATGCGACCGAATTTGTCACATCTTTCAAGTTATGAATATTTATACCGACCAAATTGCAGCCATGCATTGCACCGTTTTAGTGTAATAAATTATGTTTGGTTGCTTAGAGCAGATCCGTGCGCTGGCGATGGACCAAGCGTTAGGGTGACATTCGCGATTTGAAACTATTGTGTGAGAAAATAGAATTATAGAAATGTGAAAACCTGATGTTCTTTCAATGTATGAAGTAGATAATCCAAACCAAACCGTTTGCATAGACGAACTGCTTGCCTTGCGATAAATCCTCAATAAGTTCTAGGAATTGAATTTGCAGACTCACCATATGTTAGTAGATTTTAAGACGGCGTGCGATTCAGTTAAATGGAATGAGCTGTGGCTAATTTTGCTGGAACATGGTTTTCTAGCAAAAGGCTGATACGTGCTTGATGGATCAAAATTAAGGTCAGATATCGGACTCCTTTATAACGTTAGATAGTTTAAAGCAAGGCGATAAGCTGTTCGCGAACGACATCGATATCATTGGTGTTAACCATAAATCTGTGGAAGAAGCGTATACACATCTTAACGAGGAAGCTGGGCGAATATGGCTTACCATAAACTATGACGAAACGTAGTCTATGGTTGTTGCTACCAGCCTATGGTTGCGCTACCAGCCGCTATTTAACTACTTTGTTCTGGTAGAATTTCGCAGCTTGCTCCTTGAGATGTGTATACGCTTCTTCCACAGATTTATGGTTAACACCAATGATATCGATGTCGTTCGCGAACAGCTTATCGCCTTGCTTTAAACTATCTAACGTTATAAAGGAGTGTATGTCGCCTTGAAATCTCTAAATAAATGGTAAGTCTGCAAGTTGTGAATTCCCCCCAAGTAACAATTCTAAAGCCACTTGGTTTTACGTGAATTTTATAAAGGTTTTATTGCGGTATTAATCATTACCTCTGGGTTTATTGTGGTATTGCGCAATACCAAAAGAATTCGAGTCCAAACACTCTTATAGCTAGCTAGAAAACCATAATAAAACTGCTAATAAAGCAAATTTATTGTGGTTGCTTATATTACCACGTTAAAATTTGTTGGCTGCACCACGTCTTTTATAAACTTACCATGAGTGTGGCGTGGCAATACAAAATGGCGCACCAATCAAAATTGATCTTATCGCGGTTGCTTGTCAAGCCGCAATAAATCTGTTAGTTTTATAGAGCTATTGAAACGGTAACACCCTAACCAAACAGTTTTTTGCTGCTATTATGAAGAATACCAAAGTGCAACACCAAAATCATTTTTTTATGCGAAGCCATATTGTCATGTTCTAGTATTTTGTTTTAGCTCGCAAACAACAGTTCATCAAAGCAAAGTGTTTTGCAGAAAGAAAGTTATTATCAATCGGTATTCCTGTCAGAGGAAGCAACTAAAATGATTTTGCTAGAAATTGAGAATGACGAACTGAATATTTTCAACTTGTTAAAACAACCAGTTTTCGAAAATTGCAAAATTTCAGTGGCGCGCTGATTATTTCGACCTATCATATCAACATGCACGATGAAATTAAATGCGCACATGCTGCAAACCAAGGATATTCCTTAAAATTTAATAAATATTCTATGGGATATTTTATTCTGGTCGCTATAAACCAAATCGTTCAGAATAATCTGTCAGTAAAATTTAAACTTTTCTGCTCACGGATATATTTTCAAGTTGACAACTTATTTAGCTTTCGCCAGAAAAGCGAAAAGCGAAAAGCTTTTTTAAATTATAGCGAAAGCTTAACCGGTTTTATTGTTGCTTTCAGCAGAGCGTGATACGACTACTTGAGTTTATAACCTGATTCTTATAGCGGTTATGAAAACATTCTGAGGAGTGGGCCACTTGGTCAGAAAGCAGTTTTATAGCGGTCATCAGAAAGTTCTGGTGGAGCTCATAGTTTTGTAAGCGGTTTTATGAAATTGGTCATGAAAACCACTATACGAACGTAATAAAACTTGGAATTGTTACTTGGGCCGGCATTTATCGAGGATCTGTCGCAAGGTAAACATTTGGTCCGTCGTGGAGCATTCCTCTCGAAAACCGTACTGGTAGTCGCCAACAAAGGTTTCCTGCAACGTCCTCAGTCTGAGAAACAGAATGTAGGAGAGAATTTTGTATGCAGAATTGAGGAGAGTAATGCTTCGGTAATTGCTGCATTCGAGTCAATGCCCCTTATTGTAGATAGAGCATATGAGACCTTTCAACCAGTCCGTAGGTAATTCCTCGTCAGTCCATACCTTTAGTATAACCTGATGGATTGCATAATACAGCGGTTTGCTCCCGACTTTAAAAAGTCCGGCAGGGATGCCGTCCTTTCCAGCTGACCGCGTAGCATGGATTCCGGATGAGGGACCAGCGAAAACAATATTTAGCAGAGAACCCGACAGAGGCCGACGACTTCTAAGCAAATCCAATATTCATTGGATGTGCAATATTGACGAGGAAGCTATAACAGCGGGTGTTCGGGGTGATTAGAGAATGGCAGCGCTTTAGCGGTTCTACCTAGAATTTAGGCCATCGTTAAGCGTTAAGCCTAGTAACAAATTTTTAGTGATATATTATTGGTTCGGAGCAGGGGCGCTACAATGCCGTGTCATTTTCAGTAGATTTGTTAACAAAACCAAGTGTTTTACTAGTACAGACGTCAGTTTGATTATCGCCAGTGCAGTTACAGACAAACGTGCGCTGGATGAAGAATAAATAGATTTTCCTCACTTTTGATCATTTAGTTAAAATCTTTAAGGAGAAACCAAAAGTGGCTCACGTTATTGTATTAGAGCGACAAACACTGTACTGTACATCTCATGTGTTCGTTGAAAACCTAAACGTTTATTTGAATGTTGCATTAGTATTAGTAATATATGTCAAATAGCAGAGCTTGCAAATGTAAACACAGCTGATCCGCAGCCAACCGCACGGACTCCAAATTCCCGAAATATGTTTTGTTTTCTTTATCCAGACATTCCGATTCTTTAAAGGTTTCCAGCAGCAACTGAATAATGCATAGGGTCAATAGGATAGTTAATTAATCCGTTTGCATTGAAGGCCAGTTCCGTGTGTTTACTTTACTCTAAGCTTTTCTATGCGTCAAAAGCTGAAAGCTCTTTAAAAGCTTATTGATGTGGCGAAACTTTGAGACCGTGGTGCAGTTTTTTCGGAAATCGCTAGTGCAAAGAAATATGTGCGCAACCAAATATCTATTAACTAATTCCAGATTATACGTTTTATGAACACGTAATGATCTATATGATAAGTTAAATTTGTTTTCCATTAACAATTATGTTTTGCTGAGCGTTTGTTGATATATAGCGGATCGATAAATGAAATGACAAGTTTTAAGAAATTAGAATAGCACTGGAAGCACTGATTACGTGGCGAAAGCTTCCTAAGTACAGACTCTACAGCTATATACAGATACGGTCTGGTTTTAATATTGTCTTTAATATTTTACTTTCAAAGATTTTGATATTTTAGAAATGTTGTGGTAGAGCTTATGCAAGCTTTATGCAATGGAACAAAAAAATAGAGGAGTGAGATTTTAAAATTCGAATCCCAGATTTTGTCTTTTGATTTGATTTCTCTAACAGAGACAGCGATGAAGACGGAGACCTAAGATGGACTTGGAGACTGGAGATAAAGACCGTGGCGAGGACGGAAACGGTGACCGGGTAAGGAGACAAAGGAAGGGACCGGGAAGGAACGGAGACCAGAGATGCAGAGGGAGACCGGGAACGGAGAAAGAAATCGGGAACGGAGTAAGAGACCGGGGACATGGACGGAGACCGGAGACGTAGACAGAGACTGGGGACGGTGATCAAGACTGGAATCGGAGACAAAGACCGGGAAGGAGATGGATACCGGGGATAAAGATAAAAACCGGTGATGGGAAAAGAAGACCAAGAACGGAGACGGAGTAAGAGGCCAGAGGTGAAGACGGAGACCAGCGGCGAAAACTGGGAACTGAGACGGAGTCCAAAAACGACAACGGGGACCGGGGACGGAACCGGAGGCCGAGGATGGAACCGGAGATCGCGGACGTTGACGGAGACGGAGACAGGAGACCAGAGCTGGACATCGGATATTGAGACCGAGGACGAGGACGAGGACGGATACGGAAAATAGAGACCCGTAAAGGGGACCAGAAACGGAGATGCAGACAGGGATTGGAAATGGAGACCGTAGACGAAAGAGACCGTGGACAAATACGGAGAGCGGAGACGGAGACAGAGATCAGGGATGTAGATGAAGACCAGGGACGGAGCAGGAGGCTGGGGACGTAGACGGAGACCAAGAACAAGACGGAGACTTCCATGGAGTTCAGGGACAATTCGGTGATCAAAGACGGAGACCGGAGGCGAGGACCGAGACGAAGAGCAGAAGCGTAGACGGTGACTGGGGATGGAAACGTAAAGCGACTGAGGGACAGCGGGACAGAGGGACAAGGACTACCGGGGATGGAGACCAGACACAGCGCCCCCCCCCTTCAATGCACCGGAACTATGGCCCATCGAAAAATAGTAGGCTATTATGAAATAGGCATTACAGAAGCATCCCAAGGATGTCAAATCTGAGAAAGACATGAAGAAAAAGTGGGTTTCCGTATAGACAACAGTGTACTTTTTGAACGGAGTTAATCGTAAGGTGCGAGTATACGCTTATGGTATTGAAGTTGAATGAAATAAATATGCCAAAAGCTTACCAATGGGTTATATTTTATTGTCTGAAAGTTTGAAAAGGATCGATCAATTAGGTAATTTTCTACAGCGTTTCTTCGGTGATGCAATCCATATCAAAACACCCTTTAATGTCTAATTTCGTTACTAATATTTTGATTGTATCATCCGGCATACGCATCACACATTTCTCTGCGACGGTATTATTTTTGTTTGAAAATCAAAAACGCCCATAGTGGTCACATACGAGACTTGTCGGGCGAAGTCGGCTACAGCACAGACAGTTTCTATTGCACTATCAGTGTAGATAGCAGTTTATCTTCTTGGCGGCAGAAACAAAGAGCAGTCATAAGGGGTCAGTCCCGGTGTAGTGGTTAGCATTCACGCCGAGGACCCGGGTTCAAATCCCAACCCCGCAGAAGTCACGAATGACCCAAGTGACTATAATCTAACAAAAAAAAATAGCAGTCATACAAAAATAATACTGTCGTAGAGGAATATATGTTGCGTATGCGGGATAACATCGAGTGATTAGTACCAAAATTAGGTATTAGACTACCTAATATAATGGGCGCCGGTAGTTTAGTTAGTAAAACTGTCGAGTACCAACCGAAAGATCGTGGGTTGCGAACCCTACTTGGCATTGCACAACCCGATATATTTTTGGTCTATATCGAAATTTTCCAGTTCACTCAATTAAACATTCTTCGCATCAGACATTCCTCCCTTCTCAAAAACCGAAGAAGATTGTCAAGGTGGTAGGATATCATCAGACCGCAGTTTATTGCATCAAAAGGTTCCTGTAGGGACACTGGTGCTAAGTAGTACAAGCCAGGAAGTGCAGATTTGTCCAAGAAGACGCGAAGAATTATACAAGAAGGCTTACACGCATCTTTCAGAGTCAGGTAAAACGCCGTTCGATTATGGGGCGAGTAAAGAAACTACGAGTGAGTCGTTCGAAGAGATTGCTTTCTTTGTTGAAGAAGGAAAAACTGATAATCCTATTCTCTGATGAAAAGCTGTTCAGCACCGATGCTGTATCCAACAGCCGCACAGTCCGGCAAATTTCACCAATGACATTTGGAGATGTTCCGGAGAAAGTGAAGTTTAAGTTCCTAACCTATCATCCGGCTGATGTCATCATACTTATTGTCGTCCAACGATTTGGAAATGCTATATGCTATCCTAGGTGAAAGTCACCTTCTCTGATTATCAATACGTTGTTCAACAACAGGATGCAACCCCATGTTGCAAGTCAAATCGAATCCAACGATGCCTGATAGAAAACATGAAGCTTTGACTGAAAGAATTGTGACCCCCAGCAGTACGGACCCTTAACCGTTGAATTGTTTGATTTGGGCATATATTGATGCTCAAGCCTGAAAAATATCTCACTCTGGTACGAAAACTTTGACGTCTGTCATAACGTGCACATGGTCAGCCGATGTCGGAGGGTTATGTTCAAGGGGTGTGTTTTAGCTTCCGGTGTCGTTTTGAGGATGTCATTGATGAAAATGAAGGATACATGGAGTAAATTTGTGTGAGTTTGTGCACATAGCATTTAATAGCATTTATATACGAAATGATCATTTTTTTACGTGAGCCTACCGTAGCATATTTTGCACAATTAACACATTTTTACAATTTTTCCGCTATTAGAATTGTTTCAAATTTGTATAAGAAACGTTGATTTTTGCAACGAGATCGAAAATTATTCAATCTCAGATGCAAACTTGCATTGCAATTTTTGGGCAAATGATTCTGAAATCTCCCAAGTAACAGTGCTGGTTTTATTACACACTTATGACGGTTCTGGTGACCAAAATTGGTGATGAAAACCGCAATAAGAGTGCAATAAAACTCAAATTGTTATATAGGCGTCAATACCTACTTAAACAGCATCATTCTATAAATAATAGCTCATGTTTGTTTTTTTCCTCAAATCCTTAATGTATTTCAAATTACTTGGCACTGAAATACTATCGCCATAAATAGTATTCATTGCAGGTTTAAAATACTGCTTCGAGCTTTTGACTTCACAACTTTGCCTCTGGAAGCCAGGAGGCCAAATTGGAGCTCTGCTGCTGGGCTGGCATGGCATCGTAACTCACTCGAATCGTTCGTTGTTACGTTACGAACCCAAATGCCAAACAGAAAGCCACGAAATCAAAGCTAATGCAGCGTAAACTATGTACGAATAACTTCTGCCATCAATTTTCTTAGGTGAACCCTTTGCCAACCTCTTGCCCTTCTTCGAATACACAGCATGTTATTCAATTCATAGAAAAAGATCTGAAGCTGGAAGTAGAATGAAAATTCGAAAGAATTTCCCTTTTTACTCAACGGCATGAGCGAGCGGTAAGTAGTTGTAGCCAGTCGTTTGTGAGTTTCATTTTTTCCAGTTCGAAGCTAGCAAACGAGAAGCGCTAACGTTGCTGGAACAATTCATCACACAACCAACGGAGGAACGCATAGCGACTAAAATATGCTCAGCTGGAAGAGGGGAAAACTTTCGCATGTCTCACTTTTTCACTCTAACGTCGGCATTCAATTTATTTCCCCTGCTCTGCTCAAGTTCCTGCTGCCAGGCTTGCTGACGGCCTCGCTTCAAACAGGAACGTAGGAGAAACAACTTTTTCGACTGATTCGCTGCCGACTTCTATTGTTGTGCTCTGCTGGACCGACCGAGACTTCGTTGCATGGCAAAGCAAAGGTGGGCTGCCATTGCAAGTGTATAGAGCGACAGGAGCAAAAAAAAAGTACGAAAAGAGCGTTCGCAGGAAAAGCAGCGCATAAATCTTATCTTCGCGCGAGGCAATCGAAGTTGGTTTTCAATTGTAAAGCAATAAAGATGTACAATCTCTAGATTTGCTTCGGCTGGCTTCGGATCGTTACGTTACGGTTGCACGGGTTCCCCCGGGGGAGGGGGGCAGGGTTGGTTGATATAGTACCGGAAGCATTTTCTATTTTGCTTTTTTTTATTATCGGGGTGTAGCAGGATAGAAGTTTTCTTTAGAACAGTTTTTTCTGCAGCTTGATTTTAATAAATGAACTCTGTTGAAACTATGTATAATTAACTTTGTCCTATTATGTTGGAACAAACAGGACTTCATAACGGCGAGACTGATTTCCCGGTTGGAAAGCTTCAGTAAAACTGAGCATCCCCGGAACAGCCAGCTGCAACTTTGGAGCTAAAGGAAGTCATCGGAATCAAGCAATGATGCGGAAAAGGAGGCAGCATCGGGCTAAAGAGTTTCTGCACACGATACTCGATTTCCCTGAGAAAAGTGGTACAAAAAATCTTTCCACATCCTCCGAAGGAGTAATGTTGGTGTATTTTGTTCAACTTTGGAACGAACCGATACTACGTTCCCTCCTGCCTGGCGGCCGGCGGAATTGTACAATAGAGATCGCCCACACGACGATGTCACAGTTGACAAAGTGCAATGACACAATTGACTGTTCAACATTCGGGGTGCAATAAAATACCCACAAGCTTTCACACATACATCCGTTCTGCTACGATTGAACGGTAATTGATGGCGTCGGAAATAGGGCAAGGAAACATTTTATTTCACGAACAGAACCGATGGCAAAGAATTGAACTTTTTCTTCTGCACATTGTGTTGCTTCCTTGCCGAACAGGACACTTTGATTGGGTTTAGTAGATGATGCTATCAATTTGTTCGAGTGATTTAGCTCAAATCGAAAGTTGCTGTTAATGATCGTGTTTACTTCTGTTGTAATTTCTTTCTATTGACTATCGTTAATCAACACTTGAGTAATTAAACTTTATATATGATCCTTTCCGTTATCTGATAGAAACAATAATAAGCAATCTATCATAATTTTTTTTCTGGAAGTTCGACTAGGAGTTATGGGTAATGTTTACGATGTTTAGTGTCGAATCGAATTTAGACGTGGTAGGGAAAAACCAGCTTGATTGCTGCTACCATACTACTAAAGCTACGATCTTCCGTCAAAGCAATCGTTAGCAACATGAAACGAATGTGAATTCTGCTTCCATTATAATTGCAGCTGCTAACCCATTTTTATTGTTGTGCAATAACATCCTACATTCCAGTAAGACACAACAGTCCTTCGTCAAAAAATCGCGTCTGGCGGCCACACTTTGGTGGTCTATGGGAGACAGTAGCAAAGACAGCAAAGCTACAGAGTCCGTGAATTCTAACTGCAAATGGCACACAACACAGATTCTAGTGGATTGAGCATGCTATATACAATTTGTGGAGCTCAAAAAACAGTTGTGAAAAGATAAACAATGGATTATTCCACCCTTGCAAATTATTTTGATGTAGGACTATGTCTTTGTTTACTATATGTACTAACGAAAAAAGAAGTGTAACGTTTGAATGAAAGATTTCAAATGGTAATAACTTCTAAACTACTGAACGTAACTGAACAATTTATATGTCGTTGGATAGATATAATGGCCAGCAATGTAATTTTATGGTTTTATGGAGGGTGTAAGACGGGGGGGGGGGTCTCCCATAGAAATGAAACATACTCGAGAACTAATCAAGCAAATAGAAACAAGTTTGGCATGTGGAGGGTTCAGAAGGCAAGAATTTTTCCTATGGTGAACACCGCCAGTGGCGGACCTTTGCTAATGAACCACCACGTGTGGCTCCCTAAAAAAGAGTGAACGGATGATGGGGAAATTGGATCGGGACCTGAGCTGTCTGTCACAAGCCAGGTTAAAGGAGGAGTGTTAAGATTTGTCGCTCGGCGTGCGGCTCCGGGTGGCTCCATGGCAAATTTGTGGTGGATCCATCCGGAACCGCACATCGAGTCTCAATGTAGCAAGTAGTCTAGAAGCATGCTACATTTTGAGCAAAATGCGGTAGAGGACCCCAATCCTCGGTGTAATGCGACCCGTGCCTAGGGATGAATGCTTGGGGGGGTCTAATAAAGTTTCCCAAGGTCGAACGGAACCTGCATGGTACCAGAGCACCCTGTGCAGTAAATTGCTCCCTCGGTTCCAAGCTGGTAAAGGACAGTTGATTTTCTCCCCAGCAGAGTACAACCATCGCCATGGAAAACCTTACAAAAATAACTGATGGGGCAACCAACGACCCCCAAGAGTTGGTGATAAACACCGGTGTAGGTGTGGAGGTGGCGCACGACGATAGACCGGAAGTGCGCACTCCGATCGGCACGGTCGATACTGGTGGAGTGATGGACACAGGGATGGAAGAGGACTTTAACCTCGACAGCATGTCGCTGGAAGGAGGACTCTCGGCTTCATCCCTGATCCTAAACTCACCAACGGGGAATGCGGAGAGTGACGCGGATAACCTTCCCGATCCAGCGGCGCTGCCTGAAGTCAAAGGGCAACCTGAGGCTTCTGGAGATGTGGCCAAGCGTCTCTCCAATGCGCAACGGCGACGGCTGAAGTGGATCGTAGCAAGGGTTACTCAAAGGAGGAAGCGGAGGAACTCGCCCTTCTGCCGGCCGGCCAGTGTGCCCAGCGGGACCTGGTCGTTACCAAAAGGCAACGATCTGCTGATACGGCGTCCCCGAATATCAGCAACAAAGGTCCCACCAAAAAAAGACCACGCAGCCGAGTCTGCGCGGGTCCTTCGGCACCAAAACCACCCTCGGGGTGCACATACAGGGAAATCGTGGATGCTTTCAGCGTAGCCATAACTACGGCTGATTATCCCGTTTCCCTGCTAACTACGGATCAGCTTCAGACTGTCCGCGCCCTTCTTATGGATCACATTGCTGACCAGGAGACTCCAGACATTAGGCCAAAGTTCAGGAGCTGCCAGTTCAAGAACGGCTACTTGACACTGGCGTGCTCTGACCAGAGCACGGTCAAATGGCTGGAGCAAACGGCATCTACTCTCGTCCCGTGGGAAGGGGCATAACTACGGGCCTACGACACGAAGGACCTGCCGAAGGCACATTCCTTCATAGGGTACTTCCAGGACAGTGTCGGCACCATGAACGAGAAAATTTTGAGATTCCTCCAGAATCAGAACGACGGCTTTTTGACTCAAGCGTGGCAGATACGCCGTCGAAATGTGTTTGGAAATACCGTTGAACTGTTGACCAAAAATCGGCAAGCCAGATCACCGAGCAGCGCTTTGTGCTAAACTACATGTTTGGCAAAGCACGCATGCGACAGGTTGGCAGAGGTCTGATCAACACAGGCGCAACAGTCTTTGCTGCAAAGTCGAGGAAGGTATGAGCGGAACTCCCTACTGGGAGCACCCCGCCACCACCAAAACCATGCAATACCGCAACGTTGAGGTTGGAAAGTGCGGAACTTCCATCCGGGAGTGCCCCGCCGCCACCTAAACAATGCACTCCTGCGAAGACTAGACGGGCGCAGCGAAAACCTCGCAAGAGGCGTACGCAGCAACCACCAGTCGATAGCAAACCTCAGAGGCTCAATCCGCCGTTAAGTGCGGGTCGGACATCTGTGGCCTGTCGCCTGCAGCAACCGAAGCCTGCCTGTGTGGGCGACTCGGCCGCTCAACTCAGCGAAAACGCTGCTGGTATCCGTACGCCAAGGCTCGATCCATCATTGGATCAAGCTGAAAACGGTAATCCTGCCACAAAATGAGCAGCTTTCGCTGCGTTCAAGTGAACCTCCACCATGCCAAGGGCGCATCTAGTGTCCTAAGTCGGAGGTTCACCAATGAGCAGCTGAGTGCTGCACTGATCCAGGAGCCATGGATTAACGATACCACAATCCTCGGTCTATCCGGCGCTAATGGTAAGTTGATCTATTGCAATACACAGTCCAAGCCGAGGACTGCCATTCTGTTAAATAAGAAAGTAACATTTTCTCCAATTACAGAATTCAACCAACGCGATGTCGTTGCCATAACGGTGGTAGTCCCGACGATTAGAGGGAAGCAGGAGATAGTCGTTGCGTCCGCCTACTTTTCAGGGGACAAGGACGAAATACCACCGCCCGAGGTTGCTGAACTTGTGCGGTACTGCAGGGCAGTCAACAAGCCGTTCGTGATGGGCTGCGACGCAAATGCGCACCACACGATATGGGGCAGCTCGGACACAAATAACAGGGGTGAGTACCTACTTGAATATCTTACTTCTAACGATGTCAATGTAATCAATGCACAGTGGTCCAGAAACGAAAGTTAAGTGGAAACTTACTTTTGCGGCTAAGCGATTTATAATAGCTCCCCACAATGTTCAGCAAAGTTGTTCAACTCTAAAAGACAAATAATGCGAAATCAACGACTAAGTTCCAGTTTGGCTTGTAAACACATAATCGATAATAACTTTTTATAAGAAAGAGATAGAAGGATAATTTTGTCGACAAAGTTGTAGCTAAAGCTTATATAAGTAACTTTGCTAAAGACATAGTAGGCGTATTTTTAGGCGTTTCTAACTTACAGAGTGTTTTACAACAAGACCTCTCAAAAATCACTTTTTCGCTGATTTATTCAAATGCAGTGGTTTTATTGCATCATAATGTTTTACAAAGTTGGTTATCTTATCAAAAGACATATTTTTGTAGAACATTGTATGTTGAAAACTCATACGTATAACGAGTTCTAACGTTTTTCCTGTGTTTTTTTAGTCTTTTTTGGAATAGAATATCTCAAAAAGGGGCAAACAAAAAAAATCAAACTTGGCCGTTTCTGAAAGCTTGGAGTTTGATCTCAAGCATATGTGAAAATAAAAAACTGGTTTTTTCTCTAACTCGAGTAATTTCAGTTTAATTATTTCATGTTTGACCATTTTCTACTATGCAGTATTTTCCAATATCTTCTTGAAGACGATTAAAGTCAACATGTCAATAGTAAAAAAGAAATTTGTCGTACCTTGACACAATTTCTTTTGATTGTCACGTAAAATAGTCTTCGAACTCCAGATATGACATCAGTTTTCTATCAGCACCAGCTGTTTTTGATAAATATCTATCTTTCAATTTTCATTATTTTGCAAATATGCTCAATCTACCATCAATAATGTTTTAAAAATAATTTTCAATAAAAAAGCAAAAAAAATATTGGTTATTTCATGCGTAATATTGTTAACTGTTATTTTAGTTTTATGTCATTTTTTAATCGCAGGTAAGTATATCAAAACAGGCAAAGAGGTAAAAGAGAAAAAAAAACCTATAGATCCCTTTCGAACTTCAACCACCTTATATCAGTATATCGTTGATTTGGAAAACAAAAATGGTAGTCATTTATTTGAGAGATTCAATAAATGTTTTGTTTTCGAAATATTTTATTATTGTTAGCAATATAATAATTTATTATATTAATAATTGGTGGAAGCTCCAGAGTACGTGTACAATACGAACGATTATGTATTGCAATGACTGGATCGGACGACAGCAGGAGGCGTTTGAACGCATCCTCCAAATTGGCATTCCGGTTAAATTTTCTGGCGTGAAATTCTCTGAACTTACAAATACATTTATTTCGCGTTTCCTGTACCTCTTCGCTTAATAACCCTATGGGTCGTGCCGTGGCCTTAATAATATCTGCGCCGTGTACTAACATTTTATTAACGGTTGGCGATATAGCTAATATGGAATTGAATGGGAAATAATCTCCTAAACTACCGAATTACTTTCACGAACATTTTAGATACTAATTTAAAAAAAACAGTAACGGTACCCTCAAATCTTTTGACAAAAAACTCCAGGACTATAATAGGATTTGCTTGAAAGCGTTCCTCCTTTTTTACTACGATCATAGTCATGTTCCTGTTCCTGAATACGTATAAGACATCAATTTTGAAGACTTCTCAGCTTTCTGACACTAAAGTAATTTAAAAGATTACTTTAGACTAGAATCAGAAAATCAATATAAAATTTAATTTCATGTGCATATATCCAAGTGAAGATTTCCATTTGTCTATTTGTAAAATAATGAAAATTGTAAGATAGATATTTATCAAAAACAGCTGGTGCTGAGCTCCATTTGCAGAGAGGACGATACGACAGTGATTATTTGAAATCCAGGATAACTGCTAACCAGAGTACAGTAGTTCTGTGGAGACTAAGGCCCTTCACTCCAAACCACCGTCGAACTAACTACGCGCGCAATGAACCAGCCTGCCGCTGAAAACTAAAACTAAACTTAAACATGTCGACTGATACTATTAAGAAAAAACTTTCTGACTATTTCTGAGAGGTCAATTACATGTACACTAATACCACTGCATTTTATATTATTTTGTATTTGGTATTATAATTTATATTTATATGTATGAACTGGATGACGGGCGAAGTCCATATATCTTGACAATAAACAATTATAAAAACTACCGTTATACAAACTTATTTAATGAATATTTCAGCAGTGGTTCGAAAACTAGCACAAGGTCGAAAAACTAGATCTCTTAACTTATCCTGAGTTCGAAGACTATTTTACGTGTCAATCAGTAGAAATTGTGTCATGGTACGACAAATTTCTTTTTTACTATTGACATGTTGACTTTAATCGTCTTCAAGAAGATATTAGAAAATACTACATAGTAGAAAATGGTCAAACATGAAATAATTAAACTGAAATTACTCGAGTTAGAGAAAAAACCAGTTTTTTATTTTCACATATGTTTGAGATAAAACTCCAAGCTTTCAGAAACGGCCAAGTTTGATTTTTTTCGTTTGCCCCTTTTTGAGATATTCTATTCCAAAAAAGACTAAAAAAACACAGGAAAAACTTTAGAACTCGTTATACGTATGAGTTTTCAACATACAATGTTCTACAAAAATATGTCTTTTGATAAGATAACCAACTTTGTTAGACATTATGATGCAATAAAACCATTGCATTTGAAGTAATCAGCGAAAAAGTGATTTTTGAGAGGTATTTTTATAAAGCACCCTGTAAGTTAGAAACGCTTAAAAATACGCTTACTATGTCTTTGGCAAAGTTACTTATATAATCTTTAGCTACAACTTTGTCGACAAAATTATCCTTCTATCTCTTTCTTATAAAAAGTTATTATCAATTATGTGTTTACAAGCCAAACTAGAACTTAGTCGTTGATTTCGCATTAATTGTCTTTTTGAGTTGTACAACTTTGCTGAACATTGTGGGGAGCTATTTTGAGCCACAAAAAACTTTCCACTTAATTTTCGCTGCTGGACCACTGTGCAATGTAGGGAATGACCCCACCTTTATAAACGCTATCAGACAAGAGGTCCTAGACCTTACTCTATGTAGCGCCTCTATAGCTGAGAAAGTCAAAAATTGGCATGTCTCTGATGAACCAAGTTTATCAGACCACAGACATATCATTTTCGACATCGAGGCTAATCCTCTAAAGAGAGAACAATTCAGGAATCCGAGGAAAACTAATTGGAGTTCCTTTAGGGATCATCTGATTGCCTCACGTAATTCCTGTCACAATAATATACGAACCCCAGTTGAGCTGGATATCGCCGCTAGTGACCTGCAATGTAGGATCACAGACGCGTATAACACAAACTGTCCCGTAAACACGCGAACAGTTTGCCGTGATGTGCCCTGGTGGAATGAGACGCTTAGCAATCTCCGACGGAAGGCAAGGCGCCTGTTCAACAGGGCCAAAATCACGTCTAACTGGGAAGACTACAGAGCTTCCCCCACAAAATACAACGCTGAGCTATGCAAAGCTAAAAGGAAATCACGAGTTAAATTTTGCGAAAGCATTCAAAATCTGCCAGAGGCTACGCGTCTGCAGAAAGCGATGTCTAAGGACCACTTCAATGGTCTAGGGCAATTGAAAAAAGAGGATGGGAGTCTTACTGTTAGCACCAGGGAAACTCTGGAAGTTCTGATGAACACGCACTTCCCTGGTTCGACAGTGGCCACTGGACAAAACATAGGCGGGCAACAGTGGAATGGGTCATTACACAATGTGCCAAATGACTCGGTTCTACTTGCACGCCGATTGTTTACAATTGGGCACTCAGCTGTTTTGAACCAATGAAATCTCCAGGTCCGGATGGTATTCTACCCATTTTCTTATAAAAAACGGACGGTGTTATAATGTCCGAGCTCATCAACCTCTTTCGAGCCAGTTTCACTTTGTTATCGTTTGCACATTTTACCCCATATACCACACAGGAATAGCAACGCGAGAGAACGGGTATACTGATATTCAGCATGATTTGCGTCAATTTAATGTTGCTATAATTAGTCTAAAGTCCCGTCATAGTTGTCATTGGTAGTTTTTTTGAATAATTTGTAATAAATGTCATTTGTATATTAGGAGATAGGGTTAAATTAGGCACTAAAATTAATAATCTACGGTCTAAGGCTAGGATTAGAATAAGGAATAAAATTGTTAACACACTAAACACAAAATATTGCTGGATCTGGGAAAGCGGAAACACCTGGATGGAATGAGCTTTGGAAGCAGGGATGTCAGGGATGCGAAAGGAGGTTGGAAAAGGGAGGAAGGGGCAGTTAGGTTAGAAACGATTGAAGCCTGAGAAGTAATACCATTTGTCGCTAAACCACCAAAGACTACAGAGAGAGTTGATAAGCAAAGCAAAGATAGCGTATCGAAGATAAAAGTAAGATACGTGTGAAGAAAGTTAAAGTGACAAACGATAGAGGAAAATTAAAGACAAAGATTTGATAGAATCAGGTATGAGTGGCAAGAAAAATGAAAATTGTAGGCAGATATGGTATAGAAAGATTCGTTTTGTTCCTCCCTCCCCAACCTCCAGGACCCATTATTGCTAATTTGCTCAAAGTCAACCGCGTGGCTGGTAAGCCGCGGTCTATGTCATCCGAGCGGAACGTACGGCAGCGGTAATAACGCGTAGCTGAAGTTACTAGGCCTGTAAATTGGCCCTCGGACATTGTCAACTGTCCTGCAGATCCACCAGACATCATCACCACCCGATTCGACACCGCCAGATCCAGCATCAGCCGGCCGGCCCAGCACCGTACACGTACCCTACACATCCAGTAAGTTAGAATAAAAAGTTTGCTAAAAAGACCGTGTTTGGATTTCCGATTGGTGTCACATTGTCCCAGAGCCGATCTTGAGCCTCCGGACCTCACGCTCGAGCTAGCCATAAGAAGAGGCCTTCGGAGCCCAGCCCCGGATAGTCCCCAGTGGTTCGACCAGGGACTGGGGTCGATTGTCGTGGTCCTTCCGACACGCGAAGTAACAACTTTGGGATATATCCCGGAGAATTGGCGGAAAGTAAGGGTGGTGTTCATACCTAAGGCTGGCAAAAAAGACAAAACCATGCCTAAGGCTTTCAGACCGATAAGTCTGACTTCGACGCTTCTTAAGCTGATGGAGAAAATCACGGATAACTATATCCGCAATGAGTTTTTAAAAAACTCTCCGTTAGATGTAAATCAACATGCATACCAACACGGCAAATCTACGGAAACCGCACTGCACAGCTTAGTGACGTTAATTGAGAAATCGCTCTAATATCAAGAGACAGCACTGTGTGCTTTTCTTGATGTTGAAGGCGCTTTCGATAACACGTCCTTCGCGTCAATCAATACGGCTCTCTGTCAAAAGAGAATCGACCACACTACAATGAGCTGGATTCAAGCAATGCTCTCTAGCAGACAAATTACAGCATCATTGGGAGATACGTCGGTCACGATTTCGGTGATCAAAGGATGTCCACAGGGCGGAGTTCTCTCTCCCCTGCTCTGGTCACTGGTGGCCGACGCACTCCTTCACAAGCTATCACAGCTTGGTTATGAGACCATTGCTTACGCCGACGACGTTGTACTTATCGTCAGAGGAAAGTTTGACGCAGTATTGTCAAGTCGCTTGCAAGGAGCTCTAAACACCACCATGTTATGATGCTCACAAGAGGGACTTAATGTTAACCCCACCAAAACAGTCGTTATACCATTCACTAGGCGAAGGAAGCAAACCATTACTCCCCCTATACTGAATGGTGTCAAACTGGGCTTCAGTAATGAAATCAAACACCTCGGAATAATTGTCGATAAAAAACTGAACTGGGCTGCCCACCTAGATTATGCTGTTAAGAAAGCAACTTCGGCTATCTGGGCATGCAGCTCACTGTTTGGGGAAACCTGGGGATTGAAACCTCAACTAGCCTTTTGGTCATATACTACTATTGCACGGCCTAGGATAACCTATGCTGCAGTCGTATGGTGGCCAAAGGTGAATGAGGTGACAGCCCAAGCCAAACTAAACAAAGTTCAGCGCCTGGCCTGTCTTACAGTTACCAGTGACATGCGTACAACACCTACTGCAGCCATGGAGGTAATGCTATGCTTACTGCCTTTGCATCTTCATGTGAAGAAGGAAGCAGAGCTCGGCGCACTACGGTTGTAAAGGAGTAAAACTATTCTCGAAGGTGACCAAATCGGTCATCTTCGCATACTACGGGAGTTCAATCTGACACCCTTAGTAACTTCAGTCTCTGACTGCATGGAAGCTAGGCCCAAAATGGACGTTCCATATGAGGTGATTGAAACAGATAGCTCAATGTGGAATAATGGAGGGCCCGATCTTCCATCTGCAACTATCTGCTTTTTTACAGATGGTTCAAAAATGGGGGCCTACATAGGCTCCGGAGTCTACGGACCCGGCATCAGGGAAACTATCTCATTAGGAAAGTGGCCCACCGTTTTTCAAGCAGAAGTATATGCAATATACATCTGTGCAACAATATGCTTGAAACGAAAGTACAGGCTTGCGAAAATCGGTATCTTCACGGACAGCCAAGCAGCACTACTGGCACTTAAGTCCGCCAAATGCGTGTCCAAATTAGTTTGGGAGTGCAGCACAGCATTGAGGGAGCTCTCCCGCCAAAACAAAGTTTTATTACTTTGGGTGCCCGGTCACTGCGGAATCGAGGGCAATGAATTTGCTGACAACCTAGCAAGACAAGGATCAACTCAGCAATTTATTGGTCCTGAACCGTTTCTGGGCACCTCCACATCCGCCGTGAAAGGTGAACTGATGACATGGGAAAAGCTAGAAATAGCATCCCGTTGGAAGCAAACACAGGGTTGTAGACAAGCTAAACAATTTATCTACCCAAACCCTGCAGTAGCTAAAAAACTACTCCATTTAACTCGTAGTGAACTACGCACAATCACGGGACTCCTAACAGGATACAGCCCCGCTCTTTATCATTTAAAGAATATCGGCAAGGTTGACACCGACCGCTTTTGTAACTCTGAACCTGAAAGTTCAGCGCATCTGCTCTGCTATTGCGGAGCTCTTGCATTATCAAGGCACAATTTCTTAGTAAGTTTCCTTCTTACTCCACATCAGGTATGGAGCCTAAATCCCAAAACGGTCATTGGCTTTATAAACCATGTAGTACCGAATTGGGGCACAGGATTACAACTATTCCGCTCAACTCCATCAATGGGTATGAGCGGTCCGTAAACTGTGTACAGCAATCGGGGCCTGCCACAAAAGACGATCATTAAGACTGTCGCAGTGGCCTTTTAACCCAATGCCCTTCTGGCATACAAAAAAAAAGGTGAACAGAGACCCTTCTCCTCTTTCGGAAGCGGGGCTCTCATACAAATAAAATACAAATTTTCTTATAACTCGAGAACTAATCAAGCAAATGGAATCAAATTTAGTATGTTGTGGGTTTCGGAGGTAAGATTTCTTTCTATGGTGTACTGAGACCCCTTTCCCTTCTAAGAAGGGGGGCTCCCATACAAATGAAATACAAATTTGCTCAAAACTCGAGAACTAATCAAGCAAATGGAACCAAACTTGGCATGCGGGGGTTTTTGAAGGCTTGAATTTATTTCATGTTGGTTTGAGACCCTTCACCCCTGTTGTAGGAAGATAAGGACTCTCATACAAATAAAACAGAAATTTTGGCGTATGTGCCATATTTTCTGCTACCGCCATCCGGGGTGACATAGGGCCACGGGGTGAGATTGTGCCAAAAACCAACAATGTTTGTTAATAAAAATAAACTAGATCTATGCAAACTAATGGCTCAAATTGAAGACGATTTGAAACATAACATATTTATTCATAACGTGGAATGGAACATAAATAATATTTGCGAACAGTTTGGCTAAAAAAGGGTTTCAAACGTTAGGCTTAAAAATATTGAAAAAAAACGTAGAAAATAAATGTCCCATATAAACAGACCCAAACAAGAAATCGCATCAACTTGCTGATCTGAATATAGATAAAGTATTCATTCACAATATATTGGAAGGTTATTATGCGTTGGACGGCTTCTGAATACGAAAATAATTTTTTTTCTAAATTTTGCACTTTCTGAGCTCCACGAGGTGAGATTGTGCCAAGCTATAACGATTCGGTGTATGAAATGCACATACACAACAAAAATGCGTCAATGTACATCAATACACCTAAATTGCTTACTAGGGAACACAATATTTTGAGAATTTAGATTGTATTATCTTTTATAGAGCAAACGGCATCGTAAGTCTGCTAAATAATTAAAATTCAATTTTTACTTTTTCTCTAGAAATTCCAGATTTTTTGAATAAACACTTTAATATGAGACAAATATGCTTTACCTTACATTAAGTCGGTATTAAAGATTAGGCTGATTGCGTGTCCACTGGCCGCAGTATCTCGAACGTAGTAAATAATTAACTTTGTTGAATGATCAAATAGATAAGATTGCTATGTGGCACATCTCAAGAATCGGCGGTGTTGCCATATTCTGGTGTTTGCCGAGTATTGTTGTGTCGTGTAGATTAAATGTGTGTTTTGTTTTTATACAATGTGCCAGTAGTGCGGTTTTCTCGCCGAATACTAATACTATAAATTGTGGATCATCAGAGTTGGTATTGCAATCAATCAACTTTTGTAGCGCGTTTATGTTTGATTTCTGGCCACTAATTCGGGTTTTTGTTTGATGTCATACCTATGTATTGTGATTTGCAACCATTACATGAAATGCTATAAACTACGTTATTGTGATCTTCTTTTGCTACTTTGTCTTTTGTTTGCTTACTGTTTAACTGTGTTTATGTTTCTTGTGGCTAATTTTACTTTGGAGTAATCTTTTTTGAGATATTTTTTCATTTTGTCGGTTAGATAAGGAATGTGTAATGTTGAACGGTAAATGTTTTCGGGGTTTCCTTGATCCGGTTGGTCGATGCTATTTTGTCGTATGTTTCTCCTATTGATGAGGCGGCTCCGTAGCTTTCTCGGATAATCGTTTAGCTTTAAATGTCGGTCCATTATGTCCACCTTCGCAGTTTCTGATAGACCTGGAGATAACCTGTTGACTTTATTAATAAAGTTGATTGCCATGTTTATTTTCTGATGTGTAGGATGCGTTGACAAATAGTTCAAGAAACGGCCACTTGCAATGGGTTTTTGATACCATTCGTTTGAGATATGTTGGTCGTCGTGTCTCACTAACAGCATGTCTAGGAAGTAGACAATTTCACAAGTAAATTGGATATTGGGATTGTAGCGGTTGAAAGTGTCCAGAACATGATCCAATTGATCCAGTGCAATAGCTGTAACCAGGTCGTCTACATACTTTCGAATGAACGGTAATTTTACTTTTAGTTGTTTTGTAACGCAGTCAAGCAAAACTTCAGTGACAAGGTCCGCTATTATAGGAGACTAGCTGACCCGACAAACTTCGTATTGCCACAAATTAAACTACGTTCTACATAAATCGTGAATCTCGGATGACCTTTGTCACAATCTCGAATTTTGCAAGTTTCTGAGGAATTCATGGGTGTTTTAATATACAAATTTTCCTCACAGTAAAGTAGAAAACAACTCCCCCCATCGCTCAGCCTGATAAAATAAAGCGGATAGCATTTAAATATTCGCCATCATTACAAACCATTTCGCCGAATACCATTTTGTGGAACACCAATTCTCGGTTGACCATAACGCGAAATATAGAGTTTCGCAGAATACCATTTGGCGAAAAACCTTACGCGGGATGTACCATTTCACGGAAAATCTTTTCGTAGAAAGTACCATTTCGCAGGGGTGACCCAACTGAAAGAAAATAATAGAGGTCAGTGGATCTAGGAAAATAAATAAACCTAGATAGAGGTGATCTCTACGGGGGGCTGCCCCCCGCAGCGGCCGGCGCTTCGGACGGCAGGTCACCGGCAACATTCGCGGTCTATGGCCGACTCGCGCTGAATTATCTAATGTTACTATTGATAGTTTTTGGTGGTCTTGTTATTGATTAATGTTTTATGAAAGAGTCTAAAATTTCTCGAGTTTAATTAGTTTTTGAGTTACGCAAAAATTTCTGTTTTATTTGTATGAGAGTCCTTATCCCCCTACCGCAGGGGTGAGGGGTCCCGATTAGGAGGGCATAACAAGATAACATCAAATTTATAACACATTCTGATATTTATAACACATGGTGTTACAAATCGGAAATAAACTGATCAAGAAGTGAAAACAAAAGTTTCAAGTTTGTAACAGATTCTGATAGTTATAACTCATTGAGTTATATAGGAGAATTAGGGCTTTGGCCACTACTAAAAATGTTACATATCATCACTGGTGTACCCGGGACACACAATGGGGAACGTGCCATACCTTTTCTATAAAATTTAACGCAAATTTTATGTGTAATTTCAAATCGGATTTCAAGCCAAATTTTACATGCAATACCAGCCTAACTTCAAGTAAAATTTCAAGTACTATTTCAAGTCAAATTTCATGTTTATTTTGAATTCAATTTGAATTCTAAATTTAATTCGAATTTAATGGCCAGTTTCAAGTTTAAATTATGGTCCAATATCAAATCCAATACCATGAACATTTGACATGCAATTTCAAATGAAATTCAAAGTAAAATATCGTGTCTAATTTCAAGTGCAATTGCAAATTGCAATCTAAGTCCTATTCAGTTGTTCAGTTTTCAGTGTTCAGTTTCAGTGCATCAGAACGAAATAATGATTACATGTAGCGAATTCTTATATCTATCAATTTTGCATTAAGAAAATTTTGTCGTCATTTCTAGACTTTTGTTGTTTATTTGGATAACAATTTTTTTAAGCATCCAAGAACAGCAAGTGTATAAAATGAAAACATAAACTATTGCAGTTAGAAACTCGATGCAAAATGCCGCTCCTGTTAAGCCATCTTTTATGTATTTTCTGCACTTTATTAGGTTCTAACAACGAATTAGGATTAAAAAGATAATCTCTCAAACTTTTATTTTGTTGGTAGATGCTTGGAACCAAACGTAATCGAGCAAACACATTATGAAAAAATAATTAACGATAAAATAAAATGTTTTAGTTTTTTTCTCGGTTAGGTTCATAATTGTTTTTAATCTTTACTGTGCTGTGGTTGGTTCCTACCAAAATCAGCAATAACATTTATAGAATCAAAACCTGAAATATAAAACTCATTTAAAAACAAAGTTTGAATGGCCAGGTTCACTTCAATTTATTTTCTGGTATATTTGAAAGCACTTCGAGCAACACTGTCAGAACGGTGCAACACTGATAAAACGGATTCGATTTCTTTTCCTTGATCACAGTCCCGTACCAAAAGAGATCTAGTTATTTATAGACAGCTCGAACAGCAAAAACTGACAACTGACAGAATAAGCTATCGGTCAAATCATATGAGCATTTAAACTACCTACATTCAAGAGTAGTTCTGGTACAGTGGTTAAGACGATGGCATCGTGTGCGGTATGTCGTGAGTTCAAATCCGACTGAAAGGGTGCGGTTTTTGAAATTGAAAAAATGTGTGAAAATCTTTTTCTGTTGCTATTTGTAAATGTTCTCGATAAATAGTTGTACTATTTTTGACAATAGGTCGGGAAAATGTCGATATAGCAGACAGAGGTAAAGAAGTTTTTGTTTTATCAAAATTATAACACAATTTGTCAGAAATATGGTAACAAATTTTGATATAATTTTGTTCAAATCATAACAAACTTTGTTATATTTTTGCTATCACTGCTAAGCAGTTTTGTTAGAATTTGAGTTATTTTAACCACTTGCAGTAGCTAAATTACAACAGCCGTTGTTAGCAAAAAATCGGTCGAAAAATAACAGGATCAGTTATAATTTTGTTATGCCCTCCTGATCGGGGTCTCAAACCATCATTAAAGAAATTCCTGCCTCCAAAACCCCCCACATGCCACATTTGGTTCCATTTGCTTGATTACTTCTAGAGTTATGAGGAAATTTGTATTTCATTTGTATAGGAGCCCCCCTCCTAATGCAGGGACAGGTTTCAATTCACCACAGAAAACATTCTTGTCTCCAAAAACACCCACATGTCAAATTTGGTTCCATTTGCTTGATCAGTTCTCGAGTTATAAGGAAATTTGTATTTCATTTGTATGGGAGCCCCCCCTCCTAAAAAGGTAAGGGGTCCTAATTTATCTCAGAAAAAATTCATGCCTCCAAAAATACCTACATGCCAAATATGGTTCCATTTGATTAATTAGTTCTCGAGTTATGAGGAAATTTGTATTTCATTTGTATAGGAGCACCTCCTCTTAGTGGGGGAGGGGTCTCTAACCATCATAAGAACCTTCACTGGCTCCAAAACCCCCTACATGCAAGTTTTCATGCCGATCGGTTCAGTAGTTTTCGATTCTATAAGGAACATAGAGCAGACAGAAATCCATTCTTATAGGCATAGATTTGTATGGGAGCCCCCCCCTTTTAGTGGGGGAGGGGTCTTTTGCCATCGAGAGAACCTTCCCTAGCCCCAAGAACTTCTACATGTAAATTTTCACGCCGATCGGTTCAGTAGTTTTCGATTCTATAAGGAACATAGAGCAGACAGAAATCCATTCTTATAGGCATAGATTTGTATGGGAGCCCCCCCTCTTAGTGGGGGGAGGGGTCTTTTGCCATCGAGAGAACCTTCCCTAGCCCAAAGAACCTCTACATGCAAATTTTCACGCCGATCGGTTCAGTAGTTTTCGATTCTATAAGGAACATACGGACAGACAGACAGACAGCAGACAGACAGACAGACAGAAATCCTTTTTTATAGGTATAGATAGCGGACTGCCCATAGCTGTACCAAAAGTCTGTTTGTAGAAACGGCCATCGAACTTGAAGAAACTAGCGTCGATACAGAACTCCACTAGTTCAAGAAACAAATCCAAACAAATGTTTTTGGCGTATAGTTTAATTTGTTCCCAGCAACCTATCACATCATGACATACCAGGTCCTTTGGCATGTATGTAAACAGTGAAATCAACGAATATCCAGCCGGCAATGTAAAACTGTTGATGAAATCGCAGAATTCGAAGGACTCCTTAATATTGTACAAACTGTCGATTGAATTTTGGTTGATTTTTTCCACAAACTTTGACAATTCAAAGTTTGGGGCAGTCATATTAGGGACCACTGGTCTTAGAGGTAAGCCGGGTTTGTGTGCTTTTGGAAATCCGTAGATCCTTTGAACGCTCGTGCTCTGTGATTTCAGAGTGTAGGCTGTTTTTCGATCTATGAGATTTATATTGTGTAGTCGTTCAATAGAGCGTTGGTGTTGCGTTGAAAGTTCGAGGTAGGATCCCTTGTCAATAACTTGTATGTTTTGGTATCCTCCAAAAGTGTTGACATCTTTTATTTATAATCAGACACATACATTATTACAGTTTTATTGCCCTTATCTGGCTGTACATCTATAACATCTGAATTAGACTTCAAGAACGATTTGGTTACCCTCTCGGCCCGTTCACACGTTAGAGCAAGTGGTTCCCATCAGAAGTAAAATATTTTTTTGTGTCTACTTTAATCTTCGATTCGATGTTCAGCTTACGGCAAGTTGAAAAAACCCCGCGCTTTCTCTGTCTCTGAATCAATGGAGGCGCATTGTATGTGAACGATCAGCGATGATGCCGCGGCAATTTCGGAAGCGACTATCGCATCTGAAAATTAACAATTATCAGCTTTAAAAGCCAATAAACTTATCGAATAAGCTCGTAACCTTCATATTCAAACAGTTACTTATTTTATCGTCGCGACCGTAATAAGCACCACGAGCGCTTCTCTTTTGGCTGCAAAATTAAAACAGGACGGCTGTAGCCGTAATAAACGAATCCAATAGAATGGACGAAACGAAGCGATATTTTTTAATTTTGACACTTTAAATTGACGAAAGAATACATTCAAAAGTCATTAATATATTCCAATTTAATTAATTTTAAAGAAAAAAATTGAATTTAGCAGACTTTACTGCTCACTAGTTATTGATGCAATCAAGGGGCATCCCGACCTAGGTTTCACACATAATCTGCTTCCAATTATTTTATTTTAACTCGAATTCATTTAGGTTTCGATAGTTTCATTACCTTAACAACATGTGTTTAAAACAAATTAATATTCAAATTGAAAAACTTTTTTTTCAGAATCGTTGCATTAAACAAACCATCTGCACGAATAAGCCCCTTGAACCTGCGGTTAAAGCATGGAGTGGAAAATCACTCAATTAAGTTCACCTTTGTTCGCGCCATACAGTTTTACGAACCAGAACCAAACAATCGCATTCGAATACAACCCTGGCACGGACCGATCCTCTTCGCTCGATGTCCCTTTTTGCCATTAGGACCGACCACCAGAGCCGAGGAAGTTTGCCCGAGGTCATTGGAAAGCAATTTACGGAATTTTGCGGAAATCAAATTTGCTTCGGCCCTTGTCAAAGTTTTTCTCCGAAACATCAACCTCCGTCCTCGGTGGGTTTGTGTGTGGTCATGGTTGGTTTTGTGTTATTGGAAAAATGATGCCGCAAACCCGGTTTTCCCATCGAACGGAGATCAAAACGAGATGTTACTGCTCCGTGGGCTCGGGTTGGTCTTTTCATTGTGCACCGACTATGCTGATCCAGAGCGACCGAACCGACCGACCGACCGACCGACCGGGTCGAACGGGGAAGCTTTTTATTACACCGGATCCTGCCAAACCGCACGCTGACAATGGAGCTCTGGAAATGATTTTTTCCACTTGAGTCATTTCGGTGGCTGTTTGCACTTTTCGTGACCAGACACTGTGGTCCTCCTTCCTGGGTTTTCGTGCGGTTTTTGTTTTCCAGTCTCGAAGTTATCAACTTTTCTGATATAAAATTGAAACACTGTGTCTAGCGCTGGATTTAACACATAGCGATATACCGTAAGATGTTGGCGAGCAAAGGTCTGTCTGATATTGAGCAGCAAGGAAAGTTTTCAATTTCATCTATTAACTGTCAAAGTTGAACTTTCCTAAGAGGGGGTGGGTCGATAAGAAAGGATTAATTTAAATCATAATCAACGATGGGAACCACCGCTGACAGAGCGGCAGGCCGCGACTGTTGGTCGTTATTATCGCACCACTGGCAGACCGCAAATTGACTCACCGCAATATATATTTATTCCTGAGCGCAACTGTAGGTACCGTAGTCGACGTGCTTAGCTGGAGCATTAGCAGCGGAAATAAATTAGCCTTAGGGTCTCGGTAAAGCTTTAGCGCGGGTTAGGTTTGTTTTGTGCTGGTTTGAAATACAAATTTGTTGGAAAGTGTGAATTATGGGCTTTTGTTTTTATCAAAACAAAACCATCTGTGCAGATTTGCTAACTGACATTGCGATTAGAACCATGCTGCCGAGCAGTAAACAATTAACTAGTAAAATTTTCCAAAATTCGAACGTAAAAATAATTTGGCAGAGTTTATGGGTTACTGAAATAGCACAACATGACATTGAACAGTTTTCTTTTTTCAAACAGTTTTCTTTTGGGTGAATTGTTTTACGCAATCAGAAATGTAAACAAGCGAAGACTGTGACTCTGCCACGATAAAATCCAATCAAATACCGGTTGCCTTTAAAACGCTCTATTAACTATGTGATATCATAAATCACATCATCACCTTGGCAAAATTTTGCTCTACAATAGCGCCTAACAAGTTCTCCTTCGAAATAAGCCTTTCAAGTCCTGAAGGCAAATTCATAATCTTTCACTCGAGCAAATACGTTTATCTTTGACTGTTCTGAACCGAGAAGTGCAGTAGAGATAAACACTGCTAGCAAACCTCCTGGAGCAAAATTGCACCGAAACTTAATTCTAAGCTCCTTAAACAAGACCGTTCCGATCGTTGTTTCTCTTTCCCTCCGTAGCTATATTTTAGCTCTAATGTGTCACCACATATGCTACGACTACGAATCTCGTTCGGTTCGGGTTCAGACTATCAGACCGCCGCCGTGCTGATCTCGGATGTGCACTTTCCGTTATTCGTATTATCGGATTCAATGAATCGCAATGAACCTTTCAATTGTGTTGTGTGGTTATGAGATTTATTTATTTTGCGCTGAAAGCAGTTTCTCTGCTGAGCTTTTGTCGAAGTGTGAATAGACAAGTGCCAGCAGAAAACTATTTTTAAGACCGGCTGCAGGGTTTACTGCTAAACAGGATGACTACGGCTAGAGACAGTCCCGAATAAGCGCTTTCCGGCGGCTGCAGCGGCGACCTGAAACCAGTCATACTGCCGTTTGCAATGAATTGCGCTCCAGTGTAGTCGAAATTTCGTTATTTGCTGTTGCTTCCATGTCTGTAAGCAATTTGACCCCTGCTGTAATTGAAACAATTAATCGTAGTAAGTATAGTGTGGGAAGATTTTTAATGGTTGATGCAATCGTTACATTATTGTGTCTGTTTGCGTGGAGTCACCAGATGTTGATCGGAAGATATTTTTATACACAAGCAGCTGGTAATAAACTCATTCAATTACTTAAGAATATTTGGTCTATCTATCTGAAGTCGTCTGAAGATTTTCAAATCATCACCATGCATAATTCGACATCTGGGTGGAAGTGGAAGCGCTAGGCAAACGTCTTTAAAGAAAAACGAGAATAACGGTGGTCCCCAAGTTACTACCTTGCGGCTCCCCAGATCAGGGGTGGAAAAATCGCTTCTAGCGATCAAGAACAGAGGTGTTATCGGGTTCAGAATCATTGACCTCATTACTTCCACGCATTCTACATAAAGCAACTCTCTTTTGAAGAAAACGAAACGATTTTTTTTTCAACGAAATCAAAAGATACTGAGTTGAACTTCTCTTTATATCGAGAAAAGAAGGGTTAATGGCGTTTAATTGGACTTACACTGCAAGAACGTACTTATCGTAAATAAACAAATTGCCATGGGATATAACGATTTCACAAATATATGCTTTAAACTCAAGAGCATTGTAATAATTGATCCAATTCGCACAGGACTTTCTGGCGAACTGAATGTAAGATACGTTCGTGATTATCCCTATGATAACATCTTGTTTACGACAAATCATTCGAATTGTTAAAGTTAAAGCATGGTAATCGCTTCTACTAAAGCTACATTATTGGTAAAATACAGCGCTTTGGTTTCTGACAGTTGACGCATTTCAGTCAAGCTAGACTTTATCGACTCGCATTCTGCAGGGAAGTAATTTAGGGTTTCTCACAATAACTAAGATTTTTCGACGTGTAGCGTAGTTTTGGTAACGGTCAAAGATTGCTTCCCAGAGGGACGCAGACCTAACTTTACCGTAGCATCTTAACAATTGAGCTTGTTCCGAGGTTTCTTCGAAGTGCTGTTGATGGAAGTAGACAAAATATAGTGCTTTTCTCTTAACCCTAGAGCGGTCGCGCTAAAAAAAGTTACGTAAGCGGTCGCGTCGTGTACTGAGTATACAGCGAATAATACTGCCTATATCTCAGGACTGGCATGAGATAGAAGGTTGCGGTTTTCGACAAATTTATTTATCTATTTAAGATGCATCTGTAAACGGACAATAAAGTTAGAGAACTGATTCGCTAGATGGCGCAAATGGCGATCAAATTAAATGATTCTAGAATCTTTAATATCTCGGGACTGACTAGACTGATAAGATAAGACGAATTTTAAAAAGATCGGTTAAATTCGGGACTGTCCCGTTAGATGTCGCAGTGGGTAAAATCATATTTCTTTTTGCGAAATCTCTGCTTATGTCGAATAGGCGATAAAATGGCTTATCTGGTCTGGTAAAGAACACCAAAATGTTTGCAAATAGTATTGAACAGTATCTTCGAACAAAGTAGTTATACTGTATAGATGGGAAAGTCTATGATGAACAACTTTGCCGAATAAAGTATGGACATATGTTCAAATCTCGCTGAGATATTTACGATTTTCTGAAGGCGGAACACAACACAATTATGTAATTTTCCACACAATTTGGCACCATTTAAGCTCAAGAATCACTTTAAAAAAGGGCGTATATATTTTTTAGGTACTATGTTTGAGAAAACGTATCTCTTGAAACTAGGTTTGCTTTAAAATGATGCGTAAGCGTGAGTTGTTGAAAGCTGATTTTTAAACATGAAAAAATAAACACTGAAAAAAAATTCTACTATGTTCGAAAGTCAGACCAAAATGTTAAATTAAGATACAGTCACCCCAGTATTACGGGCCACCCAGTATTATGGGTCAGTATATACTTCACGTTAGTTTTATACATAGAAAATTAGTATTTAACCACCGAGTATGAGTTTAATAGACAGAAGCAACATTCCGCTGCATGCTTGACAGCAATACACTTAGTTTCCTAGTTTTCCGATAATTGTCAATAGGCTCCAATCGACCGTCGATTTGTTGTTATTTTTGCGGTTGTTATAAAAAGTCGGTAGTGAATTATAAGTTGAATAGCGGCGTAAATTTTTATGTCTGGGCGCAAAATGGATGGGAATCGAGGGAATAGGTATGTATTCATTGAATTACGGTGAAACCACCTAGAAAAATTCATTTTCCGCTTTAATATACGAAGTTAAACAATGGCCCATAATACTGGGAGCAAAATTAACTTTTCCCAGTATTATGGGTCAAGCAAATAAATCAACAGTACTCGCTGTTTTTGACTAAAATTGTAATTTGTTTTCAGTAAAACGAAAAAATGGGCAAGGAAAATCAATATACAGAAATCGAAGCACTATGATCCTGATATATTGCATCACCCTCTTGATCTAGCAAGACAAACCGAAAAAGTTCAGGAAGTAGTAAGGGATCACAATCTACCGTACGTTACACTTCCGCGTTAATTTTACAAACCATCCAAAACTAATACGCTAGGACCAAATACTTTTCCTCTTCCTGAACTTACTTTACTTAGTTGGCTAGCCGTCCTAAGACAAAGCTTGATGAACAAAGTTTCTCCAATGCATTCGGTTGCGGGCCAACGCTCTCCAATTCTTCGGACACCGTGAACTCTCCGCCAGATCTCGCTCCACCTAGTCTGACCATCTTGCTCACTGCGCCCCTTGTCATCTTATTCCTACCGGGTTTGAAGAAAACACCATCTTTACAGAATAGTTGTCCGGCATTCCAGAAACTTGTCCTGCCTATCGTATCCGTTTAGCTTGTCGTTTTTTGTATACTTGGTTTGCCATAGAGACCATCACGTTGATAAAGCCCTCTGTGTGATTCGAATGAACTTGACAATCCATTCGAAATCCGAGCACAGAATTTAGTACCATCCATCATAGATTGAATCAGTTTGATGAGCTTCCTGAAGAAGAAGCTAAAATTGAATCTAACCTTACCTCACTGAGACAGTTGCTGAATTCAGTACAAGATACAACAAGATCCCTAAATCGCGAGAATAACACACACACACACACACACACACACACACACACACACACACACACACACACACACACACACACACACACACACACACACACACACACACACACACACACACACACACACACACACACACACACACACACACACACACACACACACACACACACACACACACACACACACACACACACACACACACACACACACACACACACACACACACACACACGCGCGCACATACACACACGCGCGCACATACACACACGCGCGCACGCACACACAGACACACAGACACACACACACACACACGAGCGCGCGCGTTTTTCTCGAAATAAAACCAATTTAGTTTCACTGACCCATAATACTGGGAACATTGGCCCATAATTCTGACCAGGTTTAAAAGTGGCCCATAATACTGGGAATGAAATATGCTTACATTTTGCTGTTCTGCAAAAAAGTATGGGATTTTGGAACAAGATTGCCTACAGGACATCAATTTATGAAATACTAGCTGACCCGACAAACTTCGTATTGCCACAAATTAACCTGTGTTGTACATAAATCATGAATCTCGGATGATCTTTGTCACAATCTCGAGTTTTGCAAGTTTTTGAGGAGTTCAACCATAGATGATTCATTTTGGCAGTTACGTAACTACGAAAGCTTCCCAGGTAACCTAAAACATCGCCAATGCTATTCAAATGTAGGCCAAAAAGCATTTAAGTCGCCTTAAATGCTACTTAAATGTGATTTTGGCAAAATATACAGCTACTTTACTAATAACCTTCTTATAGTGCTGACAATGCTAATTTACAGCTAATTACCGACACGAAGAATTTGAATACAATTTTGGATGCCAATTTACAACACCTATGCAGTCAAAAAGAAATATACAAAAGGGTGCACTATAACATGCCAGATACGCTGATTTGCTGCTTATGTTAATGCTTATTAGTTACCAGGAATGGGTAGTACAATATAGAAATTTGCAATTTTTCCTCACAGTAAAATAGAAAACAACTCCCCTGTCCCCTCAGTGCATAGCCAGAAAGCGGATAGTAATATTCGCCATGATGATTGCACAACATTTCACTGAATATCATTTTGTGAAAAACCTTAAGCGGAATGTACCATTTCACGGTACGGGGCGTTCACGGGGCGGCGCTTCCGACGGCGGGTCACCGGCAACACTCGCGGCCGTCTCGTCCTGAATGATCTAGTGTTACTATAGATAGCTTTTGTTGTCTTGTTATTGACTAATGTTTTATGGAAGAGTCTCGAACTTCTCGAGTTCGATTAGTTTTTGAGTTTCGCAAAAATTTCTGTTTTATTTGTATGAGAATCCATATCCCCATACCACAGGGGTGAGAGGTCTCTAACTGTCATAAAATAAATTCAAGACTCAAAAATCTCCCACATGCCAAATTTGGTTCCATTTGCTTGATTAGTTCTCGCGTTATGAGGAAATTTGTATTTCATTTGTATGGGAGCCCCCCCTCCTAAAGTGGGGAGGGGTCCCAATTTATCATAGAAAAAAATTTTGTCTCCAAAAACACCCACGTGCCAAATTTGGTTCCATTTGCTTGATTAGTTCTCGAGATAAGAGGACATTTTCATTTGTATGGAAGCCCACCCTCTTAAAGGGAAGATGAGTCATAACTCGCTTTCTAAAGAGGAGAGGGGTCTCGATTCACCATAGAAAAAAATCTTGCCTCCAAAACCACTGACATGTCAAATTTAGTTCCATTTGCTTGATTATTTCTCGAGTTATGAGGAAATTTGTTTTTCATTTGTATAGGAGCCTCCTAAAGTGAGGAGGGGTCCTTATTCACCATAGAAAATATTCTTGCCTGCAAAAACACCAACATGCTAAATTTGATTCCATTTGCTTGATTAGTTCTAGAGTTATGAGGAAATTTGTATTTCGTTTGCATGGGTGCCCCCTTCCTAAAAAGGTAAGAGGTCCTAATTCATCATAGGAAAAATGGTTGCTCCAAAAACATCCACGTGCCAAATTTGGTTCTATTTGCTTGATTAGTTCTCGAGTTATGAGGAAATTTGTATTTCGTTTGTATAAGAGCCCCCCCCCCCCTCTTAAAGTTGGGAGGGGTCCTAATTCACCATAGAAAATTTTCTTGCCCTCGAAAACTTTCACATGCCAAATTTTGTTCCATTTGCTTGATTAGTTGTCGAGTTATGAGGCAATTTGTATTTCATTTGTATAGGAGCCCCCCTCCTAAAGTGGAGAGGGGTCCCAATTCATCATAGAAAAAAATTTTGTCTCCAAAAACACCCACGTGCCAAATTTGGTTCCGTTTGCTTGATTATTTCTCGAGTTATGAGGAAATTTGTATTTCGGTTGTATAAGAGCCCCCCCTCTTAAAGTTGGGAGGGGTCCTTATTTACCATAGAAAATATTCTTGCCCTCGAAAACCTTCACATGCCAAATTTGGTTCCATTTGCTTGATTAGTTGTCGAGTTATGAGGAAATTTGTATTTCATTTGAATGGAAGCCCCCCCTTTTAAAGGGGAGAGGAGTCATAATTGCCCTTTTAAAGTGTGGAGGGGTCCCAATTTACCATAGAATAAATTCTTGTCACCAAAAACACCCACATGCCAAATTTTGTTCTATTTGCTTGATTAGTTCTCGAGTTATGCAGAAATTTGAATGAATAGAATGAACTTTCTATTAGTGTGTGCAAGTGTTCGGTTATTTCCTTTAACCGTAAAAAAGAACCCATTACTTGGAATTATCACATCGGCAACGAGTGCTTGGAAAGGGTATATGCTGTTAAAGATCTAGGAGTGATACTCGACTCGCATCTTTACTTTCGGGAGCACTACTCCTACATTATATCCAAGGCCAATCAAAATTTGGGTTTTATATTTCGAGTGTCCAAAGAGTTCAGAGATCCGTACTGTTTACGCGCTTTGTACTATTCTATCGTTCGGTCGATCTTGGAATACGCTGCTGTAGTTTGGAGCCCTTACACTGGAATTTGGTCTTCCAGACTGGAGGCAGTTCAACGGAAATTTTTACGATACGCATTGAGACACCTTCCCTGGCAAAACCCTTCAGTGCTCCCGCCGTATCAAGACCGTTGTAAATTACTCGATATGGAAACTCTCGCCAAAAGGAGAAATATTGATAGGATACTCTTCATCAGGAAAGTTTTGCTGGGCGAATTGGACTCTCCAAATATCCTCGCTCAAATTAACATAAACGCTGCTCCACGTGCCCTTCGCAGCTCAGATTTTCTTCGGCTGGATTTTAGAAGAACTGATTACGGACAAAATGAGCCAATCAGAGCTATGTGTTGTATGTTTAATCGTGTATATAGTCACTTTGATTTTAATTGTTCTGCTAATTGTTTTCGAAATCGTTTGCAAAGTTTGAATGTAATCTAGTTAGCCTGTTAGTAGCAATTTAGTATGTTTTATTCATGTAGACACTGTTGTCAGATGGATCAATGTTAATAAATAAATAAATAAATAAATTTGAGTTTCATTTGTATGGGAGCCCCCCCTCTTAGTGGGGGGAGGGGTCTCTAACCATCACTAAAACCTTTCCTGGCCCCAAAAACCTCTACATGCAAATTTTCACGCCGATTGGTTCAGTAGTTTTTGATTCTATAAGGAACATACGGATAGACAGACAGACAGACAGACAGACAGACAGAAATCCTTCTTTATAGGTATAGATAGATTTATAACCAATTAAGTTAAAAATAAACTGTAAATTATTTAATTCTGTGTTTCTACCAATAATTTTATAGCATCATCATGCTTAACTGGCCCATAATACTGGGATGACTGTATATAGCAAATGATAACTTAGAATTTTTGTTATTTGGAAAAATAGTGGTGATTCGATGCATTTTGAGACATTTTCTGAAATGGTGCACTATTTATCAAAGGATTTTGTAGAACAACAACTTTTATGAATATTTGTAACCTGAGATTATTATTATATTTCTTGTTATTATTCCTATTTAACGTTATGCATAAATGAAATTTGAATTTGAAGAACAAATTCTTATGTTCTTATGACAACACAGTGTTCAAAATAATAATAATTAACTTCTAATTACAGCCGTATTTGAGATATTTGAAAAAAAAGTTTCATTTTATTTTTTTTTATTTTAAACGTGCCTTTTTCATATGTTATCCGTGTTACATTACCAAGCTATGAAATTGTTAGCAACTAGATTAAATTTTACCTTACAATTTGACCAAACACATCTTGCTGATTCTCTACTCATTGCACGAAAATGGTAAAAAAAATTTCAGTGTTTATTTTTTCTGCTTTAAAAATCAATTTTCTACAACTCACGCTTGGGCATCATTTTGGTGCAAACCTAGTTTCGGCAGATACACTTTTTCAAACATTGTACCCAATAAAATAAATACGCCCTTTTTGAAAGTGATTATTGAGCCTAAATAGTGCTAGATTTTGTGGTGCATATTTCCTCCTATCGAACACGTAGGTAACGTTTTTTTTCCATGTTGGGTATTTTTATCACTGCGACCATTTGTTTGATCTATTGTGATATATTCCCCGTTTTATTATAGCTATGTTGTCAAGATGACGCACCACTATCAGAAGTGATTGTCATTGTTTGACTAATAGCATTTGTCCAGCCCGGTGATGCACTTCGGATGAAGTGCACTACTGCGCTGGGAGTTGTTCTCCAAATATCAGAGGGTTCTAACAGCCCTCTTTCGAAGAACCTTAATCTTTTATTGAGAATTGCCGGACATCGGCATAACAGGTGTTCCGAGTCTTCTTTTTCTATGCCGCAGAAGCGACATTTATCATCATGAAGTTTTCCCACTAGCTTCAGATGATAGCGGCTCGGACAATGTCCTGTTATAAGACCAGTATAAATGCTTAGATCTTTCTTCGAAAGCTCCAGTATTTTGCGAGTAATTGAAACGTTTGGAGAGATGAAACGTTTCGACTGCCTAGCATTAAAAGTGTTATTCCAATTTGATTCCACTTTCGTACATTCCCATGCTTTTAGCTCCATTTTTAAAGAAGAAGCAGATAAGCAACAGAAGGGCTCAGGTCCTACAAATTGATGAGATGATCCGAGTCTTGCTAGTGCATCAGCTCTCTCATTTCCATCAATTCCACAGTGACCTGGGACCCAGTACAAGTTGACTTGGTTACGACGAGACAATTTTTGGAGTGATTGAATACATTCCCAGACAAGTTTTGATGTGCATGTCGCCGACTTTAGAGCGTTTAGAGCTGCTTGGCTGTCGGGCATGATGCATATATTTGAATGTTTATAGTACCTGTGCAAGCACACAGTCGTACATTCTAGAATTGCTTGTATTTCAGCTTGGAATACAGTTGGCCATCTGCCCATAGAAATTGACATGTCTATTCCTGGGCCAGTGACTCCTGCTCCCACTTGATTGTCCATTTTTGAACCATCTGTATAGAAAACTGTCGAGCCTGGACGAATATCGGGACCACCATCTTCCCAGGAATCACGTCTAGGCTCAAATACACGAAATATTCGGTTGAAGTTGTATTTTTTCTCCATCCAATCTTCATTACTGGTTACAAGAGGATTAATACTAATAGTTTTTAGAATACTGAGATGACCTGTTAAGTCCCCTTCAAAAAGGTTCTTTGATCTTTTGATCCTCAGAGCACTTTTTTCAGCTTCTAATTGTATAAACTGATGCAATGGAAGTATATAGAGTAAAGCATCCAATGCCTTCGAAGGTGTACTTCTCATTGCACCTGTTATTGAGAGAGTGGCTAGCCTTTGAAGTTTTTCCAGCTTTGTTTGGGTAGTTTTCTCTTTCGTTTTTGGCCACCAGACCAACGAAGCATAGGTAATCCTGGGTCTGACAATGGCCGAATAGATCCAATGGATCATCTTCGGTTTCAGTCCCCATTGCTTACCAAACGTTCTTTTACATATCCATAGAGCATTTGTTGCTTTGTTTACTGCTTGCTCTAGATGTGTGTTCCAATTGAGTTTTCTGTCAAGAAATACTCCAAGATATTTAACAGTGTCTGAAAGTTTTAAAAGTGTTCTTTTCAATCTGATGTTATTTAATGTAAATTTTTTTCTTCTCGTAAATGGTATGATAGTAGTTTTATTGGCATTTATGCTGAGACCCTGCCTATCACACCATGATGAAATCAAATTTAAAGCCATTTGCATTCGGTCAGCGATAATAGAATCAAATTTTCCTCGAACAATTATGACTATATCATCTGCGAAGCCAATTATTTCAAAGCCTAGCGCCGTCAACTTTTGAAGAAGATCATCAACTATTAAAGACCACAGTAGAGGTGATATTACGCCTCCTTGTGGGCAACCTTTTACTGCTCTAATGCTTATAGATGAGCTTCGAAGGCTTGCTGATATCTCTCTTTTTGATAACATTTCGCTAATCCAGTCGATAATGGATATATCGAAACCACGTTTCGTCATAGCCGTAATCATTGAATTATGAGATGAATTATCAAATGCGCCTTCTATGTCAAGGAAGGCACCTAGTGAAATTTCTTTCGCTTCAAAAGACTTTTCTAGTTTTTTTACAACAGTTTGTACTGCTGTTATTGACGGTAACGTTTAGAATAAATAGTTCAAGTTTTATCATTTACTTTTTTCACGTGGAACTGTTAAATTTAAGAATTGCGAAAATATGTTTTATTCCGCCTTCGAAAAACCGTGAATATCTCAGCGATATTTGAACATACATCCATAATTTTTTCGGCAAAGTTATTCGTCATAAAATTTCCCATCTATACAGTATAACTACGTTGCTCTGGGACACTGTTCGATACCCTGTTTTGATGTTTATTAAACTGAAATTTCGAAAAAATTTAATTTTCGCCGAATTCAATAAATGTTTGTAACCAAATATGACTTTTTCATGAATGTATCAGCACTCAATGATTGCGAAAAAATTATTAAGCAGCTTATTTCACCTAGTTTAACATTTCTAAAAATATTTTTTTGAATTTGCTCCTAAAAAATGCCATTTTTTCATAAAACTCCAATGTGCGACCCCTAAATCGCGCCAACCAATGTTGACGTCATATAATAGTTTTGTTATGACACCCTAAGCTATCATTTGAGGGGTGAGCCCCCGGGTTTTCTGACATAGGCCTATTTTGGGACACTCTACTATACATTCATAGATTTAAATTAAATCAAAATAAAATGATAAATTATTGCTTGTGATGGGGCTCGAATATGTTCTAATAAGGCTAATCCGACCTGTGCTTGGCACGTAAGTCGTACTTTTGGTTTCTTTTTGATTTAGCACCAGGTGAGGTGGGATTATAGACTTGTTATCAAACTTGATTAACGATGCCTTTGAAACTCAATTATGGGGACTACAGCACAAGCATGATACATTGTACTTCCGGATGTTTCTTCTACACATCCTACTTAGACGTAAGATAAATCGTGTTTCCAAGGTGTACCTAGCACGAATCGGAATTATCCATCATAATCGTATACGGAATCTCGTTGGTTAATTATGCCGTCAAAAGATGGTCAATAGATAGAAATCCCTGAAACCTCATAAGGAATTCCTCACATATTCTCACTCTTCGTTCTTCACGGGCTTCACAAGTCGGAAACCGGGCACAACGCTGAGCAGGCGACCCACTACCGATCACTAGCGCAGGTGTACTCCGCAAACACATTAATCTTCCTAAGGTTGACATTTTTCTCCCCAGAACAGAAGGAAAACTTAGTCTTGACCGCATACGGAAGAAGCAAAAAAACCGCACCAAAGTCGGAAGTGTAAATCCTCGAAAGCACAGCATTTTTGACGCATTTCAAACATGCACACACCAAATTTCAATTCATCACCCGCTACCTAGTTCTGCGAGTGTAGAATGTTCTCGGTTTCGCCTGCCTGCCTGACGGCGTGGCGAGGCTCCCATGATGAACGAAGCGCCCGACCGTCATCAATCATTCCGGAGACTTGTCGGACGTGGAACGGTTCAAGTGATTTCCGCTCTGCCGGCGTGGCGGTGGTCGTGATGTGGGCGAAATAGCTTTCTACAAAAATGTTCCAACCTGCTCCGCTGCCGCTGTTGCTGCTGGCAATGCGGAAAACTGTGCAGTCTTGTCCAAATCTCAGATAAAGAGCAACTTCATTGAGCCGACGTAGAATGTGTGGCAAAGTCAAAGGGAAAAATTATGTAAGGAATATAAATAGGGGAAAATGATTCTCGGCTGCGGATTTTGGTACTATAATATAGTCGTGAGTTCGCGGATCTACCTGAAAATGACAGAAAGCCACTGCAATTTAACTTACTTGAAGCTTTTTTCCGAGATGTCCTGAATTTTGTTGTCTACCAGCTTTAACGATTCCAGCCGTAGTCCTTGGAACGTCTCGTCGTCGACGTTGTGGATGAACGTGCGTGACATGTCGATGTGCTTTATCGTGCCGTGGAGGAACTCTGTAGAACAAAGTAGAAAAAAAAACGAGACAATGTTACAAGAGGGAAGTTATTGAATGCTGATTGATTGTGACGTGGGAAGCGCAGTACAAAACGAGAACGAACGGCCTACAACGGGCGAAAAATTAGTTTCCAGCCAGATGGCGAACGCGAACGAGGAGTAAAACTTTTAGCCTGATTCTATTACCGAGCGGTGAACGAGGGGATAATTGAATCGGACAAGTTATTCGATCGAGTTGCCGGTACTTGGTCGGATAAAAGGCGGCAATTTTCCGCTCCCGAACAGAAATTCTGAACTCAATGTGCGACCAAATTACCCGTCAATACACACGATTCCATTAATCAATTTTTACTGCCTTTTAAAGTGTTGGGGTGACAGAAAAAAAATATTTGGGCTCTCCTTCGATGGGAGTAGAGGCGATGTAAAAATCTAATAAAAATTTTCAACGAATGACAAATTATTGCAACGTTCAAACAAGCTCGTGACCAACATCGCAGAAACTTGTCTCCATTCAGCCCACGTTAATACCATTAGCCAACGTTCGGCGTTGGACTTCGAATCGGGGTCTTTCTCGAAGAGGAAAAGAAAAATTAAATCAAGCTCCGCAAACACAAAGGTAATCGTTTGAGATTACCTTCTCGAGGGCAGTTTTTGTACTAGCTTGTCCCGGCCGTGGTCAGACCGGCACCATCGACAACGACTGGAGAAGGATCGTTCGTGAGCAACCAAGATAATCGTCGTCAGGGGTTCAGATTTTGCAAGTTTCCTTCTGCAGAGGACGTCAGATGAATCGAGCAGGTGACCGTTATGTGACGGATTTCCTCATGCTTTTGTGGAAATTGAGTGCATTCACCTATAGATGTATTTATGTGAATAAATCTATAATGTATGCGACAACTTCTACCTCCTCTTATGTTTGCACTATTCGTGCAAGCAAGAACTAAAAATTTTCACTGCGACTGGCCTGTCCTTGGCAAGTCGATTGAGAGTGTTTCTCCCATTATCATCGCCGAAAGTTAAATGTCATGCTAGGTGATACAGGATCCGGGAAAAGCACTATTGTTTGCTTGATCCGGTGATGTAGGTTTCATTTATTTTGCAACAATACAGATTTTCATGGGTCCTACCGTCGAAGAGTATAGACGACATCAGCACAGTATACGGGAATCTACAATGTTAAATAATAGTGAAGGTTGTATTATGATATGATCACTGGCGTGTCCAGGCTGCAACAAACTGAGGCACGTTCCCGGCCTTCTCTGTTAAGTATAATGTAAAACAAAATAATTTCTGTAACTCAAAGGTCCACAGTTTTCAATTTAATTCAATTTAAAACCACTAGTTTTACGATAAGAAAATCCAATTGCGTAAAAATAGTTTTAGTTTCAAGTCCAGTTATAAATTAAAATATTAAAGTGGAGGAGCGTTTGGTGAGAAAAATGGTAGACCGGATGAAACTTCGAAACTTCAATATGAGGCCGAAAATATATTGCGTAATTCAATTGGTATGTGGGACTCTAACTCACACTCTCTCGGTTGGCGCTCGAGTGTTTTGACAATTAAACTATCACCAGAGTGTCGTGTGGTGATAGTTTAATTGTCAAAACACTCGAGCGCTAACCAAGAAAGTGTGAGTTAGAGTCCCACATACCAATTGAATTTCATGAGATAATTGAATATTAGATAGTCTCACATCTAGTTTCCGTCCCGCCAGTCTAACCATTCATACGCTCCACCCACCGGCGGTAATTATTCTTTGTATGTATGATTGCTCTTTTTGCTTTTAAATCTAATTTGAAGTTCAACTACAAATCCCATTTCACATGTGATTTAAGTTCAATTCATAACCAATTTTAATTCCTAGTTTAAGCTCAATGTCAAACTTTAGATAACTTCAGATCCATTGTAAAGTATAATTTTAAATCCAATCCAAATTTAAATTTGATTTTACGTCCAACTTCAAGTATAATTTTAAGTCCGATTTCAAATGCTTGATTAAAAATTTTCGTGTCAAAATTGTTATGATAACGTTTTTTGTTGTTCCTAAGTTATGGCCGAAAAACTCGGTGCTGTTCAGAACAAGAAGCAAAATGGAAAAATTAGAAGGTGTAAAAACAGAAAAGAACACGAAGGGAAACATGATAAAGACGGGCCAAAGGGAATAGAAAAAGGGGAAACTTGCGAGAGAGAGAAAACAAAAAAATCTAGAATGAAAAAAGGAAAACTAAAAGAAGCAACGTGACAGATTGGGATGAAAACAGGACATAAAAAGAGAAAAAATAGATAGAAAGAAGAAAACAAGGGAGGGGGGGTTAAAGAGGGAAAAAAGAAGAGACTGGACAGGAATATAGCAAGAACGGTAGTGAAAAGAAGCAAAATGAGAGCAAAGAAGTAAACACAATAAAGAAAAAGCGTACAGAAAAAGAGAAAAAACGAAACAGAAAAGGAGAAACAGAATATAAAATGAGGAAAAAAGAAAAAATACAGGAGCAGGAAAGTGGAAAAAATAAAAAAAAATAAAAAAACAGAACGCAACAGAAACAGAGGAAATGAAGAACGGATCAAACGAAAATCAAAAACTGAATAGCAGAGAAGCAAAAAAGAAATAAACATGAAAGCCGGGACAGAAAATGACAAAATCAGAGAAGGGAAAAGTGGAAAAATTACAATCAGAAAAGACGGGCAGTAAAGAGAAAAACTGCATAGGTCATAAAACGGGACAGATAAAGTAACAGAACAGAGCGAGAGAGAGAGGAGACTGGACAAAAAAGCATGGAAAACAGAAGTGAAAGGAAAAAAAACGATAGAAAAGATACAAAACAATAAAGAAAATGAGAAACACGAGAAAGAAATGAAGATACAACACAACACAAAAGAGAAGAAAAAATGGTATGGAAAGCATGGAAAGAAGAAGAAAAAAGCAGGAAGCAAACAATAGGAAAATGGAGAAAGAGGAAAACGTGGTAGTAAATGAAAAATACGAGGAAAACAGAAATAAAAAGGGTAAAGCGAAAACAAAACAAAACACGGAACAAAAAACAGAAAAGGAGAAAAAGTAGGACGTAATAAGAAGAAGAACGGAACAAATGAAAATGATAAATGAGAGTTGGTGAAAATGGTGTGAAACAGGGCAGAAAACTACAGAGAAAGAGCAAACCAGAAGCAGAACAAAGGGAAAATAAGTGAAAAAAGAGTCAAAACAAGACCAAAAAGGAGCAGACGGAACATAAAAAACAGGCAAAAAAACGCAAGTTAAAAATATGATAGAAGAGGGGAGAAAACGGGAAAGAAAACTGGCGAAAACGAGACATGAAAGACAAGAGAAACCAAAAAGAAAAATGACGAAGGAAAAAACAGGATAATGGTGAAAAGAGGTCAAACGGGATATAAGAATTAGGTCAAAAACGGGCAAATGGTACAAGAACAAAACAAAACAAAACTAAAGAAAAGGATCAAATGGGAGCGAACAAGACGAAAAACGGCAAACAAAATAGAAACTCTGGAGAGCAAAGGGGATAAAATAGACGGGGATAAAAAGAAGAAAAGTGAGTAGAAAGAATCAAAATAACGAAGAAAACGAGAAAGAAAATGCAGATTAACTGGACAGAACAGGAAAAAACGGTATGGCGAAGAAGGCAAATACAAAAAGAAAATAAGGAAGCAAGAAATTGGTAAAACAAGAACAGAAAAAGAGGAAACTGGAACAGATAATGAAAAACATGTGCAGAAAGAATGGTAACGGAAGGCAAACGGAATAAAACGGAAAAGAAAAACAGAATTTGCCAGAAAAGAAGCAACAGTACATAGTAAGAAGACGAAAAGAACGGAAGACGAAAACAAAACTTGGGATAGAAAAGGACCCCCACCCCCCCTTTCCTTTCCGCTCTTCCCCCTCCTCCTTCACCAAAAAATTCCAAGGTCAAGACTAAAAACTTGAGATTAGTCTATAGAAAAGGAGTTAAAAAGGGGAAAATTGAAAGGCAAAAAAACGAAAAACGAGACAGAAAAGAAAAAAAAATGAAGAAAAAAATTAAAACGGAGAGCAAAGGCGATAAAACGAAAAAGGAATTAAACAAGAGAATAAGACAAAACCGGGAAAAAATGAGATAGGAGAAGAGGAAAATCGGGACAGAAAATAACAAAAAACCAGACAGCAAAAATGGGCGTGAAACCAAGGAAAACGACGAAATGCGAGACAGAAAAAACGAGAAAATCAGGTCTGAAAAGGCACAAAAGAGAAAGAGAAAGAGGAAAAGGGTCCAAAATAGACAAAAAGAGGAAACACGGAACAGAAAATAACACCAACCAGGCAAAAAAGGAGAACGGTAGAGTAGAAAAACGCGACAGAAAAGGGGGAAAACGGGGAAATAAAGGCCGAAAACGAGATTATAAAGAAACGACTGGTCAGAGAACAAGAGAAACTAAACTAAACGGGAAAAGATAAGAAAATAAATGGAAAACAAGAGGAAAAACAGTAGTAGTAGTAGTAGTAGTAGTAGTAGTAGTAGTAGTAGTAGTAGTAGTAGTAGTAGTAGTAGTAGTAGTAGTAGTAGTAGTAGTAGTAGTAGTAGTAGTAGTAGTAGTAGTAGTAGTAGTAGTAGTAGTAGTAGTAGTAGTAGTAGTAGTAGTAGTAGTAGTAGTAGTAGTAGTAGTAGTAGTAGTAGTAGTAGTAGTAGTAGTAGTAGTAGTAGTAGTAGTAGTAGTAGTAGTAGTAGTAGTAGTAGTAGTAGTAGTAGTAGTAGTAGTAGTAGTAGTAGTAGTAGTAGTAGTAGTAGTAGTAGTAGTAGTAGTAGTAGTAGTAGTAGTAGTAGTAGTAGTAGTAGTAGTAGTAGTAGTAGTAGTAGTAGTAGTAGTAGTAGTAGTAGTAGTAGTAGTAGTAGTAGTAGTAGTAGTAGTAGTAGTAGTAGTAGTAGTAGTAGTAGTAGTAGTAGTAGTAGTAGTAGTAGTAGTAGTAGTAGTAGTAGTAGTAGTAGTAGTAGTAGTAGTAGTAGTAGTAGTAGTAGTAGTAGTAGTAGTAGTAGTAGTAGTAGTAGTAGTAGTAGTAGTAGTAGTAGTAGTAGTAGTAGTAGTAGTAGTAGTAGTAGTAGTAGTAGTAGTAGTAGTAGTAGTAGTAGTAGTAGTAGTAGTAGTAGTAGTAGTAGTAGTAGTAGTAGTAGTAGTAGTAGTAGTAGTAGTAGTAGTAGTAGTAGTAGTAGTAGTTGTTGTTGTTGTTGTTGTTGTTGTTGTTGTTGTTGTTGTTGTTGTTGTTGTTGTTGTTGTTGTTGTTGTTGTTGTTGTTGTTGTTGTTGTTGTTGTTGTTGTTGTTGTTGTTGTTGTTGTTGTTGTTGTTGTTGTTGTTGTTGTTGTTGTTGTTGTTGTTGTTGTTGTTGTTGTTGTTGTTGTTGTTGTTGTTGTTGTTGTTGTTGTTGCTGTTGTTGTTGTTGTTGTTGTTGTTGTTGCTGTTGTTGTTGTTGTTGTTGTTGTTGTTGTTGTTGTTGTTGTTGTTGTAATAGTAGGGGAAAGCCACCATCGCTTCAAGGACTTGCCAATGGATGTAGGTAGAATTACAGTAGATCCAAATTTGAATATCAAATGAATTTCACACTAATGCTGTTAAAGAAGGGCCAAAATGGATTGGGCGGACCCACAAGCAGAGCCACATTCCGGGGTTATAAGAGTCGCTTTCCAGCGAAAGAAAAGTAGAACAGGAACTAGGACAAAACTGGACATTAAATGAAGACACAGACAGACAGAAAAAAGAAATTCAATAGAAAAAGAGGAACAACGGAAGAAAAAAGAAGAAAAGTTACTGCGAAAATCAAGCAAATACTTCAGAAAAAGAGAAAAAAACGTAACAAAAACGGAAAAACATAACTGGAAAAAATGAGCATAAAAGAGGTAAAATGTGTGAAGGCATCAGGTGAAAAATATAAATCATAATTTCAAGTAAAACTTCGTGTCTAATTTCGTGACCTTATCCGGTTTATTCCGTGACCCCATCCGGAAGTCCGCAACTTCAAGTTGAAGTTGGTCCAAGTTCAAGTCTAATTTCAAATCCAACTTTAAGCTCATCTTCAAACCGGATTCAATTTCAATTTTAAGTCAAATTTAAGCTCCGATTTCCATTACTAAAAAAATTCCAAATCCAATTTCAAATAAAACTTCAAAGTCTGTATTAAATTCCAAATTGAAATTAAACATAAAAAATTAAGTCCATTTTCCAACTGAATTTGAAGTAAAGCTTCGGTAATGTAAAGCCGAAATCAATCCAAATTCAAGTCTAATTTAATGTCCTATGTCCATTGCCCCATTTCAAGTCCGATTTCAGCAGCAGTCAACTTCAACTCTAGTCCTGTTTCAAGTCCAATTTCATCTTTGATTTAAAATCCTATTGCAAACAAAAATCCGGAGTTTGCAACTTAATCGGTCAGAATTTTCCGATAAGTAAAATAAGATTTGCAATCCTACGATTACTTAGGCCAGAAAATTGTTCTGAAAGGCCAGATGCCCTACATTTTTCTTAAGTCTGGGCATGCTAGTGAATATGATAGCCTCTCAATAACATTGGAAGCAATTAAAAACTGGTGGAACGGACTATCGTTGCATTAATTACGAATAAAAAATATTCCCAAATGATGATATCTGATGGCAGCTAAAATGGATGAATATATACACCATATAGGAAATTCCGTAACCATGATGTGTCTAGTTAAACCTAAGATTCAAGTTGTTTAACAATTAACAAGAGATATCAATCTACAAGCGTCCTTCCAGCATTGATTCTAGATTCCAGTTTTCGATAATTGTTTAGTAACAGTGCTTGAACCACACTGAAACTGAGTTACGTATAAATTATCAAATCTATTCCAATTTATCAAGCTTAAACACATCTATCAAATGAGATCTGCATAGAAACCTCTGTCTCACGATTCTCCATTCGAAGGCCAAACTCCAGTGCTTTCCGGAATACTCAATCTTCCGATGAAATATCGATTTTCCGGCAATCGGCCGGACGGCTCGTTTTACCTTCCGAAAATTTTTTCCATCTTGTTTTACTCGATCCGATGTAGGTATGTGGTGCATGGGATTCCAATTTGCACCGCTTATCCGAGCCACAATCCGATTGTTCACAGCTGAAAATGGCTGACAATATGCAACACGATGCCCGGCTTCGCGGGACCGGCATTCGATTGTTTCGTGCTCAATTCCTGCTGGAAACAAAAGCCCCCGCCACCAACGCCAGTCAGTCAGTCGGCTAGCTGGGAATGAGAATCAAATGAGAAGCAGCTCGTTCCCACTCAGAGTCAGAGGTAGCACATCTAGCACATAGCATCGACAACAGACCCGACCAATGCAATGCTGCAAGGTGAAAAAATTTCGTGCACCATTCTTGTTTGCACTTTGATTCACGCGACATCGTCACATAAATCACTGTATTTTTATGGATTACATGCATGCAAAGCGAACGTTAGACAGACTGATTGGTAGTCGGTTTTCGAGTGAGACAAAAGTGAGGGAGAAAATGGGAACCGGGATTCACCTGCATGCACGCGAAGTTCGTTTTTCTGGCCTCTCCTGCGCCTGTGGTGTGACACGGAATAAAACATTCAGTTCGTGAATAACAAAAAAACCTCCGATGACTGGCATTGAATTTAGAAGCTAGGAAACAGTTGGAAAGTGAGTTCTGAGAGCTGTTGAAAATTTAAAATTAAAATATAGCCTAGATTTACTGAAACTAAATAATGAAGTCAAAGAATTAACTGTTCAGATAAATTCGAAAAAAAAATTAATATTATTAATAAGTCAACGCAGAAAACTAGATTGCATACCTAAAATGTAGTTACGCAATAAGGAATTCATAATCAATGGTTATGAAATATTCAAATGTACGTTAGAAGGACATTTGTTAAATTGAAAATGATCGGTCATCAAATGAAGCTATAAAAGAGTCGAAGGCTGAAGCTTCCGATTCCTATCGATAATTTTAAATATTCAGTCATGTGTCAAACTTACTTTTGGCATATTTTGGGGGAACCGAGTAAAACGCCAACCTTAATCCACACAGCAGAGAATGTTTTTCATGCTCGCAGGAAATAACATTTGGATCAATCATGATGTGCACATGTTTCACACTTTAATTACAAACCTCAACTGTCTTACATCCAACCAAAAAAAATGTTTCAGTATACAGTCGTAAAGGGAAAACAATAAATGGTCAATAGTGTCAAGGATGAATGTAAGTAACTAAGGGTTAGTGGCAAATGTCAATTTTGTCGTTAGCGCTTTTGGCACGTGCATTTTGTATTATTCACACGAACATTCGACAGTAACGTCCATAATTAGGACAGATATAGCTGACTGCTGTAAATTGGACTTTTGTTGGCACAGCTTTTCTGGCTATGTTAAGTTGTGCAGTGAAAAATATGAACACGGAAAAGAGGATCTAACGATTTAAACTAAAGCGTATTGGAAAATGTATTTACCAATCGCTAAAATCCAGATTCTAATATCTCGAATTGCTGAATCCACCCGCTAATCCGACGACTCGATAGTCCGTATCTCGCTGATCCGGAAAATTCCAAATTGAAAAACATTGTATTTAGCATCTTTCAATCGAACACTCCCTTCATTGGCGGCTCCGTTTTAGTTAAGATTGTACTCATTTCAACTAAACGGAAATGGTAAATCGTGCTTCTCATAACTACGCAAAGTTTTCACTTTTATCAATAGATTAAAATTCTTGCACTGATTTCTCGACGCTCGAGGTTAAAGGGCCAACGACATCTGTCGTAGACCAATCTGTCTGCTAGCTATGCTTAGAAAACTGTTGGAAAAGATCATCCTCAACTGATTGACGAAGCTTACGGAGAGCGCTCACAGTCTGTCGGAAATGAAATTCGGATTTTGGATGCCGGCAATAGGACCAGGTTCTGTCGCTTTCATCTATTCGGGAAGTGACCATCTTCCAAGCATCTACTCATTGCTGCTCCGGATAATTCGGGAGCCTCTAGAATATCTTCTTTAAAGGCCAAATTCCGAATTCCTTCTGGTCCCGGTGCCTTGCTCACCTTTAGGAATTTAGCGATCTTAATGAGTTCCTCGTCCGGTACCGTCGCTTCCTCCCCGACCTCTAAACCGCCGTCGCCCACGTTACTTTGGATGTTCGACTGAGGGACCGACCATCTTACTCTATGGTCTGAGATACTGGAACGTCGACCGTGGGACGACTCAGCGGCCTGAGGCCAAGGCCTTGGCTCGTGGCGCGGAAAGAGGCCCTCGGTGATCCGCTCCAGCATCTCTGGCGATCGCTCTGCGGGCGCCATCACGCCTTTGGTCTTTGCCATTACGACCCTGTAGGCATCACCCCACGGGTTCGCATTGGCACTAGCACATAACCTTTCAAAGCAGGCTCGTTTCCTAGCTTTCATCCCACTCTTAAGCGTTGCGCGTGCAGCAACAAGTACGACACAACATTCAGCCCTACCTTGGTCAGAACGAGCTCTTTGCATAATTCTCCTCGTATGAAAGCACGCTCCGCGGAGTTCCGCAATTTCAGCTGTCCATAAGTAAGCCGGTGACCTCCCATACCTAGATCGACTTTTCCTAGGCATGGTAGCGTCATACGCTTGCGACAGTACCTCAACCAAATCATCAGCGTTCGGATCGGGCATACCGCGATCACCGCACTCTCTTCAGATCGTTTCCACAAATACTTCGGAATAGAAGTATGATGTCTTCCATCCATGGGTGATCAATTCATCCGTGGGAGTGTCGGCTCTACTCGCAGCCTGCCGACCGACACCATAGCGACCGCCTAATGGTCACTGTGAGTGTAGCCATTGTCTACCCTCCAGTCTCCTATCAGACCAGGACTACCGAAAATCACGTCGATGATAGACTCAGCACCGTTCCTACTGAAGGTACTTGTGGTGCCGACGATGGCCAGACCTACGTTAAACTCTGCCAGAGCCTCAAGCAGAATCCGACCTCTATGGTTCGTGCGACGACTTTTCCACTCTATCGCCCAAGCGTAAAAGTCGCCCGCCACAACCTTGCTGCCGAGTTGGACCTATCCGAGACCCAGTTGCCGTTTCCGGCAGGGACGCGATATGAGCACCAGATTATGGCAATGTCCATTGCTGACTCAGAAACTGCTTGGTGCAACAGCTGCTGAGCCGTGCTGCAATGGTTCAGGTGAGTTGTGTCATTTGCACTATGAACGTGGCTTAGTCGCCGGCACCCCAGCCGGGCACCTTGGACCTCCCATTACGTGCTTTGCGTCCCGTTAACCGATACAGATCAGGCACTCGGGAGGCTCCGCGCAGTCCCTCGCTTTATGGCCCGCACTGCCACATCTCCTGCACGATTGGCTCCTATCAGGCCCCTTGCAGTTCCAGGCTTTATGTCCGTGCTCGAAGCACCGGAAGCATGCCTCCGACTGGTTGAGCATGCTCAGTGGGCATACCGACCACCCTACTTTTAGCCTAGCAGCTTTCAG